>NC_143550.1:133315000-135715000 GCF_054136105.1 Typopeltis vanoorti | reverse complement strand
AATTATGTATTTTGTATAACTGGTATGTTGCCAGAGTACTCTCTCTCCCTCTCTCTCTCTCTCTCTCTCTCTCTCTCTCTCTCTGGAGAATCTGGAATTATCTGGAAGAAAGCATCTTCGCTCTCGACCCCAAACCGTCTGTTGTGCTACGATGCATAGATGGTATTTGCAGTTTGGAAACACACAGAATCAAAACTCCATTCAATTCTAGAAAAAATTAGTGATTGAATTCACATTGGAACATTATTGATCAAGAGGAATTTCGTTTCTGGACCTATATATAAAACTGAACCCGGATGAATCACTTTCTACTTTTTCTTACCGTAAACCAACTTTTAGAAGATGCTATATTCATAAATAACACGTTAACTCACCACCCATCTCAAAAGATATAAAATCCTCAGTGTCCAGAGTACACAAAATTTGTTCCTCCACAGACCCGAGAAACAAGAATTGAAATCGCAAACGAAGCTTTATCAAATGGATGCAAGCCAAGAACAACAACAACAACAACAAAATAAATAAATAAAATAACACCCTTCCTAGGCAGCATCCAAGAGAAGAATAGAATGAACTCCACATAGCTCTCATATTGCATCCAAGGCATCTCTAAACGTGTGGGGAAGATTATGAAAAAATGCAAATTCATAGCTAACTTCAAACTCGCCAACAAATTCGCAATCTGTTACCATCTTCAAAAGAAAAATTTTCACCAATGATGATGATACTTGGTGTATACCAAGTACCATGTTCATTCAGGTTGTAATACTACGAGATTAGTCAATAAACGTATTTCTGAACATCAATACACCGGCTTATCAAACCGCACAAATCTGGCCTGGTACAACACGAAATTGAACACGCTAGCCACGGAATCCAATGGGAAAACACCAGAGTATTACACATATTATCTGTGTACAAATATGAACGTTTATACAAAGAAAGTGCTGAAGCTCTAACTCATTGACCAAACGATCTTAATGCCTGCCTTACTATCCTTAAAGTTTGGGAAATTGTTATTCTCAAATGTATTAAATAAGCTGTATTTTAATTAATTTTGATTTATTCTGATTATCAATTTCCGCTCAAACGTTTTTAACTTGTATAAAAGAATTTTAATTAATGCATCCGCTCTATTTCCCGTGTTCAAATTCCTTACTGTTCTTCGCTCATGCTGATGTTTTACATACGTAAGACGAAATATTTCTATACAATAAATAATTTTATACTGAGTGCCACGTGAAATGTAATTTTATAATCATGAAATCATCACAGGTCTCATTATACAACAGAAGCTGTATTTTCTTCAGGGGTGAGATCCTAAGGGTTTTCCGAAGGAAGCTACGTTAATCGATTGCAAATAATATTAACCTTCCAGTGCAGTTTGTTCTGAGGCGAAAGAAAATACGTGAATCTGACTGACAATCGTTCGCCTTGATGACCTAATGTTAATTCTGACGTCCTTCGACGTCAGAATGAACATTAGGCAACTCAACCTTCATGAACGAGGTCTCTCGATATCGAAAGGTTAAGGATATCTCTTTATACACATTCTTACTGCTTTTATTGCTGCGTCAGTGTTAGGTGTTAACTGAATAGTTTTTAATAATCGGTTTGTCTATTTGTCGTACAGAGGTTTGGATAAACTTCCTCGCTCTCCTGATGATAATCGAACTGAAGTCTTACCGCCGAAGAAACATGTCTTTGTCTAAGAAATACATGGAAGATTTAATTGTTAGTCGTGCCGAATGTTGACCAATCAAATTCGAATGCCAAAACTCAGTGATATTGCGAATAGCGATTTAGTGTATAATATTTAATACCACAAGGATTCGTGTAAAATACCAGTCGTAATGGATCGTTTGCAATAAAAGCAGACAAACAGCAACAAGGAAGACAAAAGCAGATAAACGCAGTTTAAGCGCTTCAGTGGCGCAAATGGAAGAACGGCGGCAAGGACCTGAAAAAAAAGACACGAATTTGATTCACGTCTTGACGAGGGGAAATTTTGTATGGGCTTTTGCAACTGAAGGCGAGTTAGGTGAGCTCAGGTGGGGAAACTCTCGTATCCCATAAACTCGGATTTTTCATACGGCGTACAGGCAAATCAGCCCTAGTACGCACGCAAATTACAGACAAATAATATCATTAATGGTAATAGATGCCACAGTGTGTAGTTCATGGATTATGGAGTAGTGTTTAGATAATGGCGTTGTGCAGATGGAGGTTTAAGTAGTGTACACGATAGGTTGCGGAGAGCGGAGCGCCCTCCAGTGATGAGTTCTTGGAGATGCCAATTAATAATAATAATAATAATAACAAGCTTATCCAGTAGCTGCTAATTAAAACATTCGTGCAGTATATCGTAGCAGAAATCTATACACATGCAAGCAGAGAAATTAAATATCAAATGAAAAATCACAGTTAAGTAATTTCGTTATAATAATGTGCCCATGTAGACCAAAGATGATTTTCATTAGTAAGGAAACTAAATATGAAAATTACTCTAATTTAGAGCTTAGAAATAAATAAAGATAAATAAATAAATAATAAAATACATGTCGCTTAAGACAAGACTTTTTTTCCACGTAAAGAGGAACTTGTATTGAGCGTTGCATGCACTTCTTTACGCTAAAAACAAGTCCCGTTACCAATGGCATTTACTTTTCCCCTTTTCTTTTTATTATTTTCCACGGGACTTGGTTTATTTAACAAATGACATTTTCGTAATGTTGTGTAGGGTAACTCTTGTGAAAGGAAGATGAGTTAAAAATATACAGCGTTGTTTGCGAGAAACATTTGCTTTTACAACAAAATAGAAGGCGATAAAATACCCATAGTATTATCTAAATAAGCCGTTTGTAGTTTGGCAGCTTGTCTAAGAGCACAAAAAGGGACCTGTAGGGAAGTTTCCCCAACTCTACTCAGGTATTTTGTTGGCTCAGCTCATGCAGACTTCGGTGAGCAGAACAAAAGGTTACGGGTCGTATTTCTCTTCAACAGAATAAAAATGCTAAATATTCAGTCTTTCAGATATTGCCATACTGTTTCTCTTATTTTACAAAGAATTTATTCTTTCGTGGATGCTGACTCAGAATATTTTACGAAATCGTATAATTTATAGTTACTGAGTAGGCGTTAAGTTTGTGGAAACGTGATATTTTTCTTTTTTGGCGAATCCAGAAACAATAAGAAAATGACTTTCATTAACAGTATCCCAGTTATCTCTGACTTTCAAAAAAAAAAAAAAACTTATACTGGTCATTAAAAAGCATGGGATTAATCCACAAGCGAATAAATAAAATACATGGAAACTGAATATTTCCAAATAGCAAACACATTACTGTATGACAGAGATTTCCAATAGTTAGAAATACTGCCGATGCAATTAGAGCTAAGCAAGTATGTTATCTGCTAATTCATTCTTTCTATTGAAGGAAAATCGCATCCATCTATGTATGCCTACATTCCTGCTAATTCACATTCAGATGAAAGGCCCAAGTAAAGGGGGGGGGGGCATCCTTAGACGGAATTCGAATGCAGGTCATTCTGAATGTCGTATGGCATCGTCCTCGCGACTGTACACCTAATAGATAAGCTAACCATATATTCCGAATCAAAAATCGAACATGTGATTAGTGTGGCCGATTTTTTTATTTTATTTTTTTTTGGTTATGCAGATTAAAAAAAAAAAAAAAAAAGAATCTAAGCCAAGTGTTGTGCATCTTAACGATCGTGCCCAAATGTTGGAAAATATTTTCTTTTTCATTTGCTTTTTTTCTTTTTATTTATCCACCTGAAACTTGTTATAAGAATTAGATTTTTTTTAGAACTGCAAACAAGGAGAGATTAAAATCAATGTAATACTAGTAGACAATTATTAAAACTTGATGAATTAGGAAAAAAAAAAAGAATAAAAGAAAACAAATGAAAATCCGGTATCGAACTTGCCCCAAGATATTTAATGGAATACACTCATGGAATATATTTTTTTATTATTACATGACATCTTCATGGACTCTCAGGGCCTTATGGCGGCATGCCACTCCACACTACACTGTATAATCCACCATCAACACTACTACATACTCCACCATCTGCATTACACCACCCTCTATAGCAGAGGTCGGCAACGCAGTGCCCGCGCGCCATAGCGCCCGCAGTGAATTTTTAGTGCGTTCTCAGAGAAATTATTGTAAACTACTTTGGAGCTCGCAGCAGTAATTTTGCAGCGTAAATCGCAGTATATCTGAGAGATACATTCATGACTAGCATGTGCTAAAATGCAAGAAAACATAAAGAAAAAATAACACTGCAAATATAATACATGATGGTACAAATTAAGTGAATATTGAATCCAACATTATTTCATAGCCGAATATGGAAACTACAAGAGTTTCGTGCCGAATATATAGAAACTAAAAGTTTCGGAGGATGCAAGCATAAGCAACCTTATGGGCAACTCGAAGTAAAGGTGGAGTAAGCTCCAGATCACTTTCCTTAGTATTTTCCACAAATGTAAAGCACATCTTACAGAGGTCAGCAACCTTTTTAATATGAAGAGCGCAATATAAAATTTGAAAATTAGGGAGGGCTCATGACAGGCATTTTTTTCTCTCATTTCAGGCTTAGAAATTCTATGATTAGTTGTTTTTAAGAAAAAAGAGATTTCAAATTTTAACATTATTTTATTTACCTCGCTTTTACAACATATTTTGTCACATATGAATGAATATAAAATACCGTCATCATCATCATCATACGTATCAAGGATTTAGGCCTAGCATGGCGTGTTCCGGCCTTAGAAGTCATCATTGAATCGTTTAAGAGGACATCCTGGTTTTCTTTTTCCTGTTTTGATAATCTTTCTGTTTTCATTCTTTGAACGTGTTTCATCCATTTATGTTTATAGTTTTTAATTTTTTCTATTACTGGTTCTTGGTTTAATTCTTTCATAATATTTTCGTTTCCATAAAAAATAAAAATAAAAAATGAATACAAAAAGAAGATTCATGCTAACAATTAGCATGTATCTGAAGATCAGATGCGAGCGCCTTGCTTTATCAATCATAATGGCAAATGTATTTGCTTATTATGCAATAATAGTGGCAAAACCACAACTTTCGCCATTTAAAAGTAATATAACAATAAGATAGCACATATCGTGTTAATTAGATTGTAACTACACACACATAGATGTAAAATTAACTATCGATAGTTACCTAATGGGCACGTTTAATATTTCTATATTATTCGTAAAAAAAAAATAAATAAATAAAAAGAGAGAGAGAGAGAAATGTGAAGTACGTACTACCATGAAGATGTCATTTCATGAATCAAAATGTGTTACATATAAATAAAATTTTACAAAAAAATAAATAAATAAATAAAATAAAAACTCCACTACAAAAAATTTCCAATTCTAGCAGTCAAAATCTTGCGATAGAAATTTCGGCAGTGCTATTTTATAAATAATTTTACAAATAAATGTACTGAGTAAAGTAGTTGCTGCAAATCATATTTCAAAGAAACAAATAAAAAATATATTATTTGCAGTAAAGCAGATTCTATACAGTTTGCATTATTAAAAAAAATATATGTACGATGAATGGTTTCAGTAAAATAATAGTAAAAATTTAGCGTGGTGCAACATTGCAAAATACAGTATGGGAACTAAATATAGTAGACAGTTAATATGAATGAAATTAAACATTTCATTAGAAACAGCAGATAGCTGCGGGTATTTCAAATATGACGTTTGCTAACCTCGCAAGGCATAAAAAAAATCCTTATTTAAACAATTTGGTAGCAATCGAAAAGATTATTATTAATTCTCAGGTAGCCTTGGAATTAGAATGTGATGCTATTGATAAAGAACATCTCAATATTATGGTTTATTTTTAATTTAATTGCTTTTTTTTTTGGTTAAATTATAACTTTGATTTCATAAGGAAAATGCGAAGTCAGCCTGAGAAGGAACTAAAAATGCTACTACTACAGGCGCGCCAGCTATAAATCTGGTCTTGTTAACCTGGTTTTATTTCTCAGTGAATACACTTTTTGCTTACTACGCCTCCTCTCTTCAACAACTTGGTAAGCTGTAGTTATTAATGATATTATAACACACAGAAGAGATGGGATCAACTGTATCGTTTACCATCAAATAAAATGCCTTGTATTACGAATTGAGAAAGTAATGAAAAATTAAAGATGAACAAAAATATTTCTTCCGGATGTTCGAATGATTTTCCATAATTATTTATCTGTTCTTTTTTCGAATATTAGTCACTATAGATTACACATATCTAATATCATCATCATTACAAAAAATCGTCGTTATCGGCGTGTACGTTGTACGCGTGCGTGCATGCGTAGCGTGCACGTACACATATAACGCAGTGTACAAATATTTGTCTTCTTATCAATGAGACATTCAAATATCGCCATTTCATTTCCATTACACACACACACAATCCAGACCTCGACCTCCAAATTGTTGTGCGGTCATTGTTCTCTTTCCAGCTGATTTAGCGACAAATGCCATATAACACAATTTTCATTACGCTGCTTGTAAAGCCTTGCTGTAATTTTTTTGGATACGTGGCATGCAAACAAACATTCGAACTACGTGCTTTACGTATGTCATATAGAAAGACTCTTTCTTCGCTTTCAATGGGTGCTCGCTTCCAGACAGACAGACACTTCACTAACTCTGCCAAGGAAGGAGAGGGGGGGGGAGACCCAACTAGTATTCCGCTCGTGCGTGCGTGCGTGCGTGTGTGTGTGTGTGTGTGTGTGTGTGTGTGTGTCGTGCTAAAATGGCAGCCTTAAAGTAAACGAAGAATGAAATGCGAAGCTCAGCAGTACCTGCATGCATATATTATTCCCTTGCCAAAATTGTACATGTACCGGCTGTATATCAGAATGACAAAGTTAAAAGCAAAAGTTCACTAACTATCTGATTTCAGTGAATATTAGAATTCGTGAGCGTCAGGGAAATAAGAGAAGTCTTTTCAAACAACGGAAATCTAATACAATTAGAGAAAGACAGAGAGGGATAGAGAAATGACGACGATGAAATGTGTTATATCTGAATGATCAAATACTAAATATAGCACTAGCTGTGACGATGAAATAACCCATTTAAAAACGGAAAGAAGAAGCCGATATGACACAAATATTAATCGGAGTGAAACAAAACTTCCAGTACAAAACAAATTTCAATTTCAGGTGGTTAAAGTATGCTTCTCAGACATCGAACTAAAAGCATACCAACCCGATCACCAATATCTTATTCTGTGATCTGCGACTATTGAAAGAGTATTGCGTGACTGGTATTTATAACGTTTAAAATATCCTGACATAGAATTTCATGAGAAAAAGGATATTAAATGAATTTCAAATCCGATTATTAAAGAATTAGCATATAACTGTTTAAAATGAGTTTAAAAACTGTTTAAAAATACACTTGAATTTCTAAGAAACTGAATATTTAGTGTAGTTTGTAAATAAATTAACTTCGGTCAAAATCAATAAATGAAATTCAGAATGGTGTTTGTCTGTGTGGATTTACGACCTAAGCAACTAACACTATGAGACCTGTGTATTAGGTGTGTAAATTTGCGCGTGTTCTTCTGGCCGGCTTGCCTGTTTTACGGAATGAAAAATCCCGAGTTTCGTCAGAAAATGATGAATGCTATTTGTTTAAAACTACCATGCGAGAACCAATATTTGAAGGAAAATAATCCCATTCTTAATAGTATTCATCATTTTTTCTTCATTATAATATTTTAAAGTGGAACTATTCAGTATATAACTTCCCTCAGGATTCTATAAAGAAATATGCTTCATTTCCCAAAGCCTACAAAAGCTAATGAACAAAAGGTTAACGTCTAAAACTAGTTATGCAGCTAATAATTTTGTTGTTGTTGTTCTTCTTCTTCTGTAAATTTAAAGTTCGAAATTCATTAACAAAATCATTATAACTAATTCTTTTGTTAATCAATATAAAACCGTTTCTTTCAGAGTCGGTCAGAGCACCCTCTTACTAACACACAGATATATGATATTTACAAAGATATAGATATTATGTTGTTCGCATTATATTTGGTGTACTTGAAATTCCCTTCTGATATATATATATATATACGTGTATGCACACACACACACACACATACAGACACACACACAGACAAAAAATATTTTTTTAGTATAGTTTATAAATAAATTAGCTTCGGCCAAAATCGATAAATGAAATTCAGAATTCAGAAACACACACACACACACACACACACACACACACACACACACACACACACACATATACATATCGATATCTATTATGTAATCTTTGTAATACCATTCGGAAATATTTACTATGATGGTCTCGAAACGTATCCATTATTATTATTTTTTATTTTTATTTTTATTTTTATATTCAATTAATATAGTTCACAGTCAAAGAGTAATATTTCTGTCTCATCATATTCCCAAGTCAATAGACCATTCACATTGTTCTTCAACTACAGTAATATTCAGTATATTGTGTTCCACACATCTTCTGAATTTAATAATAATAATAATAATAATAATAATAATAATAATAATAATAATAATAATAATATTCCCTAGAAGTCTTGCAAGTGGAAAACCCATATTCATACGCAAGTTCCAATGTATATCTTTTGCACCCGATCATGTCTTTGTTTATAGTCTGTTTGAGACTACATGCATTACTGAGATGGTTCCATTGTTTCCTCTTTATCTATGCACAGTCGACATCTGCCATCATTGCTTTGCAACACTTGTTCTTGAGCAGCAAATATCAGATCTTCTATCCTCTTTCTTGATGTTACTGATGCCATTGCCAAGCTAAGCGACTGCAAATCTATCCACAATACCCATCAAATACTGACCATGGCGTTCTTTAAGTTTCCAGCCTTTTGGTCTTATTGTATTTCTCTCTCCTTATGCGGCTTGTTTGAATCTACTGTGTTCACTAATTTTTATTTACTCGAAATCTTTTCTGGAATTATCTTGATGTAAATCATTTAACATTCCCGGTCCATGTGTTGACTGCTATTATAATATTGCTTTCTTTGGGTTTGGACTCTTTTCAGATATTTAGGCTAAAATATATGGCCTTAAATAAATAATATTACTTATTACTTGTGTTTTTCGTGTTAATTAAAAGAAATATCGTATTGTTGTTAATGATAACTGATATTACTTCATGAAACAGTGTGAGTTCTACAGTCGATTTTTTCAAGTTGTGGAATTAAAAACCGGAGTTTTGGGGAGAACAATTCTACTGACCTGCTTATACCAAACATCAACTGAACGCCGGCTAAAACGACCTAGAAAAATTTCCTCTAGTCGACGTCTCAGAAGTGGATCTATAACGTATTTCTTTTGCCAATTAGATTTTTTAGTTTAGGACATAAAAAATGATCGCATCGGACACAGTCTGGCAAAGTCTAGTTGAGATATGCACGTCTGACTAGCCAGACGTTGTGCACACAAGCACGCACGCACGCACGCACGCACGCACGAACACACACACACACACACACACACACACACACACACACACACACACACACACACACACACACACACACACACACACACACACACACACACACACCTTCGATTCCATGTGTTATCTCAACATATGGAATCGAAGGGGGGGGTTTTCTTAGGACTATTATTATTATGGAATCACTTAATTCGAAGAAATGAAGAGCTGCAATTTTCTGGAGGAGCAAATATCCTCATCCTCAGCGAGATTAATGAATTCTCATAAATATTTGACACATATACGCAGGAAAACTTCCATAGGTAAACACTGGAATAATGCACATATTAAAGTGAAAGTGACATGGGCAACGACTGAAAAACATGAAGACAGGTTGCGTGTGGCCCAGAGAACCTTGGAGAAAAGAATGCTTCACAAAACAAAAAGAAATAGAATAAGAAATACTATAATTAGAGAGATGACTGCAATGTATGACATTGTGAAGTGTTGTAAAGCATGCTAATGGAGATGGACTGGCCATATTAGTAGACTGCCGAAAGAAAGGTGGACGAAATTAAGCACTGAGTGGATACCAAGGAAAAGAAAGGAATGATCTACAAAGGTTTGACATGAGATGGTGGTGGGTTAAAAACAGGCAGAAATAGGATGTTAAGGGAGAAGACTATATTCAGCAATGGATGGAAAGAGGCTATAGAAGAATACGCTTTGTAATTCTATCTCTCAGTTATCATTCAGTACAGAATCCAGGATATTTATAGACCCATTGGAAAATAAGTCGTATTTTCTTTTAATATATAATTCAGAGCATAATTTATATCCCGAAGTCAACGTGGTTAACATAATAATGGGTGATATGCTATTTGACAAAGTGCAACAGTATAATGGCAAGAGGTGCGCCCTCTTTCAGAGCTTAATATCATGATACTGTGATTTAATCACACATAACTAAAACATGAAAGATTAATTATACATTATCATTCTTTATGTATATAATTGTGTATATAAATAAGCAATAAAATTTTAATTATATATACAAAGATGACTAAACATATTTAAGAACGAACTTGCTCATTATCTTGAAGATTTGTATGTATAAATACAGTTAGGCGAGCGTTATATAAACACATGCTTACCAACTACCATTTGATGACTAGTCATAAACTTGTTGCGATTATATAAAAGATCTTAAGAAGAAATAATAAAAAGACCATTTTTGATGACTCGCCTGATCGAGATAAAACATACACTGTGTGAATGTTTATATAAATCTCTCATTTTCTCATTAAATGTAGAGCTATAATCATTTTCCAAGCAATTTGAATTTGTTATCGATTAAATAGGATTATAAAACTTATGCCATTTTTTTTTCTCCTCATATAGGTTAGCTTCTTGAAACAACATAAAGGAGAAGTTAGCAGGTATCGAAGTGTAAGAACTGGAATTGTTAAAGTGGAATCTAAATAACCGGACATCTTAGAATGTAGTGAGCTTAGAAAGCCAGACAAGATAAAAATAGAATTGTAAATTAAATAAAATTTTATTTTCACTGATTGAAATCCGCTTAGTTTAGTAGGAAACATATTTCTTATTGCTATTCCGAGAAAGTGAAGTAGCTCTGTCTTAAGATGTTGCATTATCATTCAGTTTATTACTACAGTTTGAGCCATGCTTGACACATACACTGAAGTTGATTTATTTACGTTTATTATTGATAACAGAGAAATCAAGGAATATACTAACAGATGCCAAGAACTATGACGATTTTAGACTTTTGAATATTTAAAGAATGCCACACAGTGAACGTCACACGTCACACACACACCAAACGGCCAAATAGGCAGTGTTCCAAAGGAAACGTTGAAAAGTCATTTAAAAACGATTAAATGAAGATGTCGCTCTCTCTTTACCCCAGAATAGGTTAAGCTATTGATATGTTGTATTCGTTTTTTACCTCACGAATATACAGCAAAAATAAAATAGCATGTTAAGAAATATTTAGATTTTGCTAGTCCCAGATATACCACCATCCGTTTCTGTAGTGGGACACAGTATTTCATCTTCTTTTGATATTTCTAAACAGATAAAGTCACGCAAATTCTAGATGTTCGCATGCAGAAATGCATAAAAGTGACACTGCTGTTTTTTATGGCTTCGCAATCGACGAAAATACGCATGCGTATTTCAACTTCTAAGTAACTGGAACTCGACTAATGGCACATTACTAGAAATTGCAAACAGCGACCTAGATAATATTAGCAACATTTGTTAGTGTGTTTATTTATTTATTCTTAGGTTTTTGTTGTTTTTAGGTTGTCTTATTGGGAATCCAAACGTACCACAATTTTGGCGAATGATTGTGGTACATTTCGCAATCTTGCGAAGATTGCGAATGATTATTCACAAATGATAGATCATATAGTGATTTTTTTTTTTTTTTTTTGATTTCTGAATCTAACGGTTATCTATGGTCTCTTAAAAAGTGCAGACAAATTCCATAAATCGCGGGATTGAGCAGTTAGCACCATATTAAAGATACACAGTGCTCGATTTCAAATAAGTGCGGGATGGGGGGGGGGAGGTTGCAAGTTTCGCTCGACGATTGAAATATGGAAAGAATGTGGAATATTTCATGTGTAATCCTTTTCCAAAATACTCTCCTAAAGATTCTCAGGGTTTTGTGGCATATTATTTATTTATTTATTATTGATATTCAGTCCATCAAGTGGAGTTCCTCAGAAGGACATGAATAGCATCCTTTCCAATGCTTTATATCGTTCAATTTGGTCGTGGTCTGCATAACTAAAATGTCTTAGTTCCAGTAACTGCGACCCACAAGCCTTTAGCTCATAAGTCACACCATCCATTCCATAAGCATTTCTCTGTTGCCTTTAATATTTTTTAACAAATCAATGTTCATTCCATCCATTCGACGCAATATTGTAAATGCTGTTACACCAAAGCCTCTTATAGTGGAACTATTATTTCTTTTTGTCAATGAACAAAATTCGACATCAAACAGAAAATATCATTGGAGGTCTATGAGATTTCTTGTCCTGCGCATCAAAATTTATATCTGATTTACACTGGCCTCCAGCTGAAACAAATTTGCCCTTATCTTTTATTTTAAGGCTATTCTTAGCTTTATGTTTTACCATTTGAGGTATCAAACAGCGGACATCATTGATAAAATAAGCCAGTGCAGATTTTAAAAATAGGTAGGATGAAGAACGTTTCGTTATAATTCATACTTGAAACATATTAAATCGCTAATGAAATTACAGTAATGAAACTAATCTAGATATCTCATGCAAAAATTTTAGCAGTTCATCATATAAGGATGAGCTGCTAATATTTTGGCAACCATCTCTCTCTCTCTCTCTCTCTCTCTCTCTCTCTCTCTCTCTCTCTCTCTCTCTCTCTCTCTCATACCCCATATACACGATCACAAAAACAATAATAACAGCTAATTAATAGAACACATACATCATTATGTATGTGTGTACATTATGTAAGTGTTCTCTGCCAGGTTGGTAGGAAAAAGACCCAGAGGAAGACCAAGATATAGGTGGATTGATACTGTAAAAGTGCCTTAGAACAGCGCTATACATACTGTGGGCCGCGGCCCACCTTGGGGCCGTTAGCTTTGTTGAGGGGGGCCAGTGAAATAATGAAACAAATTTAAAATGTTTTAAGACTAAGTGTGTGCCATGTCAAATGTGTATGTAAGATGCTAAAAATGTAATATTTGAATTTGATTTTTGCAATATTCGCTGTGTATGTTTTGTATTGAATAGCAATACAATTAATATTATAATAATATATGTCTATGTTACGATTTTTTTTCGATGGAGGCCGTGAAATATTTTAATTCTTCCAAGGGTCTTTTACATCCATAAGTTTGGGAAGCACTGCCTTAGAAGGCAGAAATATAAGATCTGATAATGTTGGAGTCTTGACAAGTAACAGACTGATTTGGAGGAAAATTGTAGATAGGAAGTTAGTAACGATGTAAATTTTTCATGTAGTACTATCACATCCTGTACACCCCTTGATGGTATATATCAGGAATTAGATGATGATGATGATGATGATGATGATGATACATTACGTAAAAGTTAACTATTCATAACATAAATTTCAGCCCATGTTTCATAGATATATTTAGTATGAAAGAAATATAATAGAAAATTAAACAATATAACACTTTATTTAATAAAGTAACAATGGCTATCATGCTTAAGAAAATAACAATAATAAACGATTTCTTCTTTACAATAATAATAATAATAATAATAATAATAATAATAATAATAATAATAATTGCTCAGACTGATAATTTCAATTTTTTTCTGTTTATCATTTATTTTATACTTAACATTATATTACTGTGTTCAATGACGAATCCATGCCACTTATCAAATTTTTTTTTTTAATGTGAAACACGAAAGGTAATACATAGATCTACCGTACACTTAAGTACCTTGGGTGACTATGGTTTTAGATAAGCCGGTATCTCTACTGTAAAGACCAAACGTGTTACTTTTTCAAGTCCCCTTCAAAGTTTCCTGTTAGAGCTGTGGTGGTCACATATTGGACGATGGCAATCGTTTACCACTTAAAGACATTCAGAAATATCCATGCCTAAGTGAGACTCGAACACGCAGGCTGTTAGGTGGAGAGCGAGTATGCTATTCGTTCAGTCAAGGAAGCCTGTAATCACCAAACTGCGATTTTATATATGACTCGGTGAAACTGACATGAGTCAGTCTAATACGAACCCATTTTCAAATAGTACTGTACTTCATTGGTATTTTTATAATGTTGGTATGATGAGAGATTGAAGCAATAATATCCATAGAATCTGATGACAGGAACAAAAGGGGCAACGTGATTGAGACATATAAGTTGGTCAAGGGCAGTGGTGAGCTATAAGAGACTCGGCGAGCCTTTGTTAAATTTTTCTCAAATTTGCGAGCCCCTTGTTCTTCTTATTTACTTTTTTATTTAAAAAAAAAACATTTTTTGAAACATATTATGTAAGATAAATTAACACAGTTGATTGTGTGCAACTATTTCATGTTTAGATCATGAAATATTTGTTTTAAAATGATAGCCTTTAGAGGTCGATTGTCTTTTCCTACGTTTTGATTGGAATTTGTACACAAGCTGTATTAATAAAAGTTTTTGTGTGGAATAAGGCTTTTTTTTTTCCTCTTGACGATGCGAGCCCTTTGTTAAAATTTCCATAGCTCACCACTGCTTACACGCAACAACCAATATCCTACCACTAAAAATCTGAAACATTACATAACATTAATAAGGAATTACTTCAACATCACCTATCGAAACAACAGAGACACATATCGTATAACACGACCTACAACAACTCTCTACATCCCCACACCCTTCAACAACTCATACGGTTCTTTTGTGAGATCACATCGGATACCCATGCTACGCAACATCCTACCAAGAAAGTTAAAACACGTAGATAACTACAGAACATTAAAAAACGAACTCTGGAAAATACCAACAAAGTTAAGAAACCATTAACACTAATATACACATCACAAATCACTAGCATCCAATGTCTACATCCCATTCATAAACAGTAACAACAACATAAACAGTGAAGGCTAAATCCCACTCTCTTCATAAAAGCTAACCCAAGCTTCGAAGTAGGTGGGATTAAATTGCCTCACTCATCCACACATAATCCTCATAAACAAAGACCGCAAAGCATGAATTTGTATCCAAAGAAAAAAAAAATATTGAAAGGAAATAATGTACCTTAAACTGCGGCGTGCAGTATAATGTACAGATGATAAAGTGTAATATTCATTAATTGTAAATATGTATATACTGTGTACGATGAAAATAGAAAAATTGTTATTTTATACATAATGTGTAAACATGCAAAAAATATCTGTAATAATCATATATATGTAATTTATCTGAGACATTATTATTATTATTATTATTATTATTATTATTATTATTATTATTATTATTATTATTATTATTATTATTATTATTATTATCCATTATTCAAAAATTCCGTGTAATCTTCATTGTTAATATTAAAAGAACACGTGTTGTAAATATATATGCAAAAAAGTATTATTATCAAAATTTTAATTCAAATGCAATGTAGAAAATGAATCACATATGCAGCTTAGTGCTGAATTTTGTAAAAATTACAAGTAGGAATATCATTAAAGACGATTATTGTAATTGTGTAACAAATAATTCAGAAATCAATGTAATTTTTATAATATTTAAATTTTGTAATTTCTCTAATTTTTAATGTAATTATTATATGTATGCAAACTAAATAAAGCGTTAAAAAATTATTATTATCCTCCACTTCCAGGGCCTCTTCTACTTCTACTCTTTAGCTGTCAACGGTAGCTTCCTCCATGAATCAATGATTTTGAGGCATCGGAGGAAAGAGAGAGTCTGCAGACAACTTCCACCATCTCATGATCCTAAACACTAACAGTCGTATTGTCGTCTGAAATAGTGTGAGTTTTGTAGTCGATATTTTAGTTCTTCTAGTCAGAGACTAGAATCGGACCTACAATAGTCAATCTTATGGTAGTCTGGTATTGTCGAACAGAAACGTTGTCGTAAGGCTGCACCAGTCTCTTATTATTATTGTCGTTGTCTTTGTTACTAGATCTTCATGAAATCAATTCATCGTCGGAGAGTCTCACCACAAAAAAAAAAAAATTTCTGGAGAGTCATTACATCTATTCACCCACCATTCGCCACACAATCTATTCCATACGTTGTTACTCACTTCCAGTAGGTGAATGGTTTTACAATTTATATATATAATTATATCCCTTGAGTCAAGGGTGAGCTATGGAAATTTTAACAAAGGGCTCGCATCGTCGAGAAAAAAAAAAGCCGTATTTCACACAAAAACGTTTATTAATACAGCTTGTGTACAAATTCCAATCAAAAAGTATGAGAGGACAATCAACCTCTAAAGGCTATCATTTTTAAACAAATATTTCGTGATCTAAACATGAAATATTTGCACACAATCAACTGTGTTAATTTATCTTACATAATATGTTTCAAAAAAAATTTTTTTTTAAATAAAAAAGTAAACAAGAAGAAGGGGCTTCCAAAATTTGAAAAAAATTAACAAAGGGCTCGCGCGAGCCCCTTATAGATCACCACTGCGTATAAGGTGTCCAGATCACTGTAGACACAATTTTCCTATGTAATATTTCTAATTTTGTTAGGTGGATGTTCGATGTGTTTGCATAGACTGTTATACCGTATCTGAGTAGAGATTCGCAGATATCGTAATATAGGAGTTTTTTATGTTAGATGGAATAATGTATTTTACATAATAATAATATTATTAATATAATAATAAGAGCCTGTGTAGCTCAGTGGATGTGGCGTTTGCACACCACGGCGCTTGACCGCACGAAGGAAGACTTGCTTTCGAGTCTAGTCGGTGACTAGAGAAAATTTTTCTAAGCCTTTTTTCGACCGGTTCCCGAGTTAGTCGATCTCTGGCACGGGCAAGCGGGTTTTTCCTCCCGGAAACTCGGGTTTTTCGTCCCGTAAACTCAAGAAAATCGACCGTAGAACCCACATTATTTCAGACATTAAATATATTGTGTTAGGGTTAGGGACCACGAGATGGTGGCACATTTGAGCCCTCTCTCTTCACTGTGTACCGCTTGATTGGTGATAGCCTTGGGCCATCTATCTCTGATTGGTACCAGTGGAGATTCAACTGCCCACTCAGTCTCCAAAAAGTTAGATAGGGCTAAATGGCCTCGCCTACTCCCCGTATACGGGAATAAAAAGGCGTTGGCTGATTTTTTTTATTTTATATAATAATAATAATAATCTTTTTATTGTTCTTTCAAATATTTACATATGTACAATGATCATCTATTCAGTATATTATTTTACAACGTTCAGCACTTTGTGCTACATATAATGAGATTTAAATAGTAATGATGATAACAGTTTTTTTTTTACATAACACTCATAATAATAATTTACAATTATATTGTTCAGAGTTACATAAGTTGTATAATATTACATGTTGTAGTTTACTATTTTTTTTTCAAGTTTGAAAAGGTGTGATTATACAACAGTATTTACACATATGCAATCTAAATATTATATTTCCTTATTCTCACAATCATACAGTGTAAACTCATGATTTACATTTAAAAGAATTTTTTTTACGTTGCATACATTTGTTACAGTTATTATATACATTACATCCATTTGTTTACATATGATACATTACTTACATTTGTTTACATGTGATATTTAAATTACGTACATTGGTTTACATATAATACATACATTACATACATTAGTTTTCATGTGATACGTACATTACATGCATTTGGTTACATATGATACATCTTGGATGGGAACTAATTTCTTTGCTTTCATCCTCGAAGCTTATATGTAAGCTTATCTGAGGATGACACCAGTTGGTTATTATGTATTGTTTTTTTTTTTTTTTTGCTGTGTTGGGAAGCTGCGAAATCTATGATTGAGAAATTCGCGCGCTCGCGCGCACTCTCACACACACACACACATAATAATAATAATAATAATAATAATAATAATAATAATAATAATAATAATAATAATAATAATAATAATAATAATAATAATAATAATAGTAATAATAATAATAATAATAATAATAATAATAATAATAACGGATATATATTGGATTCCGATGAACTAAAAGTAGTTTATCTAACAAAATACCAATCATTAATAAAAGATATATTTAACTGTCTAGTACTTTTCATGAATATTTAGTACAACTAAATATTCATGAAATAAAAATCATTGCTTCTGCTGAACTAATTCGCAGACAATAACATACTCTGTATTTATTGTTCAACATCTTATATATTAATTTATTATACAATAGATCACGTATCATGACCGAAAGGTTCAAAGAAACACTTAGATCCATAACACAGCCTTCCCTTTATCACCTTAAAAGAAAGAAATACTTGTTTTATTGTCCCTTGCATTAATCTGATAGGTGCATATATACACTAGTTAATCAGAAAGTTAGAAATCGTACCTTAGTATCGTTCTCCGCTTTTTCCTAATAATCCATGCCACCTCGATCTCGAATTCGAGATGGCATGGAGTATGCTAATGTCTAAAATGTAATCTAGGATAATTTTGAAGACATTTCTGTATCAATCACACCCACAGGCTTTTCAGCACACATTCTTACAAACTTCTTAGCAGAGTTCCGACATTTGATCATCAATATGTCCCTGACTTTCGGTTGTAAAGCCTAAGGTTTAATTGCCGATAGATCTGACGTGATAGAATTACATTACATCTTGAAGTACCCATTGCTAATAGGAGGGCCATTTCAAAAGTTCTGCTCCCACTGCGCATTCAATAGTTTCCACTTTCACGTTCAGTTGTATGCAGACTTTGAATAAAAACGTGTGCTCCTTTTCTGTTTCCGGAGTTCCTGTTCCATTAAATAAGATTTCAAAATGGAGGAAGAACATGGCTCAGGTCAGATTCTTCCTCCGTTTTTTTTAAAAAAAGAATCCATTTCGTTTTGTAAAGATCTCATCTGAGATTGCTTTACGTGGAGCATGAGTATATTACCATCATCCTTTATAGTTTTGTCCAAATTTGAATCTTCTGCAGACAACTGAATGCTTCCTTCTTTCAAACAGCTCGCAATGGCATTAACGTACACTCTAAAAAGTAGTGTTCCAACAACAGAACACCCTGTGGTGTTCCACTGTTAATTTCCTTCTCTGAAATACAGCTTCTATACATAACACTATGATATACAAAAGACAGAGTTTGTCTCTTATCCAATCAAGTAACCGATTATCCAATCCTATTTGCCATGACTTATATACCAGTCTACTATGCGGCAATCTGACAAATGCTTTAAAAAAAAAAATACAGAAATATCAGGGTATACAATCGCCCTTAACATGGTAATCAAACACTTTTAGATCATCATGTTCTTGGATGATCCATTCATAATTTCTTTCCCAGGAAATTAAGCTTTATCCAGGCATATTATGTACAATATAAAGTTCTCCATATGCTGCTAGTGATTATAAAAAGGGAACTGCTTATATTTCTTTCTTGGAGCATTGAACACTTTCTTTGCGATTTCTATTACGTTTTTTATTCTCTTTAGTTATCAGAGCAAGTAAATTAGGTAACGAAAAGGATATGGGTTTGCTTTTAGTGGTTAAAATTATCAGTTCTGCATTTCCTGTTTACTCGAAATGAAAATAATTTTTTTTTTCACGTGTTCTTTTGTACTATTCCTTGCAATTCAACTTGACACTAAAATCAAGTGCATTTCAGTTTGAAACTTGGAAATATGCTGAACGAAAAAGAAAAAATATATATCCACCGTATTCCTCCTTATAATAAATATAAAAATGCCAATATTTTTAATTAATTATTATAAATATAAATGTAAAAAATGCATGCGAAATATATTTCATACCCTTGAACTGGTGACCCTGATTTGTGCCGAAATGGCTATAACGACATCATTAATGCATATTTCATTCGCCTCGTGATAGTTAAACGTGAAATTAATAATTCTTCCTTAAATATTGCTGAGATAAGAAAAGCGTTGCAGAATAATAAAACCTTGTTGCAACATATTTAGTAATTTTAAATATTCATAGTCATGTTACAAAAAAAAAAAAAAAAAAAAAAAAAGCATCACATTCCGGTTATCTTTCAAAGCGAGAAACGAAATTCAGGGAGAAAATACGTCTTAATATGTAGAATTTTAGTATAATGCTGAAAAAGCACGAGAACACATTTTGGCATGCACAGTAATAAATTATAATAAAATAATAGTTCCGCGTTTGGTCGTAAATCCGATGTCTAAAATGATGACACTGGCGTGTTCCCCTCCCCATCATTCAAGTAGATTCAGGCTTTATTTTCTCTAGAAAACTCCGAATTTCTCATATTCCAGACGAAATCACATGTTTTGTACGAAAACTCTCAATAGGAAACAATCTTTAAATTTTAGAAAAATAAGTTAATAAACTTTTATTTTGTTAAGAATTAGATTTTGAAACGACAAAAGATATCCCCATACAGGAAGGAGCATTCCTTTTTTTAGGCTTTCTATATATCACTGATTGAAAAAAAAAATAAATAATGAAGTAAATAAAAAAAACGAGCTGATGTGCAGATGGGTGAGGTGGGGTATTAAATGTCCAAACTTGACCGGTTGAATATCACTTCCACCGCCGACTAACAGGATATGGTGCCCAAATTGTAGGTCCTGATGTCCGTGATTAGTCCCGGTGACCCTGATTTATGCCGAAATGGCTATATCGACATCATTAATGCATATTTAGATGACAGATAAATTTTGTCTTTAGATGACAGATAAATTTCATAACAGCAACATGAGTCTACTCTGTGTATTTTAAGCCTATGGTCATTTGAAAAATTGCTGTTTGATCTCTACACTAGGGTTTACAGATTATGTAACTCTTATTCCGAACAACCCTAATAATGTATCATAGGTTAATAACTATTAGTAGATGTGATTGACACATAAATAAAAATAAGAATATGAAGAATTTAATGGAAGTCGGAGTAACAGCAAATTCCTTTGCACTAATTACTCCCTTTGCGCTGTACCTTTCAAGGAAAACTATTATAGGTTCTAGTTGCCGACTAGGAACGTTTACTTTTAGTAGTACTCTGTTCGTGAGTTAGTTTATCTTTGGCACAAACAAGAAGTTCTTCCCAGAACGTATTTTAACCCGCAGTTCAAGAAAATCCACTGGTAATTCGCACTATTTCAGACAATATTCTTACAAGGTGATGTATCCCTGTGGAAATGGCATTTGCGCCCACAGCTAGACTGCCTGAAGAAAGACTGTTGTAGGTTCGACTAGAGGCATTTTTTCTTTGGCTGATTCCCGAGTTAGGTAATCTTTGACACGGATAATTTTCCTTGAGAAATCTCTCTCTCTCTCTCACCTGAAAATCTTAATTCATTGACAGATTTGATCTTACTGATTCAATCTATAATGGCTGATTAGTAGAGACAGGCTGCTTACCAATCTTCTAAAACGTTATGACTAAAGGAACCCCATCTACTCTCTTTACTAATAAAAGACTTAAGAAGATTTATTTATTTATTTTATTTAAGAATGAACAAAAACTGACAGTAGTCATGATGAAAATCAAAAGTATATATATATATATATATATATATATATATATATATATATATATACTGTATATATATATATATATATATATATATACTGTATATATTGAAAATATGTACTGCAAAGAAATTGTAATCGTTGTCCGACTTCCATTTAGAGGATACTAAAAACGTAATCTATATCTAATAAACTTTTCTTTAGAGTTATTACGAAGTTTGCAATGCTTCTTTATTAGCTGGTATTATCATTACAAATACAACTCAGTGGTGGCTCTGCTTGTTTTGCAATACTGGTAAGAAGACGAAACGATTGGTGATGCGGTATATGCAGTCCCATTACTGAAGTAATTAAATCTATGTGTAAAGAATCTTAATTGGTAGTTGAATAAAATTTTACACTAAGAGAAGAAATCAAAAACAAAAGCTGTAATATTTGAAAACTACAACTTATCTTCACTTACATAATTGAGACAAATTAGTAGGGACTATTCTAGAACAAGTACTTTAATATTAAAAGAAGAAGAAGAAAGAAAGAAACACTGTGCATAAATATTTTTTGTTTTTGTTTTGTTTCTTCAAATGGGAGACTTTAGAGTATCATAATACTAATGTTTTATGATATTCGAAATTCGCGAAATAGCGAACAATAGATATTTCTGATATTATGCTTAGAATTTCGGCTAAATCGAATGTTAACATTAGTTTTTTTTTTTTTTTTTTTAAAGCTAATGATGAATATAATTTCATTTTAGCTGCATAAGATTTTTAACAATTCTTCTTTACATTATGGTGAAGTGTAAAAAATGAATAATATAAAGTAGATATTAAATTGTCTTATGCTTTTTTTTCTTCAAGATTTTGCCGCAAATATACGATAAAATAATTTTTACTGCTTATTGTTAACTTTGACTGTGTTACCACTTTTCTCAGATGGCGCGTCAATAGTCGAAAATTCTTAAGAAAATGATCTCATGTTGTAATATTGTCGTTTGGTGTCTTCGAAAATTGAAGGTAAGAAGAAATGCTTATTATATATATATATATATATATATATATTTATATATATATTCATCTTTTCATATATAAATATATTTCGATGAGAATAAATTATTTCATTATTATATTGTATATATATTCACTTCGTTCATCCATTCATAAACATGTTTCGCATGATTCGGTTATAGAGAATATTATGGACATTATTTGCTAGTTATTGACTTGGAGAACTTAGTTTCTATAAAATGTGCTCCGAAAGCATAAAATTAGTTGCCGTATTTTTATAACACGATATTTATAGGCATTTAGAAAACAAGTGTAACTAGAAAGCGTGAAATTATTTTCCTTAATTTAAGCAAATTAAGTAAGTAGTGGAGACAGTGAGTTGTGTGCAGTAGAGTAGAATAGAATGCCCTCCCTCGATGAGTCATTGGACTCCTTGAAAATGTTGCTAATTACTTTTATTTATTTATTTATTTATTTTATTAATCCTGCATGTTTGGCAAACTCTTATACTGTAGAAGCTTCTTTATGCTCAGTAAGTACTTAATAATGTCCGATATTGTAGATCCATCATTATTTTAGAGTTAGTAGAACTAAAACCTAAAAGTTTCGAAATTTCCCAGCGAGCTTAGGAGAATCTGTTACATTTTCCTAGGAGGTTCAACAATCGTAGCTATAGCTACAGTTACATGTTTTTTTTTTTCTTTCTTTTTTTAAAACTAGGATCATGGTTTGACAGAATACCAAATAAGCGAAACAGCAAACACAAAACGACTTACGTTTCAGAATTGGAATACATCATTTTATTTATTAAAGTAAACTTTTATCTTTTTGATTTTTTAAAACAAAACTGTATTATTGTTTTCGTGTTTACTGTTAACCTGTTTTCGAAATCCGTCCTTTAGCAAAGCAAGTGTAATCCTCTGAAGCTATTGCGGATTTCTCCGAAGGCATTACTTTCTTTCTTTTTGGTTATTTAATAGTATTTTTGTATTTTATTTTTCTCTCTAGTCGAATAGGATCACGTGTTTCTAGATATCTGAACAAAATTGTAATACAGAAATAGCAAAGATACGTGATGCCACGTAGAGTAGTAGGCTAAGCTATCGTCATCCGCTTGTTATATTTTTATATGAATCATATTTATTTTGGGTGGTTTCATTGTTCTTTAAAACCATTTTGTATTTTTAGTAATAAATGCTTGAAATGTAAATATAACTGATGTATTAAAATGTTCATAGTAGAAACTAATATTGTATAGTTAAACTCGCTTTCTCTATCTGTTTTTCGTTATTTCTTCTCGATTATTATTTTTAGTAATAAGCCTTGTGGACAGGCTTAGATGTTGGACGTATGCATCACTTGTGTGTGTGTGTGTTATTACAACAACAAAACAAATCATGAAATGAGTTTATTAACTGGCTTATATTTCAATAATTTTCAAGTAATTACTCCATACTTCAAGGATATCTTTTTCTCCTGTTTTTATGTCACCTTTATCATTTCTAACTCATTTTACAGCACTGTTTCCTACATTTCTAAGCTTCTTCAACAACAACATCTAGAATATCTTGCCACCTTCTTGATATTTATTTTTTATGTTCTTGCCAAAGTCCTCACATGACTTTTGTTCATCTAGTTTTACACAGTGTTTAGCTTTCTTACATTTGTCTCTGTATTCTCTAAGAGCAAAAGCTGACTTATTTGCCAGGAACTTTTGATATGATTTTTTCTTTTCCTTCACTGCCTCTTTAACTTCCTGCGTCCACCATGGAGTCCTGATTTTTCTATCTTTGCAGACAACCTCACCACATGCCTCTCTGGCTGAATCAATCAGGGTTTTCTTCAAGGCTTGCCATTGAATATCCAAGGTTTGGTTTTTGTTCCAAAACTCTTTCATTTTTTCTTCAATAATCTTTGTGTATGTTAGTCTACAGTTCACATCTGAGAGCTGCTCAACTTTTATTCGCTTTAAAACTTTCTTACATGTTATTCTTTTCAATATGAAATTCAATTTTATCCTGCCAAGACTAAATTGTGATCGCTTCCAATTTCAAATCCTCTGTATGCTCTGGTGTCCTGCACCAGGGAGAAAACATCACTATCAACAATAACATAATCAATGAGACGTTTCTTATTCCTTGCCTCTTATCTCCATGTGAATTTGTGCACATTTATATGCTGGAACATGGTGTTAGTAAACCAGTCCATATCCTGAGCAGAAATCCAACAGGTATTTGCCATTATTATTAGCTTTTCTCTTTTCTCCAAATTTTGCCAAAATATTTTTGTATGTCTGACAATCATTTCCTACTCTGCTATTTAGATCCCCAACATGGACCAACTTTTCCTTTTTCATTGTGTCAGTTGCTTTTTCTAAAGCCTCAAAAAATTCCTCCACTTCTACCTTAGTGGAACCTTCTGTGGGACCATAGGCACAAGTAAGTCTCATTGTCCAGTTCCCCCATTCTCATATTTGCCCACATCACTCTACTTGAGACTGCCTGCCATTCAAGAAGATTAGCCTCGTATTTTGTGTTGAATACAATGGCTACTCCTTCTTTTCCTTGATTGTCATTGCCTGAATATAACATTTTGTATTTATTGCTCAGGAAGATATCACCAGTTTTTGTCATTTTTGTTTCAGTCACCCCTATTTTGTCTATCTGGTACTTATCTAATTCCTCAGGTAGCTCCATTATCTCTTACCGCAGAAGCGAAACTATCTTCGCCCACGTTTGTTTGTTTTTTTTTGGATGAATGGCTGCAGTTTTTACAAAGTACATAAAATACTACATGCCCCTATACTCCCTTCACCCCCCGAACGTATAAGACCTTTATTCCATTATTCCCATCCCATATATATCCAAGATCCACGTGAAATGATATTTAAAGTACTAAAGAAATATAATCATCATACTTCATTCAAACCACACTTCAAACTAGCAACCCTGATCCGCATCTTGGATTATATAAAGTACTTGTGACTATAAGATGGACTTACAGAAAGGGCTGTTAACATCAGCCTCTTAGAACGCAAGAAGTAGATTCGCTACCGTCATCATTGCAAGTTAGGAGACAGTCCGTTTGGGACCGGCATACCATGTTTGGACATTCCATCACGCAGAATCAGACGGAAGAAAACCAGTGCGCTATATAGAAGTCATTAAAAGATAGAGAGACTATTTTTACAAGTCATTACAAGTTGAAGACTATCTTAAGACTATCTCAACGGATACGAAACACCCGGCTAACCTCAAAGTATGTCTGCATTAATTTGCCAAAAGTTGCAGACCGTCATCTTAAGATAAACATAACAACTGTGATTTTAAAAAACCCTGCTATTTATACCATATTTAGAGGGCACCAAATTGGGATTTTAGGTCTTTAGTCCGTTAATTTGAATTTGTTTCCTGTACTCTCTCGTGTATTGTAACAAGTAGCCGAACTGTGTTCTGAAGATGCTGGTTCTGAAACCTGTGAAATATAAGCCAATCAGTAAAGATATTTTTATAATTTATTGTTTTGATGCCGTGATAAAGTGATGCATGTTTAGTAATCGTTTTAAGCTTATGTTGCAACCATAGATATTAATCTCACTTATAAAGTCTGTTAATGCCTGTCTGTCTATGTGGTATATACAAATTTGCAGTTACTCCGACTTCCATTAACATTTTCATTGTCAAGCTGAAAATTGGAATTTCGTGTGGTGGCCAATTTTTTTTTTTTATTTTTTTATTTAGTTAGCGACGTCAAAGCGATAACGCGTGATCAGCTGTTTGGTGAGAATTCGCATCGCGCGATATCGCGTGATTGGCAATGAAAACGTGTTAAATTCTTCATATTCTTTCTTTTTTTAATTCTTATGTGTCAATCACATCTACTAATAGTTATTAACCTATGATACATTATTAGGGTTAGGGTTGTTCGGAATAAGAGTTACATAATCTGTAAACCCTACTGTAGAGATCAAACAGTAATTTTTCAAATGACCATAGGCTTAAAATACACAGAGTAGACTCATGTTGCTGTTATGAAATTTATCTGTCATCTAAAGACATATATTCACGGACATCTGGACCTACAATTAGGTCATTTAATATCCCTCCTCAGTTAGGTCAAGTTAGGGCATTTAATACCCCACCTCACCCATCTCCACATCTTCTGGTTCCCATCTGCCATACGGCCGCGGGAGGGTAGCTATATGCTACCATTCTAGGGAGAGATGATTATGAGCAAGGTGGTTTCCCGTTGCCTTCCTTGCCGATCTCCACATCAGATCGTTTTTTTATTTACTTCATTATTATTTTTTTTTCAATCAGTAAAATATAGAAAGGCTGAAAAAAGGAAGCATCCTTACTGAATGGGGATATCTTTTGTCCTTTCAAAATCTAATTCTTAACAATATAAAAGTTTATTAACTTATTTTTCTAAAATTTAAAGATTGTTTCCTGTCGAGAGTTTTCTTACAAAACATGTGATTTCGTCTGGAATATGAGAAATTCGGAGTTTTCTAGAGAAAATAAAGCCTGAATCTACTTGAATGATGGGGAGGGGAACACGCCAGTGTCATCATTTTAGACATCGGATTTACGACCAAACGCGGAACTATTATTTTATTATAATTTATTACTGTGCATGCCAAAATGTGTTCTCGTGCTTTTTCAGCATTATACTAAAATTCTACATATTAAGACGTTTTTTCTCCCTGAATTTCGTTTCTCGCTTTGAAAGATAACCGGAATGTGATGCTTTTTTTTTTTTTTTTGTAACATGACTATGAATATTTAAAATTACTAAATATGTTGCAACAAGGTTTTATTATTCTGCAACGCTTTTCTTATCTCAGCAATATTTAAGGAAGAATTATTAATTTCACGTTTAACTATCACGAGGCGAATGAAATATGCATTAATGATGTCGTTATAGCCATTTCGGCACAAATCAGGGTCATCAGTTCAAGGGTATGAAATATATTTCGCATGCATTTTTTACATTTATATTTATAATAATTAATTAAAAATATTGGAATTTTTATATTTATTATAAGGAGGAATACGGTGGATATATATTTTTTCTTTTTCGTTCAGCATATTTCGAAGTTTCAAACTGAAATGCACTTGATTTTAGAGTCAAGTTGAATTGCAAGGAATAGTACAAAAGAACACGTGAAAAAAAAATATTTTTTTTTACTTGTTCATTTCGAGTAAACAGGAAATGCAGAACTGATAATTTTAGCCACTAAAAGCAAACCCATATCCTAGGAGATGTATTACTGTTCTACATTATGAGAGAAGGTAGAACAGTAATCTCCTAGGAGCTATGTTTATGGGAAAATACTAAGAACAGTGATCAGAGCTTGTTCAACCTTTACTACGAGTCGCCCTAGCATTGCACTACCATGTGTTGGCTTACGCTTGGACTTGCCGAACTTTACATAGTTTTCTGTATTCAGCATGAAACACTTGGATCAGATTTCCTCCCTTTGAGTTTCTTATTCGGCTAAGAAATAATGTGGTATTCAATATTCACTTAATTTTGAATAATTTTACTTCGCCGAAGTGAAGCCTATTGACTCTTATTTTCAGTAATCCTAGATTATATTTTAGATATTAGCATACTCCATGCCATCTCGAATTCGAGGTCGAAGTGACATGGATTATTAGGATAAGCGGAGAACGATACTGAGGTACGATTTCTAAGTTTCTGATTAACCAGTGTATATATGCACCTATCAGGTTAATGCAAGGGACAATAAAACAAGTATTTCTTTCTTTTAAGGTGATAAAGGGAAAGCTGTGTTATGTGTAAGTGTTTCTTTGAACCTTTCGGTCATGATACGTGATCTATTGTAAGTAGTAGTCCGGCCACCAGTGACAAGATCAAGATCAAGATAAGATAAGAAATCGTGACGTGATTGGTTGATAAGAAGATGACGTCTTCGTGGGCGTGACGTCATGAGATTGGAATGTTTGGAATTTCCCTGGAGGCATATGTTTCAGTGACGTGAGTTCTTGTGTTTTGGTTCACGTATGGAATTATGGGTGATGGTAGAGATAATGATTTGTGTTGTGATTGGTGGTGCACTAGTGACAAGATCAAGATAAGATAAGGAATCGTGACCTGAATGTTTGTTGTTATCAGATGAAGATAAGTGACGTCATCTGTTAGTTGTAAATAATTGACGTTGTTGTTTTGAATGGAAAGGAAGATACATTAGTGTATAAGGAATCGTGTCGTGATTGGTGGGACACTAGTGACAAGATCAAGAGCAAGATAAGATCAGGAATCGTGACGTGGGTGTTTGTTGTTATTGATTTTGGAATGTTTGGGATTTCGATGCCCCCCCCCCCCGTCTGTCAGAAACATCACGTGGTGTTTTTGCTTCGTTTATTGCTTTGTGGGTGATATTTAGAGATAAGAATCGTGACTTTATGTGTTTGGAAATTTCAAATTATTCAGTTTAGAATTATCAAATTCTAAACTGAATAACTGAGTAAAAATTTCACTCTGGAAAACACAACACCAACACACATCTTTGTTCATTTAAGTTTTACAAATGCTTATTTTATTTTGCTGAAATATTACTTACAAAGAAAAAAAAATCGAAAGTTGTAATTACCTAAAAATATTTCACAATATTTAGTTTACACTATTTTCCTGAAGAAAGAAAATTTCAAAGACTTTTCTGGTTCACTCATTCTTTTACTTTACTGGACACACACCACAACACGATAGCTGCACTGGATGAACGAATTGCAGTAACTGTAAAGACGCTCGACTCGATTATTTTTCCTTATAGTACTGTTTACCTGACCCTTTATCCTGACTGTTCCTTCCAAAATGAAACTTTCGCGCAGATGACTCACAAACATGTTTTCGCATGCTGGTGGATTTGATGTTGATGTGCGTTTATCTTACTTTGTGACACTATGGTACAAACTTTACTCTGTGGCTTGAATTCACTCAAAGGAAGATGACCGATATCACTTCCAACTGATAACCAATGAGATGAACGTATAACCAATGGCCATTTGCGAATGTCCGAAATTGTTGGGATGGAAAAAAAAAATAGCATTATGTGGTGAGTGTGAAAGGGTAGACGAGAGGTTGACAGTGGTCTTCCCTGCAAGGCTCCCCTACCCTCCCTCTCCTCCAGAAGATGTCTGCTCATCTAAGGGAGAAGAGCTAGCTTGCCGTTTACGGATTTCTTTTAGTCATGTCACCTCCAACTGATGCTAAATGCTTCCCCACCCCATGCTATAACCCCAACATCCCTCTCTCCTCCAGAAGATGTCCGCCTAGTGGAGATGAGCGAGCTCCTCATTTGTGGATATCTTTTAGTGATGTCACATCCAACTGATACTTGTACCATACTCGTTCTTCATTTAAATGATACCAAATGATGAAAACAATATGGGTATGAATTTCCAAACTTTGAAAAGCTGATGAATTTCTTGCTTGATGTGATCATAAATAGTTATTTGAATGTAAACATTTTATTTTCTATACAATTTTTCTTTCTTTCTAACTTTATTTCTTTCTTTTCATTTTGACAATATGGGTATGAATTTCCAAACTTTGAAAAGCTGATGAATTTCTTGCTTACTGTGATCATAAATATTTATTTAAAGGTAAGCATTTTATTTTTCTTGCGAGTCGAAACTTATTTCAAAACTTTACCACCCATATATTCTAGTAATGGGGGAATTAAAAACAGAGACTATAGCAAATAACGAATTTGTAGTTTGTGAATAAAGTACAAATGAACTGAAAAGTGGCAATTTGTTACTACATCTGTAGATACCTTCGCCAGACTAGAAAAAACAGTCGTGCCAAATTCTAACAATACGACTGTTGGAATTTGATTATTTTACAGAGACAAACAGGTGATATTTTAGCCAATATCACTTAAATCTTAAAATCACTTTAGCCAATTACTTAAACTCTTAAAATGTTTGTTGCAGAAAATAAAAAAGGTATCATAGCGTGCAGATAACAAGGAATCAGCATGCATGTATAAAAAAATGATCTATTGGAAGAGAAAAATCAATAACATTAACAAACTTTATAACCAGAACCGTTCTTCATTTAAATGGTACCAAATGATGAAAACAATATGGGTAGGAATTTCAAAACGTTGAAAAGGTGATGAATTTCTTGCTTGCTGTGATTCCAAAATAGTTATTTGGAATCACAGCAAGTGTTGGAAAGAATATCTAATATAATAATTGTGTTAAAATATATAAATATCCCTACCGTGAAAAAAAAAGGAGTCGTGCTGAGAGGACAACAGTCAAAGTACAAATTTAAGTAAGACCATAACATTTTTTTCTCCTTGTAAAATTTCATGCCAAACTAACCAGATTTTTTTTGACTCAGTGAATTAAAAGTCTTATTTGTTCATGCAAGCCCTCAAATATATCAAGAAACTGTCGACTCTTGGAAGCAAAAGGAATAATCGGGTATTAAATTAATAACCAGAATTTTAGTGGAGAAGATTTCACCTAAAATGTTACAATACTGCTAGAAAAACAGAGCCATTAGATATTTACACACTTTTTTCCCTTGTGAAATTTCATGCCACAAAGTAACCAGAGACTTTTTTATTCATTGAATTTAAAGTCTTATTTGTTCATGCAAGCCCTCAAATATTTCAAGAACTGTCGACTCTTGGAAGCAAAAGGGATAATCGGGTATTAAATTAATAGCCAGAATTTTAGTGTAGAAGATTTAACCTGAAAAGTTAAAATACCGTAAGAATTTAGCTATTTTACAGAGCCATTTGTTAATAATATTAGTCAAATAAAAGGTAACATAGAAATTAACAAAGTATATATTACAGAGCTAATATTCATTTGAAATAATAAGAAATAACTGTTTATTTGTTGTGCTGGCAAAAGAAATTTCTAAAAGAAAACGCAAGGGTAAGTTCAAAACCTTGATTGTCACAAATATCCGTTACTTAAAATTACTAATGCTAAAGAAAAAAAAAATAAATTTAAGTTACAGAGATAGGTTAAGAGCACAAGGAATCACAGGTAAAATTAATAGTCAATATTGGTTTTAAAAAATTAAATGTAATCATTAATTTACTACAATAATAATTTCCCATGGGAACGAAGAATGAATAATTTAGGATATGTGTCATCACAATAATGTGAATGATAATCACTTAGTCATATGTAAGTATTTGAGAAACATCCAAACTTGAGAAAATGCTACCTTTTGAACAATACCGCAATTTACGGATGTGACTCATGTCATCTTCATGAAAGACCCCTTTGAAGAAAACCGCTCGCTGGGGGATATTGCTCATGATGATAACATAGCATCTACAGGTTGAAATCTAAAGGACGAAGTACTGAACTATTTCAGACTACAGTATTTACAGAAATTTCGTTCTTTGTGGTTTTTGCGTTTGTGTTGTGGTGTGGATATAAAATTCAACTATTTTGGAATATTATTATTTTTTTTTGGAATATTCGTATTTAGAAGAGCCATTCTGGAAAGCTGTAAGTAATTTTAAATTGTCACTAGAATTTATAGAATACATACAAAAGGTTTTGTAATCCATTTAACTGTCCGTTTATTTTATTTATTTTAAAATACCATTGAGACACCAGCATATAATTAATTATTCAGAAAAGCATTGTACCAAGATGTTCCCATTCTGGAAAGAAATGTAAGTTAATTTTTTTTAACTTAAACATAATTGATAATTGTAATTTCAATAATCAATGGTCGTATGTTTTGGTAAGCGTAATTCTAATACTGAATAGTTTTTTTTGCATAAGAATAATCATAGGGTACATATTAGAGTATCAACATGGATACATTAGCGAGTTTTCATGTCTAATGTGTATGTATGTTTGAGAGACACCAGCATATAATAAAATTATTCAGAAAACCTCGAAACACAGCCTCCACTAGACTCTACTCAACTCTAAGAATTCTCACCCTTTAACAGGAAAGAAATACCCCATAATGTATTGGAAATTAGTACACCCATCTATAGACAACCAAACAAAACATGGCGACAATGACGGATGTGTGTCACTCTGGGAAAATTCCAAGATATCTTGTCTCAAAAACATCGCTCACAATTCCATAGCCAAACCAAAACACCATGTGATATCACAGAGAGACATATGTTCCCCAGAAATTTCCAAACACATAACGTCACGATTCTTATCTCTAAATATCACCCACAAGGCAATAAACGAAGCAGAAACACCACGTGATGTTTCTGACAGACGGGGAGGGCCCATCGAAATACCAAACATTCCAAAATTAATAACAACAAACATCCACGTCACGATTCCTTATCTTATCTTGATCTTGAACTTGTCACTAGTGTCCCACCAATCACGACTCAATTCCTTATACACTAATATATCACCCTTTCCATTCAAAGCAACAACGTCACTTATTTACAACTAACAAATGACGTCACTTATCTTCATCTGATAACAACAAACATTCACGTCACGATTCCTTATCTTATCTTGATCTTGTCACTAGTGTCCCACTAATCACGACATGATTCCTTATCCACTAATATATCTCCCTTTCCATTCAAAACAATAACGTCACTTATTTACAACTAACAAATGACGTCACTTATCTACATCTCATAACAACACACACCCACGTCACGATTCCTTATCTTATCTTGATCTTGTCACTAGTGCACCACCAATCACAACACAAATCATTATCTCTACCATCACCCATAATTCCATACGCGAACCAAAACACAAGAATTCACGTCACTGAAACATATGCCTCCAGGGAAATTCCAAACATTCCAATCTCATGACGTCACGCCCACGATGACGTCATCTTCTTATCAAGCAATCACGTCACGATTTCTTATCTTATCTTGATCTTGATCTTGTCACTAGTGGCCAGACTACTACTATTGTATAATTAATTAATATATAAAATGTTTTGATATTATCAAAACAAAAACTTGGATATTTAATCATGAAATGGTACTCACCAAAACCAATCCTAGGAGCTCATGAGCACATAGAAATAAATAGAATACTAGTTAGGAAACATCGTCTCTTATCGAGTACTCGTCGGAATATACCAAATTTTGGCAATGACGAAAAAGGTTAGATCTGCTGACTAATCTTTTCAAAAAATCTTATGACTAAACAAGTGTCTCCTATTTCCTTTTGGTGAATGAAAAGTCATTCGTGGATTATTTATTCTTTAAAAACCTAACCCATAAAATGATTTTTTTTCAAAATTATCTACATATGACTCAAACTGTATCATTTATAGAAAAAAAAATGAAGAGAGAAATGAAGAAAGTATTAAATATTGGATATGCATCCTTGTGATAACTTTTACAAGGCTGGGCAAGGTAGAAGAAAGATCGCTATAGGTTCGATTTGATTTTAGTTAACTAGAAGGACGCCCTCTTATCCTTATTTTACAGGCTCTTCCCAAGTTAGCCGATCATTGGCGTATTGAAGTTCTTTTTCCCTTTAAACTTGGTTCTTTATCCTACCACTCAGAAACATGAAAACATCGTAGGATTCACACATTTTCGGACAGTTAGAGTTAAGGATCACAACACGGTGGCAGTTGCTGGAGACCGGCTAGCTGCTCACCGATGTTCCAAAACTTAGTTAAGATTAACACAGCTAGAACCTTAAACTTAAAAACATGAAATAAATGTTGCCTTACACTTTGAGGCTCATAACAGGAACAATAAGATAAAAATGTACGAAATTTAAAATTTAAAAATTTCATTCGTGGATTTGTCCACAGTCATTAATTCAATCAAACAAAAGCTGTTCATAATGCTCAGTTTCATGGCATATTTTCGCAAATAATTAAAACAATAATAAAAGCACATATCACGATACTATTATTATGCAAGAATAATGGCAATAGAGAGCGAACTGGTTATTTCAGCTAACCAGAAGAGAGATTCTTTGGCACAATATTTAATTGCATTTAATTGAGTTTTCAAACTCTCATAAAACTGGTATGGAATAACTTTCGAAGAATCGAAACTTAAACCTATGCATTTCTTTCTCAGATGTTATGGTAGTCGATTGTGATATTCAGACTGCCCAATACAACCTAAAGCGGAAATCTGAGCATTTCTGTTCTCAGGTGGCGTTGCTTTCGGCTGTAGTTTCGTTTCTGCCATCATGGTGACTTGCGCGCATGCAGCAGTACTGTAGTGATGAGCGATACTGTGATTTTTCCATCACAGTACGAATTGATATTGCAGAATTTCTGCAAACGTAATTTAGCGTATGAAAGTTGCTTTCAAGTTGCGGTGGTGGATTATCCATGTTAGTAACATGGAGAAAAAAGACAGAAAATGTATTTCGGTAGAAGAAAAGATGGCAATTCTGCGACGTGTAAATTGGCATGCCGGAACACGTGTGTATTTAGCAAAAGATCTTGGACTCTCCGTGTCCACTTTGAACACGATAGTAAAAAAACAGGTCAAGCATTGAACTCAATGCAAAGCAATCTGGCGCAAAGTCAAAAAAAAAAAAAAAAAACGAAAAGCAAAAACAATCAACAATTAAAGATTTTTTTAAATAGATAAATGTAAGTACATTGTAAATTCATTTATTTTCAGTTATTAAATTTTGTAATCTAGTATATAAACTCACATACTAGCAGTAAGTAATCTTTTAGCCTTTTTTTAATATTTTTTTACATTTCCTGCTATTTGCACTTTTTTCCACCAGTCCCCTGAAAAGTGTAAAAAATGGGTTTTACTGTATCTCGCACCTTATTGCCTGATATAATACGAGTTCTGCAGTTGATTTTTTTAAGTTGTGATGTTAAAAACCCTAATTTTCCGAGGAAAATCCTTCTTGTCTGAGCCAACGATCGAATCGACTGATTTGGCAATCGGCTGAAGAAAGATCTACAAAAAGTTCCTTTAGTCTCCTATAAATTCGATGAACAAAAATTATATCTGTACAAGAAAATAAAATTGGCTGCCTACCGAACTTCAGTGTTTTTTTTTAAGTGTAAGACGGATACTCCTGCTCCCTTTGGAAAAAATGCCTTAGATGATTTTTATGTCCCAAATAACCAAAAGTTTATAGAATTTTAGAGTTGAACAAAAAGAACGAAATTACATCTGAATAGGAAGTTAAAATAGTGTAGCGACAAAAATATTTTTAAACTTTTCAATGAACGTGTATATCGGTTGACATTAATATTTTACTAATTTATTCTGAATTATTTAAAACTGAAATAATACCAGTTGTCCAAGTGTAAGTGACCACTTGGTAGTACCACACCAAGGCAACTCGATGCAAAGGTGGAGCAAGATCCCTCACTATTCTTGATATTTTCTCATAATGTAAAAACACACAGCTCCTATGAGATGTAATACTGCTTTACATTATGAGGAGAGGTCACTATCCAGACCGGTTTCAACCTTTTTTGAGGTCTCATCAGTGAGTAGCTAGACCTAAATGATATCAAAGTTTAAGTGCAAAGAACTTACATATAATTCGCCCACCGTTTGTAGGTCCCTGCTTCGCGTCTTTCCAAGAATAGTCGATTCATGCTGAAGGGGAGAGAGAAATGAAGGACGTCCGAATTGGTCGCTAACATGCAAAATCACGTGCTTTACAGGTAAAATTTTCCAACTGTTATACAAGCAACATAGTTAACTACAATAATCCTAAAAGAGAAGTTAATTTTCTGACCGGTAATAATAAACAACTCATCCCACATACGGACTGATTACCCTATTATCGGAATGGATTCTCCTTTTTCTGAGATGCGCAAAAGTGTCGAAGGATCTCTAATCGGTGGGCGAACTATACCTTCGTTAACTTACATTACATTTCATAGGAGCTGTTTGTTTTTACATTATGAGAAAATATCAAGAATAGTGAGGGAGCTTGCTCCACCTTTGCATCGAGTTGCCTTGGTGTGGTACCACCAAGTGGTCACTTACGCTTGGATTCGCTGATAGTTCGTCGGCATGAAACGCTTAAGATCGAAAACTACGATCTTAGAGTTTCGCAATACCAGTTGTCATTTCTCATGGCGAGTTCTGTGAAACACTGCTGATTGTTAGTTCTCATGTGCTACTAATACTGAAAAAGATTAATTTAAAAACATAACACATATTTAAATGGACAGCGATTCACTGAGCTATGTTACTTAAAAAAAAAGTTACTTATTTTCTCTACTCCAGGTGTTCGTTTGTCGGCGATTATTGAAATAATTGGCAACACTTCAAGTCAACGTAACGAAAAAGTAGGTCATAGCAACAGCCATATTTAAAACCAGGCGAAGGGAGAGGGTGAGATTTTGTATTCCACTATCATCTCTCTCTCTCTCTCTCTCTCTCTCTCTCTCTCTCTCTCTCACTCTGTGTGTGTGTGTGTGTGTGTGTGTGTGTGTGTGTGTGTGTGTGTGTGTGTGTGTGTGTGTGTGTGTGTGTGTGTTTTAAACAAAATTTCATTGCACTGAAGCTAAATTGAAACAGTCTCTTTAAAAAAAAATAATTGATTTCTTCGAAATTTTTCGGAAAATTTCCAGAAATATATTACATTTCTTCCTGATGTACATGACAATATATTCGATAATATTTGGATCATGTGTTTCACAATATATTTCTAGATAAATAAATAAAGAGATGAGATGGGGGAGGGGAATCCGTAAATCTTTCTATATGATTTCTTAAAAGTTCTAAAGTTTGAACTTTTCTGGATACAACATTGTTTTTCTTCTAAACTTTGAATTTAAGCATAGGATTATATTTTATCATAAATAAAAATGCTAAATAAGGCCTATGTAGCTCAGTGGAAGTGGTGCTTGAAGATAGCATTAAGTAGTCTAATCGCCAACTGGAGGAACTTTTTTCTAAGCCTGTCTTCGACCGGTTCCTGAGTAACTCGATTTCTGGCATAGGCAAGTAGGGTTTTTCTCCCTTAAACTCGGGTTTTTCCACCAGAAACTCAAGAAAATCGACCGTAGCACGTTATTTTGGACTAAAATATCCTGGTAGGATTAAGTACCAAGAGATGGAAGCACATGTTTGCCCGTCTCTTCATCGGTTGAGCTCCTAATTTTAGTGATAGTCTTGGGCCACTTATCTCTAATTGGCTACCGTTGGAGATTGATTGAATTGCCCACCCACTCTCCAAAAGCTAGATAGGGTTAAAAGGCCTCGCCTACTCCCTATAAGGGAATAAACGGCATTAGCTGATTATTAATATTAATATTATTATAATTATGCACCCAGAGAGAAATTTCCAGTTAGTTTACTTTTTTGCTATAAACCTGAGTAAATTGTTCTTAGAGGAGAGTGAGATAAGGTTTTTTTTCTTTCTTTTTGTCTCTCTCGAAAATATTTTTTTTTCTCTGAGAACAGACACACAAATGACAGACATAGCGCACTCGTTTTATATATATATATATATACATTTACATATATTTAAGCTTAATTACATATATCTAAGCTTATTTACATTTAATAGACTGTATGCTTGTTTAATGACTGTAAAAAGTAAAATTAAAGCACAACTACTCCAGGAACACACTGAAATACACCCGAAAGCCAAGAAAATCAGTTCAAAGCAGGAAAACTTGTACTAAATCGAACTGAATTTTCTTGATCGTAAAATGAGTGTCCCACAGTGTGTTTACATTTTAATAATTTACTTCACACAAGCTTATGTTAAATAATCCATTAGAAAAGAAGTCGGCCTTCAAAGAATAGATTTAGTGAATGTTTTTCCCTTACAGTACCAGTTTTATTACTTATCCAAGCTATCTTTGGACGTATAATGCTTCCTCACAAACAAAACGCAAGATAAGGAAGAATTACTGTCGGATAATGATTACTCTGCGACATCTGGCAATGGTGCATGAAGACCTTCTTTAAACTGAATTCCCTTCATGCACTACTAATCAGCCTTTGTTCCGTACATTTAGTTAAGAGGGTGAGTCATTTTTTTCTGTAGATGAAAAATGAAGCTTGGAATACATTAAAGCAGCAATTATTCGCTTTTTATTTAATATTAACGCATTTCACAATGGAAAGAGTAAGACGACAGATGCGATCCTCCAATCAAATGTATTTTGAAGTGAATAGGGGAAACAAGTATGTTTAACATTTTTTTTCTTTTGTTGTTATATACGTGTATGTTATCCTGGAATTCATTAGAAACCTTATATTAATTGTTTTCAGAAAATAATTCTATAAAATAATATAAGGCTTATTGTATTTCATGTATCATTGCAAGGGCATTACATTAGTGGGCTTACCTCAAATACAGTAGGGATTTGTTCGAGAAAAAGATACTGCTATAAAGAATGAACCTTACAGCATAATTGCTTCAGCTATATTTATAATTCAAAGTAAAACAAAGAATGTAAAAATCCATATACCGGTGTTTGGCGGCATTCATGTACTAATGTCAAGTTGGGTGCATTATTTGGCAATAAATGACAGACAAAAGACAAAATAAACGTGGATTTATTTTGTCTGTTTATGTGTGTATATGTTCACCTGCGGATTTGTTTATTTAATCATAGGAAAAACTCGATTTGAATTGCCGACAGGAGTGGAGTTCCTGAAATCCAAGGTTTGGTTAATAAGAAATGAACCAGTCTCCATATATATATTTTTTTAACACTTGAGCAAAGATTTGTCTCAACTTCAGCACCATGAAGTGATCCTGTGCTCCAAAGATGATACTTATTTAAGCTACTTAATTAGTCCTCTAATAAGAATGATGGGGTATACAGGGTTATGAAATAGGGGCTATGAAATTCATCTACCACTTAAAAGACATTCGAACATATGTCACAGCGGGATTCGAACTCACGACCTGTAGGTTGGATGAAATGCTGTCCATTCGGCTTACCAGACAGCAAATTGATGACCAGTGTAAGCGACTGCCAGCACGAATCTCTTATTTGAATCGAGGGCAAAATTTCGTTGTTAAGGACAAAGACGGAGAATACGAGATATGAATTTGTATGGGGGGGTATATTAGGAAGCTAAGCCAAAATATTATATAAAAATTCGAAATGAGTCGATCACATATGAAGTTACCAGGAATATTTTCACTCGAAAATTGAGATTATTCATTACGCGTACAGGCAATTCGTACAAAGAACCGACGCCTGCAATTAAAAGACAAAAATGCAATTACATGAGGTGGATTAGTGTAGATTGTGGACTATGTAGCGTACTGGTGGAGAGTAGATAACGATGGCGGGTTGATTTCCCGCGATGATTCCTTGGACTTCGTATAGGTATCATATAAAAATATAAAAGAATAAAACTGTAGTACAAAGATTAAGAGATCAGTATGTGAAAAGGAGCAGAAAGACCCATAACAATTAAATATTTACGAACACAAGAAATTTCTGTCATAGGCAGTGGTTAGAACAAGAATAGTTATGTGTTTGTAATATTAAGTCTGGTAGTTCTACATGTATTATATGAACAAATCATGAAATATATGCATATGGGGGGGGATGCACAGGATTAGAAAGCTATATTATAGATTCAGGGAAATTATAGTATCGGAGAAATTAAATAGTTGAGTAAGTTATATTGGAAAATTATTATGGATAGAATAAAAGATTGTCAGGATGTAAAAATCCCGAAAAATTAAGTCTTTCAAGCTCTTCTATTGGGGAAAGATTTTTTCCGCTGCCATACAGCCCCTTGATTGGTCGATTGGTTAGCGTATCGGCTCTGCTATTAACACGTTTTGCAAATCTGAAGATTGTATCATTGGGAAAAAAATAGTATGGGGAGGGGGAAAGCTTGTCAAAGAAGAGAGGTAGATGGAATGAAGAAAGAATAGAGAAGTACCAGTTGATGCGATATGTTTGGAGTTGAATTATCTATGGATGTTTCTTCTAGTATAATCCCGCCAAAATAATACGTCACTGGATATCTCAACACACCAAAGTGCGTAAGTTTACATTTATCAACATTGAAATGACAGCCATTTTCATATGCCCATAATTCCAACTTATTCAAATCATTCTGCAATACTGCATGTCAGTCGAATTCCTGACTACCTTACTTATCTTTGCAGCTTTGGCAAATAGCTGCATGTCTTCTCTCAGATCCTCTCCAATGTAGTTAATGTAAACAGTGGATAACAATATACCAATAAGGATCATTTTAATACTAAAAATTATCATTTTTGCACTAACCGATGGATAAAGCGACTTTAAGAAGTCTAATTGCGAACTTAAAATGATAATAATGCTCGATCTTTATAGCTAAAGTACTACACAGTTTTATTCAATCACGTGCATCCTTATAATGACGTATTGATCACGTGGTTATAACGTTTTTGTATGGCTATCCAGAATGATTCGTTTTAATAGTTGTAATTTTAAAATCGTCGGGACACTTTGGAAGATCAGCTAAGGCCAGTGACTTGCTAATGGATTATAAGTGGGCGAAATTACTATAAATCCAACGAAATTGAATCATAAGTTCAACAAGAGTGTTTAAACATATCATGCGTGCATTTCAACAGTTTGTAATTTGTATATGTATAAGAGGTTAGTCCTAAGTGGATTAGGTCATATACTTAACTCACTCAGCAATGCTTTTGTATTAAACATATATTCTCTTCTCTTTCTCTCCTTATTTATAATTTTTCCCTCTAAAGGTATAGCCCTCATTAAACTTTGCACAGCGAAAAAGTCAACCAATAAGGTCAAGGCATGGGCATGGTAATATGCCAATAAAATTATTTCAACGAGGTTAGTGGTTATTAAGGTCAAGTAGTGGTATCGGTAGACAGCATACTGGTGAGTTAGCACACGAAAATTCTGTCAAAGAGCAATATCTGGGTTAGGTTACTGAATTTATTCAAATGAAATAGGCAGTATATAATTAGATTTCTAGCATAATTGAAAACATGCTCTTTCTTCTAATTGTGAAAGAAATTTAGACTGTATAAATTATGAATGTCATAAAACAAGGCGAATATTTAATACTGCTTAAATTTTAAAATAAAACGAGGGGAAAAAAGACTTAGTATCATACTCCAATCCTTTTAAAATATCATGCCAACAATAAAATTTGGAGCAGATGAAACTTCTAAATTCTAGTCGGGAGAGATATCACGCTGGGATGTCTGCTCTCACCATATTTGTTTAACCTATGCCTGGAAGAACTGGTAAAAAGAATTCATTCCAAAAAACATGAAAATATTTATAAATGGACAAAAATTACATCATATAAAATATGCAGATGATTGAAAACCTACATAAAAACAGAAGCGGTTATGCAATTCAGACAAATTTTAGTAACGTCAGAACAAAGATATTTAGAAACAAAAAAAAGTACTAAGTATAAACTTTATAAAAGTACTAAGTATAAACTTTGAAGTGGAAAGATATAAACTGAAACAGGTTTAAAGAATAATTATTTATGCACCTTAATCACAGACAAGTTAAATTATGAAGAATCTGTTAAATACAGAAGAAATCTGTAGTCCAATAGAACCTAAATAAACTTACAAATACAGTAGATGCCGCTTATTGAGATCACTTTGGGACAGTCACTTTTCTATAACAATAATCGGCTGATAACATTAAACGATGATAATAAAAATTTGCAACATTTATTTCAGTTTATTGTTATAAACAACTTTTTAATAAGTCAAAAACATAAAATTTATTTTAAAAACTATCTAGTGTTGTCTGTCGTGGCTTTGAATATAGTATTTCATGAATGAATTGCTCATACTCATAGTACCTTTCGAAGTTTGTCGCTCTATATTGCACACCGCAACGAAGTATTTGTAGAGCTTCTTGCATCAGTGCATTGGTTGGAGGAGCTTCTAAAATGTGTTCTTCTATACTTGTATTAGGTTCACTTTCTTCTATTAGTTTAAAGTTTTCACCAGAAGCAGCTTGGCATATTTCCGACACTGTCACTGTAGTCACCACTTCAACGTGTTATCAATATCCAACCAATTTTCAAATTCTTCTTTTGACATTCCGTCTGGGATTTTATCAAATATTTCATTTGTAAGATATTCAAATTCTTCGGAGGAAGGAGTTTCAGAATTTGTCTTAAAGAATCCACCTTTTTGGAAGCAGTTTTCAATAGTCTTCTCTGAGACTTGCTTCCATGACAATTGCTACCAAATGCAATGCAGCAAGAAGGGAAATCTTTTTTGCAATTGCATTAGATTAGTCTTTTATATAATCAAGTGCAGCTATAATTTTCGCACGAACTTCCCTGCGATAATAAGCTTTAAAAGCTCGTATGATGCCTTCACATGGTTGAATTAATGATGTAGTGTTAGAAGACAAGAAAATTACGTTGATGTTTTTAACGATAAATTGTTTGTGTTTGCAGTGCAGTTGTCTAGTAAAAAGACAATTTTTCGCTTTAATTTTAGATCCCACTTAACAAACCAATTGTTGAAAATGTCATTGATCATCCAAGCATTTGCACTAGAACAGTAGTCAACAAACAAACTTTGGACACCTTGAAAACACTGAGGATTTTTACTTTTTTTCAATCACTAGGAGCTCTCGTTTCTCACTTTTCATATTAGCATAACAAATAACTGTCACTCGCTGTTTTGAAGGTTTAAATTCTTTAGTACTTTCTTTTTTAAACAAACAAGTATGCTCAGGCGTCCCGAAAATAGAGTCCTGTTTCATCTGCATGGTAAATATCCTCGGGCGGATATTCAGCAATAAGTTTTGGCCACTCTGTGTTAATCCACGCATCAGCTGATAAAAAATCAGCACTTTTTTCTTCACCATGAATACGCTTGTATACAATATTCTCTCGCTCTTTCCACTTGTTAAATCATCCATCAGTTGCGGTGAAATTTTCTTTGCCCATTGTTTTTAACAGTTCTGCTTTTTTTGACGCATCAAAGGCCTATTAATCGAAGTATTCTTTTCATGAACATTACTAAACCAAATTTTTAATGCTGATTAAACTTGAGTATCCTTACCAGATCAGACTCTTTTCTGATCCATGTTCTAATCAGTAAGAGCTGAAGTTTCAAAGTTTGATCTGTTTTTTTAATATCTTACACAAGAGTGGTTGTGAAAATTTTAAATGTACAGCCACACTACGCTGACTCATTTTGGGCAACTTATCATAGCACTCCAAAATTCTTTGCTTTTCTTGAAAAGATAAATCTTTACGTTTCTTAGCCATAATACTAAAGGCTGTTTTAACGAGCACTTTGAAAGAGAGCACGAAAATAAACTCGAAAAATCACAATTAGACTGTATTTATACCCACCTTCATTTGCGTGGAAGATATAAGATTTACGTAAGAATTAGATTAAAGGAAGATTAACAAAAAACAGTCAGATTTCGACTAATGTTCTTTGTCAAATTTTCTTCTGATTAACCCTTATTTCTTAGAATTCTGAGACGCAAAAGGTTAAACATTTGAGGATTTTGATAACAATAACCGAAACTTTGATTATAATAGACGGATTATTATTAATTTATGTTAAATGATGTGTTTTCGGACCAAATGATTTTGATATCAATAGCCGATTGATAATATTATCCGCGATCACAATAAACGGATTCTACCGTATTTGGAAAAATACACATCTCCAGAAAAACTTAAAATCAAAGATTTTATATCTTAGTTGTACTCTTCACAGTTCTTTATAGCCCAGTGATTTCGGTTATCAAACAAAAGACAAAACAAGACTGAATTATTTAAAAACAAGAATTTAAGGAAAATAAATAAAAAAGAATGAATTGAAATGAAAATCAAGTCAGATCACAGAATCATACAATCATATTTCGATAATATGAAGAATCAAACAAAAACAGTTACAATGGTATCGATATGTCCACAGAATGTTTATTTACTATTGCCTTACATTTTTCAAAACGAAGGGTATAAGGAAAGATATCACCTGGAAGACCAAGAAGGAAATGAATAGAAAACATAAGTGGACTGAATGCAGAAATTGAATACGGATAGATTTACACAAGAATGCTGTTGTTTGTGGAAAATTCAACTTGCATTAAGAAGATGGGAAGATGATGTAATATTCGCCTTAAGTAATGTTTAATCAAATATGACGAAATTTGGTGACTAGGTAAAGAGAAATGCTACAATACTAACTGTTGTAAATGCCTTTGACGAGCGCAACTGAATATGTTTAGTTTCTACCATATAAATACGCGCTTCGCTTACATGACAATTTTCGGCAACCTTTTGATATCCCTATCTCCTTACGTTGCAAACTTTCACACAGCTTCAGACATCCCCTTTTCCTATATTACAACTATTACTTAGAGAATGGTCAGTTTAGAAATACCACATTGCATTGTCCAGCATGTTCAGATATCTCTCGGAGTTTAATGTTCATGCCACCACAAACAGAGGTCCGAAGCCAAACCAGAAACAAACAGGACCATATCATCACACTGCTTAACATGATGAACACAACAAGAAAAAACACAAGGGATAAGTAAAATTCAGATGAATCAGCTTGTAGCAATTTGTATAACTGAGATTTCGAGTAGAAAGCGGTTACATATTTAAGTTTTCGAATCGCGCGCAAAGGGGTCACGTGGTAACACTGGACAGGATAAAAAGTAAAAGGCGAATTTGAAGAAAGCGCTTTTCATGAAGGAGTAAGGCTGCGAACTTGGAAGTTTGTAATGTCTCAAAGACATTATCTAGATGATTTTATGCGGGGAAGAATTATTGGAAAGCTTGAAGAAGGCTGCAGAATTACTGATATTGCCAGAGAGTTTAGAATCTCACATATCCAGGCTCTGGTCAGTGTTTCAAACCAATGAAATGTGTTCCAGATGTTTGCTAAGAGGTCGCTTTCGTTCTACCATGAAGATAGATTTTTGATTATAACAACATGGAATGAGGAGATGAGCAGAATATAAATAAATACTACTTGGGAACTGACAAAGAGATACTTAGCAACATCACGGTGTGAATGATCCAATGATCGAAAGGCGAATAGGGTAGATCAAATGAATAAATGGGAGGATTAAGCATGATGGAAGAAGAAGAAACTTCGGCCACATCTTTACTACTACTACGCACAAATTTGGTTAACTGGGTTTCTTGAGGACCAGGAGGTAGTAGAGAGGATTCAAAGATAAGTGACTAAGATGGTGACATCTCTGTGGAATACTCTCTATGAGGATAGGTTGAAGGTTTGTGGGTTACAAAGTTTAGTTGATAGGCAGAAAAGAGGGGACATGATAGAAACTTTTAAGATATTAAAGGGGTTTTTATAAAATTGATGCAAGTGAAAATTTTCAATATATGACAAATAATAGAGAACTAGCTGCCATCCGTGAAAATTGTGTTAGGAGTGTGGTTAGTAGGGGTTTTACGGACTAAATTTGTTTCGTGGAGAATGGCGAGTGGAATGGATTGCCAGAATTGGTTACGAGCTCCCTCACGGTGAATGGATTTAAGGTTAGGTATGATAGGATTTATGGGTATAATGGTTGATCTGGGTCTCCTACGATGAGTCAAGTTAGTTAGCAGTAAAATATTGTTAAAAAAAATAACAAATTGGGATCTGAATTAAATAATCCCATGTTTAAGTAACGTGACTTATGATGATATATATATATATATCTTCATCTTTCATCAAAAACACCACAGATTTTGTTTCACATATAAAAGATATTCCCATCAATGAAAATGACATTCTAGCAAGTTTTGACATTATATCTTTGTTTACTAACGTTCCTACAGATGAGGTACTTACATTACTAAAGGACAAATTATCCAAAAAAATGTTTGCTTTATTAAAACATTGCATTCATTCTGGTTACTTCAAATATCAGGACTCCGTTTACCAACAAAAACAAGGCCTGGCAATGGGCAATCCTTTGTCCCCAGTTCTAGCTAACATCTTCCTTGAAGATTTTGAAACGAAAGCCATATCTTCCTTCTGATTTAAACCGAAAGTTTGGAAAAGATATGTTGATGATATTTTCATTGTTTGGAATCACGGGCACACATCTCTCATAGCTTTTCTTAATCATCTTAACATCCAACATCCTAATATAAAATTTACTGCTGATCTAGAAAATAATAACTCCTTGCCTTTCCTGGATGTCATGCTTATACGTTGCTCTGAAAGATTAAAAATCTCTATATACAGAAAAACCTACTCATACCAATAGATATCTGCATAATCTTTCTCATCATTTTCCACCACAAAAACTTGGAACTATATCTATCTTAGGACACAGAGCACGCTCTCTCTTGAATGAACAAGATGAACTACAAAAAGAAATAAATCAACTCTCGCTTATCTTTAAACAGAATGGTTACTCTGAAAAAACGATTAAGAAATTTCTTCTGGATCCTCCTAGACAGTGCACCACAGGAACTAGTAATTTTAAAGGCAGCACCTCCATCCCATATATTAGCACAGTCTCTAACAAATTAGCAAAAGTCCTTAAAAAAATATAACATCAAGAAGTTCTTCACTACCCTTCCAAAAATCCGTTCTCTAATCAGTCATCCAAAGCCTCCTCATCACAACCTAAAATATCCAGGTGTATATAAATTATCGTGCGATTGCAATATCCCTTATTTCGGACAAACTAACAAATCTGTTGAGCAACGTATAGAAGAGCATAAAAGAGACATATCTTACAAAAGATCACATGCAACTGCGTTATCCAGTCATGTTCCTTTTTCAAATAATCCTAATGATGATCAACAAAGCCACTCCGTTTGCTGGGATAGATCAGAAAATATTTTTCTCTCTGATGATGAGTTTGAGAGAAAAATTATAGAATCAAGGGAAATCCTTCTGAATCCTGTCCACTTAAACAACAATTTGAGTTATAACATCCCAGATAGCCATGCTGCAGTTATTCAATATTGGCGTTCACGTGAGTCTGCACGCATACTTGCAATAAACAATGGCACGTCTGTTAGAACAACTTGAAAAAATACAACGTTTTTTATGTATCAATTATGTATGGCGATATTTTACCTGTATTTTCAAGTTTTTAGATACTTCAATGTTTATTACTATTCTCTTCCTTTAAGAATACCTGATGAAGGCTATTATAAGCCGAAACTAGTTGTATTAATCTTATTAAATCTTTATAAGTAATCTCGGTTTTTAAGTCATTCAATCTATTTTTAAAAATGTATCACAACAACCGAGTTGAAGCATATAATTACATATATATATATATATACACACATCATTATCAGCCATTGTCAATCCATTGTTTGATGAAGGCCTTTCCAAGATAACTCCAAACTGTCTGTTCATGGCTCTCCTTTTCCATGTCACTCCTGCAAATCTGATGATGTCATCAATCCACCGTAATTTAGGTCGGCGTCGTGGTCGTTTTTCCTCTCGTGGAATCCAATCCAGTACTTCTTTTGTCCATCGTTGATCTTGTCTTCGAGCAATATGCCCAGCCCATTGCCACTTCAGATGTTTCACTTTTCCTATGATGTCAGAGACTTTGATTTGATTTCTTATGCATGTATTCCTTTTGTGATTCCAATCTTGTGATACCAAGCATACTTCTTTCCATACTAAATTGTATTGTTCTTAATTTTTGAATTTCCTTTGCATTCAGTGTCCATGTTTCACAGCTATATGTCGATATAGGAAGAATACGTTGGTTAAAAACATTTCTCTTCAGACATAATGGTAGCTGGCTTTGGAATATTGAATGTAATTTTCCAAATGCTTTCCACCCAAGCATCGTGCGCCTTTTAATTTCGTCCATGATATTTTGTTCCATTGATATCTGTTGTCCTAAGTATATGAAATGATCTACTTGTTAAATTTCTTATTATTGATTTTTATTATTTCTGGTTGGACATAGCTATTGAACATAACTTGGGTCTTCTTTAGGTTTATCTTTAGGGCAGCTGTTTTGCTAGCAATTTGGAGTTCATGGATACGAGTCTGTAATTCATGCGCAGTTGAAGTAAAGATGACTATATCATCTGCAAAGTGTAAATGGCTTAAATATCTTCCATTGATCTTCAGACCTGACCCTGTCCAATCAAAAAGTTTGAATATTTCTTCTAGGCACGCTGTGAATAATTTTGGAGATATTGGGTCACTCTGTCTTATACTTCTCTGTATTCCCACAGTAGAGATGTTTCTATTGAAATGAAATGCTGCTGTGGCATTGGCGTGTGCTGATTTGATGGTTCTGTTGTATGGCTCCTTCACCTGTTGGTTTCGTAATGCTTTAAGTATTGCACAAGTTTTAAGTGAATCAAAGGCTTTCTCATAATCAATAAAACTAAGACATACTGGTAACTGATATTCACTACACCGTTCAATAATCTGCTGTACAACTTGAATATGGTCCATTGTACTAAAGCCCCTTCGAAAGCCTGCCTGTTCTTTTGGTTGTGCTAGGTCTAGAGTCGCACAAAGCCCATGAGCTAAGACTTTTGTAAACACTTTGTAAACCACTGATAGGTCGGTAGTTCATCAAGTCTTCTACCTTTTTTTATGTATCAGAATTAGGGTAGCCTTCTTCCATGTTATTGGTACATCATTTTTCTTCAGGCATAAAATAAATAGTTTTGCTATAAGTTTGTAGATTATTTCTCCACCTGTTTTTCGAAGTTCAGCTATAACTCCATCATAACCGCAGCTTTCCCATGTTGCAAGCTTTGGATGCTCCACATAACTTCTTCTGGTAGAATCTGTGGTACTTCAGCTGTGTCGTAGTAGTCTTCTTCTTCATTTCATTCATCATCCTGATATAATATTGAGTAAAATTCTTCAACTCTTTTTAATATAGCATATCTATCTTTCTGGTGATGGTTCCTGGTCTTGTAGTTTGACTGCAACCATCTGTTTGTTGCTGTTCATCAATTGCTGTTTGGCTTTTTTGAGACTACGGTTGTTTTCAATTGTTTGTTGTATGAATTTACAATTGAATTTTCTTATTTCTTCTGTGATACCTTTTCTGATCGTTTTGCACAATTCAGTGTATTCAATTTTCTTCTGTATGTTATTTGATTGTTTCATTTCTCTTCGTTTCTTCAGATATTTTGTTTCATATTTTGTCTTGTTTCTGTTCTGTGGTACCAGCTATTTCAAGTGAGCATTGTAAAAGGTTTTGGGTAATAATGTCATTACTTTCTGATAGATCAGTATTGTCATCTATAATCTTCTTCTTCTTCTGCAGCTTCTCCCACTTAAGTGGGGTCACTGTTGATTATGAGTCTCCTCCACATCCTCCTGTCTTGGGCTGTCATCACATCCAAGTTCTTCCTCAAGTCCTCTTCTACCAGCTCCCTCCATCTCTTCTTTGGCCGCCCACGCTTCCTCCTTCCTTGCACATCCATCTGCATGACCCTTCTTCCCACATATTCGTCCTCCCTCCTCATTACATGACCAAACCATCTCAACCTTGCCTCCTATATCTTCGTCCTAAGTTCGTAACTTTCACTCTTCCCCTCACATAGTCATTTCTCAGACGATCCTTTTTGGCCACACCGCACATCTACCTAAGCATTCCCATCTCTGCTACTTTGTCATATATAATAAGATGTTTAAATCTATTGTTTAGCTCATGTTGGAATATATATATTTTTAATGCTGAGTTTGTGTACATCTATGTTTTACCTTGATCTTCGAAACATCTGTGTTCTTTCTTTTTGGCAGTTTATATGGATTTTACTGCGTACCATACGATGGTCACTTCCAATGCTGAAGGTGTTTATGACAGAGCAGTCTTGAAAATGTTTTTCTTATTGTTGAGGATAAAGTTCCATTTGGACTTTTCCATGTCCACTTCCTATGCGTGTTTTTTCTTGAAAAAGGAATTCGTGATGTACAGGTTTTCTTTTTCTGCAAATTCTATTAACCTTGCTCCTCTGTCGTCTCTCATGCCATATCCAAAATTTCCTATTGAGCTTTCATCTGATTATTTTATACCAATTCTAGCATTAAAACCCCCAAACCGGCCACGACGTCTATAGACGTCAAGATAAATCTGGATACGAAGCTCTAAAACCCATTGAATAACATGGATAAGAAGTGCAATTTGGCGTCACTATTTCATCCACATTGGCTGATAGGGAGGAATCTCCCATTACAATTATGAAATGATGTTTTCCTTTATTGCAGAATTGGGATACATCATGATAGAAAGCTTCAATTTCTTCGTCATTATTGGTGCATAGACTTGGATGATCTTAAGAATATCTTTTCGAGATTTGAACAACGATACTTGCTATTCGATCGGATACACTATCAAATTCTATTATGTTGTTTTTCAGTTTTTTGTTGATCAAGAATCCAACTCCACTGATTCTTTCCTTATCTTGGCCTCTATAATATAGTATGTCTCCATTTTTTATGAAGAATTTCTTCACCATTACGTCTAACTTTGCACAGTCCACGAATGTTCCATTTTAGTCGCTTTAGATCTTCAGTTAGCTGTGCTTCACTGTTCAAAGTCCTACAGTTTAATGTTCCAAAGTCTTGTTTCCAGTGTCAGCATGATCTGGTTACCTGGGGAATCTTGGCACCCGCATCCATTAATGTTTAACTGCCTGCTGGCATAGGTGGTAACAATCTGGCCTCTGGGGAATGAGGGACATTTTATTTCTGTCGGATTCATCTTGGAAGGTTAAGCCATAAATTCACCACGCTGGCCAAGTGCGGATTGGTGAATGGCAATATTTTCACATGGGATGGCTAGTCGCAAAAACACTGGTCCACGGCTCTTTATTCACCATATTCAGAGCTGCCCTGATATCTAACGGATGGTAGCAGGGTTCCCCCCATCCGCCGCCTAGGGGACACGCTCGGTAGCTCGTGGGAGCCCCGATATATATATATATATATATACATTTTTTTTTCATAATTCATTTTTACTCTGTTGGAAATATTATTAAAAAGCTTTAATGACTGATACCGAGAAATAAAAAGATGACATGGTATATTTGAAAAGATACTACTAGTTTATTAGTTTCGTTGAATTGATCAACATCTTCAGGTATCACAATCAAAGAAATATATAAAGAATTACAGAGACTTAAAATTGCATTAACAGAACAACTACAAAAAAACAGTGGCGTGTTTGAAAACAAAATACAAGCTTGAGTTCCAAATAAACGTAGACTACGCGCTATCGCGAGTGTGCCAATACAGAACAGAGGCAACGTGTGCGTCAGAGAGATTGAAACTTAGGCTGTTGTTGATATGAGAAGAATCTAGAGAAATTTCTCTAGATTCGACAATCTTTCTCTCGAGCTCATCATAACACACTTGGATGTTAGAAGTTTGAGTCCAGTTCACAATGTGTTGGCGGCCTTCGTCTGAGTTAACTGAAAAGAGAACGTGGCTAGAGAGACCGCTGGCTCTAGTCCTGTTTTAGGAGATATCTCTACGGTGTTCTTCCAAACGTAGAAGGATGGATTTAGCAGTCTGGCCATAGTATGGCCAGACTGCTAAATCACATGAAATCTGCACAATCACATAAAATCTTGTACACTCCTGGAAACTGAGTTGGAAGATGTTTCTCTTTAGGTTTGCTAAGTATTGAACGAAGTTTTGGGAGGGTAGTGAAGCAAGTTCTGAAGTTAAACTTCTTGAGAAGTTTTGCCAGTTTTGGTCAAAGAGAGCTGATGTAAGGCAAAGTGATGAAGGCTCTGGGGGAAGAGGGATCTTCAGAAGTAGCCGAGTGACTTGAGAAACTTAAAAAAACAGATTTAATGGCCAGTTTCGATATTGTTTCTCTCTTTACAAATGTGCCTGCTCAAGAAGTCCTTGATCTTCTCAAGAACAAATTATCAAAAACTCTTTGCTTTACTCTCTGACATTGCATAAAGTCATCAGGATACTTCAAATATGACAATAAGATCTACTTACAAAACTCAGGTCTGGCCATGGGCAGCCCACTCTCTCCGATTCTCGCAGATATATTTCTCAACGATTTTTAAGAAAATGCTATTAACTCCTTCACCCTTAAACCAAAATTTTGGTATCGTTTATTGATGATATTTTCCTCATCTGGGAAGATGGTGTCAACAACCTCAATTTATTTTTAGACCACCTAAACAAGTGTCATGAAAAAATCTCTTTTACCTTCGAACTGGAATCCGATGACTGCCTCCCCTTTCTAGACCTGAAACTTACCAGATGTGCTGAGAATATTAAAATCTCAATTTTTAAAAAGCCTACTCGTACTGATAGATACCTTCATGCTTCCTCCCATCACTATCCTCCACAAAAATTTGGTATTATTTCCACCTTAGCTTACCGAGCCAAATCTTTACTTACAGAAGAAGCAGGAATTGAAAATGAACTTCTTTTTCTTAAAAAAACTTTTATTAATAATGGTTTCTCTCCTAAGAAAATTGACAAATTTCTTTTCCCCAGTCACTCAACTACTTCTGAAGATCCCTCTTCTACCAGAGCCTTCATCTCTTTGCCTTGCATCAGCTCTCTTTCGCCAAAACTTGCAAAAATTCTCAAGAAGTTTAACTTCATAACTTGCTTCACTATGCTCCCAATACTTCGTTCAATTCTTAGCAAACCTAAAGAGAAACATCTTCCAACTCAGTTGCCAGGAGTGTACAAGATTTTATGTGATTGTGGAAAGCCATACTATGGCCAGACTGCTAAATCCATCCTTCTTCGTTTGGAAGAACACCGTAGAGATATCTCTTACAACAGGACTAGAGCCAGCGCTCTCTCTCTAGCCACGTTCTCTTTTCAGTTATCTTAGACGAAGGCCGCCAACACATTGTGAACTGGACTCAACTTCTAACATCCATGTGTGCTATAATGAGCTCGAGAGAAAGATTGTCGAATCTAGAGAAATTTCTCTAGATTCTTCCCATATCAACAACAGTCTAAGTTTCAATCTCTCTGACGCACACGTTGCCTCTGTTCAGTATTGGCGAACTCGCGACAGCGCGTAGTCTACGTTTATTTGGAACTCAAGCTCGCATTTTGTTTTCAAACACGCCACTATCTTTTTGTAGTTGGTCTGTTAATGCAATTTGAAGTCTCTGTAATTCTTTATATATTTCTTTGATTGTGATACCTGAGGATGTTGATCAATTCAACGCAACTAGTAAACTAGTAGTATATTTTCAAATATACCATGTCATCTTTTTATCTCTCGGTATCAGTCATTAAAGCTTTTTAATAATAATAATAATAATAATAATAATAATAATATATATATATATATATATATATATAAACACATGTAGGATAGGTCAGGGTTATTTCCATAGCTTATCTGTAGATGGCGTCAGGAAGCAATGGTGCTATGACATTCAACTCATTATCATCATCATCATTGACAGGACGGTACCCCTCATGAAGACTGGTCTAAAAATAAATGTCATGTGGGGAAAAAAATGATCGTAAACTAGGTGAAATCTTAGTTGTTTTTTTTTTCTAGTTGTGATTTTCCTCAAACTTTTGCTGCATGTTTACTAGTTAAGTATGTTTAATTAAAAAATAATAATAATAAATCAATCAAATTGACTTTAGCACAGACTTCAGTCAAAAATAGAATATTAACATTAATGACAGCTATGACAATACAAAAATTTGAAATTTTGATAGAGAAAAATCAAGAGAGTAATAATAAATAAATAATTATTTATTATTTTAATGTAGCACAACATAAACCAAGTTACTATTCGGAATTATGAGCACTTGAATTAAGATCAAAAATCCTCATATATATAATAAGGGCTCGTACTTAAATTACGTAAAGCTTTTGTTTTTAATTTTTATATTTTTTCTGACACAAGTTCGATCTTCGTTTTCTTTAACTCGTTACGTAATTTATGAATGAAATCTAACATGAATGATATTAAAAATGATATGAGTTCATCGGTCACTGACACTTTCACACGAGAGTTGTCGCATAAAAGAACTCTTGCTGAACTTATATGGGGGATGGGATGAGCGAGGATGAAGAGAAACTAGTCCTGAAGATTTAAAGCTGGGCTACTATGGGTGCTGAGTAGCAGCAGCTTCTCTTGCTTGTGTTTATTATTGGTTTAAAGTTTTTGTTATTCGTGTTCTGTAATTATGGCCAAAACAACTAAAAAGCTAAAATAGCTAAATAGCGCGTATAAAACTACTTGTACAGAAGGAATCAGGTAGAAATAGAATATGTGTGTGTGTGATGGAACAGAGATGGGGTGGATGTTTGAGAGAAAGATCCATGTTTTTGTGCCAGACAAATGGCATTTAACCAGAGCTACATAATAACAATCCTGTTGTTCTCGTATGCGACACGAGCTAATACAGCTTGCTTTCAAAAAATCTCAGGAGGTGATAGGTTTTTCATTTTTCTTTCGAATAACAGATAGATCTGTTATTCGAAATCTATCTGAAAAGTGACCTAGTTGTAAGTAAACTAGTTGTTGTCTAAGGAGCTGGATCCACATCTAGGAAAACAGCTTTAAAAAAAGTGCAATATAATTTAGTAGTTGAAAATCAGGAACCTTGATTTAGAAGAGACTTAAAATTGGAAGCACCTGAACAATGAACCTGGAAGTACGATGTTCAAAGGATTCGCTCAAAAGTTGGATTCCACACATAACCCAACAGGAAAAATAGAATTTGTTCTTTAAGCAAAGGAAGAATAACACATTTACAGCATTCATTTTGGTCATGTTACAGTCATCACGCTCTATGCTACACCCCGTCGACAGGGTGTAGCATAGAGCGCCGCTTAATTAAGGGCGCTCGTTCAGCCATATTGCGGTAGGCGCTGTATATTTTACATCTTTAGGCAACAAGATATTTTACATCTCATGTAGATGCAACAGATTTATTTGAAGAATTAAAAATTCTCTCAAAAATAATACAAGAGAGAAGTAGTCGTCACCAAATTTTACATTATATACTGTATATATAACCAAAATCTTGTAGAAATTTATCCCAACGTAACCACCACCCTAAGAATATTGTTAACGATTCCTGTTAGTGTAGCGAGTGTGGAAAGAAGTTTTTCCAAGCTTAAACTGATTAAAAATTATTTGCGAACAACGATGACCCAAGAAAGATTGGTTGGTCTAACAACTATATCGATAGAGGCGGACACAGCTTATAATTTAAATTAGAAGAGCTTATAACAGTTTTATTGGGCGATATCCTCGTAGAGCACACATTTAATTATTATTATGTATCGTTTTACATTAATGTTTGCAATCTCCAATTGCTATTTTGTGCAAAATAGCAATTGGAGATTTTCTTATATTTTTGTCTTATAATCCACCAGGGGCGATATTTAATTGTTTGTCTATATACTTATGGTAATTTGTTTAACATGTTTGGAATAATGAAGCGCTAGTTGGTTTTCCATAGTAATGGTTCTTTGTATAGCTGTTGTTGTAAAGAGATTTTTTGCTGCGTTATGAAATATGCGTTATACTTTGACAAGAAATAATATTCTTGTTTTAATTCTTCGCCTAAGTGTTAGCAAACAGTATTTGAGCGTGAAGTATCTATGCATATACAGGCTGTTGACTTCACATCGGTTGCCTCAGTATCCCATAATGCCAAAACATTATCCGAAAAGAATCACTATTCTTCCAATAATGTTTCTGCAGTATGGGATATTTCGATCTTTATTCCAGCCTCATCAATGTTACCTACGCGAGGAAGACACCAAGGTTAAATCAACGTAGATTTAACTGTAAAGAAAAGATATCTTCCTGGGTCTTGTTCCCACTGATGAGATCTCAATAAATGTCGAAACCAGTCTGGGTGGTGATCCTTCCCATAGTATTTTTGCATTTTGTGATACTGAGTCAAATGACGTAAAATCATTAATAGCTAATCTACATACATGTGGAAAAAACAAATAACAATGTATTAGAAATAAAATATATTTATTTAGGTCAAGACAATCAGTCATCTCATTAAGACCAACTTTAAAAAAGACATAAAAAGAACAAAGAAAAACTGGTATACGGCAACCATTTTAAAATAAACAGTCTATAAAGTGGAAAGAAAAAAAGTCAGTGCATTTTGCAAGTCATAAGTAAGCAAGCAACGCACAGGCTGGGGATAGAGAAATAGAAAATAGAGGGGGGGGGGGGGAGAAATGCTCATATAATTAACAGCAAAAAGTATGCCGGGATTTACAGTAAGAGATGTGAGAAAGAAATGAATGGACAAGAAAACAATTGGCTTTGGAATATCGAGGGGATTTATGATAAATAAACGGAAAGGCAGGTTTATGTAACGAGAATTTTTCAGTCCCGAATGATAAGATTAATCAAGGCATGGAAGCCAACGAAACTAAAAAAAAAAAAAAAAAGAAAGAAAGAAAAAGGAACTCTAGGATGACTGGAAAAGAAAACAATCAGCTGGAATTAAATTTGAAGGAAAATACTTGACTAGAAGAGATGGAAGATCTTTGATTAACGGGTGTCTGAGAATGGTCGGTGAGGATATTTTGGCAATTTCGGGGACACACACTTAAAGCCGTTCCTCTTGGTTCCAAAGTAAAGTATTAAACCTGTAAATTTTATTCTAGACTTTTCAGAGAAAACGTGGTTTGTATCATTAAAAGTAAATTTTAATTTATTAAGATGAAATTCAGGCAAGAATTTCATTTTCCTTCGATGAAATTTTTGCCTAAAATTTTATCTGGACCGGATGAAAAACAATTTTATTTTTCATCCTGTTTTGGTAATATAAAACATGGAATGATGGTTCAACTTATAAAGAGTACCAAAAATTACAGTCGTTGATTCAATTCATGACACATTTAGCAGCACTAACTAAACTTAACTAAACTAATCTTTGAAATCAGAGGTTAGTTTAGCCTATTCAAGATGTGATCACCATGATAACAACTCGTGGATTTGACAGAAGGTGAGATGCCGTGCGTGAAGTGTGTTGTTTCCTAGGCCGAGATTTTAAGTCATCAAAGTAAAGAAGGTAAGTTTTTCATTGAAAAGTTAAGTCATGGAGTTTTTATCGGCGTGACTTACGACAAACATCTTTGAACAGACTAATAACATTTGTTGAAGTCTATTAACGAGAAGACTAACGCATCATCAAAAGAGGCACTGTGGCTTGAAGTTGCCCAGTAAATGTCGTCAGCTGGTTCCTCTCCTTTAGACATCGAGCACAAGAAAGTTGTTATCAACCGTGGCTGAATGCCAATAACCTCATTGAAGAGAACAAGGTCACGTATTCATACTATTGATAATGTCCGTAGATAAAATGAGATTTCGCTTTACAGAATAACTGTGGTAACCTCCAATCTTGGAACAACTAAATCGTAAGAACTTTCTCAGAATATGAAATCTAAGCTGTTCTCCTGGTGCTTCCTTCCATAAAACTCTCAGCCCAGGAGAAGAGTTATCAGTCAGGTTTAATTAATAACTTTTCTCACCAATTCACTCCTGTCCTTTATCACACAGACATTCAGTTTCTGTTGCATCAGTATTATCATACACCATTCCTTTCTTTTTTCCTTTCTGTTTATTTTTTCCTTTCTGTGGTTAGACGGCGAACACATCGCCGTCTAACCACAGATTGAACTCCAAATTTACTGAGCTGATATTATTTATTTCTTGGAACCTTCAATCTTGTACTTGCTATTCATTTATGTCGTAAAAAGTCAGGCTGTGATAATATTAAAATCCAATATTCAATCCACGACGATTGTGTATGAAGTAACCTAAGAAAGGATGTCGCAAAGGATTGTTATCTGTTTATTCCATTGGAAAACGAACTATTCTTCGCTTCGCAAGACTAAAATAACAGGAAACACTTCAAAAAATTCTTTGGAATCATAACCTTATAACTCTTTCTCCAAATCGCATCGTCCTTCAGGAATATAAGAATAACAATATCGTAGTTATTTTAATATAGATATAAATAATTTGTTCTAGACACACTTAATTGAAAATATAAGAAATCCATTTTTCGTAAGAATATATTTAAGATTTGTATGCGAAGGGTGATCAAAAATGTCACGTGCAAAACTGTAAGAAAATTAAAGCACATTCAGTATATGAAGCGGTTCGTCCGGTATTCAAATATTGGGGAATAGCCTGCTACTGTGTCGTATTTAGTTGTGTTCGCAATGTGTCGCATGATTTGCTCCCTTCAGGGTGCTTTTCACTCTAGGAAAGAAGGTTTCAGAACACGAATCAAGTAAGTAAATTGAAGGCAACCCGAGGGGGGGGGGGGCTATGCATGATTAAGGCTTTGAGAACACTCAGGTCGTTGTGATGAAGCTTGTTATCATAGTGTAGAAACATGGTACCAGAAGATAATGTTTGAGATCATTTTCGACAAACTTTATCTCGATGATACTGAAGAATTGTTCTGGAGATATTCTAATTCAAGGTCTTGATGCACGGAAATCCTTAGTATTAAAGAAGGAGATCAGTTATTTAATACAGAGCCATTACATTTGAGGCCATCAGGAGTGACTAAACTGTTTTATTAGTTTGTTTGGTTGGTTGTTTGCAATAATATTTCGTTTCCGGATGCCTTACCATGTTTGTAGCAGACATCGATGCACACCGATTGTTCCTTCGACACATTCATTTAACAGTGCAAAGAAGAGTCATGCTAGTGCCATCAGTTGAGTTTGATCACAACTAAATGAAGCTACCACTTTCTGTTTCAGTAGATGAAAGTTAGGCAATGTCGCCAAATTCTGAATATTTTTATCATTCCCCTTCAGATTATGTGATACAGCATGTGCATAGAGGTCTAATAAGAATGCGGTAAGAATGGGAAAAGCCGAATCATTATCAACAGCCAAAGAAACAAATATTTAAAAGAAGGCAACAGAATCAAAAGGAAGAAGTTGTGTTTGGGATCCCCTCCCCACACAAAAGTCATCAATACAGGAAAGCAAGGTTTACAATATTCAGTTACCGGAATGCATCTTTCAAATAAATATGGTTCTCACTAACTACTAAATAAATATAATTTCTGAATTAAGAATAATAAATATTTAAAAAAATCTGATAATAATAATAATAATTACGATGATGATGATTTTTCAAACTGAGATACTTTTAAAAAATTAAACTAGCTTTATTTGTTTTAAACACTTACGCAATTTAAACTTCGGAGTGAATATGGATTTTATTTTATTTTATTTTTTTGAAAATATTGCTCCCCGCCAAAGTAATTTTTGAAATTCTAAAAGTACCAATAAATAAATATGATTTTAGGGAATCACGAAAGGAAGAGAGAGTGCAGTACTTCGGGGGGGGGGGTTATGGAAAAGCCCCAGAGGTATTTTTTTCCAATTTTTTTTTTTTAAATTAATATTAAATGCCATTTTATCCTGAATCTATTCTAGCTTTAGCTCTCTTCTCTCTCTCTCTCTAAAATAAAACAATTTACGACTCGCAGAAGAAACATATGATCCGAACAAATCTGTATGCGTAATAAGTATTTCATTATTGATGAACTTACACTGTGCAAAATGAAACCCCTGAAGTAATAACTGAATATTTCTCCAGGGCAAGAAACTTCGTATGCTTTTTTTAAAACGAAAATTAACTCCTTTTGAAGCTCTTTCTATGATTGGATTTCAATGAGACACCCACTGTTGATTTCTTTTCAATCCAGGAAACGAGAAGTAAACTACGAGTTTAGTCTTTAATATATCCACCAGATAGCACCACTAGTAGGCCTCGATATTTACATTAGATTTCATTTTTATATGATGTAATACAAGGGAATAAACAGAAATTATTTCGTCTCATCACTGACATTTCAATATTTGTTATTTCTGCGTAATTCATTATACATTAATTTCATAAACCATGCATGTTACTAAAATTTTAGAATAAATATAACAAACGTAACAAAGGCTTCGATTTTCTTGATGGTTGTTGCCTTCAATGTCCATGTTTCAACTCCATAGAGCAGAATAGACCACACGTAGCATTTCAGCATTCGGCATCTGACTTCCATGTTTAGGTCTTTATTGCAGAATAGTGTTCTCATTTTCGAAAGAATGGACAGTTCAAGATTATCCCCCACCCATAAAAAAAAAATTAAATTCTTCTTCTTATTATGCTATCTTCTATCGAAGGTCAGCGACCATCTTGGCGAACAAACTGCGCTCTTGTGCTAATCTGAGCACTTGTGCACTGCTCTTTCCTGTCCACGTCTTGATGTTGTCAAACCATGATATTCTTTTTCTTCCTCTAGTTCCTTTGCCACCAATTCTTCCTATCAAAATAGAAGTTGGTATTTGCTGTTTCTCATGATGTGGCCAAGATATGATGTTTTTCGTTTCTTGATTATTTGTACAAGATGTTTAGCTTTGCCAATGGATTTTAAGACATCTTCATTGGTATTTTTTTCTGTCCATGATATCTTTAGCATTCTTCTGTATAGCCACATCTCAAAGGCTTCGATTTTCTTGATGGTTGTCGCCTTCAATGTCCATGTTTCAACTCCATAGAGCAGAATAGACCACACGTAGCATTTCAGCATTCGGCATCTGACTTCCATGTTTAGGTCTTTATTGCAGAATAGTGTTCTCCTTTTCATGAAGGACTGCCGTGCAACTTCAATCCTTGTCTTTATATCTATTTCTGGATCCCACCGTTCATTGAGCCAGCAACCAAGATATTTATATCTTGACACTTGATCAATATTTTTCCCATTGAGTGTCAGTTTCATTGATGAGGCTGGATGTTTGCTGATGATCATGTATTTTGACTTGTTGATGTTTATATTTATTCCCATTCTTTGGCTTTCTATGTATACTCTGTCAATGAGTTTTTGGAGATCCATAATATTATCTGCAATTAGCACGGTGTCATCTGCATATCGAAGGTTGTTAACAATCTTTCCATTTATTGTGATTCTCTCTGAACATTCTTCCAATGCTTTTTTAAAGATTACCTCTGCATATATGTTATGCATTACTGGTGGTAATGTTGTCAAATTGAACGGTAGCTGACTGATTCCAATACAGATTTGTTATTAGTCTTATGTCTTGTTCGTCTAGCCTTATTTGTTGAAGGACTTCTATTAAGTTAGTGGGTCTGCTTTGTCGAATGTTTTTTCAAAATCTATGAAACACATAAAGACAGATTTCTGTTTTTCTATGCATTTTTGTATCAATATTTGGGTACAGAAAAGGGCCTCTCTAGTACCAAAACCATTCCGAAAGCCGAATTGTGTTTCACTTAGAGTTTCTTCACTTTTTCTATAAATACGATTCTGAATTACTTTCAAAAATATTTTTAATGTTTGGCTCATTAGACTAATAAGTCGGAAGTCACCACAGGAATTTGCTTTGGGTTTCTTTGGGACAGTGATAAATGTAGATTTGAGCCAATCTGATGGAAATTCATCACTTTCATATATTTTATTAAATAGTTTTTCAAGAAGTTTGATGTTATCTGGTTCTATTAATTTTAAAAATTCTGTTTGCACACCATCTGGTCCACTGGCTTTTCCTGTTTTACTTGTTCGTATAGCATTCTCTATTTCGCATTTCATGATTGCTGGTCCTTGAATGTTCTTTTATATTTATAGGCTTCTGTCTAGTATCATTGAAAAGTTCTGTTACATATTTTATCCAAATCTGTGCTTTATTCTCTTCTTCTAGAACTATTTTTCCATTTTCGTCTCTTAGAGACACTATTTGCTTTTTCCTCAGTTTTCCAGAAATTTCGTTGATTTTCTTATACAGATTGAAATTATCATGTTTCTTCTGAAGCAGTTCAATTTCAGTACATAAATTTTTCATCCAATTTTCCTAGGCTTCTTTTATTTTTTTCTTGATGATGTTATGTGTTTCTGTATACCTGGCAAGGTCTTTGTTTTTGTACATTCTTCTTGTATCAATAAGAGAAAGAATCTCATCTGTCATCCATTCCTGTTGTTTTATATTATTCACATAACCTACTTCTTCAATACTTGTTGATACGATGGCATTCTTTAAGCTTTTCCAAAGAGATTCCACACTTTTATTTTCTTCTATGTTAATCTGTTGTAATCGCAGGTTAAGCTGTGTCTTGGCACTTTTATTTATGTTCGGGTCTTTCAGTTTTTCTACATCAATTTTCTTTTTCTTCTTTTGTGATTTTTTAGCTGATTTTAATCTAAGACGTACTTCTGCAACTATGGGATTGTGGTCTGATGAGATATCTGCTCCAGGATAAGTCTTTGCACTCTTTATACTACTGTGGAATCTTTTATTTATCAGTATATAATCAATTTGATTTCTGACAATGTTATGTTGGTTATCTTGAGGCGATTTCCAAGTGTACAGTCTTCTAGGTGGAAGTTTAAACCAGGTATTTGCTATTGTTAGATCTTCTTCCTGACAGAACTGGACTAGGCGATCTCCTCTGTCGTTTCTGGTGCCTAAGCCATGTTCGCCAACAATTTCTTAATCACCCCCTCTCCCCACTTTTGCATTGAAGTCACCCATCACTATGTTTATATCATGTTTCTTTGTTAGGTTTTTAATCTCTTTTAGGTGTTCATAAAACTCTTCAACATCTTCTTCACTTTTGTCAGCTGTGGGTGCATAAGCTTGGATGATATATATAAAATAAATATAAAATAGGTATATATAAAAAAAATAAAATAAATACATTAAAAAAAAGTACTCCGATACCACCCAGTTGGAGGGTATAGAAGCCAAGGAAGAAGGAAAAGATGGAATGAGACCGGAACAGGCCACTAGGCCTAAATCCCTAAAAGGATGATGATGATGATATAACAAGTAATGAGCCTGAACTCCTGGAGATGGTTATATAACCATCTCCAGGATGAAAAACCCTACTGTACACGCCCAAGACCGGCTAACTTGGCTAGCTCCTCACGTCTCCGACTGGAATCAAACATAGGACACCTTCTGCATGCATATGATTACGAAGCGCACAGTCACTAGGCTAAGCGCGCGGACAAATAAAGAAATAAGACTTGAAAAATGTACATGAAGAAGAAACTGAAATATGGCAGCCCATTACAAGTTTGAACACTTTCAATATTTTAAAAGTACTCTGGTGAGATAGTGTAACCTATGAATGGTGATATTGTTCTCTTTGCAATTCTGATCATTATTTATTTTTTACAGTCCAAGCCATACATCATTTTACTTCCCAAAGATGTGAATTGTTCTACATTTTCTATATCAATTCCATTAACTTGTATTTTTTTTTCATGTTCTTCTCATCAAATACGATTGTCTTTCTTTTTGCCATTAGAAAATATTGTTTTTATACCGTGTATCACAGTCGTTGCGAATAGGAGTAAAAGTAACGCCGACCATCGACTTCTCAATGTTGGTCACTGTTGCAGTTGTGCCACTTCAAACCTTATTTATAGTTGCAGAAACATTTCCAGAACATTCGAGACTTCCCGTGATGAAATCGCGAATGTTTCCGAAAGGCGATACGATTCAACGATCTTTTAATAGTAGTGATTTGTAGTAGTAGTGATTCCAGATCTATACAATTTTTGAAAAGATTTCATTACGTATTTAAATTTGTGTGAATATTTAAAAATTTTAATTAATTGGTAGTTTTTTTTTTATTTTGCTAACTTTTATGGGTTTTTTTTTGTCGGTGTCTCAACACAAGAATTGTAGGGGGGGGGGGAACACCACAAAAAGCACAAAAAGTAATATTAAAAAAATGAGACACCCATGAAAGAAGTTTGAGAAACACTGGTTTAAGGCATGCATTATCTGTTCATTTATTACAAGGTTGGTTTATATGTCTTTGCTAAAATACTAATTTCTTGCAGATATTAGCTTCTGAGACCAACTAACACATAGTAAAGAAGATTAGAAAATCTTCTTTACTGTAACTTTTGAATGAGAATATTAAGGATACCCAACCAAAGTTCTAAAAAAATTATTGGCCATCCTGTTGTACAGATGATCAAAAAGAAGTAAAAACCCAGTACATTCTTCCATGAATTCCAGTTTGAATTCATCCTTCTAGCGCAACTACTTTCTAGATATAACAATGTTATATTTAGAATTCCGTTAAGAAATTTAATCTAATAACTTGCATCACAAGTAAATGGGACCAAAGTGAATGATAATTTCAGTTGGATTAACAGCTTAATATAGCTTCACAAAAAACGAAAATCAGTAGCATTTTCTAAACGGCAGCAAATGTTTTGTTCAAGCAACATATCTTTCTGTGAAACAAATATATAAATGGGTGTTAATTATATTATATGCAACAGTTTAGCAAGAATTCATTCCAGAACTTAGCACAATATAAAAAGGAGAAAAGAACCATTTTCTAAAATATAATTACCAGAATTTTATGACGAAAATATCAATAAAATAAGTGCCATTTGTAGATGTTTCAGTATAGATAAAACTACCAATCTTCAGGTAAGACAGTAAATTTTGTGTTCATTGAAAACTTTCGTCTACCTCAAAGACGAGGTAGACATTGGAATAAAGACCCATAAATACTTGCAAGCAAATGAAGACATTTGCCTGTTCTAAGAAATAGATCTGACAAATCAGATGACTTTTTTTTTTTAATTATATTAGTAATCGGAAAGACTTCACCTATCTAGACTGTTTTAACAATATCATTAACATATTTTTTCATTTCACCAGACAAAAATTTCTGAAAATCCTGAAATCTGGGAACCTGCATAAAGTTTTTTTTTTTTTTTTTTTTTTTTTTTTTTGTGAAGAAATCCAAAAAATTCACCCATATTAGCAGGCAATGCTAACCATCTGCTACTTAGAAAGCGATCATAAAAAATTCGCAATATTATTGGAATCCAAGTCTGCGCGGTTAACCTAGTGGCTGTGCGAAACAATATTCATGGGGAAAGGAATGTCCTAGGTTCAATTCTCGTCGGAGACGTGAGACCGATGATCAATAAACCCTCGACATCGCAAGATAAAAGAGGGGAAAAGGAAAATGAGAACATATGAGATTGGAATTTAATCCTATTTCCAAAAGCATCTGTTTCCAATCAGCACATCCTGCTGATTGGAAGATTGAAGACCCCTTCGCGGGTAAATGAAGCTTCATCCATGAAAAATACACAAGTTGGAAAATCCTGGTCTACGGCACTTTTCTGCAGAAACTACTGTGCGAATTCTACACGTCGAGGATAATCTGAGGCCATCAGTAACTGGGCCCGTTGCAGATGAAATGGATGTAAGTACTCAGAGTGCAAAACGCGCAATACGCTGGATCGAGATACTCCTATAGCGGAGGCAATGGCACGTGTGCTTGTCTCTGGATTATTGTCCATCGCATGCAACACCTCCTCTTCCATGGCGGTATTTCGCGTCGATCGTGGCCGCCCACTATCATACCTGTGATCCCTGAATGATCCATAGTCACACAAATCCTGATACAAATGCGCAAATATTTGGTGATGCGGTACACGTCTGTTTGAGTACCTTTCGCGATACATTCGTACAGCGGCTCGTCCATTACCATCATCTAACCCGTAAACGAGGTACATGTCTGCCATCTCAGCGTTCGCAAAACGACGCAAGTTCTTCGTACGACGTCGAAAGCTTGAATGAGGAAGCCCCAATTGCTCACCTGGAGCGCGGGCGAACAGCGCCACCTATCACTTTCGGGTCGCGTTTCCGGTCATGCTTTCCAATGTGAATATAGTTTATTTTGATGTTCTCTACGTCCCCCAAAGTTCGTACGTGGAGTTTTGAACCACCCTGTATATATTGTTTAGTTTAATACTGAGCTTAGTTTCTAAGGTAAAACGTTCATTCCTCCTCCATTGTTTAGCTGTGAGCAAGGCCTTAACATGATAATACGAGAACTTGATGGTGATTCATAGAAGGGGACTTTGTAACGCTCAGTAATCGAATTGTTTCATTTTTTTGAACCTGACAGCTACATGGGAATCTACGCAGAAATCTCATGGCAATATTAACAACATTTGTCGTTTTCTAATATGAAATTATCCATATCTCTAGAAAATGGAGCTGTAGTATTGACTTCAAGCAGAAATCATCATCATCATCATCACGAACCATGGGCTCACTGCCCGTTGATGTCTAATGCTTGTTTCACTATCTTCTTCCACCTTTCTTTGTCCAGTGCATAGCGTCGCAGTTTTTGTACACCCATTCCACACCAGTCTTTTATATCGTCTATCCATTCTCTGTATGGTCTACCTCTTCTGTTTAAACCATCCAAAATACCAAACATAAATGTCTTTATCTTCCAGTCCTCACTCATTCTACAGATGTGTCCAAATAATTGCAGCTTCGGTTTTATAATCTTCTGCATTAGATTCTGTTTTGGTTGTATTTTCTGATAGAGCTCTTCATTGGTGATTTTCTGTACCCACCCTATTCTTAGAATCTTCCTGTAACAAGTTCTTTCAAATGCCAAAATTCTTTTTCTTGATTCCTTATTTATTATCCACATTTCAGATCCATACAGTACACTACTGAAGATGCATGTTTCCAGTACTCTTAGTTTTGTTTGCAGACTGATCACTTTGCTTTTCTAGATGTTATCTATGGCCTTCAGATTTGTTCTTCCCTTTGTAATCCTGATCTTTATTTCTTTTTTACAGTCCAAGTCATATGTCAGTTTACTTCCCAAATATGTGAATTGTTCTACATTTTCTATATTAGTTCCATCCACTTGTATCTTTTGTTTCATGTTCTTCTCACCAAATACGATTGTCTTTGTTTTTTCCAAGTTCATAACAAGTCCAAATCGCTTCCCTTCCTCATTTAACAGTTTCAGTGTTTTTTGTAATTCTCTTTCGTTTTCTTCAATAATAACAATGTCATCTGCAAATCTCAGATTGTTAATTCTCATTCCGCATACAGATATTTCTTTGGCATCTTCCTTCAATTTGTCCATTTCCATTGCTCTTTCTAAATATGCGATGAAAATGCTTGGTGATATTGGGTCTCCCTGTCTAGTACCTCTGCTTATTTTAAACCATTTTCCCAAATCATTACCTATTCTAACTGCTGCAACTGCATTCTGATAAACATCTTTTAATATAGCTATTAGTTTTTTTATCATTCCATAGGATTCCAGAACTGCTAATATCACTTTCTGGTCAATACTGTCAAATGCTTTCTGAAAATCAACAAAGCAAGTATATATGTTTTTGTTTTTTCTCTTAGCTTTCTCTGCTATTAACCTCATTGTCAAAATCTGTTGAATTGTAGGTCTATCCTTCCTAAATCCTGCTTGCTCGTCTGCAAGGTATGCTTCGAATTGTGTTCTCAATCTTTCTGTCAATATGATCATCATCACTTTACCAAGGCAATTGTTCTATAATTTTTACATTCTAGCTTATTTCCTTTCTTGTATAATGTTACTAATATTGATTTCACCCACACCACTGGCATTTTCCCTTCTTTCCATACCATATTACATAGTTGGTGGATTTCTGTAACCATACTTTCACCACTATATTTAATCATTTCTCCAGTAATGTTATCATTACCAGGACTCTTGTTGTGTTTTAGCCGTCCTATTGCTTTTTCTACCTCTCCTCTTAAAATGTCCATATCATGCTCATTACCTGGTGGTGATATCTGCTTCAATTCTTCAGTCAGTTTCCCAACGCTATCTGAATCTAGTTTTTCTTCATATAACTCACTACAGTATCTTTTCCACCGCTGTACATTTTTTTCTTTATTCATCAATACTTTTTCATCTTTAATTGTGGTCTGTTTTGGTTGCCACTTTCTATTAATGGTTCTGATCATTTTGTATACCTCCCTTGTTTTATGCTCTCCTTAGTACTGTTCTATATTGTTGCATTGGGCTTCTAACCATTTCATCTTATCCATTCTGACTGCTTTTATTCACTTCATTACACTTTCTTTCTTCTATATTGCTCTTCTATTTGTTCTGATGTATCCCTTCTTATCTTCAACATTCTTTTCTCCTGTACTAACTTCAGTGTTTCTTGTGTAATCCATTTCTTCTTGATCTTCTCTTCTTCTGGTACTGTTTCTTCAACTGCATCTTCTATCGCCTTCATTACTCTTTTCACTCTTAAGTTCGAGTGTTTTTTTCTCCACACTTTTAAGTTTCTCTTCTAACACTGTTCTGTACCTTCTTGCTATTTCTGCTTCACTTATTCATGCTGTATCTCTTCTATTCTGATGTTGGGGTTTATATTTCTTTTTTAATTTCAACTTGATGTTTGCAATCACTAAACTATGGTCCGAGTCTACATCCACTCCTTGAAAAGTTCGACATTGTGTACTGATGTTATCCATCTTCTTTTAATCATAATCATATCAATCATGTTTTTGGTTTTCCCATCACTTGATCGCCATCCATTTTCTACACTCCTTTTGTTGGAATCTTGTGTTACAGATCATCATCTCGTGGTCCACAGCAAATTCTAACAATTTTTCACCTCGTTCATTTCTTTCTCCGAAACCATATTTTCTCATGATTCTTTCTCCGAAACCATATTTTCTCATGATTCTTTCCCAACCATCATTATCTATTCCAACTTTGGCATTCCAATTTCCTTCAATAATTAGCACATCTTGCTTTGGTATTATTTCTATTGTATCTGTCAGATCTTTGTAGAATAAGTCAATATCCTCATCTGTGCTGTCAGATGTGGGTGCATATATCTTGACTATTGATATGTTGAATGGCTTTGCCTGAAATCTTGCTACTATTATTCATTCATTAACTGGTTTGTAGCCTAACAGTGCCTCTCAAGCTCTTTTGCTAAGAAGGAAGCCAACTTCTGCTTCGTGCATGGTGTCATGTCCTGATCATATTACTTCGCATCCATTGATCTCTCCAGATGATGTCCATCTCATTTCTGCCAATCCTAGTATATCCCACCGATATCTCTTCATTTCCTCATGAAGTAATTCTAATTTTCCTGACATCCAGAGTGTCCGCACATTCCACGTTCTTACTGATAACAGTTCTGTTAGTTTCAGTTTCTGTTTCCTTTCGGTATCCCACTTTTCGATCCAACCCCGAACGCTCGATTGGTATTGCGGGCCTTGTTTATCTGGGCAATGCCCGAGCCAGCATGCTGTAGCTGTTTATTGTATAGGCATCAGATAACAAGTGTTTTTTCTTTACAGTCAGGGCATCGACACTCATCTGACCAACCTTCCTCCTTTATCCAGGCTTGGGACTGGCATGAGACCCCTAAGGATCCCATGGCGGAGTCAAGCAGAAATGCTTACTATTTAATGAGAGGGGGAGAGTCATTTAATTTAATGTAAGATTATCCGCTGTGTACAATTAAACTGCTTCTGAATTTTTGCTTTTCAAAATCCAAAGATTATGAAGATCTGAACTAAACATCTGATATGTGTATTTATCGCAAAAACAATCGTCTAAGAAGATTCAGTCCCGCTTTTCTGTACCTTATCGCTGACTGTCTTATAAGGTTGGCGTTCATACGTGTTGCAATGCAACAACTTACTTTGAATCTTTAAATCCAGATTGTTACGTATAAAATTTTCCAAGCAGTAGTAAACGCCAAATGCTTGTGTAAAACAAGCATGTCTTTGTTTTATTATTTTATTTTAATAAACGTAATCAGGCTGAAAATATTGTTGGCACTACTCAAACAGATTATATTTAGCGATGACGTGATGAATCAGTCTTGGGACTAGTTCTGAATGGTTTATTAACTGCTATTTCAGTTGGAAACATGAGTAGTAGGGGTGTCACTAATAACAAGATCAAGATCAAGATAAGATAAGGGTTGGTGACGTCATTGTTTGATAAGATCAGTGACGTCACGAGCATGAAATGTTTACAATTTTGCTGCGGGACCTATCTGTCAGTGACATCACATTGTGTGTTTTGGTTCGCGTATGGAATTGTGGATGATGGTTAGAGTATAGAATCCTGGGTAATGGTTAGAGCATGGAATTTGGACAAGATTCAGATGTAGATGATATAAGAATTAGATAAGTGACGTCAGTTTGTGTGTTTGGTTCGAGTGTGGACTTGTGGGTAATGGTCAGAGCATGGAATTCTGGGATATGGCTGTTTGTCATTGCCAGGAGATGAGGTTTTTTGTTTGCATGTGGCATTATGGGTAATGATTAGAGATTGGAATTCTGGGAGGATATTTGGTCAAGTGTTGGGGTCTTTGGGTAGATTGTGGAACTATGAGAGAATATTTGTCTATAGGTGGCAGCATGAATTTTCCAATATAAGTGTGTGGTATTTCGTTCCTGTTATGGACTATGGGAATTTTTAGTTAGAGCTGGCACTAGTAATGTTTTTTCTTTTCTTTACATTCACGTTTGTTGTTATGAGGTACCAGTTAGACATTTCCTAAAATAATTAACTACTGGATATCAGTGGTGTACCCCTCACTCCCCCCCTCTCACACACACACACACATTTTTCCCCTTTAATATTTACATTTTCTAAAATAATTAATTACTGGATATCAGTGGCACTCCCCCCCCCCTCAAATACACACACATTTTTTTCTTTCATGTTCACATTTTCTAAAATAATTAACTACTGGAATCTCAGTTTTACTGCTCTAATTTTTCTTGCATGTTTTTCTGATAAATAGGTTGTAGTTAGACATTTTCTAAAATAATTAAATCAAAGTGGTGTCCCCCCAAACACACACACACACACACATTTTTTTCCTTTCATATTCTCATTTTCTAAAATAATTAATTACTGGAATCTCAGTTTTACTGCATCTATGTCATGTTTAAGATTTATTCTGCTTAGAATGTTACACATTCTAAGCAGAATAAATATTCTTAAATATGGAGAACACATCAACAACACCCTAATTCAGGGCGCCGAGAGGGGTTGACAACTGAGACTTCTGTCACAAGACCTGGCATCAAAAAGGGCTCGACTGTCGGGTTCCGACGTGTCACATAACTGTTTTTATAATGCATGGTTTTAATTCTCATAATAATACAACAATGATAAAGGATAATGGCATATCGAGAATGTTACTGTGTTTTGTTTTAGACAGATGCTGTGCTCTTTAGCTCCTGAGTGTCCGGAAGACACTGATTCTCTTGGCACGGATCGCTGTAGTTATAGTGTGTGATGACATGAACAGGCGTTCGTGCAAGATTGTTGCAGTCGGCTGCACTAGCTAGCGATTACATTCACAGTAATGTTCCCTGCCAGAACACTTCGTTCATGTTAGTATTTTGATAGACGAAGGTTTTGTGATTGTTTGTAAAGTGTGACGAGGTGATTAAAGATTCTGCTAACCATAAAGTGAGGAAGAGGATGAGGCAATACAAATTTAAAAATTCTCTTTTTATTTAATGTTTGTATTTTGCATGATAGGTAATGTATCGAATTTTGAATTTATTGTACACTTTTTTAAATAAATGTTTAATGTTTTATATGACTTTTTTTATTAAACAAAAGTGATGCACTTTTTTTAAGTGGGGCCTGGACCACAGACTTGTCACAGGCCCGAAAACTTCTCTCGGTGGCCCTGCCCTAATTGTTCATTAAATTTACAAATACACATTTATTTGACTGAAATATTATTTACAAGTATATTCACAATGAAAAATTCAAACATGTAATTACCTAGAAATATTTCACAAGAGTTGTCTCTCTTGCTATTTTCCTGAAGAAAGAAAAATTCCACTTTACTTTACTTTCGATCCTCATTTTTCTCATTTCCTTTCAGTCAACACTTACTAATGCAAGAGAAAAATACGAGAATCTAAAGTATAATCTTCGGAAGTTGTAACAGAGGAATTAAGTTTAAAATTATATTACCAGACCTAATATTCAGTTGAAATAAGAATAAATAATTATTTATTTGTGTTCGAAAAAATACGTAACATAACAAATGAGTATAAAAAAATATCACTACCATGGGTTCGCTCATTTTTTTTTCACTTTACGGGATACACATACAGTACAGCACAACACAACACACACACATAAGACGATCTGCAGCCTAAAAGAACGATTGCAATAAATAAACAGAAAATGAACTTGATGTGTGACTTCCTGTGTGTAGAATTCTGGGTGATGGTTACAGTATGGAATTCTGACAAATGAGATGAGTTTTTGTTGTTCGAGTGGCATTATGCTTTTTTTTTTTTTTTCCCCATTCCCAGCATTAATTTTATAGCAGTGATATTTTTTTAAACTCATTTGTTATGTTACGTATTTTTTCGAACACAAATAAATAATTATTTATTCTTATTTCAACTGAATATTAGGTCTGGTAATATAATTTGCAACTTAATTCCTCTGGTACAACTTCCGAAGATTATACTTTAGACTCCAGTATTTTTCTCTTGCATTAGTAAGTGGTGTTGACCGAAAAGAAATGAGAAAAAGGAAGATTGGAAGTAAAGTAAAGTCACTTCTATCTTCTTCTGTTAATTTCACACTGTAGTGTGACAGATTACTACGACTTGCTAACTTGCACTCGTAATTTTTTTTTCGCATTCGTAACTAAAGAAAAATTAAGACTTTAAACTTAACAAGTGTCTGAAAGTATGCATATTTTTTGAAAACAATATGCGACATCAATGTCGAACATTAAAAAAAAATTGTAAAGAAAAATAAAATGTTTACCTTGAAATAAACATTTACGATCATGGCAAGCAAGAAAATCATGAGCTTTTCAAAGTTTTGACATTCGCACCCATATTGTTTTCATCACTAGGAATACTGCATCCTGAAAATTCGCATTACCCGATGTGGGGTTTTGATATCCTTCTATATATTTTTTTCAATCTGATTGGTTGTTTTTCTCTATTTTACTTTAAAAATTCAAAATATTCTTTTCAAAATCTACTTTTAATGTCTCTTTCATTGACATACAGAAACTGCTTTTGCTTGCAAAACCGTGGGGATGAACTTGTTGTCCTGTCTAACTATTAATTTTACCATCCTTTCCTTGTGCTTCAAATCTACTTCTGTAGCTGAAATTTTATTTTATTTTTATTTTAATTTTTTCAAAATGTCATATTTTCCTTTAGCATTAGCAGGTTTAACTTAAGGATATGAGATAAAGAGGATTTGGACTCTGTGTTAGTGTTTTCTTATTAGAAACTTCTTTTGCCAGCACAAATTAATAGTTATTTCTTATTATTTCAAATGAATACTAAGTCTGTAGTATACTTTGTTAATTTCTATGTTACAAAGTTCCAAACATTTAAAACTTTAGACTATAGTATTATATGTATGTGAATGTAAAAGTCAACAGTGTCTAACCATGACTCATATACTCCCTTTGATGTTTAATCATGGTCCTTCTCTGATGCTAATGACACCAACATTCTATTTGAGATTATCAGTTCTGGTTTTCGAGTGTATGGACGAAATGTTTACAGATAACTCAAACAATGTCAATAGGTAGCATTAGACATATTTCTAAAATAATTAATTACAGCATATAGTAGTTTTCCAAACTTTTTTTTTTAATTTCTGGCATTTTTTTTTACATTACATTTTTACGTTTTCTTGTATGATGATGTATTATGATCTGTGTTAATGATTCTGCTTCAAGATTTCTTTGTCACCGATTTTTACACATATGGTCTTCGTATAAGTGTAATTTTCTAGATCTTAAAAGTGCATTATGTTTTCCTAAAGAAATGTTAATTTTTTTACCATAATTAAGCAGAATTGCATTAAGGTATAAAGTTATGAATTTATATATCAACTTCTAAACAGAATAACTGAGTAAAAATTTCAGTGTGAAAAACACACCAACAGGACAAAACTTTTGTTCACTTAAGTTTACAAATGCATATTTTATTTTGCTGAAATATCATTTACAATTATATTCACAGAGAAAAATTCGAACATGCCATTACCTAGAAATATTTCACATGATTTAGATTACACTCTTAATATTTTTCAATGATTTCAATAAAGAAAATGTTTATGACTTACTGTTTCTTGATTACATTACATTACATCAAAATAGCTGGTCACGCAAAGGAATCTTAAGATCAGACATCATAAGAAGCACAGCACCATACATCTGATAAGGTGTTAGCCTGGATATTACACCATGCCTTCCTAAACGTTCCATATATTCATTTGTCACCAGATATACACAAGCAGTTTTCATATAGTTTGTAAATGTCCCAAAATAAAGAATCTTTATCGAATTGAATAGTCTTGAAGGTCTAATTTAATAATCGATGAATTTAAATGGGTTGCGATAATTCTTCCCATGATACGAAGAGTTGGTAATTCTTCTTCTTCTTCTGCAGGTTTTCACACTTAAGTAGGGTCGCTATTTGTAGTGAGTCTCCTCCACAACCTCCTGTCTTGGGCTGTAGCCACATCCAAGTTCTTCATACTCAAGGCCTCCTCCACCATCTCTTCTTTGGCCTCCCACACTTCTTCCTTCCCTGCATATCTATCTGCATGATCTTTCTTTCAAAGTAATTTTTCTCCCTCCTCATCACATGACCAAACCATCTCAACCTTGCCTTCTGTATCTTTGCTGCGAAGTTCGTAACTTTCACCATTCCCCTTACATAATCATTTCTCAGACTATCCTTTCTGGTCACACTGCACATCCACCTAAGCATACTCATCTCTGCTACCTCCATCCTGCTGATATTATTTTTCCTCAGGGCCTGTTTCCATAACATACATCATAGCTGGTCTCACTACTGTCCTGTAGATTTTGACTTTCAGAATTCAGAAATTGCTAAGTGAAAGAGGCAGCTACCAGGAAAAGGGAACCGATGACAACATATTCATTGATAATGACGGTCTCCTGATATCTAGACAAGGCATCATCGGAAGATGGAAGGAGAAGATAGTTGTGCCTGAAGCGATGATTCCTTGGGTGCTGCACACACTCCATGATAATAAATTAGCAGGGCACCAGGGAGTACATAGAACTTTAAAGAGGGTGACGGATAGGTACCTCTGGAAGGGAATGAGATGCGACGTGGAGCATACGTCCTCTCTTGTAACATCTGTCAGAGGAAATCCACAATCACTGGTAAGGCCCCCTATTCAGCCGTTCCCTTTCCCCTCGCGCCCTTTCCAGGCCGTGGCTATGGATATTGTGGGACCAATTCCCACCACATCAAGAAGGAACAGATACATCCTGGTCATCATAGACATGTTTTCCAGGTTCCCTGAGGCTGTAGCCATGAAGGATCAAACGGCCAAAACCATAGCAGACATGCTATTTGAAATGATCTTCTCAAGATACGGGACACCTGAGACCCTACTGTCAGATCAGGGCACCAACTTCACAGCCGAGGTGATCCTACAACTGTGCAACTCACTAGGGATAAAAAAGATATTTACCACACCATATCACCCCCAAGCGAATGGCATGTGTGAAAGAATGAACTGCACTCTGAAACTCACCCTAGCCAAACTAGCAGAACAGATATCAGAGTGGGATGTTCGGTTACCTCACACCCTCTTTGCATGTAGGACTGCCCTTCACTCAGCTACCAGGGAAGCGCCTGCCGTAATACTGTACGGGTTTGAGCCCCTCTTCCCAAATGACTTCAGGAGCTCCAGGGCAGAAACAGGTTTTCCCGACATAGATGAATACTTAAACAACTTCATAAGAGACAACAAGTTAGCATATAATTCAGTAGCAGAAACCAGTGAAGGGTGCTCTCTCTGTGCAAGATTGTATGTGAACAAGCTCAGGAAAACCAAGGACTTGAAGGAAGGAAGCTTGGTTCTAATGGACCAAGGTTTTAAAGGAAAGGGAAAAGGGGGGAAGTTCGGTAAGAGCGCAATTGGACCGTTTGAGATAATTGAGAGAATAACGCCTGTAACTTTCAGAGTCAAAGAAACCAGCCCTTGCGGTAAGATCACCATTGTACATGCCGATCGCCTCAAGCCATACAAAACTAGGCCAGCAAGACTAGTCTGCTTTGGTGATTCCTTAGAGAGTGTCTTAGGAAATGCGAGAAGCGTGAGGGGCCAAAAACTCCCATCCAAACTCGCTCTGCAGCAAGGCGCGACTAAAGGAAAACGGAGGTCACAAAACAAGGAAGGAGGAATTCCCCCAAGACGAGTACTCCCCTTTCTTAGTGAGACATAGGGAAGCCCCAGGTATTACTGGTGGAAATAACATTAATCTGGGGAATCATGATGGGTTAGCTGAGCCAGGTGAACAACCGACACACAGATACATGCTTAGGAGTAGGCAAGGAGGCCAACCTTTTCCCAGAGAAAGGAGGGGATGTTGCTAAAGGAAATTTTCTTGTAATTTAGTTAAGAAAAAATTTTAATTAAAGGGGGCCTTTGTTGTGTCGGAGAAAGTGATGAGTCATCCTTTTTCCGACCCAACATAAGGTAATCTCAGAATGGACAGATAAGGACATGCTTATGCCTCCAGATGGAAAATGTGCTTATTTATAACCTAGAACATGTATATATTCAGTTTGTAAATATTAAGTAATATTAGGGAGGCCCATAAACTGAACAAAGAATGTTTGTGAATTATTAAGATAGAAAATCATGTAAAATTGCTAAGAACATGTGTATAAGTTAATACAAGTTTTAGGCCATGTCAAAGACAGTTTGGAGCCGCGGTAACCAATCGGCTGCCGCCGTATGCATGACGACACCAACGAGTGAGGGCACTGTTTTTTAGTATATAGGTTTCGGCGGGGATTTGAATCGCTCTCTTCTCTTTTTCGTGGGTTACTGGTTTCCTGAGCGGAGAGCTGAGTAGCTGTGAAAACTTGCCACCATGCATAGCAAGAATTTCCCCTTGCTATACGTGCCACATGGATCAAAGCTGCAGCTATAATGCAACCAGAGTTCTAGAAGAAAAGGGCCGCTGGTGAAATTAATGCCAGTGTACAAGTCAGTGAAGGAGTGTTCCTTTTCGAGTGGAATAAAAGAAAAGCGAAGACGCCATTAAAAGAGAACACGGTGAGGAAATCCGAGAATCTAGATAAGAAGGTCATAAATCCACCAGATAAAGCAAGAATGGTAAGCTGAAACTTTTTTGTATTAAGTTAGAGTAACCAGAGAGGAAAGAGAAACTGGACGTTGAGAAAACAGCCAACTTACGTGTTGTGTCTAAAGAACTGTCTGCATTTGGACATTTTGTTTACACCTAAGGAATAAGACGCATCTTAGGCTTGAGCCGAATAGGAAACCGAGGTTTTGGACTATTTGTGTCGAGAGAAGGAAATTAATGTCATTATGTTAAATTTTAATTTGAATGCTAGCTAAAATTCTGGTGGGGGGGGGGGATAAAGTTTGAATATAAGAAAGAATGTTATCTCATGAAATCTATGCCAGAATTGTAGAATAAGCCTGTATATATATGTATTTTATATGTGTGATAGTAATGGCTGATTTAGTATAAATTAACAGAGTCTGAGAATAGATATATAAAGAAGTGTAAGATTTTGTCAGTATAAGTAACTATAGTGTGGAACCTTTTTTGGATCTGTTAATTTGTCAAAATAAATGTATTTCTTATATGCAAACTAAATGAGTTTGTCATGTTTCTGTGGATTGAATTACCGCTTGAAAATTCACGAACCGTGTATTAGAGGGAAATCCATTAGTTACTAAAGAAACGGGACCATGACTGCAAACTTCTTGATCCCTGCATTCTTTTTCTTAGTATTCTAGGATAGTATATCAGTTGCCGGCTGGCGCAGTCATAAAATAATATAAACTCGTCTGCAAACGAGATAACTGATAAGTACATAAGTTAAGATAAAGGCTAACAGATAATATAAAATTAAAATACAAACCATTAAGAAAGAGAAACCAAAAGATATAACAGTACAATACAAAAGAGAACAAAAAACTGGTCTTGTTTTCCATACCACTTCCACTGGACACGATGTACTCTGGCAAAAAACGATGATGTCATACATAGAAAACAACAGTTATATAAGAAAATTTAAAGAAGCTCCTAATATGCTAAAAAACCCAACCCAATGCAATAAAAATCAAGGTTTAATTCTCCATCAAGTGTGGTCAGCTCTAATAAAAAATCTACCTCAATCTGAGCTCGGACTGTATGAACGAGTAACTGCAGTATCGATTAACCTCCTGTTGATCATCACCTCGACAGTACTTCTTTTTTCCATCTCCTGTAGTCCCACCAATACAATACATAACCCTCCATATTCAAAAAGTTTAAAATCTTATGCTTGATCAGATTTTATTGATATCTCTACTCATTCACTGACCTTTTCAATTATTTAAATCCTCCTGAAGAGCCAAGCACCATTTCTAATAACTTTCTCTAGCTTCGTTGTATCATCCATGAACAACTAAATCTGAGCAATCCATTAATAATATCATTAATATAAAACCTCAGATGGAATGACCTCCCAGCAGTAAGCCCTGAGAAAGCTATTTGTCTCTTTTCTTTCCATCCTCATTGATATTACTCTCCCATAAACAACACTTTGATATCTGTTAGATCAGTGTTTCTCAACCTGTGGTCCACAACGATGGGACATGTGGTCCGCAGGCAGATTTAAATTAGTTAAATAAATATATACTTTTTAATTATCCAAACAAAACAAATTAAAATTGAATAAGTAAAAATTATTGATATCAAATGGAGACTTAAAGAAAACCAACAAACAGCGTCAGAATGTTCAAAGGAGAAGCAATAAAACTATATTGTTGTTGACTTCACCCCTCTTTTATTATTTGTCATTCTGCCGCTACAAATTTAGCAGCAAATTTAGAATGACGAATAATAAAAGAGTGGTGAAGTGAACAACGATATAGTTTTATTGCTTCCGCCTTCCCTTGCTGTTTTGTCAGATTTGAAGTGAACGTGTTATCCACATTTCAACCAATTGCTTGTTGTTTATTAATTTTTATTATTGAAGGTTTCCCTCCTTCAAGGCTCAGTATATCTTCAGAAGTGCTAAGTATACTTGAACTGAGATAACCCCCAGTATTTATATATTTTTTGGAAACATTTTTTGAATAATGGAAAAGTGGCTTAGAACTAGGACTTTGAAAAGAAGAGCAAATGAACATTGTGATACACGTTGTAAGGGCGAGTAAATCTGAAAATAATGAAGTAGAAGAAACAAGCAGTTCAAAGAAAAAATACAGTAGAAAATATAACAGTACATATTTGAAATTTGGGTTTACTTGGTGTGGAGGTGAAAGTGAACAGAAACCTCAATGTGTTTTGTGTTATGAAGTGTTGTCGAATGAGTGCATGAAACCTGTGAAACTTCGACGACATTTAGAAATTTAGAGACTAAACATTGTGATGTGAAAAATAAGCCAATTGAATTTTTTCAGCAACGCTTAGGGACATTAAATCATGGGAAAGATATAGTTTCGCCCATGGGTTCCATTATAGCAAGGGACTGGAAGTATCCAATCTCTTAAGTTTGTGCATAGCGAAAACAGGGAAACCTCATTCTATCGGGAAAAATATGCTTTCTTCTCTCACCATTGCTCTCCGCACTCACAAAACACTATTGTTTTTTAATTTCTGAAGCTTGTAGTTTGGGATTGATATTTAAAATAATGAAAAGAAAAAGAAAAATAGAATTGTCTGTTAAAAAGAAATTATTCTAGTTAGGGTTGCATTTATTAATTGCACGTGGATGCAATTAATAAATTAATAAATAAATTTATCTGTAGTTTATATAAATTTATTTAAATTTATATAAATAAATTTAAATGTATCTTACCTATTAATAAATAAATCTGTAGATTTATTTATTAATAAATTGGTTACTGATTATGAAAAAAAGAATTTTTTAAAATTATTTTGTATAGGAAATGGAGTAAAACCAGGTTTAAAATAGCTCGGTATCTTTAACATTTATTTTTAATCATGTCGAAAAATTCACTACAATTTAGTTCACTATTAAGTTTGCAGTGCAATACAGCTTTTACTGTTGATTCAGCCATTCAACCTCTTTCTTCATACCATATGTTATTCATTGTTGAGAATATCCTTTCAACAGGTGAAGATGTGCCTGGCAGGCTAAAAATGTATTCTATTATTTGGACAAGATTGGGCAATGAAATGTTCTTTTCTTTGAAATGACTGAATAGTTGTATCCATTTTTCTTCACAACTTGTATTTTCAAAATGTCATAGTTTGCCAACCAAAAAGCTTTTGCAACCACTACTTCATCAAACAGTTCATCCATGTTTATTGCATTATTTGCAAGAATTTCATTAATTTTTTTCACCTGAAGCTTCAATTTCCAACCAAGTTAATTCATTGTTGTTTATCCAACTAAAAGATTCTGCTTCACCACAACTGTTTTCCCAAAGTTCAATGTAAGAAAGAAATCGGTCATAAAATTTTATAAACTCTTGTAGTATTGTATTAATATTAATGCTACCATTATTTTCCAGTATTCTAAAAAGCTTTTTTTGCTTCTTGAGGTATAAATTTATTATCACACCTTTCTTCAAGATTTGTTTTTAATTTTCTAAGTTCAATGACAATATCTGTTGCACTCGCTTTTGTACTTTCCATAATTAAGATAGATTTGTTAAACAATTTGAGTTGCCCATGCACAAACCACAAATACATTTCACCACAATCATTATCAAAGAACTGTTTTATCACCACTGGACAGTGTTCTTGTGAAATAAAATATGATTTTAGTCCCTCATAGATTTCAAGTATTCTGTCAATAGCTGGAAGTAGCGAAAGAAAACGGTTGTTGCCATGTTGAAGAACCTTTTTATACTCTACATCTACAAATTCACAGAACGCTTTTAGTTGTATGACTCGAACCATATAAATGTGGAAATATTTATAAATTTTGACTACTAAAGCTTCTATTTCAATAGGTAGAACATAAACTGCAGTTTGAAGAGAGTTGTGAACGATGTGAGCACCGCAACCAATGCCCACAATATTTCTTCCTAGTTCCTTCTTCAATTGACTGTAAATATTGTTTTCTCCTCTCCATTTTACACCCCCAAAATTGGTATTGCAGTTATCTCCACAAAATCCAATAATTTTCTTTGTTATATTATGAATTTTCATAACTGACATTAAATGGTTTGTCAGTATTTCTGCAGTTTCACCAGGAACTGATTGAAAGTCTAAAAGTTTAACTTTTACTCCACAATCTGGTGCAAAATACCGCACAACATATGGCACAGTTTTAATTTCTTTCCTGTTGGAAAAATCAATTGATATCATCACAAAATTTGTTTCATTTAAATCTTCACAAAGTTGCTGAAACAACAGTGGCTCAATCATATTAACAATGACAGCTTCACATTTTGTTCTACCCAGTCTAAACTTTGTTTCAAAAAGCTTTGATATCAATTTAGATGAACAATCAATGGTGGTGCTAGTGAGCCAAGCGCAGCGGACGTGTATAAGAAGAGCTCCTGATTGAGATGTTATTCTAGGAATAATTAAGTATATATGCGTAATTGTTTGAGTAAGAGTGGCTGTAAACGTTGTGCGCTACCGGTATTATTAGTGTGGGGGGATTTTTCTTGCCTAAATTTAATTACAAAATTGTTATTATTAGCCCTAGTAACCTGCAGGGAGAAAAAAAAATGGCGGCAGCATTGTCATTCCATGATTTTAATTTAGATTTCAGTCGTTTTGTTAAGTGTGACGTCTGTTATATGTATGCCTTCGATTACATAAATGATTTGTGGATGTTTAGCACGGATGAAAAAAGGGTGTGCGCAGAGTGTGACCTGAATGAGGAACTGATGAATGCAAATATGAAATTGATGACAGAAAGTGTTAGTAACGATTGTGTCATGAGTGCACGTTTGAAAGAGAAGGATGGTGAGAAAGAGAGAGTGGAAAAATGTTAATAAATCAGGAAAAAAGAAAAGCGATTTGAAAACCGTGACGGATGTTAAAAGAGGTGAAAGTGACGTGAGAGTGGTGGAAAGAAATGAAATTGAAGGAACAAATGAAACTAGAAATGGCGTGATGCAGAAATCGCAAGTGAAAAAAAATCGAAAGAATAAATGATTGCGAAAAAAGAATGAATGATTGCGAAAAAAGAATGAATGATGGCGAAAGTTGGCCGCATGTTGGACTGAAAGTACTGAAACAAAGAAAGATGAATGAGAGTAAAAGTGAGAAGAATGATAGCGAAAGTTGGACGCATGTTAGTCCAAAAGTACGGAAACAAAGAAGGATGAATGAGAGGGAAAGGGAGAAGAGGGGGCGAGAATTAGAAAGATTTAATGATAGAGAGAATGTGTCCCGAGATTCGGAAAGTGAATCGGATTGGATGAGGCAAGAAATAATATGGATGTGGAATAAAATTAAGAGAATTCAGTTCAAAACTATTAAAATAAATCATGATGGTATGAAAGAGTTAACGAAAGATGAGCGAGTAGCGTTGTATGGCGACTCCATTATTAAAGGTGTGCTAGAGGATAAAATGAACAAGGTATGTTTTCCAGGTGCTAAAATGAGTAGAGTGATTGAGGCATTGGATATGAGGCGGGAGCTAGCAAAAGAGTTAATAGTATTAATTGGTACAAATGATTTAAGAGAGAACAAAGAGCATGTAAGAATGTATATCAAGGGGCTCCTTGGAAGGATAAAAGAGAATAGTGTGACAGGAAGGGTAGTCAGTGTGTTGCCTAGGTATGACTGTGGTTAAATGAGGTGGAGAGCAAGGATTATGAATAATATTCTCTCTGAAATGTGTGAGGAGATGGGAGTACAGCTTGTTAATGAGTGGAATGAGTTTGAGAGATGAAGTGAGCTGTATGGGCACGATGGACTGCATTTGAGTAGTTATGGTGTGAGTCGCTTGGAGAGACTGCTGCTGGAAGGTAGAGAAATGAATAGAGAGAATGAATCAGATCGAGAGGGGAGTGATGTGGAAGAGCAGAAGAGTAAGATAGGAGAGATTGAAGAAATGGATATGAATGGGGAAATGAGTGGTATGAGTATAGAAAATGAGAGAATGGGTGTGCAAGAGGAGCAGGAAAATGGGGAGGCTCAGGGTGGACAGGGGTACACAGCATGAGAAAGGTGGATGCTCCAAGAGGAGGTGAGAGCATGTGTAGGCAGGAAAGGAATGGGATGACCAGGGATCAAGAGGAAACAGTTGGAATTGAAAAGGGTTCTAAAATGAAGAAGCAGAATAGGAAATGGCCCCAGTCTAGCATGGAGAGATCATTGAGTGAGTAGTATCAGTGGAACTAGCTGTAGATCCAGAAATGAGCTGTTGGGTTTGTATACCAATGCTAAAAGTATAAGAAACAAGGCGGATGAAATGGTTGCACTAATTGCATTTGTTCACCCAAAGATTGCCTAAATAAGTGAGACATGGTTAGATGAGGATGACATCCTGACAGGAATAGAGATGGAAGGGTATGATATGTTTCGTGAGGATAGAAGGGGTAAAAAAGGAGGGGAGTGCTATTGATGATAGAGAAAGAGTTATGTCCATACAAGGTAGAGATGCAAGACGGAAATAGTGCCAGTAGTTTTGAGGCAGTATGGTGTGAGATGGAGGTGGGATGTTGTTATAGACCAGGTAATGTGGATGGTGGTGATAGTGAAATGTATAGTCAAATTAGCCAAGCAAATAAGAAAAGGGTGATCATTGTGGGTGATTTTAATTATGGCAATATAGACTGGAGTGATGAAATAGCAACTGGAACTAAAGAAAATTAGTTTTTTGAATTTTTGAGGGATAACTACCTCAGACAGTTTGTAACAGAGGGAACACGAGCATTAAGGGTCTTGAATTTGGTCATCTTATCAGAGGATGTAATTATAAATGAGGTGTCAAATCATCCACCAATTGGTGAGAGTGACCATGAGGTGATTACCTGGGTGGTTGCCAGCAGTGCGAGGACCCCTGTGAGAAATGGGTATATGTGGAACTACAAGGGGGGTGATAATGAAGAGCTCAGGAGACAGCTTGCAGGTGTAGCGTGGAATGAGGAGTTAGCTGGAAAAGAGATCAATGCAGCTTGGGGGATTTTCAAAACTATCTAGTAGATGCAATGTATAAATGTATTCCAAGAGTGAGAAGGTTAAATAAGGTAGGTGTGAGATGGATGAATAAAGAGATTAAGCATGCGATACAGAGAAAAAGGGCATTGTGGAGGCAGCATAAGAGAAGTGGAAATAACCAATTTCATGAGGTCTACAAAGACCAGGCAAGGAGGGTGACTTGGTTGGTGAGAGTAGCTAAAGAGAGGTATGAACAGCAGTTAGCTAATGAAGCCAAAAAGAATCCTAAGAAGTTCTTTCGATATGTAGCCAGCAAAAGAAAGAATGATTATGGAAGTATGACATTGATTGGAGGAAATGGTGTTAAGACGGCTGTTGCAGAATGTGTGGTGGAGATACTTAATGAGCAGTTCATAAAGATCTTTCAATCTTGTGAGTGTGATTTCATGGAGAGATTGAGAGCAGGTGATGATGGGGAGGAGAGATTGACTGTAAGTGAGCAAGAGGTGTTTGGTGAGTTGAGTAAACTAGATGTAAATAAGGCTGTGGGACTTGATAATATATCATCATGTATTCTGAAGGAATGTGCCAGGGAGTTGACACCTGCCTTAACATATTCTTTTAATACGAGTCTTACACTTGGTCAAGTTCCTAAGGAGGGCAAGATTGTGTCACTTCATAAAGGAGGTAATCAAACTCAAGCATCAAACCTATCTGTGTGTCAGGTGTTGTGGTTAAGTTGTTGGAGAAGCTGCTGAGAACTAGGATCCAGAGTTGGGTTGACAGCAATGGTATTATCTTTGATGGACAGCATGGATTTGCTAAAGGGTGGTCATGTTTTAGTAATCTACTTACTTATTACAATAAAGTGACTGCTTCCTTTGGACAGAGGAGAAGGATACACAGTAATATACTTGGATTTCGCAAAGGCTTTTGATAGAGTACCACATGATAAGTTGACAGTCAAACTAGCGCAGATGTGGTTGGACATTAGATTAGTGCATTGGATTGGTATCTGATAGGTATCAACAAGTTGTGTATGGGGGGTGCGATATCCAGGAAAAGGAAAGTCACTAGTGGAGTGCCTCGGGGGTCTGTTTTAAGGCCATTACTATTTAACTTGTATATTAATGATACTGGCGAAGATTTGGATGGAGATATTCAGTTGTTTGCAGATGATGCAAAGTTGGGACGAACCATAAAGAGTAGTGAAGATGTTGTGGCCTTGCAAGAAGACTTGAATAAATTGAGTGATTGGGCAAGCAAATGGGGATGTGAGTTCAATGTTGCAAAATATAAGGTTTTAAAATTTGGAAAACAAAGATGGGATGTACAATTTATGCTTGGTGAGAATATATCGTTGGAGGTAGAGGAAATAAGAGATCTGGGGGTGTTAGTGGATAAGGATCTAAAATTTAGGGGACACATCGCCAATATTTTGAAGACAACGCAAAGACTTCTGGGAATGATGCAGAGGACACTGACATGTAGAAGTAGGGAGATTCTTGTTCCATTGTATAAGGCTTTGATTAGGCCACACATGGACTATTGTGCCCAGATTTGATCACCGGGTTTTCAGAAGGATGAAGAGAAGTTGGAAAGGGTCCAAAGGCAACTGACTAAGGTAGTTTCTGACCTCTGGAATGTTGAGTATGAGGAAAGATTGAGAAGTTGTAATTTGCAGAGTCTGGTGGAGAGAAGGAAGATGGGAGACATGATAGAGACCTACAAGTTGGTAAGGGGTTGTTATAAGATCAATGGTGGTGAAATTCTACAGAGAATAGTGGGAGATCAGGGGAGAACCAGAAGTCATCCCTGGAAACTGTATAAAGAGGGTGTGAGTAGGGGAGTGAGAGGCAGGTTTTTTTCGTGCAGAGTTGTGAATGATTGGAATGCCTTGCCTGAGATTGTGATGTCTGCAAGGAATTTGAGTGTGTTTAAGACACGGTATGATGAGATGTGTGTGTGTGTGTGTGATAATAGGACCTCCCAGATGAGTCTTTGACTCCATGAGGTCTTGGGTAATAATAATAATAATAATAATAATAATAATAATAATAATAATAATCAGCAGAATTAAAGCTGAGATTGTGAATAGCAACATGAAATGCAAAAGTTGTTTCTTTAGCAGCTATTAAAAATTCTTTGTCACTTGGATCGGCACCTTTAAAAGATGACAATATCTTTAAGGAAGTTACTGCCACTGCTAGACTAGGCTTATGTTTCGCACATGTCAAGTAATTTTTTTATGTCTGAACGCCCACCATGAGCCACAGAAAATTCTGAAGAGCACTGATTGCATTTCACTTTGTCAATATGACCACAAACGTTTTTCTAAAATGGATAATCCTTTTTTAATTCATCCGTAAACACAGTTTCTTTTTGGCATTTTGGGGTTAAATTAATTTAATGAAGTAAAAAAAAAATCACAAACAACATGCTGAAAAGAAATATTGACTCGCAATCTAAACTCAACTAAGATTGGGCATGCTCAACAATGACCTGGAACTCAACGTACAGGCCAGAGTCAAAGTGGGATATTCGAGTTGCCTAATTGCCATTTTCCGAGGCTGCACTTTTTGTACTGTGTGTATATTCTGCACTTTTAAATTTTTTACCAAATAACTGGGACAAAATGACAAACTGGCTAGAATTATACCTTCAAACCAGGATGTATGGTAAGCCTATTCAATGATGATACACTTTTAATCGTTTACTTCCAATTTAATTAATTATGTTTCCATATGTATTCAAAACATGCTTTTAGATTTACAGCAATCAATTGATTAGTGTGCCTAATGCATTCTTTAAAACAGGCACATCAATCGAAAACGCACTAATCGAATATAATAACCTATGTGAAAATGTATAATTCGTTCCTCAGATTTCTTTTTTTACCCTTAATTTTTTTAATAAAAGAATTAGGGTATGTCTCAGGGTCTAGTTAATGGAAAATCATAAAGCTCAAAGACAATAAAAAATATTCAGAATATAAATTTATTATTCTACTTCTTAACAAAGAATTGAGCTAACGTAGTTTGGCAGGCATTTTGTTTCTTTTTTCATACAACCGACGCTATGGCGCTATTACCGCTTTTACTCTTCTGCAAATTTTACTGCTTCTCTGTTCATCAGGATCAGCCTCTAAGCATTGCTGCTGAAAAACTTCAATTGTATGAAAAATATTTTCAAATTGTTTCTGTGAAATCTCTTTTGGTTGACTATCAGTGGTTAAATTTTCTTCATATTCTTCGGGACCTTCCTGCTGTGCATCTAAATTTAGCAGGTCGGAATCACTGAATTCTTCAGAATGATATTTAACTAACTCTTGGACATTATCATTGAAGGGGAGAAAGATGAAGGACGTACAAATTGGTCTGCAACAAGCAAAATCATGTGCTTTATAGATAAAATTTCCCAACTGTTATACAAGCAAAATAGTTACCATTTTAAAAACTACAACGATCATAAAAGAGAAGTTAATTTTCCAACATGTAATAATAAACAAACTCATCGCAGAAGATGGAATGATTACTACCCTATTATCGGAATGGATTTTCCTTTTTGTGACATGCGCAGAAGTGTCGAAGGGCCCGGAATCTGTGGGCATATTATAGCAGATGACATAAATTTTGCCAGAAAAAATTTGGAACATAGTATATATAGTGTACATGGAAGTAGTGTAGTATGCGATTAAAAATAACTTTGTAAAATGTTTTAAATCGGTAACTAAATTATTTCATTCTGGTGAGTGATTTTTTAAAATAGTTAGCCATAAAAATGTATAGATAGAAAATTTTTAAAATCTGTAACATTTATTTTTAAGATGTATATGGGTGCACTAATCGAATTTGGGTATCGGAAAAAAAATGATGCACTAATCGAAAACGCACTAATCAAGGGATTACTGTATTATGTTATAAATGGCACAGTTTTTCCAAATGTTGGTAATTCCTACATAAGTGTTTAAAAAAATTACAAAAAGTCAAAACGACGTATAGAGAAATAAGTTAAAAACATTGTTTATTTTTGAAGTAAAACTTTAATTCCAACATTCTAAAATGTTATTTTTCTTGCTTTTCTGTTCGCATTCGCAAAATCGTCAATGACATTGTCAAAGTCTCTTTCATCACTTAGTTTATAGAGAGAGTGGCAAGATTTCTTAAACCCCCAAAAAAGTGTGGACCAGGGCGGATCCCCCCCCCCCCCAGCTACGCCTCTGTAACTTAGTGGTCCATAGAATTGTTTTAGACATTTTACTGGTCCTTGAGCTTAGAAAGGTTGAGAAATGCTGTGTTAGATAATCAAATGAACCAATCCAGTCTGCTAGCAGATTATCTAAATCCAGGTGTGTATAATATTCCATGCACGTGCGATCTTTCCTACATCGGACAGACTTCAAGAAGCCTGGAAATAAGACAGAAAGAACATATAGGCGATGTTAATCACAACAGAACGATCACCTCAGGATTGGCACATCACTTTTCAACTTCGAACCACACTATAGACTGGAATAACAGCTCCATGCCCTACGTAGACGAGGATTACAGGCATCGAGTATTTAAAGAAGCGGCAGTTGTACTACGTACGGGAAGTAACCTAAACAGAAATCAAGGGCCATTCTGAACGATACCTGGAAAAATCTAATTAACTCCCTCAGTTCAACAGAGCTACAGTACACAAATAATCATATTACGCATGTTCATGATGCTGAGTAGTTATGTCACGCGAACGGGTCACCTTAGCTACCTAACAGGTACTAACGGTTCTTTGTATTTTGAAACCTTTTTTACATTTACCTCTTTTTTGTACTATGCAAGCCTTGAGAAAGCTGGTCAGTTACTAGCGAAACCGGTAGGCAATTTGTAAGAGCTTAAGTACGTTGTAAATATATGGTCTATGTAACAATAAATCTTTATTTTATAACCTTTGGATATTATAGAAAAAAAAAGATATGGATACAGAGTGTATATTTTTGATATATTTGACCTGTTTTGGCTGGTTTGTGTGGTTAACAATTTATGCTGGCCTCTATAAAGAATCTCACCATCATTCATCCATTCCTGTCTATAGGCCCTTATGTATTTTTCCAAAATCTTAATACTAAAGAAATGTAAGCTGGTTCATGCTCTGATTCTTCCATTTTACAAATATCTTTATGCAAAGGTACAATCTTTACTTTCTTTCTGCTGCTTAGAGACTTTCAGTGAACAATGAAAATCATTGATACTATAATAAAATTAGTTTAATCCTTTATCCAAGTGTGAGCAAACAAAGTTTGCGCCTGAAAGTATCTTCAGGACTGGATTAAGGTGGTATAACACCAGGGCAACTCATTAGGAGTGTTGGTATCTTCCTCCACCTTTGCAATGAATTGCTCTGGTGTTGTACCACCTTAACCCAGTCCTGAAGATACTTTCAGGTGCAAACTTTGTTTGCTCACAACTTGGATAAAGGATTAAACTAATTTTATTATACTCTAACCAAGTAAATAATAAACTTTCAACATCTTTCTCTAAATCCAGAGTAATTTATTAAAAAAAGGGTGCCACACCATTTGGCAACTCCTATAGGTAGAGATGACCTGCTAATGCTTCTGCCTGGTTTCTCTACTTGGGCCTGGCTCCCACTGAAGAGACCTCCTAAAACAGCAGAAAAACTATATCAGATAATGACCACAAAAGGAGAGCCAACTTTCTTGTTCTTTAAAAGGAGCAATAGACTCATATGGGGAGAACTCTATGTAAAGGATATAACCAAGGTCAAGCCCCAGCAACTGGATGGTCACCTGGACTTAACAGAGGAAGAAAAACAACACCTATGCGACACATTGAAGTCGCTGACACAAGTAGATCTGGAAAAGAGATACCCAGGGATAATGAAGGAATTTGAAAAAAGAACTTTACCAGTAGATACACACACCGGTTCTTCTCACCCCATTACAAAACCGGTAAAAAGAAGAACCCCTGTATGAATATTCGAATGTAACAAAACGAATCCTATTCTATCTTAGGAATAAACCCGAGATAAAAAACAAAGTCCACACAGCTGTACAGGAAAAGGGAGACGTGGCTTTGCAATGTGAAGGTGAGCTAGAGAGTGTTAGAATATGGCTCAAGTTTGGGAAAGTCACTTACGACCGAGAGGAATGGAATGAATGCTTGAAGAGAATATGGCAACTTAATGATGAAGAGTCAGTACACGTACTCACAGTGATGGAAAACGTGGTAAAAGACTATGAGGAAGCGGCAAGAGATAGCAGGGCAAAAATGACATAAAAAAAAAAAATGTCCCTTCTAAGTTTCTTGGTTCTGTTTCTGTATGTTCACGCTTAATACACATAGGAGGAGGCAGACCTGAGAACCCGAGCGGCGAAGGCTTACAGCGAGGCGGTGCAGCTCCTTGCGGGCTGCATCACTCGGGTCAGGCTCTTCCCCCGTTCTTGCAGTACTTTTCTGTTAATTCACCGACCTTTGTTGTTCTGTTTATGCGTGTTCTAGCTCCTTTGTTGTTTCTGTTTATGTGTGTATTAGTTCTTTTGATTTTCAATTTATGTGTGTCTTCCTGCATTTGTTTTTTCACTTCTTTCATCGGCCGGACATCTGAAGAGGTGGCTGGCCGGAGAACGGATGGAGGGAGATAATGTCGGAGATCTGCTTGGTGCTGGCATTTAAGTCAGGCCAAGTAGATCGACTGAGGCCTCTTTTAACTATCTACTACTATCCACTCTATCTTCCTTCTCCTCTCTCACTATCAAGCTGACTCTCAGCACAACTTTTTTTAAATCTAAAGAGGCCAGTGATGAAAGGCATGAACTCCCATTCTACCTCAATAAAGGTCAAAACCAGTCTGGGTAGTGGCCCTTCCCTTAATGCATAACATTAGACATATCTGCAAGGAGATGTATTTTGCATTATAGGAGATACTGAGATAGGAATGTTGGTAGCTTGCTCCACCTTTGCAATGAGTTGCCCTGGTGTTGTACCACCTTAACCCAGTCCTGAAGATACTTTCAGGTGCAAACTTTGTTTGCTCACACTTGGATAAAGGATTAAACTAATTTTATTATACTCTAACCAAGTGAAAAATAAACTTTCAAAATCATTGATACTGTCAATTTCTTTGCACAAACTTTTAATGAACAGCAAAATTTAATCCAGTTCTGCTGCCTTGTACCTTACCTGGACAGTTTACAGTTATGCAATCTTTTTTAACATATTTTATTGATATTTGAAAATGAACTAATCGTCATGCACCACACTTCACATTCTCTTCTTTTTCAAACTTTCATATCTTCCTTGTAATTCCCCTCATTCTCTTGTTTTTTTTTTTCATGCTTTTCCTCTCCTATTCTGTCATCTTTCTTGCACTTCTGTTTCACAGTATATGTAGTTCCATTCTGATAACCAAACCTCCTCTCTTACCTCTTAATTTTTCTTTTCTTCCTCTGTCTCCCTTTCTCTCTGACTTATTCCTCAAAGGCTTCACTTCTTTTCTCAAATCTCATTTCTCTCTCTAAACATTCTGCACTCATCTTGTATTCGTTCACATGGTTCATTAAGAATCCTCCCAGTCACTTACACAGTCTGTCCTTAATTTGGAATCAATGATTGGAAGTCGGACCTTCATTCAGTGGTATCCACTATCTCTCAAAGGAATTATTCCTATAATATACTACAAGCTTCATATCTGTGGTGTGGTACATGTTTCATAACACCAAAAAAAAAAACTAAATAATAAAAACAACAAAATTACATGATCACCACAGTAATAAACTTAAATAAAAGTATAGATATTTTGTATTGAAAATACAAAATATCTGTACTTTATCTCATTTTGGATCTGACCAAAATGAGAGGGTGCCAAATTAGGACTTTAGATAAGAATTTAAGATAAGAACATACCAAACTACTCGAGTTTCTCTGAACCTTTCCATAGCTGAAGTTCATAGATGGGTGTTGCTGGAAAGAAGATTTTCTGGGGAACTAAGAGTTATGGAATCCATGATGGTTAGGTTCATTCACTATGTACGATGGTGAAAGGTGTTCTCCCTTCGTGTTTTCCTATTAATGCATGGGTTCCTGAGGATTCTGTTGTTTCACTTGCCTTCTCTCAATAACCTCAAATCCTGTTCATAATTTTTCTGATGACAGCACTCTCCACTCATACAACAAACCTTATAGTGCTCAAACATCTCTGGCTTCAAGATCATCTAAAATAAGTGCCCTAAAATCTGATTCCCACACCTGCAACGAGGAAATAGCAACCTAGTTATCATCATTGCTTCCAAAATATAGTTCTCTTTTTTTTTTTTTTTTCCGAAAAAAAAAACCCACCATAGTTCTCTCCTTACCTTTTACAGTGCTCAAATTAACAGTCAAGATTGAATATCTTCTCTTGGGCTGGCTTATTCCTATCCTTTCCTGGCATAATCACATCACTTCTATTGCATCCTTATCTTCTTCTAGAAACTTGGCATCTTCTTTCACTTAAGATGATAACTTTTCATCTGTCTAGTTACTTACTATACAAAGCCCAAATGTGCTCGACCATGGAATATTGCTCTCATATTTGGGTACTGCACCTAAAATCTCTCACTCTAAAAATTGATGCACAGAAGAGGTCAAAATGGTTGACAGAATTTGGGAAGCAACAGAAAAAGAAAATGAATATAAATAAACAGGCAAACAAATTTTGAGTCCAGGCAGATTAAATAGAGGGGATTCAAAGTTTACAATTTTCTGACAAAAGCACAGGTTCTGCAAGTGGCAAAAGAAATCATGCAGATAGTTAGGGTGGTTGGGGTAAGCAGTCTTCTAATTGAGGTTCTATTAACAATATTAGGTCAAGTTTAGATGTCTGTAAATGGTGATGACTAATATCATTTATATTGGAGCTGAGGCCATGAATAATGGCTGCATATGGAAAATGGATATGGATTTTACATAGATAGATAGATCTATCTATCTATCTATATCTATCTGTCAGTCAATTCAAAATCTTATGCTAATGTTGTATCTAATGGAAATATCCTATCGTCCCCCAAAACACTGATCTCACACACGAACGCCTCATCAGCCAGCAATAAACCGATTAACGCAAAAATAACTACCACTGTAACGAACGTCATTTCCCGAGAAAATGGGATTGTTATTTTCGCCACCAAAGAAAATATCCCATTAGAAGATTATCTGACGGCGATCGCCAAAATTGTGCCCGCAAAAAACATTACTGACGCTTCCCGTGTAGCTGGAACTGTGCAGGTATATTTTAGCCATATCTCATGGGCACAAACGGTACTGCAAAAAGGAGTCGATATTAGCGATTATCACTTCGAAGCAGCCCCAATAGCACTGGCCCCAACAAAAGTAACAGTATCAAATGTTCCCCCTGAAATTCCTCATCAACTCATAAGATCCATGTTATCAAGATACGGTTCGGTCACAGGAAAAATACACACATTGTCAGCAGCTACGAAGAAGCCCGAATTTGCCCATGTCAAAAGCTTTCGAAGGCAGGCATTAATGCATTTTCCAAACAAAGGCCACTGCACGACCTCCCAAAATTAATCAACACGGACATAAACGGAATAACCTATACTTTCTACTTATCTTCCTCATCACAGTGCTTCTTCTGTCATGAAGATGGTCACAGGAAACAATGCCCCTATATTACCAACGGTTCATCAACAAACATCCCAGCCCAGAATAGTAAACCAGTTGAACAGAATAACATCGCACATGAAGAAAATCAAAGCATAGGAAAAAGTAAACCAAAAATCCTCTCCTCATTACAAACTTCAGAGGAAAGAAAATCCTGAACTGAAAAAGACAACGCTCACGTCGCTCTTGAACGCCTGCCAAGTAATGAGATCCAAGGCTTAGAAAACGAAGTCTCACAACACAAAAACACGGATCCTCCCAACAGAGATGACAAAGACGAACTAATTAAAAGCAATCCCCAGACCCAGCAACCAGAATCACTAACTCAGCCTCCCACTAATTCAAAACCTCACCCTATAGAAGAAACTACTCAAAATGGCCTTTCTTCACCTGCAGCCAGCCAAGGAGAAACAGAGTTCCCAGACGATGAGGAAACTGTATTTCCACATGACGACCTAGAAGAAGAGGAAGCTGAGGGCGAACTTCCTCACACTGAGGGTACCCTAACCATGAAGCAGCTGTCATCCTTCATACAGAAAGTGCGAGGTTCTCCTCACAAACTAACTATAGCCCTTAAATACACCACAAGAATCCCAGAACTAATATCTCAACTTCAGGACCTACACTCGAAACTGAAATGTAAAAAGAGCAGAGCAGAGGTTAACAGGAGTAAGCGAATCTACTACCTAATTAATGGTCTACAAACACAGTACCAGGACCAATATTAGATTAAACTTACAATCAAACTTTCATAAATCATAATGTCTATAAGCCTTTTCTCTCTCAATGCAAGAGGATGTGCCTCTGCTCTACGCAACAGAATAGTCTTTGACCAGGTACAAAAATATCATATAGACCTAATACTAATGCAAGAAACAAACATCAACTCCTCATCCAATTTATCCAGAAGATGGGCAGAGTGGCCTTATGACTTACAGCACTCTGCAACCCAACAACATCATGGAGCAGGAATTAGCTTAGGTGTACATCAGAGATCTCCCTACAAACTAAAAGTGATTGCTGATATACCAGGATATGCCTTGTATGCTCACATAATAGCACCCAACCATAATACCCTGCATGTGTTCAACATCTACATACCACAGCAGGATGCTCTGGCATCACAAATCCTGGATTTCGTTCAAAACCATCTGTCTAGTATAGACCAAGAACATGTCATAATAGCGGGAGACTTTAATTGCACTCTTGACCAAGAAAAAGACAGACTTCAGTGTGCTGAACATCGTAGCCAATTAATAAACAAACTTCAAACATTGGTAAACGATAATGAACTCATCGACGTCTTCCGGCATCAACATCCTGATAAGAAATCCTACACATGGAGGTCAGCAATCACAGTGACAAATAGGCCACTCTACCAAGCACGACTGGACAGATACTACATTTCCAAACATACCTTGCCTCTAGTCAGAAACATCTCACACATCCCTTCCTACATTTCAGATCATTGTTTCGTCAAGCTGCAACTTTCATTATCCTTGGAAGCATCCAAATCAGGAAGTGTCTACTGGATCTTCAACAATACTCTCCTGAAAGATCCAGATTATATAATAAACACTCAGACTTTAATAACCAACCTCACTCACTCGAAAGTGGATACAGAACCAATGAAAACATGGTGGCCCCACCTAAAATCATGAATAAAATCCTTTACGCAGATCTACAGTCACCAGAAAAATCAACAGAAGAACATTAGAATCAGACAACTTGAAGAACAGTTCAAGTATCTCCCAGAAGAAAGCCCTGAACATCATTCTGCCTTGCAAGCCATGCAAAGACAGGCAGAATTATCGGCAAAAGGTGCCCTACTTAGATCGCGGCATACACAAATAAATCTTTCAGACGCCCCCACAAAATATTTTTTCTCTTTGGAAAAAAAATGCCAGGCAGCAAATTCCATTTCTGCTATCAGACTTCAAGATGATAGCATCACAGAAGATCCAAGAAAAATCACCTCTGAAATCCTACAATACTACAAGAATGCATACAGCACTGCAGGAACATCCCATCATGCCATTCACGAAATACTGAAAGAAACAAAAAAAACTCTGCAACAGATCGGAACCACTTAGAAAAGAAAATCACGCTACATGAACTGAAAACCGCATGCACATCCTTGCCAAAGAACAAATCTCCTGGCCTTGATGGTCTCACGTCAGAGGTTTTCCAAGTCTTCTGGAATCAACTCGGACCACTTCTCCTCGAAACACTGCAAGAAGCCTACATCAATGGCCTCCCACAATCCGTCACGACCTCAGTAGCACGATTGATACCAAAGAAGGGAGACCACACGGATATCCGAAACTGGCATCCAATCTCCCTAATTAATACCGATTGCAAAATAATTTCCAAAGTTATAGCAAACCGAATAAAGCCAACACTGCCTGAAGTTATTGGCCAACATCAAACGTACTCTGTCCCAGGAAGATCAATACATGATAACTTCCATTTAATAAGAGACCTCATCCAAATCGCAAATAGCCAACATGAAGACCTAGCACTCGTCAGCCTTGATCAGGAGAAGGCTTTTGACAGGGTAGAGCACGAATACCTTTATGAAGTTCTAAAGGCATTTGGCTATGGTCCTCTCATCATTGAAACAGTGCAATTGCTTTACAGAGATGCACACTTCTGTTTAAAAATCAACAACAGGCTCACTCGCACTTTGTCATACTCTCGAGGGATCAAGCAAGGATGTCCCCTCTCTGGTCAGTTATACACACTGGCCATAGAACCCTTCTTAAAAAGAATACACGACACCATCATCTGCAAACGAACCAGAATAATAGAACCACATCAAAAAATTACCTTATCAGCATATGCTGATGACGTCACTGTAATAGTACGAAATGAAGAAGAAATGACAGTAACCGAGGAAGCACACAGACTATATGCACAAGCCTCAGGGGCCAAATTAAATTCTGCCAAAACCACAGGCTTGTGGTCAGGCAGATGGAAGTCTAGAAATGATTCTCCGATCGAATGTACCTGGTCAAGCGAAGGACAAAGATACTTAGGTGTGCACCTTGGCAACACCAAAATATATAACACACTGAACTGGACGCAGCTGCACAATCGTTTTAAACAGGTGCTAGGTAAATGGAACAGCGTTCGTTCCATGTCTTCACTTAGAGGAAGAGTACTAATAGTTAACCAGATGGCTGCTAGTGTCTTATGGCATACCCTCAAAGTACTCACACCTCCTGAAGAATTTCTCTACCACATTCAAAAGGAAATCAAACGTTTCCTCTGGAACAAAACTAACTGGACAACATACCCTCAACTCTGCAAGCCACTCAGCAAGGGAGGTCAAGGCCTGATTTCCCTTGAAAACAAGATTCGATCCTTCAGGATAATCCTCCTCCTAAAGACACTTCAATGCAATCACACTTATGTAACCACCTTCGATTACATCACGAAAGCATCCACCAGAGGACTTACACTTTCCACAATCCTCCGAATGGCCAGTCCTGCACCATCTCCTCCTAAACTACCTCATTTTTACAAAGATGCTCTACAACGATGGAAAAACACAGGACTCCATCACACACTCACAGGATCAACAGAGTCAGCTGTACTTACAGAACCACTATTTTCAAACAAAAACATCACAGGTCTCACAACCGGCCAGCCTTTTCTTTTCCCTACATGGAACTGGGCAGGAATAAGAGTCATAGGAGACCTCCTAACCCACACCCTAAAGTGGAAAGCATTCACAAGCCTACCAATGAATAACCCAAAAACTGAAAAGCAATATCAACAGTTGCAAGCCTCCATTATAAAAGCCTATCCAGATATCGCTACAGCTCAGGAAATCCGTATTCCTTCTAGAAACTGCTCGGGACCAATATTTCATCTTGTACAATCTGAAGCCTCACTTCCAATTCATCCCTCCAACTACAAGAAAATATACCACTTCCTCATGTCAGTGTCCCCATCCTCACCATTCTTATATTCAGCCTTAACACTCTCATCTACAAGGCTGCATATACCACACAGTTTTCAGTGGGATCTGCCATATAAATCAAAATGTGCCAAACCAGATTCCGAAATACAGTGGAGACTATGGCATAACATCTTGCCAACTCCTTCAAAGCTCTATAAATTTAAGCTAAGAGAAACGGATCTGTGTCCATTCTGTGACGTTTCAGGCACCTTGGAACACACATATCTGACCTGCCCTGCAAACAAAGTGATAATCACCTATGCCCTGAATACCGCCTCTAGCACCTGTAACTACACACACAGCCAAGAAGACTACTGGAATTTAGTCCACACAGAAGAAAACAGACACAGAACATGCAATTTCATCTTCATCTGCGCTAAGGCCGTCATCTACAGTTTTTACCTAAAACAGACAAGAAGTAACCAGCACCCATCCATCACTGAAACTGCACAAACCCTCATGCACATCCTCCGTCGGAAACTAAAAAGCAGGCTTCTATTGGAACTTGAGCACTTCAAAGAAACAAGAACTGTCGCGAAATTCCTAGAGGAGTGGAATCCAACTGGTACCCTCTTCTGGATTGACGACGACAATGTGCTTCATCTGAATGATAACTCAGACTGAAACTGAACTGTTAATTTTGAATATTCATTTATATCTCTATTGTACACCAGAAAGGAAAATGTTTTTCTTTCTCTGTAAATATATACTTATAATATGTAAATAGTCATTGTTGCCAAAAAAAAAAAAAAAAATATCTATCTATCTATCTATCTATATATATATATACACACACACACACACACACAGTGGATTCCGGTTAATTGGGACTAGAACATTTTGTCTCAATTAAGTAGCTGACCCAATCACACAAAATTTTATGGAAAAAGCTAAAATATCATAAAAAGACCTTTGTTAACCATGTTTTATTAAAAAAAACAACTAAATGTACATATGTGTCAGTATCCCTAAAGAGGTTAATTATACATAGGTATCTATCAGAGAGGAAACTCTGTAGCTCAGTCAGTATAGGTGAAGTCATTGGGTTGGAAAGACCTGGGTTCGATTCCCATCAGTGACGTGAGGAACTTTTATCTGGTCTCTTTTTGACTAAAGGTGAGTTAGCCAGTCTCATATGGAGGTAGGGAGTTTTTTTGCCTGGAAACTCAGGTTTTTCGTCTCCCAGAACAGGCAAACCGACCACACATGGATTACAGTCATGAATATGTCCCAGACATATGCCTGGTCCTAAGCCCAGATAAAATTGGGGGAGTTGGGGAAAGCAATAGTGAACTACCCGGTAAAAATTTCACCAGGAATATTTTGTGGGCGATGCCTACAAAGTCACCTTCGGTCAGAATCGACTGAAAGAGAAAACCAGTAATCTATCAATATCACCAAAATCTATCATATTTTCCCACTGGTATTTAATTCAGCTAAAGGATTGCCTTCTTGCATAAAGCAGCATCATAATTCAACAATAAATTTCCTGGCATCCTGGTTAGTCACTCGCTCATGTTCAGGTGTGTCATCTTCATTATTTTCCTTGTCTTCTGGGGTCTTTAGGTGTTTTTTTGCAATTTGTTCAACAATTGCATTCTAACAATCTTAATTTTCATTGTAACATTGTCAGTGCATAAAAACTCTTCGTAGTTTCTGACGTGTTGCAGTTCCAAAATGATTTCATTTTTATTATCCATCATATCTGCATTTCCTGGTTCGAATTAAAACCAAAGATGATATCAGAAGATTTCCTTTGGTGGTTTCAAGGTTGTAGTGTACAAACCTTTCACAATACAATGACTTCAAATTTTTCATGATTCCCATAACCAGTAGCTATACCAGGGTCTTGGTATTAGCAGGAAGAAATTCAAGTTTCATGTTTTTCAAACAATCTAATTGAGGGTGTGTCACACAATTGTCCAGAAGTAAAAAAATATTTCTTGAATTTCATTGCAATTCTGAATTTCAACTCATTAGCCATTCCTAAAAAACAGAAGTCATGCATGCATTCATGTTGGCATAATACTGAAATAGCAAACTGTCCATTCTAAGCCCTTTAAAGTATCGAGGCTTGGAGCTTTTTCTAATAACCAACAGCTTCTGTTTGTCACTCCCCGACATATTAAAGCAGCACAACACAGTAACATGATCCATTGCTTTTTATTTTTTAATGTGACAGTGTTGCAAGTTTATAGTTCGGGGAACCATCTGGTGTGGCATGATAAAACAGACCTGTTTCGCCAATATCACAGATTTCATCAGGACTAAACTTCTGCAGCAATTCAGGTAGTTTAGTTGATTTCCACTGTCCAGAGTTTCCAGTACCAGCACTGTCCTCACTGTGTGCCTTCTTAAATTTTATTTCATGTCTGTTTTTCATTGCAATAACCAACCATCTGTAGCTTTAAAGCTCACATGGCCCAGCTTTCTAGCTAACTCTTTTGATTTGATTTTTAACATATGGCCATTGACATGCATGCCTTGTCCAATTACAATAGAGGACTATTAATCAAGAGCCTCCTCAACATCTGATCCTTGCCTTCTCGCTTCCATTTTTGGGATTTTCCCTGTTGTCCAGAATGCAATGCTCATTCTCACAATTTGTCTGGCTGACCTAACAAATGTGTTATTGTAGATTTTGGAACACAGGTTATCTCTGTCAGCTGATATGAATACTGGAATTGGACAGTTGGCTTTTTATTTTGTCACGTAAAGTGATTTTATCTGCTAACATTAGATCTTTTCTTGACATCTTGACAGGGGCCTTATGACAACAACAACAAAAAAAAATTATGTCGCTACACTGTTACACTTTTTATTAAAAACTAATGCACCTGTTTTAATCAAAGTACGCTATCTAGGAGTCATTGTAAGTGGAATCGTTACACTGTCAAAATACGTGCATCCTCTGTACTCTGTATCTCGACTCTGACTGACAGCAATACTCTCTATGAAACTCACTACACATGTGCCATCTACAGCCACTGCCCCGTTAAAGTGGCAAGATGGCTCAAATAAGCCAAGAAACTTTGGATTATATTCTGAATTTGTTTCCATTCTTCAATATCTGTTCCAAATAAATGACTGCCTTGATTAATTGATGCCCCAGTTAACTTAAAACTACTGTATATATATATATATTCTGACAAAAGCACAGGTTCTGCCAGTGGCAGAAGAAATCATGCAGATTACTTCTGCCATAATGTGTGATTATTAACTAACATTAACTTGAAATCTCTAAAGGAATTTCTGGTTTTTTTTTTCTTCGAGAAATAAACAAAAAAAAGTATAAAACACAAATATACAGAATCAAAATTAACTTCAAATTTAATGATTACATATAATATCATATTTAATACATTTTAATTGTAAAAAAGTTTGCAACAAGCTTGATTACAAACATGGCAACTTTTTTTAAAGGTAACTAAACAAAACTAATGTGAAACTCACAGAAACAACTCTATCCATCATGATCAATATGGTATGGAAAATGGATAATAAGGATGCATTTTTTGCCTGAAAAACATTAAATTATAATAATTTTAATCAATTCATGAAATTTTCATATACACAGAAATGACAATTATAGTAGTGATTTGTTAATGATAATTTTGCAGATATGAAGAGATTCAGTATGTACTGAAAGAGCAGTAGTTGACTTTGAGTCATATATATCTAATTTGTTATTTCATCTCAAATTATTTTGATCCACTTGATAAACAGTGAAAATTCAAACTGAAATATGAGCATACGAGTGTCTGTATAGAAAGATCATTTTTGAGTGAAGAAGAATTAAAGCAAGCAATGTAACCACGAAAAAAAAGCATATGTGGAACTAATCTCCATGTGGTATCATTATAGTGCCAAATATTAATTATTATTATTATTATTATTTCGGGCAACTCCAAGGAGTCAACATACTCATCAAGGAGGCCCTAACATCATGTCAAGAACAACTATTCGACATTCACAGGGTATCTATCATACCTCACCTTGAACTCATTCATGGTCATAGCACCCACAACGGACTCTGGCAGCATATTCAACTCATTCACCATTTTCCAAGTAAAAAACCTAGCCTTAACACCCCTGCTAACCACATTCTTGCTCAGCTTCCATGTATGGCCCCTAGTCCTCCCACCACCAGTCCTATTCTCAAAAATATCTTCTGGATTAATCCTATAGAAACCCTTCAGTAATTTGAATGTCTCAATCATATCACCCCTTTTTCACCTGTCAACCAATTTTTGCAACCCACAAATCTTCAACCTGTTCTCATAAGGTTCATTCCACAGACCTGCTATCATCTTGGTCACTCGTCTCTCGATCCTCTCCACCTCCTCCCCATCAAGAAGAAATCCTGGCACCCATATCTGGGCTCGATATAGAGGAACAATAACTTGTTTGTCTCTGATTGTTAAAGTTTTCAGCACCAAGTGATTTGATGAGCTGATTTAGTCACTTTTGCAATGTGACTCCTAAACTTCAACTCCCTATCCATCAACACTCCCAAATCCCTGGCCTCATCAATCTCCTGGAGTACAGTTCCACCAATGCGATATACTGTTGCTAATCTTTTCACTCCAAAACGCATAAACTTACACTTTGCCACATTAAATTAATATCCATTTTCCCTAGCCCACTCCTCCAAACTATCCAAATCATCCCGCAAAATTTTGACATCCTGTGCACTCACAATTGCTCTACCCAACTTTGCATCATCAGCAAACAAGTGAACACTTTCTCTCAGATCCTTTCCTATATCATTGATGAACAAATTGAAAAGTAGTGGTCCAAGAACAGAACCCTGCGGCACACCACTAGTCACAAGCCGTCTTTTGGACCCCACTCCTGAATAAACCACTCTCTAGTATCTCTCCGTCAACCACCCTCCTATCCATCTCACCAATCCTATATCCATCCCCATCTGCTCCAGTTTACTGATTAGAGTTCCATGTGATATCCTGTCAAAGGCCTTGGCAAGGTCCAGTAGAATAACTGTAAATCCATTACCCTTATCAAGTTCAGCCATCACTGTGTTATAAAACGTGAGCAAGTTACTGAGGCATCATCTACCCTTCACAAAACCATGTTGTCCCCCATGCAGTATCCCATTTTCATCTATCCAATCCTGTATTCTTCTCTTGCCTAATTTCCCCAAGACCTTGATAACGATTCCTGATATGCTAATCGGTCGGTAATTTCCAACAGCAATCTTGGAACCTCCTTTATGCAGTGGAACTATTTTCCCTTCTTTCTACCCCCTCGGGACTAACCCAGACCCGAGACTCAAATTAAACAAAATGGTCAAGGGTACTGACAATTCTTTAGCCGCTTCACGTACGACATGAGCTGGTATACCATCCAATCCCACAGATGTATTGACATTGAGGTTTTGTAATAGACTACTCACCTCCACTTCATTCACCACAATTCCCATATAATCTATTGTTTCATTCATTTCTGCAATGTCACCACCTGGAAGATATACTCTTGCAAAGTGCTCGCTCAGTAATTCAACTATATCAACTGATTTGGTTACCTCCCTACCATTGGCATTCTTTAAAATCATTCTGCCATATACATTTTTTCTTTTACTTGCAACATATCGAAAAAACTGTTTAGGATTCAATTTAGCCTGCATGGCCAATGTTCTTTCGTAATCCTTTTTTGCTTTTCTTACCACACTCGTTACTCTTCTGGCCTGCGCTTTATACTGTTCATTATACTGTGCCTGTCGGTCACCTTTCTTCTTAAATTCCCTCCATAGTTGTTTCTTTTTTTGCAGCTCAAGCTTAATGGTGTTATTCATCTATTTTACCCCTACTTGATTTATTATTTGGACTCTAGGTATACAGTCGGCCATTGCTTCATGCAAACACTTCTTAACCGCCTCCCATGCACTATCAAATGATACAATGTTATTAGTAATTTTTGATATCAGATATCTTGATATCTATCAGAAATTTTGATATCTTCAAAATATTATCGTATAGATGACGAATAAGTGTTGATCGCGTAGGCTGACTTCTTTTTGAGAGTGAGATTCACATAAAATGTTTTTTTACATTATTATTAACTTCCTATCAATTATAATTATTTTTTCTAAATTAATCTATCATCTGTTAGGTGTTAAATGCTGTCATATATTGGTTTCTCGAAGGCACTACAAAACAATCCTAGCATCAAGAATCTGTTTTTTAACCTTTCCTCTCCCATTCTGTTTAAGTATCCATACCATCTTAAATTAACGTCTGTTGCACACTATTAAGGGTCAAAGCTGTATAACTGAGAGGAGACCTCCACATAGCCTATAAAGGAATGCGAAGAACCGACCAGGGCTTCTAACCTAATGTTCAAACCTCACCTTCTCATGGTGCACCCTGTTAGACATCTACTTGGATACTGAACGAACGAGGATAGGTTGCAATTTGGGATTAGCCAACAAAATTTTATTCTTATTGGCTTAAACCACAATATAAAATTATGGTACAATATGATAGAATTTCATGCCAGCTGGGTGTCCACCTGGTTAAACAGGGGCCTCCCTTTGTTTCCACGAGGGAACCAGGGCGAACAGCAAAAAGTCAGCTACTGGAACAAATTCTAAAACATACCCGAACTCAATCACAGTTAAACCACAGTAAAACCACAATGTACAATAATGGTACAACATGATAGAATTTCATTCTGGCTGAGGTGTTCCGTGGGTTAAACAGGGGACCCTCCATTGTTTCCATGAGGGAACCAGGGCAAACAGCAAAAAGTCAGCTACTGTAACAAATCCTAAAATACACCTGAACTCAATATCACAGTTCAAGATCGGTACTATCAACATAAGAAGCCTGAATGGCAAAGGAATCGGATAAGTACCAGACTTATAGGTGTGACTGAAACAAAAAAGACAAAAATTGGTGAGAGCTTTCTGAGCAATAAATACAAAATGTTATATTCAGGCAATGACATTCAAGAAAAATAAGGAGTAGCCATTGTATTCAACACTAAATATGAGGCTAATCTTCTTGAATGGCAGGCAATTTCAAGTAGAGTGATGTTAGCAAATATCAGAATGGGGAACTGGACAATGAGACTTATTTGTGCCTAAGGTCCCACAGAAGGTTCTACTAAGGAAGAAGTAGAGGAATTTTTTGAGGCTTTAGAGAATGCTACTGACACAATGAAAAAGGAAAAGTTGGTCCTTGTTTGGTATCTAAATAGCAGAGTAGGAAATGATTGTCAGACAGAAAAAAAAAAAAAATTGGGGAAAATTTGTAATAAAGAGTAAAGCTAGTAATAATGGCAAACATCTGTTTGATTTCTTCTCAGGACATGGATTGGTTATTACTAACACAATGTTCCAAATAAAAATGTGCACAAATTCACATGGAGAGAGAAGAGGCAAGGGATCAGAAAAGTCTCATTGACTATGTTATTGTTGATAGTGATGTTTTCTCCCTGGTGCAGGACACTAGAGTGTACAGAGGATTTGAAATTGGAAGTGATCATCATTTAGTCATGAGCAGGATAAAATTGAATTTCATATTGAAAAGAATAACATATAAGAAAGTTTTCAAGGGAATGAAAATTGAGCAGCTGTCGGATGTGAACTATAGACTAAAATACACAAAGATTATTGAAGAAAAAATGAAAGAGTTTGAGAACAGGAACCAAACCTTGGAGATTCAGAGGCAAGCCCTGAAGAAAACACTGATTGATTCAGCCAGAGAGACAATTCGAGAAGTTGTCTGCAGGGATAGAAAAATCAGAACTCTGTGCAAAACTAGCTATATAAAAGTCATAGGAAGACTTTGGTAAGAAGAGAGAAAATAAATATAAAGAAGGTGGAAAGATATTCTGGAAGTTGTTGAAGAAGCTCAGAAATGGAGGAAAGTGTGCTGTAAAAGGAATTAGAGATGATAAAGGTGACATGAAACGTGGAGAAAAAAAAACTCCTTGAAGTATGGAGTAATTACTTCGAAAAATGAAACTAGCAGTGATGACAGCACATGAATAAAAAATAATATGTTAAAACTGACTCCTGGAGGAGTCAGTTTTAACACTAGAGGAATAGGGCAGGTTTGAGGTTTAGAGGTACAGGAGGAGAGTGTGTTTCAAGTACTGAGTACCCTGGATGTCAGTAAAGATGTGGGACTGGATGGTATTTCATCATGAGTTTGAGAGAATGTGCTAGGTAACTGACAGTGCCTTTGACCTGGCTTTTCAATGAATATCTGGCTGTGGGAAAGGTGCTCATGGAATGGAAGGAAGGTAAGATAGTGCCATTGCATAAGGGTGGTAGCAGACTGGACGTGTCTAATTATAGGCCAGTTTGCATGTCAACAGTAGTTGTTAAGATCTTGAAGAAAGTAGTGAGGGACCATATACAGCATTGGGCAGATGAGGATAGTGTATCCGTGAGAGTCAACATGGATTTGTGAAGGGGTGCTCTTGTTTTAGCAATATGCTAGCCTTTTATAATAAAGTTACAAGAGCATTACATGAGCGAAAGGCATATACTGCTATTTTCTTAGACTTAGTGAAAGCATTTGACAGGGTGCCACACGATAAACTGATATTTAAGTTGCAGCACATGGGTCTGGATGTCAGATTGGTCAACTGGATTCAGGATTGGCTGTCCAATAGGTATCAGAGAGTTGTGTATGGTGGAGCAATATCAAAGAGGCAGAAGGTTACAAGTGGGGTACCACAGGGCTCAGTACTGGGACCTATATTGTTTAACCTTTATATCAATGACATTGTCAGTGGATTGCAAGGGGATATTCAGTTGTTTGTGGATGATGCGAAGCTGGGAAGGATTATTAGTAATAGTGCAGATGTGGTAGCCCTGAAAGAGAATTTGAATAAGCTAGATAGATGGGCAAATGAATGGGGGTCAGTTTAATGCAGCAAAATGTAAGTTCTCGAGGTTTGGGAAACATCGGACGCTGCATACTCTATGGGAGGAGTTATACTGGAGGAAGTAGGGGAGACTAGAGATCTGAGGTTCACGATTGATAGAAACCTGAAATTTAGGGGACATATTGCAAAGGTGGTGAAGGTAACACAGAGGATTGCTGCAATAATGAGAAGAACACTGACCTGCAGAGATAAAAGGGTTATCATTCCGCTGTATAAGTCTCTGTTCAGATCACACTTAGACTATTGTTCTCAGATTTGGTTCCCAGGATTTGAAGGGGATAAATTAACTGTGGAAATGGTACAAAGGCAGATAACAAAGATAGTTTCAGGACTGTACCATGTTAGCTATGAGGATCGGCTGAGGGGAATGTGGACTACAGAGTTTGGTGGATAGAAGGAGAGGTGATATGACTGAGACTTTTAAACTGTTGAGAGGTGGTTACAGGGTTGACACTGGGGAGTTCTTTCGCTTGTTCAACATCGAAAGTTGAACAAAGTGTTTTGTTTTGGGGAGTTTGACATTGGGGAGTTCTTTCACTTGGTTCTACAGTGAAAGTTGAACAAAGTGTTTTGTTTTTTAACTTCCCTGGAAGTTACGAAAGAAAACTGTTTGCAAGAGGGTGAGGAGTGGGTTCTTTGCATGGAGGGTGGGTTGAAACATTGAATGCATTGCCAGATGGAGTGGTGAGAGTGAGAATGGTCGAGTTTAAGGAGTGGTATGATAGACTTTGTGTTTCTCATGGGGAGGACATCCCCTCGATGAGTCTTGATAGACTTTGTGTTTCTTAGGAAGGACCTCCTATGATGAGTCTTTTGACTCCAGAGGCCTGAATAATAATAATAATAATATCCATACTTGAAGTAGAAAAAGCCATCTACTTCAAGCCATCAGAAATGTGGAATGGCAACTGGAGCAGATGATATTCGACTAGAAATGCTCAAGTATGGAGGTATAAAAACTCTTACAGTGGCTGCACTGCATAGTTCAGAAGGCCTGGACAGAGGGACAAACTCCAGATGATTGGAGTAGAGTTCTCATTGTACCCATATACAAACAGGCAAATAAAACTGAATGTGAGAATTACAGAGGTATTTCCCTACTGAGTGTTCCTGGTAAGATGTATGCAAGTACACTTGAGAAATGGTTGAGATGGATTGTGGAAGGGAAGCTTGGTGAAGAACAAGATGAATTCAGGCCAAATAGAGGCTGTCAGGATCAGATTTTCCCTTTACAACAAATAGTTGAGAAATCATGGGAATATAACAGAGATCTGTATTTAAGTTTTAAAGATCTGGAAAAGGCATATGACAGGGTGGCAAGCTATTCAAAACGCTACAGTTGTATGGCATCAATAGGGCATTATATCAAGCAATACTTAGTCTTTATTTGAGTTGGCAGCAGTTAGAATTGAAGGAAGTACAGGAAGTTGGTTTAATGTTAAATCACGTGTCAGACAAGGATGTACGTTATCCCCTCTGTTATTCATTATCTATATGAATCACATTATGTAAGGGAAGTGGTATTAAATCTGATATCAAAATTGGAAATGTTAATCTCAGTTCTTTTCTTTATGTGGATGATGTTATATTTCTAAATAAATCCGCTACAAGTCTGCAAGATTCCCTGACTAAATTGAATAACTGTTGTAATAGATATGGTATGAAGATCAGCAATAACAAAACAAAGAAAAGAAAATAGGCAGAAGCATTGAAAATATCAATTTCATTGTGAATGGAAAACCTATAGAAAAAGTAAAACATTTCAGCTACTTAGGCATGACTTTTAGTGAAGATGGCAAATTAAGTATGGAAATTGACAACAGAATCAACAAAGCTGGTATGGTAAGCAGTCAACTGAGTAAATTTATAAGAAATAAGACCGAAATTAGTCAAAACACTAAATTAGCTGTATACAAGACAGTGTTCAAATCAATTTTAATTTATGGATCTGAGAACTGGGTTAGAAGTAAAACACTTAACCAAAGAAATCCAGAAAAAGATTAGGCGCATGAACAGATGGCATCAATGGCAATATCATATTAAAAATGAGGATATTAGGAAAGAACTTGACATTTGTAGCATCCAGGAATGTGTTAGAAGAGCTAATCTCAGGTAGTATGGTCACTTAAACAGAATGGGAGAAAAAACAAATAAATTTCCATGAAAATTTTTTGCAAAAAATTTTACTTTGTTAAAAGTATAAAACAGTCTATATGCATATATAAAAAAAATTTTATTTAACAATAGTAGAACATTGTAATCACTGAAATTTATTAACAAGGAATTTTTAATAATAAAAATTTTCAAAAATGATTATTCCTTAATATATAAATACAACAGAATATATATATATATATATGTTTATATATAAACAAATATTACTTTTATTTTAATATAAAAAGAAATATTACATAACAAAGATAATTTGGAGATATGCTTTTAACTATATAACAATTAGTATAAATGTAGATTTATTTTACATATTTATCTGTCTTGCTTTAGCTGCCAAAATTTTTAATAATATCTTTAATGTCTAATGAATCCATAATATTATTTTTAATTGATATAATTGATAAATCCATTAGACGTTCTCCAGACATTGTTGACTGCAAACAATTTTTTATTAGTTTCAGTTTGAAAAACTTCTTTCCCCTAATGCTATGGATATTGGTAATGTTAAATGAATATGCATCACAATCACATATTAGGAAACATGTCATTTAATATATTTTCGTATATATAATTTAAAACATCCTGATAAGCCGACTCTTTTTTAATAAAACTGTAAACTTTTTAATTCCTCAAATAAAGTCATACCATCAATATCGCAATTGTCAGAATCTTGATTGTCGCTCAGTTTTAAGTTCAAATCTTTACAATGTTTCATTAAATCTTCATCGCTCCAATCTCTTAATTTGCTGATGTCTCTTATAACTTTAAAGTCCTCACTGTGTTGTTTTAAGAGTATGAATCTTTCCATGACTGAAGTTATTGTCGTGTCTAAAATCATGAAGAAAAACTTTATTTTAAAATTTTGTTTAGGATCATGCATTGTCTCATCTGATGCTTCATAACCAAACATTTTTGTTTTTGTTCTTTTGCGAATGTCTGGAAAAATAGGATCAAATATTAAGATCGTTTGCTACTTCTTTTGCAGTTCTAATAATATTTTCAAAATACTGGTTTGTTCGGCGAGTATTTAATTCTTGTATAACATTATCAAGATTTTCTGTAATTTTTCCTATATCAAATGTCGAATTCTGCATTATTTTGCTTGCAATATTTACGAGACTTAAGATTTCGTACCAAACATGAACAGAGCAAATAAATTTAAACGAATAAATCTTTGAAATTAAGTTGTCTGCCGGAACTCCAGAATCAATATCTTTAGTTTCATCTTCCGTAATATCAAAAAGAGCCTGGTAAATTTCCTTGATATTATTTTTAAGTGGCTTTATTGCTTCTGCTCTACTTTCCCACCTAGTAGCAGAAAGTGGTTTCACATTTAAAACACGAATATGTTTTTTTTAATACATCCCAGCGCTTCACAGATATTGAAAAATAATTATATAATTCCTGTATTACCCCCAAAAATTTACAGTCTCACAGGATATCTTAGCTACATCATTAACTACCAAATTTAATGAATGAGCAACAGACGGAATAAAAAAGCTCTTGAATGTATTTCAAGGAATTTTTCTGCAGTCCATTATGTTTGCCTCACATATTTGAACCATTATCATAAGCTTGGCTGCATAAATCTGAAATGTTAATATTCAATAATTTTAAATATATTTTTATAAATTGAAATAGTTCTTGCCCAGTGGTATCTTCTACAGATTGAAAACCCAAAAAATTTTCATGAATTACTGCTATATTTGTATTTTTATTTTGATTAACAAATCTAATAACAATAGATAATTGTTCTGTGTGGCTTATATCTGGAGTAGTGTCAAGAATTAATGAAAAATATTTTAACTCTTTAACCATTTGTAAAATTTTTTGTTTTATAGCTTCAGAAATTATGTGGATGATTTCATTTTGTATTTTATCACCTAAATCATAGGTGGCCAACAGCAGGCCCAAGTGCTGCATGTGGCCCATAATGTAATTTTGTGCAGCCCACGGCACGATAAAAACTATATTAAATTACATATAGTATCAATTTAGCTATTGTTTAGACCCCAGATTTTCTGTTTAATATACTAATTATATTCATTATTTCTAATGACGTAAACAATTTATATTCTCAACACTGAATCAAAATTGCTTTAAAAAGATTACTCAATTTATAATATCTACTGCTTCTCTGTGCGAGTTGTACTAGTGGGAGTGGTAGATTTCTATGCGCTCTAGAGTAACGCATCACTGAAAGTCACTTACTCTGCTCTGGTTACAGAAATATGTAATTAAATTTAAATTAACAACTTATATTTAAATCAATCAAGTATTTTATATTGTTCTTCCAGTAGTAAAATGATTTAACATATATAGTAATTCAATACATATAACTATTGCCTTGAAAAAAATTGCCTTGATCAATGCAGTTTATTTTTATTTAAGTTCTGTCTAAAAGTGTGTGGCCCGTGACAATACCACTCATCAAATATTGGCCCTCATATAGAATGAAGTCGGCCACGCCGTGACCTAAATAATGAGCAATGTACCTTTTTTGGGATGTTTGGATGTGATGCAAGTGTTCTGCCATTATCGAATCAAATCAGTGACAGTTTCTACTAACTTTAAAAAATTGCCGTTATCATTTCCAAAATGTTTTTGTGAAGAACCTCTAAAAGTTATACACTGTCTTGATAAATATTGTATTATGTAGATTAACTGTTCTATAACAGATTGCCAATATTTTTTCTCAGTTTTGTATAATCTTTGTTGTGTGTAATCAATAGTGTATTTCTTAATCAACAACATTTTAAGTTGGCTGTATTTTGAAAACAGTTTTTAATGTGTGTGTGGAACTTGTCTCGTGTATTTTTAGTATATGACTCAAATGTTGCTAATCGTTACAACCGTATTCGTTAGTAAGTTGGGAATTTTGACTACCAAATATTTTGCAATAATAACAGAAAACCGAATTTCGCGATTCTGAATAAACTAGATAACTTCGTAAAAGTTTTTTTCCATTTGCTGAAGTTCGATAATAGTTTGAACCAGAAACTTGCGGCCAGATTCATCTTTGAGAAATTCATTATTAACTACTTGATGCAGGCAATGCTCAACTAAACAATCTCTAACTTTGATAGTTATATGATTCGACCAAGTGACTGGATCATTAACATTAAAATTTAAAGTAAAATTTGAAGTTTCGTGTTTCGCTGAATCGGAATCCAATATTTCTTCTGCTGAAACTGTAGACAGTCCAGTTTCATTTTTGCATGTAAGATTTGTTTCTTCATAGTTATCTTGTGCCCTCTCTTTTTCTGTAGTAGAGCTACATGGAGTACTTGCTTCGTCAGAACTTTCTGTTTGTTTTTTTTATGTGGTACTGAAGTTAAAAATTTATTCAGCGATCCAGCCAATATATGTTCCAGTTGTACTCGTTACAATTGTCTTTTCCTGTTTTGTGCACCAGATAACTTCTTTGGCTTTTATTCTGACATCTAGGGGTTAACACACTTGGTTAGACTTTAAAATAAGAACAGCATTAAAAGTTGTCCACCAAAATAAATAATTTCTAAAATTTTCCCTTAAACTTTATTTTATAACCCCTTAACTGACTATTATTTTTAAGGTGAATGGCCCAAGACTGACTTTTTTTTTAATTACAGATTTTGATTTTTCAGATGTTTTGAATATTAAATATGCTTACATTTTAGGTATTTTTTGAAAATTAACATGTAGAGATATTAGCCACTGATTGATTTCTCAGTGATATTTATATAATATTTTTTACATGCTGTAATTGTTTAATAATTAAGAAATTTCTAGAATATTAAAACTATTTATTAAAGAAATTAGTAAAAGGACCCCAACCCCAATGTCTTCCAACCGGAACAAGAACAAATATATAAATAAATCTCTTATTGAAAATTATTTATTTTCTAGACATCTACCCAACATAACAAAAATCTTTTGTTTTCAAAATAAGATAATTAACTAAAATGAAACAATTTAACTGATTTTCAAACTTAGCAAAACTATAACAGATGTACTTACTTTACGTGAATAATAATCCAAATTCACCAAAAATTTACTAAACAACAATAAATGTATTTTATAAAACAAAAGGCAACTGCACAGTAACACTGTTACTGTAACACACAAAATGAAATGATGCAAAAATAAACCAAAAAGTATCAAGAAAGGGCCAATTGCAGTATGTGTAAACAAACTTTGATCATCTAAAGAGTTTTATAGCTCATAAGTAACCTATGTTTATTAATTTAATTCGAGCCGCGTCAGCCTGACGTGCCGATAGTCTACCCCGCATATATACGGAATTTTTATCTATGGTCCCTCAGCTGATTAATATGTTTATAATTTATAAACTTTATCTTTAAAATTTTATTTGTCTATCAAAAATAAGTACAAAATTAAAATCAAAGCCAAAAATTGTCCAAAGTCACTTAAACACAGGATACACAATACACTCAATATGTTTCACATTCAAAATTGAAATGACACTGAAAAAAATGTAAGTAGTACATATTTGGATAGACGCTATTTCGTCTATCCAAATTTGTAGCAGAATTTGAAGAAAACGAACATCATAATATACACCTATGTTTCAGACTAAATATTTTTGGATAGATCAGTGTTTCTGAAACTTCAGATATCCATGTACCCCTTCTTTATATTTCATTATTACCAAGTACCTTTTCAAAATACCTTATCAAAATCATAATAATAAATAAAAATATATTTCATTGTAAATGTCTGTTTTATTTGAATTTAGATGCATTTGAACAACAAAAAAAATTTATTTTTAATAGAACAAAATTTATAACGATACCATACATTTTTACTTAATATAAATAATTTTTCATCAATGAGAGGAGTGAAATTGCTTATTTCTATATCTGCTATATTGCTCTCGTTTGTGCGTTTTATAAATCCAGTCTTTAACCAATGATCTATACTTAAGAATTTGAAAGCTAAAAAAATTACCGTATTTCCTCGTCCATAACTCGCACTTTTTTCCCAAAATTAAAGTTAAAAAATCGTGCTGCGAGATATATGCAGGGATTTTCAGAAAAAAAATGAAAATGGGTATGACATACCAAGAAGCTTCTATTCTCCGTCACTTCTTCTGTCCTTGAAGGCTGTTTTCCTTGTGTGCAATCAAAGTTATTTACTCAAATAGAGTCATCTTCTTTCCCATTATATCAAGCAAAAATTACCAGTAATTTAAGACTTGAGATATGTAATTAACAATCCTTGACAAATTACTAATGAGAAGTGAAAGATGTGCAGCGATTGTAGGCCAGTAGAGAAAGAGCAGCTGTTAAGAAGTGCATATGATTGGTGAGGTATTAACAAAAGATCAAGCGACCCAAACAGAACAAATTTACAATTGAATTGAAATGCTAATTCTCTTAAACCGATTTCCATAATATCTGAAATGCATTCACTATATATTTCTTAGTTTTAACACGTTCATGATGGGGGGGGGTAGTGTCAAGCAAAACCACATGTTGCACCTGCAACATGTGGTTTGCTTGAGTGTATATAGCAGTTTCTGTTGGAGGAAAGATGCGATTCATTAGTTAGTGTTTATATTCCCAGTTGTCTGTAATTTCACTATTTGTTGAGAAATATATTACACAGTCTGCAAATGTCTGGGAACCTTATTCAGTGACATGATAAAACTAATTGGTTTTCATCAAAGTCACGTCAGGGATACCAAATGTATCCCTAAAGATGCTGATAGCAAAAATCGGTGAAACTAGTAGGACGATAAATTAACACTTGACTAACATTCATAAAATGTTTTATAGTTTATTAATTGGTTTTCGTGTTTCTGCAGTATAATGGCTGTTGGGGATGGCGTATTGTTTACTGCGGGTTATCGCTCCAATGTGAAATTCGGAGCGGTAGAGACTCGCAATTTGAGTAGGAGAATTCATGCATAATATAATTTAATATATACATATAGACTATAAAAGTTTATGAAATTCACATCGTATGATACTTTATGGGTTGTTTCCTTAAGTATCTAATAAGTGGATTCTAAAATGATTAGTTTTAGTATGTATGACTATAATTTTTTTATTAATAAAATATAATAAGCACATATTTAACTGTCAATGGGAAATGGCACCATTTTTATTTGCTAACTAAACGTTGTATTTTTGCAAAATATCTTGTTGCCGTAATACGGCTGAATGAGCGACATTATTAAACAGCGCTGTGAGGCAGGCTGCCTCTATGCTACCTCCTGTCAATGGTACTGGGCAAAGCACAGCATAAGAATGAATTCACGGTCTGTCTTAAACTACCAATTTCCACTAAAAATATAATAAACAATCGAAAATATTTATAAAATTTTCACTGAGTCGATGCTTACTCTGTGAAATAAAATCTGTAGTAATACTGATAACGTTTCACTTCAAACAAATTATAATAAAACTGGTGATGTATTACGTTATAAGTGTTATTAGATTATTAAGAATTCATTTGACTGATTTAAAATTTCATTTTTATTTCATTAACTATAATTTGTAATTGTGTAATTTATATATTACGATATAATTCAAGAATAAGAAACTTTATATATATATATATATATATATATATATATATATATATATATATATATATATATATATATATATATATATATTTTATTATCATTTCCCATGGTGAAATGGCACCCCTCACTTCAAGCGCCCTTGTGCGAGGCACAATCTGCACAACCACATGGCACGGTCCTGATTGGAGGAATTTCAGATATATCATTTGTATGGAGACTATACAATTGAATTTGGGAGTATGTTACTCTAATGGATGAAGAGATATCTTGGGCAGTGACTACTGATGTAAAGGAAGCAAAGTAGTATTAATGGAGAATTTTAATATGGAAGAATGGAATGGCTGATAGTGCAAGTTATTATTTGGAGCAATTTTGTGATAGTTATGAGGAAAAATGTATGGTAACTTGCTAAAGGAGGAGTATTCTGGAATTTATAACATGACAGGAATTATTGATGGATCATATTAATTATATTAATAATCTAGATGTGAAGATGGTAAATTAAATATGGAAATCGACAACAGAATCAACGAAGCTGGTATGGTAGGAAGTCAACTGAAGAAATTTATATGGAAAAACAGAGAAATTAGTCAAAACACTAAATTATCTGTATACAAGACAGTGTTCAAACCAATTTTAACATATGGATCTGAGAGCTGGGTCAGAAGTAAAATAAAACACTTGACCAAAGACTAGAATTTCAGATATAGCATTGATATGGAGACTGTACAATTGAATTTGGGAGTATGTTACTCTAATGGATGAAGTGATATCTTGGGCAGTGACTACTGATGTAAAGGAAACAAAGTAGTATTAATGGAGAATTTTAATATGGAAGATATGAGAGTCCTGAGAAAGATTAGGGGCATGAAAGATGGCATCAATGGCAATATCATATTCAAAACAAGGATATTAGGAAAGAACTTGACATTGTCTGCATCCAGGAATGCATTAGAACAAAAATTCTCACGCTTTTTAGGTGACATGTGCTGCAGATACTCTAAATTTAATCATTAACGATGCAGCCAAAGTGAATGCAGATACAATTAGTTTCTTTGCAATTATTCAAGAAATATACAATTTCTTTTAATTCTATTACAAATGTTGGGCAATCCTTTTAAAGTTCGTGAAAAATTTAACATTGAAACAGCCATCAGAAACGCGATGGGAAAGTAAAATTAATGCAACCCACCCTCTACGATATCAGTTAGGAGAAATTTACGATACACTTTTTGAAATTTTAAATAATGAAAATTTTAATAAAGAAACTCAGCATGAAGCACAAACATTATGTGCTAAAATAAAGGACTACAAATTTATTTGCTTTCTTATAACTAGGCATGATTTAACAGAATAAACCCTGTGAGTAAAATGCTTCAAAACAAAAATATGAATTACACTTGCTTTGGAATCTATCAAAAACTTAAAAATATTCTTATGAGAGTATCGATCAGATACAAATTTTAAAGAAGCTCTAAAAACGGCAAAAGAACTGAGTGAAGAGGTGGATGAAGAACAAGAATTTAAAACTGGTACGGAAGTTCCACGATGAAAGAAGACATGACAATTTGACTACAAGCATCATTACGAAACGCCACAATCTCCAGAAGATAAATTAGAGTGAATGTGTTTTATACACTTCCAGACGTTGCAATGTGTTCGTTAATAGAATGCTTTGAATAATTAAAAACATATTATGATAATTTCATTTCTTTTATAGATTACTACAAATTAACAACGAAGATTTATGAAAAAATTGTGACGATTTAGAGATTCTCTTGAAGGACAGTGACAATAAAGACGTAAATGCAATAGAACTATATGACGAGTTATGTGCTTTCTGGGATATTTTTCGGAGGGATAATTTAAATATTTAAAACTCTTTCAATATTCTTAATTTTATTGTGTCCAATAATTTATCATTCCCTAACTTTTCAATTGCTTTAAGAATACTATTTATCTTGCCTGTTAGTGTAGCGAGCGGAGAACGTTCCTTTTCCAAGTTAATGGATTAAAACCTACTTAAGAACAAGTATGTCACAAAATAGGCTTGTTAGTTTGGCATTAGTAGCTATTGAAAATGATATATGTGCGGAATTAGACGTTAAGACCATTATTTCTGATTTTGTGAATATGAAATCAAAAATCTTAAAATTTTAATAAAAAAAATTTCAAGAATATTTATGCCATAATAAATTTAGTTTAATCCTTTATCCAAGTGTGAGCAAACAAAGTTTGCACCTGAAAGTATCTTCAGGACTGGAGTAAGGTGGTACAACACCTGTACACTCCTTGCAAAGGTGGAGCAAGCTACCAACACTCCTATCTCAATATCTCCCATAATGCAAAACACATCTCCTTGCGGATATGTCTAATGTTATGCATTAAGGGAAGGGCCACAACCAAAACTAGTCTGGGTTGTGGCCCTTCATGTGGAGTTGTGAAGGGCCACATGAAGGGCCCTTCATCTGGGTTGTGAAGGGCCACAACTCAGACTAGTTTCGACCTAAAGGTCAAAACTAGTCTGGGTAGTGGCCCTTCCCTTAATGCATAACATTAGACATATCTGCAAGGAGATGTGTTTTGCATTATGGGAGATACTGAGATAGGAGTGTTGGTAGCTTGCTCCACCTTTACAACGAGTTGCCCTGGTGTTGTATCACTTTACCCTAGTCCTGAAGATACTTTCAGGTGCAAACTTTGTTTGCTCACACTTGGATAAAGGATTAAACTAAATTTATTATACTCTAACCAAGTGAAAAATAAACTTTCAATATTTATGCCATTTAATTTATTTTCTGTTATTCTGTGAAGATTTTATTTTTTGAATACTTATATTAAATGTTCTAATTATTTCCGAATTCTTTTCTTATTTTCTCATCTATCTTGAGTTTCTTTTATTTTCCTAAAAGATAGTTCCACTTATAAAAATTATTCAAAAATTTTTACAAGTTACTAAGAATTTACTAACTTGTAAAAGGAAAGAATTTTTTAAACTTTAGTTCAAATAAATTTAAACTTTAATTAAAATTCATTTTAATTTTGTTAGCGATTCGGGTCGATGAGAAGGCTATAATCCCTGTATCATTATATTCAACGATTAAAGCGAAGTGGCTTTGTCAAAATTTGCTTTAACTTTTAAGAATTTTTTGAATATTCGGGTTTTTAATGATTATCCTGCCTAGTCAACACCCCCTTGTTCATTACATTTAGTGAACCAACATGTGGCTGTTCTGTCAAAATTTATTTAAGAAATTTCAAATAATTTAAATTTTTATTATCATAAAAGAACCACACACGCCCGGATCATTACAGGGACGCTTAGGTAGAAATTGCATGCGGGTGGCAAAGACCCTAGTGCCGGCAATGCTTATATGAGCCTTTTATTTTGATACAACTGTTCTCCACCTCTTTTTCTCTTAATACTTTTAGTAGTTGAACTAAATTCTCTTAAATTTAGTCATTCTCTTAGTACTTGAACTCCTTTGGATTTCCCTGGTAATCTATATTACTCCAAATTGCTTTAATGTCTTCACTTGAGGTATGCAATGTGCCATTACTGTTAGGAAATATTTCTTAACAAGCTGCCTACAATCATCTGGAATTCCATCTTCTGAGTAGGCATTATGAACTATGTAGCATAGCCTGTAAAACTTTTTTAACTCCATATTTGATTACAGTAGTCTTCCCTTATCCCCGTGGATAAGGGGAGACTACTGACCTTTATATATAGAGAGACCCTTATATATATAGAGAATGTGCATATGTATATGAAAAACTATGTTTTTCATATACATATGTACCTATGACAATGCTTAGTTTATAAATTAGACACAGTAAGAAATTAGCAATGACTAATAATAAAATAGAACAATTATAACAACGTCCTATAATAAAAGTTATGTGAATGGAATCTTAGCAACTGCAGCATATGATTTTTTTTTCCTTTCCTTATGAAGTCTAGAACTTTCACCTTTTCATTTAAAGGAAGCACTTTACGGTTTCTCTTTGGCATATATGAATTGCCAGCATCACCACTCTTGCACTTTGGGGCCATTAAGTAAAATGAGGGTTACTTGAACAAGAGCACTGCGATAGTCTATCAGTTAACCAAAAGTGACTGGGGATGGGGAAGTATCATATACAGTACAGCGTGGACATTGATAAGGGGATGATTCATGTCCTGGGCAGGAGAATACAAGATTTCATCATGCTATGCAGAACGCAGCACAATTTAAAAACTTATGAATTGTTTATTTCTGGAATTTTCCATTTAATATGAAATTTCCATTTAATAGAGAGGGTGTCGTGAGGCAACAGTAGCGGCAGTGTGTAAGAAGTGCTCTGAATTCAGATAAGTTATTCTTGAAATAATTAACTGTATATGAGTGATCGTTTGAGTAAGAGCTGCTATAAAAGTTGTGTACTGCTAGTATTATTAGTGTGTGGGATATTTTGCTTAAACTTGATTACAAATTCGTTGTTTTTCGCCCTTAGAGTAGTAACCGGCAGAGGAAAGATGGTGGCGGCTATGTCAGTGCATGACTTTAACTTAGACTTCAGTCGTTTTGTGAAGTGCGAGGTGTGCTACACGTATTGTTTTGATTACATTAATTGTTTATGGATGTTGAGGGCAGAAGGAAGGAGGTGTGTGCGAAGAAATTGTTGACAGAAAGTGTTAGTAGCGAGAATGTGCTGGGGAAAATGAGGTGCATATTTGAAAGAAAAGGATGATGTGAAAGAGAGGCGAAAAAATGTTAAAAAATCAGTAGAAAAGAAAACGAATGATTTGAAAATTGTAACGGATGTTAAAAAGGACAAAAGTGAGGCGAGAGTGGCAGAAGGAAATGAAATTGAGAGAATGAATGAAACTGGAAATAGCATTACGCAAGATTCGAAAGCAGAAAAAATAGAAAGAATGAATGATATCGAAAGTTGAACGCATGTACCGAAAGTACGGAAACTCAAGCATTACAAAATTGGTAAGATTCAATGATAGAGAGAATGTTACACGACATTCAGAAGTTGAACTGGATTGGATGAGGCAAGAGATGAAATGGATGCGGAATGAAATTACGAAAATTTGAGTAAAAATGAAGAAAACAAATCATGATGGCATGAAAGAGTTGCCAAAAGACGATGTTGTGAGTGGTTTCATGTACTCGAACTCTTGCTAAGTTCTTTACAACTTACCCTCATGGTAGTTTGCTATGAGCCTTGTGGATGTCTTTATTCTGAATTTTAATTATTCTGAATAATTAAAATTCATGCTAACCACTCGGTTGGCCGAGTGGTTAGCATATCTGCTCTTCAGACAAAAGGCTGTGGGTTCGAATCCTGCCATGAGCATGGATGTTTGTGATTGTCTGTGAAATACTAGTGGGTGGACAGTAGATGGTGTTGGTGTAGATGATGTACTTGGTAGATAATGGGTGGATGAGGCTGAGTGGAGGAGATGGAGAGATGTAGAATAGGTGCCCTCCCTCAATGAGTCTTGGACTCCCTGGAGGTGTCAAATAATAATAATAATTAATGAGTCTGATTCTTTTTATAGTACTCTTCCTCCATAGCTCCAGAACATTTTCCCACCTATATATTTATCTTTCTATATTCATACAAATTCTTTCTATAATTTTTGTTTTGCTACTTTTACACACATTTTTTTTAATATTTCTCTCTATTATCTGAGGGAACCTGCTGACTTGTTAGGAACTTCTAATATGTTTTTGTCTTCTTCATAGAGAAGATGACTATGGAGTTCAGATTTTCCATTCTTGCAAGCAATTTTATCATATGCTTCTCTGGTTGAACCAGTCAATGTTTTCTTTGGAGTTTGCCAATTTAACATTCAAGCCAGCAGTGTTATGATATTCATGAAAATTCTATAAGCAATAATGGCCCCTGAACTCTGCACTAACACACCAAGTCAGGATTGTACATATTTTTTTACTTTAGCTATTTTTACACACAGCTTTCTTAATTTTTCTTGGTATTCTCTAAGGGCACCTGCTAACTTGATAGGAACTAATGATATATCTTCTTCTTTTACAGGATTGCCTTTAACCATAGTGTCCCTCTTCCTCCTTACATTCTTCTGTACACAATCTTCAGCATTATTATTATTGCACAGGCACCTCCACGGAGTCCTAAGACTCACTGTGGAAGACCCAAATTATCAACACAATATCTATTGTATCTCTTCTTGAAATCATTAGCAGACCAAGAATGTAAAAATTTCAGTTATCATGGTGTAACAAGAAAATAAAAATATAAAATCCTATGTAAGTAGCTAACACAAGATATTTAAAGACAGAAAATATGCTTGCATCCAAGAAAATTAATTATAGCAGATATTGTTTGTTTAACTAAATAATAAAAAAAGGATTCTTATTACAAAAAAAAAAAAAGGATATGGAAAAAATAGGTTAAGTAAGACAAAGAAGATTAGAGATAAGAATGTGTATGTGAGAGGCTAGTCTAAACACTTGAAAAAAGGAGATTAAAATATTCAAGTAAATTCTAAAAAGGGGATTAATTTAGTATAGAGGATAGATTAAAACAAATGACGAATGCTCAAGGTCAATTCCCGAAGTGAGACGTCGTCAAGTGAGAGTTGCGTGCAAGGGACCGTAGCATGTTTTGGGGAGAAAAAACATGACTTTAATTGGTGAATGAGATCAGCTCCAGTAGAGGGGAAGAAAAGAAATTGAAGAAGGTGCCAATAGGGGCCATGTAGATAAAAGGGTTAGGAACCCCCAACAGGCTTTTTTTTTCCTGAGAGTTTCTTCACGAATTTTTCGTATAGGTAACACGGGTTTTCCTGAGTGACGGCATAGGAGTTATCTCCGTCCGACGTAACAAGGAAACAAAGCGTGTGGGAATTCAATCCCGTATTCTTACTGCAAGAGACAAGGAACGCCATATAGTTACAAGAAGGAAGGATTTGTCTATGTATCTCACCATCCAGTACTCGTATCGAGGGAAAGAAAATCCACACAGAATTCCGTGCCCACGTGATAAGTTCCATAGTGATAGAATAGAAGATCCTGTGTGTGTCCTTAATTCAAGCACGAAAGGTATAGATCGTGAAAACCAGGGTTCGTCCTAGAAAGGTACTGTAAAATCTTGTATCATTTGAAATCGCATATAGTTGCAATCATTGTTAATTACTGGACAGTCGAGGATATACTAGGACTTTAGTACAAATCAGAGTAGAATGAGAGTAAACTAGTTTATATTATTTGATAAGCATTCACGTGCTAGAAATTTATGCATGCGCATGGTATCTCATATGAGAGAGTGTCTTAAAGGTCAAATGTATGTATGGGTATAGCGAAAGGATAGTTTAACCTATATTGTTTTGTTCTGTAAGTTAGATAAGGTAAACTAAAAATAAACATTAATGTCCATGGTATTATAGCAATATAGAACATTCTGACTAGTATAAGGTTAAGTAAAGTGTTAATTTGTTCCAGGATTATATGTGTATATTTATATGTATAAAGCCTGTTATGACGGCATGATCGCGAATTCCCATATAGGATTTTGCCCTAATACTTGCATTTTGCTTGTGTAATTTTGTAATTTTTATTCTTAGTATTGAATTGTGTTTTATATAATAGAAATTGAATTGTACCATGTTTGAGATTTTAAATAAACTTTTGTTCACTAATAATACAGTTGTCTGAAATTGTTGCCTAATGCACCACTTGAAAAATATACGAACCTAATCATGTGGGAAATTAATGTGTTAAGTTACAAGATAGAGGGTCACGACTGCTTAATTGTTTCACACTCAGACATATTTTTGTAATTGTTGCTCCTTGTTTTCGAATTATATATCTTAAATTAAATGTCCTGAAAGGCGCAGTATAATATAAATATTAGGGACACTAAGGGGAGAAAAAGCTTAAATATTTGAATTCTGTAATATCTCATGCATAGTTAAGTTTTGATTAAAGAAAATATAGAGATTCACTTCAAAGGAGAAAAGGAAAGGTTAATAATTGTAAATAGGGACACAACAGAAGCAACCGGACTTTGCCCGATTTCCAGGAATGATTTTGTCCCCCTCTAGCCTACTACTGAAACATTTCTCCTGCATCAATCCTATAAAATTCTTTAAGTAACTCAAATATCTCTATCATAGTCCCCCCTTACTTTTGCAATCCACAAACGCTCAATCTATCCTGATCACTCCATCTTCCAATCTCAATTTAGGTCATCCAATTTTTCTTTTTCCTTTGGGCCTAGCATTGAATATCTTCTTAACAATTCTTATCATCAATGCATATAACATGCCCTGCCCAACTTAATCTATTGATTTTAATGTACTTAAAAATATCTGGCTCATTAAATAATCTATACAATCCATAACTATCTTTATCTCCACACCCCATTCTCTTCTACTGTCTAAAATAAATGTCTGAGAGCCCTTCTTTCAAATAGACTTTCTTCTGCCACTGATAATACCCAATTTTCAGAAGAATAAGTTAATACTGGTCTTATAAGCACTTTATACATAGTGATTTTTGTTTTTCTTGAGATTGAATGTGACTATTCACAAATGTTTCCATAGAGACATTTCTGAATCTCTATTCAGAAATGCCTCTTCTAATCAAAATTCTAATCTAAAAAAAAACAACTTTACACATAGCTATTTTTTTCTTAACAATAATGTAACTGTTTCCTAGGTCCATAAAGCCATTTCGGAATCTCAACACTGATGTCATTTTTATAATTAACTTTTGATCCCAGAGTGCTCATTCGAAAGAGAAGCATGGTAAGAAAGCATTGAAAAAAAAAAAAAAAAAAAAAACCGAGTGATTTCAAAACTGTAATGGATGGTAAAAAGAATGTAAGCGAGGAAATGTGGCAGAAGGAAACACAATTGAAAGAACGAAAGATACCGGAAATAAAGTGACAAAAGGATCGAAAGTGAGGAAAATGGAAAGAATGAATGAAGGCAAAAGTTGCACGAATGTACCGAAAGTACAGAAACTCAAAACAATGAATGAGAGTTAAAGTGTGAAGCGGGAGTTGAGAGTTTGAAAATTAGAAAGATAGAATGATAGAGAGAATGTGATGCGAGATTTGAAAGTTGAATTCGATTTGATGAGGCAAGAAATGAAATGAAATGGATGCGGAGTTAAATTAAGAAAATTCGGGTGAAAACGATTAAAAAAAATCAAGTAGGTATGAAAGAGTTAACGAAAGATGGGCGAGTAGAGTTGTATGGCAACTACATTATCAAAGGTGTAATGGATGAGAGGATGCACAAGGTACGTTTTCCAGGTGGTAAAATGAGTAGAGTAGATGATACGTACGAATGACTTGACAGAGGACAAGCAGCATGTCAGAATGGATGCCAGGAGGCTGCTTAGATGGATAAAAAGAGAATAGTGTGACAGGAAGGGTAGAAAGCATGTTGCCTAGGTATGACTGTGGTGAAATGAGGCTGAGAGCTAGGATTATGAATGGTATGTTGGCTGAAATATGTGAGGAGAGGGGAGTACAATTTGTTAATGTGTGGAATAAGTTTGAAGGATGAAGTGAACTGTATGTTAGTGATGAACTGCATTTGAGTGGTTATGGTGTGAGTCATTTGGAGAGACTTTGCTGGAAGATAGAGAGGCGAGTATAGAGAATGAATCAAGTTAATTGAGAAGTGATGTGTAAGAGCAGGAGAATACGACAGGAGCAATTGAAGAGGTGGTTATGAATGAGGAAGTAAGTGGCATGAGTATGGAAAATGAGACAATGGATGCGCAAAAGAAGAACAAGCAAACGGGGAGGCTCGAGGTGGACAAGGGTACACAGCGTGAGAAAGGTGGATGCTCCAAGAGGATGTGAGAGCATGTGTAGACAAGAAAGGAATGGGATGACCTTGGATCAAGAGGAAACAGATGGAATTGAAGAGGGTTCTAGAATGAATAAGCAGAAAGGGAAATGGCCCCAGTCGAGCATGGAGAGATCACATCGTATCAATGTTATCAGTGGAACTAGCTGTAGACCCAGGAATGAGCTGTTCCATTTATATACAGATGATAGAAGTGTAAGAAACAAAGCAGATGAAATGGTTGCACTAATTGAGTCTGTTCACCCCAAAATTGTTGGAGTAAGTGAGACATGGTAAGATGAGGATGAGACCCTGAGAGGAATAGAGATGGAAGGATGTTTTGTGATGATAGAAAGGGTAAAAAGGGAGGAGAAGTGCTATTGATGATAGAGAAAGAGTATGTCCATATAAAATAGAGATGCAAGAGGGAAATAGTACCAGTGGATTTGAGGCAGTATAATGTGAGATAGAGATGAATGGAATGAAATACTTTGTTGGATGTTGTTATAGACCAGGAAATGTGGATGGTAGTGAATATGAAATGTATAATCAAATTAGTCAAACAAATAAGAAAACAGTGATCATTATGGGCGATTTTAATTATGGCAATATAGACTGGAATGATGAGATAGCAACTGGAAGTAAAGAAAATGAGTTTCTTGAGTTTTTAAGGGATAACTTCCTCAGACAGTATGTAACATAGGACACACGAGAATTGAGGGTCTTGGATTTGGTCATCTCATCAGAGCATATAATTATAAATGAAGTGTAAAATCAGCCACCAGTTGGTGAGAGTGACCATGAGGTGATTACCTGCGTGGTTGCCAGCAGTGTGAGGACCTGTGTAAGAAAAGGGTATATATGCAACTACAAGGGGGAAGGATGATTATGAAGAACTCAGGAGACAGTTTGCAGGGTGTCGCATGGAATGAGGAATTAGCTGGAAAAGATATCAATGCAGCTTGGGGGATTTTCAAAAACTATCTAGTAGATGCAAAGTCTAAATGTATTCCAAAGGTGAGAAGATTAAATAATGTAGGTGTGAAATGGATGAATAAAGAGATTAAGCATGCGATACATAGAAAAAGGACATTATGGAGGCAGCATAAGAGAAGTGGAAATAATCAATTCCATGAGGACTACAAAGACTAGGCAAGGCAGGTGACTTGGTTGGTGAGGGTAGCTAATGAAGCCTAAAAGAATCCTAAGGAGTTCTTTTGATATGTAGCAAGCAAAAGAAAGAATGATTATGGAAGTTTGACATTGATTGGAGAAAATGGTATAAAGACAGCTGTTGCAGAAGGTATGGTGGGAATACTTAATAAGCAGTTCATAGAGGTCTTTCAATCTTGTGAATGTGACTTCATGGAGAGATTGAGAGCAGTTGATGATGGGGAAGAGAGACTGACTGTAAGTGAGCAAGAGGTGTATGGTGAGTTCAGCAAACTAGATGTAAATAAGGCTGTGGAACTTGCTAATATATCACCACATATTCTGAAGGAATGAGCCAGGGAGTTGAAGCCGGCCTCGACATATTTTTTTCAATACGGGTCTTGCACTCGGTCAAGTTCCTAAGGAACGGAAGGAGGGCAAGCTTGTGCCACTTCATAAAGGAGGTGATCGAACTGAAGCATCAAAGTATAGGGTTATCTGTGTGTCAGATTGTCGTTAAGTTGTTCGAGAAGCTTATTACTAGGATCCAGAATTGGGTTGACAACAATGGTATTATCTTTGGAGAGCATGGATTTGCTAAAGGGAGGTCATGTTTTAGTAATCTACTTACTACAACAAGGTGACAGCTTTCATGGACAGAGAAGAAGGATACACAGTAATATACATACATTTTGCAAAGGCTTTTGATAGATTATCGCATGATAAGTTGATAGTCAAAATAAAGTGGATGAGAGTGGATATTAGATTGGTGCATTGGATTGGAGACTGGCTATCTGATAGATATCAACAAGTTGTGTATGGAGGAGCGATATCAAGGAAAAGGAAAGTTATTAGTAGTGTGCCTCAGGGGTCTGTTTTAGGGCCATTGCTGTTTAATGTGTATATTAATGATATTGGTGAAGATTTGCATGGAGATATTCAGTTATTTGCAGATGATGCAAAGTTGGGATGAACCATGAAGAGTAGAGAACATGTTGTGGCCTTACAAAAAGACTTGAATAAATTGAGTGATTGGGCATGGGGATGTGAGTTCAATGTTGCAAAATGGTAGGTTTTAAAATTTGGAAAACAAAAATGGGATGCAGTATTAATGCTTGGTGAGGATATTTTGTCAGTGGTGGAGGAAATAAGAGATCTGGAGGTGATAATGGATAACAATCTTAAATTTAAGGGAGACATAGCCAAAATTGCAAAGACAACACTAAGGCTTCTGGGAAGGAATGATGCGGAGGACACTGACTTGTGGAAGTAGGGAGATTCTTGTTCCATTGTATAAGACTTTGATTAGGCCATATTAGGGCTATTGTGGTCAGATTTGATCACCTTGTTTTCAGAAGGATGAAGAGATGTACGAGAGGGTCCAGAGGCGACTGACTAAGGTAGTTTCTAACCTCTGGAATGTCGAGAATGAGGAAAGATTGAGAAGATGCAACTTGCAGAGTCTGATGGACAGGAAGAAGAGGGGGAGATATGATAGAGACCTACAAGTTATTAAGGGATTGTTACAGGATCAATGCTGGAGAGGTTCTACAGAAAATGGTGGGAGATCAGGGGAGAACGAGCGGTCATCCCTGGAAGCTGTATAAGGATGGTGTGAGTAGGTGATTGGGAAGAAGGTTTTTTCATGCAGAGTTGTGAATGATTGGAATGTCTTGCCTAAGAGTATGGTGTCTTCAGGGAATTTGAGTGTGTTTAAAGCATGGTATGTTGAGCAGTTTGTTGATAAAAGTGCCTCCTAGATGAGTCATTGACTTCATGGGATCTTGGGTAGTAATAATAATATTATATATAAAGCTACATGTGGTTTCAAATTTATAGGAACAAATTTACTTTGAGACTGATCATTATAATCAGAAGTTTTTCTTGTTACTGACATATATTTTGTTTTATCTTGGTTAATCTGCAGGTACATTTTCTAAACTGACTAAAGTTTTTCTCTCATTGATTTTTTGTATCCTTCCTATAATATTCTTTCTTTTAAGGTTACACGGTGATCAGAATTCATATTTATGAATTTAGGGACACAAAACACGTGTTTTAAAGATTATTTTACTGATTATTAATAAAATAATAACTTGACGTTTAGACATCTGTATTGAGGTCATCAGAAGTTTGGGATATTTAGGATACATGTGTATAGGAACCAAGCTACATGCTGTTGCACTCTATAAAGCTAAATTAAATCTATTTTGTTAACTTATCTTTTTATTAGCCTGACCTCTAGTGATAAAAAAAAAAAATAAAAAAATGAAAAAATAAATAAAAATAAATAAAAATGAATAATTAAATTAATATACAGGGTGTTCGGGATAAATTTGACATATTTATAATTAATTATATCTTTCCGTAAGTTACATGTATTAACACACACTTCTCTTCATTTAAAAGTTTGGACCCTTCTTCATTCATATACAAGATGTCAGAAAGGATGGATAGCTGGAACCCACCTGAATCATGGAAGAGAATAACTTGTATCATGATGATTCGTGCCCGCCATCAAAATAAGGATATTACGACTGCTGCCCAATGCTCCCTGAATACAGTAAAAACAATCAGGCATGAACTAGAGACTTGCAATGGTGACTACGAGGATGTAGCAAGAAGAAAGATCCCTAGCAGACGATCTGATTGCGTTCGTACAGCAGAATTCCTCGCAAATCTGCAGGAACAGGTGTTGAAGAACCCTGGCATTGGAATTCGGGCTTTGTTCGTGGAGTTGCTAACTGTAGTCAAGCCCTGGATAACAATGGTAGCCAATGGTAGGCCGTATGTATGGCAGCAGGATTCGGCCCCTTGCCACACCTCTGGGAAATGTCAAAAATGGTTGTCTGAAAATTTCTACGACTTCACCAGTCCAAATGTTTGGCCTCCAAACTCCCCAGACCTTAACCCCATGGATTATTTTGTATGGGGCGCAGTTGAAAAAGACACCAATCGCACTTCCAGTAATACAAAAGCCCAGTTAATGGATAAAATTAAAACAGTTTTTGCGGCCCTTCCCAGGGAGACTGTAGCATCAGCTTGTTCGAGGTTCCGAAGCAGAATTGAAGCTGTGATCGATGCTAATGGTGGTTATTTTGAGTAAATCTTGTTGATAGTACTGTAATTAACTCTGCCTGTAATGTTTTTTGTCAATTCATTAAATTTAATAGATACAAAGAAGATTTTCTTTTTCCTTACGAAACTGTCAAATTTATCCCGAACACCCTGTATATATATATAAATTATAAATAAAAACTACAATAAACTCTGCTAAAGTCCTCATGTACTAAAATTCTTCTGGAATTGTACAGTTCATATTGTTATATTACGATTATCTTCTGGATTTGTACAGGTTTCTATTGAATGTTTGGGGAAAAAAAAAAAAAAAACATTTCACCAAGTCTTCTATTGAGATTTTTCTTTGTGGTTGCTATGAAGGTTGCAGATGGGTCCTCCACATTCTCGGAATGGTAAGACCATCATTTTTATTCAGATTTGGATTATGTTTGAGCATTTCACATGATTCTTTGAATTTCCACTCGAACCAAGTTTTGGTACAGTGTAGGGACTTGGTACCTTTCTAATTAATTCTGTGTTATGTTTGGACTGCGTGGTCGGAAAGGCCGGTTTTTACAAAATGTAGGTATTTAATGTGTCGTTTGTGTTCATCCTTCCTGATTGGGATGGTTTGCCCTGTTTCCCCTATGTATGGTATATTATTATTATTATTATTACTACGGGCTACTCCAGGAGTCCTTAGACTCATCGAGGGAGGCCCTAAACATCATGTTCACACAACTGTTCAACATTCTCACAGTATCTATCATACCTTGCCTTGAACTCGCTCACTGTCATAGCACCCACAACAGACTCTGGCAGCTTATTCCACTCATTTACCACTCTAAAAGTAAAGAACCCAGCTCTAACACCCCTGCTAACCACGCTCTTGCCCCGCTTCCATGGGTGTCCCCTAGTTCTCCCACCACCAGTCCTGATCTCAAAAATATCATCTAAATTAATCCTATAGAATCCTTTTAGCAATTTGAATGTCTCAATCATATCTCCCCTCTTCCGCCTATCAACTAGTTTCTGCAACCCACAAATCTTCAACCTGTTCTCATATGGTTCATTCCATAGACCTGCTATCATCTTAGTCACTCGCCTCTGGATCCTCTCCACATCCTCCCCATCAAGAAGGAACCGAGGTGACCAAATCTGGGCACAGTAGTCGAGATGAGGTCTTATCAGGGCTCGGTACAGAGGTACAATAACTTGCTTGTCTCTGCTCGTCAAGGTATTTTTCAACAACCAAGTGAGTTGATGAGCTGATTTAGCTACTTTCGCAATGTGCCCGCTAAACTTCATCTCCCTATCCACCAACACTCCCAAGTCCCTGGCCTCATCAATCTCTTGGAGTACAGTTCCACCAATGTGGTATACTGCTGCTAATCTTTTCACTCCGAAATGCATAACCTTACATTTTGTCACATTAAATTGACATCCATTCTCCTTAGTTCAGAACTCCAATCTATCTAAGTCATCTTGCAAGACTTTGACATCTTCTGCGTTCACTATCGCCCTACCCAAGTATAGTATAGGGTTATCTACATATTACATGTGCATTGTATTTTGTAAACCACTGGGTGGGCTAGGTGTGGCAGAGGATCCCTGGAAGAACTGAGTAGGTGTCTTAATTTTGTCGGTGGTTTAAAGGTGAATTTGATGTTGTATTTGTGTAGTGTTCTGTCTATTTTTTTGGAAATGCCTCTGACACATCGTATGGCAACAGCATTCTTGAAATCGTTTTCGTTATTGGTGGTATCTCTGTGGAGGATCTTGTGAATGGTTTTTATGCTGTATCCATTTTTTTATAAAGGTATATTTTACTTAAATATAAAGAGCCAATAGGCTTCATTTCGGCGATATCAACATTATTTAAATTAAGGGGATATTAATCCCACATTGTTTTAAAACCAAATAAGAAACTCAAAGATTGGAATCAGAGAGTTTCATGGCGAATATAGTACACTATAAAAGTATCGGCGATTACTAGCATGAGCTAATGCAAGTAGTCCTAGTACATAGTCCAATCTTGGGCAACTCGTTGCAAAGGTGGGTAAAGTTCAGATCGCTATTCTTGGTATTTTCCATAATGTAAAAACACATTTCCTAGGAAATGTATGCTGTTATTATATTATGGTGGGAGGTCACTACCCAGACTGGTTTCAGCCTTTTTTGAGGCTTCATCAGTGAGTAGCTAGGCCAAATAGATACCAAAGGGTATAACGAAAAGAACTTATATACTCTGCTATACGAGTTGTCAAACAGGGGGTGGAACTATTAAGTTACTTAAATATAAAGAGCCAATAGGCTTCATTTCAGCAATATAAACATTATTTAAATTAAGGTGATATTAATCCCACATTATTTAAAAACCGAATAAGAAGCTCAAAGATATAAAGGTATGTTTGAGTTCTGTGTTTAAAGGTGATTATGACCACTAGTTTTTGTGTTGGGTGGTGATAAGAAGTTTTGTGTATGTACTGGCATGTGAGTGTAGGTTTCCAGTATTTTTTTTTTTTGTTTTTTTCAATTTCAGTGGTGAATTGGATGCATTTGTGTTGTTTGTTCAGGTGGCCAAGGAATGTATTTAGTGCTTCGCAGCCATGGGGCCAAATGGCGAAAATATCATTGACATATCTGAGCCAGAGATTTTGGCTTTAGGCACACTGACTCTAGAGCTCGTTGCTCAAAATCTTCCATATAAAAGTTTGTTATTGGGGGAGAAAGTGGTGAGCCCATGGATATACCCTTTTTTTGAAGGTAAAAATTGTTTTGCCACACGAAATACAAGGAGGAGAGTACATGAGCAAAGAGGGCCGTGATGTTGTGTTGAAATATGTTCTGTAAGAGCAAGATAGTATCATTGATTGGGACATTGGTGAAAAGGGAAGTTATGTCAAAGCTGACTAATAGATCTTGATCATTGAGTGTAATCTTTTTAATTTTGTTTATGAAATGTTGTGTATTTTTTATGTAGGAAGGGGAATGACTTATCAATTCCTTGAGTGTGGCCGCTAATTTTTTTTTTGGCTAAGTGGAAATTCGGGCTGTCGATTCCTTCCACAATTGGATGTAATGGTGTGTCTGTCTTGTGTACTTTTGGCAGACCATAAATTCTTGGTGCATGGGCATATTGAGGTATGAATTTTTTAATTGTTTCTTCTGGCCATGTGTTAACTGATTTAAGTAATTCTGTTGTTTTCTTTTTTGTTGCATTGTGTGGGGTTATAATTTACCATTTGGTAGGTGTTTTGGTCCATTACTAAATGGTTCATTTTTTCTATGTAGGTTGTCCGATTTAAAAAACAACAGTGGCATTCCCTTTATCTGCTTTTGTGATAATAATGTCATGGTTATTTTTTAGGGATTTGAGGGCCAGTTCTTCCAGTTTGTTTGGGTCGCTGCTTAATTTTTTGGTTGAATTTAGTAAACAAGCAGTTTTCATCCGTATTCATTTTGTCAGCTAAATTGGCGGGGTGGGTCTTAAACCTCTCTCGATATGATAAATTATATGAAGTTTATTTACTGACCTTGGCACAATGGTGTAATTTAAGCCTTTCTCTAGCAGCGAGAGTTCACCTTGGGTGAAACTGTAATTTCATTGGTTGATAACCAGACACTGGTCCGATGGTGGTTGGTTGCTCCTAACTTCATCTGTGGGTGATTGATTGGCTGCTCGTTTTGTTATGGCGTGGTAATTGACTTGTACTTTCAAGTAGTTTTAATGCTTGAAACTTCGTTATTAATTGTTCTTTGTTTTTGAGTAATAGGTACTTGGCTAAGTTGTCTGTGATCTTGTCCAAAATATCCCAAATTTCTGGATTAATGTAACTGGATAGCTCAAATTGTAGTTGCGACACTTTGGCTTGGGTAGATGCTAAGTTTTTTCGTGCCTCATGGATCTGTTCCCTTAACAATGCTTTTTCTAGCATGGCATAGATACGGAGTGCTTTAGCTGATGTAAATTTCTTTTTTAGTTTAATGCAGTTGGGTATTAAGCAGCTGTCTCTACATTGTTTCAAAAAGGCTAGTCAATTAATTAATATGGAACTACATATCTTTAGCTTACAGTAGAGGCTGCACTGCTTGTGGGTGCCATCTCCATGGATTATGATGACTTTTTCTTTTAAGGTTACACGGTGATCAGCATTCATATTTATGAATTTAGGGACACACGTGTTGAAAAGATTATTTTACTGATTATTAATAAAATAATAACTTGACGTTTTGACCCCTGTATTGAGGTCATCATGAGAAGGATACATGTGTATAGGAACCGAGCTACATGCTGTTGCATTCTATAAAGTTAAATTAAATCTACATTGTTAACTAATCTTTTTCTTAGCCTGACCTCTAGTGATAAAAAAAATAAAAAATGAAACAAATAAAAAATAAATAAAAAATAAATAATTAAATAAAAAAAAAAAATATTAAAAAATTAGAAATAAAAACTACAATAAACTCTGCTAAAGTCCTCACATACTAAAATTCTTCTGGAATTGTACAGTTCATATACAGGGGGTCCTCGAGTTACGTTGGAGATCCGTTCCTACGGACCGACGTAAGGCGATTTTCGATGCAAGTCAGAATTACCATAGCCAAAGATACTTACCTAACCTAAAACACTGTAAAGTCATACGTATATATCAAGAAACAGAACTAGGCCATAGGAAAATGAAAGGGAGAACATAATTACTGTATAGCACAGAAAAATGAAACTGTAATAAAAAAACAAACATAAAACAATCTTTTTGCCTTTTCTTGAATTAAAACGAGGCAAATTGGGATAGGGCGTTGATGCTGGTCTTCCAGCCAAAGAACAAGAAGCCTTTTCTCAATCATAAGCCTACTACGTTTTTTCGTAATCACAGTCAATTTCATGTGCTAATCCTTTCACGTGTTCAAGGATGCGAACTCTATACTTGATAATAGTCCCGACTGTGGTACGACTTAAGTTCAATGCGCGGCCGATGTTCGTTGGCGTTTCTCCCTTTTTTGCCCTTTTAATAATGTCTAATTTCACTTCTAATGTAATGGCTTTTCGTCAACACACTGCCATCGGAAAAGTCTGCCTTACGTTTGGGAGCCATATTGAAGGGTAAGAAGTCACAAAAAAACACAAACACAAAAGTGAGAGAGTGGATGTAAACAAAGCACACGGTACCCAAAGAGTGTATGCAGGGACTCAAGCAATGTGCCGTCTCTCCCAAACAAACACCGCATAACGGCATATTCTTCCGCCGCGCTCACAAACAAGTTTGCCAGCGACATTTGAATTTCACGTCGTAATGCTTCAAATCGAAATTTATTTTTTAAATTATTTATGGGATTACCACCATAAAGTCGAAACACTGCATGTCGAGGGCCCCCTGTATGTTATATTACGATTGTCTTCTGGATTTGTACAGTACAGGTTGCTATTGAATGTTCAGGGGAAAAAAAAAAAGAAAAAAAAACCTTCTCCAAGTCTTCTTGTATTGAGATTTTTCTTTGTGGTTGCTATGAAGGATGAAGATGGGTCCTCCACATTCTTGTAATGGTTAGACCATCATTTTTATTCAGATTCGGATTATGTTTGAGCATTTCACATGCTTCTTTGAATTTCCGCTCGAACCACGTTTTGGTGCAGCATAGGGAATTAGTACCTTTCAAATCAATTCTGTAGTGTTTGGAGTGCGTGATCAGGGAGAACGGTTTTCCGAAATGGGGGTATTTAATGTGTCGTTTGTGTTCATCCTTCCTGATTGGGATGGTTCTCCCTGTTTCCCCTATGTATGGTATGTTACATATGCACTGTATTCTGTAAACCACTGTGGTAGAGGATCCTTGGAAGAACTGAGTAAGTGTCTTAATTTTGTCAGGGATTTAAAGGTGGTTTTGATGTTGTATTTGTGTAGTGTTCTGTCTATTTTTTTGGAAATATCTCTAACATATCGTATGGCAACAGCATTGATGGTCTCATATTCATGGTTAAGAGCTTGTTCATTTGAACAAATCGCTTGAGCTCTGTGTTTAAGTGCTTATGACCCCAAATTTTTGTGTTGTGGTGATAAGAAGTTTTGTGTATGTACTGGCCTGTGTGTGTAGATTTGCGCGAAGAAAATTTGAAGGAAGACGTATGACGAGTGTGTCTAGGAACGGAAGAGTGTTGTTTTTTTCTATTTCAATGGTGAATTGGATGCATTTGTGTTGTTTGTTCAGGTGGCTAAGGAATGTATTTAGTGCTTCACGGCCATGGTGCCAAATGGCAAAAATATCGTCGACGTATCCGAGCCAGATTTTGGGCTTTAGGTAAGCCGACTCTAGAGCTCGTTGCTCAAAATATTCCATATAAAAGTTCGCTATTGGGGGGGAAAGTGGTGAGCCCATGGCTGTGCCCTCTTTTTTTTTTAACTACAGGAAAGCACAAGACAATTACAACGCCACAATGAAAAGAGCAGCCAATCACCCACAAACAAAGTTAGGAGCAACCAACCACCATCGCACCACTGTCTGGTTATCAACCAATGAGATTACAATCTCACCCAAAGTGAACTCTCGCTGCTGAAGAAAGGTTTAAATTATGCCATTGCACAAAGATCAGTAAATAAACTTGATATAATTTATCATATCGAGAGAGGTTAAGATCCCTCCCTGCCAATTTAGCTGACAAAATACGGATTGAAACTGCTTGTTTACTAAATTCAACCAAAATATTAAGCAGCAACCTAAACAAAGTGGAAAAACTAGCCCTCAAATCCCTAAAAAATAACCAACATTATTATCACAAAAGCAGATAAAGAGAATTCCACTGTTGTTTTAAATCAGACAACCTACATAGAAAAAATGAACCATTTGGTATCAGACCAAAACACCTAACAAATTGTAAATTATAATCCCACGCAACACAATAAAAAGAAAACAACAGAATTACTTAAATCAGTGAACACGTGGCCGGAAGAAACAATTAAATAATTAATACCTCAGTATGCCTGCATGTCCAGAATTTATGGCCTGCCAAAAGTTCACAAAACAGACACACCATTACGTCCAATTGTGGAAGGAATCGATAGCCTGAATTACCCAGTAGCCAAAAAAAATTTAGCCGCTGCACTCAAGGAATTGGTAAGTCATTCCCCTTCCTACATAAAAAATACACAGCATTTCATAAAAAAATTAAAAACATTACACTCAATGACCAAGATCTATTAGTCAGCTTTGACATAACTTCCCTTTTCACCAATGTCCTAATCATTGATACTATCTTGCTCTTACAGAACATATTTCCACATGACATCACGGCCCTCTTTGCCCACATACTCTGCTCCGGGCATTTCGTGTGGCAAAACAATTTTTACCTTCAAAAAGAAGGTACAGCCATGGGTACACCACTTTCCCCCCCCGAATAGCGAACTTTTATATGGAAGACTTTGAGCAATGAGCTCTAGAATCGATGTGCCTAAAGCCCAAAATCTGGCTCAGATAAACGATATTTTCGCCATTTGGCCCACGGCCACGAAGCACTAAATACATTCCTTAGCCACCTGAACAAACAACACAAATGCATCCAATTTACCATTGAAATTGAAAAAAAAAAAAAAAACAACTCTCTTCCGTTCCTAGTCACACGTCTTCCTTTTGGCTGTCTCTCTTTCTCAGTCTACCGCAAACCTACACACACAGGCCAGTACATACACAAAACTTCTTATCACCACCCAACACAAAAACTAAGGGTCATAAGCACCCTTAAACACAAAGCTCAAACTATTTGTTCAAATGAACAAGCTCTTAAACATGAATATGAGATCATCAAACATACCTTTATAAAAAATGGATACAGTATAAAAACCATTCACAAGATCTTCCACAGAGATACCACCAATAACAAAAAAGATTTCAAGAATGCTGTTGCGATACGATATTTTAGAGGCATTTCCGAAAAAATAGACAGAACACAAACACAACATCAAAATCACCTTTAAACCCCTGACAAAATTAAGATATCTACTCAGTTCTTCCAAGGATCCTCTGCCACATCTAGCCCACCCAGTGGTTTACAAAATACAATGCACATGTAAAAACCATATATAGGGGAAACAGGGAGAACCATCCCAATCAGGAAGGATGAACACAAATGACACATTAAATACCTACATTTTGTAAAAACAGGCCTTTCCGACCACGCAGTCCAAACATAACACAGATTTAAACATCCTTTGTTGTTTGGCTTTTTATCTTAACTAAAATAACACAGAATTGTTTGGAAAGGTACCAAGTCCCTACACTGTACCAAAACCTGGTTTGAGCGGAAATTCAAAGCAGCATGTGAAATGCTCAAAAACATAATCTGAATAAAAATTATGGTCTTACCATTCCAAGAATGTGGAGGACCCATCTGCTACCTTTAGCAGCCACAAAGTAAAATCTCAATACAAGAACTTGGTGAAGTGTTTTTTTTTCTCCCCGAACATTCAATAGCAACCTGCACAAATCCAGAAGATAATCGTAATATAACAATATGAACTGTACAATTCCAGAAGAATTTTAGTACGTGTGGACTTTAGCAGAGTTTATTGTAGATTTTATTTAATTATTTATTTTTTATCACTACAGGTCAGGCTAAGAAAGAGATTAGTTAACAACGTAGATTTAATTTAGCTTTATAGAGTGCAACAACATGTAGCTTGGTTCCCATACACATATATCCTTCTGATAATGACCTCAATACAGGGGTTGAAACGTCAAGTTATTATTTTATTAATAATCAATAAAATAATCTTTTCAACACGTGTTTTATGTCCCTAACTTCCTATAATATTGATATCTTTATAAAAAATACCTTTAAATAATCTTTTCAACACGTGTGTTTTATGTCCCTAACTTCCTATAATATTGATATCATCTGCATATGCCAGAACTTGTATTGACTTGTAGAAGATAGTTCCTCTTGTATTAATGTAAACTTTTTCAAGCACTATGTTAAACAATAAGCATGCTAATGAATCCCCTTTCGAATACCGTTTTTGAATTTTTAATATAACACTGAGTGTTTCTCATTGTAGCTTTAACTAACGCAATAAGTGTATGAGGTATCTGTAGCTCCTTCATTGCAATAAATAAATGAGACCTCTCTATGCTATCATATGCAGTCTAAAATCTATGAAGAGATGGTGTGTTTCAATTCCAAATTCATTGCATTTTCAAGTATTTGGCATATAATAAAAATCTAGTCTTTTGTAGATCTTCCTTGATGGAATTCATGCTGATAATCACCAATAACATTCTCCACATAGGGGTAAAGTCTTTTTAATAGAATGTTGGAGAAAATTTTATAAGTGGTACATAATAAATTGATTCCTTTATAGTTGAACAGATTCATTACTTTGCCTTCTTATGCATAGGGCACATTACATTCAGATTCCACTCGTCTGAGATAGTTTCATTAATCCAGATTTTGGTTATAAGTTGACACAGCTGCCTGAAATATTCTGTACTGGAATTTTTTTTTTTATTAATTATGCTTGTAGCATATCCATTTATTGCTGGGGCATCATTGTTCTTAACTTTTGTAATAGCTGCTTCCACTTCAGCAATTGTTGGTATTGGTTCAATTGCTTCTAGATCTCTTTGACTCTATTTTATCCATATCATCCAGCTGATCAGATATATTAATATTCAATAGGTCATCAAAATGCTCTAACCATCTTTCTTGTATCCTTTCATTACAACTTAGGATTATTACATAAATCCAGTTTCTATTTAACTTCTGATAGTAGGTCCTACTTTTATTTATACTCAGAGATATTTCATTTCTTTAAGCTTGTCCTCATAGTGTTTCTTCTTTCTATTCTTACACACTCTTTTTTCTTCCTTTCCAGCTATACAATATTCCTCTATAGCTTTATGAGTGTGATTCCTTTGCTGCATTCATCTATATGCCTCATTTTTTGCTAGAGTCATATGTTCACATCGTCGAACCAGTGGCTATATTCAACTCTACCTACTTTTCCTAATACTATATCTGCTGTTGTTGCTATGAAATTCTTAAGAATTTCCCAATCATCATTAACACTCTCACTATCAGTTAAAGTAGACAGGCTTTCATTAAATTTTTCACTATATCTGGCTTTGACTTATGATTCATTCCATCTTGTATTATTAAACTTTCAGGCATTTGAGATTCTGCAGTTGAACAAGTGTCTTGCATCTATTAACATGTGATCAATTTAATTGAAGATGTTTCCATTAGGAAACTTTCAGGCCATTTATGATTATTTTTGTGATTAAACATTGTACTGCCAACTACATATATAATAACATATAATAACAATTATAATAACAACCTTTGATGAGATGATCAAATCAAAAACTTGAGAAATTCATTTTCTTTACTTTTGGTTACTATCTCATCGTCCCAAACTACATTGTTGTAATTCAAATCATCTGTAATGATTGCCCGTTTTACATTTGCTTGACTAATTTGCTTATAGATTTCCTGGTCACCAACATTCCACGTTACCAGGTCTATAGCAACATCTAATGAAGTATTTCATCCTATTTACCTCTATCTCACATCATACTACCTCAAAACCACTATCACTATCTCCCCCATTGCATCTCTACCTTGTATGATAATAACTCTTTCTATCATCAATAGCACTTAACCTCCCTTTTTATGCTTTCTATCTTCATGCAAAGAACTTGCTCCATCATACCTCATCATCATCATCATCAAATTCCTGCCATGTACCCTCAAGGGGTGTAGAGGATATGATAGTACTACATGAAAAATTTACATCATTACTAACTTCCTATCTACAATTTTCCTCCAAATCAGTCTATTACTTGTCAAGACTCCAACATTATCAGATCTTATATTTCTATCATCTAAGGCACTTTGTACTGCATCAATCCACCTATATCTTGGTCTTCCTCTGGGTCGTTTTCTTGCCAACCTGGAAGAAAACACTTGCTAATCTTTCCTCGCCCATTCTATTTAAGTGACCATACCACCTGAGATTAGCTCTGCTAACTCATTCCTGGATGCTGACAATATCAAGTTCTTTCCTAATATCCTCGTTTTAATATGATATTGCCATTGATGCTATCTGTTCATGCCTCTAATCTTTCTCAGGAATCTCATATCTGCAGTCTCTAGTCTTTGGTCAAGAGTTTTACTTTTGACCCAGCTCTCAGATCCATAAGTTAAAATTGGTTTGAACACAGTCTTGTATACAGCTAATTTAGTATTCCAACTAATTTCTCTCTTATTCCATATGAATTTATTCAATTGATTTCCTACCATACCGGCTTTGTTGATTCTGTTGTCTATTTCTATATTTAATTTACCATCTTCAGTAAAAATCGTGCCTAAGTAGGTGAAATATTTTACTTGTTCCATAGGTTCTTATTCACAACACAGTTGACATTTTCAATGATTCTGCCTATTTTCATTGTCTTGTTATTGCTGACCTTCATACCATATCTATTACAACAGTTATTCAATTTAGTCAGAGAATTTTGCAGACTTGTAGCAGATTTATTTAGAAGTATAACATCACATGCATAAAGCAAAGAGCTGACATTAACCTCTCCAATTTTGATATCATGCTTAATACCACTTTCCTTCGTAATGTGACCCATATAGATAATGAATAACAGAGGGGATAATGTACATCCTTGTCTCACACCAGATTCAACATTAAATCATCTTCCTGTACTTCCTTCAATTCTAACTGCTGACTTACAACTCAAATAAAGACTAAGTATTGCTTGATATAATGCCCCATTGACACCATATAACTGCAGCGTATTGAATAGCTTCTCTCTTGGCACCTTGTCATATGCCTTTTCCAAATCGACAAAACTTAAATACAGATCTTTGTTATATTCCTATGCTTTCTCGACTATTTGTCGTAAAGTGAAGATCTGATCCTGACAGCCTCTATTTGGCCTGAATCCAGCTTGTTCTTCACCAAGCTTCTCTTCCACAATTCTTCTCAACCGTTTCTCAAGTATACTTGCATAAATCTTACCACAAACACTCAGTAGGGAAATACCTCTGTAATTCTCACATTCAGTTTTATTTCCCTTTTTATAAACGGGTACTATGAGGGCTCTACTCCAATCATCGGGAATTCGTCCCTCTGTCCAGGCTTTCTGAACTATGCAGTGCAGCCACTGTAAGACTTTTATACCACCATACTTCAGCATTTCTGGTCGAATATCATCTACTCCTGCTGCCTTTCACACATTTCAAGCCTTTGATGGCTTTTTCTACTTCACGTATGGATATGTATTCCTGACTGTATGCCTGTTGAGTGCTTTTTACCACTGTGCTATCACTGCTTGTTTCATTTAGCAATTTTTCGAAGTAAGTACTCCATATTTCGAGGATATCTTTATCTCCCGTTTTCATGTCACCTTTATCATCTCTAACTCCTTTTACAACACTCTTTCCTCCACTTCTAAGCTTCTTCAACAACCTCCAGAATATTTTGCCACCTTCTTGATATTTATTTTCTATGTTCTTGCCAAAGTCCTCCCATGACCTTTGTTTAGATAGTTTTACAAAGTGTTTAGCTTTCTTACATTTGTCTCTGTATTCTCTAAGAGCACAAGATGACTTATTTTTCCAGGAACTTTTGATATGCTTTCTTCTTTTTCCTTCACTGCTTCTTTAACTTCCTGTATCCACCATGGAGTTCTAACTTTTCTATTCTTGCAGACAAATTCACCACATGCCTCTCTAGCTGAATCAATCATAGTTTTCTTCAAGGCTTGCCACTGCAACTCCAAGGTTTGGTTCCTGTTCTCAAACTCTTTCATTTTTTTCTTCAATAATCTTTGTGTATTTTAGTCAACAATTCACATCCGACAGGTGATCAACTTTTATTCCCTTTAAAACTTTCTTACATGTTATTCTTTTCAATATGAAATTCAATTTTGTCCTGCTCAAGACTAAATAGTGATCACTTCCAATTTCAAATCCTTTGTACATTCTGGTGTCCTGCACCAGGGAGAAAACATCACTATGAACAATAACACAGTCAATGCGACATTTCTTATTCCTTGCCTCTTCTCTCCATGTGAATTTGTGCACATTTTTATGTTGGAACATGGTGTTAGTAATAACCAGTGCATGTCCTGAGCAGAAATCCAACAGGTATTTGCCATTATTATTAGCTTTGGTCTTTTCTTCAAATTTTCCTAAAATATTTCTGTATGTCTACAATCATTTCCTACTCTGCTATTTAGATCCCCAACAAGGACCAACTTTTCCTTTTTCATTGTGTCAGTTGCTTTTTTTTAAAGCCTCAAAAAATTCCTCCACTTCTACCTTAGTAGAACTTTCTGTCGGACCATAGGCACAAATAAGGCTCATTGTCAGGTTCCCCATTCTCATATTTGCTCACATCACTCTACTTGAGACTGCCTGCCATTCAAGAAGATTAGCCTTGTATTTTGTGTTGAATACTATGGCTACTCTTTCTTTTCCTTGATTGTCATTGCCTGAATATAACATTTTGTATTTATTGCTCAGAAAGATCTCACCAGTTTTTGTCTTTTTTGTTTCGGTCACCTGTATTATGTCGATCTGGTACTTATCTAATTCCTCAGCTAGCTCCATTTCTTTGCCATTGAGGTTTCTTATGTTGTTAGTACTGATCTTTAACTCTGGTGATGTTGAGTTGGGGTTTGTTTTCAGATTTGTTCCAGTAGCTGACTTTTCACTGTTCACACTGGTTCCCTGGCAAAAACAATGGGGGCCTTGTTTAACCGGGCGATGCCCCAGCCAGCATGAAATTTTCTCATGTTGTACCATCATTTTGTATTTTGGTTTAAGCCAATAAGAATACAATTTGGTTGGCAAAATCCCAATTGCCAGCCCATCCTCGTTCATTCAGTATCCAGGTAGATACCCAACAGGGTGAACTACAAGACGGTGAGGATTGGACATTAGGTCAGAAGCTCTGGTCGGTTCTCCACATTTCTTTAAAGGCTATGTGGAGATTTCCTCTCAGTTATACAGATCATACCTTTCCATCTCTATTCCTGTCAGGATGTCATCCTCATCCAGTCATGTCTCAATTTATCCAAAAAAGTTTGATTGAACGAATTCAATCAATGCAACCATTTCATTTCCTTTGTTTCTGATACTTCTAGTATTTGCATACAAACATAACTCATTCCTTGATCTATAACAAATTTCACTGATACCACTTATTAGATGTGACTTCTCTATACTTTCCTCAAGCCATTTTTTTCTCCCCAAAACCTTTTCAAATCTGTTTTCCCTACATCTCCTTCCTTGTCTAAACATGCATTCATATACTCTTGGAGCATCAACCTTTCTCACACTGTTTCCCCCTGTTCACCTTGAGTCTCCCCATTTCCCTGTTTGGCTTGTACACTTGTTTTCTCATTGCTTTTTACTTGCTCAGATTCATTCTCTGCACTCATTATTGTCCCTTCCAGCAGCAGTATCGCCCAATGACTGACACCAAAACATTCAAATGCAGTCCATCACTATTATACAGTTGAATTGTACCTTCAAACTCATTCCACACATTAACAAACTGTATTGCTTTCCCCTCACACATTTTTGCTAACACATCATTCATAATTCTTGCTCTCCACCTCATCTCATCACTGTCACACAATGACATTTTTCCTATCACACTATTATATTTTATCCTTCTCAACAACTTCCTGATATCCAATCTTACATTCTCCTTGTTCCCAGTCAAGTCATTTGTTCCTACTACCACTACCAACTCCTTTTCTCACTTACTCCTCATGATATGAGGAGTAAGTGAGAAAATAGAAAATTTTCTCATGAAAATCGAAAGTTGCATGTGCAATTACAGCACACTCTACTGGTCGAAACTATAAACACCTTTATTACTTTTGTTCAAAGGGCTGTCCTGTAAAAAATCAATCTCATTTTACTTAATAGGCACACTGTGTAGTTAATTTCTTGAGTGTATTATAAGTTTTTATTAAACAGTTAAAATTCAAAATAGTAAAACTTACCCTAGCAAACCACAAAATCTGAATTTATGATCAAGATGATCTAGCGTTTCCAGATCTGCAGGCTCTAGTACAAAGTCAAATATCTATGAAATAATTAAATGCATACTGTAATATAGAAAAAAACAGAAAAGAAAAAATATTATTAGTGATATAGTTTGGCAGACCGATGTTTTTAAAAAAAATTTTTTCCCCCCTGTTTACAGCAGCATAATTCTTTACTGCGTCTTTCTTAACAAAAATTATGAGGAATTTCATTCTATTCTTAATATGCTTCAGCTCACTTTTTCATTTCACTCAAAAGTGAGATGAGGAAACTACAGAATACTCCATTGTTCAGTTGGTATTGATGATGCCCTATGTTTGGAAAGAACTGATTTCAATCTATAATGGGAAGAAGTTTTATAAAGGCTTTTTGATTTAAGATGAGTTAGTCAGATAGCCAGCTGCATAGAGGTGGTGGTGAGTGAGGTTTTTCCTCCTGGAAACCTAGGTTTTTCATCCCTGTAAAAGAGAAAAATGAGCCAGAAGAACATATGCAATTATCAAAAATAATACACTACTCTCTTATGGCCTTAGATGCTTTGATAGCTCTAAGAGAGTAGTCTGTGTATTCTGAGCCACACAGACGCTAAGACTTAGTCTCTATGTGGCCCAAAATACTTTGCTTATTTGAAAGGAGGACTTTCAACTTCAAAAAGAAGGATCAAAAATAACACATTTCACTTGAAGACAAAATACTACAAATATGAGAATTCTGAGGACAAGAAAATTTATGGAGTGATAAGATTAGCATCAATGGTAGAACCATATCAAAAACAAAAACAAACAAAAAATGATTATTACTTATTATTACTGTCAAATCTCAGCTAATCACAGCATTCCATAACATTCAAAGGAATCGGCTTGCACAAGGGAACGAGAAACTCCTTACTTTACACATTAATGTCATCTGCATAATTGTAACATAATCTAATGTGATGTCCTCACCAGTTTAGCGATGTGTCTCTTATTCAAAATCTGTGAAGCCACAATAACTGCTCCACTCCTCATAGTTCTCTCCAACTTTACATCATCTGGAAACTACTGCAAATCCCATTTGTACCTCTCCCAATATCATTAATATATAAATGATCCCACAACAGAACCCCTAGGGAACACACACAAATTGCTGGTACCCCTCAATCGGCCAATCTCCTATCAGATGCACTAATATAATAGTTATTGAATCAATTCCAATTTAGTTAACGATAATAATTACCAGCTTGTCACATGGTAATTTATTAGAGCCTTCAGAGAGAGATGCATATACACTATATGCATCTCTCTCTTATCCAATGCATTTATTTCCAAATATCTTCTACCTCTTTTATAGTGCTTTTATCCCACTTGGTGCAGGGTCTGCTATGATTATGTGACTGTGAGAAACCTCAACTGGCTTGGTGCAGAGACTGGCATTGGGGGTTGTGGTGATGGGGGGGGGGACGATTTTCATGTCTGTAGATGTGTGTATTCGTGAGACAGGTTTGCCTGTTCTGGGGGATGAAAAATTCAAGTTTCTGAGTGAAAAAACACTACCTCCATATGAGAATGGCTAACTCACCTTTAATTGAAAAAGACCAGATAAAGATCCCTCAGCCCTTGGGCAGGAATTGAACCCAGGTCTTTCTGACCAAAGGGCTTCATCTATACCAACTGAGCTATGGAGGCTCTCCATTTGTTACCCCATATGCACATTTTGAAAAACATAGTCTCCCTATTTCTTCATGGTTACACATGGTGATCAGCATTCATTATTAAAATTATGGAAACAATTACTGTGTTGTATTAAAACTTCAGTTTAATATAAACAAAATAATCACTCGATGTTTCAACCTTCACAATTAAGTTCATCATCTGGAATATACATATATATATATATATATATATATATATATATATATATATATGGGGGGGGGGGTTCTGAAAAGTTCTCAGCCTAACAATGAAAAAATGATATAATTTCAAAATTATTTTTATTTTTCACATACTCTCCCTTAAGACTAATACGTTTATTCCAGTGATGCTCCAGTGCCATTATCCCATCACTGTAGTGGCTCTCAGTAAGATCTGAAAAATATCCCTCTACAGCTGCAATCACCTCTTGATTTGAAGAAAACTGCTGACCAGCAAGGAAGAGTTTTAGTTGTGGTAAGAGACTGAAGTCAGAGAGAGGAGCCAAATCTGGGGAACAGGGTGGATGTTCCAACAGTTCATAGTACAAATCCCTTAATTTTCCCATTACCAAAACACCTTTGTGAGCAAGTGCATTGTCCTGATGAAAGATGATTTTTTTTCCCTGCAAACCAGGTCTTTTCTCACAAATGTTTTTGTCTAGTCTGGTTAAAAGATAAGAACAATATTCCCCGGCTATCGTTTTATCCATTTCAAGATAATTAACAAACAAAATGCCCTTAGCATCCCAAAACATCGATGTCATGACCTTTCCTGCTGATGGAACCGACTTTGTCTTCTTTGATGCGGAACAATCAGCTTCTTTTCACTGTTTTGACTTCTGTTTGGATTCTGGTGTGTAATGATGAATCCAAGTCTCATCCATAGTAATTAATCGATGCACAAAATCAGTTATATTCTTGTTAAAATGCTACAAGCACTGTTCAGAGATTTTCTTGTGAGTGCATTTTTGATCTGCTGTAAGCAAGCACAGCACCCATCTTGTGCAAAGCTTTTTCATTTGCAATTCTTCATGCAAAATATATCCTGCACGTTCTTTAGAAATGGTTATAGTGTCAGCATTCACGCACTTTGACTCGCCGTTCATTCAATACCATATCATGCACTCGATCAATGATTTCTGATGTTGATACACGTTTTGGATGTCCTTCACATGGATCATCTTCAAGACTGGTATGTGGCCATGTTTAAACTCGGCAGCCCATTTCTTATTTGTCGAAAACGAAGGAGAAGAGTGCCCATAAACTTTTATGAACTTTGAATGAATTTCTTTTGGCATTAAACTTTCTTTTACAAAGAATTTTATAACCACACAATACTGAATTTTATCCATTTCAAGGGACATATACAACACTTGTGCTTCAGACTATAAAACAAACTACTTGATAGAATGACTACTACCAATTTCATATGGATGCTTATGACAGATGTACCAACTTAGAAAAAAAATTGTGCCGATAGTGTTGCCATCTATGGTTGAAGCCGAGAACTTTTCAGACCTCCCTCATACAATGAAATAAGCTAAATTACAATCTACATGGTATGCTAAACTTACATTAATTTGGTCAACCATTAAAACTGCTGGCCTGACCTCTGGTGACGTTTATAAATAATGTCCATAGCAAAAATATCATCAACGTTCTTCAAAAAACCTCATCAAAAATGGGTATAATTTAGATTACAGTAAAACCATAACTATCCCATACATTAAAGGGTTATTAGATAAAATTAATAGAATTCAACACCATTATAACTAATAGGAGTGTGAGGAAAGATAGTAAGCATGTTGCCTAGGTATGACAGTGGTCAGATGAGGCAGAGACCAAGGATTATTACTATTATATTATTATTACCCCAAGACCGCATGAAGTGATAGACTCATCTGGGAGGTCCTTTTATCACACACACACAGCTCATCATACCATGTCTTAAACACACTCACACTCCTTGCAGACACCACAATCTCAGGCAAGGCATTCCAATCATTCACAACTCTGCACGAAAAAAAACATGCCTCTCACTCCCCTACTTACACCCTCTTTATACAGTTTCCAGGGATGACCTCTGGTTCTCCCCTGATCTCCCACTATTCTCTGTAGAATTTCTCCACCATTGATCTTATAACAACCCCTTACCAACTTGTAGGTCTCTATCATGTCTCCCATCTTCCTTCTCTCCACCAGACTCTGCAAATTACATCTTCTCAATCTTTCCTCATACTCAACATTCCAGAGGTCAGAAACTACCTTAGTCAGTCGCCTTTGGACCCTTTCCAACTTCTCTTCATCTGTCTGAAAACCCGGTGATCAAATCTGGGCACAGTAGTCCATGTGTGGCCTAATCAAAGCCTTATACAATGGAACAAGAATCTCCCTACTTCTACATGTCAGTGTCCTCTGCATCATTCCCAGAAGTCTTTGTGTTGTCTTCACAATTTTGGCGATGTGTCCCCTAAATTTTAGATCCTTATCCACTATCGCCCCCAGATCTCTTATTTCCTCTACTTCCAACAATATATTCTCACCAAGCATAAATTGTGCATCCCATCTTTGTTTTCCAAATTTTAAAACTTACCATTTTGCACATTGAACTCACATCCCCATTTGCTTGCCCAATCACTCAATTTATTCAAGTCTTCTTGCAAGGCCACAACATCTTCACTACTCTTTATGGTTCGTCCCAACTTTACATCTTCTGCAAACAACTGAATATCTCCATCCAAATCTTCGCCAATATCATTAATACACAAGTTAAACAGTAATGGCTGTAAAACAGACCAATGAGGCACTCCACTAGTGACTTTCCTTTTTCTGGATATCGCACACCCCCATACACAACTTGTTGATATCTATCAGATAGCCAGTCTCCAATCTAATGCACTAATCTAATATCCAATCCCATCTGCTCTAGTTTGACTGTCAACTAATCATGAGGTACTCTATCAAAAAGCCTTCGCGAAATCCAAGTATATTACTGTGTATCTTTCTCCTCTGTCCAAGGAAGCAGTCACTTTATTGTAATAAGTAAGTAGATTACTAAAACATGACCTCCCTTTAGCAAATCCATGCTGTCCATCAAAGATAATCCCATTGTTGTCAACCCAACCCTGGATCCTAGTTCTCACAAGCTTCTCCAACAACTTAACCACAATACCTGACACACAGAGAGGCCTACAGTTTGATGCTTGAGTTCGATCACATCCTTTATGAAGTGGCACAATCTTGCCCTCCTTCCACTCCTTAGGAACTTGACCAAATGCAAGACTCATATTAAAAAAAAATATGTCAAAAATTAGTCAACTCCCTAGCACATTCTTTCAGAATATGTGGTGATATATTATCAAGTCCCACAGCCTTATTTACATCTAGTTTATTCAACTCCCCCAAACACCTCTTGCTCGCTTACAGTCAGTCTCTCCTCCCCATCATCAACTGATCTCAATCTCTCTATGAAGTCACATTCACAAGATTGAAAGATTTTTATGAACTGCTCATTAAGTATCTCCACCAGACATTCTGCAACAGCTGTCTTTATACCATTTCCTCCAATCAATGTCATCCTTCCATAATCATTCTTTCTTTTGCTGGCTACATGTCAAAAGAACTCCCTTGGATTCTTTTTGGCTTCATTAGCTAACTGCTGTTCATACCTCTCTTTAGCTACTCTCACCAACCAAGTTATCCTCCTTGCCTGGTCTTTGTAGACCTCATGAAATTGGTTATTTCCACTTCTCTTATGCTGCCTCCACAATGCCCTTTTTCTCTGTATCGCATGCTTAATCTCTTTATTCATCCATCTCACACCTACCTTATTTAACCTTCTCACTCTTGGAATACATTTATACATTGCATCTACTAGATAGTTTTTGAAAATCCCCCAAGCTGCATTGATCTCTTTTCCAGCTAACTCCTCATTCCATGCTACACCTGCAAGCTGTCTCCTGAGCTCTTCATTATCACCCCCCTTGTAGTTCCACATATACCCATTTCTCACAGGGGTCTTCGCACTGCTGACAACCACCCAGGTAATCACCTCATGGTCACTCTCACCAATTGGTGGATGATTTGACACCTCATTTATAATTATATCCTTTGATAAGATGACCAAATTCAAGACCCTTAATGCTCTTGTGCCCTATGTTACAAACTGTCTCAGGTAGTTATCCCTCAAAAATTCAAAAAACTCATTTTCTTTAGTTCCAGTTGCTATTTCATCACTCCAGTCTATATTGCCATAATTAAAATCACCCACAATGATCACCCTTTTCTTATTTGCTTGGCTAATTTGACTATACATTTCACTATCACCACCATCCACATTACCTGGTCTATAACAACATCCCACCTCCATCTCACACCATACTGCCTCAAAACTACTGGCACTATTTCCGTCTTGCATCTCTACCTTGTATGGACATAACTCTTTCTCTATCATCAATAGCACTCCCCTCCTTTTTTACCCCTTCTATCCTCACGAAACATATCATACCCTTCCATCTCTATTCCTGTCAGCATGTCATCCTCATCTAACCATGTCTCACTTATTTAGGCAATCTTTGGGTGAACAAATGCAATTAGTGCAACCATTTCATCCGCCTTGTTTCTTATACTTTTAGCATTGGTATACAAACCCAACAGCTCATTTCTGGATCTACAGCTAGTTCCACTGATACTACTCACTCAATGATCTCTCCATGCTAGACTGGGGCCATTTCCTATTCTGCTTCTTCATTTTAGAACATATCCAATGCCTCAATCACTCTACTCATTTTAGCGCCTGGAAAACATACCTTCTGCATTCTATCCTCTAGCACACTTTTAATAATGGCGTCGCCATACAACACCACTTGCTCATCTTTCGTTAACTCTTTCATGCCATCATGATTTATTTTAATAGTTTTGAAGTGAATTCTCTTAATTTCATTCCGCATCCATTTCATTTCTTGCCTCATCGAATCCAATTCAACTTCCGAATCTCACGATACATTCTCTCTATCATTCAATCTTTCTAACCTTCTAACTCTCGATCCCCTCATTTATTTATGAGAGAAAGAAGAGCACCTTAAGAGAATTTGTCAAAAATTATTATTATTATTATTTAGGCTTCCAAGGAGTCAAAAGACTCATCTTGGGAGGTCCTTCCTAGGAAGCACAAGTCTATCAAGACTCAACGTTGGGAGGTCCCTCCCAGGAAACACAGAGTCTATCATACCACTCCTTAAACTCATTGACCGTTCTCTCTCTCACCACTCTATCAGGCAATGCATTCCATGGTTCAACCACCCACCATGCAAAGAAACCACTCCTCACCCTCTTGCTCAGAGTTTCCTTTCATAACTTCCAGGGAATAGCCCCTTTTCATCACTCCTTTCTGCTGTTCAACCAAGTGAAAAAACTCCCCACTGTCAACTCTGTAACCACCTCTCCTTCTATGCACCAAACTCTGCAGTCCACATTCCCTCAGCCGATCCTCATAACTAACATTGTAAAGTCCTGAAACTGTCTTTGTTATCCGCCTCTGAACTCTTTCCACAGTTAATTTATCCCCTTCAAATCCCGGGGACCAAATCTGAGAACAATAGTTTAAGTATGGTGTGATCAGGGTCTTATACAACGGAATGATAACTCTTTTATCTCTGCAGGTCAGCATCCTTCTCATTATTACAGCAATTCTTTGTGTTAACTTCACCACCTTTGCAATATGTCCCTTGAATTTCAGTTTTCTATCAATCATCAGCCTCAGATCTCTTGTCTCCCCTACTTCCTCCAGTATAACTCCTCCCATAGAGTATGCAGCATCCCATCAATGTTTCCCAAACCTCAAGACCTAATATTTTGCTGCATTAAACTGAAATCCCCCATTCATTTGCCCATCTATCTAGCTTATTCAAATCCTCCTGCAGGGCTACCACATCTGCACTATTACTAATAATCCTTCCCAGCTTCGCATCATCTGCAAACAACTGAATATCCCCTTGCAATCCACTGACAATGTCAATGATATAAAGTTTAAACAATATAGGTCCCAGTACTGAGCCCTGTGGGACCCCACTTGTAACCCTCTGCCTCCTTGAAACTGCCCCACCATACACAACTCTCTGATACCTATCGGACAGCAAATCCTGAATCCAGCTGACATCCAAAGCCATGTGCCGCAACTAAAATATCAGCTTATCATGTGGCACCCTGTCAAATGCTTTCACTAAATCCAAGAAAATGGCAGTATATGCCTTTCCCTCATCTGCTGATCTTGTAACTTTATTATAAAAGGCTAGCATATTACTAAAACGAGAGCGCCCCTACACAAATCCATGTTGACTCTCACAGATAACATTACCTTCATCTGCCCAATGTTGTATACGGTCCCTAACTAATTTCTCCAAGTTCTTAACAACTACTGATGACACACAAACTGGCCTATAATTAGGCACTCCCAGTCTGCTACCGCCCTTATGCAATGGCAGTATCTTACCTTCCTTCCATTCCCTGGGCACCTTTCCTGTAGCCAGACTTTCATTGAAAAGCCAGGTCAAAGGAGCTGTCATTTCCTTAGCCCATTCTCTCAAAACTCGTGGTGAAATACCATCCAGTCCCACAGCTTTACTGACATCCAGAGTACTCAACATTTTGAACACGTTCTCCTCCTGAACCTCTAAACCTCGAACCTGCCCAATTAAATGTGTTTTAATTAGGCAGATATAAACCTGTGAGTGATATTTCTAACAATGTGAATGGAAGTGGTAGAGAAAGAGGTGAGAGAGTGCAACATCAGTAATACAGAAGTTGTAGAAGGAAAAAAAACAGAAAAAAGTATAATGACAGAATATTACAGCTGAGATGAGTACCTCATAACATAAACAATAGTTGGATACACTGGAAAAATGATAAGCAATTATGAGAAAAGTTAAGAAAGTTAAATATCATGTGAAATTTATTTTCATATTATATTTGTAATATGGAAGCCTTAGACAAGAAGTGGAACAAGTGGAAGATATAATAGTATTAATCAGAAAAAATGACTTAAAAGTAGATAAATATGGTATGAAAGACCTATTGAATGAAAAAAAAAAAAAAAAAAAAAAAAAAAGTCAAGATTGTAAACCTCTTGGTGAGTAAGCTCAGGCAGAGTGCTGTGATTGCAAATGATTCAATGATTTAAGACAAAAGGCTACAAAATGCTAAACATTTTGAAGCCAGTTTTAATTTATTATGTTTAATTCTACAAATATCTGTTTAAAATCTGATCCTGAAAGCTAGAAACAATTCTTTCTAGAAACTAGAAACAAGTATGCTTGCATAAATCTTGCATGGAACATTCAGTATGGAGATTCTCCTTTAATTCTCATATCCATGTATTCTATGAATTGCTATGAATCCTAACCATCTGCAATTCATTCGGGAAGTATACCTTCATATTTACTTTGAATATTACAGCTATTTATTTCTCTTCTTGATCATTGTTGCATGAATACAACATTTTACAGTTATCTGGAAATGCATTTTTTTCGGTCTTGTTCAACTGGGTAGCACAAGTTATGCTGATTGCATGGTATTTATGCAGTTTTTCTGCTAACTCCATCTCATGTCTGCTGAGTTTGAGTTCATTCAGTAGATGATTTTTTACTGATCCTAATGGTTCCTTGATGAAAGCAGGGGGAGGCTTATTCAAATTAAGGGGATATTAAATCCCACATTGTTTTAAAACCGAATAAGAAACTCAAAGATTGGCATCAGAGAGTTTCATGCCAAATATAGTAAACTATAAAAGTATTGGCGGTTACTAGCGTGAGGTAATGCAGGTAGTCCTAGTATGTAGTACAATCTCAGGCAACTCATTGCAAAGGTGGGGAAAGTTCTGATCGTTAATCTTGGTATTTTCCATAATGTAAAAACACATTTCCTAGGAAATGTGTTTTTATATTTTACACTGTAAAATTTTACAATGTAAAAACATTTTTTTACATTTTACATTTTACAATGTAAAAATGTGTTTTTACATTTTACACATTTCCTAGGAAATGTGTTTTTACATTATGGAAAATACTAAGATTAGCGATCAGAACTTTCCCCACCTTTGCAACGAGTTGCCTGAGATTGTACTACATACTAGGACTACCTGCATTACCTCACGCTAGTAACCGCCAATACTTTTATAGTTTACTATATTCGGCATGAAACTCTCTGATGCCAATCTTTGAGTTTCTTATTCGGTTTTAAAACAATGTGGGATTTAATATCCCCTTAATTTGAATAATGTTTATATCACCGAAATGAAGCCTATTGGCTCTTTATATTTAAGTAAGGGAGAGCCTTGTTAATTGGACAATATCCCAGTTAATATGACATTCAATCATGTTCTACAATTTGTGTGTGGTGTGAAGTCATCACAGAATACAATTTAATTGCCTAAGTTCTAAATTGCCAGCTCATTCTTATTCATTCAGTATCCAAGTGGATATCTAGTAATAGGACACACCACAAGAAGGTGAAAATATGAGGGTCAAATTATAGGCTGTTAGCCTGTAAGCTAACTTCTTGTAACGATTTTTGTATTAGCTGCCACTATACTATACTATGAATGTTACTAACAAGTTTTAAATTTATAAATACATACAGAATATACAATCTACTTTTATCTAATGCAGCATATAGACTAAAACTAAAAGAGCTATTCTTTTTAGATATTGCAAAATAAGTTAATAATAACCAAACTTTCTTCAACACAGGTTAGTCTCATGCCAGCTTGTTAAAAGGCAACAGTGCTCTCCAATGTGTTTTAGAAGCCCAGTTATCTGACTACAATAGGCTCTTTAGGCAAATACGAAATGAAATGAAACAGACACAAGTGCCTCTCCTTCGAACACACACTAGTTACATGAATACCAAATGTATCAGAAATATTAATAATAAAATAATAATTTATAGGACCCTCCCCCCCCACAATGGAAGGTAATTACATAAGTAATCACCCCATCTCCTAACAGTATAGCATCCTCAAACAATTTGCACACCGACCCAGGATTTGTTTGAATGACATTGCCACTGAATTCAGGTATACCTTTACAACACTTTTTTTTTTTCACAATGACTACAACTCCTATATAACAGACAAAATACTGCCTGTTCCCTATCCCTCCTGTAACCAACACACAAGATCTCAGCAAACTATTCCTATCCCTTCAATCCAGGGGGGGGGGGGGCATCTGAAAAGACAGCTAAAATTCTTTGCAAATATAATCTTTATGCTACTTTAAAATCACATATCCTATTAGGATGGGTTCTTCATCCTATAAAACAGACAAATCAGCCATCAGAACACACAATTAATAGACATAATGCACTAGCTCATAGCCTGAATTACTTTGGCTGTAAAGATCAGCTTCATCCTGTTGCACATCCTGAAGCACATAAAGTTCTTTGTGCCTGAAACTTGGCTTACCTTGGACAGACTGGTAGATCTGTTAACATCTGCTTTGAAGAACATAAAAATTACATTTGTAATAATCTGTATGGTAAGTCAGGGCTGGCAGACCATGCTCTGAATATTTCTTTATACAGGGTTAAATGAAAGAAGAAGATAATTGTGGTGCACAGCAGTTGTTATAGGTCTGAGAAATATTTGTGGAAATGGCATCGACTATGAAACACCTCCTTAACCTTAACAAGTATGGCTGCATTAATTTGCCAAAGATTTTGCAGATAGTCATTCTAAGATTACATTTAGCCTGACATATCTAAATTAGCTTTGTTTTTAACTGGCCTTGGTAGGACATTAGTTACTTTTTAGTTACAGTTTGAATTGTCCTTACAACATTAAATGCCATGTGTTATCCCACAGTTGTGATTTGTAGTCTGAATATGCTGGTTAGAAGTCTAGTAAAATATTAGTAAGTTCAATAAATGCATTATTTATTTTCTTCTGGTGTTGTTTATACTGCAGAGCACTATTGAGGATAACACCAACATCAAGCCTATGTATAAACATACATACATTACACAGAAAATTGTGAATCAAAAGTCAGATGCATTGCAGATCTTTAGGTTTTTTAATACAGAAATTTATGCATTATATCAGTTGAAACAATGCATTGAAGCTTTATGCAGTAGTGAAGCTTAATTTGTTCCAACTGCTTAAAGATGTGTTCAATATGATTTAAACTTGATGTGGAATTATTTATTCCTCATACATTAGCTCTCTTTTAAAAATATCTTGACTTTAAAAAGAAACTGTGTAAAAACTGTTGAATGACTTTTCCAAAAAAGAAAAACCACAAGAGGAACAGGATGGGTTCTTGTAAGGGAGAGGAACAGGATTTAATGGCAGCTGTTTGCTCTGCTTTATCACTCATAAATCTTCAAACCATTGATAGCTATAAACTCAACTACCAGTGGTGACTAAAGTGGAAATGAACTGTCTAAAATTTCCAAAATTTAGAGATTTAACAGTTCCATCCATTCCATTTGGTGAATAAAAAGTATTTGAGGATTTAAGAAGAAAACCAAAGTTAAAATATCAACTTCTTACTTTATAAACTGATAAAATATTTTACTGAACTTAATTGGTTTTTAAATTACACCAAAGCATCTAAGATTAAGTGGTGATTATTTCTATGTTGCAAATGTTCTTGGCCAGTATGTACACCATATTACATCAGGTGAAAACCCTAGTGTGTCTTTGTATGAGGCTGCACAAAAATCATAAATATTCTATTCAAACTATTATGGAATTTTGTAAATAATGGAAAGAGATGTAGCAAGAGCACAAGTTAGGGAGAAAGTCATACTATTTCATACAATAAATATATTGTGTTAGACTGAAGAGACAGTTTCATTTCCACCGGTAGCCAATCAGAATGGCCCAAGACTCACTAATTATAAACAGCATCTGGTCAAGAGATGGCTGACAACTGCTGCCATGTTATAGTCTTTAATCCTAACACAATATATTTATTGTATGAAATAGTGCGGTTCTGCATCTAATTGTTTCGAGTTTATGGGAAGAAAAAAAAAAAAAAAAACTGCTTGTCTGTGCCAGAAATTGACTAACTCGGAAACTGGTCGAACAAAGGGTTAGAAAGATTTCTCTAGTTGCCAACCACGCAGCCTATCACTGTAGATGCAACTGCTACTTCCACAGGGCTACACAGGTCTTAAAAAAAAGTTCAATGTTTATTATTATTATTCGTGATACCTCCAAGGAGTCCGAAGACTCATCGCAGGAGAACACCCACTGTACAACTCTCTGTCTCCACTACTACACAGAGCCTCTACTACCAATCACCTACATCAACACCATCTACTACCCACAACCACCACCACCACCACAGCTAGAATTTTTTGTCTGTAAATTACGTCTGTTCTGAAGGGCTGATTTGTCTGTGTGCGGGATGAAAAACCCAAGTTTCTGGGAGAAAAAACCCTGTTGCCTCCGTATGAGATCGGCTAACTCACCTTCAATTGAAAAAGTCCATATAAAGATTCCTCCCATCATGATGAGAATCGAACCTAGGCCTTTTCTAATCGAAGGGTGCAACATACCGTCATTCTTCCAACTGCGCTATGGAGGCTCACTCGTTATATGGCCATATTTAGGGTTTAACACAAAAACAAGTGAACAATGAAAATAAATAACAAACACGGTAATTTAAAAAAATACACAACTTTAGTGTTTTTTTTTAAATTATTTTTATTATGTTTGTTATATATTTATTTATTTAATAACTAAAGTTGCAGGATGGTGTGAACATGTTTGCTGAAGAATGGTTTTTGTTAACTCTGGCATTATGAAAAGATTCTCCATAACTTGGGCTGACATTAATTCTTGTTAAGGTTCAGGAGAATTTTTAAAACTCTTCAGACCTGCTGAAAAAAAAAGAAGTCGTCGCTGCTATTAAGAACTATTTCCCCATTCCCAGAGAATTTTGTGGATGGTGTCGTTCTTGTGAATAGAATATCTAGGTTTGATCCTTAATTAACATCTAGAGTAATAGATGTTTGTATAGTTCAAAGATTGTCATAAATATTGTCTATAGACCGAAGTTGAACAAGCACAATCTGGTATGCTTCAGGGAATGGTATGGGATATATACTTCTATAATCATGTTAAAATTTCTGGAATAAACTACGTAGAGACATGAATAAAATAACCAATTTATTAACTAAATTAAGTTTTTACAACCTGATGTTTTGCTGGCTCAAGCTAGAATCATCAATGGCATTTTTAAGATACAAACTCAATGGAGACTATGATTACAATGACTTCCAGAACAAGGACAATTACATGCACGGAAGACAACAGTGGCACTCTATGGTGATGTTTTGTGATTATTGCTGATCGGTAGATACGATGGCATGCCAAAATTTATGTAGAATTACACCATTTCTGTTACAGTTCAATGGGTTTTGTAGCACATGAGCCACTTCTAAGAATAGTCTTTGTGGTTTACAATTGGATCTATGTAGTAACTTTGCTTTTTTACACCTGATGAAATGGTCTTTATCTAAGGCATGTTGGGCTAATCCACTTTTTGGTTGCCTATATCAAATATATTTTTTGTTATTTTTTTTTCTAGTAATAATAGTCCATCCTGTTTGTCCGAAGTATAGGATCCCACATTGACAGGGAACGCTGTAGACACCTGAGAAGGAGAGGATCCTGATGGTCCTTAATTTTTCTGAGGAAATTGGAGACTTTGTCCAGAGGTTCATAAACTGTTCTGATTTTGTGTTGTCTAAGGAGTGAGCCTAGTTTATTTGCTGTACCTTTGATATAAGGTAAGGACGTGATGTATATGTAGTCTGGTTGGGGGGGGGGGGGTCTTTTTTAGAAGTTTAGCAAGGTTTTTTTTTTTTTTTTTTTTTTTTTTTTGATGTAACTGTTCTGTTCAAAATAGTGTAAGTATAGCCTCTTGTTCCAGATGAAGTGCCTGTACTGAGGACAAAATTCATTCTTCCTTAGAGGCTAAAGTTTTAAAAATTTCTATTTTTTGGGTAGGATGGTATGGAATATGAGTGGAGACATATAAAGTAGCTGATATTAGCATTTGAAATTAACATTTCCAAATAAGAAGATGCTATGTCAATGTACCATAAAGTTAGCATATCAAATACATCTAATTTCCTGCTTATTTTTACAATATAAATGAGACAATGCATAGCTCATTTCAGTTACAATGTTATTAATTAAACTAGAATATTTTTCATACCTCCATATTTTCTTTAAGTCTTTCTTCATGACTAGTTTTGTAGACAACAATTAAATTATTGTCAACATGGTACCTTAAAAGTATCTAAATGAGAAAAGAAAAAAAAAAACAAAAACTATATAAACCAAAATTAAATAGGAATTTTTTTTAAGTAATTATTATTATCAATAGACCTCCATGGAGTCAAGACTGATCATGAGAGGTCATACTCTCACATACGCAGCTCATCATACATCAACTTAAATGCATTCACTGTCCCTATCAGTGGTGTCCGGTGAAAGTGGGGGTGCTGCATATAAAAACAAAACATCTGTTCAAATTTAACTACTAGTTTGTCATGTGGCAATCTATCGAATGCCTTTGCAAAATCTAAATATACTACCGTATATGTGGTTATCCTAATGGCCATGCGCTTCGCAACCATATACCTAGGAAAGGAGTGTCCTGGGGTTCGATTCCCGTTGCCGACGTGAGGAGCTTAAGGATCTTTTTCAGACATAGCCAAGTTAGCCGGTCTTTGGTGTGAACAGTAGGGTTTTTCTCGCCAGTTTATCTGGAGTTTTTCCTCCAGCAAGCAGGTAAACCAGCCCCATGAACACACACACAGAGCTACAGCCATGAAATAGACTAGGGGGGGGAATAGGGCTAGTCACCTTATCCTTGGGATGGGTGCAACTTAGAAGGGCTTAAGCCAGCTCTGTAACCAGCCAGTAGACCTAACACTGGCCTGTTACAGAGGAGGGAGAAGAAGAATACACATATCCCTTGTCCAATGTATTCTTCACCATGTTATGATAAGTAAGCAGATTGCTAAAACACAATCTTCCTTTAACAAAACTATTCTGCCCATTAAAGAGAATCCACTGCTGTCTACCCAGTTCTAAATCCTTGTAATCACTAGCTTCCCCAACACCTTGACCACAACTCCAGACAAGAAGATTGGCCCATAATTCAAAGCCTTCATCTTATCATCTCCTTTATGAAGTGTAACAATTTTGCCATCTTTCCATCCTTTGCAACTTGGGCTAATCTAAGACTCTTATTAAAAATGTACATTAAAGCTGTTGTTAACTCCCTAGAACATTCCCTCAAGATGAGCAGTGATAAACCATCAAGTGCCATGGCCTTGTTGACATCAAGTTTACTTAATTCTTCATATAACTCCTGCTCGGTCACCATCAGTGGTTCCTTCCCCATTCTCAATGCTCTCAAGTTCTGCATTATGTTACAATCACAAGGATGAAATACTTTAATGAACTGCTCATTGAACACCTCTACTATATCCTCTTTGGTGGTCATCATTTTTCCTATATTGGTGACCAACATCATCCAACTTCCCATAATCATTCTTCCTTTTACTGGCCACATATAAAAAAAAAAAACTAACTAGGATTTCTTTTAGTGTTATTTACTAACTACGGCTCAAACCACACTTTTGCTAACCTTATTAAGTGAGTCACCTTCCTTGCTTGCTCTTTGTATACTACTCATGTAACTGATTATCTCCACTCATCTTGTGTTGCCTTCAACTCTTCAGTCATCCATTTTACACCTACCTTATTTAATCGCTTGACTTTTGGAATACACTTATCATTGCCTCTGCCAGATACTCCTGAGTAGAGACTAAGCAGCATTGATTTCCTTCCCATTTAATTCCTCATTCCATGATAACTACCAATACCAACTCTTTTGCTTGCATACTCCTCTTATCCAATGCTTCAACCATCCTGCTCGTTCTACCTCCTGAAAAACAGACCTTGTGCACATTTTCCCTCACCACATCTCTTATCATTGAATCTCTGTACATTGCTATTCTCAAATCATTCAATATTTCTTTCAAATCTTGTCCCTGTTTCTTCCTCACATTCCCACAATTCAAATCTATGCAAATCCATAATTCTCCTCATCAGTTCATTACTCATGTGTTTAATCTCTTACCTCATCTTTACCAATTCTTCTTTCATATCTTCGATTAGTTTTCCAGTGCCCTTTACACAAATGCCATTTTTCCTACCTTGAACATCCACTGCCTTACCACTCACTGCTGCTAACTTGCCTCTGACTGTCTTACCATCTACACATGCTGTCTTACCAATCAACATCACTAACTCATCATTTTGCCCACTGCCTTACTGTTACTATTCAAGCACTTAGCTGTACTGTCAACTCTGCTTACTCCTGTAGCTACATCCACGATCTTTTGCCCACTACCACTTACATTCAATGATATCTCATAATCCATAAGTATGCTACACTTCTTACATATCCATACTCTCTTATCTCTCCTATTTATCCTCTCCACATAAATAAGAAGAGGGGGGGAAAAGAAAGGGAAAGCTACTAAAAATGCAAGTTTCAGTATGAGTAGATTTTACTTCTAATATGATAATTATTATTTTTTTTATTATTCAGGACCCCATGAAGTCACAAGAATCACTGTGCAAGCCCATCTTAGGCAATGCAAAGTATCATATCATATCATACCATTCCATATACAGAGATAGAATATCTATATGCAGTGGTGATCTATAAGGGGCTCGCGCGAGCCCTTTGTTAAATTTTTTGCAAATTTGCGAGCCCCTTGTTCTTCTTGTTTACTTTTTTATTTTTCAAAAAAAAAACAAAAAAAAAATAGACTAACAAAAATTAGTCTATTCGGCAGTGTATAGATTATTTGGAATTATTGTTTCAACTCCTCTATAATGAATGCACCCAAGTCTGAAAATAAAATAAGTGCATGCACTGTCTTTACCGTTCTCCCTTCTGGTAGCCAATCGTATGGTAAAACTGTTGATTATCACTTGAAGTATAAAAACCAAAGAGAAATAACGTATTTCACTATTATTGCATTTAGATAATATTTATTTATTATTTACAGATTGTTTGTCATAAAAACTTCTATCATAAACAAAACAAATTTATTTTGTTTATAAAAATTGCAGACTACTGCATATGTGCGATTATAAAAGATTTTATTCTTATTATATTTTGATAGTTAAAAAATGTTTTTCTTATGTAAGATAAATTAACACGGATGATTGTATGCAAATATTTCATGTTTAGATCGTGAAATATAAAAATGATAGCCTTTACATGTTGATTGACCCCTCATACTTTTTAATTGGCATTTGTACACAAGCTGTATTAATAAAAGTTTCTGTGTGAAATACAGCGTTTTTTTGCTCGATGATGCGAACCCTTTGTTAAAATTTCCTAGCTCACCACTGTCTATATGATATACAAATATATAAATATAGACTATATTTGTATATAGAAATGTCAAAAACATTAGAAATAAAGGCAATGAGTTTGTGTCACTGATTGACTCAGTCTATCTGAAGAGTGTTGGTATCAGTGAAACTTAGTTGATAGAGGAGGATGTCCTGACAAGAATAGAAATTAAAGGATATAGCATATTCTGGCAGGATAGAAAAAGGAAATGGATTGGTGAAGTGTTACTTATGGCAAGAGATGAACTGTGTCCTCTAAGAATAGAAAATCAGAGTGAAAATGGCACTGATGTTTTCAGAGTATATGGTGTAGGGTAGAAGTAGAGAAGAGAGAATATTTACTGAGATGTTGCTATATATTAGGAAAAATAGACAGTGATGAATAAGAAACGTTTAGGCAAATTAGCCTGAAAAGTGAAAAACAAGTGAAAGAGGAAAATCGACTTCCTCATATTTACACGTGTAGAAGAAACAGTATAAAGTAATCAGGAAACTGAATTTTTGGAATTATAGACAGACAAATGTCATAGGCAATATGTGGTGGAGGGAACACAAGGATGAAAAGCATTTCAAATTTGGTCATAGGGACTTGTTCATTAAAGGAGCTGATTGTGAATCAGGTATCATACTTTCCCCCACAGTTGGTGAGAGTGCTCATGTAGGATGGCTTAGAAGATTAATAGGTATGCAGAAGTATCAAGAAGGAAGGAATTTATGTGCAATTATAGTAACCTATTAACAAACTTATAGTCTGTTATAGGTGATGATAACAGACTTAAAAAAACTGCTTGGAGAAGTATCCAGATAAAAGAATTTGAGAAACCAGTTAAGAAATATTTGTTAATAGCAATTGCATTCTGCATACCTTGAGTAAAGAAAATAAAGTGATTCAGAGTAAAATGAACGATCAGGAAAACCAAACAGCAATTGCAGATGAAAAAGAGGCTATTAAAGACAGAGAAGGAGAGAGAAAGGTGGAGAAGAGTTGCATGAGGAATAAAAGACTCAAGATAGGAAGGTGATTGGTATAATAAGGAAAGAAAATTAGAATATGAGAGAAGACTAGCATTGTGATCTAAGGAGGATTCCAGATGTTCTTTCATTATTTGGCCACTACGAGGAGAAATGGCTGTGGGCAGATGACCTTCCTAGCCTGGAGATGGTAATTAGGTGACCAATGCAGATGATGTAGTAGAGCTATTTAATTATTACTTTGTTTGAACCTAGTGACACAGGCTTTATTCCTAGAGGAATAAGGAAGGGTGAAGGTTTAGAAATGAATGAAAAGGATGTATTCTGAATATTGAGCATTCAAGATTTCAATAAGGCAGTGGGGGACTAGATCAGATTTCACCATGTGTGAGTTCCTGAGGTGTGGAAGAAGGATAAAATAGTGCCATTGCATAAGGGAGAGGAAACAGTAGAATGGAGGTATCAAACTATAGACCAGTTTATATTTCTTCTGTGGTTGTTAAAATTTTGGAAAAATTAGTAAGAAATTTTTTTAAGGGGATACTTTTGCTTTAGTAATCCAATTGCCTTTTACCATTGTGTCGGAAAAAGTGATGAGTCATCCCTTTTTCTCACTCAACGTTACGTTACCTCAGAAGGAAGGGATAAGGACATGCTTATGCCTCCTGATGGGAAATGTACCGAATAATGTCCCAGGAAAATGTAAATAACCAGATGTGTAAATTCTAAGCAGTGTCAAGATAGCCCATATGTTTATTGAGATAGTAATTGTGAATGAATTAAAGTAGAAAGTTATGTAATATTAACAAGTAAATATGTATAAGCTAAGTACAAGTTTTAAGACATGTGAAGACAGTTTGTAGCCATGGCATCCAATCAGCTGCCGCTGTGTGCGTGACGACACCGCCGAGTGAGGGAGCTGCTTCGGAGTATAAAAGTTTCGGCGGGAGTTCTAATCGCTCTCTTATCTCCGATCTCTGATTGCTTGTGTCTCGTCTCCGAGGTTCGTCGGCACTTGGTGTCCCGTAGGAGAGCTACGTAGAGCTTGCCACCACGTGTAGCAAGGATCTCCCCTTGCTATGCATGTTACATCGGTCAAAGCTGCAACTACAATGTATTCAAACACATTAGGAGAAAGAGCCGCTGGTGAAATCCACGTTAGCATATAGGTCTGTGTATGAGTGCTTTCGGTTCGTGTAGAACAAAGGAACAAAGCCCGCCATCAGAGGAGGTACAGTGAACAGATCAGAATACCTAGTCAAAGCAAGAATGGTAAGCGAAGATTTTCTTATATTAATGTAGGATTAAAGTATCCGTGGAGTAAAGAAACAGAAGTTAAGAACACGCGCTGTTTACGTGTTGTGCCGCAAGAACAGTCTGCAATTTGGACACTTGTGTCGACTGTTAAGAAGAAAACATATTAGGCTCCAGCCGAATAGGAGGCCGAGCTCCGAACTGTTTAAGTAATTTAAGAAAAGTAATGTCATATGATCAGAAAGTGATTAAGTGTTAACAGATATTTTGGGGGAGAGAATTAGGTAGAAATAAGTACTGTTGTCCTAGAGAATTACATGTCAGATTTATTGAATTGTTTAATGTTTACATGTAGTGTTTCATGTATGATATTATCAGGTAACTTAATTGTGAGAGTCTGAGGATAGATATATGTACAGAAGTGAGGAATTTATGCCCAGAAAAAAGATCATAGTGCAGAAGTTTAAATGTGTTTAATTAAGTAAGGGGAACCCAGACTCTTTTAAGGTTAAGAATTTAAATAACATGCATACTTGTCTTTGTGAAATAATAAATGTGTTTCTTTTTACATAATCAATTGAGTTTGTCATATCTTCTGCGGATTTGAATTACCGTTTGGAAAATATCGTACTGTGCATTTAAGGGGGAAACCAATAGTGATATGAGAATAGGGACCACGACTGCATACATCTTGATCCCTACACTTTCTTTTAGTATTGTTGAATAATGTATCAGAATTTAGTTGCCGGCTGGCGCAGCCTATAAACTATACAAATTTGTCGGCAACTGAAGTCTGAGAGTAAGAGATACAAAATTTAATGTTAAAAATAAAGTAAAAAGACAATTAAAGATTAAAATTAAGAAAGAAAAATGGGGATATAACACCACAGAATAAAATCGGTAGATGAGGGAAAGACACACACTGTAATTTTTTCTGGATTATGCAAAGCAGTTAATAGGGGTGACATTTCTGGACAAATGCCATGGAGAAGTTTGGCAAATCTCAAGCGGTTGCACTTGATATCTCCAAGGCGTTTGATCGGGTCTGGTACAATGGCTTACTAAGCAAGCTGCTATCATTTAGTCTATCTCAAGACTTCTGTAGTTGGATTGCAAGCTTTCTGTCTGAATGCACACTATGTGTGCTGGTGGATGGTTCCTTATCCTCTCACCATTTAACTAATGCCAGGGTTCCACAAGGTTCTGTCCTCTCACCAACCCTCTTCCTACAATATCAATGATCTACTTCAGCTGACCTCCAACCCAATACACAATTTTGCAGATGACAGCACATTGCACTCTTCCCATTCATTTGATAAACCTTACCCTACACAACTCACTTGAACCCAGAGAACATCCCTTAATTCTGATCTCCAAGCCATTCTCCAATGGGGTTCAGATAACCTTGTCAACTTCAATGCTAGTAAAATCCAGTTCTGTCTTATTTCTCACAAAAAAGAACCATTTTCCCTCAGTATTATTTTTGATAACACTCAAATTACCAGATAAGATGAGATTTCTTTTCTCTTCTCGGAATTACCTTGACATCAGGCCTCCCTTGGCATAAACACATTACAACCATTGCATCCTCAGCTTCCAAAAAACTCGGATTTCTCTTTCGCTCAAGAATTACTTCACCTCTAAACAGCTGTTAACCTTATACAAATCACAAATCCACCCAGCTATCGAATATTGTTCTCACATTTGGAGTGGCGCTCCTAAAACCTCCCTCAAAATGCTTGACTCAATACAGAGGTGAGCAATTAGACTGATAAATGACCCTGATCTCTTACCAATCTCGCTCCCCTCACTTTCACATAGATGTTTAGTCTCTGCAATTTGCATATTCTATAAATATTTCCATGGAAAATGTTCATCTGAAACAGCATCAATGTCTGTACTAAACCCATTAGAACACGTACAGCTGCCACCAACATCCTTTCACAGTACACCTTCAAACCAACAGAACAAGTTTCTTCTCTTCCTCCTTTATCCCTGCAACTGCTGTACTATGGTTGATCAACCAACCTCTTGTGTATGGGCTCAACATTAAAAAAAAAAAAAAATAGAAAAAAAAGTGGCTTTAACAGGCATTTAAGCATCCACAGATCTTCCAAGTATCCTTGGATTTCTTAACCATGATATGAGGATAATGCGGTTACCCCTATACCTCTAAGTATTCTTGTCTGTAAATTGTGTGTGTTCTACTGGCCGGTTTGCCTGGACACAAAACTCAAATTTCTGGGAGAAAAAAAAAACACTCTACCTCCATATGAGACTGGCTAACTCACCTTTAGTTGAAAGAGATCAGATATAGGTTTTTTACATCACTGATGGGAATCAAACCCAGGTCTTTCCGACCAAAGGGCTTTCTTTATACTGACTGAGCTATGGAGGCTCTGACAGCTATTTCACATGCCCAAAATTCCTGCTTACTCAAATCATCTGCAAGTATGCATATCAACTGCATTCCTCATTATCCATACTATCTTTGCATCATCAGCAAATATCTGTATGTTGTCTGTCAAATCCTTCCCCACGTCATTAATATACAGATTGAATAGCAATGGAGGCTTTGACAGCTATTTCACATGTCCAAAATTCCTGCTTACTCAAACCATCTGCAAGTATGCATATCAACTGCATTCCTCATTATCCATACTATCTTTTCATCATCAGCAAATATCTGTATGTTGTCTGTCAAATCCTTCCCCACGTCATTAATATACAGATTGAATAGCAATGGACTGATTCTTGTGGTACAACAATGGTTACCTTAAATCTTGCAGCATACCCATATTCTCCACATATCAATTTTTGACATCTGTCAGTTCTGCCATCCTTTTATCCAAGTCTGTCAAATCCTTCCCCATTTCCATATTCTCCAATTCATGTAACAGCCCTCCATGCTGTATTCTGTAAAAAGCCTTAGCAAAAAAAGTCCAAAAGTATGATGGTGGATCATTCTCCTTGTCTAGTTCAATGGTAATATTGTTATAGAATGTGAGCAAGTTTCTAAATATGAACCGTAACCAACTTTACCAAAATCTTCACCACTACTCCAGAGATGCTAATAGGTTGATAGTTGACATTAGTCTTTGCACTACTCTTGTGCAATGGAATTACTACATATTCTTTCCACTCCTGTGGAATCTTCCTTGTTCTGAGACTCAAATTACTTAGTCTAGCCATAAATACTGTTACAACTTGAACAGCACATACAAACCACATGTATAATATGCATATAGCAGCACTAAATGTTCGAAATCCCCCCCCCTTTTTGCCTTAACACATGCCCAAAGTCCATGAGGCTACATATCAATGGTGTGTAGCATCCAATGGAAACACTGCTAATAGTCACTGCAAATCCACCATCAGGTTGGCAATGCTGGGGATATTCTTGCAGGGTACTTTCTCAAGCTCTGATCACAATTTGAAGTTCAACAGATTCAGATCAGGACTTCTAGATGGTCATATGTGGTCAGGCATATTCGCCTCCCACTGCTGTGTGATCCTTGCATTGTGTGCAGGGACTGAGTCCTGTTGGAAGGCCAAATGCCTACAATGAAACAGAATGGTGCTGTTCAGGGACAGTACCACAGGTTCCAGTATAGTGTCTTGATACATTTTGGTGGAGGTTTTGACCCCTTTCTCACAGAAATGCAACTTGGATACTCTCTGACAAGTTGTCCCCACCAAACCATCACTGACATGATGTGATGACTTTTCTGAATTCTGAGTGCTAAGGCATGTGCTGTGTGACAATCCAGGGCATATACCCAATTGTTTTAGAGGTTAAACAACTCTTCATGGGTGAAGAGGATATCTCTGTGTCTATTATTTGCATATTGCTAGAGAAGTGCCTTTGATTTTATCACCCTCTGCTGCATAAGCTGTGGCGTTAGGAACTGTCCAGTAGAATGACGATAGGCTTTCACCCCAGGTTATCAGTTAGTACACATGACATCGTTCTAAGTGAAATGTTCATCTCTCTCACAACATCACTTTCTGAGTTCACACAGGATTATGGTGGAGGTGTGCCTTCATTGCCCTCACAAGCTGTTGAGTCCTAATGCAGCATGATTGACCCGTTCTTTGGCAGTCAGATATATCTTCTCTATTGTTAGAACAGTTAATAGTCTCATACACAAACATCCTACTGATTCCAAGTGTTTTCAGCATGTTGGTTGCATTTTAACCTTATGAAGTGCTATTACACAGCTCTCATAATCTCCCCATTGCATGTTAATCCATACAGCCAGACAACTCTCTCTCTACTGCTAAACACATGTGAATATGGACTGTGCACAATGCCACTAATGGAATTGGACGCACAATTTTGTGGGGAGCATGGGGTGTGCAGAAATTTTAACAGTATTTATGACAAGACTGTGTATATAGCCTGGTGAAAGAAATAGCCAGTATACAAATAAACACTTTTTTAGCATCCATGCTGATATCACATCAGTCCCTGTTGCCTAGTACCTGACTGTATTAGGTCGCTTTGTGCAAAAGCTTTGGTACCTCTCCGTCATACAGGAGTTTCTTAAACCAGTATATGCAATGTTGCATACACCAGGTTGATAGTTTTTAGCAAAGTGGGCACTCATTAGATGAACAATCTCTTCTGCATGGCTCACCTTCACACCTTCTGCATTCAGTAGAGTTATTCTTTTATATTTATTCTTTGTTTTATTTGCAGCACAACAATAGCATTTTTTTGGGTTGTCTTTAGCTTGCACAGCTGGTTTCTTTACAAGTTCAAAATTAGCTTTCCATACAACAGTGGTGACTTCAGGCCTACATCATCCTTATGCAAATAGTATTCCTTCCATATCATCTTTCTCTTACAAGTCTCTTACTAATAAGATTACACATCCATTTCACTGCTACCCTATTTATATTCTTTAAACTGTATGGACACATTCTACTATTGCTTCATGTATTTTTTTAAATGCTTTTCATGCACTGCTAATATTCTTCCCATCCAACAACCGATATAAAAGAACCCAGCATGGTCCTCAATTGGTCATAATTTCCTGCTTTATAGTTCAACATGTAACCTTTACTGAATGGAACATTTATAAACTTAGCCACTTCCCAAGTGAGTACTGCATTATCACTATCACCAAACTGGAAGCAGAATAATTATGTCTTTAACTGAAACACCTTCTTATGCTATAATCAAATCTCTTTCACCTTGAGTTTCTTCTGTCAAATGCTGCTGGAAGAAGTTACCTCGCAACAGCTCAATAAATTCAGTTTCATTCTTCTCATGAGATTTCACAGCTATCCAAACAAAATTTGGATAGTTAAAGTTCTCCATTATGATTACTCGTCTCTCACCCATCATCTTTATTTGGTGATGCATTCCTTCATTGCTATCAGCTGATCCACTAAGTTTGTAACAGCACCCCACTATGTATTTGATTTTGTTGAACTCCACCTCATACCAGATGGCTTCAAATTCAATGCCACATGAAAAACTGTTATTAATACTATAGTCATGGGTCTAAACATTAACTGGATTCAAACACTACACTTTCCTCATCTCCTATCCTTCTATCCCCCCTATCCTTCCTAAAAATACTGTACCCTTTACACTCATTGCCAGTTAGTATGTCTGCTTCTGATAGCAAGGTGTCACTAATGCCTACAATCTGAGGTCCTGATATATTGATTACGGTAACAAACTCTACCCCTTTGTTTCTGATACTCCTAGCATTCGTGTACAGACATAAGTTACATGAAGGTTTTTTTTTTTATACTCTTCCCTGTAGCTTATGTGACACAGTTGGACAACTTGCAGAGCTCTGTTCTTATCTAATGCTTCACTTATGCAGGCATTCCTTGCACATATTTGATAGACCCAAACTGGATAAACACAAATCATTCTCTCCTCAGAATCATTCCTATGATAATGCTCATTCTTATCATTAACACAGTTACATAATATTGTTACTCTTACTCACAGATTCTCACCATTCCTCCCATCATAATTTAGTTTCTCTGACTGTGTTAGGTCTCATATCAATTAATAATTTTCCAAGATTTCTGATACCCAAAGCATTCAAGTGTACTCTTATAGAAATCCATTCTTCTCCCAAACTCACTCCACACACATCCAGAAACTTGCATCCATTCCTTCTACACAGTCTATGTATTGAATCATTTGCCATCATAGCTGTTCTTCTTAATTCATTTCTATCACATCTAAGTAACAAACATTTGATTTTCCCTTTCTCATTATTACTTCTTCCAACTACCCTTTCATATCCTCTCTCATACTGAACTTATAGCTAGTTAAGTTATTCGTACCTACTAAAATTATGTTCTACAAACAGGAACATGCACATAGTAAATGCTCAGAATTCTGCTAAGTACTGCATTAGTGTAGTTTATGCATCTTTATTTTTAAATTTGAATTAAAGAAGATCTCTACAGATCTATGATTTTTCTTTCTGTCTCAGAGCATCATTAGCAGGATTTCCAAAGCATTCTAAAAATATATGGTCCTCATTTAGCTGGTTAAAGATAACAGGACTTGAAAATGGAATGGCCTAAAGATACTAGTTCTGTAGTCTGTAATATGCTCTTTGATATGCTGTTAAATAGATTTTTCAGTCTGCATGAAGTATGGGGGTATTTTACAGTGGTGCCACAGGTAATAAATCAGCATATTTCAGTGGATCATGTCTAGATTTAACAGAATAGAGTGAAAATTGTAATTTAAGACTATTTTAGATATTCCACACAGCATGTTTTGTGAAAGTGAAAAAATAAATCAAATAATCTACAGAGCTCATGTTAAATCTCAATCATGTAAATGGAAAGAAGAGTTATTTAAATTAAGGGGATATTAAATCCCACATTGTTTTAAAACCGAATAAGAAACTCAAAGATTGGAATCAGAGAGTTTCTTGCCGAATATAGTAAACTATAAAGTATTGGCGACCACTAGCGTGAGCTAATGCAAGTGACCCTAGTACGTAGTACAATACCGGACAACTCGTAACAAAGGTGGTGAAGTTCTGATCGCTATTCTTAGGTATTTCCCATAATGTAAAAACACATTTCCTAGGAAATGTATGCTGTTATTACATTATGGTGGAAGGTTACTACCCAGACTGGTTTCAGCCTTTTTTGAGGCTTCATCAGTGAGTAGCTAGACCAATTAATACCAAAGTGTATATAGCGAAAAGAACTTATATACTCTGCTATACGAGTTTCCAAACAGGTGCAACCATTAAGTTATTTAAATATAAAGAGCTAATAAGCTTCATTTCAGCGATATAAACATTATTTAAATTAAGGGGATATTTATATTTAAGGAAAGAAGAGTTATTTTGACTCTAAGTGATGATGTAACTACTCTGCAAGAACCTGTGTGCACAAATATACACCTTTACATAGTAAATTACCAGAATCCTGCTAAGTACTCATTAGTGTTATTTATGCAGCTTATATAATTTTTTACACTAGAAGTTCTTTGAAATAAAGATGAAACTATTTGTGTTTACATAAAAATATCTCAGTGTATTCTGTTGTTGCTTCTGTCCAACATTAGCCATAAGCTATTTCCCATACATAATGCAGACAGCCTGGTTGGCCAAGTGGATAGCATATCTGCTCTTCAGCCAAGAGACTGCAGGTTTGAGTCCTACCAGGATGTTTATGATGATCCTATTAACTCTTTGTGGAAAGGCATCTGTAATCTTACCACTTCTTCTAGAAGAAGGCGTCACTCCCAAAACCCAATGAGGTATGGGAGTGACCATACGGTGTCAAAGTGACGTCATGTGAATAACTAACCGATTCAGTAAAATGTAGTGACAGAATAGAGGTGTTTAAATGCACAAGTGCTTTAAAATAGTTTTTACCCATTCAAGTAGTAAATATTAATATTTTTGTATATACCTGAGCTACTGTTTTTTCATATTTGTCAGCAATTGCTTCAATCAGTGGATCATTCCAAAAGTTTGGATCACCCATCTTTGCCCTGTAGTAAAAACCAAACATAACCATCATACATTTAAGTAAAATTATGCATAGCAACTAATAAAAGGAAGCTTATTTAATACCTAAAACATATAAAATATTAATGAAAACACTAAATGCAAAAAATAAATCATTATCATCTTCCTTATTTCCTGAGGTCTAATTTTTGGAAATTGATAGACAGCTGGTCTCTACCTGAAATCATCTCCAATAAATGAGCCCATAGCTATGATAATTTTAGAGACAGTGGGATTAGAGCATGGCTGATAGATACTGCCATGTCATGATCCTAAATCCTAACATTCATACTGTTGTCTGAAATAGTGCATATTCTCCACTTGATTTCTCGTTACATATAATTTACTTTCTCATCCTGTTGTTTCATTTGATATACCTCTGCATTTGGAACCATCTTCCCAACATTGTTTTCTTCAAGGTCTACAACTTTCAGCCCTTAAAGAAATATGTCGTTCTTCTTTCTCCTTTACAACTTGCCCACACAGTTGATGTATTTTCACATATAATTTACTGTTTCATTTTGTTCTTTCATTTGGTCTACCTCTGCTTTTAGGACCATTTTTCTCACACTGCTTGCTTTCTTCAAGGATTACTATCCTCAACTCCTCAAGAAATACATCTTGTTTCTTCTTTCTCCTTTACAACTTGCCGATACACTTGTGGTGCTATGAACCTCTCTTTCTCTCTCTCTCTCTCTCACACACACACACACACACACACACACACACACACACACACACACACACACACACACACACACACACACACACACACACACACACAGAGCATTAAAACCAAAAAGATTTTACAATCTCTCATGTACAGGATACATGAGTTAAAAAAAAGAAAAAGAAAAAAAAAGACTGGGCTTAACAGAGAAATCCTAGTGGATTCCTGTTGTATTATAATGCATTCTCTGGCGATCAAGTGGCCTAAGTCTATTGAGCTAGTGGAACACTATAATCCATATATTCAGATATTTTTATATTACTGCATATTCGCTGATGTCCAAAAGCTAAGGACAACTGAAATTTTTATCTATATGTGAAAAACTTTTCACAACTACAGCCAAATGTGAACATAAATTTATTGCCAACATACTAATAAATTTATAACACAAAAAATGTGTTATAAATTTTGTACAAATTAAATTGAAATATGTTTTCAATTTAATTGTCAAATTGGCAAAAGTCACAAATTTCCTAAGAATGTAGTTAAGGAATTAATGTACAGTGCTTATAGAAAACTATGTGGAGAGACATCAGTATGGAACATGTCTCTCCACATGTCTCATGTCATACCATGCTTAGCACCAAGTGATTCAGAAGTTCTTGAGGCAAACTGGCCCACTCCTCCTTCATAACAAGGATAAGGCCTTGTTTCCTAAAGGGGGAATTTTGAGCAGCAGTGCATCTCCCTATTGCTTCCCAAATGTGTTCTATGGGGTTGGGACCTGGGGAGCATGCTAGCCACTTGATTTGATTAATATCCTTAGTTTCCAGAAGTATCTCCACTGCTCATGTACAATGTGGTGTGGCACTGTCATCCATAAAATGATTTCTTCACCTTCAGCACCACAGAACAATTGTACATGACATTGAAGAGCTTTATTGCAATATTGTTCACCAGTCATAGTCCCTTTTTTTCCAGCACTTGCGGCTCGGTGCGACCATTAAGCATAATTCCTCCCCAAACCACATCCCCCAGCACCGGTGTATTTAGCCCTTTCAAGAACGTTCTCACAATGGTAAGGAGTACCATTTTCAAGCCAGATCAAGTGTCATTTAGAATCAGAGGAAAGACTAAAATAACTAATTTGTAAAGAGTACATTAGTCCATTGGTATCTTGTCTAATTTTTATGGATACAACACCACTGAAAACATGCTCTACAATGAACTGTGGTACAGACTACAGGCCTACTTATTGAGACATCTTGCCACAGTTTGTCAAGATATCTGATTACCTGTGCTGGACTGGAACTGACTTGCAAGTTGACCTGCTGTAGTATGTCGATTACATTTTGCTGTTATAACCAAAAACTGTCTTCAAGCTCCATGGTAGAGAGAGGGCAACCTCTTAGTAAACATCTGGAATACATTGTATTGTTTTGAAACACAGCCAAGAGCCTGAATACAACATTATGTGAGATTCCAAATGCTCTGGCAACATCAGTAATTCTGCAGTCTTTTTCAAACTTTCCAATAATTCTTCCCTGCATGAAATCATCTAGATAATGTCTTTGATACCTTACAAGACATCCAAGTTTGCAACTTTATTCCTCACGAAAAGAGAGCAGTTTCCTTCAAAACAATTTGTTTAGTACAGACTTTTGCCTTTTATCATGTCGAGAGCTATCGCATAACCCTTTTGCACATGATTAGAAAATATGAATGTGTTCCCACTTCCTATTTGAAATCGTTGGTTACACAAATTGCCACAAGCTGATTCATCTTAATTCGCAGTTGTAATCTTAAGAAATAGTGTTCATGCTTAGGTTGTGGACACCAGTGTACATATTTTAGGTGAGAAAAGTAGATCCACATATTGGAGGGATGAGTGGATCAAAAAAGTTGTGTGTTTGGTCTCTGGGGCAGGATTATGTAAAAACTTTAATAAAAAATAAATAATAAAATATTCCTTAATCTACCCACAGTGTTAATGCACAGGATTTACAACCTTTCATAGGTGGGTGTTGCATAAAAAAAAGTATCTTAGGTAAACAGTTTCATTGCTTAGTGTAAGATCTCCCACCACCCATGGAGGCTTGAAGTTTCATGTTTGGTCTCTAGGAGCAAGATTCCTAGATTATTTAACTCTTAGCTGTGCAATTGCCATAAGATGGCAATCTTTTACAGATGGAACTGACACAAAACAAAATATCTTGCTGTTTGGTCAAAAGAAGCATAGCTATATGTACACAGGATTTAAGAAAAATACTGGAATGTAACAACAGAGGATTCTTTTACTAAGAAGGATAGATGATGTTTATGGCATAAGCCTGAAATTTCCAGAGTTCTCAATTCAGTTTATCTGGAAACTGAGGATTCAGAAATTTCTTTTAATTTTAATGTTCCAATGATGGACATTTATTTCTGCAGGTGATAAAATGTAAAATCAATAGCTGTTAATGATGAATTACACTATTAATAGAATAGAGAGAGAGAGTAGAAATCTTGCTCTCATTTCGGGACCATAGTAGAGCAGCTCAGGCAAGAGCTAGTGAAAATGAAAAGTGAAATGAAACATCTGGAGGATAATATTAAACATCTAAAGAAGTGACTGACTGATGAGAATGAGAAGGAGGAAGTGTATTAAAAAGAAAGAGTCAAAGGATAATCATATATCATTGTATGGAAACTCAATCATCAGAGGTGTGATGACTAATAAAGTGCAAAAAACATGCTTTCCTCATGGAACAATGAAACAAATAACTGATGCACTGCAGAAAAGGAAAGAGTGGGCATCAAAATTACTGGTAGTCATGGGCACAAATTACTTAATTGGAGGGAAAAAAGATTGTTGATAGAGATTTGAGGAAGTTGTTGTGGCAGGTAAAGGATAATAGTGTTGATGGAAAAGTCATTAGTGTGTTGCCCAGATATGACAATAGTTAATTGAAGAGGAGTGCAGAGATATTGAATAATAAGATGTCTGAGTTGGGTAAGGCAAAAGGGGGTAAATTTTGTAAATCTATGGAGTGAATTTGAAGGAAAGATGGAATGGTTTAAAGTTGATGGATTGCATTTGAATGGGTTTGGTGTGGGCATTCAAAAAGGCTATTATTTTCTGAGAAGGCACAGACTCAAGAAGTTAAAGTAGTAAATTATCAGAACCTACCTGTGAAGCAGGATAGCACAGCTAAATGGATTGTACAACAGGAGAAAGATGGATACAAAGCTGAAGACATGGTTGCAGCAGCACAGGATGATGGAATGCATAAAGGTGAAGATGAAACAGGTATGAATGGAAATCAAAGTCAGGATCACAGAAATGGGAGTGGTCAAATCGAAGAGAGAGAGAGGTGTGGTATAACAGCTAGAATAAGGAATGTTGATGCTGGTAGAATGGCCTCAAAGACACGGGGTTTGTTATGTTTGTACACAAACATAAGGGGTATTCAAAACAAGAGAGCTACTTTGTTTGCACTGATTGAGTCAGTATGGCCAAAGATAATCGGAATAAGTGAAACTTGGTTGTCTGAGGAGGATGTGATGTCAGGAATAGAAATGGAGGATATATCATTTTCTGTAAGGATAGAATTTTGAAAAGAGGAGAGGGAGTACTGTTATTAATGATTGCAGAGGTTTGGTTTAAAGTTTATTTGGCACAAAAACTACAAAGGTCATACTGTGACATACTAAGGTTAACATACGCAGTTAAAGAAAATTGTAAACATACAAAAAATAGGTTCCACAAAGCAGCATCTACATAGAAACACAGAATTTCTGCAGAGGGCACAGCAACACACAAGGTTAAAGGTTACAGTAGTAGAAAAATTGTCAACAATAGGAGTTAAATAAAAAATGCGTGTACAAGACACCAACCCAAGGAACGCAGTATCTACATATAGTTAAAATTATAGTAGATGAATTGTGTCCACAAAGTGTGGAAGTTGATAGCACGTACACTGATTTTGAATCTGTGTAGTGTGAAGTTGAAATCAACAGGCTAGTATATCTGTTAGGATGCTATTATAGTTCAGGGAATGTAGAGAATGAATGTGATCATGGGTACTTGTTTGGGAGGTGGTGAAATACATTTATTTTTTGCAAATTTCTGCTTGTGCTGAACTTTTGCTATCCTTACAAATTGAATCAGACTCTCCTAGATTGCTCTTTGTACTCTTTGTCCAACTGATTATTACCATTATATTCTTGTGCTGCCTCCAAAGTGCCTTCTTCCAGATTTCATGCTTAATCCTCTCATCCATCCACCTGATGCCTACTTTACTCATCTTTTTAACCTTTGGAATATATTAAAAAATTGATGCTGTTAAGTATGTTTTTGTCAATTCTCATTTATTTCATTTATGCTCAGCTTCTCACTCCATGCAATAGCTTCAAGCTTCTCACCTAAGCTTCTCATAATCACTAGCTCTGTAATTCCACATATGTCCTTTCCTCACAGAAGTCTGCATATGGATAGCCACAACCTGGGTGATCACTTTATTATCACTCACACCAACTGGAGGGAAGTGCAAAGCTCCACTCACAATCACATCCTCTGATAAAATTATCAGATTTATCGATCCTCATGTTCCCTCCTTTACATACTGCTTAAGATAATTGTCTCTCAAAAAATTAATTTTCCTTATTCACAAATGCTATTTCTTCATTTCATTCTATACTGCCATGATTAAAATTACTAATTATAATCATCCGTCCCTTATTCACTAACAGAAGTTGCTTATAGATTTCTTCACTTCCACTCTTCACATTCCCTGTCTATAGCAACACCCAACTAAATATCTCCTTCCATCAACTTCCACCTCATACCACACTGACTCAAAATCATCCACTATTTCTCTCTGTAATGTCTACCATATGTGGATATAATTCCGCTGCTATCATCAGTAGCATCCCCCCCTCCTATTTCTTGTCCTTTCTATCCTTGCAAAAAAACATTCTATCCTTCCATTTCTATCATTCCCCTCATGATATTATCTTCATTCAACCATGTTTCACTTATTCCAATGATTTTTGGTGAATAAATTCAGTCAGTGAAACAATTTCATCTCCCTTATTTCTGATGATACTGGCATTTGTAAATAAACATAGCAGTTGATTTTTAGGTCTATAACTAGTCCTACCCAAAGTCACCTCTTGGTTACGATTTCTTTACCACATCTGCTCTTGCCCAATCACTTTTATCACTGCTTATGACATATATCCCCTCAGTCTCAACTCCTCCTCCTCACAACCCAATCCATTTCATTCCTAAACTGATCATCCTCATATACACATTCATTACTATTTACAACATCCACTCTCCTTATGCCATGTTTGTTTTCCTGTCTGCCTCAACTCTCCCATTTTCCTGTTCTCCTTGCATTCATATTCTCTCTTCCTCTCTCAAACTACTACTATTTCCATTACCAAGCTCTTCGCCTCATCTGTTCCACTTTCCTATTTTTCACTTCACCTCTTACTTATTCTGATTGCTTGCTTGCATCACTCTATGCACTTCCTTCCAGCAAGATTTCTCCATTTCACCCACTCCACAGCCATTCAAATGCAGTCCATCGCTTTTGTACAAATTTATTCTTTCCTCAAATACATGACACACTTTTTACAAATTGCACTCCTTTCTCCTCACACAGATATGCCAGCACATAATTCATGATTCTTGCTCTCTATCTCAACTCAACATTGTTATAACTTGGCAACAAACTGACCTTTCCCACTATATTGTTATTTTTCAGTCTCCTTATATTTATCCTTACATTCTCCTTATTCTCAACTAAGACATTCATTCCCATAACCAATGAGCAATTTTCTGGCTAATTTCCTCCTCATCTTCAAAGCATGAATTATCTTGCTCATTCTCCCTCCTGGAAAGCAGATTTTATGGCATCTCATTAACTAAACCTCCAATAATGGAATCTCCACATTGCTATTCTCATGTCAATTCGTTGCCTCTTTGTTCTTTTATTCTATCCTTTTTCATTCTTTCATTTGTTTCTACTAAATGTCTAACATCAATTTACAAATTCTTCACTTCATTTCTCATTTTGAACAACTCTTTTGTCAAATCATCTTGCAACCTTCCTTCCAATTTACTCATTCCTAATTCCTTTCACTTCCATATCACTTACTTGCATTTCTTCATTCATACTTTCATTTCTTCATTTATATGTTCTTTCGCTCCATCAGTCTTACTACCTTTTTTCTGCTATTCACAATGTCTTTTGCACCCACATTTATAATAACTTTCATTCCTTTAGTCAGTCTCACATTCGCTGATAATTTGTAGTCTAACAAAATATTACATTTTATGCAAATCCATACCTTCTCTTGTCTCCAGTTTTCAGTCTCTCCACAAAAACATCTTTCATATTTTGAAACGAATAACATTTCTTCCTACCTGTTTCCTAAAATTACAAATTACAAATATTATTACTATCATCCATGCATCTCCAAGGACTTCACAGAAGCTCATTCTGTGAAACTTCACAGTAACCATCATTCAATATAATGGCTATCATACCACCTCTTATAACTCATTCATTAATTATGCACTTGCAAACCCACATCTGGTAATCCACTCTCCAAACAAAAATTCTGGTTCTAACATCCTCATTAAATAGACTCTTACTCAAATTCAAGGTTTGATTACTTTTTCTCTTCCCACCTGTCATGTATTGAAAAATACCTTCTTTATATAAACTTCCACAGTAAATTATGCTTATATCACATACCCAATTTTCTACTTATTAAACAAAATTTGTAATAATTTTGCAAACCTCCAATCTATTCTTGGGTTATTCTTAGGACATTCCACAGATTACCACTTTATCAATGCTCCAAATCATTACTTCCTCATCCAACAAAACCCAGATGACCAAATGTGTACAATAGCACAGATCGGCATATCAAAGCCTTATAAAGGATAATGACTTTTTTCATTTATATGTCAGTATTTTTTCAACACTCAAGTGATCATGTCTGCAATTTTTTCCTATTTCAATAATATTATTTTTATGAAAGACCTCCATTTATTAATTTATTGTGTGGGTACAGTGCAAGTATGATTAAAATTAAAAGCAATCTTAAGGAACAAAAAAATAAGAATAAACAGTACATATATTCACATATCGAGTGAATATTTGAATCATAAATTTATGTCCAACTTCATCACCTATTCTGCTGCCTTTGTTGATATGCTCACTAGGTCCAATGGGCTACAGAGAAGGTTCATAAACTGCATTAATACATTATCGGAAGTTTTTTTGCTTGGTTAGACTATAAATTATATATTTAGTTTAATCCTTTATCAAATGTAAGCAAACAAAGTTTGCACCTGAAGTATCTTCAGGACTAGGGCAACTCATGGCAAAGATGGCATAAGCATAAGTTCTTATCACTTGCCTTAGTATCCCATATGCAAAGCAAATCTCCTTGCAGACATGTATAATGCTATGCATTATGGGAAGGGTCACTACCCAGACTGGTTTCCCTGTTTAAGTGCAGGGTTACGTCCCCAAAACTCGTGGGATCCCCCAGAGGATCAAAACTCAGTGTTGTTCCCCCCAGTAACAGGCTCACCCTGTCACTGTGAAGAACTCTCAGCATTGGCTCTTCCCCGTGGCAGGCTCACCCCACCACCGAGCAGAGTCGCTCATATTTCATCTCGGGGGTAACAGCAACAGCCGTGCCTCAGTTAACCTCATGGGCTACAGCATTGCCATTCATTACCCCACCCTTCCAGGACTTGGATGACAGCAACAGCTGAGCCTCAGTTAAAACTTCATGGGCTACAGCACTGCCATTCATCACCCAGGCATCCAACCAGTTTTGACCAAGAGGTCTCATCAGTGGAAGCCTGACCCAGAGGTGATACTAAGGTTGAAGTAATGCAGAAGTCATATTTTCCTATATCAGTTGCCAAAAGGTATAGGAAAATATGACAAACTGGTATTGGAAAATATGACTTCTGCATTACTTCAACCTTAGTATCACCTCTGGGTCAGGCTCTCACTGACGAGACCTCGATAAAGGTTGAAACCAGCTGGAAGCTTGGGTGGTGGATAGCAATGCTGTAGCCAATGAAGTTTACTGAGGCAAGTCTGTTGCTGCTACCCAGCTGAGTGTGTGTGGGGTGGGGGGGAGTAATGAATGGCAATGCTGTAGCCCATGAAGCGAACTGAGGCACAGCTGTTGCTGTTATCCCTCAGATGAAATATGAGCAGCTCTGCTCGGTGGTGAGGTAAGTCTGCCACAGGGAAGAGCCAATGTGGAGAGTTCTTCTCAGTGACAGGGTGAGCCTGTTACTGGGGAACAACACTGAGTTTTGATCCTCTGGGTTGCTCATTATTGGGTGATTTGGGGATCCCACGAGTTTTTGGGGAGGTAACCTCGCACTTAAACAGGAAAACTGGTTTGGGTAGTGACCCTTCCCATAATGCATTGCATTATACATGTCTGCAAGGAGATTTGCTTTGCATTATGGGATACTAAGGCAAGTGATGAGAACTTATACCACCTTTGCCACGAGTTGCCCTAGTCCTGAAGATACTTCAGGTGCAAACTTTGTTTGCTTACACTTGGATAAAGGATTAAACTAAATATATAATGCATTAATACATGATGTGAATCACTGTGTCCAGTCCAGACTTCAAGTGACTCATTGAGGAAAGCCATATATTGCTTAGGTCTCACGTTACATTACTTCATACTTTCTCTTGAATTCATTCATTCCTTCAGTCCTTCACTCACATCCTCCAAAGGCATGACAATCCAGTCACTCACTCACTCACACACACACACACACACACACACACACTGCTCTATGAGAAGAAAATTTGGCCCTCATCCCATTCTTGACCGTATTCATTCTCAACTTCCATGGATGCTCTCTTGTCCTCTCTCCACTCCCATTAAAATGAAAAATTCCATCTACTGCTATCCGGTATGATCATTTCAGAAGTTTATAGGTCTCTAACACATCACCTCTCTTTGTCATGTTTTCTAGAATCTGCAGTCCACAAATTCTCATTTTCTCCTCATAATTTATATTCCACAGTCCTGATATCATCTTTAATACTCTCCTTTGCAGCCTCTCCACTATATCTGCATCACCTCAGAAAACAGGATACCAGCCCTGTATACAATAGTCCAGATAGGTCACAGAGACAATGTTATTTCCTTATGCCACATCAATGTTCATTTCAACATTGCAATTATCCTCTGAGCTGCATTCAAAATCTTTGTTGTTGTATGGTCCTTGAACTTTAAATTTCCATTTACTGAAACAACAATATCCATAGCTTGGTTAATATGTTTTTACATAATCCTGTCAATATAATACACCATTGGATATCTTATTACACCAAAGTGCATAACTTTGTTGCATATGTTAACACTGGACTGATAGCAATTTTCACATGCCCACCATTCCAGCTATTATTCAAATCATTCTGCAAGTACTGCATGTCAGTTGCATTCCTCATTACTCTGGCTATCTCTGTATCATCAGCAATAGCAGATGATACAGAGTCTCTTAACTTAACTTCTTCCCCACAGTGCCATTAATGCAAAGATTGCCTCCAGGGGCAAATCGTGCACAGGCACTGCAGAACTGCAGCATCCCCAATTTTTCTTGATATATAAATATATTTATTAATTTATTTATATTTGCTTGTAATATTTAATTTTATCATCAACAATCCTATACAATTCTATTATTTTGTATAAAAAATAATAAAAATCCATTTTGTAGCACTTAGGAGGCTAAGGACACACGTAGCAAAGGACGCCAGCAGCATTGTGTTTACCAAACTGTCATATTGCTACGTGCGCAAGCATATGCACATCATAGTGAGATGCAAGCTATTAGCATAATGCGGTACTGTCCATTGTGCAGTTCCACTGTTATTTATATGCAGCTTGCACCAGTAGTAGAGTGTTCGTAGTGCCTATCGTGTTTACTCAGTCTCTTTAAATATTTGGACATTACAATTAAAGGATTCAATTGTAATGTAATTATATAATTTTTACATAATGTAATTATCATAATTCTGATATTTTATTCAAACATGTATACACTGTACTTATACCATGATTACACCCCCACGATTTCAAGCCACAAGCCACCACTGATAATAAGGAACAAAGGACTGATCCCTGAGGTACATTACTGGTCACCTTAAAGCTTGTAAATATGCATTCACCATATACCACTTTTGGATATCTGCCAGTCAGCCATCCTCTTATCCAAAACAGTAATTTATAATCCAATTCCATATCATCCAACGTATTATTATTATTATTATTATATAACACCTCCAGGGAGTCCAAAGACTCATTGAGAGAGGGTACCTGCTCTACAACTCTCCATCTCTATCAATCCACCAACTGCAACTATCTTCATCAACTACACCAATGCCATCTACCGCCGACCACCACCACCACCACCACCACTAGTATTTTCACACAGACAAACAGCCATGCCCACGGCTGGATTCGAACCCGCAGCCTTTTTGCTGGAGAGCCGATATGCTAACCACTTGGCCGCTCTGCAACAGCCTTCTGTGCTGAATCCTTTCAAAACTTTAGCATAGTCCAAAAGTGAAAGGGTGTATCCATTCCCCTTGATTGACTCAATAGTCACATTATTATAAAATGTGAGCAAGTCACTCAAACATGACCTACTCTTAGTAAATGCATGATGTCTATTGCAAAGTATAGACTCTCTGTTGACCCATTTTTATATTCAATCTCTTACCAACTTTTCCAAAGTTATCACTATGGTTCCAGAGATAGTGGTTGGTTGATAGACGCATTCTTTGCACTACCCTTGTCCAATGGGATTATTGTGCATTCTTTCCATCCTGAAGAATCTTTCCTGCATGTTCTGAGACTCTAATTATTTAGCCTGGTGAAAAGAACAGCTAGTTCAGTTAAACATTTTTTTTATCATCTGTGCTGATATCTCATAAGTTCCTATTGCAAATTCATATTCAGTTTTTGCAACAACTCTAGTACCTCCTCCTCACACACACCAAGTTTCTTCCTCAAGTGTAGTGATAGTTTAACCTCTATGTTGCATACACCAGGTTGATAGCTTTTAGCAAAATAAGTGCTCATTAGTTGAACAGTCACTTCTGCATCTGTCACCTGATTACCATCTGTGTTCAGTGGAGTTCTTCTTTCATGTTCAGTTGTTGCTTTTACTTGTAGCATAAGCCATAGTGATAGCTCTTCTGGCCTTACAAGTTTTTAAAACTCATTAAATTTTCAGTTTTATAATATACCCACTGAAAATTTGAAATCCCTATTCACTGTCATAACAAAAATCCTTACCTTCATCAGTTTTTTTGCTGCATAGTACCATTAATCTAATACACAGCTTGAAATCTTTTTCAGCACAAAGTGCATACACATGGACCCTATTATGCAAGACTGAGCAAAGAGGGATAGACAAGAAGCTGTGACATGAATAAGAAGACAGAAGTGGTGAACAGATATCAGAGATTAGTATATGGTGTAATTTAATTAAAGAGAAGGCAGGTGACAGTGGTATGCCACAGGACTCTGTGCTGTGGCTGCTACTGCTGTTCAATTTGTACATGATACTGGGCATGATTTGATTGGGAGTATCGAGTTGTTTCCCAACAATGTTAAACTGGAGGACAATGGTAATAAAGGTGAAATACAAATATTTTAAGAAGGTCTAGCAGTTTAGACAAAGGATAAATGCTACATTTCAGTGTGTCAAAGTATATAGTTATACACTTTGTGATGAAAATTACCTGCCATGTATTGCATAAATGGAACTGTCATGATGTTAAAAAATTGATCATGCTAGAGATTTAAGGAAAATGATGGACTGAGAGTTCAAGGTCAGAGGACATATTGAAAAGTGGACAAAATATCTCAAATGATCACTTAGATATTAAGAAATATGAGGTTTGGGTGTGATCACATCTGGCATAATGCACACAGATTTGATATTGGTTGCCCAAGTTTCTTGAGATGTGGAAGCGAGTGAGAGGATTCAGGAGTGGCTAAATTCTCGCCCCCATAACCCACTATTTCACTACACTATGTAGATGATGTGTTTACAATTTGGCTGTATGACTGGGACACTTTACACACTTTTCTATCCCATTTGAACAACCAACATCCAAGGATCCAATTCACAACAGAAATAGAAACTAATAACAATCTGCCCTTCCTAGACACCCTAGTTACAAGACAACCAAATGGATCTCTAACCTTCACAATCTACAGAAAGTCCCCCTCCTCTACACATACACAGGTAAATACACCCATTAACAGTCACATCACCCCCCCCTCAACAATTTGAAACTATAAAAACCTTAATCCATTGGCCAATAACATTGCAATCAACACAGAACTCATGTCAGTTACATTCCTGATTACTCTGTCGATCTTTGTATCATCAGATGCAAATAAAAAAACACCTTTCTTGGCCAATGGTACACCTCCTAACAGATAAAAAGAATTTTAACATCATGTATCCACATTCCCCCCCCCCCACTTTCCAAACACAAATTACAGCAAACCCATCACCATTCCTTATATTTGTGGTGTCTCAGAAAAGGTGACCAAGATCTTAAAAAAAAAAAAAAATCCTGTGACTACTTATAAACTGCACAAAATGATAGCAACTCTTATCCACTTCCCCAAAGACCAACTACAACCTCTGGATTAATCCAGAGTGTACCAGGTACCCTGCAGCTGCAACCATTTATTCATTCAGAGCACCAGGATTACATCTGTTTCCACCACTATGGCCATTCAGAATTAGCAGATCATGCCCTGAATATCTGATTCAGGATCAGTTGGTAAAAAGCCACCAAAGTAAATTTCAGAGGCTTTTCCTCAAATCTGCTGCAGCTCTTATCAACTATTCCAACCTAAACAAATATGGTTGTATCAAACTGCCCCTCATATGGGAAACCTTCATTGACAGACAGCCAGCGTGACAACCAAGAACACTCAACCTAAGCCAACAGGTGGTGTAATTATAAGACTTTAGATCATCCTGTATCTCTCCTGGATTTAGAGAAAGATGTTGAAAGTTTATTTTTCGCTTGGTTAGTGTATAATAAATTTAGTTTAATCCTTTATCCAAGTGTGAGAAAAACAAAGTTTGCGCCTGAAAGTATCTTCAGGACTGGGGTAAGGTGGTACAACACCAGGACAACTCGTTGCAAAGGTGGAGCAAGCTACCAACACTCCTGTCTCAGTATCTCCTATAATGCAAAACACATCTCCTTGCGGATATGTCTAATGTTATGCATTAAGGGAAGGGCCACTACCCAGACTAGTTTCGACCTTTACTGAGGTCTCTTCAGTGGGAGCCAGGCCCAAGTTGAGATACCAGGCAGAAGCTTTAGCAGGTCATCTTTACCTCTTACCCCAGTCCTGAAGATACTTTCAAGCGCAAACTTTGTTTGCTCACACTTGGATAAAGGATTAAACTAAATTTATTATACTCTAACCAAGTGAAAAATAAACTTTCAACATCTTTCTCTAAATCCAGAGTAATTTATTAAACAAGGGTGGCACACCATTTGGCAACTCCTACAGGTAGAGATGACCTGCTAAAGCTTCTGCCTGCTATCTCAACTTGGGCCTGGCTCCCACTGAAGAGACCTGTTTTCAGCAGCCCCGAGAGAAAGCTCCATGTTCCAGTCTTCTTTTGGATTCCAGTTGCCAGTTACCAGATCCCGAGAGAGAGCTCCTATTTCAGTATTGTTTGGTAAGAACCCTTCTAGTTTTTCTTTTGTTGGCTTTTATTTTTTGTGGCATCGTTCAAATCGGTGCAGGTCCGTTTTAGGTCATTTCCTTTCGGGGACTGAAATTTGCTATTCCATTGGTAAGGTCTTTGCTTTTAAAGAATGTCAAAATTCTTGCCAAGAGTTCATACTCTTGGGATCGAAATTGACCCAAACATCGACAAAGCGACGTTTGTGAGAGCTCTTCTCAAAGTCGCCAAAGCAGAAAGCATTTACGGGCTTACCCCTTATGGGGGGGGAAGATTCCAAATAGTAACAAACAATATAGAGACAAGGGAAACGCTCCTTAAAGGCATAGAATGTGAAGGAAGAAAATACCTACCCTTCCTAGTTGGGAGTATTTTAAAATCCGTAAAAATTGACAGGTTTCCACTCGAATATCTAGAGAAAGGGGAGGAAATCATTAAAACCATTTTCTCAAAGTGGGGGATTGTCCGAAACGTATCAATCGGACAAGACACGGATATCCCAGAGTGGAAATCAGGGGAAGTGAGCATTTCATTTGAAATGAAAACAGAAATCCCCAACTTGATTTTTTTATGCGACTTCAATGTGTCACTTATGTGACACATTGAAGTCGCTGACACGAGTAGATTTGGAAAAGAGATACACATGGATAATGAAGGAATTTGGAAAAAGAACTTTACCAGTAGATACAAACACCGGTTCTTCTCACCCCATTACAAAACCGGTAAAAGGAAAAGAACCTCTATATGAGAACTCGAATGTAACAAACTGAATCCTATTCTATCTTAGGGATAAACCCGAGATAAGAAACAAAGTCCACACAGCTCTACAGGAAAAAGGAGACGCTGCTTTGCAATGTGAAGGTGAGCTAGAGAGTCTTAGAATATGGCTCAAGTTTGGGAACGTCACTTACCACCGAGCGAAATGGAATGAAAGCTTGAAGAGAATATGGAAACTAAATGATGAAGAGTCAGTACATGTACTCACAGTGATGGAAAACGTGGTAAAAGACTATGAGATAGCGATAAAAAATAGCAGGGCAAATAAGATCTAAAAAAAAAAAAAAAAAAGCCCCTTCTAAGTTTCTTGGTTCTGTTTCTGTATGTTCACGCTTAATCCACATAGGAGGGGGCAGACCTGAGAACCCGAGCGGCGAAGGCTTACAGCGAGGCGGTGCAGCTCCTTGCAGGCTGCATCACTTGGGCCAGGCTCTTTCCCCGTTCTTGCAGTACTTTTCTGTTAATTCACCGGCTTTTTTTGTTCTGTTTATGCGTGTTCTAGCTCCTTTGTTGTTTCTGTTTATGTGTGTCTTAGTTCTTTTGCTTTTCAATTTATGTGTGTCTTCCTGCATTTGTTTTTCACTTCTTTCATCGGCCAGACATCTGAAGAGGTGGCTGGCCGGGGAACGCGGGAAAGAACGGATGGAGGGAGATAATATCGGAGATCTTCTTGGTGCTGGCATTTAAGTCAGGCCAAGTAGATCGACTGAGGCCTCTTTTAACTATCTACTACTATCCACTCTATCTTTCTCCTCCTCTCTCACTATCAAGCTGACTCTCAGCACAACTTTTTTTGACTCTAAAGAGGCCAATGATGAAGAGATATGAACTCCCATTCTACCTCAATAAAGGTCGAAACTAGTCTGGGTGGTGACCCTACCCTTAATACATAACATTAGACATATCCGCAAGGAGATGTGTTTTGCATTATAGGAGATACTGAGATAGGAGTGTTGGTAGCTTGATCCACCTTTGCAACGAGTTGCCCTGGCATTGTACCACCTTACCCCAGTCCTGAAGATACTTTCAGGCACAAACTTTGTTTGCTCACACTTGGATAAAGGATTAAACTAAATTTATTATGTATCTCTCCTGTTCCATCTTTGTTACTGAAATGTACCTGCATGTACTTGTTTATTACCAGTGTATTAATCCCTGAAGATGATTTACTGGCAATTTAGCTTTGGCAAATATAGGAAGTAATAATTAAATACTTTTAGTTATCTAGTTTACTTTGTTCATTTCCTTAAACAACATGATGCTCATGATTCAGAATAAGTTACCAAAATAATGACTAGTATGTATGTGTGTGTGTGGGTATGTGAGTGAGTGTAGTGCTCCCTGGGGAGAGAACAAGGAATCACACCTGGAAGCTGTGTAAAAGTATAGTTATCAGGAAGTGTAAGGACCGGATTTTTTGCTTGGGAAGTGATAAATGAGTGGAACAAGTTGCCAAAGATAGTTGTGAGCTTTCTGTTAGTGAATAACTTAGGAGAGATTATTATTATTATGTGACACCTCCAGGGAGTCCAAGACTCATTGAGGGAGAGCACCTACTCTGCAACTCTCTGTCTCCACCATTCAAATCCATCAACAAACCACAACTACACAAATGCCATCTACCGTCTTCCACCACCAGTAGTATTTTCACGGACAATCACAAACATCCATGCCAATGGCAGGATATGATAGGCATTGTGTCAATAATGGTGAATGTGGGTCTCCCATGATGAGTTTTTGGGCTTCTTGGAACTGCTTATGCAATAATAATAATAATTCCTTCCAGAACTAAATTCTCCTCATTCAGAGGCAAAATGACTGATACTCACAAGGTACCCAAGCCAAGCATAACCAAAACCAATTAAATGGGGTTTTGGTTGAATTTCCTAACAGAAAACCAGTAACTCATCTTCAGTTAACTGGTGAGTTTTTAAATTTTTTTCAGATGTGAGAAGATAAAACAAAATCTAAATTATGAATTAAAAAAATTAGAAATTACAGAAAAGGAGATTTTTTTGTGTGATAGTGATGAACAAGTGAAATGAATTATTGCCAGAGCATAACAACCATCATACTTTGCCTAAAAGACATTCCATGTTTTCTAGGCAAGGTATGATAGCTATTGCTTTGTGAGTTTTTGACCTCCTACAATGAGTCTTCTGGACTCCATGTAGGTTTGAAAATAATACTAATTCTAATATTAAAATTACCATTAATTAAAAACTTTTAGTCTAGTATGTAGAATGAAACCAAATGACCTTGAGGTCATCAGGTTTAATACAAGAAAATATCTTAATCTCTGACAGTTTTTAACATCTCTAATTAATGTATTTTCTCAATCAGAAATCTTTATATGCAAGGAGTGGTTTCTGGTAATCTACTGTATATGAATATTATGTAGAAATATAATAATAATAATTATTATTATTATTAGTAGTAGTAGTAGTAGTAGTAGTATACAGATATCTCCATGGAGTAAGAAGCCTCATCAGGAGATCCATTATTCACACAATATTTATCATACATCTCTTTATTTATAGTGAAGAATTTACGGAGACACAACACACATGCTAGAATAATTACTTTACTTAATATTAAGCAAGTAACAATTGACGTTTCAACCTCTGCATTGAGGTCATCATCAGGAAAGCATACCTATGTACAATATACAAACTACTGTACTATATAAAAGTAAAATGAATCTAAATGTTTGTTAATCCTTTATCCTAGCCTGACCTCTGGTGAGAAAAAAAAAAAAAAAGAAAAGAAAAAGGAACTACATTAACTTCTCTACCGGCTATGGTGGATGAAATAATGAGACCAAATTGAACTTTTTATCCATGTTATTCAATAGATGTTACAAAATCTGTTATCCAGATTTTGCTGGACATCTACAGGGTGTTCGGGATAAATTTGACAGTTTCGTAAGGAAAAAGAAAATCTTCTTTGTATCTATTAAATTTAATGAATTGACAAAAAACATTACAGGCAGAGTTAATTACAATACTATCAACAAGATTTACTCAAAATAACCACCATTAGCATCGATCACAGCTTCAATTCTGCTTCGGAACCTCGAACAAGCTGATGCTACAGTCTCCCTGGGAAGGGCTGCAAAAACTGTTTTAATTTTATCCATTAACTGGGCTTTTGTATTACTGGAAGTGCAATTGGTGTCTTTTTCAACTGCGCCCCATACAAAATAATCCATGGGGTTAAGGTCTGGGGAGTTTGGAGGCCAAACATTTGGACTGGTGAAGTCGTAGAAATTTTCAGACAACCATTTTTGACTTTTCCCAGAGGTGTGGCAAGGGGCTGAATCCTGCTGCCATACATACGGCCTACCATTGGCTACCCTTGTAATCCAGGGCTTGACTACAGTGTTTAGCAACTCCACGTAGCCATCTGAAGTCAACCTGAGGCCCTCTTGGAAAAAATGCGGAGGCATCACATTGCCTTCAGAGGATACACATCCGAAAACCATCACAGTTTGGGGAAATTTAGTCTGCATTACACGAGGAATGTCCTTTGTACTGTATGCAAGCCATCTGTTATTCTGCGTGTTGTGTTTTTGATCCTGGCAAAAGTTTTTCTCATCGGAAAAGAACCAGATTGTTTGTGGTTCCGCAGGATGTTTCACTCTGCTTAGAAGTTTCTTCGCGTTTATCAAACGTTTTTCACGGGCCTTTTCTGTAAGCAGCTGACCTTTGCGGCGCTTGTATGAGTAGTAGCGGAGGTCTTCATTGAGTGCAAGCTTCATAGTAGAGGCTGCAACATTCATTTCACGTGACAAAGCCCGAATTCCAATGCCAGGGTTCTTCAACACCTGTTCCTGCAGATTTGCGAGGAATTCTGCTGTACGAACGCAATCAGATCGTCTGCTAGGGATCTTTCTTCTTGCTACATCCTCGTAGTCACCATTGCAAGTCTCTAGTTCATGCCTGATTGTTTTTACTGTATTCAGGGAGCATTGGGCAGCAGTCGAAATATCCTTATTTTGATGGCCGGCACGAATCATCATGATACAAGTTATTCTCTTCCATGATTCAGGTGGGTTCCAGCTATCCATCCTTTCTGACATCTTGTATATGAATGAAGAAGGGTCCAACCTTTTAAATGAAGAGAAGTGTGTGTTAATACATGTAACTTACGGAAAAATATAATTAATTATAAATATGTCAAATTTATCCCGAACACCCTGTATAGACATCATGGCCGGTTGGGGTGTTAAACAATTTTTACAGTCCTTTCGTATTGAGGTTTTCTTCTGTCTGGGGTTGTTCTCGTTACTATATGGGTTGAAGATAGGTCTTCCACATTCTTGGAATAATTAATCCATCATTTTTGTTCATATCTAGATGATGTTTCAACATTTCACAAGTTTCTTTGAATTTTCTTTCAAACCAGGTTTTGGTACTATGTAGGGACTTACAATCAATTCTGTGGCATCTTTTCAGTGTGTGGTCTGATAGGCCTGTTTTACCATAGTGGAGGTATTTAATGTGGCATTTGTATTCATCTTTTCTGATTGGGATGGTGCATCCTGTTTCCCCTATATAAGGTAGATTACAGGTACACTGAATTTTGTAAACTGCTGGGTGGGCAAGGTATGGAAGAGGCTCTTTGGAGGAGTTAAGTAAATGTTTTAATTTTTCTGGTGGTTTGAAGGTTGTCTTGATGTTGTATTTAAGTAGTGTTCCATCTATTTTTTCTGAAATGTAGGGTATGGCTATGGCATTCTTATAATATTTTTTGCTTTTAACGGCATTTTTATGGAGGATCTTGTGAACTTTTTTTTTTTATTGGAGCCATTTTTTTACAAATGTTTGGTTAATGATTTCAAATTCTTGGTTCAGAGCCTGTTCATTGGAGCAAATGGTTAGGGCTTTGTGTTTGAAGGTGCTGATGAATCCTAGTTTTTGTGTTGGATGGTGGTATGAATTTTTATGTATGTATTGGCCTGTATGTGTAGGTTTGTGGTAGACAGTGAAGGGGAGACAGCTTGAGGGAAGATGTGTGATGAGTGTGTCCAGAAAAGGAAAAGAGTTGTTTCAATTTTCATGGTGAATTGGATATGTTTGGGTTGTTTGTTCAGGTGGATTAGGAATGTATTTAATGTTTCGCAGCTGTGGGACCAAATGGAAAAAATATCATCAACATAAACCCAAATATCAACATCAACCCAAAGTCTGGCTCAGAAGCCAGACTTTGGGTTTTAGGCTGGCCGAATCTAGAGCTCATTGCTTGAAGTCTTCAATGTAAAAGTTAGCCATTGGGAATGAAAGTGGAGAGCCCTTTCTTTTTGGAGGTAAAAATTATTTTGCCACACAAAATATCCGGAGCAGAGTACGTGGGCAAAGAGGGCCATGATATTGGGTGAAAATATGTTTTGTAAGAGAAGAATAGCATGCATTTTTGAAAATTATGGAGACAACTACCAGATTTGAATAAAAACTTTATAGTTTAATATAACTAAAATCTACATTCGACGTTTCGACCTTTATGTCAAGGTCATCTTCTGGAGCATACAACTATACACAGAAAACAAGCTACACTACAATCAAACTAGTTTGTTAAAGACACTGACAACAATTGCTGGCCTGACCTCTGGTGAAAAAAACAAATAAATAAATAAATAAAATAAAATAAAATAAATAAAAAATAAATAAAATAAAAAAAAATTATACATCAACGCTAGAGTCCTATTATTGGTGTTATCTGTTGGTTGTAGAAATACATTGGGCACAACAACAAGTATCTATCTATATACATATATTAACATCATGTACATTTCAGCCAGTTGGTATGGAATGGTTTCTAATACTAGCTGAAGATTGGCTAGAGTCCTGCCTTATGCTGAATCTTATATATTAGGTAGGCTGAATGTGTGCCATCCAGATCCTTGGAATTTTCATGCCATCTTTGTTGTTGATATATCAGGATTTCGCAGGCTTCCTTCAATTTCCTTTTGTACCAGGTTTTTGTGCGGTGTAAAGAGCAGGTGCTTTTCCAGTTGATTTGGTGTAAGGTGTTGAGTGCATGGTCTGAGAGGCCTGCTTCACCATAATGGTTATATTTAATGTATCTAATGTGTTCTTTCTTGCATATAGGGATTGTCTGTCCTGTTTTCCCAATGTAAGTTACAGGTGCAGCGGATGCAATAGACTCCCGGATGTGCTAATGGGAGGAGAGGATCCTTAGAGGAGTTGAATATGGTTTTAAGTTTAGTGGGTGGTTTAAAGGTGGTAGATAAAATCCAATTTTATAAAAAAGTAAACAAATTGGATTTTATCTACCATATTGAAAGAGGCATCAGGTCCCTACCTAACAATATAGCAGATAAAATACGACTAGAAATTAGTAATATCCTGAACACTAAGAAAACCATACAGAACAATCTCCCAAAAACAGAATTAGCAGCAATTAAGTCATTAAAAGCCAAACAAAACATAATAATAACGAAAGCGGATAAAGGCAATGCCACTGTTGTCCTTGACAGGTCAACATACGTACTTCAAATGAATCAACTAGTAGCCAATAACAACACATATAAAATGGTAAATTATAACCCAACAAAAAGGATAAAGGATAAAACAGAGAAACTACTCAAGTCACTTCCTGGCCACCAGACACAGTTAAAAAACTCAAACCCCACTACGCCCCCCCCCCCAGAATATATGGGGCTCCAAAATACACAAACAAAATGTGCCCCTTCGACTAATCGTGGAAGGAATAGACAGTCCCAATTACCACTTAGCCAAGAAATTAGCGGCAACACTCAAGGAGTTGGTAGGTCCTTCCGCCCTCCTACATAAAAAACACACAACACTTTATAAACAAAATTAAAAACATAACACCCGACAAAGATGACTTATTAGTCAGTTTCGATGTTTCTGCCATTTCCACTAATGTTCCCATCAATGACACAATTCTCCTACTACAGAACAAATTTCCACCCGACATTACAGCCCTCTTTGCCCATGTACTATAGTCCGGTTACTTCGTATGGCAAAACAAGTTTAACTACAAAAAGAAGGTACAGCCATGGGCTTACCACTATCCCCGCCCCCAATCGCTAACTTCTACATGGAAACCTTTGAGCAAAGAGCTCTTGATTCCGCCACGCTAAGACCAACAGTCTGGCTTAGATACGTTGACAACGTGTTCGCGATCTGGCCGCACGGGCGAAAAACGCTAAACACATTCCTTAGCCACCTGAACAAACAACACGAATGCATACAATTTACCATCGAAATCGAAAACCAAAATTCGCTCCCGTTCCTAGACACACTAGTCACACGTCTTCCTTCAGGCAGCCTATCCTTCATGGTCTACCGAAAACCGACACACACTGGCCAATACATACATGCTAATTCATACCACCACCCATCACAAAAATATGGAGTCATTAACACCCTTAAAAATAGAGCTACAACAATTTGCTCTAACCAGCAAGCCCTGAAACAAGAACTAAAAATCATCAGCTACACATTCATAAATAATCATTCATCATCATCATCATCATCATCATACGTATCAAGGATTTAGGCCTAGTATGGCCTGTTCCGGCCTTAGAAGTCATCGTTGAATCGTTTAAGAGGACGTCCTGGTTTTCTTTTTCCTAATGGCTTGTACCATCGAAACAACAACAAAAATGAATCTAGATTACAGTAAAACCATAGCCATCCTATACATTAAAGGGTTATCGGAAAAAATCAACAGAATCCTACAGCATTATAACCTCAATGCCACCTTTAAACCACCCACTAAACTTAAAACCATATTCAACTCCTCTAAGGATCCTCTCCTCCCATTAGCACATCCTGGAGTCTATTGCATCTGCTGCACCTGTAACTTACTGTACATTGGGGAAACAGGACAGACAATCCCTATACGCAAGAAAGAACACATTAGACACATTAAATATAACCGAAGCATGCCTCTCAGACCATGCACTCAACATCTTACACCAAATCAACTGGAAAAGCACCTGCTCTTTACACTGCACAAAAACCTGGTACAAAAGGAAATTTAAGGAAGCCTGCAAAATCCTGATATATCAACAACAAAGATGGCATGAAAATTCCAAGGATCTGGATGGCACACATTCAGCCTACCTAATATATAAGATTCAGCATAAGGCAGGACTCTAGCCAATCTTCAGCTAGTATTAGAAACCATTCCATACCAACTGGCTGGAATGTACATGATGTTAATATATGTATATAGATAGATACTTGTTGTTGTGCCCAATGTATTTCTACAACCAGCAGATAACACCAATAACAGGACTCTAGCGTTGATGTATAATTTTCTTTTCTTTTCTTTTATTATTATTTTTTTTTTTCACCAGAGGTCAGGCCAACAATTGTTGTAGCGGTTGGTCAGTGTCTTTAACAAACCAGTTTGATTGTAGTGTAGCTTGTTTTCTGTGTATAGTTGTATGCTCCAGAAGATGACCTTGACATAAAGGTCGAAACGTTGAATGTAGATTTTAGTTATATTAAACTAAAGTTTTTATTCAAACATGGTAGTTGTCTCCATAATTTTCAAAAATGCATTCGGATCGCCGTGTAAGCTTAAAAGAAAGGAAGAAGAATAGTATCATTGATCGAGACATTAATGAAAAGGACAACTACATCAAAGCTGACTAATAAATCTTTGTTGTTGAGTGTGATGTTTCTAATCTTGTTCATGAAATATTGTGTATTTTTTATGTGTGTGTGTGGGGGGGGGGGGGGGAATGACCTACCAACTCATTGAGTGTGGCAGCTAATTTCTTGGCTAAGTGATAATTAGGGCTGTTGATTTCTTTTTTTGGCAGGCTGTAAATTCTGGGAGTGTGGGCATAATGCGGTGTAAGGTTTTTGGTTATTTCCTTTGGCCATGTGATCACTGATTTGATTAATTCTGTTGTTTTCTTTTTTTATTATCAAATCGGTTAATTAATCAAATTGGTGATCACATGGCCATGTAGTTCCATTTTTATTTTCTCACCAGAGGTCAGGATAGGATAAATGATCAACAAACATTGAGATTCATTTTACTTCTGTATTTTTACTTCTTTTACTTTTGTATTCATTTTACTTTTGCAATGGCAGGTAGCTTTATATTGTACATATGTATGTTTTCCTGATGATAACCTCAATAGAGGTCGAAACGGCGATTGTTACTTGCTTAATGTTAAGGAAAGAATTATTATGACACGTGTGTTGCGTCTCCATAAATTCTTCACTATGAATGCTGACCACCATGTAACCACAAAAGAAAGAAAATACATCTATTTAAACTCATTCACTGATGAAACACTTGCTAACACCTCTGGCAACCCATTCACACCCCTCCAAGCAAAATAATCTAGTCCTAACTATAGGGAAAATATTGAAAGAACAAGTGGAATGTATCAGGAATGAGTTGAGAAACATGAAAGAAGAGATTAGGCAACTGGAAATAATGAATGCAAAATCAAAGTAGGAGTGAGAGAAAGAGAGAAAAGCAAGACAGTGCAAGAACCAGGATAGGAAAGATGACAGGATGGCATGTAAGTGGGAGAGGATGACCTTTCCTTCACAGTATCACCTCAACCTGAATTTCATAGATGCAATGTTTCAGCTATGCATCTCTTCTACAGATACGTCCATTGTCACCTGGCAAACGTCATTTCTCCACTTTTAAAGAATGTCCAACATTCCTTTTAAGTAAAACTGCAAACACATCAAAATGTTTCTTCTTTTCCTCATTTATTCCCTCTAACTTTGTCCTCCTGTACAGCCTTCCTCATTCCCAACAATTTCAACCTCTAGCTCTTCAAGAAAAATATCGATTTCCTCTTTCTCACTCCTTATCTGCTCCTTGCGCATGACACTGATGTGCTATAGGTTCTTGTAACTCTGGTGTGTAGGATAAACACACAAACACACATGCACAAAAACAAGGTACACCATCAATTATTCTGGCAATGAATCATTCAGCACCGCCTTTAGTCCAGACAAAATCATGCAAGCTTATTTTGTTTAAATTTAACCCTAGGTAGTGCTTCTAAGCAAGTGGCATTTTACAGTGGTGGTGGTGGTGGCGGCGATGTCAAGCATTGGCACAAGTTCATATCCATTTGCACTTATCATTTATACTAATGCATTTCATTTAATTTACATTTAATATTTAAGTTTCTAGCAGAGCATGGTATTTTAGAGATGAGAAAGGTACAATTAGAGGGTCAGAGGGGGTACTGATGAATATTATTACGTGACCTCTGTTGGTCCAGCAAAAACAGCTAATCTGACAAGGCTCTGGAACCAAGGGTGCTGGAAAATCAGTAGTGTACCTGTATATATATTAAATTAAAATTAAAAAAAAGATAACTAATTAATAAAATATATCCAGAAATTTCTAGAAAGAATGTTTACTGAATCATAATAACTAGAATTAGAATTTTTAGAACTACTGGTAATCTGATTATCAGAAATTTCATGCTCAAGATATAAGTACTATTACTTACCATGGTCTACCTGGAGACCCTAATGGACTATGAGCAGTTACATTAATATTTCTTTTCTGACAAAACTCAATCAGTTCCTTTTGAGGTAAATATGGATGACATTCTATCTGTAAATTAAAAGTGTACATATTACTTATGGAAATAAGTGACAATAAATTAAAATAATTGTAAATTATTTTAATTTATTGTCACTTTATATTATTATTATTGCACTCTCCATGGAGTGGGAGATTCATTCAACTGACAACATATTTGCCATACCAAATCTTAAAATCCTTAACAGTCCTTGCAGTAAAACATTCCATTCACTGACAATTCTCCATTTAAAAAATCTACTCTTCACACTGATCTTCACCACATTCTTACATAACTTCCAGGGATGGCCTCTGGTTTTTCCCCTTTCACCTTCTACTCTTTTTATAATTCCATCTGGATTAATCCAATAACATCCTTTAAGTGTCTCTCTCAAATCACCTGTTCTCTTCCTATCCACCAAACCTGCAATCCATTTATCTTTGATGGACAGCATGGATTTGCTAAAGGGAGGTCATGTTTTAGTAATCTACTTACTTATTACAATACAGTGACTGCTTCCTCGGACAAAAGAGGATACACAGTAATATACTTAGATTTCACAAAGGTTTTTGACAGCTTACGCATCATAAGTTGATAGTCAAACTAGAGCAGTGGGGTTGGATATCAGATTAGTGCGTTGGCTTGGAGACTAGTTATCTGATAGGTATCAACAAGTTGTGTATGGGGGAGTGATATCCAGGAAAAAGGAAAGTCACTAGTAGTGTGCCTCAGGAGTCTGTTTTAGAGTCATTACTGTTTAACTTGTATATTAATGATATTGGCAAAGATTTGGATGAAGATATTCAGTTGTTTCAGATGATACAAAGTTGGGACGAACCATGAAGAGCAGAGAAGATGTTGTGGCCTTACAAAAAGATTTGAATAAATTGAGTGATTGGGCATGAGGATGCGAGTTCAATGTTGCAAAATGGTAGGTTTTAAAATTTGGAAAACAAAGATGGGATGCAGAATTTATGCTTGGTGAGAATATATTGTTGGAGGTAGAGGAAATAAGAGATTTTGGGGTGATAGTGGATAAGGCCAAAATTGTGAAGACAACGTAAAGACTTTTGGGAATGATACAGGGGATCATGACTTGTAGAAGTAAGAAGATTCTTTCTCCATTGAATAATGGCTTTGATTACGCCACACATGAACTACTGTGCCCAAATTTAGTCACCTGGTTTTCAGAAGGACGAAGAGATGTTGGAAAGGGTCCAGAAGTGACTGACTAAGGTAGTTTCTAACCTCTGGAATGTAGAATATGAGGAAAGACTGAGAAGATGCAATTTGCAGACTCTGGTGGATAGGAGGAAGAGGGGAGATAAGATAGAGTCCTACAAGTTAGTAAGGGATTATTATAGGATCAATGTTGGAGAGGCTCTACAGAAAACAGTGGGAGATCAAGGAAGAACCAGAGGTCATTCCTGGAAACTGTATAAAGAGGGTATGAGTTGGGAAGTGAGAAGAGGTTTTTCGATGAAGAGTTGTGAATAACTGGAATGCTTTGCCTGAGAGTGTGGTGTCTGCAGAGAATTTGAGTGTGTTTAAAGCACAGTATGATGAGCTGTGTGTATGATAAAAGGACTTCCGAGATGAGTCTTTGACTCCATGGGGTCTTGGGTAATAATAATAATAATTTCTTCAACTTCTTTCTCTTCATGGCCTGCATTCCAAAGTCCTGATGTTGTCTTAGACACTTGTCTCTGGACCCTCTTCAATGTTCTCACATCACATTGAAAACCAGGCAACCAAATATGACCACAATAGCTCCAAGTGTGGTCTGACTAGTGCTTTACACAGTGGCACAAACTTGGACAAATTATTGGAACGAGTGAAATGTGGATTGTTGAAGATGCTTTCCTGAGAAAGGAACAGAAAATGAAATGCATATCCAGGAATATGGGAGAGATAAATGGGAAGAAAGAGTGTTACAGTTAGCTTTCATAATAGTGAACTCATGAATCAAAGGAATAATTTTTACTTTTTCTTTCATGTCCTTTTTGAACTTAGGATCCTCCATCTTGGATACAGCTAAAAGCATACACAGAATTGTGCTAAACAGGCAAATCCATCACATGCCAATGAAGCTGGTCATTATCTGTCCATATACCATGGTCAGTGCATAAAATGCCTGACACAGGTTAACTGACAGGTAATTTTTGCCACAACTGATGCCATAATACAGCATGGAGAGTACGTGAATAATATCCCAGGATGCACCACACTCTTGTACGTATGAAAGTTCCAGAGTCAAAGGCCCACAAGACATCTTCATCTCACACTGTCAAAAGCAGTTGTTGTTGTGATATGAATACTTAAAGAATGGAAAAAGATGTGCTAGTTCAGTGGATTATGATGATAAACAGCTGCACATGATCAAACAAATGAGTGATGAATTACATCCTTATTATTATTATTACCCAAGTTCTCATGGAGTCAAAGACTCATTTAGGAGGTCCTTTTATCAAACACACAGCTCATCACACTGTGCTTTAAACACACTCAAATTCTCTGCAGACATCATACTCTCAGGCAAGGCATTCCAATCATTCACAACTCTGCATGCAAAAAACCTGCTTCTCACTCTCCTACTCACACACCCTCTTTATATAGTTTCCAGGGATGACCTCTGGTTCTCCCCTGATCTCCCACTATTTTCTGTACAACCTCTCCAGCATTGATCCTATAACAACCCCTTAATAACTTGTAGTCTCTATCATATCTCCCCTCTTCCTCCTGCCCACCAGACTCTGCAAGTTGCATCTTCTCAATCTTTCCTCATATTCGACTTCCAGAGGTTAAAAACTACCTTAAGCAGTTGCCTCTGGACCCGACCCTTTCCAACATCTCTTCATCCTTCTGAAAACCAGGTGACCAAATCTGGGCACAATAGTCCATATGTGGCCTAATCAAAGATTTATACAACAGAACAAGAATCTCCCTACTTCTACAAGTCAGTGTCCTCCGCATCATTCCCAGAAGCCCTTGCGATGTCTTCATAATTTTGGCTATGTTCCCTAAATTTCAGATCTCTTATTTCCTCCACCTCTGAGGATAAATCCTTTAGAACAGTAGTTTTGTTGTGGTATGAGGTATACACACTGCAGATCACAATTGGGATCCCTATTGCATACTGACAACCTCAGAGAGTGTCAAATTTTTCCAAAATGACAATGTACTATTCACTGGACGCACATCGAAGAATCTGATTTGAGGAACATTACCCAAGTGATTTGTTCAGGGACTGTGGATTGTTTGCAAACATCATGACTACAAATCCAGGTCAAACATCATTAGCCATCTAGTGGAATCGATGTCGAGCTACAGTTCTGTTATTTACGTGAAAGGTAGGCCAATATGACAGTATTAGGCAAAAGTCAAATATTGGCATATATTCCTTGTTATTTTTTAATTTAGTGCTTTGCTTGCAACGCTTTTTTTTTTTAACTCCTCTCTCTTTTTTTTTTTTTTGGTCTTTTGCATCTGATTACAGCATTGTTGTATTCAAGACACAGAACTACAGTAAAAAAAAAAAAAAAATGTGTGTTTGTTATGATAAATCAACAAATATTTTCATACTTAGAAATCAAGCAGTCAGGCTCTTGAACTTGTGAAATGAAATTCTAGTTAAGACTTTTTTTTTAATGATTGTCCTGTCCACCCCCCTCCACCTTCCTTTCTTTCACTTTCAATTACCCCCCCCCCCACAACTGGCCAGGACATATATACATTGGCAGCTGGTGACAATAGAAACAGGTGGGGCCAGGGGCCAAAAACAACTTAATTTTTTTTTATATTTATATAGTGGTTCTATTATTGATTTATAGTTATCATTGCTATTACAATAATGTTTAGTCAGACTCCACTGATGCATTGAGCTATTAATTTTTTAAAATTGGAAAAACGAGATACGTTTTTCCAATAAACTATTGATTTTGTTCATAGTTAAAATATATTGTTTATGGACGTAATAAAAATTTAAAATTTAAAATAAATTATAACAAAAAAACGACAACAATAAATAAACACACTAAAAACAATACAACAGAACAACGATGAGAATAAATAATAAGACAATGAAAGAATTGCATGCTATTTACTACAAACGCAGTGATTGGGCCAGACTGAAAGGGCCCCAAGATAAACGTTGCACCTGGTAAACAAACACGATCACTACTGCATGTACCTCATACATGCCCTATGTTCTACATGTATAAAATAGGGCCAGCCATGGCTGGCCCCAGAGACCATACTAATTCGCATTATACAATATTGCCACAAAACTCTACAGTAATTTTTTTTATTAAATAATAAAACAGATCAATGAGAACAAATAATAAGACAATGAAAGAATTGCGCACTATTTATGTACAAATGCATTATTTGGGCCAGACTAAACGGACCCCAAAATAAGTGTTGTGCCCGGTAAACAAACACGATTGCTAGTGCATGTGATTCACAATCAGAGAATCGCGCGCTACATACGTACGTGCAACACAGTGACTGGGCCAGACTAAACTGGCCCCAAGATAAGCGTTGCACCCAGGAAACAAATACGATCGCTAGTGTACATGCTCATACATACCCTGTGTTCTACACATATAAAATAGGGCCAGCCGTGGCTAGCCCCAGAGACCGTACTAAGTCTCATTATACAATATCGCCACAAAATACTACAGTGTTTTTTTTTATTAATCAATAAAACATGTTAGAAATAGATCAAAAAATAATAATTACAAGAAACATATTTTTTAAAACTACAATTATTGGGCTACTTATACAAATATAGGTGGGGCCCGGCCCCTATAGACGAACCGACCCTGCGTGTATATGTATATATGTATATATATATATATACACACACACACACACACACACATATATACACGTCCAGATAAATCTGGATACGATTCTGTAACACCTATTGTATAACATGGATAAGAAGTGTAAGTTGGTCTCACTATTTCATCCACCTCGGCCAGTAGAGAGGTTAAGGATCTCAGTACTTAGAAAATGTTTGCGATGCATAAAACTTTTTAATTTTTATAAAATAAAACGTTTAGTCCAGATGATTGGAGTAGACTACTATTTCCTGCCGTAAAAAGAAATAAAACCAAAAATGTGAGAATTACAAAGATATTTCCCTATTGAGTATTCCTGGTGATGCTGGAGACACTATGAAAATGGTGTTTGTGTCAGGAAAAATTACAGGTAAGTGTCTGTCCAAGAAGAAAAATCTGGTTGTCTTGACTGTTGTGCTGAGTGTTATCAAAAGAAAGAGAAGTGCTAAGTTATTTTTGCAAGTTAAAAAAGAGAAAATTATGTTTTAGAAGTATTGAATGGCATCATTCCATTGACGGATGGTATAGATATCAGTATTTAGGTTGTAAAAGATTTTAAAGCTTAGAATGTTCGAGCTGCAAGGTTGTTGTCTGCAAGAAATGTAGAGTGCTAAGACTGGAAAAATTATAGCTAAAGTTTTGGAGTCAGTGAGAGAAGGTCATTAATCTATATGAGTGTGAGTGATGTAATTGAGCCCTGAGGAATGCCTGAATTATTAGAGAAATCTGAAGAGAGAGAGAGAAAATACATCCACTATTATATGCAGTAAACAATGTGAGAGCAAACCAGCAACCCAGTTATAAAGGGTAGATGGAAGACCATAAGATGATGTGCTGAGAAGCCCTAAATGCCTCAGAAATGTTAAGTGCAAGAGCACAGGTTTCTTCAAGCCTTTCCATGGGACATGTCCACAAGTGAGTAATGTAGGCTGGGCATATAATCTTAGTGTACTAGGTGTGTGCTGCACACCTGGAAAAATTTATGAAGAAATAAGCAGCGAGTTCTTTAAATAAATTTATTTATTTATTATTTATAAGTTATATATTTTAATTTTAAATAAATAGTCATGAATTGTTACAAATAGCAAGACATTCATAGTGTAACTGTAAATCACACAAGGTGAGTATTACCATCAATGCACACATCATTAATTAGTCATACACGAAGAGAGAGAGAGTAATGTGATTCTTTCTGTGAAGTTTGCAATGAGTTATCTACGTGCATTTTTAATGGCTAAAGTGCGCAGAAATAATGCAACATTTGCACTGGAATTAAAGGTGGGCAGCATGCCAAAAACACAAGCACTTATTTCTACTCAGTAGATTATCTACAGCCAAGAAGTGAAGTGTCGTTTGTTATTCTTAGTGGTTTCCTGTTAGATAACTATGTACTATATATTTAAAAAAAAAAGGGGGGGGCATTTATTTTTATACTTCTCAACCATGAGAAACAGCACAGCACTGAAGATATTTTGTGTACACCTTTTTCAAACCAAGAATACTAAGTGAAGTTATGTGAACCAAGTTGTGTTCAGTACACCCATATTTTTGATCCCTAGCCAAAGCCAGAAGGGACCACATCTCTTTCATCCAGTCTGCTTCTCTACTTTTATTTTAGAGATTGTTCTCTGAAACGCTGCTTAAATAAAAATCTCTCCTTTTTGCATCTTGTTTCCCTAATTCCAGTAGTAGATATTTATTTAGATCACCTATCATATTAAATTAAAGATATTGAAGAATATCTTTAATTTAATATGATATGTGATCTAAATTAAAGAATTAAATTTATTGCCTCATCCAATCTTTTGTCAGAAAGATAATTCTAGAAACTCAAGTCCTGTTGTCATAATAGGGTTTCCTCTAATTGTTCTCAATATTTTATTCTATGTACATGTCCATTGATTAGGAAATCACTCTACATTTAATGTGTTTCTCAAAAAATTGAAATAAATCCTTATGAAATTATTATACTATTGCTCTCACTTCATTTCCAGAATGATAAAAAAAATAAAAAATCTGTTAATAATAAGCTTCCTCACTAAACAGAAGCATCTTGCTTAATTATCTGTTGCCAATATGGATTCTGTTAGTATCAGTTTAAATTATACTTGATGAAAAATTAGTTTTCTCCTTTACTCAAGTATAAGCAATCAGAAGTTTGCAATTGAAATATCTTCCTGGTAGGCTATTTATATAATGGGGTAGATAACTTTCCATGCAAATTTTTGTTTTCTCAGACTTGAGTAAAGGATGTATAAATTATAGATGCTGTCCTGGTTGGTCGACTGGTTAGCGTTACTGCTCCCCAGCCAAAAGGCTACAGGTTTGAATCCCACCATGGGAATAGATGTTTGTGATTATCTGCAAAACATGCTGGTGGACAGTAGATGGCAGTGTATATGATGTGGTGGGTGGATGAAGATGGTAGAGACAAGAGTTGCAGAGTAGGTGCCCTTCCTCGATGAGTCTTGGACTGCCTGAAGGTGTCAAATAATAATACTTAAGAAATAGCTAAGAAAAATGCAGAAGGGAAGCTTGGTGAAGAACAAATTGAATTCAAGCCAAATAGAGGTTGTCAGGATCAGATTTTGACTTTAATACAAATAGTTGAAAATCATAGGAATATAACAAGATCTGTATTTGAGTTTTGTAGAACTGGAAAAGACATACAACAATTTGCCAAGAGGAAAGCTGTTCAAAACGCTACAGTTATATGACATAAATGGGCTATTATATCAAGCAATACATAGTTTATATTTGAGTTGTAAGTCAGCTGCTACAATTGAAAGAGCTACAGGCAGATGATTTGATATTATATCATGTGCACATTATCTCCACTGTTATTCATCATCTACAGTATATGGATCACATTATCTAGGAAAGTGGTATTAAATCTGATATTAAAATTGGGGATGTTAATCTTGGATATTGATTTTATGCAGATGATGTTATACTTCTCAATAAATCCATTACAAGTCTTCTTAAAGATTCTCGCACTATTCTGAAAAACTGTTGGGATAAATTTGGGATGTGAAAATCAACAATAAAAAAAGACAAAGACAATGAAAATAAGCAGCACTGAAAACAATCATTCTCCTGAATGGAGAATCTATAGAACAAGTAAAACATTTCAGCTATTTAGGCAGAAACGTTTAGGGAAATATGGAATAAGAAAGAAATTAGTTAAAACACAAAACTAGCTATATAAAAGGCAAACTAATTTTAACTTATGGATCAGAGATCTGGGTTAGAAATGAAACACTTGATCAAAGACTGGAGACAACAGATATGAGAGTTCTGAGAAAGCATTCTTTGTTAGCAGAACTAATAGTGCTGAACCACATCTGCACTATTAGTAATAGTGCAGATGTGGTAACCCTGCAAGAGGATTTGAATAAGCTGGATAGATGGGCAAATGAATGTTGGTGTCAGGTTAATGCAGCAAAATGTAAGGTCTTCAGGTTTGGGAAACATCGATGGGATGCTGTATACTCTGTGGGAGGAGTTATACTGGAGGACGTAGGGGAGACAAGAGATCTGGGGTTGATGATTGATAGAAACCTGAAATTTAGGGGATATATTGCAAAGGTGGTGAAGGTAACAAGAGGATTGCTGCAATAATGAGAAGAACACTGACCTACAGAGATAAAAGGGTTATCATTCCATTGTATAAGTCTCTGATCAGACCACACTTAGACTATTGTTCTCAGATTGGTCCCCACGATTTGAAGGGGATAACTTAACTGTGGAAAGGGTACAAAGGTGGATAACAACGATGGTTTCAGGACTGTACCATGTTAGTTATGAGGATCGGCTGAGGGAATGTGGACTGCAGAGTTTGGTGGATAGAAGAAGGAGAGGTGATATGATTGAGACTTTTAAACTGTTGAGAGGTGGTTACAGGGTTGACACTGGGGAGTTCTTTCGTTTGGTTGAACAGCGGGAAGGAGTGATGACAAGAGGCCATCCCTGGAAGTTACGAAAGGAAACTGTGAGCCAGAAGGTGAGGAGTGGTTTCTTTGCATGGAGGGTGGTTGAACCATGGAATGCATTGCCTGATGGAATGGTGAGAGCGAGAATGGTCAATAAGTTTAAGGAGTGGTATGATAGACTTTGTGTTTCTCAAGGGGGGGGGGGGGGATCTCCCCTCAATGAGTCTTGATAGACTTTATATTTCTTAGAAAGGACCTCCCACGATGAGTCTTTTGACTTCATGGAGGCCTGAATAATAATCTCAGGTGGTATCATCATTTAAATAGAATGGAAGAGGAAAGATTAGCAAAACAGCTGTTCTTAGTCAGGTTGGCAGAAAAAGGACCAAGAGGAAGACCAAAATATAGGTGGATTGAGTGTAAAGTGCTGACACTCCACCTGAATATGACAAATAGTGAGATGTGTATTGCATTTTTCACACATGGGAGGAGGGTCACCAGCCCTCAGTAAATAAGAATGTGTAAGATGACTGTGACCTATGCAAAGCCTAGCAAGAACAACTTCCTCTCTTCTATTTATATGTTGACTAGAATGCCAGTACTTAATTTCAGGTTTAATATCATATAATTTGTTTGTCAGTGCTTCCTACCATGATGACTACCATTGAGCAATTAGCTTTGATCTTATAAACTGTCTGTCTGTAGTCTGTATGTGGTGCTGTCAAACAGTACGAGGAGAAAGCATGAGCTGATTTAGCACTGCAGCCTTATTTCATTTAATTCCAATGCAGCTAGGAATCCATCACAACTGAACATCAAAATTGAGGATTTTCATTTTGTAAAACAGGTGAAACACCTCATAAAGTACTGAATATGGATTATACATAGGAGAGGAGATAACCTGTAAAGAACTCAATGAGTCTGTATAAATTATACATTTTTGGTAGCATTTTTCTTTTATATGCATAAGTGCAAGTTGAATGGCATATAACTCTGCTGTCTAATTGCTGCATGGAGGAATCAACTTGGAGATAATAATGCCAGAAAACACAGCAGCACAGCCAACAGAGGTATTAGTTCTTGAACCATCAGTATAGATGGGAAAGAAATCAGACTGCGCCGCTCTGTGTGCATTAAACAATTGCACACACCACAGAGGTATGCTGTTATGTTTAGTGTGGGCAATGTTGTCAACATTCATACCAACAGCTTGCACCGTCTCTTTAACATGCATACTATAAGGACGTATGGCAGTTTGAAGTGTGTGATATTTAGCTTCCTAATGCAGAGAAAAGAGACTAGTCCATGTAGGATGATCTGGGAGAGACTTTATCTTTAGGGCATAATCAACAGACAACTGTTTCCATCGAAGTAATAAAGCTGGTCTATTTGCTTCAACATAAAGACTTTGAGTGGGTGATGTGCGAAAGGCACCAGTAGCCATTCATATACCGTGATAATGGATGGAATCCAACCATTGCAGTTTACTCTGTCTTGCAGAACCATAGACTTGAGACCCATAATTCAGCTTTGAACATATAAATGCATGATAAAGATAGAGCAAATGAAGCTCGATCAGCATCCCACTCAGCAGAGGATAGAGTGCAAAGGAGATTCAATGCTCTCTTGTCCTTTTCTTTTAGTTGATGAATGTGTGTGCTAGAAATGTAAGTTTTCTGTCAAAGATGAGCCTCAAGAACTTGGCTTCTGTAGTTACTGGAATAACAGTGCATCCCATTCTTAATTCAGGATCTGGGTGATGAGTGCGTTTTCGACAGAAGTGTACACAGACACTTTTTTTCTGTTGAAAATTTTAACCTATTACTACCACAGAGAAACATGATCAATTCCTTGATGAAGTTGTCTTTCAATTACCCTCATATTACAAGAGTGACAGTAAATTGTGAAGTAATCAACATACAGAGCCATTATATACAGTGAGAGAAAGCTGTTCAGTGATTGAGTTCATTTTAATAGCAAAAAGTGTCACACTTAAGACAGAGCCTTGGGGGAACACCCTGTTCTTAATGATATGGTCGAGATAGCATACTTCCCACTCTGACTTGGAAAGTTCATCTGGACAGAAAGTTTTTAATAAATACAGGAAGGTGTCCTTTGAGATCCAGGTCATAGAGGTCTTTTAATATGCCATATCTCTAGGCTGTGTCATAAGCTTTTTCCATGTCAAAGAAAACTGTAACAAGGTGTTCTTGCTTCAGAAATGCATCTTTTATAAAAGCTTCTCAACGGACCAAATGGTCTAAAGTTGAAAGATGTCTATGGAACCCACATTGTGTGTTGGAGAGAAGATTGTTGCTTTCTAAATACCAGAGAAGTCTGGCATTAATCATTTTCTCTAGTATCTTACAAAGACAGGTGGTCAGAGCAATGGATTGATAATTATTTGCTTGTGTCGGATCCTTTCCTGGTTTTGGGATAGCAATGACAACTGACTTATGTCAAGAATCTGGAAACTTTTCCTCTGCAAGTATTCTGTTGTATATTAAGAGAAGGAGATTCACAGAAGATGATGGTAAATGTTTTATCATTTCATAATGGATGTCATCAGGCCATACTGCACTAGGGTGAGACAATAGAAGAGCTTTTTAGTTCCTTCTTAACAAATGGGTGATTGCATGGCTCAAGAATATTGACAGAAAAAGGTAGCCTTTGTTTCTCTTGCTGCTCTTTCAGCATTAAAAATTTAAGAGGATAAGAAGCTGTTGCTGAGATTCTGGCAAAGTTTTTTCCCTCCCAAAGTGTCTGCAATAGTTTGGGATCAGCAATAACACTTCCATTATGGTCTAAGATCAGTACTGTCGACAGGGTGTAGCATAGAGGCAGACTGCCTCACGGTGCTGCTTAATAAGGGTGCTTGTTCAGCTATATTGTGGTAGGGGTCATTGCTACACTAACAATTCCTGTTAGCAGCAAGTGCAGAAAGAAGTTTTTCCAAGCATAAACTGATTAAAAATTATTTGCAAACAGTAATGATCCAAGAAAGATTGGTTGGTCTAGCAACTATATCGAGAGAAGCAGACATAGCTTATAAACAGTTTTATTGTGTGATATCCCAGTAGAGCAAACATTTAATTAATATTATTATGTAATCGTTTTACATTAATGTTTCTCTTGTAATAAAAACAAAATAGCAATTGGAGATTTTCTTATATTTTTGTCTTATAACCCATCAGGGGCGATTTAATTTAATTGTTTGCCTCAGGGTGCGATCTAATCTGGCGACGGTCCTGTCTAAGATAGACAAACAATGTGTTCTATGTCTGCCTTACATTTTCCGGATTTTATCCCATACAATTTTTAGACTGGTCATTTGATTAATTGATGTAGTAAATTGGATGCATGATTGTTTTTGACTCTGACAACTCACATAACATGCTTTGGCTCGAGCATGCTTGAAAGCTATAAAGTTTGATGTGTTGATCTTTTTTTTTTTTTTGGCTGTCTGACATTCTAGGTTCCACCAAGGCTTTGGATACAGTGGAAACCGTGATGATATTTTCAGGATGGAGGCTATTGCTGCATGGACAATGCACTCTGTTATATAATTTACTGCTTCATTGATAGGTGTTTGACTAATGGTATTGGCATTAAATTTCGCAAGATGAGTAAAAGTGTTCCAGTCAGCTTGGTCCATTTTCCATATGGGTAAACATGGTTCCTGTGAGGACATTGTGCAAAGAACAGAAAAGTGATCGCTTCCATATACTGTATGTTCTCTTCAACATCCCACATGAGTAGTGGAAGAATGGAAGGGGAGCAGATGGTAGATCAATTGCAGAATATAAACAGGTAGACATATGGAAGAAAGTATTGAGTTTATTATTTAAAAGGGAGAGGTTATTATTATCAAGGATTCTTTCAATGATTCGATCTCGTCTATTAGTGTTTGCTGTTACCCCACAGAGTATTGTGATTATTAAAGTCACCCATCAAAAGTATGGGTTTGGGCAGTTGCAAGATAAGGTTATCAAGATCAATTTAATTTAACTCAGCACTTGGTGAGAAATAAATTGAACATACTGTAATAAGATGCTCTGAAGAAATTTCAAAATTTGTTTTATTATTTTTATTTTATTTTATTATTTGACATCTCCATGGAGTTCAAGGACTTATCGAGGAAGGGAACCGGCTCTACAACTCTGTCTCCACTACACAATCCACCAACTGACCATAACTACACCAACGCCATCTACCACCGACCACCACCAGTATTTCCACAGACACTCACAAACATCCATGCACGTGGCGGGATTCAAATCCACAGCCTTTTGGCTGGAAAGCAGATACGCTATCCACTCGGCCAGCCAGGCTGGCAATTTCTGAAGAAACAAAACAGCTGATGAAAAAAACGAAGAGAAAAATCAAATAACCTACAGAATAAAATTGAATACACTGAATTGTGCAAAACAATCAGAAAACATAACACAGAAGAATTAAGAAAATTCCATTGTAAAGTCATACAACAAACAATTGATGAATAGCAATAAACAGATGATTATAGTCAAACTAAAAGAGGGAACCATAACCAGAGATAGACATGCTATTGCAAAAAGAATTGAAGAATTTTACTCAGTACTATATCAGGATGATGACATATCACAGAGGGGACCATGACCAGATATATATATATGCTATTGCAAAAAGAATTGAAGATTTTACTCAGTACTATATCAGGATGATGAATTAAATGAAAAAGAAGAAGACAACTATCTTCTTGAAGAAGATCATCTTCGGCTGGTGATGTCACGTTTAAACTCGGTAGCCCATTTCTTAATTGTCAAAAATGAAGGAGAAGAGTACCCATAAACTTTTATGAACTTTGAATGAATTTCGTTTGGTGTTAAACCTTCCTTTACAAAGAATTATATAACCACATGATACGCAATTTTATCCATTTCAAGGGATACAGACAACACTTTGGTTTCCAACAGCTGTATAAAAAAAACTACTTAATAGAATGACTTGCAATTTCACATGGATGCTTATGGCAGATGTACCAACTTAGAAAAAAAAATCTTGCCGATAGTGTTGCCATTTATGGTTGAGGCCGAGAACTTTTCAGATAGATGAATATAGCTGTTTGGTGATAATTCAAAACTGTGTAGTAGTGAACAGTTGGTCAAGACGTTGAAAAGAACTTGAGGATGATTTAAATATTATGACAGTATGGGCAAAAGATAATATATCATTTTAATGTAGAATACTTTAAAGTTATGTATTCTGTTATGCAAACAGAAACAAGACAAACTTTCTGAAGAAACAAAACAGCTGATGAAGAAATGAAACAAAATAACCTACAGAATAAAACTGAATACACTGAATTGTGCAAAATGATCAGAAAACGTATCACAGAAGAATTAAGAAAATTCAATTGTAAATTCATACAACAAACAAAAACAACCATAGTCTCCAAAAAGCCAAACAGCAATTGATGAACAACAATAAACAGACGGCTGCAGTCAAACTACAAGCTGATACCATAACCAGAGATAGATATGCTATAGCAAAAATAATTGAAGAATTTTACTCAGTATTATATCAGGATGGTGAATTAAATGAAAAAGAAGAAGATATCTATGAAATAGCTGCAGTACCACAGATTCTACCAGGAGAAGTTATGTGGAGCATCCAAAGCTTGAAAAATGGAAAAGCTGCAGGTGAGGATGGAGTTATAGCTGAACTTCTAAAAACAGGTGGAGAAATAATCTACAAACTCTTAGCAAAACTATTTACTTTATGAAGAAAAATGATGTACCAACAACATGGAAGAAGGCTACCCTAATTCTGATATATAAAAAAGGTGAGGTAGAAGACTACTGAACCATCAGTCTACTATAAGTGGTTTACAAGTCTTAGCTCATAGGCTTTGTACAACTCTGGACCTAGCACAACCAAAAGAACAGGCAGGATTTCGAAGTTGTTTTAGTACAATGGACCATATTCAAGTTGTACAACAGATTATTGAACAGTGTGATGAATATCAGTTACCATTATGTCTTGGTTTTATTGATTATGAGAAAGCCTTTGATTCATTAAAAACTTGTGCAATACTTAAAGCATTACAAATCAATAAGTGGAGGAGCCATACATCAGGACCATCAAATCAGCATACACCAATGCCACAGCAGCAATTCATTTCAATGGAAAAATCTCTACTGTGAAAATAAAGAGAGGTAAAAGACAGGGTGACACAATATCTTCAAAATTATTCACAACATGCCTAGAAGAAATATTCAAACTTTTTGATTGAGAAAGGAAAGGTCTGAAGATAAATGGAAGATATTTAAGCCATTTACACTTTGCAGATGATATAGTTACCTTTACTTCAACTGCTCATGAATTACAGACTCGTATCCAAGAACTACAAATTGCTAGCAAAACAGCTGAACTAAAGATAAACCTAAAGAAGACCCAAGTTATGTTCAATAGCTATATCCAATCAGAAATAATAAGAATTAATAATGATGAAATTAAAGAAGTAGATCATTACATATACTTAAGACAACAGATATCAATAGAACAAAATATCATGGATGAAATTAAAAGAGGCACGATGCTTGGGTGGAAAGTATTTGGAAGATTACATTCAATATTCAAAAGCCAACTACCATTATGCCTGAAAAGAAAAGTTTTTAACCAATGTATTCTTCCTGTATTGACATATGGCTGTGAAACATGGACACTAAAGGCAAAGGAAATTCAAAAATTAAGAACACAATTTACTATGGAAAGGAGTTTGCTTGGTATCACAAGACTGGATCACAAAAGGAATACGTGGATAAGAAATCAAACCAAAGTGTCTGACATCATAGGAAGAGTGAAACATCTGAAGTGAGAATGGGCTGGGCATATTGCTTGAAGACAAGATTAACGATGGACAAAAGAGGCACTGGATTGGATTCCACGAGAGGAAAAATGACCACAACGCCGACCTAAATCACAGTGGATTGATGATATCATCAGAGATCCATGGACAGATAGTCTTAGAGTAATCTTGGAAAGGCTTTCATCCAGCAGTGGATCGACAATGGCTGATGATGATGATGATGATAACTGTAATAAGAAATCCCATAGAGAGGCAAATCGCTACTGCTTCCAGAGTAGTATTAAGATGAAGATGATGGAAAGGAATATGACTGCCCACCAGGATAGCTAGAACAGGATCACCTCCAGTTCTGTCCTTGTGTATAACAGTGAAATTCCTAAAGTCAGAGTCCTCATTGGGTCTTAAGTACGTTTCCTATAGACAGAAACAGAAAGGTTTGTGTTTCTGCAACAAAATCTTGATATCATTGATATTCTGGTGAAATCCATGACAGTTCCATTGTAAAAATTTTACAATTGTTTTGGTTTTATAGACTTGTCTGGTTTTTGGAAGGTTGAAGGCTGATTTAGATTTATCAATTGTTTTGGGGAAGTATTGATAGCCAGTGTCCATCTGTTCCTCTGGTAGAGTATTCAATACATCTCTGATGTGTTAGGGTCAGTTAGTTTATTTTCAGTGGGTACTGAAGTATCCATTTTTTCTGTGGGAGTGTCTGGTGGTTTCTCATTAAGTGATATTTTTGCCATAAATTTTTTGATAAGTGGGTTTTCATCGAGTGGGACCATTTTTGGAGTTGTCTCTGGAGTAAGGCCATAGGTCATGTGATTGGTGTGTTCAACAGAGAAGCACTTGTGATCATAAGGTGCAGGTATGGTGAAATTATCAGATGGTGGAACAGACATACAAGTTTGAGTTGCTGTTGGCACTTTCTTAATTGTTATCTTCTCAGCACAAGAAGTTCTCAGAGCAGGTGTGATTGTGGTCAGCATTCTTTTAACATCCTGATATGTTGTTATGTTTTGCTTTGTTTTTCATTTTTCCACTTCTGACATACACGAGAGTAAGCTAGATGATCTCCCTGACAGTTGACACATTTAGCTTTTTTTTTGCACAGCAAGATTTGTTATCATACTGTTTGCTACCACATCAGGTACAGGTAGTAGAACCATGACTTGTAGTTTGGGCACATCCATATCTCTGACATTTAAAGCATCTTAGAAGGTTGGGAATGTACATTCTAACAGAACAGCTGAGATACCCTGCTTTTACTGCAGATGTTGAAGGCTTAGGCATATTAAAAGTAAGGGTCACCTGGTCCTTACTATATGTTGATGATGTTCAGAACTTAAAGATTAAGGAGTGATGGATGTGAGGCACATCCTAATATGTAGGGATGGTCACCTGGTTTCAACCAAGAACATATCTCCTTATCAGAAACATCAAGGAGATCCTATTCTGATATCACTCTTCTATAGGAATTGAATATTTTATGAGGTGTTACTGTGATTTAGGTATTCCACCCATTTTCACTGCTTTTGGTAGTTTCTCAGAATGTTGTTGACACAATGTTTCCACAAGGATATCACCAGAAAGCAATTTCTTAACAGTTTTGGGAGGTCCTTCCACTTCTAAAACCCTTTTGAATAAAGAAGAGTGACATTTTCCTTATGGGTTTTTCACCTGTTGCTTGAATGATTAAAAATGTTGGTACATTTATACAAGTATCATATATCTTTTGTTTCTTACTTCTGTTTCCATATGCTGAATCTACGATATCAGCACTGGGTTGGGACTTTGTTATGGCCCATGAAAAGTTTGAGGATGAAGGATTCATGCTCAAGGAGTTTTTGGTTCGGCACCAGAGCTCCCTGCCCACCACAGAGCCACACATGGATGCCCACTGACCAGCAAGCAATTACTGCACTCAGGGGGAATGACAGGGCTGCCCCAGACATTACACCAGCACTACAGCAAGCCTAGGATCCCGACCCTGGACCATGGATTGAGAGACTTACTGCAACACCGTTGACCCTTGCAGGCAAGACGACTAATCGATTGACCTTGATCAACCTCTGTTCTCACATGAGTCCCTGTCACCTATGTCGTAACAATATCTTCATTCAATGATATATCCTTGGAAAATGATCACTCAGTAGCTCAACAATTCCGTTTGCTTCCATTACCTTCACATCGATTGTCCTGTTGTCTATTTCGATATTTGATTTTTCATCTTCACTAAAAACTGAGCCTAATTAGATGAAATATTTTACCTATTCTCTAGGTTCTCCTTTGAGAATGTGATATTTTCCATGTTCTTTTTTATCGCTGATTTTCATACCTATTTGATATATATATACACACACACACACACACAGAAGATTACCAAGAGTGTAGAGTGTGCACCCAAGTCTTACATCTGATTTTATATAATCTAAATAGCTTCCGTAGCGCAATTGGAAGAACGACGGTACATTGCGCCCTTCGACTGGAACAGGCCTAAGTTCAATTCTCATCATGACGGGAGGAATCTTTATGTGGACTTTTTCAATCGAAGGTGAGTTAGCTGATCTCATACGGAGGTAGCAGAGTTTTTTCTCCCGGAAACTTGGATTTTTCATCCCGCATACATACAAATTAGCCCTTTAGAACACATGCAATTTTACAGACAAAAAATACTAGTTGTGCTGGTGATAGTGATGGGCGGTAGATGATGTTGATGGAGATGATTGGTAGTAGAGGTTCAGTGTAGTGATGGAAACGGTTGTGATAGTAGGTGTCCTCCTGCGATGAGTCTTCGGACTCCTTGGAGGTGTCACGAATAATAATAATAATAATAATAATAAAGAAAATCTGATCCTGACAATCTTTATTTGGCCTAAATACAATTTGGTCTCGTCCAAGTTTATCTTCTACAATTTTTCTCCGCCCTTTTTCAAATATGTTTGAATAAATCTTACCCACAGGAGGGAAATGTTATCATCATTCTTGTGTTAAGTTTTATTTCCCCCCTTTTTTTAAACAGATGGGTACCATGAGCCATACTTCACGAATTCAATCTTCTGAATTATTTCAGCCTTTTTGATGTCAAATATCATCTAAAAGGACATACTCAAGCTACCATTCAACACTCCAGATTTCTGATAGCCTTGTCTTACTCAAGCTATATGTATTCCTGATTACATTCCTCTAGTATATTTTCCACTACTATTGCTGTTCTATCACTCTCTTCACATTCAGAACCTTTCCAAATAATTACTTCATATATTTAGAATATCATTATCTTCAGTTTTTGTCACCTTGATTATTTCTGATTTTTAAGCTTAACCTAAAGATCTGAAATAGAGATATAAAACTGCTACAAGGTGTCAGAATTTGGAAAATGAAGTTATTATTCGCTTTCTGACCTTAGAAGACAATGTGGTTGAAAGAAACCACTTTACTTTTTCCATTTTTTTCGGCTTTCTCTGTAGAAACATTGCAGCAAGTGTTATTCAGATCTCTTCTGTTTTATATTGTAAACAAATGAGTATATCCCTGAACCAGCAGGAAAGAGAATTCTGAGTTCTGCCAAAGTAGCAATAACCACTAAGTAATACATTTTGGAAAATTATGGAGACAACTACCGTGTTTGAGTAAAGCTTTGGTTTAAAATAAATCAAAATTTATACTCGATGTTTCGACCTTCATATCAAGGTCGAAACATATACACTATACACTTCTGGAGCATATACACTATATACAAAGAAACAAGCTGCACTACAATCCACATGGTTTGCTAAAGTTACTGACCAACTGTTACAACACTTATTGGCCTGACCTCTGGTGGAAAAAAAAAACCTTTACTGTTTTTTTTTTTTTTTTTCAGCCTTTACTACATCAACGCTAGAGTCTATTATTATTATTATTATTATTATTATTATCTATTGGTTACTAAATTACAATGGGCTGGAGAGCAACATGTTTATATAATATGTTAAAAACATGATTATACATATAAATTTCAACTAGTTGGTATGGAATAGTTTCCAATACTAGCTGAAGGTTGCTTAAAGTCCTAAAGTATGCTAGATACTAAGTATTAAGTAGGATGAATATGTGCCATCCAGATTCTTGGAATTTTCAAGCCTGTATGGTGGAATTTGTATGTTGAATTTTCAAAATTCCACCATACAAAAACCTGGTATGAAAGAAAATTTAAAGAAGCCTGTGAAATTCTGATTAACCACCCTAATATCAACAATAATGGTGGCATGAAAATTCCAAGAATCCGGATGGCACATATTAAGCCTACTTAATACTTAGTATCTAGCATACTTTAGGACTTTAAGCAACCTTCAGCTTGTATTGGAAACTATTCCATACCAACTGGTTGAAATTTATATGTATAATCATGTTTTTAACACACATATATATAAACATGTTGCTTTCCAGTCCAATGTAATTTTGTAACCAACAGATAATAATAATAATGATAATAATAATAATAATAATAATAATAATAATAATAGGACTCTAGCGTTGATGTAGTAACGTTTTTTTTTTCCACCAGAGGTCAGGCCAATAAGTGTTGTAACGTTGGTCAGTAACTTTAGCAAACCATGTAGATTGTAGTGCAGCTTGTTTCTCTGTATATAGTGTATATGCTCCAGAAGATGACCTTGATATGAAGGTCAAAACGTCGAGTGTAGATGTTGGTTTATATTAAACTAAAGTTTTACTCAAACACAGTAGTTGTCTCTATAATTTTCCAAAAAGGTATTCTAATCACCATGTAAGCCTAAAAGAAAGGAACTACTTAGTAACTTTAAGCCAATTTGACATACAGTGCCTATCAGGCCATACACTATGTGATGAAGCAAAGAAATTTAAATTTTAGAAGATTTTGCTTGAAAAAAAAAAAAAAGACTTTTAAACTGTTGAGAGGTGGTTACAGGGTTGACACTGGGAAGTTCTTTCGCTTGGTTGAACAGCAGGAAGGAGTCATGACAAACGGCCATCCCTGGAAGTTACGAAAGGAAACAGTGAGAAAGAGGGTGAGGAGTGATTTCTTTGCATGGAGGGTGGTTGAACCATGGAATGCATTGCTTGATGGTGAGAGCGAGAATGGTCAATGCATTTAAAGAGTGGAATGATAGACTTTGTGTTTCCTAGGAGGGACCTCCCTCGATGAGTCTTGATAGACTTGTGTTTTTTAAAAAGGACCTCCCACGATGAGTCTTTTGACTCCATGGAGGCCTGAATAATAATAATAATAATAATAAACTATAAAGAAATTTTTCTTTTTTTTCTAACATATAATTGATAAATATATTATTTAATTTTTGAGATTGTTTAATAGCATATATTTCTGATATCTAATTATCTGAAATGAGTGGTCTCACTAAAATGAGACTAAGTGGACCCTGCATTTGATATAGCCATCACTGCAGGAAATAATACTATTAAGAGAATTGTCATTTTCTTTAATTATATTCCTGGGAAATATTATTTTTTTTTATTTATTTCAGATTGAGTTGGTTGGCTAGCCAACCAACTCAGTCTGAATTGGCAGTTTCTTAGTTTCTTTCAAGTCAGCGAGCCCGAATGCTTTTTATTCCTTATCCAGTTTTAATGAACAAAAACTTTTTTTTTCAAAGTTACATCATGCGCACGTGTACGCACACGCACACGGTAGTTTGCTAAAGCCAGCTCACGTGTGCCAATTGTTAAATTTTCCAGAATTTTGTTTAGCTGGTTATTAAACCGATAATGATTATAAACTCTCGAGTGATACACACTTCAGTGCATGATAGTCTGAGCAATAAGCTTGTATATGGAGATGTGGAAAATCCACACAGGACATACTTATTTCAGCATCCTTTATGCTTCCTTTCTCCTGCTCCTCCCAACAACCTGTATAGGGATTATCTCTGCTAACAGTTTTACAGGAATGTATGCTTTCGGGGGTTGTAATTCTCACAACGTGAAAACCTACTGTGTTTATTTTATTTTATTTTTTGCAAGAAAGCTGGTTGTTAAAAATTTACCAGCACATTTCTGCACACATCACACTTAATGATGATTAATTGTTCAGAAAGCCCAACTGCATAAAAAATTCATTTATCGTCTGTAGCATGTTTTCATTTTAAGAATATTTGCATTCCTTAGATTTTCATTTCAGAAAATTTATATTTTTTCTATATCTTTATGTTTCTTATTTCCTTTTATACAGTGATTTTCTTTTAGGTGCTGTATTAAAGTTATTTTATTTTTTAGCATTTCAGTTTCTGGTTCATTTAAAGATGTTCCCAAAATGTAGGTTTGCTTGCTAAACAAATAATGACCATTTAATGCATTTTAAATTAAGCAAATATAACTTCTGAATAACAATGTAGCCTCATGAATACTCCTAGGAAATCTATGCAATAAGCACATAACATTATGAGCAGAAGTGGTGCACCCAAAGGAGGAGGGGAAGGGGCTTTCCCCCCCAAAGAAAAAGGAAATAAACACTAGAAAATTTTCCAAAAATCTTTTCCTAATTAATAAAATTCATTTTTTTAATTTATGTTATGTCAGGTCTTCTATTTCTATACTAAATATGAATTAGCGATCATTGCAGATGCTCAGTCATAGGTCGTATGCAATGCGTAGTGTGTATTCTCAAACCGTCTACTCCCCCCCCCCCAAGATAAATCCTGAGTGCACTACTGATGAGCAGCATGTTACAACAGCATTAAAAGACCCATTTGTAAAGGTGTGTCCATTTTGCATCAAACTGGAAAGAGAATTTTTTTTTTTTTTTGCAGAATTTCAAGGTAGACAAGAAGACAGAACTTGGAGATCATTAAATAAGATCACCAGGTAAGTCAGTTTAATCAAGGAGTTGAAAAAGTAACCCTTTCAATATAGAATCTAGCCAATAGCCATACTCTCCTTGCTGATTCATTTTTTTTCATAATTCTTTCATTCATGGAGACCTTATTTCTTTCATAAAGTGACAACAGAAAAGGAAATGGCTACACCATGATACTGCTGGACTTTGTATAGGCATTTGACAGAATATAACATGGAAAACTATTACATTAGTTGGAGCAAATGGGAATGAAGCTGGTGGCATGGATGGGGGGGGGGCTGATAGACATCAGAGGGTGGTGTATGGTGGAGTGAAATTCAACATGGTATAGAGTAGTGGTCCTAGTTGAGAGCCCTCTGTACTAGGACCACTACTCTTTAATTTGCACATTAATGATATAGCAAAAGATCTGAAAGGGGGGGGAGGGCAATAGCTGATAAAGGTGATGTACATATATTACAGGATGATTTATGTAAATTGGCAGTGTGAACAAAGGACAATGTTTGTCAGTTCAATGTAAAATGTGAGGTAATGCACTTTGGGATGAAAAGATTACATACTTCATGTCATATTGATGGTACTAGATGACAGGAACTTGATGAGGCTAGGGATCTTGAAATGATCGCAAATAGAGATTTGAAATTCAGAGGAAATATTGCAAGAGTTGGCAACAGCTCAGAGGATTACTTAGCTGTTGAAGAATACATTGACAAGTAAAGATAGGGAGGTTATTATCCCTCTCTATAAAACTATCATTTGACCACATGTTGACTACTATGCACAGATTTGGAGATCTGCATTTCTTGAAGATTGGAAGATGGTGCAGAGGATTCAGAGACGAGTGACCAAGCTGGTGTATATAGGTCTGTGGAATGTTCCCTATGAGGATAGATTGAGGGTGTATGGGCTGCAGAGTTGAGCTGACAGGCAGAGGAGAGAAGATATGATAGAAACTTATAAGTTACTAAAGGAATTCTATAAGATTGATATGGAAGAAATTTTTCAATACATGGGGAGTAGGGGAAAACAAGGAGTTACACTTGGAGGTTGTCTAAGAGTGTGGTTAGTAAGGGTGAGCAGACTAAGTTCTTTACTTGGAGAGTGAGTGAGCGGAATGGATTGCCAGAGGTGGTTGTAAGTCCCAACAGTGAATAGGTTTAAGGAGATGTATGATAGATGTTGTGTTAATAGATAGAGTGGGTCTCCTGTGATAAGTCTCTTGACACCATGGAGTATTCTTATAAATAACAATAATAATTTAAATTAAAAAATCACATGCAAAACTGTATAGGCTTTTTTTTTCAGTTCAAGGTTGACCAAAATTGTGACACAATAATTATGTTTCACTGAAAATCTTGAACATTTTTATACAATACAGAATTGCATCATCCCTATCATAATTTCAAAATTTAGTAATTATATGATTTTTTTTTTTTTTGAAATAGGGGATTGATGTATATGGAGTCAATATTTGTCACACATATATATCTGCTCTTTGTCTCTTTTTCTTTTCTTCAAAATGCTTATACAGCAATGCAAGGAATATTAGGAATAAGGTGCAGTGTTTGTGGCATTGATGCACTTAGTCAACCCACAAATCATTGGTGTTAGTGAGACATGGGATGGTATAATGGTTATAGCATTTGTTGAAAGACAGCAAAGATAAAAAGAAGTGATGGGGTTTTATTGCTAATTTCAGAACAGTTGTGTCCTTGTGAAACTTGAAAACAGCAATAATGATAATGACTTTGGGGCTATTTGGCATGAGGTTGAGGATAACACAAATTTTAGATATTTAGAGGGATACTGCTTTAGGCCAGGGAATGTTTCTGAAATGTTTACACAGATGAGACTGGTGAGTAACAGGATGGTGATAATAATGGTTGACTTTAACTACGGCAGCACTAAGTAAGAAGACTGAATTACTAGAGCTACTTGGAAACAATTATCTTATGCAGCATGTAATTGAAGCAACACTTGGGACTTGAGTGTTAGGTTTGATAATATTATCTCGTACACTGATAACAGAAAATGTCACCATGATGCCACCAGTTGGAAAGAGAGTGATCATGTGGTTTTGATGTGGAGAATAGCTAGGCAGGTACAAGGTTAACAGAACATGACAGATGCCTTGAATTATAAAGCAGGAGACTATGATAAGTCAAGGAAACATTAGCAATATACAGTGGCTTGATCAGTTGAAGGGAAGAGAAATAAGTAATGCCTCAGACTTGGTCTGGAATTAATTACTTATGACAATGTCAGTTTGCATTCTTAAGGTTTGGAGGATAAATAAAATAGGAGTGAAATGGATTAAAATGAAGTTATATATATATACAATAAAGCTATATTGAAAAAAATAATTAAAGCCTGTTAGCAAGATAAAATAAAGGATTTTATTCTCTTAAACTTATCACAGGTAATATGAGAAACAGTTCTGTGACAAAACATAATAACAGAAGTAAAATCTTGCAGCATAAATATTAGTCATAATACAATACACAACTACACTAATAAATATTGTAATAATGTTATTTTTGCATTCAGAGCTTGTACTTGTATGAACACTCAACGTATTCGCAATAAGTAATACATTTGTGCTATTGAGCATAATGAAATACTATATTCAGTGTTTTTTTATATAGCATAATGAACCTTACTTTTTACCATTTTTTTTTCTATTTAAACTTGGTGATATGTGTAACTATTAAATATCAAAGAAGACTAATTCTTTATTTGTATTTATGTTTAACATAAATTTATAATTATTTATTATTATTATTATTATTCAGGCCTCCATGGAGTCAAAAGACTCATCATGAGAGGTCCTTCCTAAGAACATAAAGTCTGTCAAGACTCATTGAGGGGAGGTCCCCCCCTAAGAAACACAAAGTCTATCATACTACTCTTTAAACTCATTGACCATTCTCGCTCCCACCACTCCATCAGGCAATGCATTCCACAGTTCAACAACCCTCCAGGCAAAGAACCCACTCCTTATCCTCTTGCTCACAGTTTCCTTTCATAACTTCCACAGATGGCCTCTTGTCATCACTCCTTCACGCTGTTCAACCAAGCGAAAGAACTCCCCAGTGTCAACCCTGTAACCACCTCTCAACAGTTTAAAAGTCTCAATCATATCACCTCTCATTCTTCTATCCACCAAACTCTACAGTCCACATTCCCTCAGCCGATCCTTATAACTATCCTTGTACAGTCCTGAAACCATCTTTGTCATCCGTCTTTGTATCCTTTCCACAGTTAATTTATTCCCTTCAAATCCTGGGGACCAAATCTGAGAACAATAGTCCAAGTGTGGTCTGATCAGAGACGTATACAACAGAATGATAACTCTCTTATCTCTGCAGGTCAGTGTCCTTCTCATAATTGCAGCAATCCTCTGTGTTACCTTCACCAACTTTGCAATATGTCCCCTAAACTTCAAGTTTCTATCAATCATCAACCCCAGATCTCTTGTCTCCCCTACTTCCCCCAGTATAACTCCTCCCATGCAGCATCCCATCGATGTTTCCCAAACCTCAAGACCTTACATTCTGCTGCATTAAACTGACCCCCATTCATTTGCCCATCTATCTAGCTTATTTAAATCCTCTTGCAGGGCTACCACATCTGCACTATTACTAATAATCCTTCCCAGCTTCGGATCATCTGCAAACAACTGAATATCCCTTTGCAATCCACTGCCAATGTCATTGATATAAAGGTTAAACAATATAGGTCCTAGTACTGAGCCCTGTGGGACCACACTTGTAACCCTCTGCCTCCTTGAAACTGCTCCACCATACACAACTCTCTGATACCTATCAGACAGCCAATCCTGAATCCAGTTGACCAATCTGACATCCAGACCCATGTGCTGCAACTTAAATATCAGCTTATCATGTGGCACCCTGTCAAATGCCTTTGCTAAGTCTAAGAAAATTGCAGTATATGCCTTTCCCTCATCTAATGTTCTTGTAACTTTATTATAAAAGGCTAGCATATTGCTAAAACAAGAGCGCCCTTTCACAAATCCATGTCGACTCTCACAGATAACATTACCCTCATCTGCCCAATGCTGTATACGGTCCCTCACTACTTTCTCCAAGATCTTAACAACTACTGATGACACACAGACTGGCCTATAATTAGACACTTCCAGTCTGTTACTACCCTTATGCAATGGCACTATCTTACCTTCCTTCCATTCCCTGGGCACCTTTGCCAAAGCCAGACTTTCATTGAAAAGCCAGGTTAAAGGCACTGTCAGTTCCCTAGCACATTCTCTCAAAACTCGTGGTGAAATACCATCCAGTCCCAAATCTTTACTGATATCCAGAGTACTCAGTATCTGAAACACACTCTCCTCCTGTACCTCTAAACCTCAAACCAGCCCTATAACTCTAGTATTAAAACTGACTCTTCTAGGATGAAATACTCTAATAAAGTGTTCATTAAACAATTCCACTATGTCCCCTGCATCAGTCACTCTATTCCCATTTTTATCCCACAAGATCATTCTTCCACAGTCATTTCTCCTCCTACTGGCCACATAACTAAAAAATTCCCTAGGATTTTCTTTGGATCTTAGGGCCAATCTCCTCTCGTATTCCAGTTTCGCTTTCCTTACCACACTAGTCACTCTTCTGGCCTGTGTCTTATATTCTTCATACCAGTCAATTACAGTGTATATGCAAAATACTTGGTCATGTATGTGTGTGTGTGTGTGTGTGTGTGTGTGTCACCATGTGTTCTAAGCAACTATTTAAGAATGCTGCTGGTCAGTAATCATCAATAGTGTGGATCACAACAGGAAAACAAGGACCTTTTGGAATTCGATGAAGGGCTTATTGTGGGTACTAGTCTGGCTAAAATCATGATTTTGAAAACATCAGACTGGTTCCTCATAAGGTGAAATATCAAGGGTATTTAATCAGTGGGAAAAAACCTACATTTTTTTGTCTAAGAGGTGTAACTATGGTTGCTAAGATAGTTTGTCAGGAACGAGATCACCATCATCTAAGAAGGCTTGTATGAACCAACAGAACTTCCTATGTGCAGCAATTGACTGAAGTATTTAATGAAGGTTGTTCTTGACCCATATCTCACCGAACTATGCACAGGGAATTGAAGAGGATTGGTACTGGCAGTCACATCCTTTATGGAAACCACCGATTTCTGCAAAGAACCAGAAAATTTGTCTATTGTGGTGTCAGAAATACCATGATTGGACACTAGGAAAAAGTCATGTGGTCCAACAAGTCATGATACACCTTGTTCTATACCAACAGTTGGGTTCGTTGCTCATGAAACAATGAACTCGACTTGCCTTGTAAACACAATTTAAGGTTCTGGAGGTGGGGCATGTTTTGTTGGTATTGAATGAGTTCCTTGATATTGCTGGAAGGTTGGGTATCCTCCAAGGAATATCTGAACAATGCTGCCATTAAGTTCATCCTGCAATGTTGACTTTCTACCTAGCAGGTGATCTGTTGTTTCATGGATGATAATGCTACTGTCCATCATGTAAGAAATGTTCAGCAGTGATTCAGCAAGCATGACAGCTACTTCCATCATCTTCCCTGCTACCACAAAGCCCAGATCTGAATCACATTAAAAAATATGGTACATGTTAGGTAAACAGATCCAGGAGCAAAGTCCTCCTCTGTCAAATCTGAGTCAGTTAATGGACTGTCTTATGAATGTTTGGTATACTGCAGATGTAGATGCAGTCCAACACCTCGTGGAATCTATGCCAAACCATATATGTGCTGTAATTCACGATAAGTAGGTCCAAGATGGTATTAAACAAAAGTTTCTAATTCAGTGGCCAATATCTGTGTATATACAAAATATTTAAGAGTAAATATTTCTTTTTTTTTTCTTTTTAAATTACTACTCTAAGTTGCTTAAGAGTCAAAGTGAGATATCTGGTAGAAGATCTCCACATAGCCTTTAAGGAATGTGAAGACCTGACTACAGTTTCTGACCTAATGTCCAAGCTTCACCTTCATGTGGTGTGTCCCATTAGTAGGTATATCCACTTGGTGCTGAACAAATCAGAATAGGCTGGCAATTTGGGACTTGGCTGATCAAATTGCTGATCAGAAATAAACATTATTGGACAAAATGATGAAATTTCATACTTGCTGGGCATTACTCAGTTAAACAAGGCCCTCCCCAGGCTGTTTTTTGTCAGGGAATTCAACATTATTATTGTTATTATTATTCAGACCTCCATGGAGTCAAAAGACTCATCGCGGGAGGTCCTTTCTAAGAAACACAAGTCCATCAAGACTCATCGAGGGAGGTCCCTCCTAGGAAACACAAAGTCTATCATACCACTCCTTAAATGCATTGACTGTTCTCACTCTCATCACTCCATCAGGCAATGCATTCCATGGTTCAACCACCCTCCATGCAAAGAAACCACTCCTCACCCTCTTTCTCACCATTTCCTTTCGTAACTTCCAGGGATGGTCCCTTGTCATGACTCCTTCCCGCTGTTCAACCAAGCAAAAGAACTCCCCAGTGTCAACCCTATAACCAGGGGGCGCGCAGGCCATATGTGCAATGTGTGCAATGCACACACAGGCGCCAGGATAGTAACGGCACCAAAGAGGAGGAAATATTTTAATAAAAAAATTTTTTTAAAGTGATTTTTTTATTAGAGGGGCTGGATAGGGGGTGCCAACTAAAGTTTTGCACACAGGTGCCGGACACTACTGGCATGCTACTGAGTATAGGGGTGCCAACTAAAATTTTGCACACAAGTGCCAGACACGACTGGTGCACCCCTGACTGTAACCACCTCTCAACAGTTTAAAAGTCTCAATCCTATCACCTCTCCTTCTTCTATCCACCAAACTCTGCAGTCCACACTCCCTCAGCCGATCTTCGTAACTAACATTGTATAGTCCTCACACCATCTTTGTAACATATAGAAAAAGAAAAGAACAAACTCAACATCAGAACAAGTGAAGACAGGAACTATCAACATAATGACTCTTGAAGGAAAGGAAATTGAACTTGCAGAACTGGAAAAGTGCCACATGGACATAATTGCCATTACTGAGACAAAGAAGACAAAAATCAGGTGAGATCTTACTAACTAATAAGGATAGAATGTTATATTCAGGCAATAATGATCAAGGAAGGAAGGGTAATGTACCATTCAACACAAATAAAGATAAACTTCTTGAATGGCAGGTAGTTTCAAGTAATATTATGTGGGCAAACCTTCAAAATGGAGAAATGGACAATGAAACTTATTTATGCCTATGGTCCCGCAGAAGGTTCTCCTTGGAAGAAGTGGAGGAATTTTTTGAGTCATAGAACAGGCAGATAACAAAGAAAATAGAAAAAGTGGCACATGTCGGAGATCTAAACAGAAGAGAAGGAAATGAATCTCACCAGGCATATACAAATGTTTTGGGAAAATTTGTAGAAACAAGTAAGGCTAATAATAATAATAGTGATAATGCTAGAATTGTACTCAAGATATGAACTAGTAATTACAAACATGTTCCACCATGAAGATGTACACAAGTTCAAGTGGAGAAAAGACAAGAAATAAGAAAAGCCTTATTCAATATGTTGCTGAATCAATCAATGTTTTCTTCAGAGTTTGTCACTGAGACTCCAAGGTTTGATTCTTGTTTGTCACTATTTCATTCTTTCTTCAATAATATTTGTATAGTTGACTCTACAGTTTACCTGTAAAAGCTGCTCAACTTTAATTCTTTTTAAAACTGTTTTACATACTGTTCTTTCCAATATGGTGTTCATTTTTATCCTACTTTAAACTAAGTGATGATCACTTCCAATTTCAAATCCTCTATACACACTTGTATCCTGAACGAGCATGAAGATATCACTATCAATAATAACATAGTCAGTGAGGCTTATTCCATCTTCTCTCTATGTGAATGTGTGTACAGCTTTATGTTGGATTAAGGTGTTAGTAATGACTAATCCATATCTCGAGCAGAAATCTAGCAGATACATACCATTATTATTAGTTGTCCTTTTTCTCCAAATTTTCCTAGAACATTTTTGTATGCTTGGGTGGGATTCATTGCTTGCTCTGCTGTTTAGATCTCCAACAAGTAGCACATTTTCCATTTTCTCTATGTCAGCTGCCTGCTCTAATGACTTGGAAAAATTCCTGCACTTCTTCCTTACAATCTTCTGTGGGACCATAGGCACAAATAAGTTTCATTGTCTATTTTCCCATTTTGAAATTTGCCCACACAACTACTTGAAACCACCTTCCAATCAAGAAGTTTATCTTCGTGTTTGGTGTTGAATGCTATCGCTACTCCTTCCTTCCTTTCCTCGATCATTATTGCCTGAATAGAACATCCTGTACTTATTATTTAGTAAGATTTCACCTGTTTTTGTCTTCTTTGTTTCAGTGTTCATGTGAACCAATTATGTCCATGTGGCATTTTTCTTCTGCCAGCTTGATTTCTTTTCCATTAATAGTCCTTATATTGATGGTTGCTATCTTTAGTTTTACTGACTTTGAGTTTGTTCTTCTGCTTCTAGATGTTGAGCTTGAGTCTGTTCCAGTAGCTGACTTTTCACTGCATGCCATGGGTCCCTGATGAAAACAGCAGGCAGCCTTGTTTAACTGACTAGAGAATATAATTTGGTGGCTAAGCGCAAAATTAAAGAAATAAAGCTTGAGTAATTTGGGGTTATATTCTACACCAGCATTAGCAGGAATCATACCACATTAATCATTTACCTGATTCATTACTGGTTCTATCTCAGCCATACGTAATATACGTTCAAGCTGCTGACTGTTAAAATTGGAAAGACCAATGCCACGTGTCATTCCTGCTTTCATACAATCTTCCATTCCCTAAATAAATGAAAATAATGTTAAAAAAAAGAGGAGGTACCAGATCATTTATAAAACTTCATTATAGCAATAGTTGTAGAAAGTTTTTTCACTAGGTTACAAAGTATATTACACTTGATAAGAAATTACATTTTCATTTAATCCTTCACTAAAGCATAAGCAAACAAAGTGTGCACGTGAAGTATCTTCACAACTAGTCTGCTTGTATATTATTATTATTATCTGAGACCTCTAGGAGTCAAGGACCCATCGAGGGAGGCTGTAAATTACCCAACCCAGCTATCATACCTTCCTTTGAATTCATTTATACTAGATGCACTCACTACTTGTAAGGGCAAATTATTCCACTCACTCACTCACTGCTCTCTTTGAGAAAAATCTAGCTCTTAACCCTTTATTGACTGAGAACAACCTTAACTTCCATGGATGCCCCCTGTGTTCTCTCCCTGCCTTCCATATAATGAAAAATTTCATTATTTGAAATGCTATAACACTCATTCAAAAGTTTATAGACTTCTTTCTCCTGTTAATTAATCCAGAGTCTGTAATCCACATACTCACAATCTATCCTCATAATCTAAATCCCATAATCCGGATGTAATCTTTGTAACTTTTCTTTGCACCCTTGCCACAGCTTCTTTATCCCCTCGGAACCCGGGAGTCCAAATCCGCACAGTAATCCAAGTGTGGTCTTATCAAAGCCTTATAAAGAGGCAAAAGTACTTCCTTATCCTTACATGTCAAGGTTTGCTTCAACATAGCAATTATCCTCTGAGTTGTATTTGCAACTTTTGCTATGTGACCTTTGAACTTTAAATTCTTATCCACCAATACACCAAGATCCCTTGCCACTTCAGTTTCTTGTAGCATAACCCCACTAATATAATATGCTGCTGGAACTCTAATCATGCCAAAGTGCATAACTTTACACTTACTAACATTAAACTGACAGCCATTTTCGTTTGCCCAGATTTCCAGTCTATTCAAATCATTTTGTAATTACTGAATATCAGTAGCATCCCTGATTGACCTGCCTATCTTTGCATCATCAGCAAACAATTGGAAATATGATGATAGACCCTGCTTGATGTCATTAATGTATAGATTGAAAAATAATGGCCAGGGACTGAACCCTGAGGTACATCACTGGTTACCTTAAATCTGGCAGATTCACACCCACTGTATACCACTTTTTGATATTTGTCTGTCAACCATCCCCTGATCCAAGTTAATAGATTATGTTCCAACCCCATATTCTCCAGTTTACGCAACAGTCTATCGTGTGGTATCCTATCAAATGCCTTAGAAAAATCCAACATTATCATAGTGTATCCATTCCCTTTATCCAACTCGGCAGTAACATTGTTATAAAATATGAACAAATTGCTAAAACATGACCTTCCTCTTGTAAACCCATGCTGTTTCTTGCAGAGTATAGAATGCTTGTCTACCCATTTCTGTATGCGAGTTCTTACCAACTTCTCTAAAATCTTGCATTTTTGCATTTTTCCTTTCTTTTACATCCTTTCTTTTAGGCTTATACGGTGATCCGAATGCATTTTTGAAAATTATGGAGACAACTACCATGTTTGAATAAAAACTTTAGTTTAATATAACTAAAATCTTATCTCTAAAATCTTCACTACCACACCAGAGATACTAATAGTCAGTAGTTAGACACATCAGATTTTGCACCACCCTTGTGCAATAGAACTATCACACATTCCTTTCATTCCTGTGGTATTATTTTTGAGCTGAGACTCAAGTTATACAAATGTGTGAAAGGTCTAGCCAATTCAGCTGAACATTCCTTTAACAAATGGGTGGATATTCCATCTGTCCCTATTGACAAATTCTTATCCAGGCTATGCAAGAGCTCTTCAGTATCATTTTCATGAACCTCTAACTCTTGATCCAATGTAGCAGTTGCTCCATGCACCATACTACATACACCTGGATGATATATAGAGGATGCTGACTTCACATCAATTGCCACAGTATCCAATAAACCCTTCCTCTGACTGCTTGTATACAATATTGGGCAGATGAGGATAAGGTTATCTGTGAGGATTAACATGGATTTGTTAAGGAAGTATGCTTGTTTTAGTAATCTGATTGCCTTCTATAATAAAGTAAAAGAAGCAGTTGATGAGGGAAAGACATATATTATAATTTTTTTGGAATTTATAAGGCATTTTAGAGAATACCATGTGTTAAAAACTGATATTTAAGTTACAGCATATGGGTTTAGATATTGGATTAGTGACTTGGATTGAGGATTGGCTGTCTGATAGGTATCAAAGAGTTGTCTACAAGGTAGCAGTATCAAAGAAGCAAAAGGTTATATGTGGGGTCCCTCAGGGCTCAGCATTGGGACCCATATTCTTTTAACCTTTATATCAATAACTCCTGTCAATGAATTGCAGGGAGATATTCATATGCAGATGGATATGAAGCTGGAAAGGGTTGTTATTAATAGTACCAATGTAGTCCTTCAGGAGAATATGAATAAGCTGGAAAGATGGGAATGAATTTGGCTATCAGTTTAAAGCAACTAAATGTAAGGTCTTGTAGTTTGGGATCTATCAATGGGAAACTGCATCCTCTTTGGAGGAACTGTACCAGAGGAAGTGAAGGGGCAAGAGGCCTTGGAGTGATGACTGCTGCAATGAGGATGCTGACCAGCAGAGACAGAAGAGTTGTGCTCAGATTTGGTCCCCAGAATTTGAAGGGGAAAAATTAACCTTGGAGAGAATGCAAAAGTGGATAACAAAAATGATATCAGAACTGTACGATGTTAACTATGAGGATAGACTGAGGAAATGCAAACTGCAGAGTTTGGTCAATAGAAGAGAGGTGATATGATTGTGATATTAAACTGTTGAGAGGTAGTTACAGTGGGGTTGATACTGGGGAATTCTTTCATACAGTAGATCACGAGGAAAGAGCAAGGACGGGGAGAAGCTATCCTTGTAAGTTATGAATTGAAATGGTGAGTAACAGGGTAAGGAGTGGTGCTTTTGCATGGAGTGTGGGTGGACCATGGAATGCATTGCCTGATAGGATAGTGAGAGCACAAACAGTGAATAAGTTTCAGCAATGGTATGATGGACTTTGTGTTGTTTAAGATGGACCGTCTATAATGAGTTTTATGACTCCATGGAGGTCCTGAATAATAATAATAATAATAATGTTTTTGCATTCTAGGATAATGAGGCAATTAATATGAAGCCAACAGCCTCTGTATATTAGTATGTTATTCAAGAAGATACTTCACACAAACTTTGTTTATTTATGCTCTAGTAAAGTACTAAACAAGAACATAATTTCTTGTTAAGTGTAATATTCATTATTCTCACTGCAATGTAAGCAGTGAGAATAAGCTACAAAAGTTGAAACTTAGTACAAGTTTATGAAATTTAGAAGTCATCCATAAAGGATATCACTTTTCACTCCCTTACTGGACATTTGTACCTCCATCTCTTCACATTTCATAACTTCAGATGCCTTATTCCATACCACAGAGCAAAAAAATAAATAAATAGTAATAATAATAAAATTAATAATAATAACAATAATAAAATAAAAAAAATAAATAATAATACAGCAATCCCTCTATTAATGCGCCTAATGCGTTCTTTGAAACAGGTGCATTAATTGAAAACACACTAATCGAATATAATAACCTATGGGAAAATGTATAATTCGGTCCTCAGATTTCTTTTTTGACCATTAATTTTTTTATAAAAGAATTAGGGTATGTTCAGGGCCTAGTTAAAGGGAAACCATGAAGCTGAAAGACAATAAAACATATTCAGAATATAAATTTATTATTCTGCTTCTTAACAAAGGATTGAGTAATGTAGTTTGGCAGGCATTCTGTTTCTTTTTTTTCCATACAACTGACAGTATGGTTCTAATGCCTCTTCTGCAAATTTTACTGGTTCTATCTTCACCAGAGTCGGTCTCTAAGCATTGCTTCTATAATCGACATTAAATATTTGTTGATCACAATAGTCCCCTACTTACACAATTTTCTTCAAAATCTCTGGATATCTCCTTATCTGCATTTGCAGCTTCGCCTGTGATTAGAACATTATGTAGGCTATTTCTCTTTTTTAAATGCTCGAATCATCCAGCACTAACGTGGAATTCTTCTTCTTTTCCATCATTGATAGCTCTTTCTTTCCAGGTTACAAAGAGACAATGCTTTTGATTTAATAAGGCCAGTGTTTAGCGGGATCCGTTTCTGGTTACACTCTTCGATCCATGTAAAAAGAAGTCTCTCTAATTCAATCATTATAATACTTTGATTTTCAGTGCATGCATGATGAACTTCAAGCAGCCTTACCTTTCTCTTTGTATTCAGCAGTTGATTCACCCATTTTTGTGTTCTTGTCCTATCTTTTCTCTGGACTCGTTTTGTTCATTTTTCTTTATTATTTCAAGTTTTTCTTCCAATCAGATTACTTTTTGAATCATTTTCACATTGCTGTTTTTTGCTCACTAATTCTTTTACTCATGATTAAAGGTTAGGAAAATAATTTAAAATAAAAAGGTACAGAAAACAATTGCATGAGATATGATCAGCAAAATGCTATGCAAAGCAGACGACATAAATTTTAGCGGTAAATTTGGAACAGCGTACAAGGAAATAGTGTAGTATGCCATTAAAAAATAACTCTGTAAAATGTTTCAAAATCAGTTGCTAAATTATTTCATCCTGGTGAGTGATTTTTTAAAATAGTTAGCCATAAAAAATGTATAGATCAAAAATTTTTAAAATCTGTAACATTTATTTTTAAGATGTATATAGGCGCACTAATAGAATTTTAGAGGCGCACTAATCAAATCTGGGTATCGAAAAAAAATGATGCACTAATAAGGGGTGCATTAATTGAGGGATTGCTGTAATAATAAATAAAAATAATGGGTTGTAGTTAAATTTTCCAGATATAATTTATTTCCATTTTTGTAACTTTGTTATTTACATAATTTTAAATTTGAATAAAAACTAACTGCTGGATTCTGTTTTGAATTAAGTAAAAGCATTCTTTTGTACCTGTTTTAATCCAAAACTTAGTTATTTATTCCCATTTGACATCAGTATGATGACATATGGTCATTCCCATACCTCACTGTATTTTAGGGCTGAGACCTTCTGCTAGAAGTGGTAGGGTTGCAGAATCCCTTTCCACAACAGCCTCTGTATATTAGTAGGTTATTCATGAAGATACTTCACACAAACTTTGTTTATTTATGCTCTAGTAAAGTATTAAACAAGAACATAATTTCTTGTTAAGTGTAATATTCATTATGATAAGGCAATGTCAGCAATGAGAATAAGCTACAAAAGTTGAAACTTAACACAAGTTTATGAAATTTAGAAGTCATCCATAAAGGATATCACTTTTTCCCCACCTTACTGGACATTTGTACCTCCTCCTCTTTGCATTTCATAACTTCAGATGCCTTATTCTATGCCATAGGGCAATAATAATAATAATAAACACAGAGCTCGTTAGAAAATGAAAAACATTCATGCCGATAGTGGGATTCAAACCTGCAGCCTCTTGGCTGGAAAACCAATATGCTAACCACTTGGCCAACCAGGCTGGGATCCAAAACTAGCAAGGCTATTTTAATCATTTTTAAAATATCTAAAAAAAAGAGAGTGAATTGTTGCTTCCCTCTTTATTCCCCCCCCCCCCTCCCCTATTCATCCCTGGTCATAAGTGAACAGAAAAGATTACCTTAGCTTTCTGCTCAAATAACAAAGAGTTTAGGCATACCCACAACATTACTTTAGGAAAAAGGTTCCTTTTCCTAATCATTCTAGTTGGTATCACCAGAAATTATTGAACTAATATATGTCCTTCTCAGTCAAGTGTAAATTATTATTTATTATTATGTGATATCTGCATGAATGCCAAGGACACATCATGGAAGGGCAGACCACAGACATAAACTACTGTGTACACTAATTAATCCAACATTTCTACATCACATAATCCAGCAACCATGTCATGCTGTGCCACTAACAGCATTTTTCGTCTGTTAATTATGGGGGTGTTTTCTTTTTTTGGTTGATCTGCCTGTATGCTGGAATGAAAAACCTGAGTTCCTGGGAGAAATAGCCCTGCCACCTCAATATATACCTGCTAGCTCACCATCAATTGAAAAAGTCCATATAAAGATTCTTCCTTTTGGCATGATGAGAGAACTGAGGTCTTTTCCAACTGAAGGGTGAACTGTGCCTTTGTTCTTCCAAATGCATTAACCTCCCTATCGGCTGATGTGGATGAAATAGTGACACCAAATTGCACTTCTTATCCATGTTATTCAATGGGTGTTAGAGCTCCGTATCCAGATTTAGCTGAACATCTATAGTAGTGGCCAGTTTGGGGGGTTAAAGCATGCACTATGAACTACTAACCATTATCTTTTGCCCAAACCACCAGTCTATTTAGATCATCCTACAGGATCTCTACATCATCTTTATTAATTACTGTTCTTCCAAGTTTAGCATCAATGGCAAACAACAGGATATTCTTCCCCCCAAATCATCCTTAAATGTTATAAAATGTAAAAACCGAACAGCAGCAACCCAGTACAGAGCCCTGTGGCACATCACTCATCATCTGCTTTCTCTCTGATTCACCTCTACCATATACTCCCCTTTTATCCATGTCCAATTATGTCCAACCTCATTTGCTTCAACCTTGTATAAAAGAGCTTTTTAGAGTAGCATCCTGCCAAATGTTTCTGCAAAATCAAGCAATGTAACAATTAAGACATCTGAAACAAGAGCTGAAGCAGCTAAACACTACTATAGAAATGAAAATTCTTAGAAAAAACTGCTAGAAAAACAAACCAATAGAATCAAAAATAAAATTCCCTTTATTATTATTATTAGTATTATGTGACACCTCCAGGGAGTCCAAAGACTCATCGAGGGAGAGTGTGCCAACAGCACCGAATGATTGATTCCTTTCCAACTACTAGCCATGCTCAAACTTGCTTAATTTTTTGCTGAGCCATTAGTAGCAGAGGCTCTACCAATCGCCCAACCTTTGCTTATCCAACAAGAAATTACAGTCTTGTTTAATCCTTTACCGAAACATAAGCAAACAAAGTTTGCATGTGAGGTATCTTTATGACTAGTCTACTTGTATAAGAGGCTGTTGACTTCACATTAAGTGCCTCAGTATCCCATAAATCCCACCTATAATGTTTCTGCATTGAGGGATACTGAGGCAACTGATGTCAAGCCAACAACCTATACATATAAGTAGGCTATTCATGAAGATACTTCACAGATAAATTTTCTTTACTTATGATTTCTGATTCATAAAATACAAAATTTAGTAAATACTAATTAAAACATGAGTTTAATACTTTAGTTATTAAATAGTTGTTAAATTTGAACTTTTTGTAGCTTATTCTTGCTGCTAACATTGCAATAAAGAATATGACACTTGACAAGAAATACATTCTCATTAAACAATTGACCAGAGCATAAGTAAACAAAGTTTGCGTGCAAAGTATCTTCATGAACAGCATGCTTATATACAGAGGCTGTTGGCTTCACATCAATTACATGTGAACAAAGATTTCAGATTTAAAACTATTCCCCTGCCTAACTCAGATGTCACTTTATTATAGAAAGTGAGTAAATTCCAAGTTTCTCCTCCCTAAATCATGTTGTCTCCTATGGAGTGTCATATTTCTATCTACCAATTCCTGAATAACACCCATAACCAACTTTCCCAATACCCTAAATTCCTTAGAACATTAACTGATCAGTAATTTGAAAGCTCAGTCTTGGAGTCTTCTTTGTGGATTATTATTATTATACAGACAACTTCATGGAGTCCATAGACTCATTAAGGTAGGCCCTGAATATTATGCCAAGCACTATCTAACATTTGGGCAATATCTATCATATTTTGCTTTGAACTCATTCGCGGTCATAGCACCCACAACAGACTCTGGCAACCTATTCTACTCATTCACTAGTCTCCAAGCAAAAAATCTAGTCCCCACACTCATGTTCAATTTTTAAGGATGGCCCTAGTTCTCCTACCAGAACAGGTCTAAACCAGACTTGTTCTGAAAAATTCCTCTTTATTAATCCTGTAAAAACTCTTCAGTAATTTGTATGTCTCAATTCATATCATCTTTTCAACAATTTCTAATCTACAAATCTTCAACCTATCACCATAAGGTGGATCCATAGACCTCCCATCATCTTGGTCACTAACCTCTGGATATCGGGGTGTTCTTCAGTAACTAAGTAATTCAATAAGCTGTTTCAGCCACTTTTGCAATATGCCCTCTGAACTGCAACTTCCTATCCACTAACACTCCCAAATCTCTTGCTTTATTAATTTCCTGGAGTATAGGTCCATCAATATGGTACACAGCTGGCAATCTTTTCACCCTTAAATGCATAACCTTACACTTTGCTACATTAAACTAACATTCATTCTCCTTTACCCATACTGCAGTCTATTTAAAATCATCCTGCCAAATTTTAACATCATCTTTAATTATTATTATTACATTTTTATTATTATTACATGATACCTCCAGGGAGTCCAAAGACTCATCGAGGGAGGGTAGATACTCCACAACTCTCTGTCTCCACCACTCAATCCACCAACTACAACATCATCATCATCTACACCAATGCCATACACCAGTATTTTCACAGACAAACATCCGTGCCCAAGGCGGAATTCAAACCAGCAGCCTTTTGGCTGGAGAGTAGATATACTAACCACTCAGCCAACCAGGCTGGCATGATTATTGCTCTACCCAATTATATATCATTGACAAATAACTGAATAATTCCTCAAGTCATTTCATATATCAGTAATATAGGAAATGATCGGAGTATAAGTTTTAATAGTAGTGTCCCAAGAACACAGCCCTGTGCCACATCACTAGTCACAGGACTTCTACTGTAACTAGTAGCCATGTCTCACTAATGTCAATAACCATTGGCAAAGAGTACAATAGTCACCTAAGTCCACTGCTGTCCTTATGTTTTATACTTACTATCCCATTCTATTTTGTTACCAGCAGTACTAACTGAGACAATTTTTACACATTCTTACCAACTACCTCACTGGTATCCATGTACTTAGTCAACAGTCTCCCCCCCCCTTCCCAAGCTCTAGTTTGTAACACTTGTTTTTTTTTCAGACTTTGGACAGCAAATTCATCTAAATGCAAACCATCCACCTTGTATAAGTCCTTTCATCTATTAAACTCATTCCACACATCCACAAACTTCACATCACTCTTCCTGCATAACCTACGCATTGACTATCACGACCCTCTTTCTCGACTCAACTCTCTCATACCATGACAGTGCTAACTTAACTCTCTCACTCTTTTCTTTTGCTACATTCAATAACTCTTTCCTAATACTGCACTTGTCTCCTTTCAAATCATTCATTCCAGCCAAAACAATCAACTCTTTCACTTTACCCTTTTGCATTCTAATAGACTCATCGTTAACCTTTGAATCCAGGAAGCACAATTTCATCACTATCTCATCAAGCACACCTCTTAAAACAGAATCACAATACAAGACTGTCTCCTTAATTTTTCTTTTTTTATCTTAGTCAGGCATTCCCTTCTCTTTTCTTGAAATCTCCTTTCTGTTCTCAACTGAACTACTCACAGACATTTCTGCAGCACTCTAAGTAGCCATGCTATCTCCCTCGTTAATGCCAACTCTCCTCATCCATCATACTACTACTACTATTCTTTCGAATGTCACTTTTACTTTCTTTCTTTCAATTCTATCATCCCCTATACTGTTGCACACATTTTTGATCTCTTGACTCAACATTTTCAGCACTCCCTGGTTTTTGAACCAAAATCCATTCACTTTCTTTAACAAGTATGTTTCAGAGACATTGCAGTATCTGAAACCTCAGTCTTGAAGTCTTCTTAGTGTAATAACAGAAGTATTTTGCCCTCATCCATTCCCATAGTATTCTACCAGTTGTTGAAAGTTTTTCCACTTCGTTATACTATAAATTAAAGATACTAAGATATTTGCCCTCCTCCATTCCCATGGTATTCTACCAGTTGTTGAAAGTTTTTCCACTTGGTTATATTATAAATTAAAGATACCAAGAAATTATATACTTGGTTTAATCCTTTATCCAAGTGTAAGCAAACAAGGTTGCACCTGAGGTATTTTCAGGACTGGGGCAACTCATGGTAAAGGTGGTATGACTTCACATCACTTGCCTTAGTATTCCATAATGCAAAGCACATCTCCTTGTGGACATGTATAATGCTATGCATTATGGGAAGGGTCACTACCTAGACTGGTTTTGATCTTTATTCAGGTCTCATCAGTGGGAGCCAGATCCAGAGGTGATACCATGGTTGAAGTAATGCAGGAGTCATATTTTCATATACGAGTTGCCAAAAGGTGTTACACCTTATTATTATAATACTCTGGATCAGAAACAGTCAGTTGATGAAAGTTTTTCCACTTGGTTATACTATAAATCAAAGATACCAAGAAATTATATACTTGGTCGAATTAAGGTTGAAACTGTTCCTGGTAGTGACCCTTCCCATGATGCATAGCATTATACATACATGCACAGATGTGCTTTGCATTATGAACTAAGGAAAGTGATGTGAAGTCATACCACCTTTACCACGAGTTGCCCCAGTCCTGAAAATATTTCAGGCGCAAACTTTGTTTGCTTACACTTGGATAAAGGATTAAACCAATTTCTTGGTATCTTTAATTTATTGTAATTCTACCAGTGCCGACATTTAAATTAACTAGTCTGGTTAAGGGAACTATTCAAGGGTACTTTTATGGTGTATGGTTAAGGGTACTTTTATGGCAAATGAATTTGTTATAAAGTATAAAAATATACATTTGTATGTATATATATATAAAAAAATTCTGGTCTTCCAACTGGTTGTATAGTAACTGATTTCCATTTTTATATTGGTCTAATTAGTCTATCTTTTTGCATTCTGTTAACATGCTCTTCCATTCATTTTATCTGTTTGTTATCCATTTATTTACTGGTTGAAAGGCACACTTTTTTTGTATATTTCTTCATTTCCAATCCTATCAAAGGGATATTTTTCCCCACAATTTTTCCTATTGATTTTTGTATTGGCAGTGTTAAACTACTTCAGGTCTTGTTTCATACACATATGGGAATGTGTGAAAAGTTGCAATAATCACCACGAAGAAATTGAGGTAGAACAATGAAAAAGAACAAATTATTACAATGAAAGGGTTTTAAGATGTTTCTTCTTGTGGTTATATCAGTTGCTTTAATATCATTTTTGCTCTAGGTGTTTATCAGAACTTCCTGCCTCCCTCGTAAATTAAAGGTCTCATTATATTTTCAGGGAGTCATTTACCTGATTTCTGTTACTTCCTGTCTTACTTATTTCTGTGCCTTTCTTATTTTGTTCTTTCTTATTTTGCTGCTTAATTTTCTTTTCCTCCCTATGTTCATTTAAATGCCTCTCAACTTTTTGTAATTCTCACATCGTCTCTCTGATGATCTGCTTTAATTTTGCTACTTTGAAAGTTACTTCATTTCAATAACCTCCTCCATATCTCCAATAACATCATCAGTGTGGATAGCCTCCTTGTTCTCAACTGCACTGCTCTTCTTAGCATGATTACATTTCTTGTGTGTTTTTTGAGCCATTTTAAACTTATTATTTAAATATCTTAATAAAAAATATGTTACAAAATACGAAAATCGACACTAATATACTATAAAATACAAATTTTCTTAAGGAAAAAAAAACATAATAAAACAGACAAAAATCACCAATTTTACATGAGTACTAAATTCATTGACCAACCACAATGTATCCTCGAATCAAAAAAACATCCAGAAACATCAAAAAAAAAAAAAAAATCTAGAAATTTTGTTTACCTTAAGCACTTTCTCTTTCACTTCATTTTCTCAGTTAATTTGATTCTGTTCACTGATTCGATTATTTTTAGTAGTGTTCACTATTCTTTGATTTTTATGAGTTGCAGTAAGATCCGACCACATTATGGCAACTTTTTAACTTGTTCATTACATAAAATCTTAAAACTAACAATCATTACACATCTAAAATTTCATATAATATATTATTACCTTCCAAGTGTCTACAAAATCAACATCGCTATGTAATGTCAATGCAGTTTTTTCATGTAATGGATACAATACGTCGCCTTCCTGAGGAAGATGAACAGAAAACATTTTTTTTATTAGATGCAATTTTCAACAAAATACATTAAAAAGCATTTTTAAACATTTAATAAAAAGTTCTAACAGTATCTGGAAAAAAAAATCCCTAGTTTAAAGAATTAACACTATTTCACAATTCACTGTAGGATTAGTAAAATATTGCTGTGCTTAAAAAAAAAAAAAAAAATTCAAGAAAATAAATTCTTCGCTGAAGAAAACAGATGTGTAGAATTACAGAGCAGGAGGCTATTACAAACAAAGGAAGATTGGTGACCCACCATGGCATGATCAATTGCAGTGAGGAAATAAGTACTACCTGTCTATATAATTGTAGCTATTTATACAGGCTGTACAGGAAGTATTAAACATTTCTGGACATGTGAGAAAACAAACGAATGGAGGGAAGCAAGGGTAGAACCAGAGGCTATCCATAGAAGCTGTATAAGAAGGGTGTGAGCAAGGGAGTGAGTGAGAAGCAGGTTCTTTGCATGGAGAGTGATTGGTGAGTGGGATGTATTGCTTGAAAGTGTGGTGAGTGCAAAAGCTGTGAATAGGTTCAAGGCATGGCTCGACCTCTTTGCATGAGAGAGTATAGACCTCCCACAATGAGTCCTTTCACTCTGTGGAGATCAGATATTATTCATAATAATAATTAGTCTAATTTAATTAGAGATTACTTGATCCTATAAAATTATCCTCTTTCCCTCTTCCCTCAAAAATTTATACATTAAGTAAAGGAATTCAGGATTTCTTCTGCTAGCGGAACTCCTTTGAAAATACATACAACATTATTGTCTGCAGCTTAGTTGGGATCAATGAATCACTATCCTCTAAACTACAATTTCATTTTTGGGAATGAAAGAATTTTCAGATCTGGGAAATAAGAAGGATGTGGATTATTATTTGTAACCAGCTATCTTCCAAAATACATTTATTATGATTATTATTACTATTAACATTTGACCTCCATGGAGTCAGAGACTCATTGTGGGAGGTACACACTACTGCCCACAATGCTTATCCAACTGTACTTTAAACTAATTCAATGTGTCTACATTCACAACACACTCAGGCAATGCATGTCAATCACCAACTACTCTTCATGCAAAGAACCTTCTCCTCTGCTCACACATTCTTTATACAGTTTCCAGCGATGGTCTTGTTCTGCCCCCTCTCTCCCATTCTATAAAAAATCTCTTCCATGTCAACATGATAACCACTCCCGACTAGCTTATATGTCTCAATCATATCCCCCCCCCCATCTACTATTTACAAGGCTCTGCAACTTACGTTCTTTCAATTTATCCTTGTACTCTGCATTCCAAAGACCACTAACCATCTTTATGAATCTGGATCCTCTGCAACATATCCTTGTCGCCAAGAGAAACCCAACCCTTATACAATGGCATCATAACATCTCTATTTCTGCATGTTCAGGGTTCTCTACATCATTGGCATTTTCTGATGTGACGTCTTCACAACTTTTGCAATGTGGCTTCAGAATTTCAGGTCCTTGTCTGCCATTACTCCTAGAGCTCTCATCTCCTCTACTTTGTTTAAGGTTTTCCCCACCAAGTGTATACTTTACATCCCACCGTTGCTCACCAAATCTCAAAATCTTAAGCTTCGCAACATTGAACTGATAGTTCCACTTACCTGCCAATTCATGCAATCTATTTAAGTCCTCTTATAAGTCCATAACATCCACTTGACAATTTGCATCATCTGCAAACAGCTGCATATCACTAGTTAAGCCCATCCCAATATCATTAACATACAAACTGAACAACAACAACAACGGTTCCAAAACGGACTCCTGCAGTACACCACTTTCTCTTTCGGGATACTGCACCCACATATATAACTTTCTGATATGTATCTGACAGCCAGTCGCTGATCCAACTCAGAAGTCTCTTATTCAATCCCATCTGTTTTAATTTATTTAAGAGCTTGTCTTGTGGCAGTTTATCAAAAGACTTTGCAAAATCCAAGTATACCATTGTACACCCAATTCTCCATTTACACAGTAGATTGGTTCCCAGAAAAAACAGTATAAATGAAAATTGTTGATTAAAATTTTGATGGTTGACAAGGCTGTTAGTAATGATGAAATAATAGAAGCTGTCCTTGAAAATCTCAATGAATAAGAAAAGAGTGATGATGATGATGAAGAGATTCCACTCACTGCAGGATTAATTAAAGAAGTGCTTGAAATGGCTAGTAAATTGCAAAATCATTCAGTATTTGGATCATGTGTAAGAAAATGACTTTGCAATTTACTAGCCATTTATTATTATTATTATTATTTGTAACACCTCCAAGGAGTCATCACTTTTTTCTTATTCATTGAGATTCTCAAGGACAGCTTCTATTATTTTGTCATCACCAACAGCCTTGTCAACTATTAATTTTTAATATCTGCAGACAAAAAAATCATCAAATCCTTCTCTGTCAACTGCATGTGCTAATCTGACGATATTGGGATATTCAGTTGTATGCAAAGGTACAGGGTTTTTCTTTTTCACACATTCTGGCCAAGTTGCTTTCCGGCATGCATTTAAAGTTGATGGTTTCAATTCTGATAATGCCAACTTAGCAAGTTTGGCGCATTCCAAAATATAAAATTTCTTCCACACATTAATAACTGTCAGTAAATTATCCTTATCTGTTGGAATGTTCTTCTTCTTATGTAGTAAGTTTTGAAGGGAGCGATCACACTCTGGTCCAGTGGTTGTATTAAGGATGTTGTATTAGGTGGCAGAAAACAAAATTCCACATTTGTGTGTTCTAAAACAGGATGGACAGGCACATTGTCTCGAATCAATGAAACTAAGTCCAGATTTTTTCCCATCAAATAGCGTTTCACTTCTGGAACAAAACATTGATGGAACCATTCATTAAAAATTTATTTTGTAACCCAACCTTTTTTATTTGCCTTCCAGTGCACTGTTAACGTGTTAAAATTCACACCTTTCATTGCCCACAGTCTTAGGGATCGATTAATGAGTAATGGTTTTAATATACGATCTCCTGAAGCATTGCTGCAAAATAATGGAGTCACACAATCCTTAGCTGCTTTAAAGCCACCAACACTTTATTGTGATTTCGCTATATAAGTTCTACTTGGCATTTCTCTACATTCTGTAGCGTAGAGTAATCCCTGATATTTAAAACATCAAGGGGGTTCTCACCAAAATTCAAATTTAAGTACATGTGTACCACACTAGAAAATGATGATTATAATGGAAATGCCTTTTTAAACAGAGCTGAATTCAAATAGAAATTTTAAAAATAAGTGCCATTTGAACCATGTTATATCAAAATATATAGCATAAAAATAGAATTTCTTTTGTTTTCTAAACCATGTCAAAAAAAAAAGCCATGCAAAAAGAGAATTAGCTGTATATGCATCTCTCCTGTCCAAAGTATTTGTCACCATGTTATAGTACATAAGTTAGTGAAACATGATCTCCCCTTAATAAACCCATGCTGATAACCACAGAGAATACTGCTATTATCAACCCATTTCTGTATCCTATTGCTCATCAATCTCTCCAGTACCTTCAACCACAACTCGATGAGTCTTTGGACTCCCCGGAGGTATCAAATAATAATAATAATAACAACTCCAGATATACAGATTGGCCTATAATTTGAAGCTACAGCCTTATCGCTACCTTTATGCAGTGGAACAATTTTACCCTCCTCCACTCCCTTGGAACCTGTGCTGTTGCAAGACTATCATTAAACAGCCATGCCAATGCTACTGGCAATGTTTTTTTTTTTTTTTTCAAAGTCTATTAGCCAACCAAAACCTTTTTCACTTCAATATAATATCTCCTCAGTAGACTATACCAATCTTTCACCAGGACTGACAATAAACGTGGGAGAAGAGCAAAGTGATTCCTTTTCTCACATTATGTATTGTCTAATGAAGTAGTTACATGTAATAAATCATAAATACAATATGTACAAGGGTTGTTTGATAAGTCCTCGCAAAAATGAAGAAAACATAATTTTTTTTGGGGACAAATATTTTTTATTTTTCAATATAGTCTCCTTTGAGATCTATACACTTAGTCCAACAATGCTTGAGTTTTTGATCCCGTCCATATAGTGATTTGTCCAACTCTTCAAAATAGGCAGTTGTTATGGCAATCACCTCATCATTTGATGAAAATCTCTTTCTTGCCAGCCATTTTTTCATGTTTGGAAACAGATAGTAGTCCGAGGGAGCCAAATCTGGAGAGTGAGGGGGGGGGTGCGAAAAGACTTCGTAGCGTAAAATGAACAATTTTGGAGTCACAATTGCAGAAGAGTGAGCAGGTGCGTTGTCGTGGTGAAAAAGAATCTTCCTTTTCACCAAGTGTGGTCATTTTTCCTTTATTTCATTATTTAAACGATCCATAATATTTTTTTGTCATCTCCTCCATATCCTCTTGAAAGTTACTTCTTCCCCTTCAAATCATAGTGACCAGATCAGAGCACAGAAATTGATGTGGTCTGATTAAGTCTTTATACAATGGATCTACATATTGTCCTATTATTATTATGTGTGATGTTCTTACACCTTTAGCAATGTGACCCCTAAACCTTAAGACTCCAACCACCAACACTCCCAGATGTCTTATCATTTCCATTTTCAAAATTTCCTGATTAATTGTATACTCTGCATCCCAACCTCGCCTGCCAGATTTCAAGACATTGCACTTTGCAACATTAAACTGATAACATCACTCGCTATCTACCTGCAACCTCCTACCTGCAGATCCTAAATTTCAAGACCTTATATTTAGATATGTTAAACCAAAATCTCCATTTGAGTATATGTGAAAAGATAGGCGATAATGCTGAACACCAAAAAATTCCATGTTGAATATATATATGTATATATATATATATATATATATATATTTCTGCTATAGTTTAAACCTGATTTTGTTAACAACTCAATTTTGATTTTTTCTCACATGTTTTTTTTTTCTAAAGCAGCATGTGATGACTGAGTATATCAAATACTTTGATTAGGTCTATAAGAATAACAAACTGCTGTTCTTTTAGACCTAATCAAGAATAGCAAACTGCTTTCTTTTACCATGAACTTTGTCTATCATGCTTACAAAGCATCCAGGTTGTTATTTTTGATTTTAGAATCCATTACTGTTTTTGAAAAATCTTGTGTATATTATTTTTTCTATAATTCTTGAGTTACTTCTTTTACCTTGTTTGTAGAAAGTTATAATTACTGAAGCTTTTTTAATTCTAGGGGGATACTTTGAATATCAGATTGAGAAGTGTCAAAAACACTGAATGAAGCTGTTCATAAGGTGAAAAATGGTTATCAGCCTGACAACATTTTATCCTTCAGTTCAAGGGGTGGGGATAATGAAAGGGGGGGGCTGATCGAAAGCACAGAGTGAGTTGAGTAAAGTATGTTGAGAAATTGGAATTGTTGATTCTGCTGAGTGTGGTAATTATGTGTACATGACCAGAAAGTTCTCTTCTGAGTAATATATTATTTATGAAGTTACAGGCTAATGCTGTTTTGGTTCTGTACCTTGTCTGAAGCAAGCGTCAGGCAACAAAGTGATTTGGTGATATTTATACATTTTTAGTTAATCTAATGCAGTGGCGTAGCTAGAGCTGTTGTTGCCTGGGGCAGTCCCTGAGTTTGCCGCCCCTCTCAAAACACACCAAACATACTAAAAAAGTCAAAATGATGAATAGGGAAATAAATTAAAATTATATTTATTTCAAAAAAAAAAAAAAAAAAAAATCAGCTAACGCCTTTTTATTCCTGTATACGGGGAGTAGGCGAGGCCATTTAGCCCTATCTAACTTTTGGAGACTGAGTGGGCAGTTCAATCTCCACTGGTACCAATCAGAAATAGATGGCCCAAGGCTATCACTAATTAATGTACACAGTGAAGAGAGACGGCTCAAATCTGCCACCATCTTGTGGTCCCTAACCCTAACACAATATATTTAATGTCTGAAATAATGTGGGTTCTACAGTTGATTTTCTTGAGTTTACAGGACAAAAAACCCGAATTTCCGGGAGGAAAAACCCGCTTGCCCATGCCAGAGATCGACTAACTTGGGAACTAGTCGAAAAAATGCTTAGAAAAATTTCCTCTAGTCGGCAACTACACTCGAAACCAAGTTGTCCTTTGTATGGCCAAGTGCCGTGGTATGCAAACGCCACATCCACTGAGCTACACAGGCTCCTTATATTTATTTTTGAAGTAAAATTTTAATTTCAACATTCTAAAATGTTATTTTTCTTGCTTTTTTGTAGCAAAATTGTCGATGACATTGGTGAAGTCTATTTCATAGTAATGTAGGTAATTCTTAATCAAATTTTATTTAGAAAAACTCCTCTCACTACTAGCAACACTTACAGCAACTGCGAGGAAAATTTGCAGTAGTATTACAATATTTGGAACTGAGTTCTCGAGACTGTATTTTAGAAATTAACTGCAAAACTTCAAGAAGTTTCAAAGTGTCACCTGGGGCAGACTGCCCCCCTCTGCACTCCCCTAGCTACACCACTGATCTAATGAGAATTGACCATGTTTGCTGCATACTGTCACTCTATTTTGAGAATTTCTGGAAGCAGGAATTTCATCTGGCTATCTGTTGTTAGTTGATTTTCTTCTGTGTTTATGTAATGTTTTTAGTTGCCTCCAGTTGGATAGATACTTCTTCAGACTTTCCATAGATGGTTTTTAGTACAGAAGCAGCAGTGTTTAGAATATACACTTATTATTATAAGAGACCCCATTGAGCCATAAGACTTGAGGATTGATGATTGACTTTATTTTTTGCATATTTCTGCAAGAGGAGTATAGTTGTTTGTACAGTTATTTGGTTATGTTGATTTTTTTTTTTACCAAAAAACTAATGTAATAAAAATATAACTAACACTGGGTTTATAGGTCGTAATAATTATTAAGCATTAATTAAGCAAAGCCACTTAAACTGGTGACTTTGTCTGGGTTAGGATAGACACACAAATAAATAGACAACAATCATTAAATATGAATCATTATATAACTAAAACACCAAATGTGTAGGAACCATTACACAAAAATTCAAGTAAAACAGAAACACGTGGAACATAGCATATGGCAAGAGCTCCAAGCAGTACATAGAAGACAACTTCAGTGCCTGCAACATCAAAAAGGCCATAATGGTAATCCACTCACAAGTCACTCTCAACAGAAACCAAGGAATGATTTTGTGCGACATTTAGAAATCACTCATTTTTTTAAACACATCAGACTTTAATTTTTCTGCAACCTATGGGGGTACACCTGCTGAACAATGACTGACCATGTGCCAACTTCCCCGCTCCAAACGTTTCTGCTTTACTTGTATTTTTTGTGTAACGGTTCTTACATATTCAGTGTTTTTAGTTATGTAATGATTAATATTTAACACTTGTATATTTATTTCTGTGTTTATCCTAATGAAGCTACTGGCTTAAGTGGCAAAACTAGTAGGATTATTAAATAATTATTACGACCTACAAATCCAATGTCAGTTATATTTTTATTAAATTATTAGGTTAATTAATTTGAGTATCCCATTCTAATCTGTATTTTTTATGAGATCTAAGTTTTTTTTTTATTGTAATTCTAGAGTCATTTGTTATATGTGGCTTTGCCATGTATGCAAGAGGGGAAATTGAGTAGCATACTGTTCGTTTGGTCAGAGGTCTCAGTACTTGGTCCTCTGTTACTTAATTTGTACATCAATGATATAGGAAATGATCTGATGGAAAATATTCAATTATTTACTGATGATGCAAAACTTCGAAGAGCAATAGCAAATGTAGGTGATATAGAGATTCTGGAGGGTGACATAAATAGATTGGCAGTATGGGAAAATATACAAATGGCTGTCAGTTTAATGTGGCCAAGTGTAAGTTGATGCAATTTGGGAAGAGATCACAGGCTTCTATTTTTGATAGAGCTGAACTGCTGGAAACTGATAAGGCCAGGGACTTGGGGGTGATTTGGACAGGAAGTTTCGAGGCATATTGCAAATATAGCCAAAACAGCACAATTAGATTATGTGGTTTTTGAAGAACATACTACTAAGAAGGAATAGGAAGGTTATTATTACCCTTCATAAAGCTTTAATAAGGTCACATCTGGACTACTGCATACAGATCTGATCCTCTGGATTCCATGAGGATGAAGAAACTTATTCACAGATTGCTGATAAATGAAAAAGAGAAGGCATGATAGAAGCATGTAAGTTATTAAGGAATTTTATAGGATTGACACTGAAGACTTTTTTCAGTACATGGCAGGAAGGGAGAAAATGAGGGAGTCATCCATGAAAATTATATAAGGGTGTAGCTACAAGGGTGTTAGAACTAGATTTTTTGCTTGGAGAGTGGTGAATGAATGGAAATGAGTTGCCAGAGGTGTAGTTGTGAGTGCTTTTTCAGTGAGTTTAAGGAAAGGTATGAAAGATATTGTGTGAAAAATGGATCTTCAAAGATGAGTCGTGTGACTCCGTGGAGATACCTCTATAATTATGAGTCCAGTGCTGTGTTATGTAAACTGGAGATAGGATTGTTGGAAGATAAGCAGCTGAGTGTTAAATTAATTGCTGAATCAGTTAGTGCTAGAACAATGAAGACAGTTTCTCTTCTAACTTTAATATAAGTGAGAAAACATGAAAGAGTACTTTTAATGGGTGCAGAGAAATTACTGTATTTGCAGGCGTATAAGACGCACCCCCTTTTTTTGTACACATTTTTAGGAAAAAAACTTTATCATTGAATATTATAATGAATTTACAGTATTTCAAATATAAAGTAATAAGTAGATTTACTTTCAACAAATACCTCATATAACTAGAAAGAGTACCCACCTTTTAATCTTCTTTGTCAGAACCAAATTCATCTCCAGAGCTAAATAAGAGACACTTGAAACCTCTGAGTTCTCATACAACAAATTGTCCTCTGTACCATCCAGTGCATTACTAATGCCACACTTCTTAAATGATTTAACCACTGTCTCAGTTTTCACAGCATCCCATGAAGCTTTGACCCACTCACAAACTTGCAAAATGCTAGGCCTCTTCCTTCTTCCTGATGGCGTAACCTCAAAATCTGAAGACTGCATCCAGCAATCTTCTGGATGCAGAGTTCCACTTTTCCTTCATAAATCCCTTAAATGGTTTATTAATACAGACATCTAAAAATTAAGGATGACTACTTAGACCTCCTGGAATTAGAGCTAACTGAGTTTTCAATTCCTTGGGTTTATTTTTAACATCTGTTCTGTGAGAACGAAACTGATCCCATACTAGCAGGGCAGGCTTCTTCAACAGGGCACCTAGACCAAATGTTATCTATTCATAACTGGAATACTAGAATGTATTTCAGTAACTGGAATATATAACTAACGTAACTGGAATGCTCTCACACACCGCAAGGAAGCAAGAAAGAAATCGCATAACTCGGAACAGAGAAAATTTCCAGAAATGAAAGTAATAAAAAACTGAGTATCGGGATATAAGACGCATCCTGTTTTTCAGACCTAATTTCAAAGAAAAAAAGTGCATCTTATATGCCGGCAAATACGGTAAATCCATCCAAAGAAAAGATCCATAAAGAAGGTGGTGGGTGTATGAATAATACAGGCAATGGGTCTGTTGGTAAGATAGATGTTAAGGGGATAAAATAAATGGAGGGATGCTGTTACAGGCAAGGCTCATTTGAAGAGGACTGAACTGTAGAGACAGATAATCTTTACAGATATAAGTAGAATTATCATTATGTGTTATTTCAACTATAGAGATATAGACTGGTGGAACAAGAAAATAAGCAAGAAAAGAGAAAGGAACACTGAGGTATAACTACTTTAAGAAGATGTGATAGAAGGGACTTGTAGAGCAAGAATATTGGATCTAATAAGACCATCTGAGAATTTCCACATTCCCCGCAACTGGAGGTAGAGAGAGAGAGAGAGAGAGAGAGAGAAATCATGCATTCTGGGGTCCCCTTACTAATTTGTAGGTTTCTATCATCACCTAAAAATTTATATACTTTGAACAAACTGTTAGAACCGCTAATGTCCATCTAGAACCCATCCAGAAACTATGTCACCATGTGCACTACATCTGTTCCATAGTGACAAGCTATGCCATGGATATAGATTACTGAATCCAATTGATGTAAAAAAAACAAAAAAACTTCCTTTTATTTAAATCAGAGAGAGAGAGAAAAACTATTTCTAGGATTCACTACAGCACTACATTCTCCAAATAATGTTTAAGAGATATTTGTGTCATAATGAGAATAGATTAACATAGACAGAGCCTCCGTAGTTCAGTCAGTATAGACGAGGCCCTTTGGTCGGAAAGACCTGGGTTCGATTCTCGTCAGTGACATGAGGAACCTTAATCTGGTCTCTTCCAACTAAAGGTGAGTTAGCCAGTCTCATATGGGGGTAGAAGGTTTTTTTCACAGAAACTCGGATTTTTTTGTCCCTCACAACAGTCAAACCAGTCCCGTGAACACATGGATCTACAGTCAACAATACATATTTAGAAGTCCCTCATTAGAGGACAGAATCCCAACCAGTCCTAAGGGACAGTTGAGGAAAACTGGGGGAACCCCATGCAACAACAACAACAACAATAACATAGACACAAGGATAAATGAAACAACTGGAATTACAAATCCAAAAATAAAAAATAGTTATTGCCAAATTATTCAATGTGAAATTTACAGGTCATAATGAGTGGCAGGAAAGCTTACTAACTTTCCTGCCAAATAATCGGGAAGCAGATTATTTTAAAAAACAGTACAAACCACATGATGTCATAAAGAACAATGCAAAGATGGATGAAATTTAGTAATTGATGGGGAAAAAAAAGTTACTGATGTCTGATAGGAATCAGACTTTCTCACATTTTCAGTAAGGCGAGGCAGTCATTCCAATTCAGATTAGAATGAAGCAGCAGGTCTTCAGCAATCTCCTTAAATAATTAAAACATGAAATGGCACTGATGGGGTACAGATGTTCCATAATATAAGATTCTGTGGTCAGTGTCAAAGTGTCAATTCCATGCTGCACTAGATCCAATTTCTTCTTATTATTATTATTATTATTATTACCCCCAGACCTCATGGAGTCAAAGACTCATCTGGGAGGTCCTTTTATCACACACACACATCTCATCATACCATGTCTTAAACACACTCAAACTCCTTGCAGACACCACATTCTAAGGCAAGGCATTCCAATCATTTACAACTCTGCACGAAAAAAACCTGCTTCTCACTCACCTACTCACACCCTCTTTACACAGTTTCCAGGGATGACCTCTGGTTCTCCCCCCGATCTCCCAATATTTTATGTAGAACTTCTCCAGCATTGACCCTATAACAACCCCTTACTAACTTGTAGGTCTCTATCATATCTCCCCCTCTTTCTCCTGTCCACCAGACTCTGCAATTTACTTCTTCTCAATCTTCCCTCATACTCGACTTTCCAGAGATTAGAAATTACCTTAGTAAGTCACCTTTGGACCCTTTCCAACATCTTTTCGTCCTTCTGAAAACCAGGTGACCAAATCTGGGCACAATAGTCCATATGTGGCCTAATCAAAGCCTTATACAATGGAACAACAATCTCCCTACTTCTACAAGTCAGTGTCCTCCACATCATTTCCAGAAGCCTTTGTATTGTCTTCACAATTTTGCCTATGTGTCCCCTAAATTTCAGATCCTTATCCACTATCACTCCCAGATCTCTTATTACCTCCAACAATATATTCTCACCAAGCATAAATTCTGTATCCCATCTTTGTTTTCCAAATTTTAAAACCTTTCATTCCGCAACATTGAATTCACATCCTCATTTCCGTGCCCAATCACTCAATTTATTCAAGACTTCTTGTAAGGCCACAACATCTTCACTACTCTTTATGGTTCGTCCCAACTTTGCATCATCTGCAAACAACTGAATATCTCCATCCAAATCTTCACCAATATCATTTATATACATGTTAAACAGTAATGCCCTAAAACAGACCGCTGAGGCACTCCATTAGTGACTTTCCTTTTCCTGGATATCGCTCCCCATTCACAACTTGTTGATACCTATCAGATAGCCAGTCTCCAATCCAATGCACTAATCTAATATCCAACCCCATCTGCTCTAGTTTGACTGTCAACTTATCATGAGGTCCTCTATCAAAAGACTTTGCAAAATCCAAGTATATTAATGTGTATCCTTCTCCTCTGTCCAAGGAAGCAGTCACTTTATTGTAATAAGTAAGAAGATTACTATAACATGACCTCCCTTTAGCAAATCCATGCTGTCCATCAAAGATAATACCATTGTTGTCAACCCAATTCTGGATCCTAGTTCTCACAAGCTTCCCCAACAACTTAACCACAAACCCGACACACAGATGGGCCTATAGTTTGATGCTTGAGTTCAATCACCTCCTTTATGAAGTGGCACAATCTTGCCTTCCTTCCCCTCCATAGGAACTTAAGAACAGGTGTCAACTCCCTGGCACATTCCTTTGGAATACATGGTGATATATCATCAAGTCCCACAGTCTTATTAACATCTAGTTGCTGAACTCCCCATACACCTCTTGCTCACTTACAGTCAGTCTTCCTTCCCCATCATCAACTGTTCTCAATCTCTCCATGAAGTCACATTCACAAGACTGAAAGACCTTTATGAAGTGCTCATTAAGTATCTCCACCACACATTCTGCAACAGCTGTTTTATACCATTTTCTCCAATCAATGTCATCCTTCAATAATCATTCTTTCTTTCTTTTGCTGGCTACATATCGAAAGAACTCCCTAGGATTCTTTTTGGCTTCATTAGCTAACTGCCTGCTGTTCATATCTCACTTTAGCTACCCTCATCAACCTAGTCACCTGCCTTGCCTCGTCTTTGTAAACATCATGGAATTGGTTATTTCTACTTCTCTTATGCTGCCTCCATAATACCCTTTTTCTCTGTATCACATGCTTGATCTCTTTATTCATCCATCTCACACCCACCTTATTTAACATTCTCACACTTGGAATACATCTAGACATTGCATCTACTAAACAGTTTTTGAAAATCCCCCAAACTGCATTGATCTCTTTTCCAGCTAATTCTTCATTTCACGCTACACCCGCAAGCTGTCTCCTGAGCTCTTCATAATCATCCCCCCCCCCTTGTAGTTCCACATATACCCTTTTCTCAAAGAGGTCCTCACACTGCTGGCAACCACCCAGATAATCACCTCATGGTCACTCTCACGAATTGGTGGATGATTTGACACCTCATTTATAATTACATCCTCTGATGAGATGACCAAATCCAAGACCTACAATCCTTGCGCACCCTCTGTTACATACTGTCTGAGATAGTTATCCCTCAAAAACTCAAGAAACTCATTTTCTTTACTTCCAGTTGCTATCTCATCATTCCAGTCTATATTGAAATAATTAGAATCGCCCGTAATGATCACCCTTTTCTTATTTGCTTGGCTTATTAATGATGTAAGATTGGTGTTTGTTCTTGTAATCTTTTCAATGCACAAAATATCCAGTTTGTTTGAAATTAGAGACATGGCAATCATAGGTAACTTGGTAGACACCAGGAAGAGAAAGAGGTATCGCTTATCTTCAGAAGGAAACCACAGAGAGAGTTTGTTGAATGGAACAAATGTAGATAATAGGTTGTATTTCTGTATTCCTTGAGAATTTTTGAAATTGGTTTGGAAATGCATGAAATATATGGAATCAGAACTCTCTCTATTGTTTCAGGGTTGCTGGAAGCAGAGTTGTAAGAAGAAAAAACCATGCTGTGAAACCATTTAGCTGCATAATATGTTGGCTGTTAAGAAGTTCGTGTTTGAGATCTTATGAGTTAGAGCAGTGGCACACTCACAGGGACGCCCACCCCCCAAAGCAAAAGGAAAAAAAAAATACTAGAAAATTTTCCTAATTAAAATTCATTTTTTCATTTATGTTCTGTTGTGTCTTCAATTTCTATACTACTTATGAATTAGCGATCATTGTAGATGCTCAGTCTTAGGCAGTACGATGCATAGCGTGTATTCTCAAATCATCTACTCAACTCAGCCCCCCCCCAACACACAAGATTAAATCCTGAGTATGTTACTGAGTTAGAATATACAATATGAGTATGAAGCAGCAAAAAGTATTTATGATTCCAATTTTTGGGAAGAATGCTGAGCATATTGCTGCTGTATATTGTGACCAGTGAAGTTAGGTTTACAATAGAGAGAGATAGATATTTCACTTGGAGAGCAAGATATCTAAGAATGCCAGTTTATTGACATTTTCTGTTTCTAAGGTGAAATTTATCTGGGAGTGTAGATTCTTTTGTATTGTAAGTTAATTGTTTCCTTTATCCTTGTTTCTATGTGTGATCCATTCTCAACATTCTCTAAACTTAAACTTTTGTGCATCACATTATCAAAAATCTAGAGACCATCATTTTCAGACCTACAGTAAGACTCCATCACTGTATCCATAAAAGGTACCAATTAGTACTGTAGGAGCTTGCCTTGTACAATCATTCGATGTTTGCTTTCCTGCAGGTGTGCCTGTGTGTATGTGCTTAAAATATTTCTTTGTGACCAGGAAGATGTCTGGGTGACCAAGATGAAATATTGGCTTATTAATCTAATTAGGCAAATAAATTTAGTTAGTTAATTATTATCTTTAAATGTGTGTTTTCTCCACTAAACATCACTGTTGATATTTAGTGAAGAAAACTAAATACTGAATATAAAACATGCAATATTAAACATTGAATATAAAACAATATTAAAAATTAAAAGTTACCTACTTTATAACCCAGAGGCCAATGGATAAAATATAAATCAAAATAATCCAACTTTAAATCATCAAGTGATCTTTGACAACAGTTCATGACACTAGTTCTTCTATGGTAAGTATTCCAACACTACATTAAAATTCAAGTAACATATTAGTAACATTGTTAGTCACATTAATTATACAGTCTGATGGAGTACATATAATAATGCAAGCATTTGGGAAAGGATGCAAAATATATCGCATCAGTGCAGTATGTAAGACAACAGTTTAGGAGAAAGGAGGAACTTGCAGATATGTTTACTGAACGTTGGTGGTTATGTCCCTTGTTCAAAACAGTTTGAAAAAGGCCATTCTAAAGAGGAGAAGCAGACAGAATGAAAGAGGAGGAGAGTGGAGACGTTGGTTCGATAATGATATAGAGCGAGTATGGCATTTTAGGGTTTGGTTTAGTTTATATTTTATTGGCACAGACATACTGTGCCAAAACAGAAGTTTGCAGCAGTACACAAAGTTTATGCATTTTAGGAAGTAGCCCTTTTTGGTACTACCAAATGCACATGATTAAGGTACAATACCATTGAATATTTTAGACAAAGAATACTGATGAAACTTCACGAATAATAGAAAGAATAAGTGGAAAAGGGATAACGTTAGTCGCTTGTTAGATAATTATAGAAGTTGGTGATGGTAGAATAAAATCATGAAATTATATCTTGTGAATATGGTTAAAATACCCTATAGGACTGTTATTATCTAATCACATGATTAATTCTAAAGAATGAAGAAGTATGATGAATGGAAAAGAATCATTATAGTGTGTTGGCCAAGAAGAAAGAAAGAAAGAATGAATGAGTGCACAAAAGAATTGAAAAAAAGAATGAATTAATGCATAAAAGAATTATGGAGGGTCTCACCCTCCATAATTCTCTTCATGATACTAATACTAATATATATAGCCTAATATACCTTTGAGGGTGAGTTTTACTTCTTTTTTTTTTTAAATTGGTCAATTATTTGTCAGGACTCCAGGAATGTAAGATCTTACATTTGGCTACTAATTACATCAATTCCCAATCTTGGTCTTCCTCTGGGTGTCTTTTTTCTCACCAGCCTACCACCAAACACCTCTCCAATTCTGTTCAAGTGCTCAAAGTACCTTGGATTAGCTCACCTGACATATTCTTGAATGTCAACAATGTCAAGTGCATTTCTAATATCCTCACGATTAATGATTCTATCACTGATGCCATCTATTTACTTCCAAATTTTTCTGAAAACCCTCATATCTCTGGACCTCTAGTGTTTGATCAGCAGCTGATTTATATCTAATTGAACTCTTGGCCACACAAATAAAAACTGATTTTTAAGTACAGTCTTATATACTGCTAGTTTAGTGTTTTGGCTAATTTTTCTCTTGCCCATAGAAATATATTCATCTGGCTCTCTACCATACCAGCTTTGACCATGTGGAAAGGTTTATCTGTTCATCGCACATTTGACTGGATTTTAACAGTATAGAGGCGAACACAGATTGATAAGAAAATAACTACAGTAAAATCCTGTTTTTACGTTCCCACAATTTACATTTTCCTGCCATTTAAGTCATTTTCTGTTGGTCCCATCTTAAGGCCTATTCTTACAATATATTGTTTTCCCACCATTAACAACTCGATGTGGATGTTAATTTCTGTGATTTGCGTTTTTTTCTCGAGTGGCAATACTGATTTTCGAATCGATTTCTGCTGAAATCTGCTCATTTCTGTTCCCAGATGGCGTTGCTTTCGGCTGTAGTTTCATTTCCGACATCACAGCGACTTGCAGACTTGCAGCAGTAATATAGTGATGAGTGATACTGGATTTTTCAATCACAATACAAATTGATATTGCAGAATTTCTGCTACGTAATTTAGCGTATGAAAGTTGCTTTCGAGTTGTGGTGGTGGATTATCCATGGAGAAAAAAGACAGAAAATGTATTTGGGTAGAAGAAAAGATGGCAATTCTGTGATGTGTAAATTGACATGCCGGAACATGTGTGCATTTAGCAAAAGATCTTGGACTCTCCATGTCCACTTTGAACATGATAGTAAAAAACAGGTCAAGCATTAAACTCAATGCAAAGCAATCTGGAGCTATGTCAAAAAAAAAAAAAAAAACGAAAAGCAAAAACAATCAACAATTAAAGATTTTTTAAAATAGATAAATGTAAGTAATTGTAAATTCATTTATTTTCATTTATTAAATTTTGTAATCAAGTATGTAGACTCACATACAAGCAGTAAGTCATCTTTTAGCCTTTTTTAAATGTTTTTTTTTTTACATTTCCTGCTATTTACGCTTTTTTCCATCAGTCCCCTGAAAAGTGCAAAAAAGGGTTTACTGTATTTATTGACTTAATTGCTAATATTTTGCTGGTATTCTATCCAGCATCTTCAGAGCATACAAACAAAGTTTGTTACAGTAGCGAGACAACCGCAATCCGGTGTAACAGTGGTACTAGTATGAGTAACTGTAGTGTGCAACACAAAGACTAAAATCCTAATAAGGCAGCATCTAAATAGAAAAAAAAAAAAAAAAAAAAAAAAACGAGAGAGAAAAAACAGGTATTAATTTGGTCGTAGGATGACTCTCTCCCAAATCTTTGGTAGATTAATACAGCCATACTTGTTGAGGTTTAAAGTATGTTTCAAGGCTTCTGATGATTCCAGGAAAAACCTCACTGACTTGTAAAAGCTTCTGTGCAGCACTTTTTTTTTTTTTTTCCAGTGGATTCTGTGCGAGGGTATCCAAGGCATCATCTGCCAGATCCAACTTGCCTAGCAAAAGTGCCGGATATAATTTTTTTGTTCACTGACGTGGATGTCCACAGTTTAAATAAGGTTTAAATACTGTGCGTAGTTGATGTTTGTTAATCACTGTAGATATCTTTTCAGAGGTGCCTTTCAAGTATGGGATGGTGACAGTTTTGTTGTAGTCTTCTGTAGTAGACAGTGAGGGGATTTCTGGGGAGAATTTAGTATTTTATCTATCTTAAGGGGATTATAGCCATTGGTCAGGAAGGTGATGTAGGTGAGAAAGTTCAGCAGTAAGAGCAACATCATTGGAACAAATTGCTCCAGATCTATGGGTTAGTGTTTTTAAGATACCATACTGTTAAGAAGGGTGATTGTTTGTGTAAATATCTCGTTATACGTGGGAGTTTTCTATAAACCGAGAATGATAAGGAACCTTCTGGAAGACGTGTGATTAGCGTGTCCAGTAAGAGCAGACAGTCAGTGGCTTCTAGTTCCATTGTAAAGTGGATTTTTCAATGCTGGCTATTTAGATGCACTAAAAATGTATTCAACGTGTCTGGGCCATGTGGCCAAATAGCAAACACATCATCAACATAGTGTAGCCAGAGACTAGGTTTGATAGTGGCTGTATTGATAGCCAGCTTTTCCAGATGTTATATGTAGAAGTTGGTTAAGGGGGAGAAAGGGGGGTCCCATAGCTTTCCCATCTAATTGTTTGTATATTTTCCCTTTCTATGTAAAATAGCTGAAATATATCAGGGCAAAATTGTGAATTTAGTAAATTAAGGGTTTCAGTTAATGGTATATTTGTGAATAGTGAGGTGATATCAAAACTCACCATTAAGTCTGAACTTTTTAAGGTGTGGTTTTCTAAAATACTTTTTAGGTGGGTAGAATTTTTAACAAAAGAGGGAGAATTGTTGGTGAAAGTGGCTAGTAGTTTGGCTAAATGTTTAGCAAGTTTATATGTAGGATTGTTTATACTATCTATAATAGGGCATAAAGGTGTACCTCGTTTGTGATTTTTTTGGAGCTCCATATATCCTGGGTGCTTTAACGTGGAAGGGCTTGAGTTTGTTGACTGTTTCTTTAGGTCAGGAAGTAACTTTGTTCAATAATTTGCACACCTTATTCTTTTGCGAGTTGGTGTGATCTCGATCTCTAATTTGGTATGTTGACTGATCTTGGAGAAGTGCGTACATTTTGCTTTCATATTCTGTTGTATTCATCACCACAGTTGCGTTTCCTTTGTCTGATTTGGTTATGGTAATGTGGTTATTATTGTGTAGCAATTTAATAGCCATGATTTCTTTATGTGAGATATTATTTTTGGGGGGCTTAGAATGGACAAGGATGTTGGCCACATCTAACCGAATAATATTGGCTATTGCTGAAGGCAGGTCGTATATCCCGCGTTCAATGGAAGCCATTATTTTAGCTTTTGGAACTTCTTTAGAAGTAACGGCAAAATTGTGTCCCCGACTTAACACACTCATGGATTCTTTGGTTAAGGTTACAATGATAAGTTCACAACGACGCCATCTTGATGTAATTGCAGTCGCTGCGTAGCAATGCATTGTTGGAGGATTTCAAATTTCTTTTGGTGCCGGTTTTTAACTTTTTTGGCAAATTCTTTGCTGGCCATAGAGTCAGAGATACTGTCCAAGACATCCCATAACTCCGGGTAAAAAATGTTAGATAGTATATCATGTAGTGCACTGATGGAAAAATTTATTTTAGATGGTTCTCGGCAAGTAGCGTATAACTGTTCTCGTAATTCATGAATATACCATCAACTGAAACCCTTAATTTACTAAATTCACAATTTAAATAGCTGATATATTTCAGCTATTTAAATTCAAAGTACAGACAGATTATTTTACATGGAAAGGGAAAATATACAAACAATTAGATGGGATAGCTATGGGATCTCCCCTTTCTTCCCCTCCCCCCTTAGCCAACTTGTACATGGAACATCTGGAAAAGCTAGCTATCGATACAATCACTCTCAAACCTAGTCTCTGGCTATGCTATGTTGATGATGTATGCTATTTAGCCACAAGGCCCAGACACATTGAATATATTTTTAGTGCATCTAAATAGCCAGCCCCAAAAATCCACTTTATGATGGAACCAGAAGCCAATGACTGTCTGTCCTTCCTGGACACACTTATCACACGTCTTCCAGAAGATTCCTTATCAGAGTAATTTATTAATAAGGTGAGACACCTTTTGCCAACTCGTATAGGTAAATGACTTCTCCATTGCTTCCACCTTAGTATTAGTTGGCCTGGCTGGCCGAGTGGTTAGCGTATCCGCTCTCCAGCCAAAAGGCTGTGGATTCGAATCCTGGCATGGGCATGGATGTTTGCGATTGTCTGTGAAAAATACTAGTGGTGGTCGGTGGTAGATGACGTTAGCATAGATGATGAATGTAGTTGAGTGGTGGCGACAGAGAGTTGTGGAGTAGGTGCCTTCCCTCGATAAGGCCTTGGACTCCCTGGAGGTACTAGGTAATAATAATAATCATAAAAATTTCCACTTCTGGGTCTGGCTCCCACTGATGAGACCTCAATAAAGGTCAAAACTGGTCTGGATAGTGGCCCTTCCCTTAATGAACAGCATTATACATATCTGCAAGGAGATGTGCTTTGCATTATGGGAGATACTAAGAGTAATGAGAGCTTGGTCCACCTTTACCACGAGTTGCCTCAGTCCTGAAGATACTTCAAGCACAAACTTTGTTAGCTTATACTTGGATAAAGGATTAAACTAAATTTATTATAGTCTAACCAAGTGAAAAAGACTTCCAACATCTTTCTCTAAATCCAGAGTAATTTATTAATAAGGTGAAACACCTTTTGCCAACTCGTATAGGTAATATGACTTCTCCATTGCTTCCATCTTAGTATTACCACTTCTGGGTCTGGCACCAACTGATGAGACCTCAATAAAGATCGAAACCGGTCTGGGTAGTGGCTCTTCCCTTAATGCATAGTATTATACATATCTGCAAGGAGATGTGCTTTGCATTATCGGAGATACTAAGACAAGGAGTGATGAGAGCTTGGTCTACCTTTACCACGAGTTGTCTCAGTCCTGAAGAAACTTCAGGCACAAACTTTGTTTGCTTACACTTGGATAAAGGATGAAACTAAATTTATTATGTTCCTTATCATTCTCGGTTTATAGAAAACCCACACATACAGGAAGATATTTACACAAACAATCACCCTTCTCAACAATATGGTATCTTAAAAACACTAACCCATAGAGCTAGAACAATTTGTTCCAACGATATTGCTCTCACTGCTGAACTTTCTCACCTACATCACACCTTCTTGACCAATGGGTTATAATCCCCATAAGATAGATAAAATACTAAATCTTCTTCTTCTTCTTCTTCTGCAGCTTAAGTGGGGTCACTGTTGATAATGAGTCTCCTCCACACCTTCCTGTCTTGGGCCGTCACCACATCCAAGTTCTTCATCCTCAAGTCCTCTTCTACCAGCTCCCTCCATCTCTTCTTTGGCCGCCCACGCTTCCGCCTTCCTTGCACATCCATCTGCATGACCCTTCTTCCTACATATTCGTCCTCCCTCCTCATCACATGACCAAATCATCTCAACCTTACCTCCTGTATTTTCGCTCCTAAGTTTGTAACTTTCACTGTTCCCCTGACATAGTCATTTCTGAGACGATCCTTTCTGGTCACACCGGAAAGTTTCTATAGCATATGTCATAGCTGGCCTCACTACTGTCCTATAGATTTTGCCTTTCAGATTGATCGGCATTGAATTTTTATGACCGGATGCCCTTCCTGACATCAACCCTCGTCATTTATCCAGGCTTGGGACCGCACCTACTGAGGCTAGCTTGCCTCCTTCGGTAGCCGCATAAGACAAAATGACTTAGCAAGATAGGAAAGACTCACCCCTAGCCCTCGAATACTCTAATAGCATCAGGGGGAAGGAGCAAGGAGAGGAGAAAGAAGCAAAAGAAAGAAGAGGAGGAACCAGTCTACAGAATAATATAAGAGATATATATTACATGAAGTAACGCATGGTCCAGCATCTGGTACTTCGGGTTTGCCATGCCGTACTCACTAAAGTGAGCCCTTGAGGTTATAGATAAAATACTAAATGCTCCCCAGAAATCCCCCCACTGTCTTTACCACAGAAGACAACAAAACTGTCATCATCCCATATAATAAAGGCACATCTGAAAAGATATCTAGAGTGCTTAACAAACACCAACTATGCACCGTATTTAAACCTTATGTGAAATTGGCAACTCTCATCCGTTCACCTAAGGGATTCTCTCCTTTATCACATCCAAGAGTCTATGAAGTGCCCTGTTCATATCATTGAGCCTACTATGGACAGACAGGAATAACTGTGGACATCTGCTTCAGTGAACACAAAAAATATATCCAGCACTTTTGCTATGGCAAGTTGGATCTGGCAGGCCATGCTTTGGATATCCCCGTACAGAGGATCAACTTGAAAAAAAAACCAAAATGCTGCACAGAAGCTTTTACAAGTCAGTGAGGTTGTTCCTGGAATCAACAGAAGCCTTGAAACATACTCCAAACCTCAACAAGTATGGCTGTATAAATATACCAAAGATTTGGGAGAGGGTCATCCTAAGACCAAATTAATACCTGCTTTGTCCCTCTCGTTTTTTTTTTTCCAACTTAGGTGACGCCTAATTAGGACTTTAGTCTTTGTGTTGCATGCTACAATTGCTCATACTAGACCCCTGTTACACTGAATTGCAGTTGTCTCACTACTGTAACAAACTTTGTTTGTGTGCTCTGAAGATGCTGAATAGAATACCAGTGAAATATTAGCAATTAAGTCAATAAACAGTTATTTTCTTATCAATCTGTGTTCGCATCTATACCGTTAAAATTCATTCAACACATACTAGCTTTGCTTATTATGTTATATATTTCCAAATTCAATTTTCATCATTTTCCAACAAAATCTGAACCTAAATGGCAGAAATATTTTATTATTATTATTATTATTATTATTAGCATCCAACCTCCATGGAGTTTGACTCGTAGCAGGAGTTACACACAATGCTCATCGCACCTTAAACCGATTCAATGTGTCTACATTCACAATATACTCATGCAATGATTCCACTCATCAACCACTGGGTCAGTCCCAAGGGGGTGGAAAGAGGGGAAAATAGTTCCGCTGCATAAAGGTGGTTCCAAGGCTGCTGTTGAAAATTACCAGCCAATCAGCATAACAGGAATCGTTATCAAGGTCTTGGAGAAAATAGTCAAGAGGAAAATACAAGACTGGATAGATGAAAATGGGATACTGTATAGGGGACAGAATGGTTTTGTGAAGGGCAGGTCATGCCTCAGTAACTTGCTCACGTATTATAACACAGTGATGGCTGAACTGGATAAGGATAATGGGTTTACAGTGATTCTACTGGAGCTTGCTAAGGCCTTTGACAGGATACCACATGGAATTCTAATCAGTAAAATGCAGCATATGGGGATGGATATAGGGTTGGTGAGATGGATAGGAGGGTGGTTGACGGAGAGATATCAGAGAGTTATCATTTAATAATAAAACTATTATTAAATGAAAAAGAGCAGATAAATAGATGGGTGGAATTCTCCTCTGAGAATTTCCGAGAAACGACTGATGGCAACCAGAGCCTAGAATTAAATGAACAAAATGCATTGTTGGATATAAATTTGAATGAAATAACAAAAATATAAATTACAAAAGCAATAACTCAAATCAAAACAGGTAAAGCACAAGGAGCAGATAACATACCAGGTGATATACTAGAAGCAAATCCAAAACTTATAGAAGAGATATTATATTCCTTACTGAATGAGATATGGCAAAAAGAAGAGTGGCCTAGGAATGGAACACTGGATTACTGGTTAAATTACCCAAAAAAGGGAACCTATATGAATGCAAAAATTGGAGAGGTATAACATTGCTGAATATTATAAGTAAAATACTAGCAAGGATAATATTAGAAAGAATCAAAAGTGAAACAGAAAAACAACTAAGACCAGAACAGGCAGGATTTAGAGTCAATAGATCATGCACCGACCATATTGCTACCTTACAAATTATAATAGGACAATCACTGGAATGACAGGCAAGCTTATATTTAAATTTTATTGAACAAGCTTTTGAGAGTGTAAACAGATCTTCCCTATGGAAACTACTTAGACATTATGGATGCCCAGAAAAAATAATAAGAATAATTAAAAAAATGTATGAAGATTTTGAAATTAAAATAATACATGGAAATATCCTCTCAGAACCTTTCAAAACAAAGACAGGAGTAAGGCAAGGTCGTATACTCTCCCCTGCTATGTTTTTAATTATCATAGACTGGGTGATGAGAAAAGTATCTCATGAAAATACAATGGTTACTTTAAAATCAACTCGACGATCTAGATTTTGCAGATGATATCTGCTTACTTTCACAGAAACACCGTTATATAGAACAAAAAACAACTCGTAGAAACAGCCAGAAAAGTTGGGCTAAGGATAAATAAAGATAAAACAATGTCGATGATAATAAATGAAAAGAAAAATAAACAAATAACAATAGAAGCAACACCTCTTAAAGAAGTAAAATAGTTTATATACCTTGGTTCAACAGTATCAATAAGAGGAGGAACTACTGAAGATATAAAGAGAAGAAAACAGCTGGCTTATTCAACTTTCAACCAACTTAGAAATATATGGAAAAAAAAACAAGAACTTGTTCTATAAAAACTAAAATGAGAATATTTAACTCAAATGTAAAGGCAATACTAATGTATGGATCAGAAATGTGGATGTTAAACAAAAAGATAGTTAACAATGTTCAGGTCTTCCTAAACAAGTGTTTAAGAATGATACCGGGAACATATTGGCCAAAACAAATATCAAACAAAGAACTATGGCAGAGAACAAACCAGAAACCCATGTTGCAACAGATACGCGAAAGGAAATGGAGGTGGTTGGGGCATATGTTGAGGAAACATGATAAAATAATAGGCTCTAGATTGGAACCCACAGGATAAAAGAAGAATGGGGAAGGCCAAGAGAAACATGGAAAAGAACAATATTGAAAGAAATAGCAATATTAATAAAAAGTGGAACTAAATAAAAGCAGAAGCAAAAAATGCAGAGTTGGAGAAAAATAGTGGTGGAAGACCTATGCTCCTAGGTGGATTGAAGAGGATTAAATAAGTAAGTAATTTCCAATTTATTTATTTATTCATATGGGGTTTCCTCCCTTTTCTCCCCCATCGCTATTGGGGCTAGTTGAGCCCCCTCATTTGGGGTTAAGTGTTTATGGCTGTAGATCCATGTGTTCATGGGGCCGGTTTGCCTGCTTGCGAGATGAAAAACCCTGCTGTCCATGCCCAAGACTGGCTAACTTGGCTATGGCTGAGGAAGATCCTTAAGCTCCTCACGTCGGCAACGGGAATCAAACCCAGGACACTCCTTCCCCAGGCATATGGTTGCGAAGCACATAGCCACTAGGCTAACTGCGCAGACAGCAATTTCCGATACTCTGGCATTTGTAAACAAACAGAGCAGTTTATTTTTAGGTTTATAGCCAGTCCTATCCAAGCCATGTGTTGGTTGTGATTTCCCCACTACACTGCCCAATCACCTTTATCACCACTTACCACATATATCTCCTCAGTCTCAACTTCCCCAACCACATCACAATATACTCCATCTTCATATACACATTCACTGCCACTTTCAACATCCACTCTCCCTATGCCATGTCTCCCTGTCCACCTGCACTTCCCTGTTCCTCTTGCATTCCTGTTCTCTCTTTATCTCTCACACCACTACTGTTTCCACTGCCAAGCATTTCTGTCTCTTCAGTACCACTCTCCTGATTTTTCCCTTCATCTCGTTCTTCTGATCTCTTGCACACATCACACACACTGTACTTTCATCCAGCAACACATTCTCCAGTACACTCACTCTGAAGCAATTGAAATGCAACCCATCACGTCTGTATAATTTCATTCTTCCCACAAACACATGCCATACATCCAAAAACTTCACTCCCTTCTCCTCACACAACTCTTCTAACATACTATTCATGATTTTGGCTCTCAGTCACAACTCATCATAGTCATACCTTATGATATGTGGCCAGTAGGAAGAGGAATGACTGTGGAAGAATGATATTGTGGGATAAAAATGGGAATAGAGTGACTGATGCAGAGGACATAGTGGAATTGTTCAATGAACACTTTATTGGAGTATTTCATCCTAGAGGAGTCAGTTTTAATGCTAGAGGGTTTAGAGGTACAGGAGGAGAGTGTGTTTCAAATACTGAGTACTCTGGATGTCAGTAAAACTGTGGGACTGGATGGTATTTCACCATAAGTTTTGAGAGAATGTGCTAGGGAACTGACAGTGCCTTTGATCTGGCTTTTCAATGAAAGTCTGGCTGCGGGAAAGGTGTCCATGGAATGGAAGGAAGGTAAAATAGTGCCACTGCATAAGGGCGGTAGCAGACTGGAAGTGTCTAATTATGGGCCAGTTTGTGTGTCATCAGTAGTTAGTAAGATCTTGGAGAAAGTAGTGAAGGACCTTATACAGTATTGGGCAGATGAGGGTAATGTTATCTGTGAGAGTCAACATGGATTTGTGAAGGGGCGCTCTTGTTTTAGCAATATGCTAGCCTTTTATGATAAAGTTACAAGAGCGTTAGATGAGGGAAAGGCATATACTGCCATTTTCTTAGACTTGCGAAGGCATTTGACAGGGTGTCACATGATAAGCTGATATTTAAGTTGCAGCACACATGGGTCTGGATGTCAGATTGGTCAACTGGATTCAGGATTGGCTGTCCGATAAGTATCAGAGAGTTGTGTATGATGGGGCAGTTTCAAGGAAGCAGAGACTTACAAGTGCAATCCACTAACAATGACATTGTCAGTGAATTGCAAGGGGATATTCAGTTGTTTTCAGGTGATTCAAAGCTGGGAACGATTATTAGTAATAGTGCAGATGCGGCAGCCCTGGAAGAGGATTTGAATAAGCTAGATAGATGGGCAAATGAATGGGAGTATCGATTTAATGCAGCAAAATGTAAGGTCTTGAGGTTTGGGAAACATCGATGAGACACTGCATACTCTATGGGAGAAGTTATATTGGAGGAAGTAGGGGAGACAAGATATCTGGGGTTGATGATTGATAGAAACCTAAAATTTAGGGGACAATTGCAAAGGTGGCGAAGGTAACACAGAGGATTTCTGCAATAATGAGAAGGACACTGACCTGCATAGATAAAACAGTTATCATTCCGTTCTATAAGACCCTGATCAGACCACACTTGGACTATTGTTCTCAGATTTGGTCCCCAGGATTTGAAGGGGATAAATTAACTGTGGAAAGGGTACAAAGGCGGATAACAAAGATGGTTTCAGGACTGTACAATGATAGTTATGAGGATCGGCTGAGGGAATGTGGACTGCAGAGTTTGGTGGATAGAAGTAGGAGAGGTGATATGATTGAGACTTTTAAACTGTTGAGAGGTGGTTACAGGGTTGACACTAGGGAGTTCTTTCACTTGGTTGAACAGCAGGAAGGAATGATGACAAGAGGCAGAGGCCACAGTTTCCTTTCGTAACTTCCACGGAAGTTACGAAAGGAAGCTGTGAGCAAGAGGGTGAGGAGTGGTTTATTTGCATGGAGGGTGGTTGAACCGTGGAATGCACTGCCTGATGGAGTGGTGAGAGCAAGAACGGTCAATGAGTTCAAGGAGTGGCATGATAGACTTTGTTTCTTAAGGGGAGACCTCCCCTCGATGAGTCTTGATAGACTTTGTGTTTCTTAGGAAGGACCTCCCACGATGAGTCTTTTGACTCCATGAAGGCCTGAATAATAATAATAATAATACCTTGGCAACACACTGACAACCTTTCCTACTACACTGTTGTGTTCACTCTTTTCAATAGTCTCCTGATATTCGTCCTCACATCCTTCTTATGTCCGCTTAGATCATTCATCCCTACAATCATGACTAACTCTTTTGCTTGTTTCTTCCTCGTGTCCAACACCTTAATTATCCTACTCATTCTCCCACCTGGATAGCAGACCTTATGGACTCTCTCAGTAACTAGCTCTCTAATTATGGAGTCTCCATATACTGCTATCCTGGAATCACTTGCCACCACTTTTTTTCTTTCATTCTGTTTTACTTGTTCAATAAGTTTTCTACACATTGAGAATGCAGTTGATGTTTTTAATATCTACTTGTTTTCATAAGTTCTTCTGCCTTTTAATTGCTACTTTCATACAAAATTTGTTTATGGTGGTTATTCAATTTAATTAAGGAATCATAACACTTGTACTGGATTTATTTAGGTGTATATCATCATCTACATTCAGGCGTGGCCAACTTCATTCTATATGAGGGCCAATATATGATGAGTGTTAGCATCACGGGCTGAACACTTTTAGACAGAACTTAAATAAAAAATAAACTCTGCATTTTTTCAAGGCAATAGTTATATGCATTGAATTACTATATTTGTTAAATCATTTTACTACTGGGAGAACAATATAAAATACTTGAAACTGAGTCTCTGAAACTGATCACTGTAACTGATCACTGTAACCAGAGCAGAGCAAGTGACTTTCAGTGATGTGTTACTCTGGAGTGCATAGAAATCTACCACTCCCACTACTACAACTCGCACAGAGAAGAAGTAGATTTTATAAATTGAGTAATATTTTTAAAGCAATTTTGATTCTGTGTTGAGAATATAAATTGTTTCCGTCATCAGAAATAATGAATATAACTAGTATATCAATCAGAAAATCTGCCATCGAAACTAATAGCTAAATTGATAACACATATAATTTAACACGTTCGCTGCCACACTACTCGGGCATAGTTTGTTACCGTACGCCAAGCATTTTCACTTCTTCAAGGTGAGTATGGGTAATCGCATTGCTGGCGGTAAGTGTCATACGAGTATATTCGTAGTTGGCTTGTGATGCTCATATACCAACTACGAGTATACTTGTAGTTGGCAGCAAATGTGTTAATATAGTTTTTATCCTGCCACAGGCCACACAAAATCACATTACAGGCTGTATGTGGCCTGCAGGCCTGCTGTTGGCGACCTATGATCTACATAATAGTAAGGAGCTAAGAAAAATCTCTCAAATTTTGATATTTGGCTTAATGCCCATTTTCTTCATAATGTGATCCATAATGATGATAACAGTGGAAATAACATTCAACCCTGCCTTACACCAAATCATCAAATTTTACATCAAATCATCTTCCTATATCTCTTTTAATTCTAACCGATGGATTAAAATTTAAGTATAGGCTATATACTTATCTATATAACATCCTATTAACTCTATATAACGGGAACATTTTGAAGCTTTTCTCATTATTATTATCATCATCACACCCATAGAGTCAAAAGACACATGCATGTGCACACACGCACACACAAGCACATCATAGCATGCTTTAAATGTATTCATCTTAATAAACTCGCCACACTATCAGCCAATGCAAAAAAAAAAAAAAAATAATAATAATCTTCATCCCTCCTTTGCTCACAGCCTTCTTATACAGCTTCAAGGAATGGCCTCTTATTTTCTCCCTGTCTTCCCCTATTCCATGAAAAATCTCATCCATATTAATCTAATAATAACCCCTAATCATATCCCACCATCCTTTCGCTATCCACTGGACTCTGCATATTGCATTTCCTCCATCTTTCTTCATACTCAACATTCTGGAGGCCAGAAACTACCTTAGTCAATCATCTCTTGACCCTTTCCAATATATTTTCATTATTTTTATAACCAGGTGATCCGATCCATGCACAGTGAACTAAATGTTCTGATTAAAGCCTTATAAAATGAAACATTAATCTCCTTACTTCTATATGTCAGTGTGTCTTTTGGCATCATTGCCATAATTCATTGTGTTATTCTCAATTTCAACAATGTGTTCTCCAAATTTTATGGCCTTTATCTACCATCACCCCCCCCCTGGGATCCTTTATCTCTACCACCTTCTCTTAGATATCTAAACCAACTGTATACTCTGCATCCCATTTTTGCTTCCTGAATTTTAAAACCTTACATTTTGTCACACTGAACTGGTGGCCACACTCACCTGCTCACTTTGGTAGTCTATTCAAGTCATCTTGCAACACCACAACTTCTGCTCTACTCCTAATAGTTCTTCCTAATTTTGCATCATCTACACCTGCATGTTACCATTTAACACTTTCCTAAAATTATTACCATACAAATTAAACAACAAATATCCCAAAACAGACCCTTTGTGTCTGTTTTGGGGCAATGGGAACTGTGGATCAGTTCCCTACACCACAATTTCCACTGCATTCAAGTGCTGCATAATTCCACAATCATGAGGATGAAATACCTCTATGAATTGCTTATTTAATATCTCAGCTATATCCAAGACTCAACAAATATGCTTGCCACTCACTCATGGTGAATAGGTTTAGCCAAATGACAAGTAGCACTGCAGACCAAACAAAACAGGATATTTTTTATTTAATATTTTTATTAAATAGCTTTCTAAACAATTGTTTTAACTTTAAGAAAATACAGAAGAACATGCATAATATAAAGGGCCATTCTAGTAATAAAATATAATGAAACAAATTATATTTTCCAAAAAATCAGTTGCTCGTACTGTTCTTCATATTATTATTTATTGACTTCTCCTTCTTGGAATGGTTCTCACAGAATGAAATGTTTCTCAAACAATGATAGAGCACTAGTAATCACTTTATGGAAATAAACTCCCATTGACTTATTCGGACATATCATTAAAAAAAAAAACGAGTGAGAACATTTTTTTTCATTGAAAGTTGAATTTTACATAATTAGTCAAGCTCTGGCTATATCTTACACAGTGCTATCTTTCCACCATCTTCACCAACCAATATCATCTTTTTATAATCATTCTTTCATCTACTGGGCACATTTGAAAGAACTCCTTTTATTGCCTCATTTGCTAACTGCAGCTTATTCAGTACTTTTTGTTACTCTTATCAAGTGAGTCACCTTTTCTGCTGTACTGATCATGCAACTGATCATTACCACTCATCTTCTCTTCCTTCTTCCAGAATGCACACTTTACCTCTTCATTCACCCATTTCAAACTACCTTATTTAACCTCCTGACCTAGATGATTTAAATAGGCTGACAATATGGACAAAACATAATGGATGTCAATTTAATGTGGAAAAGTGTAAAGTTATGTGTTTTGGAATACAAACATTACAAGCTGTGTACCACACTGAGGGAAAGGGAACTGTACTCCAGAAAATTGATGAAGCCAGGAATTTGGGGGTAACAGTAGTAGATAATGAGCTGAAGTTGAGAAGTCACATTGCTGAAGTAGCAAGGGTAGCTCATAGGGGGATTACTTGGTTATTGAAGACCACTAACAAGCAGAGATAAGGGGGTTATCATTCTCTTTATAGAGCCTTTATATGACCACATCTGGAATACTGTGCTTGGATCTGGTCACCCAGGTGTCTTGGGGATGAAAAAGTGGTAGAGAGATCGAGAAGAGGGTGATGAAGATGGTGAGTGGTCTGTGGAATGCTTCCTATGAGGATAGATTGAAGGTTTGTGGATTGCAACAAAAGTTGGTTGATAGGTGAAAAAAGGAGATGAGGGAGATATGATAGAAACATTTAAGTTACTTAAAGGATTTTATAGGATTAATGCAGGGAAAATGTTTCAGCACTTGACCAGAGGACATAGAATAAGAGCTCATCCTAAGAAGTTGGGTAAGAATGTGGTTAGCAATAACGTGAGGACTAGATTTTTCACTTGGAGAGTGGTGAATGAATGGAATGCATTGCTAGAATCAGTTGTGAGTGCTTTGTCTTTAATAATTTTGAGGAGAATTACAATATTGTGTTGATAATTTGGGTCACCCACAATGAGTTTTAGGACTCCATGGAGGTGCCTGTGCAATAATAATAATAATTCTATAAATTAAAGATACCAAGAAATTATATGCTTGGTTTAATCCTTTATTCAAGTGTAAGCAAACAAAGTTTGAGCCTGAAGTATTTTCAGGACTGCGGCTACAATGCATATATAGATGCTAATGACTTCGCATCACTTGCCTTTGCATTATGGGATACTAAGGTAAGTGATGTGAAGTCATTAGCTTCTATATACGACTTGCTCCAGTCCTGAAAATACTTCAGGTGCAAACTTTGTTGTTTACATCATGTTGGAGGCTTAATGGATTTTTTACAACACTCAAAAAGAATTAAAATAGAATTTAATACTTCCTATATTTCGTCCTAGTCACTAGGACATCTACGGGGATTACAAAAACAATTAATGTAACATGCACACACAAATCTTACAATACTAACCTACATTTTTCTATATACAGTGAAGCCAACCACGTGGGTGACACTAAAGTCCTATCTAGGTGTAGCACCCTCTAAGGGCGGTAGTGGGTGGCCTGGAATGTAAGGTGTGACCTCTGGTGATGAGTGTTTCCCAAATCTTCGGAAGCTTAATGCAACCGTATTTATTAAGATTTGGTTGGTTTCTGAGAGCTGCTGCTGCTTCTAAGAAAAGTCTCTCTTTCTTGAATTTGCTGTGGTGGAGCATGGTGGTTTTCTTCCATGATACTCTGTGGGTGGTGTCCAAAACATGGTCAGCCAAGCCTGAATGGCCATAGTTGTGTTTACAGATGTAAGACTTGTGTTCCTCCAGGCATATGGATGCTGATCTGCCTGTCTGTCCAAAGTACGCCAGCTTACAGGAACAGGGTACTTTGTAAACTCCAGGCAGCGAGAGAGGAGGGAGCTGATCTTTCGTAGAACGGATAAGAGTAGCAAGTTTGTGGTAAGGATTATATGCTGTGTGTAGGTTGTACTTTTTTAGTATCTTGGCTATTTTTTCAGATGTGCCACGAATGTAGGGTATGGTGATGGCATTTTTAAAATCTTGTTGATGAGAAGGATGGGGAATTGGGGGAGGAACTGATTATTTTTTTTTGATACTGTGTTTGCTGTAACCATTGGAGAGGAAAGTGTTGTGTATGTGGTTAAGCTCAATAGTAAGGGTGGTTCCACTGGAACAAAGATTGTGGGCTCTCTTGGTAAGAGTTTTGATAATGCCATATTGTTGTTGTGAGGGGTCGTGGTGGGAGAGTTTGTGAATGTATCTGCCTGTGTGTGTGGGTTTTCTATATACAGTGAAGCCAAGTGTATCATTAGGCAGGCGTGTGACTAAGGTGTCTAGGAAGGGTAAACAATTGTTCTTTTCCTTTTCCATAGTAAACTGGATTCTTGGATGTAGGCTATTGAGATGACTGAGGAAGGAGTCTAACGTGTCTGAGCCATGAGGCCAAATAGAGATCACGTCAACTACATATCTTAGCCAGATAGAAGGTTTGAGTGGGGCGGAGTCTATGGCTCGTTTTTCAAAATCTTCCGTATAGAAATTGGCAAGGGAGGGTGAGAGGGAGGAAACCCATGGTGGTTCCCTCTATCTGCTTGTAGATTTTGTTCTTCCAAGAGAAATACCCAGAGTTAATGGCAAAGGAAAAGAGATCTAAGATGTCAGAGGGAAAAACGTTTTCTAAGAGAGATAAGGTGTTAGTTAAGGGAATATTGGTAAACAAAGAGGAGATATCAAAGCTTACCAATATGTCTTACCAATTGACGTAGCCAACATCCTCGCTCATTCTTCGCCTCCAAAAAGCAACTTATCATATGCCCAACGCATGGCTCTCCTGAAACTATGCAAAGAAAAAAGTATCGTCATCACCAGAGCGGATAAGGGTAATGCCACAGTCGTTCTTAATACCAGTGAATACAATCGTAAAATGAAGATTATCCTCCGCGATCGCGCTACCTACATCCCGCTAGAACACGACCCCACAAAAACACAAGTTAAGAAATTAAAAATCTTACTTAAAAAAGTAACCTCCTGGCCCCCTGACGTCACGAAAAAACTTAAACCTTTCCGCTCCCGTCTCCCCCGAATATACGGTTTACCAAAAATCCACAAACCCAATTACCCACTTAGGCCTATAGTAGATGCCACCAATGCACCTTGCTACAGACTGTCTAAACAGCTGGCCAACTCTCTGACCCCACTCACCGAAAGGTCCACTTCCTATATAAAAAACTCGACCCACTTTAAAGCCCTCACAGAAAATTTAACCTTGAATAACGCAGACATATTGGTAAACTTTGATATCTCCTCTTTGTTTACCAATATTCCCTTAATTGACACCTTATCTCTCTTAGAAAACGTTTTTCCCTCTGACATCTTAGATCTCTTTTCCTTTAACATTAACTATGAGTATTTCTCTTGGAAGAACAAAATCTACAAGCAGATAGAGGGAACCGCCATGGGTTTCTCCCTCTCACCCCCCTTGCCAATTTCTATATGGAAGATTTTGAAAAACGAGCCATAGACTCAGCCCCACTCAAACCTTCTATCTGGCTAAGATATGTAGATGATGTGTTCTCTATTTGGCCTCATGGCCCACACACGTTAGACTCCTTCCTCAGTCATCTCAATAGCCTACATCCAAGAATCCAGTTTACTATGGAAAAGGAAAAGAACAATTGTTTACCCTTCCTAGACACCTTAGTCACATGCCTGCCTAATGATACATTTGCTTCACTGTATATAGAAAACCCACACACACAGGCAGATACATTCACAAACTCTCCCACCACGACCCCTCACAACAACAATATGGCATTATCAAAACTCTTACCAAGAGAGCCCGCAATCTTTGTTCCAGTGGAACCGCCCTTACTACTGAGCTTAACCACATACACAACACTTTCCTCTCCAATGGTTACAGCAAACACAGTATCAAAAAAAAATAATCAGTTCCTCCCCCACTCCCCGTCCTTCTCGTCAACAAGATTTTAAAAATGCCATCACCATACCCTACATTCGTGGCACATCTGAAAATATAGCCAAGATACTAAAAAAGTACAACCTACACACAGCATATAAGCCCTACTGCAAACTTGCTACCCTTATCCGTTCTACGAAAGATCAGCTCCCTCCTCTCTCGCTGCCTGGAGTTTACAAAGTACCCTGTTCCTGTAAGCTGGCGTACTTTGGACAGACAGGCAGATCAGCATCCATATGCCTGGAGGAACACAAGTCTTACATCTGTAAACACAACTATGGCCATTCAAGCTTGGCTGACCATGTTTTGGACACCACCCACAGAGTATCATGGAAGAAAACCACCATGCTCCACCACAGCAAATTCAAGAAAGAGAGACTTTTCTTAGAAGCAGCAGCAGCTCTCAGAAACCAACCAAATCTTAATAAATACGGTTGCATTAAGCTTCCGAAGATTTGGGAAACACTCATCACCAGAGGTCACACCTTACATTCCAGGCCACCCACTACCGCCCTTAGAGGGTGCTCCACCTAGATAGGACTTTAGTGTCACCCACGTGGTTGGGCTTAGTATTGTAAGATTTGTGTGTGCATGTTACATTAATTGTTTTTGTAATCCCCGTAGATGTCCTAGTGACTAGGACGAAATATAGGAAGTATTAAATTCTATTTTAATTCTTTTTGAGTGTTGTAAAAAATCCATTAAGCCTCCAACACGATGTCCTCACAGCACTCACAGACCTCTACACACGAATTTGTTGTTTACATTTGGATAAAGGATTAAATTAAGTATATAATTTCTTGGTATCTTTAATTTATAGCATAACCAAGTGGAAAAACTTCCAACAATAATAATTATACATATATTCTTTCTCAGAGAAGTCCTTATATAGCTGACAACCACCTAGCTGATCATTTCATGCTCCCTATCATCACCAACTGGAAAGGTGATTTAACAACTCATTTGTAATAACATCTTCTGATGAGATGATGAAACCTAATACTCTTCATCCTTGCATGTCCTATATAACATCAATTACATCCTTCCTAAGGTAATTGTCTCACAAAAACTTGAGACATTTATTCTCTTTTTGCCCTCATGCCACTCTTCAATTCCAACCTATATTACCATAATTAAAATACCCCATAATGATCATCCTTTCTTATTTGCTATGTTAATTTACCTATACATATCATTCTCAATGCCTTCCACCTTACCAGGTCTATAGCAACATATAACTAAAATATTTCATCCTCCACCTCACATCATACTGCCTCAAAACTGCTGCCACTATTTGTTCCTTACATCTCCATCTTAGATGGGCATAACTCCTCTGCTACAACTGACAGTATTTTCCTTCCTTTATACCCAGTCCTCACAAAAAACATCATACCCCTCCATCTCTGTTCTTGTTAAGATGTTGTCCTCATCCAACCACATCTCATTTATTCCAAAAAACGTTTTGTGCAATGAATTTCATTAATGCAACAACTTCACTCCCCTTATTTTAGATGATTCTCATAAACAGATACAATTTCTCATTTTTGGTTCGAGAACAAGTTGCACTGACATCACTTCTTTTATATCATTCCTCCATACCTTTCCCTAGCCATTCCTGTCAGTCACCTCAAATCCAACACCCTACGCTATCTTAATCCTTTATTGTCTATTTACACATTCGCTTCTGCATCCTACTTCATATTTCTCATGCAGTGTCTTCTCCCTTCCCCTTCATCTTACATTCCTACTCTCTGATTCCTTTCACTCACCATACTCAGCTTTCCATTCACAAGCATTGCTTTCTCCTACTCTACTTTCCTGTTCTGTTCTTTAGTATATCTTCTTATTCACTTCAATCTACTCATAGCACCAATTACTCCCCTTTTCTGCAAACAGCCTCTCTAAATGGTTCACACCAAAATTATTTAAAGGTAGTCTCTCTCTCTCTTATACAATTACATCCATTTCTCAGAATGATCCTATTTATTCCCAGACTGTACTCCTTTCTCTTCTCAATGGTCCTCTGATATCTATTCTCACATTCTCTCAATCAAGTCATTCATTCTTACTTATTTTACCTCCAAGAAAACAAACCATATACACATTATCATTCATCATACCTCAAATATTAATCAAATCTACATATAGTGCGATTCTTGAATCAGCTGTTACATCTTTCATTCCATTCATCACTCTTCCATATGTAATGATAATTCTCCTCATTTCACTCTGACTATGCTTCATCTCTTTATTCATATTCACCAACTTCACTTTAATTTTAAAGCTCTTTCTCACTGCCATTCGTATCCACTACCTTGCTATTAGTCTCAAATGCTATCTTGCTGTCAGTTGCACTTTCTTTGCTTGTCATCAGTCCCGTTTGGTATCTCGTTCTTCCTTTTGTCCAATACTCACTTTCAAACAAGCCTTGTGGTTTGTTATCCTTTCATCTTATAATTGTAGTTTTCCTCTTTTAGTAGGATGATAACATCCTACTAACTGAGTTTTTGCTTTTTCCACCAATGATGAATCTTTTGCCTCCTTGGAGGCAGATGTTAATAATCCACCCAATCTTCCGATTCATGTGTTAAGTTCAACAGATGTCATGAATAGGAAACTTTGCTTCTAAGAAACCTCATTACTGCTTATGATAGGACAGTTAATCCTATCTTTATTGTTTGCTGTGTCTGTAAATTGTGTTCTTCTGGACAGTTTGTCAGAAACAAGAGGAGAAACCCTTCCATCTCGTAATTAGAAATTCAATGTTAATAACAATTTGATTTCTCCAGATCTATAAAACTTAAATACAGATTCTCATTATATTTCCATAATTTCTCAACTATTTTCACATTCCCAGTTTGACATGAACCTAGCTTGTACCTCCAAGTTTCTCTTCTACAATTTTTTTTAAACCTTTTCTGAAGCATGCTTGTATAGTCTTACCTGTAATATTTACAATAGAAAAATATAATAAAATGCATTATACCATTTGAATATCATGCACTGCATAATATTTAATTTTATTTAAACATTTCAATATAATAAAAATTTTTCTGTATCTACTTCTATATACTTCCACTGAACACCTCAGGTATGCTGAATTATGAAATCAATTGAATTCAGCACACCTGAGATTTTATACAACAGTTTAATTAGGAGGGGTTGCAAAAAGTTCTGATAAACACCTAGAACAGAAATTATATTAAAGCAACTGATATAAACACAAGAAAGAACATATCATAAACCCTTTAACCTCCAAGTTTTATTAAATTGTAATAATTTCTTCTTTTTCTTTTAGGATATATAAGATATGTCAAAAGTTTTGAAGAAATTTGAAGACACAGAGTGCAGACTGTCATCAAGTTTTTTGTGCTGCAAGAAACATCTGCAACTGAGATTTACCAAACTTTGTATGAGACTTTAGGGGACTATGCCCCAGCATATGCAACAGTTGTCAGATGGGTGGCCAAGTTTAAAACTGGGCATCCTGAGACAAAATATAGCCCCATGTCAGGAAGACCTTCCTCAACAATCACACTTGAAAACATGATGCAGTGCATGCTGTCATCCTTGATGATAGACAAATACCAGCCAAAAACATTGCAAAGACTATGGGAATATCTAGGGAACGAGATTGGATCATCATCCACCAACATCTCTCCATGCAGCAGAAGCTCTCAGTGAAGTGGGTCACCAAATGTTTGGATGCCAACCAAAAGAGAGAACGTTTGCTGTCATCAAGGAATTTTGGATCATTTAAAGAAATCAAGTGCAAATTTTTTAGCTCGTATTATAACTGTTGATGAAACATGGCTTCATCACTATCACCCAGAGAGTAAACAAGAGTCAATGGAGTGGAGACACAAAGGTCCTCCATGGCTAAAGAAGTTCATAACCCAAAAGTCACCAGGAAGGTTCTTGCCATTGTCTTTTGGGATACGAACTGTGTAATCCTTACCAAGTACCTTAAAGTTACAGCAGCAGCAGTTTATTCAACAGCTTTAAATGAACAGAACGAGGTACTGAAAGAAAAATGGCATGGGGAAACTGAACAGAAGCATGTTGCTTTTGCAGGACAATGCACCTGCTCACTTGCACAACTTGGGCTTTCAATGTCTGTCTCACCCACCTTATTTGCCAAACCTGGCCGCATCTGACTATTTCCTATTCCCAGATTTAAAGAAACATTTGAAAAGAACAAAATTTACCACAGATGATGAAGTCGTATCTACAAAGGAAGACGGGTTTGTGCAACAAGGGAAAGACCTTTTTTTCCCCCTTAGAGGATTGTAAATGATGCAGCAATGTTGCAACAAGTGTATAACACTTAATGGGGAATATATAGAATAATGTGTAAGTTATATGGTTCTATCTCAATTCCTTCATGGTGATTATTGCAACTTTTCAACACCTCATTGTAAAAGAAGAAAAAAAAATTAATTTTTTTAACAGTGTTATCAACGTACTACACTTATCTAAGTCCTTTCTAAAACAATGAAGAAATCAAATGCTAACTTCCTGCACTCATGAGTGTCTTGCATACATTATTTCCCTGTCACTCTGTAGCCTATGAGGCCACTATATTATGTCTGTGAAATTGTTTTATTCAGGTTGTAGGATGAAAAACTGAAATTTCTGATGAGGTCTTCATCCACTGTAAAACTAGCCAAAAAATCTGGTAGGAAAAAGTATTTTTATTTTATTTTTATCTCGTACATGAGAGATCGAACAAAGAACCTATAAGCACATCAGTGCCATGTGTGCAGGTGAGGACTAAGAAAAGAAGATTATTGACATGTCTCCTGAAGAATTACAGGTTGTAGTTGTTTGGGAGTACTTTACAAAGATGGCTGCTACAGAGTACAGAGCCAGTTAAAATAAAAGAGGAAGTGAAGAAGAAGAAGCAAGTTTGTTTTGTTTGCGGCTGCACTAAAAAGAGATGCTGAGCAGCTGATCCCCTTGTTTTAACAAGCCCAAGAAAAAATGAAGGAATGATGGTTGCTAGTTCAGTGAGCAGTGTCCATGGAAGTACCTTTAAAAACGGCACAGTATACTAATATGTATCTCAGAGATAGAGATTGATCTGTAAGGGAGGGAATAATCATTTGTGACCAAATTCCTCACCTCTGGACAGCACTGAAATTTTAGGGATGTTTTAGATGCATCATTCCGAAACATGTGAGCGGTATTCTAAGGATGGCTAAATGTGGGAATTGTATAAAGTTAGAAGCTGGTAGTACGAAAAATAGCATATTGTGCAGAAGAGAATGCCTACTTTTTTTTAGAAGCTGAGGAAGTGAATGACGTAACGAGTTTGTGCTTGGAGAGGTCTGAAGGTGAATATTAGTCCATGTGGAAAGATCTGATCCTGTCTGGTAATCTGTGTATTACTGAGAGTAATGGTAAGTGAGCTGAGATTTCCTTTGCAAAAGAAAAGTCAAGATGGCATTTTGGTGATGTGGAGGACAATCAGGTTGTCCTTGCCCCATTGAAGGATAGTATGGAGATCAATGTTGACACTATTTGAAGATAATCTTGATGCTATGGGTGGATGAGCATTGCATGGTATGTTAAATGAGTAGGATGAATGGAGCAATGGAGAGTGCTATCATCAGCAATGCTCTGAATAGGATTACCTGAAATTTTTCAAGCCTTACTGGACAATGAACTGTATCTCCTTAATTACCTATGTTTGTAGTTGTCTCATAAACACAACCACAAACATAGACAATTAAATTCATACCACAGTTGAATTCAAACCTGAAGCCTGTTGGTTAGAGAGTAGGTATGTTAACCAGGTTGGCAAAATACTCTATGGAAAACAACACTGCTTTCTCAAGGATAAGTCACACTTTAGTAATATACTAATGAATGCACTTTTTTAAACAGAATGATTGAGTTGGATAATGGGAATGGCTGCATGATATTGCAGCATTACTGTATAGTATTTTTCAAAAGCAAAATACCACATGGAACTCCGTTACACAAATTAGAGCAAATGGAAATATGCTTTAAGTTTAGAATTCAGAGAGCTGCATGTTCCATTGGTGACACCCTGGAGCCAAGGGATTTGGGAATTATGGTTGATAGGGAGTTTTTAATGGAGAAAAAATTAAGTAAACATACATATTATTATTATTATTATTATCCTAAGACCCCATGGAGTCACAGGCTGATCTAGGCAGTCCTTTTGTTATACACACAGTTCATCATACTGTGCCTTGAGCATATTCAAATTCTCTGCAGACACTATGCTCTCAAGCAATGATGCATTCCAATAATTTACAACTCTCCATGCAAAAAAAGCCTGCTTCTCACTCCCTTGTTCACCCCTTTTATACAACTTCTATGGATGACCTTTTGTTCTTCCCCCAATCTCCCACCATTTTATGAAAAACCTCTTCAATGTTAATCCTATAACAATCCCTTACCAAGTTGTATGTCTCTATCATATCACCTCCTCTTCCTCCTATCTACTAGACTCTGACATCATCAGAGTTACATCATCTCAACCTTTCTTCATACCATATTTACTCGAATATAACTTGCCCTCACATATATCTCATACCCCTAATTTTACTTTACGAAAAAAGAAATTTGTTGTCCTTGAAATTTTGGCAATATGTCCTCTAAATTATAGATTCTAATCCACCATCACTCCAAGATCTATTTCCTCCACCTCCAACAATATATCCCCATCAAGAAAAAGTTTCGCATATATCTCACACACGAAAAAAGTTTAAAACTTTAAGAAATAGTGAATGTTATTATGGAAGTTTTAGGTATATTGGAATTTGATTGAAGAGAATCAGCATTTCAACTCAACATTCATCAGCTTGCCTTTGTTGTTGAATCTTCTGTTAATAATGCACCAATCATATGCAAGACCGATAGTAGCAATAGCGAATAGTAGATTCTTGATAAGTCATACCCATTTTCAGTTTTTTTTAAATCATGGTGATCGTATGATTCCTAAATGATAAAAGGACAAGCAATAATGAAACTGTTTGTTTTAATTTAATTACAGAATCATTTGTTTATTAATTAATTACAGAAGCACTGTCACTAAAGATTGAAATATATTGCGTGATGAAAGTGAGTGGCCAATCGTGTAAATAATGTTGATAATTAAAATTTAAATGCATTCGTTTTATAAATAATGTGAACAATTATAAATTATAATGAATACTGAGGATTTACTCATATATGTTAATTTTAGTTTCAGAAAATAACCGCATATATCCCCCGAAAATCCCCCACCACGATTTCGAGTTATTTCGAATAAATATGGTATTTAACATTCCAGAGATTAGAAACTATTTTGGTGAATTGCCTTTGAACCCTCTCCAACATATCTTCAATCCTTTAGTAAACCAGGCGACACCAAATCTGTGCACAGTAGTCCATATGCAGCCTAATCAGAGCCTTATACAATGGACAAGAATCTCCTTATTTTTAAAGTCAGTGTCTTCTGTTTCATTGCTAGAATTTGTTTTCCTTGGAATTTTGGGCAATATGTCCTTTAAATTTTAGATTCTTATCCACCATCACTCCAGGATCTATTTCCTCCACCTCCAACAATATATCCCCATCAAGAGTAAATTGACACTCCCATCTTTGTTTTCCAAATTTTAAAATCTTATTTTGCAACACTGAACTAACATTCCATTTCCTGTGCCCATTCACGTCTACTTGTAAGGCCACATCATCTCACAGTTGGACCAAAAACTTTGCATAATCTGCAAAAAGCTATGTATCCCCATTCAAATCTTCCCAATATCATTAACATACAAGTTAAACGACAATAGCCCTGAAACAAATCCCTGAGGCACACCACTAGTGGTGTGCCTCAGGGATACTGACCCCCCCCATACACAACTTGTTGATACCTGCCAAACAGTCAATCTCCAATCTAACGACTAGTCTAACACCATCCACTATAGTTTGACTATCAACTTACCATGCAGTAATCTATCAAAAGCCTTTGCAAAACTAAATATGCTACTGTGTATCCATCTCCCACGTCGAATGCTGTTGTCATCTTATTGTAATAATTAAGTGGACTACTAAAACATGGCTTTCCTTTAGCAAATCCATGCTATCCATCAAAGATAATACCACTGTTGTCAACCCAATTCTGCATCCTGATTCTCACCAGCCTTTGCAACACTTAAACCACAACATGACACACATCTTGGCCTATAGTTTTGATGCTTGAATTCTCTTACCTTCTTTATTAAGTGGTACAATCTGGCCTTCCCTTCCTTCCACTAATTTGGAATTTGACCCAATGTAAGATTCATATTAAATAATATGCCAAGGCAGATGTCAACTCCCTGGCATGTTCCTAAAAAAAAGTGGTGATATATCATGAAGTCTCACAGCCTTATTAATATTTGTTTAATGTGTTTTATATGGGAAATTAAAATTTGTTTAATTCCCCATATATCTCTTATCTCTTCCTCACTCACAGCCAGCCTCTCCTCCTCATCATCCAATGCTCTCAAACTCTACATGATGTCACAATCACAAGGATGAAAGACCTTTAAGAACTGCTCATTAAATACTTCAACTATACCCTCCACAGCAGTTGTCCTCATACCATTTTTTCCAATCAATGCCATCCTACCATTATCATTCTTATTTTTGCTAGTTACATATTAAAAGAACTCCCCAGGATTTTTTTTTTTTATTGGTTCATTAGCTGACTGCTGCTCATACTGAACTTTTGCTATCCTTACCAACCAGGTTGCCCTCCTTGTCTGTTCTTTGTATCCCTCACGAAATTGATTATTTGATTATTACCACTCCTCTTATGTTGCTTCCATAATCCATTTTTTCTCTATATTGCATGCTTAATCTCTTCATTCATCCATTTCACACCCACCTTATTCAACCTTCTGACCTTTGGAATACATTCAGACATTGCTTCTACTAGATAATTCTTGAATATCACCCAAGCAGCACTGATCTCCTTTCCACTCAACTCTTCATTCCATGCTACAGCTCCAAGCTGTCTCCTGAGCTTCTTATAATCAACAGCCTTATAGTTTCACATATACCCTTTCCTCACAGAAGTCCTTACATTGGTTGGCAACAACCCAGGTAATGAATACATGGTGACTTTCACCAACTGGAGAGAGATTTGAAACCTCATTTATAATAACATCCTCTGATGAGCTGAACATATTCAAGATGCTCAATCCTCATGTACTCTCTGTTGCAGATGGTTACATACTGAAATAGTTGTCCCTCAAAAAAAACTCAAGAAACTAATTTTCTTTACTTCCGGTTGCTATCTCGTCATCCCAATGTATATTGCCGTAATTAAAATCACCTATAATGATGAGCCTTTTCCCATTTGCTTATCTAATTTGTTTATATATTTCATAGCCACTACCCTCCACATTACCAGATCTATGGCAACATCCAAAAAAGCATTACATTCTATTCACCACTATCTCACATCATATTGCCTCAAAAGCACTACTACTATTTTCCCCTTGCATCCTACCTTGTATGGACATACTCTTTTTTCTATCATCAATAGCACTCTGCTTCCTTTTTCATGCTTTCTACTTCAAGAAGTACATCATATACTTTTCCATCTCTATAAGTGTCAGGATGTCATCCTCATCCAACCATGTCTCACTTATTTCAAAATTTTTGGATGAACAAACTCAATTAATATGCAATCATTTCATTTCCCTTGTTTCTGATACTTCTTCAATAGCACTCCACATCCCTTTTTACCCTTTCTATCTTCATGAAATACATCATACCCTTCAGTCTCTATTCTTGTCAGGATGACAGGAATACCAAATTTGCTTCTTATGTCAGCATAATTGTGAACAACATTAAAACTCCATGATTAATAGAAACATAATTTATTGCTTATATATTTTTGCATAGATTACTATGGGATTTTTTGTGGCATGTATGCATCCTGGCAGTTGGATATGTGGCGGGTGAGAGATTGTAGACTGCATATATGTGGAAAATGTAGAAAATGGGAAAACTTTGTGAGTTGGAGATTAGTATAACAGATCTCAGCAGAGTTGCATCACAGTTAGGAGAATACCGACCTAGAGTGATGTATAGCATGATGGAAGATGAGGATAAACAGAGGAATGTAAATGAAATAATAAAAGTGGGGGAGTATGGTAAGTTTGATTTATTGTGAAGTTTTTGGAGATGGTCTAAGTTGGAGGATGAATGATGAGCAAGAGTGGGTAGCTTACAGAGAGACAGATGCACTGAAAGAGCAGGCGAGTTTCATGCTTCTCAACTCGGGAATGAGTTGAGAAGCATGAAAGAAGAGATTAAGCAACTGGAAACAATGAATGCAAAGTAAATCAGAGTAGGAGTGAGAGAAAGTTATGGGAATGATAGAAGAGGAGAGAATAGAAACAGTAGAAGAAAGGGAATGAGAAAATTGTGAGGGAATGTTGGAACCAAGCATGAGGAGTGTTTGCCTGGAGGAACAATAAAAAATATGGCAGGGAGAAAGGGTAGATGAGATGATTGGATGGTGTTTATGAAAAACTTGAGAAGCAGTGTGAGTTGGGTGGCAAGAGATCTGAGGTTCAGCTGTGAGGTTGTATGGAAGAAGACCCAGAAAGGAAAGATAGTGTGTGTGTGTTACCCAAGTATGATAGTCAGAATGTGTCAAAAGAGAGGCTTCGAATGTGTGGATACTTGGAGGGCATTTAAGGACAGAAAGGAACTGTATTTGAGAGACAGCTAGCATTTGAATGAGGAAGGGCATCTGGAGAGAATGCAGTTCTCTGAACAAGTCAGTATGTCAATGCAGAGAAACTACAGTTATAAGGGTGTATGGTTACAGGGTTGGCTGCTTATGGGAATAGGTGCTTGGGAGAAGGGGGAATACATCAGGTAATGATGAATCCAGTGGAGTCTGGAGGAGATAATGACAGGTATAGAAACAGTGAGATTTTTAATCTTTATACTAATGCCAGGAGTATCCAGAATGAAGGAAATGAATTGGTGGTGCTGAGAGCATCAGCCTGCCCAAAGATTATTATGGAATCTCTGAGATGTGGTTGACAGGAGATGATATACAAACAGGAATGGAAGCAGCAGAGTACAGCATTTTTTGACAGGATACGAAAGGAAAATATGATGGTGGAGTATTGCTTATGAAAAGTGATGACGTATGTCATCTCTCAATGTGTAGGATTTGGAGGGCAATGGCATTAATGGTTTTGAAAGCATATGGTGTGAGGTACAGGTGGGCAGGACAGGATATTTAATGCAGTGTTGCTACAAACCAGGAAGAATAGAGGATAGGGAGCAGGAGATGTTCAGGAGGATGAGATTGGCAAGTGCAAGAAGAATGATTGTTATGGGAGATTTTAACTTAATTTTATGGGAGATTAAAATTGGAAAGAGGAAACTGCATGTAGTAATAAGGGAGTGGAATTTCTAGAATTCATCATCATCATCATCAAATTGCTGGTATATACCCTCAAGGGGTGTATAGGATGTGATAGTACCACATGAAAAATTTACATGCCATTACTAACTTCCTATCTACAATTTTCCTCCAAATCAGTCTGTTACTTGTCAAGACTCCCACATTATCAGATCTTATATCTCTAATATAAGCTCGTTTTTAATATGATATTGCCAATACCATCTGTTCATGTCCCTGATCTTTCTAAGAACTCTCATATCTGCGGTCTCTAGTCTGGTCAAGTGTTTTGCTTCTGACCCAGCTCTCAGATTCATAAGTTAAAATTAGTTTGAACACTTTATTGTATACAGCTAATTTAGTGTTTTGGCTAATTTCTCTCTTATTCCATATAACTTTATTCAGTTGACTTCCTACCACACCAGCTTTGTTGATTCTGTTGTCTATTTCCATATTTAATTTACTATCTTCAATTTCTAGAATTCTTGAGGGACAAATGTCTTAGACAACATGCAGGAGAAGGAACATTATATTCAACTGTCTTGAATTTTGCCATAGCATCAGAAGAACTGAGATGGCATTGCTGCCCCAGTTGGAGAGTGACCACATAATTTTGACTTGGAAGATGAATAGGCATGCAGGAGTATCAAAAAGAAAGGAATATATGTAGAATTATAAGGCAGATGATTATAATAGTCTTAGATATCAACTTGGAGCAGTTCCACTGAGGAAGTAATTGCAAGGACAAGATATTATTAGTGCTTGGGAAATGTGAAGGAATATTTATTAGCAGCAATAACAAGCTGTATACCACGAGTAAGAGAGAACAGAATTTGGTATAAAGTGGACGAAAAACAATATCAAACAGGAACTGGAGGTAAAAAAGAGCTTATATAAGAGATATAAAGAGAGGGGTGGAGAGCAGATGCATGAAGAATATGAGACTCAGACCAAGAAAGTGATAGTTTGTGTTTCATCAGTGGTTGGTAAGATCTTGGAGAAATTAGTGAGGGACCATATACAGCATTGGGCAGATGAAGTTAATGTTATCTATGAGAGTCAACATGGATTTGTTAAGGGGTGCTCTTGTTTTAGTAATATGATTGACTTTTATAACAAAGTGACAAGAGCAGTTAATGAGGAGAATACATATTCTGCTATTTTTTTTGGATTTTACAAAGGCATTTTACAGGATACCACACGATAAGCTAATATTTAAGTTGTAGCACATGGATTTAGATGTCAGGTTAGTGAATTGAATTCAGGATTGGCTATCTGATAGGTATCAGTCAGAGAGAGAGAGAGAGAGAGAGAGTTGTGTATGGGGAACAATATCAAGGAGGAAGAAGGTTACAAGTGGATCCCACAGGGTTCAGTACTGGGACCTGTATTGTTCAACCTTTATATCAGTGACATCGTCAATGGATTGCAGGAGGATATTCAGTTGTTTGCAGATGATGTGAAGCTGGGAAGGGTTATTAATAACAGTGCATGTGGTAACCCTGCAAGAGGATTTGAATAAAGTGGAATAGATGGGCAAATGAATGGGGATGTCAGTTTAATTCAGCTAAATGTAAAGTCTTGAAGTTTGGGATACATTGATGGGATGCTGCATACGTTGTTATAAGAACTCTACTGGAGAAAGAAGGGGAATGCAAGAGATCTGAGGGTGATGATTGGTAGAAACCTGATCTTCAGGGAACATATTGCAAAGGTGGTGAAGGTAACCCAAATTGCTGCAATACTGAGAAGGATGCTGACCCGCACAGATAAATAAGTTGTCATTCCATTGTATAAAGCCCTGATCAGACCACACTTGAACTATTATTCTCAAATTTGGTAATCAGGATTTGAAGGGGATAAATTAACTGTGGAAAGGGTGCAGGGGCAGATAAGAAAGATGGCATCAGGACTGTACAATGCTAGTTATGAAGATAGGCTGAGGGAATGTGGACTGCAGAGTTTGGTAGGTAGAAGGAGAGGTGATATGACTGAGACTTTTAAACTGTTGAGAGGTAGTTATAGGGTTGACACTGCAGATTCTTTCACTTTGTGGATCAATGGGAAGGAGCGAGGACAAGGGGCCATCCCTGGAAGATGCAAAAGGAAGCTGTCAACAAAAGGGTACTTGAACTATGGAATGCATTGCCTGATAGAGCAGTGAGAGCACAAACGGTCAATGAGTTCAAAGAGTGGTATGAAAGAGATTGTGTTTTCTAGGATGGGCCTCCCACAATGAGTCTTTTGACTCCATGGAGGCCTGAATCATAATAATATTAATAAAATTCAATGAGTAGTCTCAGATAATGGAAGATAAACACTAACTGGAACAGTACAAAGAAAGAATACTAAACTCTTATCTGCTGCTGATCATCACTGCCACATCTGTATATGATTAACTATTAATGTCATCAGCACTATGAGGTCATTAGCCATCTTGACTGTTATAAAATAGTTTTATTTATCAAATAAATTGTAATAACAAATATGGAGGAAATCATCCACTTACCTTACTTGTGATAAAGAGATCACTCCTCTTTACTGCTCCTTCCTTCATTTTGGAATTCAAAATATCTCCAATGTAACTTTCATTCTCAAACATCAATGCACAGTCAAAATGACGATATCCAAAATCAACTGCTGAGCTAATAGTCCGATTGATTTGTAGTGGATTTAACTGAAAAAAATCAAAATTTTGGATTTTCATTAAAATAACATACAACTTTCACATCAGGAGATAACAACAGAGCATACTACTACTACTTGCTTCTAACAGAAGTCAGTTTCCCTTTCAGTCTGTATTAAAGCTTATAATACTCACTTGTACCTATGTAAATCATAACAAATCCAAATCCAATTTCAAACAATGAATGTTGTTTTCAATAGTGTTATTTTGACTTGTTTCATGCCAAATCAGTATGTAACTGATGCTCTTTGCTTGTAACTTTTAATGGTGTATTTATGTATTTTCAGCAAATCCCCTCTCTTCAAGGAGCTTTTGGTTTATTTACATTAATATCTCCCAAGCCCCCTCCCTCCTTTCATTAGCCTGTTAAGCTTACAGATACATAGTGCAACTGACAAAGGGAAACTGCATGTCACTGTATATCATACATTCCTGAAATTCCTTAGTACTGAATATCTCTTCTTCATTGCTAAAGGAGAGTAGAATACTTGAACAACCTGAATGCAAAAAAAAAAAAAAAAAAGTGATGATTAGATGGCATCTCTGTAACTATTCTCACATAATTCTTTTATATACTCTTCTATTCCACTACAATAAACCCGTGGCTAAAATTTACACATATCTTGCCTATTCCAAAATTGGGAAACAAATCCTTATCCATTAAGATGTTGTTGTCCTATTACTCTCAATTCAATTCTCAGGTAATAGAGAAATCTATTGGATAGAAGTTTAAATATAATTCCTTCAGCCTAGAACTGTATTTCTTTATTTGAATAAGGAAAAATGTGATGAGGAGGGGGGGGGGGGGTTAGTGCAGGATTTATAAGTAATAATAGCAGGTGAGATGAGGTTTTCTAACTATATAGATAATGCACAATTAAATAATTGTGAGAATAAGTGAATGGATCTGAATTATTTTAAGATAAGGCTTGTTATAGTTACTTTGAGTTACATAGCACATACATTTTTGAAAATCATTGTGAAAATTACAAACACACATATACATGAAGTTACATAAATTGAGTCAATCCAGAGGATTACAAATATTTATTTTTATGAAATGTTTTTGCTTGTTATTTTTAAAATTTATTTATTTTAGATTTCATAATTTTGTTATACATAAGGTAAAAATTAAAACAATAAAGATGATTTAGTGAATTTAATCTTCTCCATTATGTGATTCCTCATCTTCATCGGATGAAGAATTACATCACATTTCACTAACCTGAAGAGAAGGAAACAGACTTCAGTGATCTTGATGCAGAGGAAATATAGTAAGCAAGTTTCTTCCACTTTGAAGAATAATATTATAAAAATTAGCTTCTTATGTCAGCATATCAACAACATTAAAACTCCATGATTACCAGAAGCATAAAATTCAATGAGCAGTCTTAGCTAATGGAAGGTAAACACTAACTGGAACAGGACTAAGACAAAGCATACCAAACTCCTATCTGCAATGTTGATCATCACTGCACAATCTGTAAATGATTAACTGTTAATGTCATCAGTGCTATGCAGTCATTAGCCATCTTGCCTATTAACAATCATATAACTGTTTTTTTCCCAGAAGAATGCGTTTTTCTCATTCTTCTGGGAAACATACAAAATTTAGAAACAAATAACAGATAAATGCAAGGCAAATCAGAGTAGGAGAGAGAGAGAATTTAGGGAGTATGAGTGAGAGGTATGGGGGTGCTAGAAGAGGAGAGAATGGAAACAGTAGAAGAGAGGGAATGAGAGAGAGGTATGGGAATGCTAGCAGACGAGAGGATGGAAACAGTAGTAGGAGAGACAGAACGAGAGAGGGATATGGAAGTGCTAGAAGTGGAGAAAATGGAAACAGTAGGAGAGAGGGAATGAGAGAGATGTATGGGAGTGCTAGAAGAGGAGAGAATGGAAACAGTAGAAGAGAGAGGTATGGGAATGAAAGAAGAGGAGAGAATGGAAACAACAGGAGCGAGGGAATGGTAAGAGGTATAATGTATGGCGACTCAATGATGCATGGTGTTCAAAATAGGATGCGTGAGGAGTGTTTGCGAGAAGGAACAATAGAAAGGGTGGCTATGGAAATTAAGAGAGGTGAAAGGGTGGATGAGATGATTGTGATGGTAGGAACGAATGACGAGTGGTAATGTAAGTCGCGCAGTGAGAGATATGAAATTTTTGCTTGAGACTGTACGGAAGAAGACAGAGAGAGGAAAAATAGTGTGCGTGTTGCCTAGGTATGATAATGATGAGCTGAGCAGAAGAGTGGTGATATTGAATGGCATAATAGCGAGAATGTGTGACAAGAGAGGACTGGTATATGTGAATGCTTGGAGTGCGTTAAAGAGAGGAATTGTATGCGAGAGACCATTTAATTTTGAATGAGGAAGGATGTAGGCATCTGGAGAGATTGCTGTTCTGAACGAGTTAGTGTGTCCCAGGGAGGATGATAGCAAGGGTGGCCTCTTGTGAAAATGGATACTTGGGAGAAGGGAGACAATGTCAGGTAACACTGAGCCCAGTGGAGTCTAGAAGGGATAATGCTGGGTATAGAAACAATGGCATTTATATGCTTTATACTAATGCCAGGGTATCCGGAATAAGGGAGAGGAATTGGTGGCGCAGATAGCATCAGCCTGGCCAAACATTATTGCGATCACTGAGACGTGGTTGACAGAAGGGGATATAACAACAGAAATAGAAGTCGCAGGGTATAGCATTTTTCGTCAGGATAGGATGGGAAAAGCATGGTGGTGGGGTACTGCTTATGATAAGTGATGACCTATGTCCTCTAAGAGTGGAGGCTTTGGAAGGAAGTGAGACAAATGATTTTGAGAGCGTATGTTGTAAGGTAGAGGTAGGCAAGACAGGATATTTAGTGGGGTGTTGCTACAGACCCAGGAGCACAGAGGATGGGGACCAGGAGATGTTTAGACAGCTAAGTTTGGCAAGTGCAAGAAGAATGATTGTTATGGAAGATTTTAACTTCAGTAGTATAAATTGGAGAGAGGAAGATGCATGTAGCAATAGGGAAATGGAATTTCTAGAATTCTTGAGGGACAAATGTTTTAGGCAACATGTAACAGAGGGAACAAGAGGTTCAAAAGTTTTGGATTTGGTTATAGCATCAGAAGAGTTGATAATAACTGAGTTAACGTCTCTCCCACCAGTTGGAGAGAGTGACCATATGGTGTTGACTTGGAAAATGAATAGACATGCAGGAGTATCAAAGAGACGGGAACTTATGTGGAATTATAAGGCAGGTGATTATAATAGTTTTAGACGTCAACTTCGGGAAGTTTCATGGAGGGAGGAATTGGAAGGCCGGGATATCACTAGTGCGTGGGAAATTGTGAAAGAATATTTGTTATCAGCAATGGTAAGTTGTATACCACGAGTGAAGAAGAGGACGCAATTTGGAGTAAAGTGGATGACAAACAATATTAAACAGGAATTGCATGCGAAAAAGAGGCTATGGAAGAGATATAAGGAGACAGGTGAAGAGATGCATGAGGAATATAAGACATAGGCCAGAAAAGTGACTAGTGTGGTAAGGAAAGCGAAACTGGAATATGAGAGGAGATTGGCCCTAAGATCCAAAGAAAATCCTAGGGAATTTTTTTAGCTATGTGGCCAGTAAGAGGAGAAATGACTGTGGAAAAATGATATTGTGGGATAAAAATGGGAATAGAGTGACTGATGCAGAGGACATAGTGGAATTGTTCAATGAACACTTTATTGGAGTATTTCATCCTAGAGGAGTCAGTTTTAATGCTAGAGGGATAGGACTGGTTCGCGGTCTGGAGGTACAGGAGGAGAAATGACTGTGGAAGAATGATATTGTGGGATAAAAATGGGAATAGAGTGACTGATGCAGAGGACATAGTGGAAATGTTCAATGAACACTTTATTGGAGTATTTCATCCTAGAGGAGTCAGTTTTAATGCTAGAGGGATAGGACTGGTTCGCGGTCTGGAGGTACAGGAGGAGAGTGTTTCAGATACTGAGTACTCTGGATGTCAGTAAAGCTGTGGGACTGGATGGTATTTCACCATGAGTGTTGAGAGAATGTGCTAGGGAACTGATAGTGCCTTTAACGTGGCTTTTCAATGAAAGTCTGGCTTTGGCAAAGGTGCCCAGGGAATGGAAGGAAGGTAAGATAGTGCCATTGCATAAGGGTGGTAACAGACTGGAAGTGTCTAATTATAGGCGAGTCTGTGTGTCATCAGTAGTTGTTAAGATCTTGGAGAAAGTAGTGAGGGACCGTATACAGCATTGGGCAGATGAGGGTAATGTTATCTGTGAGAATCAACATGGATTTGTGAAAGGACGCTCTTGTTTTAGCAATATGCTAGCATTTTATAATAAAGTTACAAGAACATTAGATGAGGGAAAGGCACATACTGCAATTTTCTTAGACTTGGCGAAGGCATTTGACAGGGTGCCACATGATAAGCTGATATTTAAGTTGCAGCACATGGGTCTGAATGTCAGATTGGTCAACTGGATTCAGGATTGGCTGTCTGATAGGTATCAGAGAGTTGTGTATGGTGGAGCAGTTTCCAGGAGGCAGAGGGTTACAAGTGGAGTCCCACAGGGCTCAGTATTAGGACCTATATTGTTTATCCTTTATATCAATGACATAGCCAGTGGATTGCAGGGGGATATTCAGTTGTTTGTGGATGATGCGAAGCTGGGAAGGATTATTATAATAGTGCAGATGTGGTAGCTCTGCAAGAGGATTTAAATAAGTTAGATAGATGGGCAAATGAATGGGGTTGTCAGTTTAATGCAGCAGAATGTAAGGTCTTGAGGTTTGGGAAACATCGATGGGATGCTGCATGGGAGGAGTTATACTGGGGGAAGTAGGGGAGACAAGAGATCTGGGGTTGATGATTGATAGAAACTTGAAGTTTAGGGGACATATTGCAAAGTTGGTGAAGGTAACACAGAGGATTGCTGCAATTATGAGAAGGACACTGACCTGCAGAGATAAGAGAGTTATCATTCCGTTGTATAAGTCTCTGATCAGACCACAGTTGGACTATTGTTCTTAGATTTGGTCCCCAGGATTTGAAGGGGATAAATTAACTGTGGAAAGGATACAAAGACGGATGACAAAGATGGTTTCAGGATTGTACAAGGATAGTTATAAGGATCGGCTGAGAGAATGTGGACTGCAGAGTTTGGTGGATAGAAGAAGGAGAGGTGATATGATTGAGACTTTTAAACTGTTGAGAGGTGGTTACAGGGTTGATACTGGGGAGTTCTTTCGCTTGGTTGAACAGCGGGAAGGAGTGATGACAAGAGGTCATCCCTGGAAGTTACGAAAGGAAACTGTGAGCAAGAGGGTAAGGATTGGTTTCTTTGTGTGGAGGGTGGTTGAGCCGTGGAATGCATTGCCTGATGGAGTGGTGGGAGCGAGAACGGTCAGTGAGTTTAAAGAGTGGTATGATAGACTTTGTGTTTCTCAGGGGGGTACCTCCCCTTGATGAGTCTTGACAGACTTTATGTCTTAGGAAGGACCTCCCTCGATGAGTCTTTTGACTCCTTGGAGGCCTGAATAATAATAATAATAATAAATACTATAGTAGTAGTAGTAGTGGTGGTAGGCAGTAAATGGTAGCAATTATGTTATGTGTAGCTATATGATTAAGTAGGGAGATTAAGTAGGGAGAGACAGTGAGTTATAAGTAGTAGAACAGAGCATCCTCTCGTAATGAGTTCTTGGACTCCTTCGAGGTATCACGTAATAATAGTAATCAAATCATATTAAACCAAAAATGCATAAATCAAAACACGGTTGTATACAGATTTAGAATGGATTTTCCATAGCACATAAGGGAACTCCACAGAAATTATATAGAGGTGACAATTCAGTTGTTTTCAGACTATTCAGTTGTTTGTGGATGATGCAAAGCTGGGAAGGGTTATTAGTAATAGTGCAGTTGTGGTAGCCCTGCAAGATTATTTGAATAAGCTAGATAGATGGGTAAACGAATGGGGAGTGTCGGTTTAATGCAGCAAAATGTAAGCTCTTGAGGTTTGGGACACATCGATGAGATGCTGCATACTCTATGGGAGGAGTTAAACTGGAGGAAGTAGGAGGAGACGAGAGATCTGGGGTTGATGATTGATAGAGAACTGAAATTTAAGGGACATATTGCAAAGGTAGCGAAGGTAACACAGAGGATTGCTGCAATAATGATAAGGACACTGACCTGCATAGATAAAACAGTTATCATTCCATTGTACAAGACCCTGATCAGACCACACTTAGACTATTGTTCTCAGATCTTGTCCCCAGGATTTGAAGGGGATAAATTAACTGTGGAAAGGGTACAAAGGCGGATAACAAAGATGGTGTAAAGACTGTCAATGTTAGTTATAAGGATCGGCTGAGGGAGTGTGGACTGCAGAGTTTGGTGGATAGAAGAAGGAGATGTGATATGATTGAGACTTTTAAACTGTTGAGAGGTGGTTACAGGGTTGACACTAGGGAGTTCTTTCGCTTGGTTGAACAGCAGGAAGGAGTCATGAAAAGGGGCCATCCCTGGAAGTTACGAAAGGAAACTGTGAGAAAGAGGGTGAGGAGTGGTTTCTTTACATGGAGGGTGGTTGAACTATGGAATGCATTGCTTGACAGAGTGGTGAGAGCGAGAATGGTCAATGCATTTAACGAGTGGTATGATAGACTTTGTGTGTCCTAGGAGGGACCTCCCTTGATGAGTCTTGATAGACTTGTGTTTCTTAGAAAAGACCTCCCACGATGAGTCTTTTGACTCCATGGAGGCCTGAATAATAATAACATAATAATAATTGTAAGAAGAAAATAGTGTTCTAGGGGCTGCTGAATGGCAATATTATATACTTTTAAAGTGAATTTCATTGTGCGATAGCTGAGATAACAAGTGATGTTTGGTTAAGTTTTATATTCTGTATTGATTAATGTCTGTGCATTTCTTTATTCACTGATCCAAGACATGGAGGTAAGAGTGAGGTTGTTATGTAGATTGGTAAAAGATGAACAACATGAGAGGTGTGGATTTTTCAAGAATTATATGTTGCTGTGAATGTACTCGTAATATGCATGAATATGTGAGGAGATATTAAGGATGTTAATGGAGATATGCTGAATGAGAGAAGTGAACAAGTATGGGCATCATAGAAGTATGACAAGCTAATGGACTATGAGGCTTCTTTGAATCAGTAGAGAATGTGGAATAAGTGATATTGGACCAAGGGCAGAAGACAGCACAGAGTGTTAGAATGTGAGCAGTAATGGCCAAAGAGAATGAGAGACTATGTGTAAGTAAGGAGAAATGCGACGCTGATGGTGGGAAAAGAGGGAAGCTGATGGCAAGATTGAGACTAACAGTGAGAAAGAAATTGCATATGATAGTAAGATTGTGAGTGAAATTAATGGCAAGATAGCTATTGTGAATGACAGCTATGGTGAAAATAATGAAGACTTGAAAGCAAAGTTAGTGAACATGAAGCATGAATGATCTGAAAGTGATACTTTATGGAGATTTGATTGTTAGAGGTATGGCAAATGAGAAAGTGCACAAGCTTTGTTTTGTGGAGAGAGAATGAGTCCAGCGACAATCGTTTGAATAGGAGTAAGCAAGTGAAAGAGTTGATAGTGGTAGAGAAATTATTTATTTTGGTGAGAACAAGGAGAATGTGAGAATGGAGCAAAATACAAAATGGGTAAAATAGAAAGGGATACTATATTGAGTATTTCCATGTGGTATTCTTCACAAATCAACATAGTTTTGTTAAAGATACCACATGGAATTCTAATCAATAAATTGCAGCACATGGGAATGGATATAAAGTTGGCGAAGTGCATAAGAGGGTAGACGATGGAGAAATACCAGACAGTACTTTATTCAGGAATAGAGTCCAGTAGAATATCTGCAACTAGTGGCATGCCACCAGGCTCTAGTCTTGGGCTATTACTATTTAATTCATACATGAATGATATAGGGAAAGAAACTGTTGTTTGTCAATGATGCAAAATTGAGTACACCAATAATCAATAAAGATGGTGTTAAAATTTTGCATGGTGTTAAAATTTTGATGGTGTTAAAATGGATATTAGTTTCATGTGGCAAAGTGTAAGGTTATGCATTTTGATGTGAAAGGATTACCTGGTTGTGGTTGTGTTAGGGTTACCATATGTCAGCATTTATGCGGACATGTCTGCATACATTTTCGAACACCCCCCCGTTTTGTCTGCATTTCTGTGGGAGCAGTTTAGATTTTTTCCCCATGCGTTTTTCCTATGTTGGTAATATTGCTGAAACAAGAATGCAGGAGGTTGGTTATATTATAGAACAATTGAATCAATAATCGAATCAAATTGTGCTTTTAGATATCGGCCCTCATTTTTGTTTCAACTTTTCGCTCTTTCTTGTTGGTGCTGGCTTCACATTAATGGCATTACTGCATGCTTAGTGCTATGATAGTGGTGGTGTTTGAAGTGGAAATCAAGATGCATCCTTAGTTTTGTTCATTCTTAATTAGTATTAATGACCTTACCAATTAAGTAAGATATTAAATTATCAAATTATATTAGAATTAAAATATATACCACGTTTTAGGTTATGACATAACCGTTATGTAGGCCTACCTAAACATTACGATAAAATTTTATATCATCTTATATTTATTTCAGATTATCTGAAGGATGTCTAAAGCTAAAAGAAAGTGCTCCTTCAATGATAATCATAGGGAAAAATTTACATTTTTTTGCCCTGGACATGAGCCATGAGAGGCTGAATGTGTATGCAGTCCTGGTACATACGTTTTGATCACACAGCATGGGATAAGAGACTTGGAACTACATGCAAAAACAGAAAAGCATTTAAAGTGTGTTAGGGGACAGAATTCAACAGGACCTCTGTTGAACTTTGTTTGCTTACACTTTATCCAAGTGTAAGCAAACAAAGTTTGTGCCTGAAAATATCTTCAGGACTGGTGTAAGGTAGTGCAACACTAGGCAACTCCAAGCAAATTTTCAGGTGCAAACTTTGTTTGCTTACACTTGGATAAAGGATTAAACTAAATTTATTATAGTCTAACCAAGTGAAAAATAAACTTCCAACATCTTTCTCTAAATCCAGAGTAATTCAATAATAAGGTGGTACACCTGTTGGCAACTCCTATAGGTAAATATGACCTCTCCTATTTCTTCTGCCTTAGTATCTCCACGTTTGGGTGTGCCTCCCATGCTGGATATATATGAGAGGCTCTGTTTGGGGTAGGTTTTTGCCTGTCTCTGAGTACAGCCACCGGTGAGATTATGGCTCTGTCTGGTGGTGGGGTGAGTCTATCACTGGGTAGAGCCAACGCTGAGTGAAACAAAGCTGAGTTGGGCGATCTTTCAGGATCGTCTAATTTTTAGAGAGGTCTTTACTTAAATACACCTCAATAAAGGTTGAAACCAGTCTGGATAGTGGCCCTTCCCTTAATGCATAGTAGTATACATGTCTGCAAAGAGATGTCCTTTGCATTGTGGGAGATACTGAGACAAGGAGTGATGAGAACTTGGTTCACCTTTGCTCGGAGTTGCCTGGTGTTGCACTACCTTACCCCAGTCCTGAAGATATTTTTAGGTGCAAACTTTGTTCGTTTACACTTGGATAAAGGATTAAACTAAATTTATTATATTCTAACAAAGTGAAAAATAAACTTCCAAAAGTGTCGAGTGGTCGCACAAAAACACAAACCATTGTAAATTCTGTTCTTGCTCCCCATTCGATAGCAACTATAATGAAATCCATGGCAGATATATAATAGATGCTAGTAACTATAGTAATATGAAAGTATTTCTTATCCTTATTCGATATTTTGACTACAAGAATGGTGGTTTACAGATTAAAGTAGTGTATGTTGAGAGCAAACCAAATGAAACTGCAGAAACTATTTTAACTTATGTAAGTGAAACACTAAACAATTTGGGACTTCAAAAGAAATGTGTTTCTTTTGAAGGTGATAATTGCAATACCATGTTTGGGGATCGTGCAAGAGGTCAAGGCAATAATGTATTTGCCAATTTGAAGAAGATGGGTAACCAATCATTGGTCGAAGTGGGATGCCCTGCACACATCCTTAAGAATTGCATCCAACATCATACAGACCTGCTTGACATTGCCCTACAAACTTTAATACTTAAAATATATAATTACTTTTAATGTACACTGTCCGTGGAGTCTCTCGAGGAGTTCTGTGAGTTTGTGGATATAGAATACCAGCAACTTTTAAATCACAGTAAAACACAATGGCTATCCTTGTACCCTGCTGTTCAAAGACTAATTCAAATGTATCCAGCTCTTAAATCATTCTTTTTATCTCAAAATAGACCACCAGCTGTAATAAAGAACTTTTTTGAAGACCCTTTCAGTGAAATCTATCCATGGCATTTGCAGTCTCTAATTGATGTGTTCCATTCACATATTAACAGGCTAGAGAAAGAAGACAATTCCCTTATTGATGTAATGGAAATACTATCCTCATTGCATGATCTTCTTCAGGAAAGGAAGAATGAACATTTCGTACCATTGAAAGCAAAGGACATGTTGAAGAAAATGGAAAGTGATGGCTTCAAATCTGGGGTAAAAAAGTTTTGTGTAATGTGGAAACACTCTATGTAGGGTGTTTAGACTATTTGAACATGTGGATGCAACAGTTTAATGAATTTTCCTGTTTTAAGTGGCTAGGTCTTAAAGAACTCTTCTGGGAAAGTGTAGAAGAATGTATACACTTCTTGATGGAGCGAGGTGTGCAAGTTGATGACAGCAAATGTCTTGACCAATTTTCCAACTTGAAGATTTGTTGCTTCATATGATGGAAAAGAAGTGTCAAGTCAGAAAAAATGGTGTGACTACATTGAATTCTGCAAGAGTGAAGAACATTACAATGAAATTGTAAAGATGGCTCAGTTTCTGTTTGCAATTCCAAGTCACAATGCCAGTGTTGAAAGGCTCTTTTCATTAATACAAGCTCAGTGGACCAAAGGTCCGTATGGTTAGCCTAGTGACTTTGCACTTCGCAACCATATGCCTGGGGAAGGAGTGTTCCTGGGTTCAATTCCCGTCACCGACGTGAGGAGCTTAAGGATCTTCCTCAGCCATAGACAAGTTAGCTGGTCTTGGGTGTGAGCCGCAGGGTTCCCCCACCCCTCCAGTTTATCTGGAGTTTTTCATCCCGTAAGCAAGCAAACCGGCCCTGTGAAAGCACATGGATCTACAGCCATAAATACTTAACCCCCCCATGAGGGAGCTCAACTCGCTCCAATAGGGACAGGGGAGAAAAGGGAGGAATCTCCATATGAATAAATAAATAAATAAAAGTGGACCAAGGAAAGAAATAGACTTACCATAGAATCTGTGAAAAGACTTGCTATAGTTAAATTTAATTAGAGACATTTTACACGTAAAAATATTATTATTATTATTATAAGAGGGCGCTTTAGAAGCAAGCGGTCGCAAGCACGCTATTTCGATGCTCCCATATTTTAAGTTGCAAAGTAGATCTTTTCCAATCAGAGACAGCTGGTCTATCATTAATTATAGCAGCCACCAATGAAGAGGCTGGCAAACAAGTGCTGCCATCTCTTGGTACCTAACCCTAACAAGATATGTCACTGTCTGAAATACTGTGGGTACTACGGTCAATTTTCTTGAGTTTACGGGACGAAAAACCCGAGTTTCCAGGAGAAAAAACCCGCTTGTCCATGCCAGAAATCGACTAACTCGGGAACCGGTCGAAGATAGGCTTAGAAAAAGTTCCTCCAGTCAGCGACTAGACTAGAACCTAGGTCTAACTTCAAGCGGCCAAGTGCAGAGGACGCAAGCGCCACTTCCACTGAGCTACACAGCCATTTTTGGAGCCTGTGTAGCTCAGTAGATGTGGCGTTTGCCAACCACGCCGCTTGGCCGCACGAAGGAAGACTTGGTTTCGAGTCTAGTTGGCGACTAGAGGAAATTTTTCTAAGCCTTTTTTCGACCGGTTCCCGAGTTAGTCGATCTCCGGCATGGGCAAGCAGGTTTTTTCCTCCCGGAAACTCGGGTTTTTCGTCCTGTAAACTCAAGAAAATCGACCGTAGAACCCACATTATTTCAGACATTAAATATATTGTGTTAGGGTTAAGGACCACGAGATGGCGGCACATTTGAGCCGTCTCTCTTCACTGAGTACCGCTTAATTAGTGCTAGCCTTGGGCCATCTATCTCTGATTGGTACCAGTGGAGATTGAACTGCCCACTCAGTCTCCAAAAGTTAGATAGTGCTAAATGGCCTCGCCTACTCCCTGTATACGGGAATAAAAAGGCGTTAGCTGATTTTTTTTTTTTTTTAGTAGATCTTTTCTTGTGAATTAAAATTTAAAGTACATCAGTGAATTCCGTTCTTCAAGACGAACATATAGATGTAAAAACTGTAAGTATCTGTTAAGTAATAAGTAAAATATAAGTATTCAAAGTTTGAAGTATACGTTGGTCAACTACACGAGAAGAGAACAAAGGAAGACACCATATTAGAAATTACAGCATGATCGTCAAACAAGAAATATGAAGTGCTACAAATGCCAAGAAGACCTAACGGGGGAAGAAACTACGTAACATATAGGAACTGCCAAAGAAACATGCATTTTCTATGTTCAGGATTGTCTAAGGCTACTTGGCAGCGAAAATCAAACAAGAATCGTGACGAGTGGAAGTGTCCCCATTGCAGAGACAACAAAGGAATGTCGCCTTCGATCACAGGCGGAAAACAGCCAATGCAGAAAACAACCGCAGGCAGTAAACAGCTATCAACAACAGAGGGAATTAAAAACAAAGAAAACAACAACAGAAACCCAGGTGAGCCAACTTTAAATGCATTACTTGAAAATAGATTACAAAACCTAAAAGACTGTTTAATCGATTTTGTTGGAGAACTATTTCAAAAACATACCGCACAAATTACAGAAAAATTCAACTAATATGAGGAATTTATTAAATTTAATAATAACTCGGTAGAAAGTATGTTACAGACCATTAGAGAAATTAAAAACTGCATCAAAGAGCTAACTGAAAGACAGCATAATTTAATTAAAGAGACAACAGACCTACGGCAAGAACTAAACTCTTTAAAGCAATAGTGCGAGCTCTCAAACCAACAGCAGCACAAAAATGACCTCCTCATAAATGGTATCCCAGAAATAGCTACGGAACATCTAAGAGACACTGTAATACAACTAAGCCAAAAAATCGGCTCTCCCATTGAATCAAGAGACATCCAGTCAGTGCATCGGTTACCACAAAAAAGGAAAAGAGAAAATAATACCCGTCCTTCTCCCGTCGTAATGCGACTCACCAACAGCCTAACAAAAACTACACTTATAAAAGCTAGCAGGATTAAAAATCCAGTAGTCAAGGATCTGAAAGGAGACCATGACAATACCCCAACATACTTGTCCAAATACCTTATGCCATATTATCAAAAAATATTCTACCAAGCAAGGAAAGTAAAAACAGAAAACAATTACCAGTTTATATGGATAAGAGACAGCAAAATATTCCTTAGAAAGACATAAGATGCAAAACCAATCGAAATAAAATCCGTAGATGACCGTAGATGACCGTAGTAGACTCAACAGGCTGTCACATTGAAAGGAATATTGACAACTCATAAAGAAGGAACAGCACACCAACCAACATGAATGCAGACCATCAAGCAGGTGTAATCACCCCGGAACATGATAATTGCCACATTCTGAAATCAATAACAGAATGGAAACAACTGACAATCCCCAAAAAAGGACTATCAATTCTCCACATCAACATCAGAAGCATTCCAAAATACTGGCTGACCCTGCAAGCTTATCTGAAGGAAGATATAGACGAAATAGACATTTTGATACTGACTGAAGTATCTACGACAAACAAAGAGGCATCCTCCTACCAAATGCCACGCTTCCAACAACACAAACACTGCAGACAAACAAAACGAGGTGGTGGTATAATAATATTTACCAAACATAAACTAGAAGTAACAGAAATAAACTATAAATTAGAATATGCAGAAAACATATGCATCGAAATTAAAAACATCAAACAAGAAAACTCCCTGATATTAAACGCAATATACAGACCACCCGACTTAAGCACCACAAAATTCCTAGAAGAACTAAACAGATGGCTTTCAACCATGAAAGTAGGCACCTCAAAATACTTGATAATAATAGGAGACATTAATATAAACATTAGGAACATAAATAACAACACAGAACAATACCTAGACCTATTATCGGCATATAACATAACCCCATCCATACAGTCATATACACGAGAAGAGATAGTCGGAAACACAACAACCTCAACCTGCATTGATCATATAAATATAAGGGCCCCTCCAAACAGCCACACAGCAGCCGTCATAACATGCAAACTGGCAGACCATTATTTCACAGCATTGCAGTTACACACTGAACCAGAACCCATAAAAATCACTGAGACTACAAAACAGTATCATAGCATTGTAAACGAAGCAATAGTGAATGATGAAATCAGAAAAACAGACTGGATGCAGATAGCATCTTTAGACTCTGCTAAAGCTGTATATAATAATCTTAAACTTGCATTTAACAAAATATATAACAAAGCATTAACACAAATAAAAATACGCCCCAAAACGAAACAAAATCCATGGATAACAGACAACATACTAACAGACATACAAAGAAAAGATGCCCTATGGAAACAACTTAAGAAGTCGCAGAACAATATCGCTTTAAAAGCTGAATACAAAAGAAAATGGAATCTCCTAACAACCCAGATTAGAATGGCAAAAAGAAACTATTACAGCAACAAATTAACAACAGCTCAGAATGACATAAAGGAAACCTGGCACCTGATTAATGAAATGCTGGACATATACACAAAATCACTGCCTCAGAAACAATAAAACACAGCTTTGCCTGCGATCCCAAATCCCTCAAACAGCTGGCAAACAACTTTAATCAGCACTTTGTGAACTCTGTCCAAACGCTACAAGAAACAACCTTTCCTCACACAAACGAACATTCTCCACTAGGTCCACGAGCAACCCAGTCGATGTGGTTCCCCACAGTAACAAAAGAAGAACTATCACTGACAATTCAACAAATTAATCCTAACAAAGGACCGGGGATAGACGGAATCAGACCAAAAGACATCAAGAAACACTCAACCGACCTACTTCCAGTTATACAAAAACTGTTAAATAAAATCTTCGAAACAGGACACATACCTGAAACACTGAAGACTGCATTAATTACACCCATACACAAACAGGGAAAAAGAAACATAATAAGTAATTACAGACCTATCGCCACGCTGTCTGTAATCAACCAAATCATGGAGCGCATTGTACATCAGAAACTCTCCACATACGTTGAAAAATTTCAAATCATACCCAAAACACAATATGGCTTTCAAAAAAATAAAGGAACAGCAACACTCCTGGAAGATTTCACAGATCTAATAAACGCTGCATTGGATAAAAACAGAATAACATTAGTGGTATTCACTGACCTAAAAAAGCATTTGACACACTAACACATAAAACCTTGTTAATGAAACTTACCCATATCGGAATTGGAGGTCGTCTACTCCACATGAAAAACAGAAAGCACATCACACATATAGGATCAGCATACAGCAAAGAGGTACATGTAATCTGTGGAGTACTGCAAGGAGCTGTCCTATCTCCCATTCTATTTAACATATACACACACGACATAAGCCAACTCCCCCTAAAAAGTAAAATCTTCCAGTATGCAGATGACACGGCCATAGTATCCATTCACAACAATGCAAATATCGCTCACACAAATATGCAACACGACATCAATCAAATCACTAACTGGTTAACCGAAAACGGAATATATATATATACCCTGGAAAAACAAAGCTAATGATATTCAAAAACCCCCAAACCCTGCCCATAGAAACTAAATATCTCACTATCAAACATTCATCCTCCTATACACAAAGTGCAGAACCTAAAATCACAACCATCACACAGGTGAAAACAACACGCTATCTTGGACTTCACTTCGATGCTGATCAAAGTTGGAATAGCCATACAAACTACCTACATACCAAGCTTAGGATAACAGCAAGCAAACTATACAGATTAAAAGACATTGCCCCAACCCACATAAAAATACTAATCTATAAAGCATTATGTGAAAACATTTTAAGATATGCAATCACATTATATGCATTCTGCGCAGACTACAGACTTAACAGGCTACAATGGTTGCAAGATAAAATGATAAAACTGATATTCTGGGAACAACCCACTCTCATGCAGGAAGCACGGACAAAACACAAAATATTTAAGGTGAAACACTTATGCCACTACACAGTCATGTTAAAACACTACTACAGCCCAACATATAGAGTAACCAGAACAACATATCAAATAACAAGACCACAGTCAACAAACTACATAACATATAAGTACAACAATCACTACAGCAAAGCCACCCAAAACTTCTACGTACCTGACATGATAAACAAACTGCCGTTCGACAACAGAAACCTAGGAACATACAGAGAGCTGAAACAGGCACTATATAAATATTATAGCGAGAATGAAAATTAGAGCAATTCCTGTTTCTCTCTCCCCCACCACACATGCACACACACAAACCTATGACAACCCCCCTTCTCAAAAACTATCACTACAAGAACACAAAGAAACAAACACACCATGTCTAAATCCAACCCTATTTGCACAAAAAAAAAAAAGAAAAAAAAAGTTAAACTGTAATAGCAGTCGAAGTCTTCCAAGCCAAACCAACAAACAGTAAAATCAACACCTGACTTGTGACCAGTATAGGAACATAACCATGAAACCACTACCCTCTATCATCTATTATCTTCCTCAGATAAGCTCTGCTAAGCTTCGAGGAAGAAAATTATTAACTCGCAAGTATCTGTTATACATAATTGTAATGCGTTATAAATATTATATATATATAATTACTACAGCAACTATGTATGCAATTCATCTGAGACATAAAAAAAAATAATAATAATAAATAAATAAATAAATAAATAAAATAAATAAATTATTATTATTATAATTATGTATATTCTAAATTCAAAAATTCTGTATAATCCCTATTGTAAATATTAGAAAAACATGTGTTGTGTTGTAAATACATAACATAGAGGCAAAAAGTATTTCGTAAAAAAAAAAAATTTCTAATTGAAATCCAATGTAGAAAATGTAGCACTTTGTGCTGAATTCTCTAAAATTATAAGTTGCAATGTCACTCAAGATGTTCATTGTAAGTGTAAATATTTTAGCAAATCAATAAAAATATTATCATATCAAAAAAAAAAAAAAAAAAATTATTATTTGACACCTCCAGGGAGTCCAAAGACTCATCGAGGGAGAGTGTGCCCCAACAGCATCAAACAATTGGTCTCCTTCCAACTACTAACTGCGCTCAAACTTACTTTAACTGAGCCATTAGTAGCAGAGGCTCTACCAATCGACCAACCTTTGTGTCGAAACAAAGAACTGCTAAAGAAAATTAGGTCAAGTGAAAAATATGCATGGACTGCAAAGTAATGTATGTAGTGTGATAAGTCTAATTCTTTTTCATGTAGGCCTACTCTTGTTTCATAAGACTTATGATAACACTTAAAATCTCATATTTTTGTTTATTCTAATAAGCATACTCATCACATCTAATTAATGAAAAGCTTATAAAGGCAAAGATTTCAAACATATGTATTTATTTTTGTGTTAGATGTTTGTGTCTGGAACGAGTTGGTCAGGCAATGGGGTGTCGGCATTTTAGAATATGGTAACCCTAGGTTGTGTACCATATTGATGGAACTGTACTCCAGGAAATTGTTTAAGCCAGGGATTGGGGGGGGGGTAGTGTATAGGGAGTCAAAGTTTTGAGGGCATGTTGTAAAAGTGGCTGAAACAGCTTATTGGATTACTTGGTGATTGAATAACAACCTGATGAGCAGAGATAAGCATACTATTATATTTCTTTATAGGGCCTTGGTAAGACCTCATCTTGACTATTGTGCATAGATCTGATTACCCAGGTTTCTTGGGAATAAGGAGGTGGAGAGGCTCCAGAGGTGAGTGACCAAGATGGTGGTAGGAATATGGAATGCAGCTTATGAGGATATGTTGAAGAAATGTGCATTACAGAAATTTGTGGTAAAAAAATATGATTGGGATATACAGATTCCCAAAAGGTTTATACAAGATGAATACAGAGGAAATTTTTCTGAGCAGGTTTAGTGGTGGAAGAACTAGGGACTACCCTTGGAAATTGAGCAAGAGTGTAGTTAATAGGGATGTGAGGACTAGATTTTTTACTTGGAGAGTGATGAACGAGTGGAATAGGATGCTAGAGTCTATTGTGGGTGCCTTGACTATGAATAAGTTCAAAGTGAAGTATGATAAATATTGAACAAATGGCATAATGTTTAGCACCTCCCTCGATGAGTCTAAGGATTACATGGAGCCCATGTAATAATAATAATAAATTAATAATAGTAACGTCATAGAATCCTGTACATACGCTTCTAGAGGATACATATCAGGAATTTTTGAATGACTATGTGCATTAAACAATATGCAACATAATTATGTAATACTATCACAGTATTCTGTACATCCCTTTCCTCGAGAGTATATATCAGAAATTGATGATAGCTGGGCACTAAACAGGATATATTATGTACATTGTTATAACTCATGTGTTGTAACAAAAACTTGCTACTGTAATGCACATTGTTAATGATGTGTGTGTGCGTGCACACATCATTAACAACATGCACATTGGTATGGAAATATATTGATATTTCCATACCAATGATATACTATAGAAAATGAAGGGGAAATCGTAAGGTGCCATGTATCACTTGTTAAAAGGGTTGATCTCTAAATACAAATACCTTTACCAGACAATTCTCTACCTGAGGTGATGTTTGCTTCAGATAGAACTGCTATGTCCCAGAAACACAAGTGCTTTAGAATCTTGCATTTAAGTTGACTGCAGTGCTACTTATAATTCTCCCCAATTTTGCATCATCATCAGCAAACAACTGTAGATCCTCAGTCGGTCCACATGATATATCATTTACAAACAAGTTAAACAGCAAGGGCCCAAGAAAAGAATTCTGGGGTGTGCCACTGGTTATTCTCCTTTTTTGAGATACTACGCCATCATATACAACTTGCTAGTATTGCTCAGAGAACCAATCTTTGATCCATCAATACACTATTTATTTCCAGGGCTATACTTATGCAAGGCTCTAGCTGGAGTCCCCAAAACATTAAGGCCAATTTAAGGATCCCAGAGAACTCTAGCACCTTGGGGGCCCTGCCCACCATGAGAAAAATGTGAGTACAGCCTTGTTTATTCCCATTCTCTGCAGCTTGTACACCAACTTATCATGTGATAATCTACCAAATCTATATCACTGTATATGATATAGATTTTATATCATATAGTGCAATTGGTGCACTATAGATATATTACTGTATCATAAAATGCAAGTAAAAGCTGACCATCATAAAGAATGCTATATCCATCAGCCCAATCCTGTATTCTATTCCTAACCAATTTCTCCAACACCTTGACAACAACTGCAGTTATAGAGACTGGTGTCTATAAGACTTTCATTAAACAACCAGGTCAAGGCATAGCTAACTGTTGTGCGCCTTCCTTAAGAATATGTGGTGATGTGTCATCCATTCCCACAGCCTTATTAACATCTAACCCAATCAAATATATGCAAAATACTTGATCATGTACATTGCCATATGTTCTAGGCAACTGTTTAAAAATGCTGCTGGTCAGTAATCATCAATAGTATTGATCACAATAGGAAAAACAAAGGATCTTTTGGAGTTCAATAAAGGGCTTATGGCTGGAGCAATGATTTTGAAAACATAAGAGCCAACGGGTTTCGTAAAATGTGAGATATCCCAGATGTTTACTCAGTGTTAAAATAACCTGTATTGCAATTGGTATCATCTGAGAAGGCTTGTATGGACAAAGAGAACTTCTTATGCAGCAATTGACAGAAGCATTTAATGAAGACTATTCTCAACCCATATTTCACTGAAGTTTTGAGAATTGAAGAGGATCGGTATTGGCAGTCGCAAATCTATATGTAAACCACTGTATTAAATAAAAGTTTCTAATTCGGTGGCCAGTAAGTACAGAAACATATATGTTACTAAAGGAGTTTTTTACAGAGTGGAAGTGAAAAAAATCTTTCAATACATGACTGGACTGAAGGAAGCAAGGGGTCACTCCTTACTCTTTCCTAGAATTATGACTACACTCATTTGAATTTTCATCAGTAAACTATGATTATCTTTTTATTTGATTAGCTTTCATAACCGATTTCGTAGCCCTAGAATTATCTTCTCTCTCCTCCTCCATACTCCTCATACCCCTCCAGAATCCTAATGTAAAAACACAACCCTTTTAAGCATATTAAATCAATGACATCATGAGTGAGCTCGTATCTCATTTCCGAATGAGATACGAGCGCGTGCACGCACACTTGCACATACAGATCCCCAAGAAACCCAAGCTACCAAATTTGTGCACTATAGTTGTGATTTGTCATATCAAAGTTTATAATGTAGGATCATAACTTCCTTATTTCTGCTTGTGTTTTTCTTAATATTCAAGTATCCTTTGAGTATTCTGTCCACTTTTTCAACATGTCCTCTGAACTTCAACTCTGTTTTCCATTACCCATAAATCCTTAGCCTTGTCAATTTTTAGCAACACAAGGTATATTACATAGTTCCATCTATGCAATATACCTTGTACAATATATATCTTTTTTTTTTTTTTTTTTAATTCCAAAGTGAATAAATTTTACACTTTGGCACATGTGGTTGGCAGCCAGTTTCCTCTGCCAAAACAACTAGTCTATTTAGACCATTTTGCAGAATCTCATCTCTACATTATCATCATTATCATTAACTATTGCCCTCCCCAGTTTGGTATCACTTGTAAATAACAGGATCCATCCATTCAACTCATCCTCAATATCTGTGGTGCAACCAGAATAACAGCAAGGAATCCTGTCAAAAACAAAGATGGGATGCAGAATTTATGCTTAGTGAGGATATATTGTTGGAGGTGGAGGAAATAAGAGATCTGGGGTGATAGTGGATAAGGATCTGAAATTTAGGGGACACATTGCCAAAATTGTGAAGACAACACAAAGGCTTCTGGGAATGATGTGGAGGACACTGACATGTAGAAGTAGGGAGATTCTTGTTCCTTTGTATAAGGCTTTGATTAGGCCACACATGGACTATTGTGCCCAGATTTGGTCTTCAGAAGAATGAAGAGATGTTGGAAAGGGTCCAGAGGTGACTGACTAAGGTAGTTTCTAACCTCTGGAATGTCGAGTATGAGGAAAGATTGAGAAGATGCAACTTGCAGAGTCTGGTGGACACGATGAAGAGGGGGAGATATGATAGAGACCTACAAGTTAGCAAGGGGTTGTTATAGGATCAATGTGGAGAGGTTCTACAGAAAATAGTGACAGATCAGGGAAGAACCAGAGGTCATCCCTGGAAACTGTATAAAGAGTGTCTGAATAGGGGTGTGAGAAGCAGGTTTTCTTCATGCAGAGTTGTGAATGATTAGAATGCTTTGATTGAGAGCGTGGTATCTGCAGAGAAATTGAGCATGTTTAAATCATGGTATGATGAGCTGTGTGTGTATGATAAAAGAACCTATCAGATGAATCTTTGACTCCATGGGGTCTTGCATAATAATAACAATAAAACTTTATCAGAAGCCTTAATGGTTAGGAAAAATAGAACAAAATAAATCGCAAATATCGCCGTTTGTCCATACGAAAAATGGCACACAGCTATCTCTTTTTTTTCTTCCTTTGCTAGTTGTGCCTTAAAACTAGAGGATGGATTAAACACATGCATATAAATTCATAATTTCACAAACCCACTATCTAATAGTAAAAGTCAAAACTGTGTAGATTACTTTCAGCACTTCATAGTTACATGTTGAAGACAAATGATTTTTTATATTACAATATGTTTAAAAAGAATAACATACCCTCCATGAGCCCAGACCAAGGACTGGAACTTTGGTCTCATTTGCTAATGTTATTGCTGGGATTAGCGCCATATAAAAATAACTTTATCCAATGTTTCTATTACCTTTACTTCAGACAAACATCAAATCAGCCTAAATTTGATTGAATATATTTAGTAGCTCAAAGAATACTCATACCTTTTGCGTAGCGCCTCCAATCAAAACGCAATATTTCGTTTTTTTTCTCCCTAATACTGTATTTAATTAATAATGATGAAGTATTGTTTATATACAAATAGCATTCTTCCGCTTATCCCAAATGAAATTTTAAATAGGAGATATTGTTTATATACAAATAGCATTCTTCCGCTTATTCCAAATGAAATTTTAAATAGGAGATAACCATCTGTGTAGAAGTGAATGAAAATGTTATGTCATTTGCTTGAGCTGAGCACTCATATGAAATATGAAATATTTCAAAAACTCATATGAAATATGAGGTTTTCGAACGAAATACGAAACAAATAAAAAGAAGTCTAAAATTATGAAACATTGTTCAAAGCCGGCCTAATTTAAGAATTCAAACTAATTGTTTGCGATACTTGTATAAGATTTGGTGCAAGGCTGGTGAAATCGGAAAAAAGAAAAAAATGATTACAGCAGCTGGATATTGTCACAAGCGACAAACCAAATATCAGACTTGGGTAGCATAAAAATACAATGTTCTGTTTCTGATCTGAAAGACAGCTAAACTTTTCATTTATTTATTTATTTTATTATTACTATACAGTAGCGCACTCAGGATTTAATCCTGGGGGATGGGCGAGTTGAGTAGACGACTTGAGAATATTTACTAAATAAAGAGCCAAAAGGCTTCAATTCGGCGATGAGGTTACATAAATTAAGCGGATATTCAATCCAACATCATTTGATGTTGAATTGAATTCGGCTATGAATGATGTCCAACATCATTCATAGCCGAATACAGAAACTATAAAAGTTTCGTGCGAAAACTGACCAGAGAGCTTGCGGGAATACACTCGCCGTCATACTACGAGTTGCCCTAACCGAACCAAGTAGGAAAGCACGGACACTAAAAGCTCCCGTATATTGCCTTCTATTGGTCCATATTGATAAGGTTTCATTGACCTGACAGCTGTTTTCAACTCATTGGTTTTCGTCAGCGATCACTGTTTAAGTAAAGGATATCTCTAAAAATTAGGCGATCCCTCGGACACTCCCTACGAGTGACCGAAAGACTGTCCAACTCAACGTTGGTTCCACTCAGCGACAGGCTCATTCTACCACTGAGCAGAACTGCTCATATTCCAGAGAAAAGCAGCCACCGAAATTGCCCTTCATGGACCACGCCGGAAAGCAACCTTCCCGGAGACTCAAAATGCTGTCTCGCAGGACCCCCCCCCCCCCGAAATCCAACTCTCCTTAGCGGAATCGATTTTTAAGTAAATCCCTCTCTAATTACACTCAGCTAATTCATTCTGCCGGTGAAAAATGGCATGTGACATATTTCACCGACGGAACACTTGTAACCAGTTAGCGGAACACCGGTTAAAACCATTGTCTTAGTGGGTTAAACATCCCTGATCTATTCAAATTCATATATGTCCATAGACCACCATGCAAATACACATGAACATCTCCAGATAGAATGATTAAAAATTGTATCGATTACATTCTGATAAAAAATAACTGCAAACCTTCAATACAAAATGTAAAAACATTAAAGAAATCGGATTTTTACTCAATAACATTGTGAATGAATGCAATTCAGATAAAATGTTAGCCAAATTTTGAGTGCAATAAACCAAATGAAATTGTCTAAATCGCCTAGTTATGAAATGGTAGAAAATGTCTAGAAATGGTAAAAAATTGATTGACTTTGTAGTTTATAATAACCTAAAAATAACGAATTCCTTCTATAAACATAAAGACATACATAAATATACTTGGGCAGCAAGAGGATGGAAATCAATATTAGATTACTTCATATTAAATGAAAAGACATCAAAATTTTCACTAGATGTTAGAGTTCACAGAGGATATGAAATAAGCAGTGACCACTTCCTTGTTAAAATAAAATTAAGATTACCACCTAAATGGCTACAAGTAACAAGAACAAAAAGAAAAATTGAAACATTTGTTTATAAAACTAGACTATTGAATGACACAACTGTACAATGGCTATATGAACAAAGAATTAACCAATATCTAGATAAAATTAAACAAAATAAAGAAATAGAAATAGAATGGCTTAATATAAAAACGATACTAAATGCAGTAGCAAATGAAAGCTTAGGAAAGACCAAAAAATTCAATGAAAGAAAAAAACTGAAGATCTGGGATGATACAATCAAAGAAATAATCAAAAAGAAAAAAGAAGCCTATCACAAATGGTTAAGCAGTAAAAGATTAGAAGATGAAATAGAATATAAAAGAATAAGAGCTAAAAGAGAAGTCAGAAAAGACATAGAGAATCATGAATAAATTTGTTTCTAATTTAGAACATGATTTATATAAAATAAGACCCAATGTATATAAGATTTTGAAACACTTAAATGCAGATACCAAAGAAAACATAAAATTAAACACTGAATTGAAATTAGAAGAATTTCTAAATTACTACACAGAACTGTGGACAGACAAATATTTTAAAAAAGACAACTGGCAAACAATTAACGAAAATGAAAAGGAAATAACTAAAGAAGAATTAGAAATCAGCTTGAAAGAAACAAGAAACGGAAAATCACCTGGAGAAGATAAGCTAGGTTCAGAACTATATAAATACGCAGGAACAAGATTCAAAGAAAGACTCTTACTATTTTTAAATAAAATTTACTCAACTGGTATTCCCCCACTAAAATGGAAAAGAGCAATAGTGATTCCTATCTTTAAGAAAGGTAATAGAGATGACCCTAAAAACAATAGAGGTATCAGCATACTAAATTCCTGTTACAAAATATATAGCAGAATCTTAAATAACAAAACTAATGAAATATTCCGAAAACTTTATTCTAGACGTAGAGAATGGATTTAGAAAAGGATGATCATGTACCAGCCTTTTGCCTAAAATTAATAATAGAGAAAAGAAGAGAATATAATTTAGAAACACATATTGCATTTATTGACTTTGAAAAAGCATTTGACAAAGTTAAAAGAAACATATTATTTAACATATTAAAAGAAAGACAAATACCAAATAATATCCTATAAGCTATCACAAGTATATATGAAAATAATCAAATACAAATAAGATTAAATCACGAACTATCATATACAAGAGAGATAAACCAAGGGGTCCGACAGGGATGTCCCCTCTCAGCAACTCTTTTTAATATCTACTTAAATGAAATAATAATAAAATGGAGTAAAAATTTACATCAAGGAATTAAACTTTCACCTACAGTTAACTTAAACACTCTCCTCTTTGCAGACGACCAAATAATAATTACAAATTCTGAAGATAACTTACAGAAAGCTATTTTAAATCTAAACGAGATATCCAAAGATTATGGTATGATAATATCAACGAAAAAATCAAAAACTATGGCCTTTAAAGAACAAGATCCAGCAAGAACTAAAATAGTAATAGATAACAAGATCTTAGAACAGGTGAATTCATTTAACTACCTAGGATGTATGATCACATATGAAAATGAAAAAGATATAAACATAAAAATTGCAAAATATTTAAAAATAACATGTGTAATTAACTCTATCTTTAAACCAAACCTAGTTCAAAAACAAACCAGGCTAAAAGAATACAATACATTAACCCTACCGGTCTTAATATATGGAAGCGAAATCTGGTCAATAAAATAAAAAGACAAACAAAGATTAACAACAGCAGAAATGAAGTTTATGAGAAAAACTGCAAAGTATACCCTATTTGATCACAAAAGAAACGAAGATATTATGAAAGAATTAAACCAAGAACCAGTAATAGAAAAAATTAAAAAATATAAACATAAATGGATGGAACACGTTCAAAGAATGAAAACAGAAAGATTACCAAAACAAGCCTTAAAGTACAAGCCATTAAGAAAAAGAAAACCAGGACGTCCTCTTAAACGATTCAACGATGACTTCTACGGCCGGAACTTGCCATGCTAGGCCTAAATCCTTGATACGTATGATGATGATGATGATGTCTAGTTATGATGGAACTGTTCAGAATATGGAGCCATCAATTTTCTGATAGAGCTTTTCAATCAAATACTATATACTCAAAAAAATCGACCTAGAACCCATGCTATTTTCAGACGATAAAACATAGTGTTAGGATTAGGGACCACGAGATGGCAGCACTTGTCAGCCGCCTCTCTTTATTGATGCCATGTGTAATTAGTGATACCATTGAGCTGGCTTTCTCTGACTACTGGTAGGGATTGAACTCCCCCCCCCCGTCTCCAAAAGTTACATAGTGCTAAAACGGCTTTGACTACTTCCTATATGGCAATAAAAGGCGTTAGCTGATGAAATACCAGATGACTAGAAAATAGGCATCATAACACTAATATTCAAAAAGGAAGTAAATGGAGGTGTGAAAATTATAAACCAATAACTTTGCCTGAAAGTTATGTTTATAATTTATAATAAACACATATGAATACATACATATGAATTGTAGTTTTATTGACAGTAAACAAGAATTTGATTCTCTCGACAGGAATGAAACGATAAACCCTTTAAAATCAATAACATTAGACACTGAAATAGAAACATTTATTATGAATTACTATAAATATCCCAAAACAATTGCTAAATAAAATTAAAAAGACCAATTCACGGTAGGAAAATGAGTCAAGTAGAGATCCTGGCTCTCGCCACACTCATTTACTCTCTGTCTCGAAGAAATATGCGAACCCATATCCAAAGGACCAGATTTACAAATAAATGGTGTGAATATCAGCCACATTAAATATGAAGATTATATTATTATTCTTACAGAAAGTAGAGCACACAGCATGAAAATACAATAAAAGATTTAAACGGAGGATACAAAACTTATGGAATGAAAATCAATTTAAGCAAGCCAACTATAATGAAAACAAGAAGTGAGTAAAAATTTTAGATACGTTTAGAAAATCATAGAATAAACAGGTAAAGAAAGCTACATATCTTGACAGTTTGATTACTCACAACCTCGACACCACAGTAAAATAGAAACTCGATACAGGATGATTTAATATGAACAAATTAAATAAAACATGGAAAATAATAGCATTTTAAAAAGCCGCAAACTAAAATTCTATAAAACTACTATTATACCTATGGCAAAATATGGAGTCGTAATGTGAACAGTCAGCCAGCAAGGAATACGGAAAAGCAGAATACAGAAAAATTATTAATTATTATTATTACCACGTGAGACTTCCAGGAAGTCCAAGAACTCATCGTGGGAGGGCACACTATTCTAATTCGCCAAATACATCTCATCCTCTCCACTACTACCTAATTCTCCAACTACGACACTATTACCATCAGCGCCATCTATCGCCCATTATTACCACCAACAATAGTATTTTTTGTCTGTAAATTGCGTGTGTTCTGAAGGCCGATTTGTCTGTACGCGGGACAAATCGGCCTTCACTGCTATATGAAAAACCCTGCTACCACCATATATGAGATCGGCTAACTCACCTTCAATTGAAAAAGCCCATATAAGGATTCTCTCGTCACGACGAGAATCGAACGCAGGTCTTTTCCAATCGAAGGGCACAATGTCTAGTTGTTCTTTCAATTGAGCTACGGCGGCTTCTTAAAAGGATTAGAAATGAAAGGCTTAAGAAAAGTAAATAAAATTTCACTGGTCAGAACACAGAACAAATGGGAAAGTCAAAAACGAACTAAACCACAGAGAAGATGTCACAGACATAATTGTTAAACAACAATTAAAACGGTTTGGACACCTTCAGAGAGTGTCTTCTCAGAGATTACCGAAATAGCCATGAATGAAATTATTGGAGGAAGACGATCAAAAGAGAAAGAACTGGGCAACAATCATTGAAGAAAAGGCCACGATTATCCATCTTCAAAGAGTTGATGGATATAGCCAGAGAAAGAGTCAAATGGCGATAATTAATTCATAGGGGGATGCAACTTGTCATATGACGGATTTGAAAGAAGAAAATGTGGCAGTGACATCACTTTTATTCCCAAGTGAATGCTAACAAAGGATTTCATGTGAAGTAATGAGATATGAGATATATATTTGTGACATTTTAGAGTTCAAACATTTCCAATTCATAGAAATATAAAATAAAACTATAGCACTTCATTAGTAATGGATCATGGAAGTTTATTCTGTTATCTCAAGTATGTGCAAAGAAAGCAAGAGATAACAAGTTCAGCAGATGCATCACGAACTAATTTAGTAATTATCAGTTTATGTTTCAAAAACGTTCATATAGAAAGCCCACAAATTTCCGTAATGATGAATAAAGCTTAATAAAATGAAAGACCGCGTGAAGATGTAGCATATTTATATTTATTTTATGGATTTGAAGTATAAGTTTTCTTTTTCTTTTTGTTGGTGAAATATTTGGTCATATTATTAAAAAAAATTAAAAAAACAACAACAGATTATAATTGCAACATTCCAAGAAGTGGAGCTTAACAATGTGGAGTTAAGCAAGTTTTGTTGCAGGTGGATCTGAATAGGCTGTATGAATGAGCTGTGAGTTCAATGTTGTGGAATGTAAAATTTTGAAAATTAGTTGTCTACGATGTGGGATGACCATATTTCCTTGCAACACAAAGGAGACTTTGGGATGGCAAAAACGGGAGGGGGGGGGTTCTGTATTCGTGAAAAAATAAGAAGATAAAAAAAGTTTCATTACATAAACACATTAATTTCTTCAAGTTTTTTTGCAACCACCAAAATTGGTATTCGTGTTGCCAGCACACAAAGCAACAATTATGTTCTGTAAGGCAAATCACTTGCTTTCTTCAAGATAACATACTGTATGTCGGATATTTCACCAGGTAAGGAAATAAAGTCTATAATTTTATCTTAAACACCACAATTTGGCAAAAACTATCGCACAACGATTGGAAAAAGTTTGATGTCTTTTTTGTTTGATGCATTTAAACTGACAGTAATGCTTTTTGTTTATTCAAATCCTCTATTACTTCATCCAATATGTATGGCGATAAAATGTTGGTAATTCTTGCTTCTGATTTGCTATGTGCTGAAGAAAATTTTGGTTCATAAATTTTATTTATCAATGTCGACAAGCAAGGAGCCTGTGTAGCTCAGTAGAAGTGACGCTTGGAACATTTTCTAAGCCTTTTACGACCCGTTCCCGAGTTAGTCAATCTCTAGCACGGGCAAGCGGGTTTTTATCCAGGAAACTCGGGTTTTTTCGTCCCCTAAATTCAAGAAAATCGGCCGTCGAACCCATACTATTTTCAGACATTAAAAATGTATTAGAGTCAGGAACCATGAGATGGCGGCACGTATTAGCCATCTTCTTCTTCACTGCATGCCGATTAATTAGTGATAGCCTTGAGCCAGATATCTCTGATTGGCTACCAGTGGATATTGAACAGCCCACTCAGTCTCCAAAAGTTAGATAGTGGCTTAAAAGCCCTCGCCTGCTCCCTATACAGGAACAAAAATGCGTTAGCTGATTTTTTTTTTTTTTTTATTGATGTCGACAAGCAGTCATTTGCGCGAATACTTTGTCCATGACGCACAGTATGATAAGCAACAAGAGCTTCACTTGCTGCAATTTTATCGCTTTCATTATTACCACGACTCACCATAAACGAGCTGATGTTTTTAACCTAAACCATCGAATCTATACTATTTTCAGACATTAATTAAAATATTGTATTAGAGTTAGGGACCACGAGAAGGCAACATGTATTAGCCGTCTTTTCAGCATCCTTATGTTTCTGGCTACATAGATGGTTGATGTCGCTTCTGCCTCCATGAGCAACGGAAAAATAGACATTACAATGTTGGCATACCATTTTTGTTCCATCAATACACAGCTTGTCCATTTTAATAAATTTGAATTTTTTCTGGAGATCATCATTAAAACTGCAGTTTTGCCTCTTTGGCATTGCAAGGATACTTAAAGCTTTAAAGAATAAGACTTAAAACTTTAAAAAATATGAAATTTAAACCACTGGCATTGAATAACAAAGCCACCGGTTAGCATACAGGCAAAACAAAAACGAACTCTACAGCAGAATATACTCCATGTCTGAGAAGCGCAAGTGTTGCCAACATATATTTTTTATTTTCTCTGAATAAATCACTGCAGATATTGATATTTAGTATCGAACAATGTGACTCCATGGTTATACAAATTACTGGTATCCATGATATTGATATACGATTATAGGTTATGAATAATAATTTATGATTGACCAATATTAAAGTATATTTATAGTTTTTATTAAAAACGGGACAAAATTGACATTTTTATTTTATTTATTTATAGCGTATGATGATAGCGGAGTTAGCCGAGTGGCTATGCACTTCGCTTTGCCTAGGAAAGGAGTGTCCTGGATTCGATTCTCGTCGTCGACGTGAAATCTTAATGATCCTTCTCAGACATAGCCAGGGCCGGCTTTATCATTAGGCAAACCTGGCAATCGCCTAGGGGATCTAAGCTTTGGGGCACCAAATTTTGCTACATAGTTCAGGGAAAAAATATATAGGGACAATGTATAGGGGCACCTAAATTTTCTTTGCCTAGATGCATCAGATACTCTCGGACCTGACCTAGATATAGCCAAGTTAGCCGGTCTTGGGCGTGGACAGCAGGGTTTTTCTCCCCAGTTTATCTGGGGTGTTTCCTCCTGCAAGGAATACTTGCCAGTTTGGTTGGCCAAGTGGTTAGGCTGTGAGTTCGAATCCCACTCTGGGCATGGATGTTAGTGATTGTCTATGGAAATACTAGTAGTGGCGGTAGATGGCATTGGTGTAGTTGCGATTTATTGTAGTTGGTGAAAAGTTGTAGAGTAGGTTCCCTCCGTGGAGGTGTTACGTAATAATAATAATAATACTTGAGTCCCAGCCATAGGCCTGATTCGTTAGCTATGCCGGTCCCGAGCCCCGATAAAATTTGGGGAATTTGAGATGGTGCAGTACTTTCCCGTAAAAGGGGGCCTCACGACATTTTTATTAAAACGAGGGGACTGCCGGGAAATATGAAAAAACGGTACTGTCCCGTTAAAACGCACGTATGGTCAGTCTACTATTATGGGATGCAAAGTATATAACTAGTGTGAAGTTTAGAGTCTCATTTCTCAAGTTATGAAGTCCTCATATACGAGGCCAGGCCTCGTAGAATTAACTATAAAATAACACGTATTATACCACAGTAGATAACGTTTTAATGTATAAATAATTCATTTTACGTATCATAAGACATCGTCAGTACAATTGTCAAGCAACAATAGAAATGTAATTAAAAAAAAAAAAAAACATTAGCCCACATGCTTAAATTCGAATCCTTCTAAGTATACAGTCGCGTATTCATGGATTAAATTTAATTGTGCTGTAAAAATTAATTAAAATATAACAGATAAATTTATTTTATATACTTGAGGATAACAATTTCCCAGACTTTTGGACAGTCGTTCCAGTTAAGAACTCTGTGACAAAAGGCTTCAACACTTTCTTTTTTGAACGTTCATGTTTATATACGGGTCTATGTAATAGTTGAGTGTTTTGCCATTGGAACCTATGATTAGCCTTTTGAATTTCATGTTGTGCAAGGCTAGATTTGTGAGGTTTGATGTGATGGATGTGATCTTAATGTTCAGAGATGCGTTAATTTATAGATCTTCCTGTATGTACATAGTAAAATAAGTTATAAGAACATGGTACTTCGTATACGCCAGGTTTGTGTTGGTGTAAGTTTGTCTTTTGGGAAAGGTAACAAGTTGTGAATTTGGTTGATGGGTTTATAGGTAGTTTGTATTTTTTCAAAATTTTTGCCAAACGTTTAGAGATGGCTTTGATATATGATACAGGAGTCCTGTGGGCTACATCTTGTCTGAAGTGAGTTGCAGGAGAGTGATTGATTATATTTTGAGTGGTAATTTATGGATTATATCCATTTAGTACAGCTGTTTCTTTGAGAATTTCCAAATCTGTTTTAGAGATTCTTCAAAGGAACAAATCTTGTTTGCTCTGGATACTAGAGATTCTACTATGCTATATTTTTGAGATGGATAGTGAGCCGATGTATTATGGAAAAATCGATCTGAAAAAGTTGCGTTTCTGATAGACCACAGTGGAAATGGAACCATCTTGTTTAGTTCGATGTGTACATCAAGAAAAGAAATACATTTTGATTATTCATTTTCTAGTGTGAACTTGAAGCGAGGATGGAGGTTGTTGATATTTTTTAGAAATGAGTAAAGTTCTTGTTCCGTGTGACTACAGACAGCAAAGACGTCACCAACACGTCGTAGCCAGATTAGGGTCAAGAGCGAAAATTCTATATTGAAGTGTTCAAAAAAAAAGTTGGCTAAGTTAGGTGATAAGGGTGAGCCCATCGCTGTTCCTTCCTCTACTTTATATATCTTCTCTTGTTATGTGGAGTAACCTGAACCTGAAGTGATTGCAAATTTGAACATTTCAACAAATCGGGTGGTAATTTTTCTATTTTCTTTTTGTGAGGGATATTAGTGAAGAGAGAGAGAGAATGTCGAAGCTTACTAACATGTCTGCATCTGCCGATTTAATGTCTTTTATTCTTCTAAGGAATTCTATGGAATTTTATATCGAAGAAGTTGAGTGGCTAATGAAGGGATAGAGGATATACAAAAACCTTGATATTTTATACATGAGACTGCATATAGAATCCAGTTACGTTTATGTAATTTAGGTACACAACCTTATATTCTTTTCTTGATGTACACATCGAAGGTTAACAAGATGGTTCCATTTCCACTGCAGTCTACGAGAAACCAACATTTTCTGCTCACTATATCCATAACACATCGGCTCACCATCCATCTCAAAAATATGGCATCGTATAATCTCTAGTATCTAGTACACACAAGATTTGTTCCTCTTGGCACTATAGTTGTAGCAAGATGAAATATAAATATAATTTCTAGTCAAATTTTGTCGTAGCACTAGAAATTATATTTCTAGTGCTCCCTCAATACAATAAAAGAATGCTGCATGAGTGATATTATTTTTATCTTCAGGTCAGTTTTGTTTTTATTACAATGGCTTCCTGTATTGCATGACTAATCAATTCATCCAAACAAATCAAACCAAACACAATATTCCAAACTTATTAAGATCCCTACCAAAAAAAAAAAAAAAAAGAAAAGAAAAAAAAGTATTTCTACATCCAATTTACAAATATCTGCGGCATAAATTCTAATATAAACGACGTGCATCACCACTTACAGATATCCAATCAAGACTTGCTTCTCTTAACAGAGACCCAAATTGCAGCATATCAACCACAGTTCACCTCCAATGCCTAAATTATACTCTTTAAGATTCATTTCTCCACAAAGGTAATAACACCCATGCCGTAGTACATTCTGACATTGCCTGTCATGGAAGGCCAAATTTAGAATTTCCTGCTTTTCACCTCCTCTGGTTGAAGTTTCCTTTCTGCACTTAGTAACCTTCTTCTGTTACATTTAATGATCTCCAAACTCTGAAAATCATAGACTAAGAGAAATCTTCCACTCAATACTTGATTCACAATTTTGCTTTCAGTTTTGTAAGTGAAGCACCAGTCCAACTTTTTATATTGTCTATAATAATAAGCTAATGCCTTTTATTCCCTTATAGGGAGTAGGCTGAGGTTTTTAAATCCTACCTTGCTTTTGGAGACTGAGGGTAGTTCAATCTCCACTGGCAGCCAATCAGAGATAGCTGGCCTATATCACTAATTATAGGCAGCAAACAAGTACTGCCACCTAATACCTAACCGGATATGTTACTGTCTGAAATAATGTGGGTTCTACGGTCGATTTTCTTGAGTTTATGGGATGAAAAACCCAAGTTTCCAGGAGGGAAAAAACCCACTTGCCTGTGCCAGAGATCGACTAACTCAGGAACCAATCAAAGAAAGGCTTAGAAAAAGTTCCTCCAGTCAACGACTAGACTCGAACTATAAGTCTATCTTTGTGCAGCCTAGCGCGGAGGATGCAAGCACCACTTCCACTGTGCTACACAGGCCACTTATATATATTTCTATTCAAATTACCAGAGGAAAATTCTTACTTTTTGAACCTTTTATCTGCAGGTCCAATCAATTTGTAAAAAACAAATAAATCTACTAACAGTTCTAACACCTTTTATTTCTTAAAGGGAGTAAGCGAAACCTTTTAGCTATAAGTTTTTGTAAACTTGGAGGCAGCAAAACTACACCCTTAGCTAATCACAGACAGCAGATCCAAGATTATCAATGAGTTTAATAGTCATTTGGGGAAGAGAGTATGGTAGACAATTGCTGCCATCTCGTTGTCTCTAAGACTATGTATTATTAGCTGAAAAAATAGTAAGTTCTATGGTTTATTTTCTTGAGTTTCGAGACTTAAATCCCCTAGTTTCCCGGATAAAAAATTCTACCTGCTGGTGCCAGAGATCGATTAAGTTCAGGGAATAGGCGAGGAAATGCTTAGAAAACTTCTTGTGAGCAGCTAGAATTGAATTTATAATGGAATGACCTTTCGTCAGGTAGCCCAGTGCTATTGATTCAAATCTTTGTGGTGGAATAGCTTGTGCAATCTAATATCCCAGAGGGCCATGCCAAGCCAAAGGATAGGGAATAGACTAAGAGAATTACCCTGTCTTACAGCAGCTGGATTTCCAATCCTCTACCCTTTTTCAGATTTTATCTGACTAGACAAAACCTGGAAAGGCGGAAGAACTAGTATAAATTCAGTTATGATTGTAAGAAATATAGAGCGACAACAGTGAGGTGCCGGGATTAGGTTACTGACTGAGGTCACTGCGTGCAATTGATAGTAGAGTTGTAAAAAGTACCAATAGCTAAGTTTGAAATCACATATTTGCACTAAAAAATGCCCTAAGTTTTGCACTTCACAGGAGAAGAGTTAAACTACAGCGTGGATTTGTAGAGAATCGTAATTTGCACCACGCTTCATTTATTATCTGTTATTTGTGCCTCCATAAATGTCTGAAAAGAAGATAAGTAAAGCTGAGATTTGGAAAAAACAAAAAATAATAATAAAGAAAGATACTAGTCTAAGTATCTAATTTGGAAAGTGATGATCCAAATTTTGAACGGAGTGCCAAAATCGTGGCGGACAGGAATGCTTTGTCATGCTATAGAAAAATCTGTCGTTTTCTAGAAATCTGTCTTAGTTCAGAAACTACACGCCAGTTATGATCATCATGATTAATAAATTTTAAGAGCTCGATAACAATAAATTCTAACATTTTCACTTTTGCATAATTTTAAAGAAATGCGTCTCTTTATCACTTTGTTATTTACGTGCCGTATTTTAGTTTGAGAGCCATTTCGGTGTGGTATTGAAACTGGACTGCTAACAAATGCAACAGCTTGTAACTGGCTAATGGCCTTCAAAGTTGGAACATAAAATAGAAACTTTGTTTAAACCCTGATTCTTTCGATGTGTTATGTGCCTGTGTAGTCAGGTGGAAATGACGTTTATCTCGATAGCACTAGATCGCCAGAAGAAAGAATAACAAGCTCGATTCTAGTCGCTGAGGAGGGCAAACTAAAAGAAAAATAAATCTGTTTATACCATTTATTATATTACGTATAACTGTAGCGCACTCAGGATTTAATCTTGGGTGTGTGTGGGGGGGGGGGCGAGTTGAGAATACACACTACGCATCGCATATGACCCATGACTGAGCATCTACAATGATCGCTAATTCATAAGTAGTATAGAAGACACGACACAACATAAATTAAAAAAAAAAATAAAAAATTAATAAAAATTTAATTAAGAAAAGATTTTTGGAACATTTTCTAGTGTTTTTTCCCCCCTTTTTCTTTGGGGGGGGGCAGACCTCCCCTTGACTCCCACTCTGGGTGCGCAACTGATGTATAGTGTTTTTTAATAATACAAAACGTTTCATGAAAAAACTCTTTTCAGATTGCTGAAGTGTAAAAAGCCTAGGAGTGCAGTGAAAAAATTACTGAGATAATAACGGCACTGTGAATTAGTAAAGTTTGGCTTATTAGGGGTTGGTAATTCTTTAGTCAAAATGGATACCAGTTATACTGAAAAGTACTGGCTCCTAGCATTAATGATTTCATTGTATACTCTCAATAAGTGTACTCTGGGTATCAAGAATATTCAATACAATATTTCATGTATAGTTTTCTATCAAAAAATTTCTTTTAAATTCATCATCCATTGAATTTCGAATTTCTAAAACAATACCAAGTGCACATTGTGTATCAGTTTTCCTCTTGGTCTTTTCTCAGATATTCTTTTTCTGAAGATTGGTCTGCCTAACTCGCATTTCCTATTTTGTTTAACTGACTATACCACATTATTGTAGAATATATTTGGTCAAACATTCTTGAATATTAATAATCAGGTTTCTAATAACTTTTTTCAACTTTCCCTCGTGATACACATAATTGCATTTCTTCCATCTGCATTTTCTAATTTTTTTTTTTTTTCAACCTCCACTATTAATATCAAGATTACATCCTGCAAACCACATCCATTGATATTTTCTATTCAGTGTTCTCTTGGTGTTGTTAACCCATGTAATAACTTTTTAAAGCAATTACTCAGGGCATCTCGGATATTCAGTGAGTATATAACATCATGATCTTTCATGGATGCATGTGTATGATTGTGACAATGTTTCTGGTATTATAATGATAAACCACCAGAAACTCATTACAGGCTTGATTCTAAGTTCTGTCTAGAGGAACTTTTTCAAGACTTTTTTCTAAGACACATTCCTAAGTTAGTCTATCTCTGGTTTATCCCTGCAATAGACCACTGGATACACTACTAGTTACTTACCTTCTGGGACTTTCTTTATTGTTCTCCCATGCACAATTTGCTGATACATCTAACAATCCGTCACTTATTATTATTATTATTACATCACACCTCCAGGGAGTCCAAAGACTCATCGAGGGAGGGCATCTACTCCACAACTCTTTGTCTCACTACTCCACCAACTTTCATCAACTAACACCAATGCCATCTACCGCCGACTATCACCGCTAGCACTTTCACAGAGAATCACAAACATCCATGCCCACGGTGGGATTCGAACCCCCAGCCTTTTGGCTGGAGAGCGGATACATTAACCACTTGGCCAACCAGGCTGGCACTTATCCAACTAAGTTTAGAAGTTTCCCCACTTAGTTAAATTAAAGATACCAAGTAATTATATACTTTGTTTAATCCTTTATCTAAGTGTAAGCAAACAAAGTTTGCACTGAAGTATTATATAGACCTGAAGCACAACTCGTATATAGAAGCTAATGACTAATTAGTATTATTAGTATCCCATAATACAAAGCACATATCCTTACAGACATGTGTATAATGCTATGCATTATGGGAAGGGTCACTACACAGACAGTTTTACTATATAAGTGAAGGGAAGTCTCCAAAAACTCAGACAATCTCCCAGATCATTCTAAACTCAGCAAGTGCAAGTGATCCAAAGGATCATTTTACTCAGCAGTGGGTTCACTCAGTGACAGATCCACCCTGCCATAGAGAGGAAGCCTCAGCGTTGGCTCTGCCCAATGACATGCTCACTCCCATCACTGAGCAGAGCCATAAACTCAGCAGTGACCCTACAGAGACAGGCAAAAAAACCCACCGCCAAGCAAACCCTCTCGTATTTCTGTGCGGCAACCACTTCTACACAAAAGTACATCAGTGGAAGCCAGACCCAGAGGTGATACTAAGGTTAAGGTAATGCAGAAGTCATATTTTCATATGCAAGTAGCCAAAAAAGTGTCACACGTTATTATTAAAATACTCTGGATTAGAGGTAGTTGTTGGAAGTTTTTCCATTTGGTTATATTATAAATTAAAGATACCAAGAAATTATATACTTGGTTTAATCCTTTATCCAAGTGTAAGCAAACAAAGTTTGCACCTGAAGTATTTTCAGGACTGGGGCAACTCATATATAGAAACTAATGACTTCACATCACTTGCCTTAGTATCTAACCCAGAGTATTTCAATAATAAGGTGTGACAACTTTTGGCTATATACTACTCATATATGAAAATATGACTTCAACCTTAGTATTTTGCTGCAGTATGACAGTGAAGTGTTTAAAAGGAGGGCCATAATTTCAAATGACTTTATCTGTGGGTTATGTATGACGAGTGGTGTGGAATTTGTGGACATGTGGAGCATGTTCGATGGGCGAAAGGATCTATATAAGATGGATGGCTTGCATTTGAATGGATACGGTGTAAGGAGACTTGAAAAAGTTTTGTGAATGTAGTGGATGTGCAAAATCAGGGAAACTAGATTTATTAAGGGAGGGGAGTAGATATACAGACCTTAGGGAGGCAGTTGAATGTATGAATGAGTATAATATGCCCGAGCGAATAAGGTGTGGAATTATTAGTATCCCATAATGCAAAGCACATATCCTTACAGACATGTGTATAATGCTATGCATTATGGGAATGGTCACTACCCAGACAGTTTTACTATATAAGTGAAGGGAAGACTCAGTCTCCAAAAACTCACCTTGCAGCTATCATCAACAATAATCCTCCCCTCATTTTATTCTTCCTCTCATTCCTGAACACACTATACCCATCACATTCAACCCCACTAGCTATATCATCTACAGTTAGCCATGATTCACTAATGATATAGATTTATTAAGGGAGGGGAGTAGATATAGAGACCTTAGGGAGGCAGTTGAATGTATGAATGAGTATAATATGCCCGAGCGAATAAGGACAACAAATCAGAATGGGATAGTTAATATAAGGCATCAAGGTAGGGATGGGGCTAATGGGGGTCTTAAATTCATGTACACTAATGCTAGGAGTATTAGGAACAAGAAGGAAGAGTTTTTGGCCATGGTTGGCACTTCCAGACCACAGGTTATTGGCATTAATAAATCATGGCTTAACTGTAGATGATATAGCTAGTGGGGTTGAATGTGATGGGTATAGTGTGTTCAGGAATGACAGAGAGAATAAAATAGGGGGAGGAGTATTGTTGATGATAGCTGATGAGCTGCAGCCAAGGAGAATAGAAGTTGAATTGCAGGATAGAGAAAAGAGCACATTTGAGGCCATTTGGTGTGAGATTGTGGCTAGCAGAAAAAAATATACAATTGGGTGCTGCTATAGACCAGGTGATGGAAAAGATGGTGGTGAGAGTATGCACAAGCAAATAGAAGAAGTGAGTGGAAGGAGGGTAATTATTATGGGAGATTTCGACTATGGTCGCATTGATTGGAGTGAAGAGAGGACACACGAGAGGAAGGAATTGGATTTTATACCGTTATTAAGGGATAATTACCTGCGACAGCATGTAATGGAAAATACTAGGGGTCAGAGAGTGCTTGACCTAGTAATTACATCTGAGGATTTGGCTGTAACAAATGTGAGAGTGATCATAGGGTCTTGACTTGGGAGGTGGCTAAAGGTGTGGAATTTACAATTAAGACAGGGTACATGTGGAATTATCAGGCTGGAAAGTATGACAAGCTTAGGAGTTTGATTGGTTCAGTGCCATGGCATGTACAACTGCAAGGACTAGAAGTTGATAGTGCATGGGAGGCAGTTAAGAAGTGTTTGCATGAAGCAATGGCTGACTGTATACCTAGAGTCCGAATAATAAATCAAGTAGGGGTTAAATGGATGAATAACACCATTAAGTTTGAGCTGTAAAAAAAGAAACAACTATGGAGGGAATTTAAGGAGAAAGGTGACCGGCAGGCCAGAAGGGTAACAAGTGGGGTAAGAAAAGCAAAAAAGGATTACGAAAGAACATTGGCCATGCAAGCTAAAGAGAATCCTAAACATAATAAATTTAGTTTAATCCTTTATCCAAGTGTGAGCAAACAAAGTTTGCGCCTGAAAGTATCTTCAGGACTGGGGTAAGGTGGTACAACACCAGAGTACTCCTTGCAAAGGTGGAGCAAGCTACCAACACTCCTATCTCAGTATCTCCCATAATGCAAAACACATCTCCTTGCGGATATGTCTAATGTTATGCATTAAGGGAAGGGCCATAATCCAGACTAGTTTCGACCTTTATTGAGGTCTCTTCAGTGGGAGCCAGGCAGAAGCATTAACAGGTCATCTCTACCTATAGGAGTTGCCAAATGGTGTGCCACCCTTTTTTAATAAATTACTCTGGATTTAGTGAAAGATGTTGAAGGTTTATTTTTCACTTGGTTAGAGTATAATAAATTTAATTTAATCCTTTATCCAAGTGTGAGCAAACAAAGTTTGCTCCTGAAAGTATCTTCAGGACTGGGGTAAGGTGGTACAAAAGGAGTTTGCAAGGAGTGCCCTGGTGTTGTACCACCTTCCCCCAGTCCTGAAGATACTTTCAGGCACAAACTTTGTTTGCTCACACTTGGATAAAGGATTAAACTAAATTTATTATACTCTAACCAAGTGAAAAATAAACCTTCAGAATCCTAAACAGTTTTTTCAATATGTTGCAAGTAAAAGAAAAAATGTATGTGGCAGAATGATTTTAAAGAATGCTGATGGTAGGGAGGTAACTGAATCAGTTGATATAGTTGAGTTACTAAGTATGCACTTTGCAAGAATATATCATCCAGGTGGTGACATTGCAGAAATGAATGAACCAGTAGAGTATACGGGAATTGTGGTGAATGAAGTGGAGGTGAGTAGTCTATTGCATAACCTCAATGTCAATACAGCTGTGGGATTGGATGGTATACCAGCTTGTGTCATACATGAAGTGGCTAAAGAATTGTCAGTACCCTTGACCATTTTATTTAATTTGAGTCTCGGCTCTGGGTTAGTTCCGAGGGGGGTGGAAAGAGGGGAAAATAGTTCCACTGCATAAAGGTGGTTCCAAGACTGCTGTTGTAAATTACCGACCGAGTAGCATTTCAGGAATCGTTGTCAAGGTCTTAGAGAAATTTGTCAAGAAAAGAATACAGGATTGGGTAGATGAAAATGGGATATTGTATGGGAAACAACATGGTTTTGTGAAGGGTAGATCATGAATCAGCAACTTGCTCACGTTTTATAACACAGTGACGGCTGAACTGGATAAGGGTAATGAGTTTCAGTGATTCTACTGGACCGTGCCAAGGCCTTTGACAGGATACCACATGGAACCCTAATCGGTAAACTGGAGTAGATGGGGATGGATACAGGGTTGGTGAGATGGATAGGAGGGTGGTTGATGGAGAGATACCAGAGAGTAGTTTATTCAGGAGTTGATTCTAAAAGACGGCTTGTGATTAGTGGTGTGCCGCAGGGCTCTGTTCTTGGACCACTACTTTTCAATTTGTTCATCAATGATATAGGAAAGGATCTGAGAGAAAGTGTTCACTTGTTTGCTGATGATGCAAAGTTGGGTAGGGCAATTGTGAGTGCACAGGATATCAAAATTTTACAGGATGATTTGGATAGTTTGGAGGACTGGGCTAGGAAAAATGGATGTCAATTTAATGTGGCAAAGTGTAAGGTTATGCATTTTGGGGTGAAAAGAATAGCAGCAATATATCACATTGGTGGAACCGTACTCCAGGAGATTGATGAGGCCAGGGATTTGGGAGTATTGGTGGATAGGGAATTGAAGTTTAGGGGACACGTTGCAAAAGTCGCTAAATCAGCTCATCAAATCACTTGGCTTCTGAAAAATACTTTAATATGCAGAGACAAATTATTGTTCCTCTGTATCGAGCCTTGATAAGACCCTATCTGGACTACTGTGCCCAGTTATGGGCACCAGGGTTTCTTTGTGATGGGGAGGAAGTAGAGAGGATCCAGAGACGAGTGACCAAGATGATAGCAGGTCTGTGGAATATTATTATTATTATTATTATTATTATTAAAACAAGACCTCATGGAGTCAAAGACTCATCTAGGAGGTCCTTTTATCTCACACACATCTCATCATACCGGGTCTTAAACACATTCAAACTCCCTGCAGACACCACACTCTCAGGCAAGGCATTCCAATCATTCACAACTCTGCACGAAAAAAACCTGCCTCTCACTCCCCTACTCACACCCTCTTTATACAGTTTCCAGGGATGACCTCTGGTTCTCCCCTGATCTCCCACTATTCGCTGTAGAACTTCTCCACCATTGATCCTATAGCAACCCCTTACCAACTTGTAGGTCTCTATCATATCTCCCCTCTTCCTTCTCTCCACTAGTCTCTGCAAATTACATCTTTTCAATCTTTCCTCATACTCGACATTCCAGAGGTCAGAAACTACCTTAGTCAGTCGCCTTTGGACCCTTTCCAACATCTCTTCATCCTTCTGAAAACCAGGTGACCAAATCTGGGCACAATAGTCCATGTGTGGCCTAATCAAAGCCTTATACAATGGAACAAGAATCTCCCTACTTCTACATGTCAGTGTCCTCCTCATCATTCCCAGAAGTCTTTGTGTTGTCTTCACAATTTTGGCGATGTGACCCCTAAATTTTAGATCCTTATCCACTATCACTCCCAGATCTCTTATTTCCTCTACTTCCAACAATATATTTTCACCAAGCATAAATTCTGCATCCCATCTTTGTTTTCCAAATTTTAAAACCTTACATTTTGCAACATTGAACTCACATCCCCATTTGCTTGCCCAATCACTCAATTTATTCAAGTCTTCTTGCAAGGCCACAACATCTTCACTACTCTTTATGGTTCGTCCCAACTTTGCATCATCTGCAAACAACTGAATATCTCCATCCAAATCTTCGCCAATATAATTAATATACAAGTTAAATAGTAATGGCCCTAAAACAGATCCCTGAGGCACTCCACTAGTAACTTTCCTTTTCCTGGATATTGCACCCCCATACACAACTTGTTGATACCTATCAGATAGCCAGTCTCCAATCCAATGCACTAATCTAATATCCAACCCCATCTGCTCTAGTTTGACTGTCAACTTATCATGAGGCACTCTATCAAAAGCTTTTGCGAAATCCAAGTATATTACTGTGTATCCTTCTCCTCTGTCCAAGGAAGCAGTCACTTTATTGTAATAAGTAAGTAGATTACTAAAACACGACCTCCCTTTAGCAAATCCATGCTGTCCATCAAAGATTATACCATTGTTGTCAACCCAACTCTGGATCCTAGTTCTCACAAGCTTCTCCAACAACTTAACCACAACACCTGACACACAGATAGGCCTATAGTTTGATGCTTGAGTTCGATCACCTCCTTTATGAAGTGGCACAATCTTGCCCTCCTTCCACTCTTTAGGGACTTGACCAAGTGCAAGACTCGTATTAAAAAAATATGTCAAGGCAGGTGTCAACTCTCTGGCACATTCCTTCAGAATACGCGGTGATATATTATCAAGTCCCACAGCCTTATTTACATCTAGTTTACTCAACTCCCCAAACACCTCTTGCTCACTTACAGTCAGTCTCTCCTCCCCATCATCAACTGCTCTTAATCTCTCCATGAAGTCACATTCACAAGATTGAAAGATCTTTATGAACTGCTCATTAAGTATCTCCACCACACATTCTGCAACAGCTGTCTTTATACCATTTCCTCCAATCAATGTCATCCTTCCATAATCATTCTTTCTTTTGCTGGCTACATATCGAAAGAACTCCCTAGGATTCTTTTTAGCTTCATTAGCTAACTGCTGTTCATACCTCTCTTTAGCTACTCTCACCAACCAAGTCACTCTCCTTGCCTGGTCTTTGTAGAACTCATGAAATTGGTTACTTCCACTTCTCTTATGCTGCCTCCACAATGCCCTTTTTCTCTGTATTGCATGCTTAATCTCTTTATTCATCCATCTCACACCTAACTTATTTAACCTTCTCACCCGTGGTATACATTTAGACATTGCATCCACTAAATATTTTTTGAAAATCCCCCAAGCTGCATTGATCTCTTTTCCAGCTAACTCCTCATTCCATGCTACACCTGCAAGCTGTCTCCTGAGCTCTTCATAATCACCCCCCTTGTAGTTCCACATATACCCTTTTTTCACAGGGGTCCTTGCACTGCTGGCAACCACCCAAGTAATCACCTCATGGTCACTTTCGCCAATTGGTGGATGATTTGATACCTCATTGATAATTACATCCTCCGATGAGATGACCAAATCCAAGACCCTTAATCCTCTTGTGCCCTCTGTTACATACTGTCTGAGGTAGTTATCCCTCAAAAACTCAAGAAACTCATTTTCTTTACTTCCAGTTGCTATCTCTTCATTCCAATCTATATTGCCATAATTAAAATCACCCATAATGATCATCCTTTTCTTATTTGCTTGGCTTATTTGACTATACATTTCACTATCACCACCATCCACATTACCAGGTCTATAACAACATCCCACCAAGTATTTGAATCTATTCACCTCTATCTCACACCATACTGCCTCAAAACCACTGGCCCCATTTCCCCCTTGCATCTCTACCTTGTATGGACATAACTCTTTCTCTATCATCAATAGCACTCCCCCTCCCTTTTTACCCCTTCTATCCTCACGAAACACATCATACCTTTCCATCTCTATTCCTGTCAGGATGTCATCCTCATCTAACCATGTCTCACTTATTCCGACAATCTCTGGGTGCACAGACGCAATTAGTGCAACCATTTCATCCGCCTTGTTTCTTATACTTCTAGCATTGGTATACAAACACAACAACTCATTTCTGGATCTACAGCTAGTTCCACTGATACCACTCACTCGGAATGAACCTTATGAGAATAGGTTGAAGATTTGTGGGTTGCAAAAATTGGTCGATAGGTAGAAAAGGGGTGATATGATTGAGACATTCAAATTACTGAAGGGTTACTATAAGATTAATCCAGAAGATATTTTTGAAAATAGTAATGGTGGTGGGAGGACTAGGGGCCATGCATGGAAGCTGGGCAAGAATGTGGTTAACAAGGGTGTTAGAGCTGGGTTCTTTACTTTTAGAGTGGTGAACGAGTGGAATAAGCTGCCAGAGTCTGTGGTGGGTGCTACGACCGTGAATGAGTTCAAGTCAAGGTATGATAGATACTGTGTGAATGTCGAATAGTTGTTATTGACATGATGTTAGGGCCTCCCTCGATGAGTCTGTCGACTCCTTGGAGTTGCCCGGAATAATAATAATAATCACCTCTGGGTCTGGCTCCCACTGATGAGACCTCAATAAAGGTTGAAACTGGTCAAGATAGTGACCTTTCCCATAATGCACAGCATTATACATGTCTGTAAGAATATGTGCTTTGCATTATGGAATACTAAGGCAAGTGATGTGATGTCATTAGCTTCTATATACGAATTGCCCCAGTCCTGAGAATACTTCTTACACTTGGATAAAGGATTAAACCAAGTATATAATTTCTTGGTATCTTTAATTTAAGTTATCTAGAATTCAATCTCACTTGTTCCAGTTATCAACTTGTTGTGTCACACTCAGTGGTGTAGCTAGAGCTTTTGCCACTCGGGGCGGTCCCTAAGTTTGCCACCCCTCTCAATACACACTAAAAATACTACAAAAAGTCAAAATGACATATAGGGAAATAAATTAAAACTATTAAAACTATGTTTATTTTTGAAATAAAACTTTAATTTCAACATTCCAAAATGTTAATTTTCTTGCTTTTCTGTTAGCAAAATCGTCAGTGACATTGTCGAAGTCTATTTCATAGTAATGTAGGTAATTCTTAATCAGTTTTATTTAGAAAAACTCTTCTTACAACTAGCAACACTTACAGCAATTGTGAGGAAAATTTGCTATAGTATTACAATAGTTGGAACTGAGTTCTCGAGACTGTATTTTAGAATTAACTGCAAAAGTTCAAAAATGTTCAAAGTGCCGGCCGGGGAAGACTGCCCCGGTCACCACCCTCCACATTCTCTAGCTACGCCTCTGTTGCACTCTATCAAAATCCTTTGCAAAATCAAGTATAGCACTATATATGCATCTCCCTTGTCGAACGCATTCATCACCTTGTTATAGTACATAAGAATAATTGGTAAAACATGACCACCCTTTAATAAACCTACGCTGACAATCACAGAGAATATTCTGTTACAAACCCACTTCTGTATCTTAGTTTTCATCAACCTCTCTAACACTTTAAATACAACTCCAGATATACAGAATGGCCTGTAAATTGTAGCCTTAGTGTTATGACTAATTATTCCTGAAGTGGAATAATTTTACTCTCTTCAAACTCCTTTGAAATGTATATTGTTACAAGTCTGTTTAAGTAGGTATGTTAAAGCTGACACTAACTCTTGGGAACATTCTCTTAAGACACAGGATGATATCTTATGTCCTATCTTAAGTAAGTTTCATGTCTTATTGACATGAAACTTACTTAATTTCTCCCATACTGCTTTCTCACACACCAAGCCATTTCCTCCAACATTTCCTCTAAGTTATTCTCTCCGCACTTGAGTTTTTCCTGATTTCACACTGAGGATAAGACACTTTGATGAATTGTTCACTGAATCTTAACATGATCTTACAATAACCATTTTTCTTTCTATTTGCACATATCGAAATAACTTTCTACAATTTTTCTTGCCCTTATTTGCTGATTTCTGCTCATACTGCACTTTTGGGGTCCTTACCAACTGAGTCACCTTCCTGGCCTGCTCCTTATACTGTACACTAAAGGCAAACGAATGTCAATTATTCATCCCGTGCTGCCTTGACAGTATCTTCTTCCAGATTTCATGCATAGTCCCTTAATCCATCCATTCGACACTTACCGTATTCAGTCTTTTGACTTTCAGAATATATTCACACATTTGATGCGTTAAATTTCTCTTGATGATTGCCCAAGCAACATTTATCTCCTTCCTTCTTAACTCCTCATTCCATGATATAGCTTCAAGCTGTTTCCTAAGCTTTTTATAATCACTAGCTTCGTAGTTCCACATATATATCTTTCTTCATAGAAGTCTTTATATGCCTAGTCATCATCCAGGTGATCACTCTTGCCAACTGGAGGGGGAAATGCAGAAAACTGCTTAATCATATCCTCTGATGAAAACGAATTGATCTAAGACTCTATCCTTGCATCTTGCATGCCCTCTTTTACATACTGCTAAGATAATACTCTCAAGAATTCATTTTCTTTATTTCCAAACTCTTCATTCCAGTCTATATTATCATAATTTAAATCACTCCTAATGATCACCCTTCACTTTCACTAACCTCAATTGCTTATACATTTCTTCATTACCACCCTCCACATTCCACATTCCTTGGATGTATCCTATAGCTGCATTCAAGTAAATACTGCTTCCTGCGAACTTCCTTCTCACCCCATAATGCCTGAAAACTATTGTTGCTATTTCCCTCTTCCATCTCTGCCTGACGTGAACATTCTCCTGCTATCATTTATTTTCACTTATTGAGTAAATAAACTCAATAAGTGAAAAATTTCACCTCTCTTATATTTGATGCTCCTGGCATTCATAAATATACACAGTAGTTCACTTTTATGTCTATAACCACTCTCTTACCCATTTCACTTGTTGATTGTGATTTCCCTGCACCTGCCCACACCCAATTATCTTATCTTTATCACTATTTAATCCATATATCTCTTGAAAGACTATACTAACATTCCTTACATACTAGGCCATCCCATTCCTATGCTGACCATCCCTATACACACATTCACTACTGCTTCCAATACCCACTCTCTTTAGGCCATATCTCCCTGTCCATCTTGACTCCCCGCATTTTCTTGTCCATTTTGCACTCTGTTCTCTCATAATATTTTTCAACACTGCTATTTACATTAACAAGCACTTGGGTGTCAATTGATCCACTCTCCTGATCTTTCATTTCATCTCTTACTTTCTTTGATCTCTTGCTTATATCATTCATAGTACCTCTTTCTAGCAACAGTCTTTTCAGTTGACTTGCACCAAATTCTTTGTAGTCCATTTCTTTGTACAAATCCATCTTTCTCTTAAATACATCCCACACATTTAAAACTGCACTCAATTTTCCTTACAGAGCTCTTTCTTGCTTTTCATCTGAATTCATCATTGTCATATTTTTGGGAACACACTGACAACCTTTCCTACCATACTGTTATCTTTCCCTCTCTTCAATAGCTGCCTGATATCCATCCTCACGGTCTCCTTATGTCCAAACAAAACATCTCAATATTGCCACACAATAAACATAAAAATTTAACTTATCTTTCTGCATCTCTCTCTCTCAGAGCAACTATCTTCTTATCATCACAACCTAGTGGCTCTCCAGTCTATATCACTGATGTTCAAATTACATAGCAGAAGTTCAAGTACAGAGCCAAGTGTTCTACTAATCAGCCTCCCTTTATCTGGATTCAATTATTCCATATAGCACTCTTTGTTGTCTGTCTATCAGCAAATCTCTTATTCATATTGCAAGTCTCATATCCATCCCCATCTGCTTCAGTTCATCTGAGAGAGTTCCATGCGATATCCTGTTTGCCTTTTGAAAATCCACAGTACTGGCATGTATCTATTTCCTTTATCCAGCTTGACATTCACTTTATTATAAAAAAGGAGTAAATTAAGACAAGAATTGCCTTTAACAGAACCATTCCATTACCTATAGAGTATCATATTTGTGCCTATCAATTCCTGAAGTCCATCTGTTAGTAACTTCTACAGTATTCTAACCACCACTTCCAAGGTACAGATTGTTATAATCTGTCTTGGAGCCTGTATTATGTAATGGGATTATTTTGTTCACTTATTTTGTCCCTTGGCATGTTACCAGGACTGATACAAATTAAACCACTTCATCAAAAGAGTTGCTAATTCCTGAGCATATTTTCATAATTTGATAAGTCAATATCACATCAATTCCATGGTTCTGCAATATCCTAAGTATCTCCAATACATCTACCTCTATTCTCACATCAGTCAATGTGACATCTGGCACTGAAACATTCCATCTGGATGTTACACTCTTGGAAAATGATTGCACAGTGACTCAAGCATTTTGTTTGTTTCTATTAACTCCCTATCATCAGCACTAATTAAAGTCATCCTTCCACAGTCATTCTTCCTTTTATTCACCACATAGCAAAAGAATTCTTTGTGATTCTTGTAGCCTCATCAGCTAGATTTCTCTCAAAATCAGCTTTTGCTTTTCTTACTATACAGCTCATTCTCACATTCTCATTCAGGCTCAAAATTAATTTCACCCAAAAGTAATCATTTGGGAGTGATGACTGATAGAAACCTGAACTTCAGGGAACATATTGCAAAGGTGATGAAGGTAACTCAGAGGATTTCTGCAATACTGAGAAGGATGCTGACCTGCAGAGATAAAATGAGTTATCATTCCATTGTATAAAGTCCTGATCAGACAATACTTGGACTACTGTTCTCAAATTTGGTCCCCAGGATTTGAAGGGGATAAATTATCTGTGGAAAAGGTGCAGAGGTGGATAACAAAGATGGTATCAGGACTGTACAATGTTAGTTACGAAAATAGGCTGAAGGAATGTGGACTACAGTGTTTGGTAGATAGACGGAGAGATGATATGATTGAGACTTTTAAACTGTTGAGCAGTAGTTGTAGGGTTGACACCGGGAAGTTCTTTCGTTTGGTGGAATGGGGGGGGGGAGCAAGAACAAGGGGCTATCCTTGGAAGTTGCAAAAGGAAGCTGTGGGTAAGAGAGTGAGGAGTGGTTTCTTTTGCATGGAGGGTGGTTGAACCATGGAATGCATTGCCTGATAGTGGTGAGAGCACAAATGTTCAATGAGTTCAAGGAGTGTATGAGAGACTTTGTGTTTTCTAGGATGAGCCACCCAGATGAGTCTTTTCACTCCATGGAGGCCTGAAAAATAATCATAATTATAATAATAATAATTTATAGAATTTTTTAAAATAACTAGTTATACTCTTTGAAACTTTTATTTTGTTATCAAATTACAAATGTCTAGGATAATGCTAAACACTTCTTATATCAATATGGCACTGCAAAAGGATAATGAATACTTTCTTGATCCCTACAAAAAAAAAAAAAAAAAGAAAGAAAGAAAATGCACTGTATAGTATTATCATATATTTTCTTATCTTAATACATGCATGCATGACAATTCATATATACAGTATATGTTAATGCTAATATTTTAAAGCCGTTAATGTTAACATTCCCTAATTATTATCAACATTAACTGAATCGTGTTGTTAAAATACAAAAACAATATTATTTCTCACTTTAACTAGTTAATGTTCACTTTAACAGGTAGAGCACTGTATATGTCTAAAAAACCCATGTCCAGAAAATTGTTAAAACAAGCTGTCCATACATGCTCGTCCACTGTTCCGCATCCAGAATCCCAGCAAAACAGATGACGGGTTTTACAAATTAGGGAGAAAAAGTGGTGTTCTGAAGCAATTATATAGTTAATTACAGTTCAGTCTAGAGAAAAATAAATTTATTAACAAGGATGAAATCCCTCAAAATGAAGTATCCTTGCAACAACCTGCAACATCTCACTCTCTTGGCACTGGGCAAGGATATCGAAAGTGTGATTCATTTGAGGACAGAGAGGAATTGTATGCAAGAGGCCGCTTACATTTGAATGAGGAAGGACGTAGGCATCTGGAGAGATTGCTGTTCTGAAAAAGTCAGTGTGTCCCAGGAAGAATGGTAGCAGGGGTGGCCTCTTGTGGGAATGGGTACTTGGGAGAAGGGTAACGCTATAACACTGAGCCCAGTGGAATCTAGAGGGGATAATGCTGGGTACGGAAACAATGGCATTTATATGCTATATACTAATGCCAGGAGTATCCAGAATAAGGGAGAGGAATTGGTGGCACAGATAGCATCAGCCTGGCCAAAAATTATTGGAATCACTGAGACGTGGTTGGCAGAAGAGGATATAATAACAGGAATAGAAGTCACTGGGTACAGCATTTTTCGGCAGGATAGGAAGGGAAAGCGTGGTGGTGGAGTACTGCTTATGATAAGTGACGACCTATGTCCTCTAAGAGTGGAGACTTGGGAAGGCAGTGACACTAATGATTTTGAAAGCATATGGTGTGAGGTAGAGACAGTTGAGTTTGGCAAGTGCAGATTGTTATGGGAGATTTTAACTACAGTAGTATAAACTGGGGAGAGGAAGATGCATATAACAATAAGGGAATGGAATCTTTAGAATTCTTGAGGGACAAATGTCTTAGGAAACATGTAATAAACATGTAAATGAACAAGAGGTTCAAGAGTTTTGAATTTGGTTATAGCATCAGAGGAGTTGATAATAACTGAGATGACATCTCTCCCACCAGTTGGAGAGAGTGACCATATGGTTTTGACTTGGAAAATGAATAGACATGCAGGAGTATCAAAGAGACAGGCAGGAATGTATGTGGAATGATAAGGCAGATGATTATAATAGTCTAAGACGTCAACTTGGAGAAGTTTCATGGAAGGAAGAATTGGAAGGGGGATATCATTAGTGCGTGGGAAATTATGAAAGAATATTTGTTAGCAATACCACGAGTGAACAAGAGGACACAATTTGGAGTAAAGTGGATGACAAACAATATTAAACAGGAACTGTATGCAAAAAAGAGGCTGTGGAAGAGATATAAGGAGACAGGAGAAGAGAAGATGCATGAAGAGTATAAGACAGGCCAGAAGAGTGACTAGTATGGTAAGCAAGACGAAACTGGAATATGAGAGGAGATTAGCCCTAAGATCCAAAGAAAATCCTAGGGAATTTTTTAGATATGTGGCCAGTAGGAGGAGAAATGACTGTGGAAGAATGATATTGTGGGATAAAAATGGGAATAGAGTGACTGATGCAGGGGACATAGTGGAATTGTTTAATGAACACTTTATTAGAGTATTTCATCCTAGAAGAGTCAGTTTTAATACTAGAGTTATAGGGCTGGTTTGAGGTTTAGAGGTACAGAAGGAGAGTGTGTTTCAAATACTGAGTACTCTGGATGTCAGTAAAGCTGTGGGACTGGATGGTATTTCACCATGAGTGTTGAGAGAATGTGCTAGGGAACTGATAGTGTCTTTGACCTGGCTTTTCAATGAAAGTCTGGCTGTGGGAAAGGTGCCCATGGAATGGAAGGAAGGTAAGATAGTGCCATTGCATAAGGATGGTAGCAGACTGGAAGTGTCTAATTATAGGACAGTTTGTGTGTCATAAGTAGTGGTTAAGATCTTGGAGAAAGTAGTGAGGGACCATATACAACACTGGGCAGATGAGGGTAATGTTATCTGTGAGAGTCAACATGGATTTGTGAAGGGGCGCTCTTGTTTTAGCAATGTGCTAGCCTTTTATGATAAAGTTAGAAGAGCAGCAGATGAGGGAAAGGCATATACTGCCATTTTCTTAGACTTAGCGAAGGCATTTGACAGGGTGCCACATGATAAGCTGATATTGAAGTTGCAGCACATGGATCTGGATGTCAGATTGGTCAACTGGATTCAGGATTGGCTTCCGATAGGTATCAAAGAGTTGTGTATGGTGGGGCAGTTTCAAGGAAGCAGAGGGTTACAAGTGGGGTCCCATAGGGCTCAGTACTGGGAACTATATTGTTTAACCTTTATATCAATCACATTGTCCATGGATTGCAAGGGGGATATTCAGTCATTTGCAGATGATGCGAATCTAGGAAGGGTTAATAGTAATAGTGCAGACGTGGTAGCCCTGCAAGAGGATTTAAATAAGCTAGATAGACGGGCAAATGAATGGGTGTGTCGGTTTAATACAGCAAAATGTAAGGTCTTGAGGTTTGGGACACATCAATGGGATGCTGCATACTCTATGGGAGGAGTTATACTGGAGGAAGTAGGGGAGACAAGAGATCTGGGTTTGATGATTGATAGAAACCTGAAATTTAGGGGATATATTGCAAAGGTAGTGAAGGTAACACAGAGGATTGCTGCAATTATGAGAAGGACACTGACCTGCAGAGATAAAATGGTTATCATTGTGTTGTATAAGACTCTGATCAGACCACACTTAGACTATTGTTTTCAGATTTGGTCACCAGGATAAGTTAACTGTGGAAAGGGCACAAAGGCAGATAACAAAGATGGTTTCAGGACTGTACAATGATAGTTATGAGGATCAGCTCAGGGAATGTGGACTGCAGAGTTTGGTGGATAGAAGAAAGAGAGGTGATATGATCAAGATTTTTAAACTGTTCAGAGGCAGTTACAGAGTTGACACTGGAGAGTTCTTTCAGTTGGCGGAACAGCAGGAAGAAGTGATGACAAGAGGCCATTCCTCGAAGTTATGAAAGGAAGCTATGAGCAAGAGGGTGAGGAGTGGCTTCTTTTGAGTGGAGGGTGTTTGAACTGTGGGTTGAATTGCCTGATAGAGTGGTGAGAACAAGAACAGTTAATGAGTTCAAGGAGTGATATGATAGATTTTGTGTTTCCTAAGAAGGACCTCCTACGATGAGCCTCTTGACTCCATGGAGACCTGAATAATAATAATGATAATAATAGGTACTCGTTACATAAGTTTTGTGTGTTTGAGATAAAATTCAAACATTTTTATTTTTCAACTTTAACTGAAAGGTGCAGGTAATGTGAATATTACCTAGGGAATCTGCAGATTAACGGCAATTGGCATATTAGCATTGACATATACACTATTAGGTTTTTGTGTGTGTGATTCCATCTATGAAAGGTTGTAAGGCTATATATATATATTATTAAATTGAAGGTTTACTCGGTTTGATAACATATTAAAATTATTATTTAATGATTGAGAACTGAGGTTTTGAGTTAAACTTTATCTTTATATATATATAACCTATGGTACATTAGTACTGTGAGTGGGCTAAGAATTTTTTTTTCTATTATTATTAAATTTATATATATATATATATATATATATATATATATATATATATATATATATATAATATATATATATATACATACACACACAGATAGATAGATAGATAGATTTTATATTTTATTTTTTGCTTACATTGGGGGGGGGGGGGGTGGGGGGGGGGGGGGGTGGGGGGGGGGGGGGGTGGGGGGGGGGGGGGGTGGGGGGGGGGGGGGGTGGGGGGGGGGGGGGGTGGGGGGGGGGGGGGGTGGGGGGGGGGGGGGGTGGGGGGGGGGGGGGGTGGGGGGGGGGGGGGGTGGGGGGGGGGGGGGGTGGGGGGGGGGGGGGGTGGGGGGGGGGGGGGGTGGGGGGGGGGGGGGGTGGGGGGGGGGGGGGGTGGGGGGGGGGGGGGGTGGGGGGGGGGGGGGGTGGGGGGGGGGGGGGGTGGGGGGGGGGGGGGGTGGGGGGGGGGGGGGGTGGGGGGGGGGGGGGGTGGGGGGGGGGGGGGGTGGGGGGGGGGGGGGGTGGGGGGGGGGGGGGGTGGGGGGGGGGGGGGGTGGGGGGGGGGGGGGGTGGGGGGGGGGGGGGGTGGGGGGGGGGGGGGGTGGGGGGGGGGGGGGGTGGGGGGGGGGGGGGGTGGGGGGGGGGGGGGGTGGGGAGTCTAGCATGGAGAGATCACATCGAGCGAGTGGTATCAGTGGAACTAGCTGTAGATCCAGAAATGAGCTGTTGTGTTTGTATACCAATGCTAGAAGTATAAGAAACAAGGCAGATGAAATGGTTGCACTAATCGCATCTGTTCACCCAAAGATTGTTGGAATAAGTGAGACATGGTTGGAAGAGGATGACATCCTGACAGGAATAGAGATGGAAGGGTATGATGTGTTTCGTGAGGATGGAAGGGTATGATGTGTTTCGTGAGGATGGAAGGGGTAAAAAGGGAGGGGGAGTGCTACTGATGATAGAGAAAGAGTTATGTCCATACAAAGTAGAGATGCAAGAGGGAAATAGTGCCAGTGGTTTTGAGGCAGTAAGGTGTGAGATAGAGGTGAATGGAATCAAATACTTGGTGGGATGATGTTATAGACCAGGTAATGTGGATGGTGGTGATAGTGAAATGTATAGTCAAATTAGCCAAGCAAATAAGAAAAGGGTGATCATTATGGGTGATTTTAATTATGGCAATATAGACTGGAATGATGAGATAGCAACCGGAAGTAAAGAAAACGAGTTTCTTGAATTTTTGAGGGATAACTACCACAGACAGTACGTAACAGAGGGCACACGAGGATTAAGGGTCTTGGATTTGGTCATCTCATCAGAGGATGTGTTGGATTCTGAATGAAGAGAAATTTAAATTATTAATACTCTCCTCAGAATCCAACATAATCCACCATGGCAAAGGCTGCATTTGTAAATATTATTTAATGTAAATCACTTGTTTATAATTTAATATTCATATAACTACCTTTAATTTTATCTAATATTTAATTATTTAATCAAGACCGTATGTATTAATAGTAGAAAAACTCTGTGATAAAATATTATTAAGCTATTTTAATTATTACTATGTTAATATTATAAGAACTTGTATTTGATAATTTAACTGTGCATTATTTGAAATGTAAATATTCTCTATTTATTCCTGTTTGTGAAAGTTTAACATTATGTAATAGCTCAATTTTATTTGTTTTGTTGTCATGGAGATGCATGTAAGTAAGCGAGCGCGAGAATTGGAACAGTGCTGAAATTGAAAATGCTGAAAGTTTACTGGAAAGTTAAAGAGATCTCGAGAAGAATTTAGGCGGGAAAAATGGATATAAAAAGGAGGAACGCTGGAAAAAAAAGAGCATTAGGAGATTAGAGCATTAGAGATTTATTAGAGAGAGAAGGATTGGCATTAGGTTGGAATCGGGCATTCGGCAATCACAGTGCGATAATAGCGAGTCGGCAAGTCACTCAAGCAACTAAATAAAGTCTACAAGTTGAGAAGCAGTTAGCTAATAAGTTTCTGAATAACAAATAAAGCAACGGAAGATAGCTGAGTGATTACTGAATGACTAGCGATATTTTAGTTGAGATTTATTTTCAGGGCCGACCTTTCAAGGACACACTAAAACGTGAAGCATAGTAAGAAGTAACTAGAGAATAAATAGAGGCAACAGGGTTGTGTTTAATGATAGCGGTGTTTAGAATTATAGTGCCTAAAGAATTATTTGAATGCCGGAGGAATGAACATCTGTACATATAAAACTCCATGTTAAAGAATTATTGTGTATTGCCCTAATTCAAGAGTAATCAGTAGTGCTTCATACAAGAACATCTGATTATATGTATTGTGCCCGTAAATTAATTCAGTTAATGCTAGAAGATTTATTTTAATGAGTGCTGTTTATTGTTAAAAGTGTTTACAGTTATAAAAAGTGTTTGTGTGTATGTTGATGAAGGAAGAAGATTAACAGTAAGATTATTCCAACTTTAATATTTCTGTTCAGAGAAGTATGTGAGTTTCATCTTAGAATTCCCTGATGTTAACAGCAACTATCGCAGAGAATTAAAAGAAGCGTAAAATTAAAAGTGTCTGTTTATGAAGAGGTATTACTGCAATTTTTATTGTATTTGGAACTTAAGGAACTATGAAAAGACTGTGATATAGAGATAACAGATTTATCTTGTCAGAGTTTGATTGTACTTATCGGAGAAGCTGAAGTGATTGTGATATCTTAATTACTGATTTGAAGTTAAGTGTAAAATTTATGATTTTAAAATTAAATGTTTGTTTTTGTTAATGAAAAGTTGTATTTGGCCTGAATCTCTTTTACTGCACCATTCATAAAATATTCGAACCAAAGAGGGAAAATTAAGTAAGTTAAATATACTCGGCCAGTATATATAATAACATCATATAAAAGAGGATAGTTGTGAGTTGATTTTTCTTCAATTCTTGAACTAATTCAGATATAGAGTGGCGCAGTCTATAAATATAAATTTTCTCTATATTGAATTAGAAATCAACTAGCAACTTATTTTGTTTAAGAACATCATAGTGACTAACATGTCAGATCCAAAGTATAAATTAAGAAGTAGGATGCAACAAAATTGGTCATCTCATCAGAGGATGTAATGATAAATGAAGTGTCAAATCACGCACCAATTGGTGAGCGTAAACATGAGGTGATTACCTGGGTGGTTGCCAGCAGTGTGAGGGCCTCTGTGAGAAAAGGGTATATGTGGTACAACAAGGGGGGGGGGGATTATGAAGGGCTCAGGAAACAGATTGCGGGTGTAGCGTGGAATGAGGAGTTAGTTGGAAAAGAGATCACTGCAGCTTGGGGGATTTTCAAAAACTATCTAGTAGATGGAATGCCTAAATGTATTCCAAGGGTGAGAAGGTTAAATAAGGTAGGTGTGAGATGGATGAATAAAGAGATTAAGCATGCGATACAGAGAAAAAGGGCATTGTGGAGGCAGCATAAGAGAAGTGGAAATAACCAATTTCATGAGGTCTACAAAGACCAGGCAAGGAGAGTGACTTGGTTGGTGGGAGTAGCTAAGGAGAGGTATGAACAGCAGTCAGCTAATGAAGCCAAAAAGAACCCTAGGGAGTTCTTTCGATATGTATCCAGAAAAAGAAAGAATGATTATGGAAGGATGACATTGATTGGAGAAAATGGTATAAAGACAGCTGTTGCAGAATATGTGGTGGAGATACTTAATGAGCAGTTCATAAAGATCTTTCAATCTTGTGAATGTGACTTCATGGAGAGATTGAGAGCAGTTGATGATGGGGAGGAGAGACTGATTGTAGGTGAGCAAGAGGTGCTTGGGGAGTTGAGTAAACTAGATGTAAATAAGTTTGTGGGACTTGATAATATATCACCGCGTATTCTGAAGGAATGTGCCAGGGAGTTGACACCTGCCTTGACATATTTTTTTAATACAAGTCTTGCACTTGGTCAAGTTTCTAAGGAGTGGAAAGAGGGCAAGATTGTGCCACTTCATAAAGGAGGTGATTGAACTCAAGCATCAAACTATAGGCTTATCTGTGTGTCAGGTGTTGTGGTTAAGTTGTTGGAGAAGCTTGTAAGAAGTAGGATCCAGAGTTGGGTTGACAACAATGATATTATCTTTGATGGACCGCATGGATTTGCTAAAGGGAGGTCATGTTTTAGTAATTACTTACTTATTACAATAAAGTGACTGCTTCCTTGGACAGAGGAGAAGGATACACAGTAATATACTTAGATTTTGCAAAGGCTTTTGATAGAGTACCTCATGATAAGTTGACAGTCAAACTAGAGCAGATGGGGTTGGATATTAAATAAGCGCATTGGATTGGAGACTGGCTATCTGATAGATATCAACAAGTTGTGTATGGGGGTGCGATATCCAGGAATAGGAAAGTCACTAGTGGAGTGCCTCAGAGATCTGTTTTAGGGCCATTACTATTTAACTTGTATATTAATGATATTGGTGAAGATTTGGATGGAGATATTCAGTTGTTTGCAGATGATGCAAAGTTGGGACGAACCATAAAGAGTAGTGAAGATGTCGTGGCCTTGCAAGACCACAACATCTCTCAACAACGTGCCCAATCACTCAATTTATTTGAATAAAATAAGTAATTTATTTGAATAAATTGAGTGATTTATTTGTATAAACTGAGTGATTTATTTGAATAAACTGAGTGATTTATTTGAATTTTTGAAAATCAATTTATTTATCACTCAATTTATTTGAATAAATTGATTGATTGGGCACGGAAATGGGGATGTGAGTTCAATGTTGCAAAATGTAAGGTTTTAAAATTTGGAAAACAAAGATGGAATGCTGAATTTATGCTTGGTGAGAATATATTGTTGGAAGTAGAGGAAATAAGAGATCTGGGAGTGATAGTGGATAAGGATCTAAAATTTAGGGGTCACATCGCCAAAATTGTGAAGACAACACAAAGACTTCTGGGAATGATGAGGAGGACACTGACATGTAGAAGTAGGGAGATTCTTGTTCCATTGTATAAGGCTTTGATTAGGCCACACATGGACTATTGTGCCCAGATTTGGTCACTGGGTTTTCAGAAGGATGAAGAGATGTTGGAAAGAGTCCAAAGGCGACTGACCTCTGGAGTATGTTGAGTATGTGGAAAGATTGAGAAGATGTAATTTGCAGAGTCTGGTGGAGAGGAGGAAGAGGGGAGATATGATAGAGACCTACAAGTTGGTAAGGGGTTGTTATAAGATCAATGGTGGAGAAGTTCTACAGAGAATAGTGGGAGATCAGGGGAGAACCAGAGGTCATCCCTGGAAACTGTATAAAGAGGGTGTGAGTAGGGGAGTGAGAGGCAGGTTTTTTTCGTGCAGAGTTGTGAATGATTGGAATGCCTTGCCTGAGAGTGTGGTGTCTGCAAGGAGTTTGAGTGTGTTTAAGACACGGTATGATGAGATGTGTGTGTGTGTGATAAAAGGACCTCCCAGATGAGTCTTTGACTCCATGAGGTCTTGGGGTAATAATAACAATAATAATAATCAATTTTAGTTCTTGTAAGTTCAAGATTCCTAAATTACAACAAATAGGCTTCTCAGTATTCTCTTTCAGTCAATGAACACCTAATTCAATAATATAGCATTTATCACTTGAAGAGGGAAAAGTCTTTGCACATCACACATTAAATCTTGACCCGCTGAATACAGCAACTAGGAACAACAGCGGAATTAATTTTCGTTACTTCTCACTAAGTATAGCAAAGGTAATCTTACCAGGATATAGCTTCATCACATCATAGGGAGATCAAACAACATTTTTTAAAGTCCTTGCTGACTTTTACTTTGTAATAACACAGACTTAAAAGAATCTTCCACTTTCATGACTGATTTATAGACTCAGGAGAATATAACTTTTATGCACTTGGGTTTAAATTATCTACCTATTTCGTCTTTTTCTTATACGTATTATCTATTTCCTGCACTATTCCACTGCTAGGTGTGAGGAAGTTTTGGTATAACTCCAACTCAGAAAAATGTAAGTTAAAATACCAAGCGATTCCCGGTCTTTTAAATTCCATTTTCGGCATGCCAAAATTCCCTTCCAGTCTCTACATACCGTTCTCTATACTTCCCTACTCAGTTCTCTCTTTACTTTCATTTTCGTATCCACTCCTTCCTTTTTTCCCGCTAATAATTGGTTCTCACTGGTTAGGCTCACATCAAACTTGTTTTTCCCTTCCTATATAGTAGTTCACACTCTAACACGGGCTAGGAGAAATTTGCATGTTTTCTCACAACAACCAATCAAATGATATCACAAAGAATCTTCTGGATATATTAAAATTACATACTTTACAGTTTCTAATATTATTATTAAAAGAATAAAGCAAATAAAATAAATGACACTTTAATATAGAGGCTTTTCATGTTTATAATGTATTTAAAAATTACATAAATAAAATTAACTAAAAAAACTAAAAAGGAATTCATAAATAACATTTTATAAGCAAGAGACTAACAAAATAAATTTAAATAAAAGAATAAAGCAAATAAAATAAATGACACTTTAATATAGAGGCTTTTCATGTTTATAATGTATTTAAAAATTACATAAATAAAATTAACTAAAAAACTAAAAAGGAATTCATGAATAACATTTTATAAGCAAGAGACTAACAAATTAAATTTAAATAAATCCTGCTTATGTTATGGTAGGTCTTGTTAATTATGAATGAAGTATTATTAATTATAAATATCTTCATTCACAATTTAACAGTATGAAACTATCAGTTTAATGCTGCAAAGTGTAAGATTCTGAAATTTGGTAAGCAACAATGGGTTGCAAAGTATACACTTGGTAGGGAAATTTTAGTAGAAGTCGAGGAGATAAAAGACTACAGAGTGATGGTGGTGGAAAAGGATCTGAAGTTCAGAGGTCACATTGCACAAGTTGTGAAGTCATCATATCAGATTATGGCAATGATGTGGAGGACCTTAAAGTGCAGAAATATAGAGGTTCTTGTTCTGCTGTACAAGATCCCTTGATCAGACCTTGTATGGATTACTGCAAACAGATTTGGTTGCCTGGTTTTTACAGTGATGAGAATATAGTGGAAAGAGTACAGAGAAGAGAGACTTTTTGTAGTAACTAGTCGTTGGGCTGTGGGATATGAAGACAGATTGAGGGAATGCAGTTTGCAAAACCTTGTGAACAGGAGAAAGAGAAGGAATATAATTGAGAGATTTAAGTTAGTAAAGGCTTGTTACCAAGTCAATGTGGAAAAAATTTTTCATAGAATGAAAGAAGTGTGTAGAACAAGGGGACATCCCTGGAAGCTGTATAAGGAGGGCGTGAGCAGGGGCATAAAGAACGGGTTCTTTGCATGGAGAATGGTGGGTAAGTGAAATGCATTGACTCACATTGTGATGAATGCAGATACACTGAATGAGCTTAAAGCACAGTTTGATGGGATTTGTGTGTAACAATGTGTATCTTCCACAATGAGTCTTTGAGTCCATGAAAGTTTGATGTTAATAATAATAATAAAAATTTGCATGCACTTTAGTTTTAGTATGGAAGATATCATGGAAAGTTTACATAAATTAAATGGATATTAAATCCAACATCATTTCATAGCCGAATACAGAAATATAAAAGTTTTGTGCAAAAATTGACCAGAGAACTTGCAGGAAACACTCTCCGCCATACTACAAGTTGCCCTAGCCGAACCTAATAGGAAAGCATGGACGCTAAAAGCACCCATATATTGCCTTCTATTGGTCCATTTTGTCAGGTTTCACTGACCTGACAAATGTTTCAAACTCATTGGTTTTCGTCAGAGATACTGTTCAAGTAAAGATCCCTCTAAAAATTAGGCGATCTCCCGGACCACTCCTTATGAATGACTGAAAGATTGTCCAACTTAGCATTGGTTCCACCGAGTGACAGGCTCAGTCCACCACTGAGCAGAACCACTCACATTCCAGGGAAAAGCGACAAGCCCCCCCACACAAGTCATGCCAGGGAACACCCACCCAGGAGACTCAAATCCCTCTCTCAGGCAACCCCCCCCAAAATCTAAGCCCCCCCCCCTCCCTCACCAGAAGCAAAATTCCGGAATTGACCTTAATTAACCTTAGTACTCTCAGTACTAAGGAACTCAAAGTGTCAGAGGTGTATTTTCCATAAGTGAACTCTCGATCAGTGCGTAAAGTATTTACTAAAATAAAGAGCCAAAAGGCTTCAATTCGGTGATGTAAAGTTACATAAATTAAGTGGATATTAAATCCAACATCATTTCATAGATCCAAGATCTTTATAGTTTCTGAATACAGAAACTATAAAGGTTTCATGTGAAAATTGACCAGAGAGTTTGCAGGAATACACTCACCGCCATAGAGTTGCCCTAGCCGAACCTAATAGGAAAGCATGGATGCTAAAAGTGCCATGAAATGATGTTGGATTTAATATTCACTTATATGTAACTTTACATACAAGTAATGTGGGCAAATATGAGAATGGGAACCTGGTGCAGGACACCAGAGTGTACAGAGGATTTGAAATTGGAAGTGATCACTATTTAGTCTTGAGCAGGATAAAATTGAATTTCATATTGAAAAGAATAACATGTAAGAAAGTTTTAAAGTGAATAAAAGTTGAGCAGCTCTCAGATGTGAGCTGTAGACTAAAATACACAAAGATTATTGAAGGAAAAATGAAAGAGTTTGAGAACAGGAATCAAACCTTGGAGATTCATTGGCAAACTCTAAAGAAAACATTGATTGATTCTGCCAGAGAGGTATGTGGTGAGGTTGTTTGTAAGGATAAAAAAATCAGAACTCCCTGGTGGACACAGGAGGTTAAAGAGGCAGTGAAGGAAAAGAAGAAAGCATACCAAAAGTTCCTGTCAAATAAGTCAGCTTGTGATCTTAGAGAATATAGAGACAAATGCAAGAATGCTAAACACTGTGTAAAACTAGCTAAACAAAAGTCATGGGAGGACTTTGGCAAGAATATAGAAAATAAATATCACGAAGGTGGCAAAATATTCTGGAGGTTGTTGAAGAAGCTTAAGAATGGAGGAAAGAGTGCTATAAAAGGAATTAGAGATGATAAAGGTGACATGAAAACGGGAGAAAAAGATATCCTTGAAGTATGGAGTAATTACTTTGAAAAACTGCTAAATGAAACAAGCAGTGATGACAGCACAGTGGTAAAAAACACTGACCAGGCATGCAGTCAGGAATACATATTCATACTTGAAGTAGAAAAAGCCATCAAAGCCTTGAAATGTGGAAAGGCAGCAGGAGTAGATGATATTCGACCAGAAATGCTGAAGTATGGTGGTATAAGAGTCTTACAGTGGCTGCACTGCATAGTTCAGAAAGCCTGGACAGAGGGACGAATTCTCGATGATTGGAGTAGAGTTCTCATAGTACCCATATATAAAAAGGGAAATAAAACTGCATGTGAGAATTACAGAGGTATTTCCCTACCGAGTGTTCCTGGCAAGATCTATGCAAGTATACTTGAGAAACGGTTGAGAAGAATTGTGGAAGAAAAGCTTGGTGAAGAACAAGCTGGATTCAGGCCAAATAGAGGCTGTCAGGATCAGATCTTCACTTTACGACAAATAGTCGAGAAAGCATGGGAATATAACAAAGATCTGTATTTAAGTTTTGTCGATCTGGAAAAGGCATATGACAAGGTGCCAAGAGAGAAGCTATTCAATACGCTGCAGTTATATGGTGTCAATGGGACATTATATCAAGCAATACTTAGTCTTTATTTGAGTTGTAAGTTAGCAGTTAGAATTGAAGGAAGTACAGGAAGATGGTTTAATGTTAAATCTGGTGTGAGACAAGGATGTACATTATCCCCTCTGTTATTCATTATCTATATGGATCGCATTATGAAGGAAAGTGGTATTAAACATGATATCGAAATTGGAGATGTTAATGTCAGCGCTTTGCTTTATGCGGATGATGTTATACTTCTAAATAAATCCGCTACAAGTCTGCAAGATTCTCTGACTAAATTGAATAGCTCTTGTAATAGATATGGTATGAAGGTTAGCAATAAAAAGACAAAGACAATGAAAATAGGCAGAATCATTGAAAATGTCAGCTGTGTTGTGAATGGAGAACCTGTGGAACAAGTAAAACATTTCAGCTATTTAGGCACGATTTTTACTGAAGATGGTAAATTAAATATAGAAATAGAGAACAGAATCAGCAAAGCTGGTATGGTGGGAAGTCAATTGAATAAATTCATATGGAATAAGAGAGAAATTAGTCGCAACACTAAATTAGCTGTATACAAGACAGTGTTCAAACCAGTTTTAACTTATGGATCTGAGAGCTGGGTCAGAAGTAAAACACTTGACCAAAGACTAGAGACTTCAGATATGAGAGTCCTGAGAAAGATTATAGGCGTGAACAGATGGCATCAATGGCAGTATCATATTAAAAACGAGGATATTAGGAAAGAACTTGACATCGTCAGCATCCAGGAATGCGTTAGCAGAGCTAATCTCAGGTGGTATGGTCACTTAAACAGAATAGGCGAGGAAAGATTAGCAAAACAAGTGTTCTCTGCCAGGTTGGCAGGAAAATGACTGAGAGGAAGACCAACATATAGGTGGATTGATATGGTACAAAGTGCTTTAGACGATAGAAATATAACAGCTGATAATATTGGAGTGTTGACAAGTAACAGACTGATTTGGAGGAAAATTGTAGATAGGAAATTAATAATGATGTAATTTTTTTCATGTAGTACTATCATATCCTGTACACCCCTTGAGGGTACATGGCAGGAATTTGATGATGACGATGATGATGATAATGGGTGACTTGGAAACATTGACTATAAGCAGGAAATAACATCTTGAATAATGAGAATGAATGATTGATTGAGAATGAATTCCTTGAGGTTCCTTTGGCTAAGTGCCTTACATAGTATACGGTGGAGAAAATATATCAGAAATGAGTGTTAGATTTAGTAATAACATTTCATATATTGATAAGAAAGAATACTGATAATGATGACAAAATCACTTTGATATCTTCAGTTGGAGAAGGTAATCATGTAGTTCTTAATGGGAAGTAGCTAAATATGTGCAGACTTCACTGAACTAAAGAGATATAGTAAATAGATGGTGATCTACAGTGGCATGCTCAGTCAATGGTGAAAGAAATTGCTAGATCCTGGAACTTAGTTTGAGAGTAGCTGCTGATGGCAGGGTCAGATTGTATTCCTAAGATGAGGAGGATAAAGTGAGATGAAATGAATGAATCATGGATTTATGCAGGAGCTGCGGAAAAAGAGGGGGGGAGGTGTATATATTGCATATAACTCCAAGGAGGTATATATTTCTAGAAGCAGTATATACTCCTCAGCAGCATGAGTATAAAATGTACAGACTAAGAAGATGATGTGTAATGAGGAAGGAGAACTTTGCATATCAAATGAAATTGGCTGAAGCAGCAAAACAAAATCGTAGAGAATTCTGCAGTTATGTTGCTAGTAGAAGAAAGGGTGAATATGGAAGACTGACTTTAGTTGCTAGAGATGGCACATAGATCATATCCACTGATGTTGTACTGGAATGTTCAATGAGTATATTTTCAGTGTATTTCAGGTGGGGGTGGGAAAAGAGTAGTCTTGAATATCAGTGCGAAAGAACAGGAAATAATAGCAGTTCAGAACTGGGAAGTGTTTAGAATTTTAAGTAGGTTTGATGTTACCAATTATATATTTGGTTTAATCCTTTATACAAGACAAAGTTTGTGCCTGAAGTATTTTCAGGACTGGGGCAACTCGTGGTTAAAGGTGGTATAAGTTCTCATCACTTGCCTTAGTATCTCCTATATGCAAAGCACATCTCCTTGCAGACATGCATAATGCTATGCATTAAGGGAAAGGCTACTACCCAGACCGGTTTCGATTTTTATTGAGGTCTCATCAGTGGGAGCCAGACCCAGAGCAAAAGGTTTGGTAGTGATAGCAGGGACAAATGACTTGACTGGGAACAAAAAGAATGTAAGACTGGATATCAGGAGGTTGTTGAGAAGAATACTGATTAGCTTATAATTTTCCACTTCTGTCTTGGAGCCTCCTTTATGCAGTAGAACAATATATTTTGCCCTCTTTCCACTTCCTCGGCACTTTCCTAGAACCGAGGCTTAAATTAAGCAGCTTGGAGAGAGGAAGTGTCAGTTCCCTTGCACATTCTCATAATACATGGAAGTGTTTGTATTAAGGCTTTGTACTATCAGCCACTGTCACATCCAGTACTGCAATTTCTCCACCTGGATAGTACAACCTTACACAGCGATCATTCAACATTTGCTTCTGTTACCTCTCTACCATCAGCAGTTGTTAAAATTATCCTTTCATAGTCATTCTTCCTATAACTTGCAGTGGAAGAATTCTTTGGGATTTCTGTTGGCCTCATCTGCTAGCTTCTCTCATAATTTGCATTGGCCTTTCTTGCCATCCAGATTTGCCCTTCTTGCTTCTACCCTTCACTGCTCATGGCTTTGCTAATTACTTTTTTCTTTATATTCCCTCCACGACATTTTTTTCCCTACAACTCTTTCTTAATGATGCTATTCATTAATCTATCTAACACCTACCTAATTTATCCTCCTAACTCTGGGTATGTAGTCTTATACTGCTTTCTTCAACCACCTTCTGACAATTTTCCATGCACTGCTAACATCTCTCTCTTCCAAATTTTTATGCCATGACACAGTTATAAGCAGATAATTCAGTTTCTTATAATCACCTGCTATCTTCTATAATATAATCTTCTATTTTCTGAAGAGAAAATGCTGCATGTCTCGCAATCTCTCAGAAAACCAGATGACCGCTTTCCCCAAGCCAAGGCAGTGGTAGATAGGTTGCTACTAAATTCTCTGATGCTATGACCAGTCCAGCACTCTTGAACCATGCACGACTCCTCCATTACACACGCTTCCTCAGGTAGTTATCTCTTATCAGCTATATCAATTCTGTTTCCTTTCCTCCTTGTGACCATTCCTCCATCCAATCTATGTCCCCCAGAGTAGAAATCCCTCATAATAATCACTCGCCCTGCACTCATTTGGCTAATCTGTCAATGCATACCATTTACATTCTTCCTTATACTCCCCCCCCCCCAGCCTACTAAAGCAACCAACTATTTATTCCATCTTGTTGGTCTCTATCGGCACTAGATAGACTCAAATGAAATATTTTGTCTTCCTATGTACTTGCACTCGTTTTTGGCTTCAAAGAAAATTGGTGTCATAATAAGGAGGACATTGACAAGGAGGGATAAGAGGCAATAGTTCCATTGTAAGGCACCAATCAATCCACATTCATATTTCTGCACACAGATCTGTTCACCTGGATAGCTGAGTCTTCAAGTACCATTAGAATGTATAGAAGTTATTAAGATTGTCTCAAGACTCCATAATGCTGACTATGAAGACAGATTAAAGGTATGTGTTCTGCAGTGTTTGGTAAATAGGAGGAGAAGACGAGGGTATGATTGAGAGGAGCCTGTCAGATATATATAGATAGATAACCTTGCATAGGGTAATAGGTGCTGAAAGAATAAGAGATAATCCCAGAAACTGTATAAGTATAATGTAAATAAGGAATTGAAAAAGGAAGATTTTTTTGCATAGCAAGTAGTGAACAAGTGGATAGTGTCACCAGTGCTTCAGTGCTGAATGTTATCAATGCCAGTATTGTGAGAATTTAGTCTCTAGTGATGGTTTGTCGGACATCATGGAGGTCTATAAAAACACCAATACTAAAAAAATTCCATTATATTCTTGTGCTTATATTATAATATATAGGTGGAGAAGATTGCATTTCTTCAACATTGGTTAATTTTTTTGGAAAATCAGTAATGGCTAGCGTATAGAATTTTGGTAGATAAAAGTGCAGTTATTATGGAGGTCAACAAAGATTTAAGGACAATCTTGTTAAGGACAATCATGGAGGTCTAGAAAAAACACTAATACTAATACTAAATACTAAATACCAATACTAATACTAAATACTAAATACCAATACTAATACTAAAAAAAAAATCCATTACATTTATATTATTGTGCTTATATTATAATACATAAGTGGAGAAGATTGCATTTCTTCAACATTGTTTATTTTTTTGGAATTAATAATGGCTTGCATATAGAATTTTGGAAGATAAAAGTGCAGTTATTATGGAGGTTGACAAAGATTTAAGGAAATCTTGTTTTAGCAATCCAGAGTGTTCAATAATGGTAACATATATAATGTGCAAAATCATTTGCCAACTTACTTGCCACATGCCAAGTTTTTATCAAACTCATTCATTACAACCAAATTATCGCATTATTTAGCAGTTGCTATTTGTCAGGTATTGAAGAACTGTGTATGGGGAAGCTGTATTATGAAAAAAAAAGGTCACACCAATGAAGTTCAATTTTTTTTTTTTTTAATATGTGAATCCCACTCGTTGAAAGGTTATAATCATGCAGCATAATAGTATGAAGGCCAGAAGTGGTTAAGTACTGTTTGATCTCAAGAGCAAAGAATTACGTATGTTTAATGTCTAGGGCAGCTGAATTATCTATCAAATGTATGATAAGTTGACAACCTTTCATGGGTGAAATTCATTAAAAAAACATTTATTATTTTTGTTTTTTTTTCCCAAAACAACTTCAGTTCTCCAATAAGCAGGATGTTGGTCTCAAGCCAGGTAATGAAAATCATCTGCCATGACTTAAAAACATTCATAAATAACCATCTCACCCCTCAACTTATAGTGGGATTTGATTCTGCTGTCTATTGGTTAGAGAGAATTGCAGAAACTCTCCAACTATCGACAATGAAAATGGATTGCAGGAAGATATTCATTCGTTATTTGCAGAGAGTACAATAATACTAGGAAAAATTATTAGGAATGTTATTCATGTAGTGATTCTCCAGGAGGATTTCAATAGGCTGGAAAGGTGGGAAAATGAGTAGGTAACAGTTGAAGGGTGGCAAGTGTAAGGTTTTAAAACTTTGGGCTCCACATATGGAAGGCTATGTACTGGCAGAGCTATAGTGAGGAAGTGGAGCAGACAGGTAGTCTTGAGGTGAATGGTGAATAAGGAGTTTAAGCTCAGGGAATAAATCACAGAGGTTGCAAAGTCAACCAGCAAGTAACTGTAGCAGTGAGAGGGCACTGACTTAGAGAGATTAGAAAGTAGTGTTTCTGTTATATAAGATTCTGTTCACACATATCTGGACTACTGTATACAATCCTGGTTATCTGCATCATATGGAATGTGGAAATAAAAATAGGTGACCAAGATATTATGGGACTATATAATATTGGTTATGAAGAGAGAGACTGAGAGTATATATACTGCAGAGTTTGGTAGATAGAGGAAAAAATATGGCAGGAAATTTTTCCAAAAAGCAGAACAAGAGATTATCTCTGGAGAGTTGTGCAAAGTAATGAGGAGCAGAGTTTTTTATTATTATTATTAATACCAGATCTCCATAAAGTCAAAAGACACATGAAGTCCATCAAACCATGCTTTAAACTCATTCAATGCATCTGAATTCTCCACAATGTGAGCAACGCATTTCACTCATTCTCCATGCAAAGAACCTGCTCATTATGCCCCTGCTCACACCGTTCAGGAATGTCTCCTTTTATTTATTCCCTTCTCCCATTCCATGAAAAATTTCTTCCATATTAATCCAGTAACAATCCTTCATCGACATCTCTCAATCATATCCCTCCTCCTTCTCCTATTCACAAGGCTTTCCAAACCGCATTCCCTCAATCTGTCTTCATATTTCATATTCCAAAGACCAATTTGGGTCAGTCCTAAAGACTTTGGGACTGACAGAGACTGAAAGTCTCTTTCAGTCTTTGATACTTTGGTAGTCCCAAAGGCTGACAGAGACCTTAGTTAGTCTTCTCTGGATCCTTTCCAATATATCCTCATCATGATGAAAACTATCATGATGAGTTTTCATCATGATGAAAGGGACCAAATCTTTTGCATGGAGAGTGTGTAGAATGATTGCCCGAGAGTGCAGGAAGTGAATGAGTTTAAGAAGTGGTATAGTAGACTATCGCCTACAGTTGATTTATCATGATAAACCTGTTAACTCCATGGAGTTCTGTGATAATGTTAATAATCTCTAGATCAGGGTTTCCTCAAACTTTTCCTACAACAGAACATTTCACAGATCCTGAAATTTTAATGGAACACCTTGGTTAGAGTCAAGTATCATCAGTCTAATATTCATTGTAAAGCTAAGCACACACTATCACCTCAGTAGGCTGTATCGCATCACAAAAATGCGAAAGCACACACTACAGGCATGCCGGGCCGCAACGCATCACACTGACCTTGTTCGTGACTGCATGTTTCCTATAATAGATACTTCTGTACTTCACTCGCGCTCGGAGGTGTCGACAACCACAGGCAGCTGAGTCAAGGCCAGCACCGTGCTGGCCTTAAGAACACCAATTCACACGCAAAGTGAGGAGCGCCTGATTTTCAAACATGTTTGAACTTGTCACAGCATTTAAAATCATTCAGGGCTCATATTAATTCTGCAGAATACCAGTGTTTCACCGAACATAGTTTGGGAAATGCTGCTCTAGATAATAATTGCTTGCCTGGTTATTTGGGTGATTAATGTACTCACTCTCCTCTGTCCACTGTCCTCTTCCACTCTTGACTTGTCCCACTTCTGCTTTGCTTTCCTCTTAGCTGTCACTGCTTCTTGTACATTATTATTCCACCACCAACCCTCCTTCTGCTCTCTAATCTTTCCGGTGTTTCACCAAGCACCTCAACTGCACAGCTTAGAATTACTTTTGAATTATGTCTCTACCAGTCTTGTACACTTTCTAGTCCATCCAAAATCCTCTCTAACACCTTCTCAATAAAACGTTTCCTCATACTGTCTTCTTTTAAGCGAAACCACTTAATTTTCTTCCTTCCATGGCTTCCAAAGGTTCTTATCTTCGACTTTATTTCAAATGCGCACAGCAGCCAGTGTTGCTGCACCACTTGATCTGTTGGGATTACTTTACAATTTGTTACTGCCTTAAGATGTTTTCTTCTAGTCAAAATGTAGTCAATCTGTGAACTATTGTTGCCACTTCTAAATGTTATCAAATGCTCTTCCCTCTTACAGAAAAAGGAGTTCACAATTGCCAGATCAAACGCCACTGCAAAGTCCAAAATTCTCTCTTCTTCCTGGTTCATCATTTTCACTCCATGGCCACAATGCACCCTTTCACAGTCCCTATTCTGTTGGTTGGTTGGTTGGTTTCTAGTTTATTTGGTACAAAAACTACAAAGGTCATACTGTACCATACTAAAGGTTATAAGCATTTACAGAGAAATAATATCATAAAGCAGCATCTCTAGGTAAACAGAACTGCTGCAGAGGGCACAGCAACACACAAGATCAGAGGTTATTACAGTAGTGCAAAAATAGTTAACAATATAAGTGTAGAAGGTATTTTACCTTGGGTATAATAAATGTTAAAAGTACCAAGCAATTTTAAACCTGGTTTTACTCCATTTCCCAAGTAAGCAAACAGACAAACAAGTCAAGTTTGCGCCTGCAAGTGATGCAAGTCTAGCTGATCCTACAGGTAGTCCAAGACCAAGGCAACTCGTGGTAAAGGTGGCATAAGCTCTGATCACTAATCTTAATATTTACCCTTAATGCCAAAACACATCTCCAAGAAGGGGATGCATGATGTTTTGTATTAAAGGCAAGGGGCCACTATAGGTTTGTCTGTTTGCTTACTTGGGAAATGGAGTAAAACCAGGTTTAAAATTGCTTGGTACTTTTAACATTTATTATACCCAAGGTAAAATACCTTCTACATTTATATCTCCTCCAGAGATTTTTATTTAATAAGGTTAAAACACCTTATGGCAACTTGTCCTGGTAAAATACTTATGAGCTCTGTATTACTAAATCTTGATATTTCTAGCCTAGCTCCCACTGACGAGAAATTCATTTCAACTTACCGGTCCTTAAGTTCAAGAAAAAAAAAAAAAAAAAAAAAAAAAAAAAAAAAAATCTAGTCCGGACCTTAAGTTCGAATTTTATGGTAAATTTATATATCCAGTTTGACCATAAGTCCTTAGATTTTCAATAACAGCAGTAAATTTTAATTACCCGGAATACAAATAAGGATTTAGTAACAAAAATTACGAACAAACATTTAAACTATAAAATACTGTTCCAAAACAGGGTCAACGGATATCCTCCATAGACACCTGATTAAATCATTAAATTGGATAAATTTATATGCGAACTTTAGACAAAATTTTATGGTTAAGTTAACCTTTTTTTGAACAGATAAATTGAGATTGTGTCAGACCAATTAGCCTAAAACCGCTAAACAGGTTGACTGAGGCCTCTTTTACCTCCTACTATCCTACTCTATCTTGCATTATCCTCCTCTCACTGTCTGCTGATCCTCAGCATGCTTTATTCTCCAAAGGCCAATGATGAGAGACATGAACTCCCATTCTGCCTCAATAAAGGTCGAAACCGGTCTGGGTAGTGGCCCCTTGCCTTTGATACAAAACATCATGCATCCCCTTCTTGGAGATGTGTTTTGGCATTAAGGGTAAATATTAAGATTAGTGATCAGAGCTTATGCCACCTTTACCACGAGTTACCTTGGTCTTGCACTACCTGTAGGATCAGCTAGACTTGCATCACTTGCAGGTGCAAACTTGACTTGTTTGTCAGTTTGCTTACTTGGGAAATGGAGTAAAACCAGGTTTAAAATTGCTTGGTACTTTTAACATTCAGTTAACAATATAAGTTAATACATAAAATATGAAACACTAAGCCAAGGAACACAGTATCTACATATATGTAAAATTATAATAGATGCCTTTATAGCAGTACAAAAATAGGCAAAAAGGGATTATTATACAATATGCATGTATGAAAATTAAATTTAGTAATGCAGTAGAAACAGAATTTAGAATACATATAAACAGAATTACTAGAAAGTACACATATACATAAGATGTCCTACAGCATTACATGATTATTCAAAAAATAAAACAATAAATAAGATGCATACACAAAATGCATGTTAAGTGATACAATATCTACATATAAACAAAATTACTGCAGAGGTTTCAGCAGTACATAAATAGATAATTATAGGTTAACATATGTATATACAAAACAAGTCAAGGAAAGCAGTGTCTACATCTAGGTAGATTACAACAAACATTATTATACTAATAAAAGGAATTATTATATACAGCATTGATGCATAAAATTTAAGTTTAACATTATGGTATTTTCATATTAACAAAATTACAGCAGAGTGATACAAATATACAAATATACACTAGGAATAATTAAGTATATATGCGTAATTGTTTAAGTAAGAGTGGCTGTAAATGTTGTACGCTACCGATATTATTAGTGTGGGGTTTTTTCTTGCTTAAACTAAATACGAAAACGTTAATATTAGACCTAGTAACCTGCAGAGAAAAAAAAAAAAAAATGGCGACGGCATTGTCATTCCAGGATTTTAATTTGGATTTCAGTCGGTTCGTTAAGTGTGAGGTCTGTTATATGTATTCCTTCGACTACATAAATGATTTGTGGATGTTTAGTGCGGATGGAAGAAGGGTGTGTGCGAAATGTGACCTGAACGAGGAATTGATGAATGCGAATATGAAGTTGATGACAGAAAGTGCTAGTACCGATTGTGTCGCGAGTGCACGTTTGAAAGAGGATGGTGAGAAAGACAGGCGAAAAAATGTTAAAAAATCAGGAGAAAAGAAAAAGAGCGATTTGACAACCGTAACGGATGTTAAAAGGGACGAAAGCGAGGTGGAAAGAAACGAAATTGAGAGAACGAATGAAAGTAGAAATGGCGTGGTGCAGAAATCGCAAGTAAAAAAAATCGAAAGAATGAATGATAGTGAAAAAAGAATGACTGATGGCGAAAGTTGGACGCATGTTGGAACGAAAGTACTGAACCAAAGAAAGATGAATGACAGTAAAAGTGAGAAGAATTATAGCGAAAGTTGGACGCATGTTAGTCCGAAAGTATGGAAACAAAGAAAGATATGTGAGAGTGAAAGTGAGAAGAATGATAGTGAAAGTTGGATGTATGTTGGACCGAAAGTACGGAAACAAAGAAGGATGAATGAGAGGGAAAGTGAGAAGAGGGGGTCGAGAGTTAGAAAGTTAGAAAGATTTAATGATAGAGTGAATGTGTCGCGAGGTTCAGAAGGTGAATTGGATTGGATGAAGCAAGAAATGAAATGGATGCGGAATGAAATTAAGAGAATTCAGGTCAAAACTATTAAAATCAATCATGATGGCATGAAAGAGATAACAAAAGATGAGCGAGTGGCATTGTATGGCGACTCCATTATTAAAGGTGTGCTAGAGGATAAAATGCACAAGGTATGTTTTCCAGGCGGTAAAATGAGTAGAGTGATTGAGGCATTGAATATGAGGCGGGAACGAGCAAAAGAGTTAATTGTATTAATTGGTACGAATGATTTGAGAGAGAACAAAGAGCATGTCAAAATGAATGTCAGGAGACTGCTTGGAAAGATAAAGGAGAATAGTGTGACAGGAAGGGTGGTCAGTGTGTTGCCTAGGTATGATTGTGGTGAAATGAGGCGGAGAGCAAGGATTATGAATGATATTCTGGCTGAAATGTGTGAGGAGATGGGAGTACAGTTTGTTAATGTGTGGAATGAGTTTGAGGGATGAAGTGAGCTGTATGGGAGCGATGGACTGCATTTGAGTGGTTATGGTGTGAGTCGCTTGGAGAGACTGCTGCTGGAAGGTAGAGAAGTGAATAGAGAGAATGAATCAGATCGAGAGGGGAGTGATGTGGAAGAGCAGGAGAGTAAGACAGGAGAGATTGAAGGAGTGGAAATGAATGTGGAAGTGAGTGGTATGAGTATAGAAAATGAGAGAATGGGTGTGCAAGAGGAGCAGGGAAACGGCGAGGCTCAGGGTGGACAGGGATACACAGAGTGAGAAAGGTGGATGCTCCAAGAGGAGGCGAGAGAATGTGTAGGTAGGAAAGTAATGGGATGATCAGGGATCAAAAGGAAACAGATGGAATTGCAAAGGGTTCTAAAATGAAGAAGCAGAAAGGGAAATGGCCCCAGTCCAGCATGGAGAGATCACATCGAGTGAGTGGTATCAGTGGAACTAGCTGTAGATCCAGAAATGAGTTGTTGTGTTTGTATACCAATGCTAGAAGTATAAGAAACAAGGCGGATGAAACGGTTGCACTAATTGCGTCTGTGTACCCAGAGATTGTCGGAATAAGTGAGACATGGTTAGATGAGGATGACATCCTGACAGGAATAGAGTTGGAAAGGTATGATGTGTTTCGTGAGGATAGAAGGGGTAAAAAGGGAGGGGGAGTGCTATTGATGATAGAGAAAGAGTTATGTCCATACAAGGTAGAGATGCAAGAGGGAAATGGGGCCAGTGGTTTTGAGGCAGTATGGTGTGAGATAGAGGTGAATAGAATCAAATACTTGGTGGGATGTTGTTATAGACCTGGTAATGTGGATGGTTGTGATAGTGAAATGTATAGTCAAATAAGCCAAGCAAATAAGAAAAGGGTGATCATTATGGGTGATTTTAATTATGGCAATATAGACTGGAATGAAGAGATAGCAACTGGAAGTAAAGAAAATGAGTTTCTTGAGTTTTTGAGGGATAACTACCTCAGACAGTATGTAACAGAGAGCACAAGAGGATTAAGGGTCTTGGATTTGGTCATCTCATCGGAGGATGTAATTATCAATGAGGTATCAAATCATCAACCAATTGGTGAAAGTGACCATGAGGTGATTACTTGGGTGGTTGACAGCAGTGCAAGGACCCCTGTGAAAAAAGGGTATATGTGGAACTACAAGGGGGGTGATTATGAAGAGCTCAGGAGACAGCTTGCAGGTGTAGCATGGAATGAGGAGTTAGCTGGAAAAGAGATCAATGCAGCTTGGGGGATTTTCAAAAAATATTTAGTGGATGCAATGTCTAAATGTATACCACGGGTGAGAAGGTTAAATAAGTTAGGTGTGAGATGGATGAATAAAGAGATTAAGCATGCAATACAGAGAAAAAGGGCATTGTGGAGGCAGCATAAGAGAAGTGGAAGTAACCAATTTCATGAGTTCTACAAAGACCAGGCAATGAGAGTGACTTGGTTGGTGAGAGTAGCTAAAGAGAGGTATGAACAGCAGTTAGCTAATGAAGCTAAAAAGAATCCTAGGGAGTTCTTTCGATATGTAGCCAGCAAAAGAAAGAATGATTATGGAAGGATGACATTGATTGGAGGAAATGGTATAAAGACAGCTGTTGCAGAATGTGTGGTGGAGATACTTAATGAGCAGTTCATAAAGATCTTTCAATCTTGTGAATGTGACTTCATGGAGAGATTAAGAGCAGTTGATGATGGGGAGGAGAGACTGACTGTAAGTGAGCAAGAGGTGTTTGGGGAGTTGAGTAAACTAGATGTAAATAAGGCTGTGGGACTTGATAATATATCACCGCGTATTCTGAAGGAATGTGCCAGACTGTTGACACCTGCCTTGACATATTTTTTTAATACGAGTCTTGCACTTGGTCAAGTCCCTAAAGAGTGGAAGGAGGGCAAGATTGTGCCACTTCATAAAGGAGGTGATCGAACTCAAGCATCAAACTATAGGCCTATCTGTGTGTCAGGTGTTGTGGTTAAGTTGTTGGAGAAGCTTGTGAGAACTAGGATCCAGAGTTGGGTTGACAACAATGGCATAATCTTTGATGGACAGCATGGATTTGCTAAAGGGAGGTCGTGTTTTAGTAATCTACTTACTTATTACAATAAAGTGACTGCTTCCTTGGACAGAGGAGAAGGATACACAGTAATATACTTGGATTTTGCAAAAGCTTTTGATAGAGTACCTCATGATAAGTTGACAGTCAAACTAGATCAGATGGGGTTGGATATTAGATTAGTGCATTGGATTGGAGACTGGCTATCTGATAGGTATCAACAAGTTGTGTATGGGGGTGCAATATCCAGGAAAAGGAAAGTCACTAGTGGAGTGCCTCAGGGATCTTTTTTAGGGTCATTACTATTTAACTTGTATATTAATGATATTGGCGAAGATTTGGATGGAGATATTCAGTTGTTTGCAGATGATGCAAAGTTGGGACGAACCATAAAGAGTAGTGAAGATGTTGTGGCCTTGCAAGAAGACTTGAATAAATTGAGTGATTGGGCAAGCAAAAGGGGATGTGAGTTCAATGTTGCAAAATGTAAGGTTTTGAAATTTGGAAAACAAAGATGGGATGCAGAATTTATGCTTGGTGAGAATATATTGTTGGAAGTAGAGGAAATAAGAGATCTGGGAGTGATAGTGGATAAGGATCTAAAATTTAGGGGACACATCGCCAAAATTGTGAAGACAACACAAAGACTTCTGGGAATGATGAGGAAGACACTGACGTGTAGAAGTAGGGAGATTCTTGTTCCATTGTATAAGGCTTTGATTAGGCCACACATGGACTATTGTGCCCAGATTTGGTCACCTGGTTTTCAGAAGGATGAAGAGATGTTGGAAAGGGTGCAAAGGCGACTGACTAAGGTAGTTTCTGACCTCTGGAATGTCGAGTATGAGGAAAGATTGAAAAGATGTAATTTGCAGAGTCTAGTGGAGAGAAGGAAGAGGGGAGATATGATAGAGACCTACAAGTTGGTGAGGGGTTGTTATAGGATCAATGGTGGAGAAGTTCTACATAGAATAGTGGGAGATCAGGGGAGAACCAGAGGTCATACCTGGAAACTGTATAAAGAGGGTGTGAGTAGGGGAGTGAGAGGCAGGTTTTTTTCGTGCAGAGTTGTGAATGATTGGAATGCCTTGCCTGAGAGTGTGGTGTCTGCAAGGAGTTTGAATGTGTTTAAGACCCGGTATGATGAGATGTGTGTGAGATAAAAGGACCTCCTAGATGAGTCTTTGACTCCATGAGGTCTTGTTTTAATAATAATAATAATAATAATAATAATATACAAGATCAAGGCCTATGATAATACATAATTGGTCAGATATATTACAAATAAAAGATAACAGTTAAGTTAAGCAAAAAAGTATTTACATATAAACAAATTTATGGTCAAATGTGTTTGTACAAATTAATTCTTTCTAAAAAATTAAAAACATCATACAATTTTCCTGAGTCTGCTAGCATTTCCCTGAGTGTATATGGCTTGGTTAGATAGGTGAAAATTTCATTCCTCTCTTGTGTAAATTTTTGACAATCAACCAGAATATGATGAATAGTAAGATGTGTGTTGCATTTTTCACATATGGGAGGGTCATCAGCTCTCAGTAAATGAGAATGCGTAAGGTGACTGTGACCTATGCAGAGCCTAGCAAGGACAACCTCCTCCCTTCTCTTTGTACGTTGACTAGAAAGCCAATGTTTAATTTCAGGTTTAATGTTATATAATTTGTTTGTTGATGTTTCTTGCCATGTTAACTCCCACTGAGCAATTAGCCTTGATCTTATAAGTTGTCTGTAGTCTGTATATGGAACTGTCAAATAGTATGTAGAGAAGGTATGGGCTGATTTAGCAGCTGCATCTGCAGCCTCATTTCCTTTGATTCCGATGTGGCTGGGAATCCAGCAGAACTGGACATCGAAATTAAGGATTTTCATTTTGTGAAGCAGGTGTAGCACTTCATAAAGTACTGGATGTGGATTATACATAGGAGAAGAGATAGCTTGTAAAGAGCTCAATGAGTCTGTATAAATTATACACCTTTGGTAGCAGTTTTCTTTTATATGCACAAGCGCACGCTGAATGGCATGTAACTCTGCTGTATAATTACTGCAGTCAGGTGGGATCTGATTTGAAATAATAATGTCAGGAAACACAGCAGCACAGCCAACAGAGATGTTAGTTCTTGAACCATCAATATAGATGGGTAAGAAATCAGCATGTGCTGCTCTGTGTGCATTAAACAATTGCAGGTAGATGGATGATGGGGTATAAGATTTCTGTAGTGCTGACAAAGTGAGAGGTTGCAAGATGGTGTGCAAACCTGCCATGGAGGGATGTTGTTATGTTTAGTGTAGCTAATGTTGTCAACATTTATACTAACAGCTTGCATAGTTTCTTTAATACATACCAAAAGGATGCATAGCATTTTGATGTGTGTGATATTGAGCTTCCCAACGCAGAGAGAAGATACTATTCCATGTAGGGTGATCGGGGAGAGATCTTATTTTTAGGGCGTAATTAAGAGACAACTGTTTTCGTCGAAGTGATAGAGCCAGTTCATTTGCTTCTACATAGAGACTTGGAGTGGGTGAGGTGCGAAAGACACCAGTAGCTATCCGTATACCCTGATGATGGATGGAATCCAACCATCGTAGGTTACTCTGTCTTGCCGAACCATAGACTTGGGACCCATAATCCAGGCTTTGAACGTATAAGTGCACGATAAAGATGGAGTAATGAAGCTCGATCAGCACCCCACCCAGTAGAGTATAGAGTGCGAAGGAGGTTCAAAGTTCTTTTGCACTTTTCTCTTAGTTGACGAATGTGTGCTAGAAATGTGAGTTTTCTGTCAAAAATGAGTCCCAAGAACTTGGTTTCTGTAGTTGCTAGAATAACAGTAGGTCCCATTCTCAGTTCAGGATCTGGGTGATGAGTGCGTTTTCGACAGAAGTGTACACAGACACTTTTTTCTGTTGAAAACTTAAACACATTATTAAGAGCCCACAGAGAGAGACATGATCAATTGCTTATTGAAGTTGTCTTTCAATTACTCTCATGTTACGTGAGTGACAGTATATTGTGAAGTCATCAACATACAGAGCATTGTCTACAGTGGGAGGAAGCTTTTTAATGATTGAGTTAATTTTAATAGCAAAAAGGGTTACACTTAAGACAGAGCCTTGGGGAACACCTTGTTCTTGAAGATATGGTTGAGATAGCATACTTCCCACTCTGACTTGGAAAGTTCGCCTGGACAGAAAGTTTTTAATAAATATAGGGAGGTGTCCTTTGAGATCTAGGTTATAGAGGTCATTTAATATGCCATATCTCCAGGTTGTGTCATAAGCTTTTTCCATGTCAAAAAAGACAGAGACAAGATGTTCTCACTTCAGAAATGCATCTCTTATACATGTTTCTAACCGAACTAAATGATCTAAAGTTGATCGATGTCTACGGAAACCACATTGTGTATTGGAAAGAAGACTGTTGCTTTCTAAATACCAGAGAAGTCTGGCATTAACCATTTTCTCTAGTATCTTACAAAGACAGCTGGTCAGAGCAATAGGTCGATAATTATTGCTTGTGTTGGATCTTTTCCTGGTTTTGGGATAGCAATGACAATTGACTTATGCCAAGAATTTGGAAACTCTTCCTCTGCAAGTATTCTATTGTATAATAAGAGCAGAAGATCCATAGAAGATGATGGTAGATGTTTTATCATTTCATAATGGATGTCATCAGGTCCTACTGCACTAGGGTGGGATTGTAGGAGAGCTCTTTTTAGTTCCTCCTTGACAAATGGCTGATTATATGGTTGAAGAATTTTGGTAGAAAAATTAAGCCTTTGTTTCTCTTGCTGCTCTTTCAGCATTAAAAATTCTAGAGAATATGAAGCTGTTGCTGAGATTTTAGCAAAAGTTTCTCCTAAAGTATCTGCAGTAGCTTTGGGATCAGCAAGAACATTTCCATTATAGTCCAAGGTGGACAAACAATGTGTATTATATCTGCCTTTCATTTTCCGGATTTTATCCCATACAATTTTTGGACTGTCACTTGATTAATTGATGTAGTAAATTGGATCCATGATTGATTTTGACTCTGTCTTACAAAATGTGCTCTGGCTCGAGCACGCTTGAAAGTTATTAAATTTGATGTGGTGGGGTATCTACGAAATATGCTCCATGTTCTGTTGATCTTTTTTGGCTGCCTGACATTCTGGGTTCCACCAAGGCTCTTTGGATAGACTGGAAATCGAGATGATGTTTTTGGGATGGAGGTTGTTGCTGCCTGGACAATGCATTCTGTTATATATTTTACAGCTTCATTGATAGGTGTTTGACTGATGGCATCAGCATTAAATTTTGCAAGATGAGAGAAAGTGTTCCAGTCAGCCTGGTCCATTTTCCATATAGGTATCCGTGTGGGTGAACATGGTTCCTGTGAAGACATTGTACACAGAACAGGAAAGTGATCACTTCCATATATGTTCTCTTCAAGTCCCACATGAGCAGTGGAAGAATGGAAGGGGAACAGATTGTAAGATCAATTGCAGAATATGAGCAGATAGGCATATGGAAGAAAGTATCGAGTTTATTATTTAGAAGGGAAAGGTTATTATTATAAAAAATTTTTTCAATGCTTCGACCGCGTCTATTAGTGTTGGCACTACCCCATAGAGTATTGTGACCGTTAAAGTCACCCATTCAAAAGTATGGGTTCAGGCAGTTGCGAGATAAGGTTATCAAGATCAATTTCATTTAGCTCAGCATTTGGTGGTAAATAAATTGAACATACTGTAATAAGGAATCCCACAGAGAAGCGAATCGTTACCGCTTCTAGAGGAGTATTAAGTTGGACCTGATGGAAAGGAGTATGACTGCCCACTAGGATAGCTACTCCTCCTTGAGCAGGACCATCTCCAGTTCTATCCTTACGTACAACAGTGAAATTCCTAAAAGATACGGTCCTCATTGGGTCTTAAGTAAGTTTCCTGTAGACAGAAACAGAAAGGTTTGTGTTTCTGCAACAACATCTTGATATTGTCAATATTCTGGCAGATCCCATGACAGTTCCATTGTAAAAATTTTCCTATTGTTTTGATTTTATTGACTTGTCTGGTTTTCGAGAGGTTGAGGGCTTACCTTTGTCAGATTTATATTTATCCACTGTTTTTGGGAAGTACGGACGGCCAGTGTCCATCTCTTCCTCTGATAGTGTTCAGAACATCAAATTTGTTAGGGTCAGTTGGTATGCTTAATTTGCTTTCAGTGGGTATCGAGGTATCCATTTTTTCTGTGGGAGTGTCTGGTGGTTTATCTTTGAGTGAAGTCTCCACCATAATTTTTTCGACAGATGAGTTTTCAATGAATGGGACCATTTTTGAAGTTGTCTTTGGAGTAAGGCCATAGGTCTTGTGATTAATGTGTTCAACAGAGAAGCACTTATGATCGTAAAGTTCAGATATGGTGAAATTATCAAATGGTGGAATAGACATACATGTTTGAGTTGCTGTTTGCACTTTTTTAATTGTTACTTTTTCAGCATAAGAGGATTGTAGAACAGGTGTAATGGTGGCTAGCTTTCTTTTTGCATCTTGATATGTTATGTTTTGTTCTGTTTTTATTTTTTGTATCTCTTTTTCATCTTTCCATTTCTGACATGCACGAGAGTATGCTGGATGATCTCCCTGACAGTTGACACATTTAGCTTTTTTTTCACAGCAAGATTTATTTTCATGTTCTTCACTACCACATCGAGCACTGGTAGTAGAACCACGACAGGCAGTTTGGGCATGTCTATATCTTTGACATTTAAAACATCTCAGCGGGTTAGGGATATATATTCTAACAGGACAGCTGAGATACCCTGCTTTTTCCAACTTTCTCTTCCTCATCATGTCTGCCACCTCTCTTCCCCTTCCAGTCATGCTTCCAACATTCAACGTTCCCACTCGCAACATTCTCTCCACTTGCTGGGCTCGCTTCTTTAACTGCACCCACCCTTGATTCAGTAGCCCCCTCGTCCACTGCTCGTAGCTGTAGAGCGATGTGGCTGTGCATCGCTTAAGGGGTATGCCCTAGCCCTCGTATCACTTTCTTTTCGACTCATTTAATCATAATCTAGAGCTGGCAGTGAAGTTTTATGACTGGATGCCCTTCCTGACGTCAACCCTCACCATTTATCTGGGCTTGGGACCGGCACCTATTGGCGCTGGCTTGCTCCCTTCGGTGGCTGCGTTAGGCAAAATGACATACCAAGATAGGAAAGATTCACCACTAGCCCTCGAATACTCTAATAGCATTGGGGGGTAAGGAGCAAGAATAGAAGAAAGAAGGATAGAGGACCAGTCTACAGATAATACTATACAACGCGGTTTTGATAAAAATACAGTCTACAAATTGTAGTAACCCTTTATCTTTTCATATATTTTTGACCGCACGACTTAAAAATCAAATTTTATCTTCGTTAAATTTGTGTCTGCCCATATCGCGCATGTAGTGCCGCACTATAAGTAGACAATTATATGAGGGGAAATACCCTTTTGCACGCAGGCTCACTTTAGTGAGTAGGGCATGGCATACCTGAGGTACCTGATGCTGGACCATGTCTTACTTCATGTAATATAAAGTACTGCGTTGAAAATGGGTTACTACAATTTGTAGACCGCGTTGTATAAGTACTGCGTTATATGAGGGTTACCTGTACTTGATCATTTAGTTCATTTAGCTGATTATGTAATCAAAGGATGCTTGAACAGTGATGGTACTATATGAAAGTTTACATCATTCTTAACTTCTGATTGATACTCCAAATTAGCCCATTATCTGCCAGAACTCTAACATTATCAGATCTTATATTTTGGTCTTTTAAGGCACATCTAACTGCATTATTCCACCCACATCTCGGTAATCCTCTAAGTCTTTTTACTGCCATCCTGGAAAAACAAACAAACAAACAAAAAAAACATTTGCTTTCTAACCTTTTCTGTACCATTCTGTTTATTCCTCCTAATCTTTCTCAGAATTTTCATATTTGTGGTTTCCAAGCTTTGATCAAGTGTTTTTATTTCTAACCTGCCTTGCAGATTCATAACATAAAATTGGTTGAACACTGTCTTATACATATCTAGTTGAGTGTTTTGCCTAATTTACCTCTGATTCCATAAAAAATATTCAGTTGACTTCCTACCATACCAGCTTTGCTAATATTGTCCATTTCCATATTTAATTTGATGTCTTTGCTAAAAATCATGCCTAAATAGTTCTGTTTTACTTGTTCTATAGATTCTCCATTCAGAATGCAGGTGGAATTTTATGTGATCCTGTCTATTTTCATAGTTTTGGTTTTTTTTTATTACTGATTTTCATTTCACATTTATTACAGCAGTTATTCAATTTTATTAAGGAATCCTGTAAAATCCTATAACAACATCTGCGTAAAGTAAAGAGCTGAGATTAACATATCAAATTTTGATATTAAGTTGATGCTACTTTCCTTCATAATGTGAACCATGTAGATGATGAATAACAGTGAAGTAAGTATGCACCCTTGCAGGGCCGCCCCCGTGCAGGTGGTGCCCCACACAGAGTGCCTGATCAGAAGGGGACGCCATTTTCAAGATGATAAATAATAGTAAATTTTTATACAATGCTCTTATTCATGAAGTAAACTTTACTAAATAGATTGCATGACTTAAACAGTAAGGTGATAAAAAATGAACATTAAACTCAACAACTGATTAGCCGCTCTGCTTTAATATACCACTTTGTGAGCGATGTGTCAAAGCAGGTTTGAATTCTGTTGTGATTTTTTTATGATAATTGAAAAAAAAATTTTTTTCTGAGATGCTCTATTTTTATGTACACATACTTATATCTTGCATTTATATACTAAATAAATAAAAATTTCTTGAAATTAATTTCATTTTGATTTGCAAATTCTATTTTATAGAGGTGCTGAAATATAACTTTGAACAAAGGCACCTCTTACCCATGGGTGGCTCTGCACCCTTGTCTCACACCTGCTTTTGCATCAAACCATCTCTATTCTGCTGCCTTCAATTCTAATTGCTGACTTAGAACTCAAATACAGATCGTGTATTGCTCAGCATATCATTTACACCATATAACTGTGTTTTGAACAGCTTTTCTCTTGGCATCTTCATATGACTTTTTAAGATGCACTAAACCTCAATACAGATCCTTGTTATATTCCAGTGATTTCTGATCTGTCTTAAAGTGAAAATGTGATCTTGAACCTTTATTTGGTCTAAATCCAGCATGTTTCTCTTCCACAATTTTTCTTAGTCTCCTCTAAAATATGCTCGCATAAATCTCACCTGAAACACTGAGTAGATAAATTTCTTTGTAATTCTCACATTCAGGGTTACTTCTATTTTTTATAGGTGGTATCAATGTGAGCTCTACTCAAATTGTTTGTGTGTATTCCTGAGTGCATTCCTTATGAATATTTCTATCCACTCTTTACCACTTCTTGTTTCATTTAACAGTCTTTCAAAATAATTGGTGAGTTAAATAACATCAGTCGTCATATGGGCTGCAGAAATATAAGTAAATTTTATATTTAAATGTGTGCTGATATTGTCTAAATTGTAGATTAATTATTATTGTGAGATATTTGATTGTGGAACATGATGTTTGGATAAAATTTCTTAGGCGATATTATCATAAATTCATTGTTTTTGTTAGCACACTGATACAACATAGCAGTGAAAGACAAATCAGTGCATAGGTCTGCTCAAAAGACAAATAAAGTAGACGGCGTAGATTTCTCAAAAATGGTACAGTGCCGTGAATGTAATATATATGCATGGGAAGATGCCACAGATATCTAGGTAGAGAGTCTGAATAAGAGAAAAGAACGAGTGTGGGTATGCAGGAAATGTGGTATTCTGATGGACCATGAGGCTTGCTTAAATATGAATTTAAATAGTTTAAATATCAGTAAGGAACATGGCCTAGTAACTGACATGGCAGTTGAAGACTGTGTGAATGTTCAGAGAATGTGTGAAAATGATAACACAGAAAAAAGTTTGATTGATGATACAGCGGGTGATAATTTATATGACGTTAAAAAACACAGTGAAATTAATGACAAAGTGGGCAATAATGATGTTGAAAAACAGGTGCAGTTAACGGTAAGGTGGTGAGTGGGATTCACAGTGAACAAGTGTGTCTGTGTGAATGGCAAAAAAAGGATGCAAGATTTCAGAGCTGAGCTGGTGAAGATGAGGCAAGAGATGAGAATGAATGATTTTGGCATGAAAGCAGTAACAAAGGACTCGTGTGTGGCATTATATGGGGAATCAATTATTAGAGGTGTTGTAAATGAAAAGATGCACAAGATTTGTTTTCTAGGAGATAAAATGATTAGAGTGATTGAGGTGTTGGATATGAGGAGTAAGTGAGCAAAAGGTTTGGTAGTGGTAGCAGGGACAAATGACTTGACTGAGAACAAAAAGAATGTAAGACTGGATATCAGGAGGTTGTTGAGAAGGATAAAAGACAATAGTGTAATAAGAAAGGTATTCAGTGTGTTTCCCAGGTATGGCAGTGATAAGATGAGGTGGAGAGCAAGAATTATGAATGATATGTTAGCAGAATTGTGCACTTTGTTAATGTGTGGACCGAGTTTCAGGGAAGATTTGAACTGAATCAATTAGCTAGTTCTTTCGATATGTGGCCTGTATAAGAGTGATTGATTGCATTTCAATGGTTTTGGTGCGAGTCATTTGGAGAGACTGTTGCTGGAAGAGAGAGTAATGAGTGAAGAGAATGAACCTGAGCAAGTCAGAAGCGATGCAAAAGAGTTGAAGAGTAAGGAGGAGAGATTGAAGTGGTGCTTATGAATTAAGAAGTGGGTAGCATGAGTCAATAGGAAAACAAATAGGAAAACAGAGATACTCAGGGTTGACAAGGGAACAGAGTTTGAGAAAGGTTGATGCTCCAAGAGGATGCGTGTGTGTGTGTGTGTGTGTGTGTGTGTCTCTCTCTCTCCACTTGTCTCCGGAAGTGATGATGTGTTGTATTAGGGGCATCCGGATGGAGTCCAATAGCTGACAATAGTAAAGTATGTGGTCAACAGTCTGTTGAAGGTGTGGACTGCAAATGCACGATGATGATTTCAGGATATGGAATCTGTGAAGGTAGTGTCTTAGTTTTCCGTGTCCTGTTAGTAGTGTGGTTAAACCTGGAGAAATTGTGTGTTTTTTCAGCCAGAGTATGTTTCTGATGCTAGGAAAGAATTCTTTTGTTGTTAATCCATTTTTTTATGTTTTCCATTCTTCTTCCCACATGTCTAGGCGTTTTTCTTCTGCAAGTGTTTTTATTGCAGATTTCGAGAATTTCTCGTAACTTGTTTTTAGCCGTTCGTTTCTAGCTGCTTCTTTAGCCAACTGATCCGCTCTCTCGTTTCCTGCTATTCCAGTATGCGCTTTCACCCAGCAGAAATTGATTTCCCATCCCTCTAGAGTGAGATTTCGAACCAGATTTCTTGTCTGTTCTATCAATGCAATATGGTTGTTCTGGTTTTTTATGCCATCTATAGTGCTTCTACTATTGCTGTCTTTTGCTGAGAGGTGTTGAGTTCTAATTCCTGGAGATATGTGAGTGACTGAACTATAGCAAGTTGTTCTGCTTGGTTGTTGGAACAGAGAGGATGCAGTCTAGAACAGCGTTCTTGTATTATGGACTGTCTGTTGTATGCAGTGAACGAACAACCGACGTTCCTTTCAGTTTTACTTCCGTCAGAGTATATTTGGAATTCATCACTTTCAGAGCTTTCCTTCTTCTTAATATTCGTTTTCTTTCCTGGGTGAGGCCACTTACTGTAGTGAAGCAGACGTTCATAGCAATTTGGATAGATTTTGTAACTTTCGATATATCTTCTGAAAATGACTTCATATATAAGAGATAATTCTTGTATTTTCAGGCAGATCGGTGTTAGGGCTGCAATAACACAAGCTGCCTTGAAGGATATTGTCCTGTATTCTTTGATTATGCATATGGCTATAAGGTGTTGAACTTTGTTTAGTTTTTGTCGGTTTATCTTTGATTTTAGTGAATGTTTCCAGGCAGGTGCAGCATAAGATATCAGTGGTAGTATAACACCGGTATATATTGTTTTCAGCGCTCGTTGGCCTAATCCCCATTTAATCCTTGCAGACTTAGCTAGAAGGTTTACTATTTGTAAGCTTTTTTCGGCAACACATGAGATGTGCTTATTGAAGGTGAATTTTTCGTATATTGTTACTCCTAGGTATTTTAGCTCACTGGCTTCCTCGGGAACTTCTCTGTTTAGGAAGACTGTTACAGGTTATTTTGATTTTTTTGTGAGATGTGGAGCACTTTAGACTTGGTGCTATTGAAGGTCACTTTCTTCTTGCGTGCCCACTCTGCAATTTAAAGAGTTCTTCGTTGGCCGTTACTTCTAACTGAAAGCCGTTACGTCCCTGAATCATTATCATCGCATCATCGGCGAAGGCTATGACTTTTGTTTCATTGGTGACAGGCAGTCTTAAAAGCGAGTTGTACTGTGTGTGTGTGTGTGTGATGGAAGGTATGATGTATTTTGTAAAGACAGAAAGGGTAAAAAGGGAGGTGGAGTGCTATTGATGATTGAAAAAGAGTTATGTCCATACAATGGTACAGATGCAAGGGGAAATTGTGGTAATGGTTTTGAGACAGTATGGAGAGATAGAGGTGCACAGAATGAATTACTTCATTGCTTTAGACCAGGTAATGTGGACGGATAGTAACCACAAAATGGATAAGCAAATTAGCCAAGCAAATAGGAAAAGGGTGATCATTATGTGATTTTAATTATGACAATATAGATTGGGACGAGATTATTATTATTATTAATATTATTATTACCCAAGACCCCATGGAGTCAAAGACATCAAGTAGGTTCTTTTATCATACACACAGATCATCATACCGCACTTTAAATACACTCAAATTCTTTACGGACACCACACTTTCAGGCAAGGCATTCCAATCTTTCACAACTCTGCATGCAAAAAACCTGTTTCACACTCCCCTGCTCACACCCTCTTTATACAGTTTCCAGGAATGAATGACCTTTGGTTCATCCCTGATCTCCCACTATTTTCTGTAGAACCTCTCCAACATTGATCCTATTTATTTATTTATTTATTCATATGGAGTTTCCACCCTTAACTCCCCCGTCTCTATTGGGGCAAGTTGAGCCCCCTCATAACAACCCCTTACTAACTTGTAGGTCTCTATAATATCTCCCCTCTTCCTCCTATCCACTAGGAGGAAGTTTCAGAAACTACCTTAGTCAGTCGCTTCTGGACACTTTCCAACATTTTGAAAGTTTATTTTTCACTTGGTTAGAGTATAATAAATTTAGTTTAATCCTTTATCCAAGTGTGAGCAAACAAAGTTTGCGCCTGAAAGTATCTTCAGGACTGGGGTAAGGTGGTACAACACCAGTGCAACTCGTTGCAAAGGTGGAGCAAGCTACCAACAACATCTTTCTCTAAATCCAGAGTAATGTATTAAAAAAGGGTGGCACACCATTTGGCAACTCCTATAGGTAGAGATGACCTGCTAATGCTTCTGCCTGGTATTTCAACTTGGGCCTGGCTCCCACTGAAGAGACCTCAATAAAGGTCGAAACTAGTCTGAGTAGTGGCCCTTCCCTTAATGCATAACATTAGACATATCCACAAGGAGATGTGTTTTGCATTATAGGAGATACTGAAGACAGAAGTGTTGGTAGCTTGCTCCACCTTTGCAATGAGTTGCCCTGGTGTTGTACCACCTTACTCCAGTCCTGAAGATACTTTCAGGTACAAACTTTTATTGCTCACATTTGGATAAAGGATTAAACTAAATTTATTATACTTTCCAACATCTCTTCATCCTTTTGAAAACCAGGTGACCAAATTTTGGCACAGTAGTCCATATGCAGCCTAATCAAAGCCTTATGCAATGGAACAAGAATCTCTCTACTTCTACAAGTCAGTGTCCTCCACATCATTCCCAGAAGTCTTTGTGTTGTCTTCACAATTTTGGCAATGTGGCCCCCTAAATTTCAGATCCTTATCCACTATCACTCCAAGTTCTTTTATTTCCTCCACTTCCGACAATATATCCCCACCAAGCATAAATTTTGCATTCCATCTTTGTTTCCCAAATTTTAAAACCTTACATTTCGCAATACTGAACTTGCATCCATGTTCCTGTGCCCAATCACTCGATTTATTTAAGTCTTCTTGTAAATCCACAACATCTTCTCTACTCTTCATAGTTAGTCCCAGCTTTGCATCATCTGCAAACAACTGAATATCTCCATCCAAATCTTCCCCAATATCATTAATATACAAGTTGAACAGTAATGGCCCTAAAACAGACCCCCGAGGCACACCACTTCCACTTGCTGGGATATTGCACCCCCATACACAACTTGCTGATATCGGAGACTGGCTATCAGATAGCCAGTCTCCGATCAAATGCACTAATCAAATATCCAATCCCATCCACTCTAGTTTGACTATCAACTTATCATATGGTAATCTATCAAAGCCATTGTTAAATCTAAGTATATTATTGTGTATTCCTCTCCTCTGTCCAAGGAAGCAGTCACCTTATTGTAATAAGTAAAACATGACCTCCCTTTAGCAAATCCATGCTATCCATCAAAGATAACTCCATTGTCAACCCAAAATTGGGTTCATGACAACAGATGGCAACCAGAAGTAAAGAAAACGAGTTTTATGAGTTTTTGAGGGACAACTACCTCAGACAGTATTAACAGATGGCACATGAGTACTGAGGGTCTGTTCTTGGATTTGATCATCTCATCAGAAGATGTTATTATAAATAAGGTGTCAAATCTCCCTCCAGTTGGTGACTGACAATAAAGTGATTACCTGGGTGGTTGCCAACCATGTGAGGGCTTCTATTAGGATAGGGTATATGTGAAACTATAAGGGTGATATTGAAAAACTATCTAGTGGAAGCACTGTCTCAATGTATTCCAAAGGTCAGAAGGTTAAATCAATATCAGCAGCAATTAGCTAATGAAGCCAAAAAAATCCTAGGTAGTTCTTTCAATATGTAGCCAGCAAAAGAAAGAATGATTATGGTAGGATGTGGTGAAAATGGTATAATGAGAACTGCTGCAGAGAATATAGTAGAGATATTTAATGAGCAGTTAATAAAGTCTTTAATCCTTGTAACTGTAATATCATGAAGAGTTTGCGAGCAGTGGATGATAACAAGGAGAGACTGACTGTGAGTGAGGAAGAGCAATATAGGGAATTGAGCGTGATGTTAATAAGGCTGTGGAACTTGATAATATATCCCCACATATTTTTAAGGAATATGCCAGGCAGTTGACATCTGCCTTGATGTATTTGTTAAATATGAGTCTTACACTGGGTAAAGTTCCAAAGGAGTGGAAGAAAGGTAAGATTGTATCTCATAAAGGAGGTGACGGAATTCAAGCATCAAATTATAGACCAATCTGTGTGTGTCAAGCATTGTGGTTAAAGTGTTGAAAAGGCTGGTGAGAATCAGGATCCAGAATTGGGTTGAAAACAATGGTATCATCTTTGATGAACAGCACAGATTTGCTAAAGGAAGGTCATGTTTTAGTAGTCTGTTTACTTAGTACAATAAGGTGACAACTGAATAGGATGGAGGGAGGTGGACACACAGTAGTATACTTAGATGTTGCAAACATTTTGATAGCTTACTGCATGATAAATTGATAGTCAAACTAGAGCGGATTAGGTTGGATATTAGATTTGAAGATTGGCTGTCTGATAGGTATCAACAAGTAATGGTTGAGCAATATCCCAGAAGAGGAAAGTAACTAGAAGTGTACCTCAGGGATCTGTTTTAGGACCATTGCTGTTTAACCTGTATGTTAATGATATTAGGAAAGATTTAAATGGGGATATATAGCTGTTTGCAGATGATGCAAGGTAGTACAAACTGAGGAGTAGAGCAGCTGTTGTGGCCCTACAAGAAGACTTGAATAGTCTGAGTGAATAGTCATGAGAGTAGTTATGGCAGTTCAGTGTTGCGAAATGTAAGCTTTTAAAATTTGGAAAACAAAGATGAGATGTATAATTTATTCTTGGTGTTAATATATTATTGGAGATGGAAGAAATAAAAGATCTTGGGGTGATGGCGGATAAAGATCTGAAATTTAGAGGACATAGTGCCAAAATTGTGAGGAGAATACAATGAATTCTGACAATGATGTGGAGAACAATGATGTACAAGTAAGAGATTGTGGTTTCATAGTAATTAATTAATTATCATATGATAATGCAGCAGCTGTGAGTTCCCTCTTACGGGAATGTATGGCACCATCTCAGTTCCCCCCCCCAAATTTTATCTCTTCTCCAGAACCAGCATAGCTGATGAATCAGGCCTATGGCTGGGTCATTATTCCTGACTGTAATCCGTGTGTGCATGTGTGTTCATGGGACCGGTTTGCCTGCTTGCGAGATGAAAAACACCACATAAACTGCGGAAAAAAACTCTGCTGTCCATGCCGGCAGACCGGCTAACTTGGATATGGCTGAAGAAGATCCTTAAGCTCCTCACGTCGTCAATGGGAATTGAACCTAGGACTCTCCTTCCCCAGGCATATGGTTGCGAAGGCAAAGCCATTAGGCTATATGGATTACTTTCCACAGATTTGGTTACCTGGATTTCAAAAGGATGAAGATATTTTGGAGAGGGTCCAGAAGCGATTTTCCAAAATAGTTTCTGATCTCTGGAATGTTGAATATGAAGAAAGGTTGAGACAATGCAGTTTGCAGAGTCTAGGGGATAGGAGGAAGAGGAGTGATATAATAAAGACATACAAGTTAGTAAGAGGTTGCTATAGGATTAATGCTGAAGAGGTTTTGTATAAAATGGTGGGAGATTAGTGGAGAACAAAAGATCATAAGGAGGGCATGAGCAAGGAAGTGAGGTATTTTTTGAATGGATAGTTGAGAAAGATTGGAATGCATTGCTTAGGGGTGTGAATTAGTGTCTGCAGTGAATTTGAATGTGTAAGATGCAGTATGATGAGCTGTGTGTATGAAAAGAGAGACCTCCTAGATGAGTCTGTGACTTCATGGAGTCTTAAGATGATAATAATAATAACAATAATAATAATTACTCCAAACATCTAGGGTATATTATTATTATTATTATTATTACCCCAAGACCTCATGGAGTCAAAGACTCATCTGGGAGGTCCTTTTATCACACACACACACACACACACACACACACACACACACACACACACACACACACACACACACACACACACACACACACACACACACACACACACACACACAGCTCATCATACCGTGTCTTAAACACACTCAAACTCTTTGCAGACACCACACTCTCAGGCAAGGCATTCCAATCATTCACAACTCTGCACGAAAAAAACCTGCCTCTCACTCCCCTACTCATACCCTCTTCATACAGTTTCCAGGGATGACCTTTGGTTCTCCCCTGATCTCCCACTATTCTATGTAGAACTTCTCTACTATTGATCCTATAACAACCTCTTACCAACTTGTAGGTCTCTATCATATCTCCCCTCTTTCTCCTGTCCACCAGACTCTGCAAATTACATCCTCTCAATCTTTCCTCATACTCGACATTCCAGAGGTGAGAAACTACCTTAGTCAGTCACCTTTGGACCCTTTCCAACATGTCTTCATCCTTCTGAAAACCCGGTGACCAAATCTGGGCACAATAGTCCATGTGTGGCCTAATCAAAGCCTTATACAATGGAACAAGAATCTCCCTACTTCTACACATCAGTGTTCTCCGCATCATGCCCAGAAGCTTTTGCATTATCTTCACAATTTTTGCGATGTGTCCCCTAAATTTTAGATCCTTATCCACTATCACCCCCTCCCCCCAGATCTCTTATTTCCTCTACCTCCAACAATATATTCTCACCAAGCATAAATTCTGCATCCCATCTTTGTTTTCCAAATTTTAAAACCTTACATTTTGCAACATTGAACTCACATCCCCATTTCCGTGCCCAATCACTCGATTTATTCAAGTCTTCTTGCAAGGCTACAACATCTTTACTACTCTTTATGGTTCATCCCAACTTTTCATCATCTGCAAACAACTGAATATCTCCATCCAAATCTTCGCCAATATCATTAATATACAAGTTAAACAGTAATGGCCCTAAACAGACCCCTGAGGCACTCCACTAGTGACTTTCCTTTTCCTGGATATTGCATCCCCATACACAACTTGTTGATACCCATCAGATAGGCAGTCTCCAATCCAATGCACTAATCTAATATCCAACCCCATCTGCTCTAGTTTGACTATCAACTTATCATGAAGTACTCTATCAAAAGCCTTTGCGAAATTCAAGTATATTATTGTGTATCCTTCTGTCCAAGGAAGCAGTCACTTTATTGTAATAAATAAGTAGATTACTAAAACACGATCTCCCTTTAGCAAATCCATGCTGTCCATCAAAGATAATACCATTGTTGTCAACCCAACTCTGGATTATAGTTCTAACAAGCTTCTCCAACAACACCTGACACACAGATAGGCCTATAGTTTGATTATCATCAGTTTTCATGACTTTTATCATCTCTGAGATTCTTTTTACAGTAGTCATTCCTCCATTTCTAAGCTTACTTTTCGTTTTTTCAATGGTCTCTAGAACATTTTGCCACCTTCCTGATATTTATCTTCTATATTATGACAAAGTGTTCACAAGGTTTCTATTTATCACATTTATACACTGGTTTGGATTTGTTTCTATTTCTTTGTATTCTTTTAGAGTATCTGCTGATTTCTTTTCTTTTCTTTTCTTTTTTTTTTTTTTGTAATGTTTGATATGCTTTCTTCTTTTCTGGTACTGCATTTTTCACTTCTTGAGACCACCATGAAATTCAGATTTTTCTATCCATGTGCACAGCTTCATCACATGCTTTTCTGGCTGAATAAAACAAAGTTTTCTTTGTTTTATTCAGCCAATCTGCAAACAAGTCACTGAAGTTTGAATACTGTTTTCAAACCCCTTCATTTTATTTCTAATGTTATTTGTACATTCAAGTCAACAGTATACCTTTGAAAGCTGCTCAACTTTGATGCTTTTTAAAAGTTAGATACTTCTCTTTTCCATAAGATATTTAATTTTTCTGATCAAAACTGAATGCTCAACCCTGTATATGCTTGTGTTGTCCTGAACCAGTGTGAAGATGTTGCTATCCACAATAACGTAGTGAGACTTCTCTCTCTCTCTCTCTCTCTCTATGTATATTTGTGCACATCTTTATTGTTTCTATTTCTTTGTATTCTTTTAGAGTATCTGCTGATTTCTTTTCTTTTCTTTTTTTTTTTTTTTGTAATGTTTGATATGCTTTCTTCTTTTCTGGTACTGCATTTTTCACTTCTTGAGACCACCATGAAATTAATGCTGATTAGTCCATGTTCTGAACAGAAATCCAGCAGGTACTTACCATTATTATTAGCTCTGCCCTTTTCTCCAGATTTTCCAAACACATTTCTGTATATTCAGTATTTATTTCTCATTTTTTGCTATTTAGATTGTTAACAAGGAAAAAAGTTTTTTCTTTTTTCTTTATATAACTGCTTTCTATAATGACAAAAAAATTCTCAAAATTTGATGTTTGCGTACATATTTGATGTTTGCGTACATATTTGATGTTTCCCTGATTCACCGCTTGAATATAAAGCTTGTAATTTTTATTTAGAAGAATCTCACCTGTTTATGTCTTCTTCATTTCAGTAACAGCAATCATGTTGATGAAATATTTGTAATTGCTCTGTCAGTTCCACTTCTTTTCCATCATATTTTCTATATTTATTATGGCTACCTTGAATTCTGCTGATGTCACATTTGAGTTTGAAGAAGAAGAACAACAAATCTTGGAGACTAAAATTTTTGCTACTAAGGATTCTGCAGTATAAGTGAAACTTTAGGAGTTTCTGCGGTAGGTAGTAGATTTGTATGGTAGGAAGAGTCAGGTCATTCCAATAACATTTATTTACTATTCTTCTTTAGAGTTAAAAGAACTATTCTATGGTGGAATTTAGTTCTAAATTACTGTAAGCTTTGCAATTAAAATATGATCTACTTGCAATCTTCCATTTGGATGTTATCAGGTTCATTTTCTTCCTGAGTTGTGCTCTGTAAATTTGTTCTGTAAATTGACAAAATGATGAATGCTGCACAGTTCAGTATATTAAGTTCGTAGTCAGTTAAACTACTAACTTAATGACAACACAGAATGATAAAAAAATAATATTTATTACATTATTTATTGATATTTTGTTGGTATTATATCCGGCATCTTCAGAGCACAAAAACAGGTTTGTTACAGTATACACGAAACAACAACAATTTGGTATAACAGTGGGACTAGTTAAAAAAAATTGTAATGGACAACACAAGGAACTAATAATTAGTTGCCATCTATGTTGGAAAAAGAGAGAAAAACAAATATTAATTAGATCTTAAATATATTTTTATGTTCACCAAGTTGGATATCAACAGTTCTTCTTGTCTGTTCATAGTAAGCCCAGTCACAAGAACAGGCACTTCATAAACTCCTAGATGTAATAAAGAAGAAAGTTTGTCCTTAGGTGAACGGATGAGAGTTGCCAATTTGACATAAGGTTTAAATACGGTGCAATACTGATATCAGCTATATATTTATTGAGCACTCTAGATATCTTTTCAGACATCTAAAGAACTATTGACACTTGCAAACTGCTCCTGAGCTTTTCATAATTACCAGCCTTGTAGTTCAACTTATATTCTTTCCTCACAAAAGTCCTCACATGAACACCTCTTTCCTATTTTCTTGGTTAATTTGCTTATACATTTCATGGTCACTACCCTCCACATCAGGAGGTCTATAGCAACATCCAACTAAGTATTTCATTCTATTCACCTCTATCTCACAGCATGCAGCCTCAAAAGAACATGGTATCATAACTGGAACAGTTATGATACCATGTTCCTTACTCTGATTCAATCCAGCCTTGTAGTCCATCAGCACATCTCGCTTCCTGTATACCCACATTGACTCCTTTCTCTTATTCAACCTTTCCACATAAACATCTGCAATATCTCCCTGCACATACATATTACATTCATAATACTTTGTCATGTGGCTATCAAATTTCAGCACCATATCAAGTATCCTAGGCTTTTACCTACAGTCCTTACAATTGTCATCCACTAATGATAGCCAACTTCCTTCTTCGGTTGTTCATCATAGTTTTCTTCAACAAGTAAAGAATGCAACTGTATCCCCCCCCCCTCCCCCCAAAGCATATTTTGAGAGAGCAAAAAATGTAGGAATCTTAGAAGGGGAAAAACTTTTTCTCTGCCTCCAAATAGAAATGCATAAATATGAATAAACATTTGTGAATTACATATTAAGGAGAGAAGAATTTCCAGTATCTTACTATTTCATACTCTGTTTGATTAGTTTAATTTTCCTAATCATTAAAGAACTTCGTTTCTGAGAGAAAAATAAGACAGTACTGTATATAACTTAATACAAAAGAGTACAAAAAAGTTATATATTTACTCTTTCTGAACACAAAATCTGAATCCACGATCAAGTCTATCCAGCTGTTGTAATTCTTCTGTTGTTAACTTGAAAGTTAATGCCTACTGAAACAATTAATATACAATTTGTAAATATGTTGAATGGATTAACATAATTTTGAATGATTATAAAGATAAAATTATTCTCTTCAGAATCCATTGTTTCATAGATATATCACTGGCACTATAAAGAGAAGAAAATACACTATGGTAAGAGAAACTATAGCAACAAAGATTTTCTCTTCAAGAATGGTGCTTTTGCTTTTGATAGAGATGCTGTGGCCTTTGACTTTATGCAGCTATCAACATGATGAAGAAAAGCAGTTTAAATTCCCAGAATTTATAAGTTTTCTTTAAGTTAGAAGAATTGTAATGATGGTTGCAATTGGTTCTCCAGAACATCTCTCATGCTTTATGTCTGGAGCTATGGTTTGTATTCAATTAATAGGATGGTCTTCATGAAAGAATCATCTACAGGATTGATTTATTATCACATAAGAAATGGTTTAGCTGCATTCTTCTGGTTAGATGAAATTCTGGTTGCTACAGACCAGTCCATTTGGATGAAATAAGAAGAGCTGCAACTCTTCTTACATATACGATCAGTTGGATAAATTGATTTCTTTTTATGTCTGTGTAGGCCAAATGATTTCTTTCAAGTTCTTTTCTTAATATTTTCACTATGTATGTTATACTTGGAATAATGTGCTCTGATTTCTGTGTTTCTTTTCTGCTTGTTTGCACTTTTATGCGATTCATCTACTGATAACTACTAATTCATCTAGCGGTAAGATAGCATATGTGAAAATTGCAGTGGTTCAGGACAAGATAGAAGACCTGATAAAGAAATAGATTGCTTGCATGTAGTCCTTCACTGGACAAAATGCAAGACTAAAAGGCTGCAAAAAGACAAGATTAGGCAAACTGAGAAAAGAAAAAAGCAAGAGGATCGAAGCTAAAAAGAAAATTCTAAGAATACACAAGAGAAGGAGAGTAAGCAGATAATTTTTATGGCAATTCTATGATAAGGAGGTTACTTCATGAAAGCACTGCAAAATCTTGTTTCCCTGGTGTGAAAATTAATACTATTAGTAATGCTGTCAGAATGCAAAAAAGGAAGGTGAAAAAAAAACTATTATTTTGGCTGGAACCAACGACCTGAGAGGTGAGAAGTATTGTATGAGAGAAAACATAAAGGAATTATTGGAAGAAGTGAAAAAGAAAAGGGAGGATGAAGTTTGTAAGTCTGCTGCCACACACACACACACACACACACACTATGATAGAGGTGAACTGAGAAGGAAGGTGATGATAATTAATGAATCAACATGTATGCTGTGCAGAAGAAATGATGTAAAGTTTGTAGACCTAAGGCCTAAGTTTGATGGACATAAAAATTTGTACAATGCTGATGGATTGCGCTTAAATGAATTTTGAGTTAGGTGTCTAGGGAGAGTTTTGTTCACTGAGAGTGTGGAAGCACAAAGTAGAGAAAACTAAAGATGTTAGGGCAGATGCAGACAAGTTTGTGAAGGTACTCATGAAGCAAATGAATGTGAGAATGGTCAACAAGTGCAGAATCTAGTCGCTTGTGCAAAAATATTGAAGAGAATAGTCAATTCTTCCACAGATGACCTCCAGTGGACTTTGGATAGGTTTGTAGTTGTTTGTGCAGACGTCGGAATGAAGATCAGTGTGGCCAAAACTGAAACATTTGTGGTCTCAAGACCACCATCCCAGTGCACTCTACATGTAAGTGGAGTCCCAATGAGGCAGGTGGAGAAGTTTAAATACCTTGGGTCCATATTCACGAATGATGGAAAATGGGACGTAGAGCTAGATATTCGAATTGGCTTAGCAAGCTCAATATTGTGGGAGCTTAGCTGTTCGGTAGCATTGAAGCGGGAATTAAGCCAGAAGGCAAAGCTGGCTGTCTTCAATACGGTCTATGTCCCCATCCTCACCTATGGTCATGAGAGTTGGGTAATGACCGAAAGAATGTGGACATGAATCCAAGCGGCTGAAATGAGGTTCATTCGAGGGATTGCGGTGCTGACAAGACTTGACAGAGTCAGAAGCTCTGCAATTCAGGAAACCCTCAATACTCAACCACTGCTTCTCCGTGTTGAGAGATCACAGTTATGTTGGTATGGGCACCTGGTCAGAATGCCACGAGAAAGGCTCCCTCAGCAGGCCCTCTTTGCCAAGCCAGAGGGTGGGAGGCCATGTGGAAGGCCAAGGACTCGCTGGATAGATTATATCCAAAACCTTGGGTGAACACGTTTGGGAATCCCACCAGAACACCTGAGCTTGGTGGCAGAGGATCATGACCATTGGAAGTTTCTCTTGCAGTTGCTGCCCCCACAACCCAATTAGGAAAGGTGGGCCTTGAAGATGTATGTATAGTCAACTCAGGAAGTAAAGGTGGTTGGATTCCTAAGGGGAATGCTGCAATTTCTATATACTAACGACAGAAGTATCAGGAACAAAAGAGAGAGGAGTTTTTTGGCACTGGTTAGTGCAACTTTTGTTTGAAAGTTTTTTAACGCAGTTATACTATAAATTAAAGATGCCAAGAAATTATATTCTTGGTTTAATCCTTTATCCAAGTGTAAGCAAACAAAAATTTACATGTGAAGTAACTTTACAGCTGGGCTACTTGGATATAGAGGCTAATATATCGAGGCGCCATTCTGGTTTGCCAAGTGGTTAGCTATCCTCTCTCTAGCCAAAAGGCTGCAGGTTTGAATCCCACTGTGGGCATGGTTGTTTGTGATTGTCTGTAAAATACCAGTGGTGGTGGCGGTGCTGGGCGGTAGATGGCGGTGGTGCAGATGAGCATTTCCCAAATTTTTCCTACGACAGAATACTTCACAAATCCTGAAATTTTAATGGAACACCTTGGTTAGAGTTGAGTATCATCAGTCTTGTATTTAATGTAAAGCTAAGTGCACACTATCGCTACACGACACCAGCACTATGCTATTAAGGCAATCACACACTGGCCTTAATAGCACAATCCACACGCAAAATGAGGAGCACCTGATTTTAACTTGTCGCACCATTTAAAACCATTCCAGGCTCATATTAATTTTGATAATTTTTCACAGAACACTTATTCACTTTCCATGGAACACTGGTGTTTCATGATTTTGGGAAACCCTGGTGTAGATGATGATGGTAGTTGCGGTTCATTGTAGTTGATGGATTAAGTGGTGGAAACAGAGCTGTAGAGTAGGTGCCCTCTCTTGATGAGTCTTTGCACTCTCTGGAGGGATCATGTAATAATAATAATAATAATAATAATAATAATGACTTCACATCAATTGTCTTAGTATCCCATAATGTAATGCAAATTTTCTTAAGGACATGTATGATGCTATGCATTATTGGAAGGGCTACTACCCAGTTCAACCTTTATTGAGGTCTCATCAGTGGGAGCCAGACCCAAAAGTGATACCAAGGTTGAAGTAACGCAGAGTCATATTTCCATATCAAAGTAGTCAAAAGGTGTCACACCTTATTACTAAAATATTCTGGATTAGAGATAGATGTTTGAAATTTTTTTTTCTTTGTTATACTATAAATTAAAGATGTGAATAAATTATATTCTTGGTTTAATCCTTTATCCAAGTGTAAGCAAACAAAAATTTGTGCAAGAAGTAACTTCAAGACTGGGCTATCTGCATATAGAGGCTAATGACTTCACATCAGTTGCCTTAATATCCCATAATGCAATGTACATATCCTTATGCACATGTATGTATAATGCTATGCATTATGGGAAAGGCCACTTCGAGGTCTTGAGGTCTCATCAGTGGGAGCTAGACCGGATGGTGAGGGGGGAGGAATACTGCTGATGATAGCAGATGAATTTTGCAACCAAAAAGAATAGGAGATAGGCAGGAGGGTGAATTTTCATTTGTCTGGTGTGAGATCAAGACCAATACAACAAAATATATGGTTAGTTGCTGCTGAAGGCCAGAGGCTGTGCTAGCACTGATATGGAACATGCATCAGCAGACTGGTACAATGAGTGCAAATCAAGTAATTATTATGAGGGACTTCAACTTTGGAGACAGGTTTAGAAGGAGGAAAGATCACATGGCAAGAAGGAAATGGAATTTATGCATTTACTGAGGATGATTACTTCAAACAGAATGTGATGGAGAGTACCTGGGGGCACAAGACTGTAGGATCTTGTTATAGGATCAGAAAATCTGCCTGTAACCAGAAGACTTGTCTTTGTTTACAAATGACAGGTGTCAGAAATAAGGGGAATGAAATGGTTTCAGTAATTGAGTTTATTCGCCCCAAAATCATTGGAATAAGTAAAACATGGTTGAATGAAGATGATATCATAAAGGGAATAGAAATGGAAGGATACAGTGCTTTTCATGAGAATAGAAAGGGCAAGAAGGGAGGGAGGGGGGGGTGTTGCTAATGATAGCAGGAGAATTAAGTCCCCCATAAGGTAGACATGAAAGGGGGAAATAGCGGCACTGTTTATGAGGCAGTGTTGTGTAATGTGGAAGTTGACAAGAAGACATATTTAGTTGGATGTTGCTATAGGATAGGGAATGTGGAGGATGGTGGTGAAAAAATGTATAAACAACTTGGATTAGTGAACAAAGGAAGGGTAATTATTATGGGCGATTTTAATTATGGTGTAAAATCTGTTACAAGAAAAAATTAATAATTTGCTATGTTTAATTTTCGCAACCAACTTTCCACAATTTTATTTCTCTCAGTATTTCCTAATATTTAAAACGTACTGTGAAAATATTATGTGCTGAATATACTGTTATAAGAATTGCTGTAAAAGTGCATACAGGTCGACTTAATTGTAAAGCTTGGTAGGGATTATCCAGATTAGCAATGACATCTGCCAAAGGTCTTGAGGCTAAATGTTGTTAACAAAATGGGCAGCATTGACATCATAATGCTCTAGGCTCATCCCGGAAAAGTAGACCATGAGAACAAAGGAATAAGCATGATATATAAGGAGCTTGTAGCTCTTAGCTCCTTTTTTGGCTCACCTTTTCTGCAGTCGTCATCAAGGCTTTTCCATGTGGTCGTTGTTGGCTGTGTTCCCATGATTGTCAGTAAGTCTCCCACAGTTGTCGGCTGTGTTCCTGATGTCAGCCGTTTCCTAGTATCCAGCTGTATTTCTTTAACTGGCCATTCTCCAGGCCATAGAGGGTCGATAGTCCAATCTGGGAACTTCTTATGTCGGCAGTATCTCGATGAGGCAGGCTCTACAAGACTACCACCAGAGTAAGTCCTAGCAGCAAGAAGAAATTTTCCAGGAAAGCAATGGTCAAATCCTGAGGTGGTTTGCTGTAAAAGTTTTGGGACAGTTCGTGCTTGGTTATGTGAGTAAATAACAACTTTTGTATCTTTGTTAAAGTGTGTATCAGAATTGTGTGTGTGTTGCTTAATCGTTTGTAAACAGGCGGTTTCTAAACCAAAAGTGTTGTGGGAGAATAGTATGTTTATTTATGTGTTTGGATATTGAAAGTATGTTTAATCGTAAGACAGGGAATAGTGCTAATAAAAGTGTATGTAGCTAGACAAGATTTAAGTTGTTACATTTAAGGGATGAGTTTATGTTACTTGTGATCACAGTGCACAAATTTTTGTATTGCAATGTCACAGGAAACTTCCTTATAAGTTAACTTAGTGTTAAGTGCACTGTGAGTATCATTGCATGATTTACATTCTAATGTGTGTTTGATAGTTGTGTGGTTTAACTTATTACTATTACTATTATTACTATTATTATGGGCAACTCCAGGGAGTCATCAGACTCGTCGAGGGAGGCCCAAATCATCATCACAACTATTCGACATTCATACAGTATCTATCATACCTCGCCTTAAACTCATTCACTGTCACAGCATCCACCACAGACTCAGGCAGCGCATTCCACTCATTCACTACTCTAAAAGTAAAGAACCCAGCTCTAACACCTTTACTAACCACACTTTTGCTCAGTTTCCATGGATGTCCCCTAGTCCTCCCACAACCAGCCCTATTCTCAAAAATATCTTCTGAATTAATTTTATAGAAACCCTTCAGTAATTTGAATGTCTCAATCATATCTCCCCTCCTCCGCCTATCAACCAATTTTTGCAACCCACAAATCCTCAACCTGTTCTCATACAGTTCATTCCACAGACCTGCTATCATCTTGGTCACTCGGCTCTGGATCCTCTCCACCTCCTCCTCATCAAGAAGAAACCTAGGTGACCAAATCTGAGCACAGTAGTCGAGATGGGGTCTTATCAAGGCTCGATACAGAGGAACAATAACCTGCTTGTCTCTGCTTGTTAACATATTCTTCAGCAACCAAGTGATTTGATGAGCTGATTTGGCCACTTTTGCAATGTGTCCCCCTAAATTTCTATTCCTTATCCACCAACACTCCTAAATCTCGTGCCTCATCAATTTCCTGGAGCACGGTTCCACCAATGCAGTAAACTGCCTCCAATCTTTTCACCCCAAAATGCATAACCTTACATTTTGCCACATTAAACTGACATCCATTCTCCCTAGCCCAGACCTCCAATCTATCCAAATCATCCTGCAAAATTTTGACGTCATCTGCATTCACTATTGCCCTACCCAACTTCGCATCATCCGCAAACAAATGAACTGTTCCTCTCAGATCCTTTCCTATATCATTTATGAACAAATTAAACAGCAGTGGTCCAAGAACAGATCCTTGTGGCACAACACTAGTCACAGGCCGTCTTGTGGACTCTACTCCTGAGTAAACCACTCTCTGATATCTCTCTGTCAACCACCCTCCTATCCATCTCACCAACCCTATGTCCATTCCCATGCTGCAATTTACTGATTAGAATTCCATGCGGTATCCTGTCAAAGGCCTTAGCAAGGTCCAGTAGAATCACTCTAAACCCATTACCCTTATCCAGTTCAGCCGTCACTGTGTTATAATACGTGAGCAAGTTACTGAGGCATGATCTACCCTTCACAAAACCATGCTGTCCCCAATACAGTATCCCATTTTCTTCTATCCAATCTTGTATTTTCCTCTTGACTATTTTCTCTAAGACCTTGATAATGATTCCTGTTATGCTGATTGGCCGGTAATTTTCAACAGCAGCCTTGGAACTACCTTTGTGCAGTGGAACTATTTTCTCCTCTTTCCACCCCCTTGGGACTGACCCAGTCCTGAGGCTCAAATTAAACAAAATGGTCAAGGGCACTGACAATTCTTTGGCCGCTTCACGTACGACACGAGCTGGTATACCATCCAATCCCACAGATGTATTGACATTGAGGTTCTGTAATAGACTAGTTACCTCTACTTCATTCATCACAATTCCAGTATAAGCTGTTGGTTCTTCCATTTCTGCAAAGTCACCATCTGGATGATATACTCTTGCAAAGTGCTCGCTCAGTAATTCCACAACATCGACTGATTCGGTTACCTCCCTACCCTCAGCATTTTTTAAGATCATTCTACCATGAGCATTTTTCCTTTTACTTGCAACATATTGAAAAAACTGTTTGGGATTCTCTTTAGCCTGCATGGCCAATTTCCTTTCGTAATCTGCTTTTGCTTTTCTTACCACCCTTGTTATCATCCTGGCCTGAGCTTTATACTGTTCCTGAGCCTGATGATCACCCTTCTCCTTAAATTCCCTCCACAATTGTTTCTTTTTTTGCAGCTCAAGCTTAATAGTGTTATTCATCCATTTAACCCCTACTTGATTTATTATTTGGACTCTTGGTATGCAGTCAACCATTGCCTCCTGCAAACAGTTCTTAACCACCTCCCATGCACTATCAACATCCAGCCCTTGCAGTTTTACATGCCATGGCATTGAGCCAAGCACACACCTAAGCTTGTCATACTTACCAGCCCGGTAATTCCACATGTACCCTGTCTTAATTGTAAATTCGACTCCTTTAGCCACCTCCCAAGTCATGACCTTATGGTCACTCTCACCAATTGGTGGCAACATGGTCATGTTCGTTACAGCTACATTCTCAGTTGCAATTACTAGGTCCAGCACTCTCTGCCCCCTGGTATTTTCCAATACATGTTGCCGTAGATAGTTGTCCCTTAATAATTGCATAAAATCCAATTCCTTCCTCCCATGTGCCCTCTCCTCTTTCCAGTCAATGTTACCATAATTGAAATCACCCATAATAATTACCCTCCTTCCATTCATTTCTTCTATTTGCTTATATATACTATCCCCACCATCCACTCCATCACCCGGTCTATAGCAGCACCCAATTGTATATTTTGTTCTGCTAGATTCTATCTCACACCAAACAGCCTCAAATGTGCTTTTTTCCCCATCCTGCAGTTCAACTTCTATACTCCTTGGCTGAAGCTCATCAGCTATCATCAATAACACTCCTCACCCCTTTTTATTCACCCTGTCACTCCTGAACACGCTATACCCATCGCATTCAATCCCACTAGCTTTATCATCTTCTGTCAGCCATGTTTCACTAATACCAACAACCTGTGGCCTGGAAGTGCCAACCATGGCCAAAAACTCTTCCTTCTTGTTCCTAATACTCCTGGCATTAGTGTACATGAATCGCAGAAGCCCATTTGTCCCATCCCTACTTTGATGCCTTATACTAACTATCCCATTCTGATTTGTTGTCCGTCGTACTCGCCAGAGCATAATATACTCATTCATACACTTAACTGCCCCCCTTAAAGTCTGCATATCTACCCCCCCCCTCTTAATAAATCTAGTTTCCCTGAGTCTGTACATCCACTTCCACATCATTCATCAACACTCTTTCAAGTCTCTGTACACCAACTCCATTCAAATGTAACCCATCCATCTTATATAAGTCCTTTCGCCCATCGAACTCATTCCACACATCCACAAATTCCACACCACTCTCCATGCATAACCCACGCATAAAGTCATTGGCAATTATGGCCCTCCTTCTAAACACTTCGCTGTCATACCGCAGTAAGATACTCACCATCCTAACTCTCTCACTCTTCTCTTTTGCTACCTCAAACAACTCCCTCACATCCTCTATCATTTCCATTTTGTCCTCTTTCAAATCATTCGTTCCTGCCACGATTATCATCTCTTTCACCCTCTGTTTTTGCAGTCGAATAGATTCGCTGACGTCCTTTATGTTCTCACCCGGCTGGTACGACTTCGTTAAACTCTCAATTATTACGCCCATCTTAATAGCGAATCCCCATACAGCACTCGCTCCTTCATTTTATTGACGTTTGTGAACATTCTATTATTTGCCGTCACAGACTTCCGCCGGTTATTTGTCGGTACGTTCAACACACATTTTTCCATACGCTCCAGTTGTGTTTTGGCTCTGTGTATCGCGCCATTCAAACGGGCAATTTCGCTACTCGCATTTATCTCACCATTTTCATTATCGATCAAATCATCCATTCTTTCTGTGTTTCTACCTTCCTTTATACTTTCAGCGACGCTCTCACACCTATCTGGCACTACCACGCAATTCTCTAGCACACCGCCATTTTCTACATTCTGACTATCGTTAACGATATCAGTCTCGACACACGAAACACGCTTGAAGTCCTCATTCTCTTTACACTTTCTACACATATTAATTCCACTATCACTTTCTAACCAGACTCCCACCGCTCTTCGCAAGGAATACATCTCACAGACAGCACATTGCATAAATTCGTTTACATCAAAACTCTTATCTTATGTCATTTGTAATTATTGTTTTAGCAGAAAAAATAAATGTTGTGTTTTTGTAATTACCCGATCTGTTTTCCTTAGCCAATGCACTATCTCTAAAAATAAAAAATTGCCAAACTGAGGGCATTACAAATAGTTATTACGACTTGCATTTTAGAGAATGTTTTGTGATTATCTCCTGTTTTTCCAATCCCATCTTTCTAACAATATCCAATCAAAATTAGGCGGTGCAGTCGAAATAAAAAAATAAATTTCCTAATTTGACTTTGTGCAAGAGAGGGAAACTGCTCACATTAGACTTAGTAATATCACTAAGTTTGTCTAATGGGGGGGGGGGGGGAACACAAGTATGTCACGAAAGGATTAACTTTGAGAGGCTTATGTTTAAAGTAGAGAAAGCCTAAACATAGTAAGTTTGAATTAAATGAATACAAGTAAAGATAAAAATAAATGAATATAAGTAAACTAAAAATAAAATAAGTAAATTAAGAATAATAACAATTTTACAATGGCAGTATAGATTGTAATGAAGAAACAGCATTTGGGAATAAGAACTCAAGAACTCAAGCAGCATGTAAAGAAGGGCATGCGAGGATCAAGAGTTTTAGATCTAATTATATCATTAGAATTGTAAGTGGGGTTTCACACTTTCCTCCAGTTGGTGACAGTGATTATGAAGTGCTCACCTAGGTTGTGGCTAGCCATAATGAGGACTTCTGTGAGGAAAGGATATATGTGGAATTATAAGGCAGGTGATTATGACAGGCTTAGGAGACAGATTGGAGCTATAGCAGTAAGGAAATAAATGCTGGTTGGAAACTGACAAAGATATACATAACAGCATCACTGTGTAAATGTATTCCAAAGACCAAAAGGCTGAATAATGTAGATGTAAAATGTATGAATGAGGGGCTTAAGCACGAAATCTTGTACTCTGGAGGCAGTACCAGATGAATAATGGTATAAATCAATTTTATGAAGAGTATAAAGAACAAGCCAGGAGAATGACTCGGTAAGGAAAACAAAAGTGCATTATCAGCAGAAATTGACAAAACAGGTGAAGAAAATTCCTAGAGAGTTTTTAGATACGTGGCAAGTAGAAGGAAGAATTATCATTGTAAGGTGATCTTAATGGATGAAATTGGTAGAATGGTAACTGCTGCAGAAGACATTGTTAAGGTATTTAGTGATCAACTTATAAAGGTGTTTCATCCTCATTAGGGTGAAATCATGAGAAACTTAAGTGTAGAGGGCATAGGAGAGGATGGTTTAATTCTGAGTGAGCAGGAGGTATTTGAGGAAATAAATAACCTTGATGTCAATAAGGTGATACGATTTGATGACATGTTACCACATGTCTCAAGGGAATGTTTCAGGGAATTGACAGTAATATTAGCATGTTTGTTTAATAAGAGTCTTACAACAGCACAGGTTCCAAGGGAGTGGAACCTGTGCTGTTGTAAGACTCTTATCACCAATCTCTCTCTCTCTCTAGTATCTTCACCACAACTCTAGATATACAGATTGGCGAGAAGTAGGATACAGAATTGGGTTGAAAACAGCAGTATTCTTCATGGTTATAAGCATGGCTTTGTTAAGGAGAGAGATCATGTTTCACTAACTTACTTGTGTACTATAAAAAGGTGACAAATATTTGGACAGGGAAATGCATATACAGTAGTGTACTTGGAGTTTGCAAAAGCTTTTGATAGGCTCAAACATGACAAACTACTAAATAAATTGAAACAGATGGGATTGGATAACAGACTTTTGAGTTATATCAGTGAGTTGTCAGACAGGTATCAGAAAGTTGTATATGAGAGTGTGGTATCCCGTAAGAGGAAGGTCACTAGTGGTGTACTGCAGGGGTCAGTTTTGGGACCATTGTTGTTTAATTTGTATATTAATGATATTGGAATGGATTTAACTAGTGATATGTAACTGTTTGCAAATGATGCAAGATTGGGGAGAGCAATGCAGAGTGAAGCAGATTTTATGGCCTTGCAGGATGACTTGAATAGATTGCATGGATGGGTAGGTAAGGTGCAATTGTCAGTTCAATGTTGCAAAGTGTAAGGTTTGGAAATTTGGAAAGCAACAATGGGATGCAGAGTATACATTTGATGGAGAAACTTTAAAAGAGGTAGAGGAAATGAGAGATCTGTTAGTGATGGTGGACAAGGACCTGAAATTCAGGTGTTACATTACACAAGTTGTGAAGACATCACATTGGATAATGGCAATGATGTGGAGGACCCTGACATGCAGAAATAAAGAGGTTATGATGCCATTGTATAAGGCCTTGATCAGGCCTCATATGGATTATTGTACACAGATCTGGTCGCCAGGTTTTCATCGTGATGAGGATATGTTGGAAAGGGTCCAGAGGAGATTCACAAAGGTTATTAGTGATCATTGGAATGTGGAGTACGAGAACAGATTAAGAAAATGTATAGTGCAAAGCCCTACGAATAGGAGCAGGGGGGGGGATACGATTGAGACATAAAAGCTAGTCAGAGGTTGTTATCACAAGGGGCTATTGCTGGGAACTGTATAAAGAGGATGTGAGCAGAGGAGCGAGGAGAAGGTTCTTTGCATGGAGAGTGGTTGGTGAGTGGATTGCATTGCCTGAGTGTGTTGTAAATGTAGACACATTGGATCGTTTTAAGGGATGGTTGGATGAGTATTGTGTGCAATGGTGTGTACCTCCCACAATGAGTCTCTGACTCCATGCAGGTCGGAATGTTAATAATAATAGCAATAATAATAATTAAATGATTTTAAAAAATCAGTAGATTCATATATTGTTATTGTTGATGTAAATAACTATTTTTATTTAATCATATAATCATAATCATAATCATAATAAAATCGAATTCAAATTAAAAATTCTTATTGTATTCAAAACAATGTAATGTATCACATTAAAATGCTATTTTCTATAAATATCTTTACTGAACTTTATATACATTTTATTTTCCCCTAAAAATTTTAGTTTTAAAGAATGCAGCCCATGTAAGTGTAACAGTTACTTGATTTGGCATATGGCAGCACTTAAGTTGAGCACCCCTATGTTTAAAGGATGGTCATGTTTCTTTTGTCCTACAACAAGGTAACAAATGTATTGGACAATGGAGAAGCATATACATTAATGGTAAACTTAGATTTTTTAAACTTTTGATAGATTGTCAAACCACACAGCAAGTTGGTAACCAAAGTAGAGCAGATGAGTTTGTATTTCAGATTAGTGAATTAGATAGGTAACTAGTTTTCAGATAGGTATTAGCAAGTTAGAGCTAAGATGCAGAGGTGGGTTGATAACAGCAGTGTTCTCTGATGGTAAGCATGGGTTTGTTACAGGTTTGTCATGTTTTTCTAATTTTCATCCCTCATACAGATAAATTGGCCTTCAGAACACATGCAATTTACAGACAAAAATACTAGTGATTGTTGGCAGTAGATGGCGTTGGTGTAGATGATGATAGTAGTGGTGGTTCGGTGTAGTTGGTGGATTAAGTGGTAGAGATGGACAGTCGCTGAGTAAGCGCCCCCCCCCCCCCCCAATGAGTTTTTGGACTCGTTGGAGGTGTCACGAAATAATAATAATAATATAATAAGGTGACAAATGTATTGGACAAGGAAGATGCATATACATTTGTATTTAAGTAAAGGTGTACTTAAATTTTGCAAATGCTTTTGATAGATTGCCAACACAACAAGGCTGGTAACTAAATTGGAACAGTTGAGATTGGATTCTAGATTAGTGAACTGTATAGGTGACTGGCTGTTAGATAGGTTTCAGAAATTTGTGTATACAGATGAAATAAGAGGAAATTACTACAACAAGGTAATGAATGTATTTGGCAAGAGAGAGAGAGAGAGAGAGAGAGAGAGAGATGCATATACAATGGTATACTTAGATTTTGCTAAGGCTTTCAATAGATTACCACACATTGCATTGGTAACTAAATTGAAACAGTTGAGATTGGATTCTAGATTGACTAAACAAACACACGCAATAACCACAGTAATAAGTTTTAATAAGTAAATATTTCATCCTAAGTATCTTAGGATATCGTCAGTACAGTTAATTCGAACAATACTAGGAATAACATACAGTTAGGGTGCATGATTACAATGGAATCGTAATATGTGTGCAGTAGCGTGTTATAGAATTAAATTAAAATATATATGGAGGAGAAAAAAAAATTATTTTACACAATTTTGTGTGACAATTTCCCATACTTTAGGAATAGCAAGGAATTCATTACGGTTTAGATTTGGCCTGTGAAGTAGGGCTTCAACACTTTCTTTATATAAACGTTCATGTTTATATAAAGAACTGGTAGAAGTTTGGTCTTTTTCCAATGGACCCTATGGTTTAGGTTTTCAACTCTGTGTTGTGCGAGGACAGATTTTTGTGATTTGATAAGACGGATATGGTCTCGATGTTCCAAAATGCGTTTATGAACAGATCTACCTGTCTGTCCATAGTAAGACAATTTACAGGAGCATGGAACCTCGTACATGCCAGGTAGCAACAGGGGTGAGAGTTTGTCTTTAGGAGAAGGTAACAAGTTATAGATCTGGTTGATTGATTTGTAGGTAGTAGTAAGTTTGTATTCCTTCATAATTTTTGAAAGACATTCAGAGATGCCTTTGACATAGGTATGGGAATCCTATGGGCTTGTTCTTGTCTAGGTTGATGTGTGGGGAAGTGACTGATGATTCTTTGAGTTGTTTTAAGATTGTATCCATTTAGTATGGCTGCATTTTTGATTATTTCCAATTCTTGGTTTAGAGATTCTTCAGAGGAGCAGAATCTGTGTGCTCTGGTTACTAATGATTTAATGATGCCAAATTTTTGAGATAGATGATGAGCAGAAGAATTGTGAATATAGCAACCTGAAAATGTTGGCTTGCGATAGACAAAAGTGGAGATGGAACCATCTTCTTTTCTTTGGATGTGTAAATCCAGAAAGGCGATACCCTGTGAAGATTCTTTCTCTAGCGTGAATTTGATGAGAGGATGAAGAAGGTTTATTTTATCTAGAAACAGGTGTAGTTCTTGTTTAAAATGACCCCCAGAAATCTGGCCTCGCACAACACAGAGTTGAAAACCCAAACCATAGGATCCATTGGAAAAAGACCAAACTTCTACATAGATCTTTATATAAACATGAACGTTTATATAAAGAAAGTGCTGATACCCTACTTCACAGGCCAAATCTAAATCATAATGGTGTTCTTGCTATTCCTAAAGTATGGGAAATTGTCATACAAAATTGTGTAAAATATATATATATATTTTTTCCCCTCCAGATATATTTTAACTTAATTCTATTACTGCACACATATTAGGATTTCATTGTAATCATGAGCCCTAATTGTACGTTATTCCTAGTATTGTTTGAATTAACTGTACTGACAATGTCTTAAGATACTTAGGATTAAATATTTACTTATTAAAATTTATTACTGTGGTTATTACATGTTTGTTTAGTCATGAATTCTCCACAGTTTCATTGTACAATGGATTCTAGATTAGTTAGTTGGATAGGTGACTGGCTATCCGGTATCAGTAAGTTGTGTATATGGATGCTGTATCCTGAAAGAGAAAGTCACTAATGGTGTGCTGCAGAGATCTGTTTTGAAGCATTTGTTGTTGTTTACCTTGTATAGAAATGATATTGGGAGGACTTTAAGTGGAGATATGCAATCATTTGCAAACGATGGAAACTGGAAAGAACAATGAGAGAAGTTGAAGAGATGCTGTGACCTTACAGGAGGGCATGAATAGACTGTATAAGCAGGCAAGTCAGTGACTCTATCAGTTCAATGTTGCAAAATGTAATATTCTGAAATTTGGTAGGCAATGATGGGATGCAAATAGTGAGGAAATTTTGAAAGAGGTAGAGGAGATGAGAGATATGGGAGTGGTGGTATTCAAGAACCTGAAGTTCAGGGGTAATGCTGCACAAGTTGTAAAGTCATCAGATTATGGTAATGATGCAGAGGACCTTACCATGCAGAAATAGAGAGATTATGGTTCCATTGTATAAGGCCTTGATCTTGCCTCATATAGATTATGGAGGACAGATTTTGTCACCTGGTTTTCATTGTGATGAGGATAGATGCAGAGAGAACTGATTGAGGTGGTAACTGGTCTTTGTAATGTGGGATATTCAAGAACTTGAAGTTAAGGGTTAACACTGCACAAATTGCGAAGTCATTGGATTATGGTAATGATGCAGAGGACTGTACCATGCAGAAATAGATTTGCATTGATTTATTAATTATGCAGAGATTTGGTCACCTGGTTTTCACAGTAATGAGGATACATTAGAAAGGGTCCAGAGAAGACCAACTGTGATAGTAACTGGTCTTTGGAACATTGGTAAGGGATGGTTAACCTATGAATATCTCAGACACTGTATAAGGAGTGTGAGAAAAGGAGTGAAGAGAAATTTCTTTGGCTGGAGAGTGGAATGCACTGTCTGACAGTGTGGTGACTGCAGGCACATGGAATGAATTTAAAGCATAGTTTGATGAGCTTTGTATGCCATTGTACCTCCTGTTACAAGTTTTCAAGACTTTGCAGAGGTCTGGTGTTAATAATAATAATAAACATGGTGGCTTCAAGAATTTAGTCAGCTAGGATCTGGCATCATCCTGTGCGACTACTTCATATATCACAAAACTTCAGGCAGTATAATAAGAATTCAAGAAGTGCTCAGGCACATTGTGAAGATGTTCAGAAACAAGTTGTTGCTGACATTTCAGGCTCATGTAATAATACTGTTGAAAATCAACATACTGATATGGCAAGACATTATTCAGGTTTACTGTGGCATCTCTACCAGGTTATCACAACTTGCATGCCAACTTTGTCCTCATATGTGGCTTCAAAGTGAAGTGACAATAAAGATGATGCTAGATTTAAACATCAATCAGGACCTCTACCAATGAAAGCTAATTCTTAAAACTAATTTAGGAGTTTATTTAATTTATGAATTCTGCTTCTTTTTCCAGAGTCTATTTGGTTCAGAACTTTTTTTCCTTTGTTTAATATATTGGGGTGGCAAAGATAGGAAAATAGTTTCTGAAAGGTGCAGAAAGATAAGTTAAATTTATATATTTATTGTATGGTGATATCAACAATTTTTAATTTGGCGATTTCATGATAAATGGAGTACTTGAGGAGAGCATGACAAAATTTTGTTTCCTTAAGATTAAGGATGATAAACAAATGAAGGAAAAAAATGATACCGAGCTGTAAGGATGCAGAAAGAGAAGATTAAAATACAGTAAACCTTGATATAATGGACTAATTCGGGTGAGGGGTGTGTCTGTTAAATCTGAAAGTCTGTTATATAATAAAGTAGATTTCCTGAATGCATATGTTAAAAAATTGACAAATTAGCTAATTTACATGTTTTTACTTATGTAGAAACTTTTATGTAATTAAAATTAAGTACTTTATCTATGAAAAGTTTAATTTCACAGAAAAGTTTTCTATCTGAATTATTGCTTATAACAGGAAATTAATAACAAAAAAGAACCTGTTAATTTAATTATAAGAAAATCTTGGTTAAAAGCATTTTAAAATTAACAGGGTGTTAATTTTCACATGTGACATACAGACCGAAAATTTTGTCTGTTAAATCCGAAGTCCGTTAAATCAAGGTCCATAAAATCGAGGGTTTACTGTATTGTTATTCTGACTGGTACTAATGATCTGACAGGTAATAATTGTGGTATGCATGAAGATATGAAATAGCTGCCAGTACAAGTGAATAAGAAGAGTGATAAAGTAAAAAGTGTGAGCTGTTGCCATGATGTGATACAGGTGAGTTGAGATATTTGTAGATGCATGAGTTTGATGGAAGGGGCACATGGTCAGCATTCAAATGGATTTATAGTTAGATTTCTTAAGAAAGTATTATTCAGTGAGAATGTGGAAGTACATAGTAGCGTCAGAGAAACTAGAATATTTAGGAGGGATGTGGGTGAATGTATGTGTCCAGGTGACCTAGACATGTGTAAGTGGGAGAGTGATCACATGAACTGTATATCCCAAGGTCTTAATCTTATTTGGATAATCAATACAAGTAGTAAGAGAGGTGGTGGGATGAAGGGAGGTATTGCAGCTTATATATATATATATACTGATGCCAGAAATATTCATAATAAACGGGAGAAGATTTTGGCATTGGTTAGTTCAACTTGGCCAAATAAAGGCATTAGTGAGACTTAGTCAATGGAGGATGATCTAGTTATAGGGATAGAATGCAAAGTATATAGTATTTTCCAAGAGTACAGTAGTACAGAGGGAACAGAATGGGAGGAAGAATTTTGCTTGTTATAGTAAAAGAATTGAGTCCATAAAATGTATAAATACATCAGGAGGGTATAGAGATGTAGAACTCTGTTCACCTGTGGCTATCTGGTGTGAAATAAAGTCAAACGAAGAAATGTATAGTTGTTTGCTGCTATGAGTATAACAAGATGATCTGGAGGACATGCATACAATGAGTGCAGGTTGAGTAATTATTATTATGGGGGGTGGATTTCAACTATGGGCACATATATTGGAAGAAGAATGGTCATGGGGGCAGGGAGGAGGAAATGGAGTTTATACAGCTACTGAGAGATAATTCCAACTTCCATTCTCTGAAAGACAGAGAATGGAAGTTGGAATCTTGGAATGGAAGTTGTGGAAGGGACACATGAGACTCAAGAGTGTTGGATCTGGTCAGAGCATCAGTGAACTTACAGCAGTAATGAATGCAACCACATTGCATTTGCTTGAGAAAATCAGTCTTGTGATCCTGACCTGGGAGATTTCCAGACATGCAGAATTTTCTTTTAAGAAGGAGTATATGTGGTATTACAAAGCAGGTGATTATGACAAACTGAAGAGTTGGTTTAGAAAAGTGTCATGGCATAAACATTTGAAGGAGAGAGAGATGTTAACAGTGCATGGGAGATGGTCAAGAAGTGTTTGATGAAAGCATTAGCAGACTGTATACTCCCAGTCAGAAGGATAAATTAGATAGTAAGTAGATGGATGAATAGTATCATAGCAGGACTTGCAGAAAAAGTTGTGGAAGGAATATTATTATTATTAACATCTCCATGGAGTCAGACTCATCGTGGGAGGTACAAACTATTGTACACAATGCTCATCCAACCATTCCTTAAACTGATTCAATGTGTCTACATTCACAACACACTGAGGCAATGTATTCCACTCTCCATGCAAAGAACCTGTTTCTCACTCCTCTTATCACATTCTCCTTATACAGTGTCCAGCGATGGCCTCTTGTTCTACCCCCCCCCCCTACCATTCTATGAAAAATCTCTTCCATGACAACCTGATAACAACCCTTGACTAGCTTATGTGTCTCAATCATATCCTCCCCCTCCTCCCTCTTCCTCCTATTCACGAGGCTTTGCAACTTACATTCCCTCAATTTGTCCTCATACTCCATATTCCAAAAACCACTGATCAGCTCTGTGAATCATCTCTGGACCCTTTCAAACATATTCTCATCACCATGAAAACCTGGTGACCAAATCGTTGCACAATGATCTGCATGTGGCCTAATCAAGACCTTATACAATGGCATCATAGCCTCTTTATTTCTACATGTAAGGGTCCTCCTCATCATTGCCATTATCCAATGTGACGTCTTCACATTGGATAATGGCAATTATCCAATGTGAAGTGAATCCAATGTGAAGTTTACCAAATTTCAAAACCTTACACTTTGCAGCATTGAACTGACAGTTACACTTACCCTAATTCAGGCAATCTATTCAAGTCCTTCTGTAAGGCCATAAAATTTACTTGCCTCTGCGTTGCTCCCCCAATTTTGCATCATCTACAAACAGCTGCATATCGCTAGTTAAACCCATCACAATATCATTAATATACAATAATCTGCAGTACACCACTGGTGACCTTCCTCTTTCGGGATACTGCACACTATATACAACTTTCTGATACCCATCTGACAGCCAATCACAGCCAGACCTCCAACTCAGAAGTCTGTTATCCAATCCTGTCTCTTTCAATTTATTTAATAGTTTGTCATGTGGGAGCCTATCAAAAGCTTTTGCAAATTCCAAGTACACCACTGTACATGCATTTCCCTGTCCAAGATATTTGTCACATTTTTATAGTACATAAGTAAGTAAGTGAAACATGATCTCTCCTTAACAAAGCCATGCTTATAACCATGAAGAATACTGCTGTTTTCAACCCAATTCTGAATCCCACTTCTCACCAATCTCTCTAGTACCTTCACCCCAACTCCAGATATACAGATTGGCTTATAATTTGAAGCCACAGCCTTATCACCACTTTTATGCAGTGGAATAATTTTTCCTTCTTTCCACTCCCTTGGAACCTGTGCTGTTGTACAATGTTTATTAAACAAGCATGCCAATTCCCTGGAACATTCCCTTAATTAAACATTCCTCTCCTATGTTCCTCTACACTTAATTTTCTCATGATTTTACCCTAATGAGGATGAAACATCTTCATAAGTTGATCACTAAATACCTCAACAATGTCTTCTGCAGCAGTTACCATTCTACCATTTTCATCTATTAAGATCACCTTACCATGATCATTATTTCTTCTACTTGTCACATATCTAAAAAACTCTCTAGGGTTTTTCTTCACCTGCTTTGCCAATTTCTGCTTATACTGCACTTTTGTTTTCCTTACTAACTGAGTCACTCTCTTGACTTGTTATTTATAATTTTCATGAAACTGATTATTAATATTAAATAAGTATTAAATTAAAAAAAAATAGATGACCGAAGAGGGAAAGAAACTGGCATTGTGGAGGTGGCACAAAATGAGTAGAGATAATCAGTTGCATAAGGAGCACAAAGAACAAGCAACAAAGGTGACTTGCTTGGAGGGTAGCAAAAGTGCAGTATGAGCAGCATTCAGCAAATGAGGCTAAAAGAAATCATAGGGAGTTTTTCGATATGTGGCCAGTAGAAAGAAGAATGATTATGGAAGGATGATGTTGGTCAGTGATAATGAGACAATGATAAACACTGAGAAGGATAATGTAAAGGGGTTTGATGAGCATTAAAGTATTGCATCCTTGTGATTGTAACATAATGCACTACTTGAGAGCAGTGAGAATGGGGAGGAAATAAGGATGGTAAGTGAGCAGGAAGAATATGAGGAATTAAGTAAAGTTAATGTCAACAAGCAGAACAATTTTGCCATCTTTCCACTCCTTTGGAACTTGGGCTAATCTAAAACTCATGTTAAAAATGTAAGTTAAATCATCTGTTGATAACTTCCTCTAGCACTCGCTCAGGACTTGATGTATATTACCACGGAGACTTGAGGAAGTGCTCCAGGAAGTTATCAACAGATTTAACTTACATTTTTAACATGAGTCTTAGATTATCCCAGGTTCCAAAGGAGCAGAAAGATGGCAAAATTGTTCAGCTTCATAAAGGGGAGAATAAGACTAAGGATCAAGGGCAGCTCATGCATAGGCAGTGCAGAACTGCAGCACCCCCAATTTTTCTCGATATTTAAATATATTTATTAATTTATTTATATTTGCTTGTAATATTTAATTTTATCATCAACAATCCTATACAATTCTCTTATTTTGTATAAAAAATAATAAAAATCCATCTTGTAGCTCTTAGGAGTGTGAAGGATGCTAGCAGCACTGTGTTTACTATAGTGTCATATTGCTATGCTCGCAAGCATATGCACATCATAGTGAGATGCGAGCTAGTAGCATAATGTGGCACTGTCTGTCGCACAGTTCCACTGTTGTTTATATGCAGTTTGCGCCAGTAGTAGAGCGTTCATAGTGCTTATCGTGTTTACTCTCTCTCTTTAAATATTTGGACATTACAGTTCAAGGCTTAACATTTGTTAGTTTTTATTTTAGAACATTATTGGGGTTATTGACAATTATGACCTCAGAAATTTTAAGTAATTTTGAATTATACTAAACTGTATAATTTTATCGATAATAAACAATATTTTTTTGAAGTTAAATTTTAAAACATTTTTTTACCATAATTTTATCCAAACACACATGCACTGTACTTACAGTGTGTATGTATATTTCGAAAGTTGCAGTACAACCACGATTTCAAGCCATGAGCGACCACTGCTAAGGATTCGAATTATAGAATAGTCAGCTTGTTTGGAGTTGTGGTGAAAGTGTTAGAGAATCTGGTGAGGACAAGGATTCAGACTGGGTTGGCAGCAGTAGAATTCTCTTTAATGGACAGCATGGGTTTACTAAAAGAAGATCATGTTTTAGCAATCTGCTTATTTATTATAACAAGGTGATGAATACATTGGATAAGGAGAATGCACATACAGGTATATTTGGATTCTGCAAAAGCTTTCAACAGATTTCTGCATGACATAGTAGTTCGATTGGAACAGATGGGATTGGAGATTGGCTGCCTGATAGGTATCAACAGGTTGTGTATGGGGAAGATATATCTCAGAAGAGGAAAGTCACTAGTGGTGTGCCCAGGGGTTTGCTTTGGGGCCATCATTATTATTATTATTATTATTATTCATGCCTTCATGAAGTCAAAAGACTCATCATGGGAGGTCCTTCCTAAGAAACACAAAGTCTATCAAGACTCATCGAGGGGAGGCCCCCCCTAAGAAACACAAAGTCTATCATACCACTCCTTAAACTCATTGGCCATTCTCACTCTCACCACTCCATCGGGCAATGCATTCCATGGTTCAACCACCCTCCATACAAAGAAACCACTTCTCACCCTCTTGCTCACAGATTCCTTTCATAACTTCCAGGGATGGCCTCTTGTCATCACTCTTTCCCGCTGTTCAACCAAGTGAAAGAACTCCCCAGTGTCAACCCTGTAACCACCTCTCAACAGTTTAAAAGTCTCAATCATATCACCTCTCCTTCATCTGGCCACCAATCTCTGCAGTCCACATTCCCTCAGCTGATCCTCATAACTATCCTTGTACAGTCCTGAAACCATCTTTGTTATTGTACCCTTTCCACAGTTAATTTATCCCCTTCAAATCCTGGGGACCAAATCTGAGAACAATAGTCTAAGTGTGGTCTGATCAGGGTCATATACAACGAAATGATAACTGTTTTATCTCTGCAGGTCAGCGTCCTTCTCATTATTGCAGCAATCCTCTGTGTTATCTTCACTACCTTTGCAATATGTCCCCTAAATTTCAGCTTTCTATCAATCATCAACCCCAGATCTCTTGTTTCTCCTACTTCCTGCAGTATAGCTCTTCCCATAGAGTATATTATTGTTTAATTTGTATTGAAATAACATTGGAAAGGATTTAAAAGGTTATATAGTTGTTTGCAGATGATGCAAAGTTGGGGAGAGTGATGAATGATTAGTACAGCGTATGTTATATAGGGAGCCTCCATAGCTCAGTCAGTATAGACGAAGTTGTTTGGTTGGAAAGACCTAGGTTCGATTCCCGTCAGTGACATGAGGAACCTTTATCTGGTCTCTTTCAACTAAAGGTGAGTTAGGTGGTCTCATATGGAGGTAGGAGGTTTTTTCACCTAGAAACTCATGCTTTTCTAAACCAGCCCGTGAACACACACATCTACAGACATAGGACACACCAGGAGACATAGGGCTAACTACCTTATCCTTGATACGGTAGCAGTCAATTGTAGAAAAATCCTCGACACAGCAAGATAAAAGAGGAGGGAAGGAATAATAATAATAAGATGTTATATAGGTCTTGTGGGGGGGATGGGTTTGTTGATATTAGGTAAAAAGTATATCCTGGGGGGGGGCAAGAACCAAAGGGTTTGAGTCTTTTTTGTTTCTTATCCTAAAGTTCTATCCACTTAGATAGGACTTTAGATAACTCACATGTTTCATTGAATTCCCCCCATAAGACATAATAGATGCCACTGATGCTCCATGCTACAAATTGTCAAAACAGCTGACAAAGTCTCCCTCCCCCCTCTCACTGGACTTACCACATCCTATGTAAAAAACTCTACCCATTTTAAAAACCTTGATTGAAAATCTAACTTTAAAGAATACAGATAAATTGGTAAATTTTGACATCACCTTACTGTTTACTAATATTCCCTTGAATGACACCTTAACATGCTTAAAAAAACATTTTCCCTTTTGATATCTTAGATCTCTTTTCTGATTATTTATCATCATTTCATTCTTTCTGGTTATTTTTCTTGGAGGAATAAAATTTACAAATATCACCCTACTTGCCAATTTTTACATGGAAAACTGAAAAATGAGCCATAGACTCAGGCCCTACTCCTTAAACCTTCTATCTGGCTAAGATATGTAGATAATGTGTTGTTCTCTATTTAGCCTCATGGCCCTGACACATTAGATTCTTCCTCTTTCACCCCAATAATCTACATCCAAGAATCCAGTTTACAATGGAAAAGAAATATAACAATGCTTTACCTTTCCTAGATACCTTAGTGACATATTATCGAATAATAACCTTTCCTTCACTGTATATAGAATACCCACTCACACAGGGAGATGCATTCACAAACTTTCCCACCACCATCCCTCTCAATAATATGGCATCATTAAAACTCTAACCAATAGAGCCTATAATCTTTGTTCCAGTGGAAATGCTCTTTCAACAGAATTCAACCATATACACCATCACTTTCTATCCAATGGCTGCAGTGCTCGCAGAATTAAAAAAAAATGACCCCTCCCCCCCCTAAATCCTTGGCCAAACCTTCAGAAGGATTTCAGAAATGCTCCTATATCCATGGTATATCAGAATAAATAGCCAGGTCTTTAATAAAAAAAATATAACCTCTGGGCTGCTTTCAAGCCCCACTTGAAACTTGCTACCATTATCTGTTCCACCAAAGATCAGCTCCCTCCTCTCTCAGTGACTGCAGTATATAAAGTCTCCTATTCCTGCAAATTGGAATACTTTGGGCAGACAGTAGATGCTTCTGCAATCACGACTATGGTCAGTCTGGTCTTGCAGACATGTATTGGATACTACTCACAGGATCTTGTGGAAGAAAACCATCATTCTCCATTACATTAAATTTAAAAAAGAAAGACAGTTTTTAGAATATACAGCAACACTTAGAAATGACCTGAATTTAAACAAATATGGGTGCAAAAAAATTTTCAAAATTTGAGAAACAATAATCGTCAGGGATCACAATTTACATCTTAGGCTGACTACAAATGGCCATAGAGGGTGTACCACCTAGAAGATACGAATTTTGATTCGCCCATGTGTTTCATTGAGTATCATGTTGTCTTTCTGTGTGTGTTACAAGTGTTATTTGTAATCCATGAAGGTGTCTCGGTGACTGAGATGAAATATTGGAAGCATTAAAATGAGTTTTTAATCCTGTCTTAGTGCTATCAATACTCCACTAAACCTCCAACATGATGTCCTGCCAACACTTAAGCCTTAACAACATGAATCTTTTGACTTTGTGTGTAGAGGCTTAAGTGGTGTGAGGACATCATGTTGGAGATTTAATGAATTGTATACAGCACTCAGAAAGGATTAAAACAGAATTTAATACTTCCTATATTTTGTCTGTCACTGAAACATCTTCAAGGATTACAAAAAAACTAATGTAACATATACACAAATACCTCACAATACTAAGCCCAACCACGTGGGTGACTCTAAAGTCCCATCTAGGTGGAGCACCCTCTAAAGGCAGTTGTAGGTGGCCTGGAATGTAAGGTGGGATCTCTGATGATAAGTGTTTCCCAAATCTTAGGAAGCTTAATGCAACCGTATTTATTAAGATTTGGTTGATTTCTGAAAGCTGCTGCTGATTCTAAAAATAGTCTCTCTTTTTTGAATTTGCTGTGATGGAGCATGGTGGTTTTTTTTCCATGAGATCCTGTGGGTTGTATCCAAGACATGGTGAGCCAGGCCTGACTGACCGTAGTTTTGGTTGCAGAGGTATGACTTGTGTTCCTCCAGGCAGATGGTTGGTGATCTGCCTGTCTGTAAAAAATACGCCAGCTTACAGGACCACTGTACTTTATAAACTCCAGGCACTGAGAGAGGGGGGGGGGGGGCAGCTGATCTTTTGTAGAACGGATAAGGGTAGCAAGTTTGCAGCGGGGCTTAAATGCTGTCTGTAGGTTGTACTTTTTTAAATTCTTGGCTATTTTTTCTGATGTGCCACAGATGTAGGGTATAGTGATGGCATTTCCAAACTCTTTCTGAAAAGAAGACCAGGGAATGGGGGAGGAACTGATTATTTTTTAATACTGTGATTGCTGTAGCCATTGGAGAGGAAAGTGTTGTGTATATGGTCAAGCATGGTATTTGTTTATATGTTACATTAGTTTTTTGTAATCCAAGAAGATGTCTCAGTGACTGAGATGAAATATAGGAAGTATTAAATTCTCTTTTAATCCTTTCTGAGTGCTGTATACAATCCATTAAGTTTCCAACATGATGTCCTCACAGCACTTAAGTCTCTACACACGGATTCTAATCATTCATGGAGAAGAAATAGCATGTAAATTCAGACATTATGGTAAGTCGAAACTATGACTATCTAGGTAACTAAATAGGCTGGCCTTTTTAAAAAGATGTTGGGATACAAGAGTGATACCCAACTGTGTTAAGCTAAAGATCAACTTTCATTCCAAAAAAGCACTCAGCATATATAACCAGGCCAGCTTTGCACTACTGAGGGAACAAATCGCCGCTACTCGTGCCACCCTCTCCAAGACGAACACTGCCATTAGCTCTGTACAATCAGAGCTCTCTGCTGTACTTAACCCTGAACTTTGGTCCATTTTCTCTGGCATCTCAGAAGCTTCTGCACAGAAGGAATTTCAAAAAATAAAAAATAAACATATTAAAAAGTATAACAATCTGTGTAAATCCAAACCACAAAAACTCAAATTCAACCACTCCAGACAGCAGTTAATTTATCTTCCAAAAGGCTCAACAATGATGCCGTCAGTGCCCTAAGCCTCGGCCACAATTTCGTGGTTGCACTAAAAGACGTGCCAGTACTTGATGTAATGTATAATATCGAACACAGGATCTGTCGCTTAGCGCCGGAGATAGCAAATAACATCAGAATTGATGTCGCCAACCTCTTCACCTCCAAAAAGTAATTTATCGTGCCAACGCACTGCTCTCAGGAAATTATGGAAAGACAAAAGTATCGTCATCACCAGAGCGGATAAGGGTAATGCCAACGGAATACAATAAAAAAATGGAGATTATCCTCCGAGATCTATAAAAAAGTATCTTCCTGGCCATCGGACATTACAAAAAAACTCAAACCTTTCTGTCTCCCCCCCCCCTCAATATATGGTTTACCAAAAATCCACAAACCCAATTCCCCAATAAAATCTATAGTAGATGCCTTGCTACAAACTGTCAAAACAGCTGGACAACTCTCTGACCTCCCTCATTGGACTTTCCACATCCTATATAAAAATCTCTACTGATTTTAAAACCCTAATAGAAAATCTAACCTTATATAACACAGACATATTGATAAGCTTTGACATCTCCTCACTGTTTACCAATATTCCCTTAATTGATACCTTAACACTCTTAGAAAACGTTTTTCCTTCTGACATTTTAGATCTCTTTTCCTTTGCCATCAATTCTGGTTATTTTTCTTGGAAGAACAAAATCTACAAGCAGATAGAGGGAACAGCCATGGGTTCCCCCTCTTCCCCCCCTTGCTAATTTTTATATGGAAAATTTTGAAAAATGAACCATAGACTCAGCCCCTCTCAAACCTTCTATCTGGCTAAGATATGTAGATGATGTGTTCTCTATTTGGCCTCATGGCCCAGACACATTAGACTCCTTCCTCAGTCACCTCAACAGCTTACATCCAAGAATCCAGTTTACATGGAAAAGGAAAAGAAGAATTGTTTACCCTTCCTAGACACCTTAGTTACACGCCTTCCTAAAGGTACACTTTCCTTCACTGTATATAGAAAACCTACGCACACAGACAGATACATTCACACACTCTCAAACCACCACCTTGCTCAATAATATGGCATTATTAAAACTCTAACCAAGAGAGCCCACAATCTTTGTTCCAGTGGAACTGCCCTTACAACTGAGCTTGACCATATACACAACATTTTCCTCTCCAATGGCTACAGTGATCATAGTATTAAAAAAATAATCAGTTCCTCCCCATTCCCTGGTCTTCTCTTCAGAAAGAGTTTGGAAATGCCATCACCATACCCTACATCTGTGGCACATCAGAAAAAATAGCCAAGAATTTATAAAAGTGCAACCTACACCCAGCATTTAAGCCCCAGTGCAAACTTGCTACCCTTATCTATTCTTCAAAAGATCAGCTCCCTCCTCTCTCAGTGCCTGGAGTTTAAAAAAGTACCCTGTTCCTGTAAGCTGGCATACTTTGGACAGACAGGCAGATCAGCAACCATCCACCTGGAGGAACACAAGTCAGTCATACATCTGCAACCACGACTACAGTCAGTCAGGCCTGGCTGACCATGTCTTGGATAGAACCCACAAGATCTCATGGACAAAAACTACCATGCTCCACCAGAGCAAATTCAAAAAAGAAAGACTATTTTTAGAATCAGCAACAGCTTTCAGAAATCAACCAAATCTTAATAAATATGGTTGCATTAAGCTTCCTAAGATTTGGGAAACACTTATCATCAGAGATCTCACCTTACATTCCAGGCCACCTACAACCTCCCTTTGAGGGCACTCCACCTAGATAGGACTTTAGAGTCACTCATGTGGTTGGGCTTAGTATTGTGTGGTATTTATGTATATGTTACATTAGTTTTTTGCAATCCCTGAAGATGTCTTAGTGAAAGATACGAAATATAGGAAGTATTAAATTCAGTTCTAATCCTTTCTGAGTGCTGTATACAATCCATTAAGCTTCCAACATGAAATCTTTTGACTTCATGAAAGTCTGTGATTCAAAAAAAAAAAAGAAAAAAAAAAAACTGCTAATTCCTTTTATTCTCCAAATGGAGTAGGTAAGGCCATTTAGCTCTAACTTTTGAAGTCAGCTGGTCCAGTGCTATTAGTGACTTTAATTGGCACCCGGGGAGAAGAGTCCAGTAGATCCCAACCCCTAACACTATATAGTATTGCCTGAAATAGAGTGTTCTATGGTTAATTTTCTTTTAGTTTCTCTAGAAGGGATTTTTTTTCAAAGCCTTTCTTCAACCCATTCCCAAGTTAATCAGTTTATGGAATGAGCAAGCAGGTTTCCTCCTGGAATCTTGTCCATGCCGAAGATTGAGTAACTTGGGAACTGGTTCAAGAAAGGCTTAGAAAAAGTTCATTGACTAGAATTGAACTTAGAACAGTTTTCCTTCAGATGGTCTAGTGCTATGGATGCAAATGTCATTTTTAAAGGTCTACACAGGTCTCTGGAATAATAATAATAATAATAATAATAATTATTATTATTATTTAATATTAGTATAAAAAACCAATAAATAATAACAAACTGGTGTCATCCTCAGATAAGCTAACATATAAGCTTCGAGGGTGAAAGCAGAGAAATTACTTCTCATTCAAGATGTATCATATGTAACCAAATGCATGTATTGGCAAAGATTTGGATGGAGATATTCAGTTGTTTGCAGATGATGCAAAGTTGGGATGAACCATAAAGAGTAGTGAAGATGTTGTAGCCTTGCAAGAAGACTTGAATAAATTGAGTGATTGGGCAAACAAATGGGGATGTGAGTTCAATGTTGCAAAATGTAAGGTTTTAAAATTTGGAAAACAAAGATGGGATGCAGAATTTATGCTTGGTGAGAATATATTGTTGGAGGTAGAGGAAATAAGAGATCTGGGGGTGATAGTGGATAAGGATCTAAAATTTAGGGGACACATCTTCAAAATTTTGAAGACAACACAAAGACTTCTGAGAATGATGCAGAGGACACTGATGTGTAGAAGTAGGGAGATTCTTGTTCCATTGTATAAGGCTTTGATTAGGCCACACATGTACTATTGTGCCCAGATTTGGTCACCGGGTTTTCAGAAGGATGAAGGGATGGTGGAAAGGGTCCAAAGGCGACTGACTAAGGTAGTTTCTGACCTCTGGAATGTTGAGTATGAGGAAAGACTGAGAAGATGTAATTTGTAGAGTCTGGTGGAGAGAAGGAAGAGGGGAGATATGATAGAGACCTACAAGTTGGTAAGGGGTTGTTATAAGATCAATGGTGGAGAAGTTCTACAGAGAATAGTGGGAGATCAGGGGGAGAACCAGATGTCATCTCTGGAAACTATATAAAGAGGGTGTGAGTAGGGAGTGAGAAGCAGGTTTTTTACGTGCAGAGTTGTGAATGATTGGAATGCCTTGCCTGAGAGTGTAGTGTCTGCAAGGAGTTTGAGTGTGTTTAAGATACGATATGATGAGATGTGTGTGTGATAAAAGGACCTCCCAGATGAGTCTTTGACTCCATGAGGTCTTGGGTAATAATAATAATAATAATAATAATAAACCAATATATGTAATGTATGTATTATATGTAAACAAATGTGCGTAATGTAAGTATCACATGTAAACAAATGTAAGTAATGTAGCATATGTAATCAAATGTAAGTAATGTATCATATGTAATCAAATGTATGTAATGTATGTAATAACTGTAATAAATGTATGTAATAACTGTAATAAATGTATGTAATAACTGTAATAAATGTATGTAATTTATGTAATAAATGTAACGAATGTATGCATTGTAATAAAAAAAAATGTAAATCATGAGTTTACATTGTATGTTTGTGAGAATTAGGAAATATAATATTTAGATTGCATATGTGTAAATACTGTTGTATAATCACACCTTTTCAAACTTGAAAAAAAAAAAAATAGTGAACTACAACATGTAATATTATACAACTTATGTAACTCTGAACAATATAATTGTAAATTATTACTATGATTGTTATTTAAAAAAAAACTATTATCATCATTACTATTTAAATCTCATTATATGTAGCACAAAGTGCTGAACCTTGTAAAATAATATACTGAATAGATGATCATTGTACATATGTAAATATTTGAAAGAACAATAAAAAAATGATTATTATTATTATTAGTGCAATAATTTTTATTATTATTAATAATAATCTACATTGTTGAACAGTTTGAGAGAAAACCCTAATAGAGAATGGCATTATCACAGAAGATTGTAGGATCTTAAATACGAGAATAACAAAGAAGGAATATTATTTTAAATTTCACTTAATAAGAAAATTGTTTAACCATTATATCAATGACATTGTCCTTGGATTGCAAGATTACAAGAGAGTGTGGACTGCAAAGTTTGGTGGATAGAAGAAGGAGCGGCGATATGATAGAGACTTTTAGACTGTTGAGAGGTGGTTACAGGGTTGACACTGGGGAGTTCCTTCACTTGGTTGAACAGCGGGAAGGAGTCATGACACGGGGCCATCCCTGGAAGTTACAAAAGGAAACTGTGAGAAAGAGGGTGAGGAGTGGTTTCTTTGCATGGAGGGTGGCTGAACCATGGAATGCATTGCCTGATGGAGTGGTGAGATCGAGAACGGTCAATGTGTTTAAGGAGTGGTATGATAGACTTTGTGTTTCCTAGAAGGGACCTCCCAGATGAGTCTTGATTGACTTGTGTTTCTTAGAAAGGACCTCCCACGATGAGTCTTTTGACTCCATGGAGGCCTGAATAATAATAATAAGAAGAAGAAGAAAAACAAATTTCAATTTTTTTTGTATGTTATGCTCTCTCTCTCTCTCAAGTTACATGTGCATGTAAGACATGCACAGGTTTAATTAAAATCATTAAATCATTTAGATAATTTAAATTTAAATGATTGTATATCACATGTATAAACTGATTCAGACAGAGGTTGTTCAACCGATATTGATATGATTATATTTTTAAAATATCAATTATGTTAATAATATACAGTAAACTACATTTTAAACATTAATGTTACCAAATCAAAAATATGTTAAATAAGTATCGTACCTCCAAAGCTTCTTTAAGGTTTTCTTTAGAGTTAGTTTTAGCAATTACAAGCATATGATTATCAACATGATATCTTAACAGGACCTAAATGAAGAAATTATAAATTACCCATTAAAGCTATTCATTCTTTCCAATAAGAAATGTGCTAAATGTTAATTCATATTGATATACAATCAATTCTCCCTATAGCAAACTCGAATTTCCTTGAAAACAGCAGTGTGCCAATATGAATTTTTTGGAACTTCTGAACTGTTACAATGGGTAAGTTTATTACAATGGTATTTATTGTAGTGAAAGTAAACTGTAGAAGGTATGTTTTTGTAACTCAATGCAGACAATTTATTTCTGTAATGACAGAGAAAGTTACACATGAAGGTTACACTACTACAAATTACCACAACAGAGACATTATATATAATGTAGACCCACAGTAGACTATGATGGTAGTGAATCAAAAGAAACACATCATTAATTAGAAGACCTCATATTGGAAACCAACCCAAAAATCAATCTGATAAGAATGGGAGATTGGAATGCATAGTGAGTGAAGGCAAACAAAATGAAATAACATGACAATCTGGCCATGGAACAACATAATGAAATAACACAAAATAATAGACTTCTTCCTAGAAGAAAAACTTATAATCACAAATATGTGGTTTAATGTACATAAAAGAATTTTGCTGTCATCTGGAAAAATCCAGGTAATAGTAAAAGGTATTGACTTGGCTATATATTATTATGAGATCAATAATCAATAGCACCTTCAGGATAACTTATAGACATTTTTACTTGCTTTTTTTTAAATCTAAGTTATCCTGAAGGTGCTATTGATTCTGACCATTGCTTAGTGTCTAATGAAACCCATGCTAAATCTTAAGCAATTAAAGAAAAATGAAGGAAGACAGGCATGATACACAGAAATCCTAAGACTAGATGCTACAGGAAGTAAGTTCCAAGAGAATCAAGAAAACCAACAGACAATAAAAGACTAATGGAAGTTCCAAAAGAATCCCTATTACAACTACATTTCTAATTAGTACAGATAACCTACATATCACATCAGATTCACAATTACCTTTAAATTTGTACTGACTACAACCCCCCCCTTCAATTTTTTTATTTGAGAGAACTAGATTCCTAATTTTGATCATTCTTGAACATACTTGCCTCATCAGTGATTGTTCACACTCAACTCAACCACTCCCTTATAGATAATAGCTTCCCTGTTTTCATTTTTACATTCAGTGAACATTACTTTCTTGAGAATACCAAATGAACCCCAAATCCACTAAGTGCAACTATCAGCATTATAGAAACCCTTTTGTCTGTCAATTCAGGCCATAGGTTTACAAACTGCACATCATTCCATCTTCACAGTCTATGCACTGATTCATTTGCAATCACAGTATCCTTGTCAACCTACATCTATCATATCACAGCAACAGCAAACTCACAGTCACTACTCCCTCACTTTTCTGGTGACATTCCAAGGGAGTGTAAAGAGGGTAAGATTGTTCCATTACATAAAGCGGGCTCCAAGACAGAAGTAGCAAATTACAGACCGATTGGTATCCTGGCGCAGTGGATAAGGTATTGGAAAAGAAATAATTCAGAGATGGGTGGGTAGGAATGTGATATTCTATGGTATGTAGCATGGGTTTGTAAAATATGGGTCCTGCCTAATAATTTATTCACACTTTATAAAAGAGCAATGGAATTAGATATGGGAAGTGTTCACACCGTGATACTGATAGACTTTGCAAAGGTATCAGACAGAATACTACATGGAAAACTATTACATAAATTGGAGCTAATGGGAATGGATATGAAGATAGTAGCATGGATAAGTGGAGTGGCTGAATGATGGACACCACAAAGTAGTATCTGGTGGAGTGGAATCTAGGCAAATGAGAGTAACTGACAGAATGCCTCAAGGCTCTGTACTAGGAGCCACTACTCTTTTGATTTGTATATTAATGATATAGGGAATGATTTAAAGGATGATATTCAGCTGTTTGCTGATGATGCAAAACTAGGGAGAGCAATAGTTGATAAAGGTGATATAGATATCTTGCAGGATGGCAATGTGGGCAGAGGATAACTGTTATCAATTTAATGTTGCAAAATAGGGATGAAAAGATTACATACTTAGTTGTACTAATGGTACCAGATCGCACAGGAAATTGAAGGAGCTAGGGATTTGGGGGTGTTTGTGGACAAAAATTGTCTAGTGTTTCAACTTTTTACAATGAAGCACCACAGTTTTTTTTTTAATTCAATTCTACACATAGCATCCAGAGCATAGTCAGCCAGGTGTAGCTATCCACAGATGTGATGACAGATGTATTTTTGTGTTCTTCTAACAGATGCTGATTGCTTTTTCAGTTTATATATAAAACAGTCCAGCTTGCAGAAACTAGAAACTCTTAAAGTCCCTACAACTGAGAAAGAGGGGGGGAGGGAATTGATGATCGTTGAGAAAGGCAGTAAAGGTAGCTAGTTTGTTGTGACATTTGAAACCGTATGAAAATTGTATTTCAATTATATTACCAGAAATTTTTTCTGAAATGTATCAGATATAGGGAATAATTAATACAATTACTACAGTTAGTTAGTGTGCTGTGGTTTAAGTGTGTGTGTGGGTGGGTGGGGTGGGGGGGAATTAGTATTTGCATTTTGTTCGAATTAGCCATTAGTTAAGAAGGTAATAATAAATTTAGTTTAATCCTTTATCCAAGTGTGAGCAATCAAAGTTTGCGCCTAAAAGTATCTTCAGGACTAGGGTAAGGTGGTACAACACTGAGCAACTCGTTGCAAAGGTGGAGCAAGCTAACATCACTCCTATCTCAGTATCTCCCATAATGCAAAACACATCTCCTTGCAGATATGTCTAATGTTATGCATTAAGGGAAGGGCCACTACCCAGACTAGTTTAGACCTTTATTGAGGTCTCTTCAGTGGGAGCCAGGCCCAAGTGGAGATACCAGGCAGAAGCATTAGCAAGGTCATCTCTACCCAGTCCTGAAGATACTTTCAGGTGCAAACTTTGTTTTCTCACACTTGGATAAAGGATTAAACTAAATTAAATTTATTATAGTCTAACCAAGTGAAAAATAAACTTTCAACATCTTTCTCTAAATCCAGAGTAATTAATTAAAAAGGTGGCACACCATTTGGCAACTCCTACAGGTAGAGATGACCTTGCTAATGCTTCTGCCTGGTATCTCCACTTGGGCCTGGCTCCCACTGAAGAGACCTCAATAAAGGTCTAAACTAGTCTGGGTAGTGGCCCTTCCCTTAATGTATAACATGAGACATATTCGCAAGGAGATGTGTTTTGCATTATGGGAGATACTGAGATAGGCGTGATGCTAGCTTGCTCCACCTTTGCAACGAGTTGCCCTGGTGTTGTACCACTTTACCCCAGTCCTGAAGATACTTTCAGGCACAAACTTTGTTTGCTCGCACTTGGAAAAAGGATTAAACTAAATTTATTATAGTCTAACCAAGTGAAAAATACACTTTCAAATAGTTAAGAAGGTGTGGTGAATATAATTAACTTGTTCTAACAAGTCATCCCTCACTGGATTACTAGCTTAGTCAATGTTTCATGATACCATTGTTGGGAGGAGAGAGAGAGAAGATGGGTTTTTTTGTGAATGTCCATTTCCATATTTGGTATGTACTGATGATGTTTTTGCTATATGGAACTCTTCCTTGTCTGAACTTCATGACTTTCTTGTGAAAATTAATTGAGTAAACCCAATAATTAAATTTATGCTTGAAGTAGAAGATAACAATTGTTTCTCCCATTTCTGGACAATCTTATTCCACGTCAACCTAATGGCAGTTTACAGTTCTCAGTATACAGGGAAGCACTCATACTAATAAATATATTAATGCCTCCTCTCTGGTATGATTAAAACTTCCATAGATGTAAACCATGCTCTACTGATTCTCTTTTAAATAATGAACTGTCATTTATTAGAACTACTTTAATATTTAATGGTTACAATACAAAAATAATTGATAAAATAATTAATAATTATGGCTTTCATCTTAATCTTCCTTGAGAAGTTTCTATAATTTCAATTCCGTATGTTCAAGGACTGTCAGAGAAAATTGCAAAACTTCTCTGCCAGATTAATCAAGTTTCTTTCACTCCAGTATGAAAATTAAATTCCTTTCTAGCCTCTCCAAATGACAAATATCCTCCTCTCTCTTATCCTTGAGTTGACAGGATCTCTTGTTCATGTAGCCTTTGTTATCATGGATAGGTTATTCTGCTTAAATTTGTCTAGAAGAACATCAAGACCATATTTTACTTCAAGTCTGATAAGTTTGGTTTAACTGGCTATGCTTTATCTACTAGGCATAGAATTCATTTGAACAAAGCTAAAGCCCTACAAATAAGTTATTTTCTTCTTGAAAGATTATATAAAGAAAGTTGTGAAGCTCACATTCACAGTCTGAACCTCAACAAAAACGATGGCCGAATGTGCCTAAACAGATGCTTAGGCACATTCTTCCTTAATAGCAAACATCCCGGATACTTCAATATCATGAGTAGAGACAGTGCTTCTTATTTATTTGTATATTTTGCTCTTCAAAGTTGGGGCCAGTACAAATGAAAAAAAAAAAATCATAGAAACATGTTACATCTGGATAGGGATGAAGACATTTTTATTAATGCAAAAGGATAGTTAGCGAAGAGTGATGTCAATATTGACCATGATATCTGAGCTATTTAGGATTATATTTTGGAGATAGTATTTCAAATTGTTATTATTAATGCCAGACCTCCATGGAGTCAAAGACTTATTGTGTGTGTGGGGGTGGGTGGGTGCACACTATCGCACATAAATCTCATCAAGAAGAAAGTAAATCTGTATGAGAGAGGGATCATCTATGAGCCGACTGCTCTCCTCTGGATAGTATCAAGACTTTATAGAGAAGTTTTAGGTACATCACCCCAAACATGAGCAGTATTCTAAGCATGGGTGTATTTGGGATTTGTATATAGTTAAGAGAGAGGAGTCAGACAAGGATGCAAGTTATCACCATTATTGTTTAACTTTTATAGTGAACAAATGTTTAGAGAGGCACTTGAGGATGTAGAAGAAGGAATAAAAATAAACGGAAGAATCATTAATAACTTAAGATATGCGGATGATGTAGTAGTGATGGCAGAAAGTGAAAATGGGTTACAACAAATTATTCAAAGAATTGAAAACTCTTATAAAGAGTATGGACTAAGAATTAACACAAAAAAGACCAAGATAATGATAATGGGTAGAAAAATAGAAGATAATGTAAAAATAAGATGTGGAGGAAAGATTTTAGAAGAAGTGGAAAGATTTCAATATTTAGGTAGCTGGATCTCAGAGAAAGGAACTTCAGAGTTGGACATTAGAAATAGAATAGGCAAAGCTAAATCGGCATTTATGGAAATGAAGAGAATTTTAATAAACAAGAACACTAAAACAGGCATTAGAATTGGAATAGTTAAAGCAACAGTTTGGAGTATTGCAAGTTATGGAAGTGAGTCATGGACACTAAGAAAGAGAGATATGGAAAGAATTAATGCATTGGAAATGTGGTGTTATAAATAAAATAAAGATGGTAAAGATTAGCTATACAGAAAGAATATCAAATCAAGAAGTTTTAAGATGAGTTGGGATGGAAAGAACACTGTTAAAGAATATTATGCAAAGAAAGACTAGATTTGCAGGACATCTTCTGAGAGGTTCTTCGGGACACCTGACAAGAACTATATTACAAGGGAATGTTGAGGGGAAGAGAAGACGTGGAAGACCAACTAGAGAGTGGTTTAATGACATTGTGGAATGGACTGGTTTAAGAATGATGGAAGTGACAGACAGAGAGAAATGGAGCTGAGCTGCTCATCTGCTGCAACCCTCTTGCTAGAGGATGCTACCAGACGATGACGATGATATAGTTAAGAGTTAGTTGGGTGTAAAATCACATCTTGAATGAAATGCCTAGTTTCTTAGATGCTAAGGAAGCTATTGATCTGATGTGCTTGTGACAGGAAAGACTGGAGGTAAATGTTAATCCAGTCCAAGTAGAGAGATCTGATCTTGTCTGGTGATTTGTGTATTACTGAGGGTAAGGGTAGGTAGGTTTTCTGTCACAAAAGAGATTTAGCTCTTTTGTGACAGAAAAGGCAAGACTGCATTTTGTGCATGATCTACATATCAACATGAAGGATGATCTTGACTGTACTGCTTGGTTTGTCAAATGAGTAGGATGAATGGAGAGTACTATTGTCTAGAAAGCTGTGGATAGGATTAGTGGTGATTGTGAGTAGGCCATTTATGTACAGAAGAAAGAGAATAGGTGATAGGACAGAGCCTTGACACACTTCTGTATTAGTAGTGAAGCTTGAAGAGAGGAAGTAATCCACCTTGACTTGCAGATATTGATCAGAGAGAGAGGTGGCTACCCAAATACAGAAACTGACAGGAAGAACAAAGGATGGCAATTTGTTTAGCAGACCTCAAATCCTGACACAGCCAAAAGCTCTGGAAATGTCAAGAATGACAGCACAACTTTCTCCAAACCTTTCGATCCAGTTGTGGGTGACGTAAGCTAAGGGGTCAGCTATAGATCTTGAATGGCAAAATCCATACTGATGGTTGCTGATTAACTGGTGGACCTATAGGTAGTCAAGAAGTTGGCTATTGATGATTTTCTTCATTGTTTTGGAGAGAATTGGGTAAGCTGAATTTTGGAGAGAACTGGGTAAATGGTAAGCTGAATTTTGGAGAGAACTGGGTAAATGGTAAGCTGAATTTTGAGAGTAATTGTCAGTATACTTCTATCTCCTGTTTTTTTTTTTTTTTTTGAATAGGCTGGATATGAGATTGCTTCCACGCAGTGGAATATGCACCAGCTATGCATAATAGATTGTAGAGATGATCCAGGACAGCTCTCAGCTCTGGACCACACTGTTTGAGAACAATTAGAGAAATGCCATCAGGATCTGAAGACTTTAGTGTCCAAGTTATGTAGTAATTTTCTGATGTCTTTTTTTTTGTTGTTGTTGTTAAAAAACTACAGGAGGCATAAGGTGTTCCGAGGTGTCCCAGTCAAACTGTCCCGATATAATTTTAGGAACATAGGAAGAATAAAAAAGTTCAGAGCAAAATTGAAAAAAAGAAAGCAGGGAATCAGTAAGTTAGTGTGTAATAACAAAAATCAGGTAAGTAAAGTTGATTGTAAAAAGAAGGAGGTTATTTGGTATGGTGACTGTATCATAAAACATGCCATGGATGAGCAGATTATAACATAAAGTTTTCCCAGAGCAAAAATTAAAAATATAATGCAAGTAATTGAAAAATAGAAAAGCAAAGCAAAAGAGGTTGTAATACTAATAGGTACCAATGACTTAACTAGCAATAAATTCAGCATGAGAGATGATATGAAAAGGTTGTTGGAAGAAGCAAGAGTGAAGAGTGAGAAAGTAAAAATAGTTAGTATATTATCTAGATATGATGGAAATGAATTGCAAAGAAGGGCTATGATGGCAAATGATTTGATGCATAGGCTGTGTAGAAAGAATGGATGTGAGTTTTGGATGTGTGGAGTGAGTTTGAGGGAAGAATGAATTTGCATAAGAGGGACAGTCTACACTTGAATGTGTTTGGCATCAGGAGTCTTGAAAAGTTATTAATTGATGTGAGTCCTAACTCAGAGAGTCAGGGAAATTGAATTATGATGGGAGGAATCATGAGAATCTGTATGTTAAGAGCAACAATTTTTGGTAACTGTGTTTAAAGTTGATTCCATAATAACAGCCATTCGGCTATTATTATTATGGAAATTATTATTATTATTTGGCAACCTCCACGGCGTCAACAGACTCATCTTGGGAGGCCCACTCAGCCATTAACATGTCTATCATTATGAGCTTTGAAGTTGCCTACACACTGCTTGCAACTCACAACACAACTCACAACACACTCAGGCAATGCATTCCATTCATTAACAATTCTCCATGTAAAACATCTGCTCCTCACTCCCTTCTTCACACATATCTATACAACTTCCAGGGATGGCCTCTTGTTCTTCTCATTTTAATATCCATTCTTTTTATAATTTCTTCTGTATTAATCTGATAGAATCCCTTAACTAACTTGAAGGTCTCTATCATATCTCCTCTTTTTCTCCTATCCACCAACTTCTGTAATTCACATTCTCTCAAATGAGCTAAATAACCAACACTCCAGAGTCCTGATATCACTTTGGTTATTTGTCTTTGGACCCTCTATAGCATTGGTGTTCAATCTTTTTTACTACGCGAGCTACTTTTCTATAATAAGTTATTCGGCGATCTACTATCTTATATAGATCACATTCCCCAAACCTGATATCTGACAAATAAACAACTAAAAATAAACAACTAAAAAAAAATACACAACTAAAAACTTTATTTGTGTATTTAAAAATTTATTTATCATTTATAATTATTTTAATACAACAAAAACAAACAAACAAATATATTGGAATAAAACATTTATTTCTCTATTTTGGAAAACCAAAGTTAGAAAAAACAACAGATTGATTACAAACTCACAAGTTACAGGAAATGCTGGTTGATTAAAAAAAAAAAAAAAAAAAGTTAATGTGAAATTTGGCATTGTTTGGACCTCACAATATTTTCACAGTCAAGTTGATATGAAGAAGTGGCCAATCACAGCCAATCATCCAAATGATCATTTGTAATTTGGTTTCTTAATTAATTTTTTATGATATTCATATTTGAAAAAGCGGATTTGGACAAGTATGTTGATCCAAAACACGACATCATGTTGGAGGCTTAATGAATTTTTTATAACACTCAAAAAGAATTAAAATAGAATTGGATGCCCAGTCTCTTCATTTCTCTTGTGGCATTTCTTAATTTGCTTCATACAGAGTTCTGACATTCCAAGTTGCAATTTTGAAAGTGGACACCATTTTGAGCCCGGAGATTCTTCGTACCCCGGTCCCATTTAAGGGATGCCGGGAACTTGGGGCCAATTGTAAAGGTTTGCTCGCCATGGTGGTTGTTCTGGAGATAAGGTAGAGCAGTAGTTTCTCCGTTTGCTTTCTGCTCCGCAGTATTACAGACGTACACAATATAATCATATTGCCATCTGCAAATCTCTGATCACAAGCTTTTCCGTCATCATTTGGCTTCAACCTTGTGTCAGTACTGACAATGCTGCTTCCCAATGTCAGGGGCAGTGACTCCAGCAGGTGCTTATTTAATGGTGGCACTACTCGCCATGTCACCAAGTTGTCATTGGGCTTTGTGAGGTTTTAAGTGAAACAGAGTTGCCACTTCTGCTCCTCCACGCCCTGATAGCTCAGTCGCTGTTGGTCCACGGCTGCTTATTCGCCAGATTGCTCTGCTTATATCGCAGCTAGCCTCCATATCTGAAGGCTGTTCCCCGATCTGCCACCTGGGGATGCACCCGGTAAACACTTAACATGTCAATTAAATTTTTATCTCTACCTTGTAACTCTAAATTTAAATTGCTTAATTTCATACAGAAATCTACTAAAAATGATAAGTGTAACAACCATCTTTTATCACTTGATTGTGGATAATTATCTCCTTTTTCATCAAGAAAATTTTTATGTTGGTAATTAATACAAGAAATCTTTCTAAAAATTGACTTCTGCTGCACCAGCAAACATTATTGTACAACAGAAGTTCCCTATCATCATCTGCCTGTAATTTAACCATGATAACCAACGTTGCTTCTTCGAACAGAATTTACAATTTTAAATGTAATATCCCAAACATCTTTTGTGTTTAATTTTTTACTACACAGTACTTGTTGGTGAATAATACAGTGGTACGTTAAAAAATCTGGGTATTTGTCATCATTTTTACATAATGAAATGAAGCCTGATTTATTACCAATCATTGCAGGAGCACCATTAGTAGTAATAGTCACAAGTTTAAAAACCGGAAGTTTGTGTTGTTTCACAAATTCATCAAATGCCGAAAAAATGTCTTCTCCCCTAGTCCTTCCCAATAATGGTATAATTTTCAAAAGTTCTTCATTACTTGAATAATCTTGAAATACCATGCGAATAAATACCATTAACTGAGCAATATCAGTGAAGTCGTTTGATTCATCAAACTGTAATGAAAACGCCACACACTGGTGAATGTCTGACATTAACTGAGTATTCAGATCAGCACTTAAAATTTCAACTCTTCTCATAACTGTTGTTCTGGAAAGTTGTAAATCTTTAATATTCAAAATGATTTCATTTTTATTTTTAAAATCAGAAAACAAAGATTCCTGCTGCAAGAAACTATTCTTTTATTAACTCTCCATCAGTAAAAAGCTTTTCTGCTTTTGCTAATAAATGACATGCTTTCAAAGATATTATGACTGATATTGGGTTATTTATTACTTTCGAAATCATATTTTGTTATCCAGAAAGTCCTGCCTTTAAATTTATAATTTTTGATTTATGTAGTTCGGAATTTTTGGGAAAATCTTCATCATATTTTGCATGTAGCTATCGAAAATGTCTCTCAGTATTACCCTTTTTTTTGAAATTGCTACAGATAAATTACAAATCAAACAACACTTTCCATTTACCATTGTAAAAAAAAAATTCGTTTCCCATGCCTTGTGAAAATGATACGTCTTCGATTTGTTTGATACACTGATGATTATCCTCAAATTAAACGAAACGCATACGATGTGCTTTTGTTATATGTCTACTTTTGCTATCCAGTCATTACTGCGACATTGTAAACTTTTATTATTATTTAACTTTGTATACTTGTAATTTCTATTAATTACTTGTGATGTCTTTTACTCTATACTTTATTCTCCATTATTCTAATTTGCTGTGCACGCTTTCTCTCTCTCAGAATCTCTCTTGTTTATCTTATTACGTACTATGTTTATCTATCTTTCGCATTACGAGTCTTATGCCTAAGATATTAGAAAATTTATTTAAAATGAGAATGCGCACACTAATATCTTTGATTAGCAAAAAGAACTGAAATATACGGCTGGTAGATTTCTCTCTCTGTCTTTCTCTAACACAAATTCTTACATTAAAACTTTCGCAAACAGTCGTGGTCTATTCTTTTTCTTAATTTCACACTTTGGCCAACTCACTTAGATTCCTGCTCAACAAGTCTGATTTATTTTAGAAACGGTGCAGTTGTAAATAAACAAACAGGCAACACTCTTTTAACAAGAAAGTCAAATGACAATTATTTACATTACTATGAAATATACACAATTTTAACGTTAGGAAGATTGCTTTCTCTATCCATCTATAAAAACACTTTAGCAAAAATTAGAACCTTCTTTCTTCAACATTAAATACTTTCTTTAACACATAAGGTTACCCACTCTCAGTTTACAAATTTTTATTTATTAATCTCTAAGCTTACTTGTAAAGAGGTTAACTAAATTTACCTAAATCTTTGTTAAGTTATCTTTACACATTTGATATCAGCCTCTAACAAGCCAATTGATTCTCTTATGGACATTTCTTAACACTATTATTTTGTATTTCTTAAAAGTCTTTCACTAAAAGTTCTGTGGCAATTCTTTAGTCTCAGATCTTCTTCAGGAAATTTTGGCTCAGCTGCATCTCATCGGGAACGTAGCAGGCTGTGAGGCTCATTCAGCTACGGCAAAAAGTTACTCTCCCTCGGCGAAAAGAAAAACTTATGAGCGAAGGTGCTTCAGGAAATTTGCCTTGCCTTTTCTCCTCTGCTTGGCTCGCCGAAAATGCCTGGACGACTGCCTTCTTTTTCTGCCGTTTCAACAGCTAGAACTGCCGCCAACTGTTAACTGGATCCCTCTCTGGCCTGGAAACTTTTCTCCAGCAACTGGAACTCTTCCTTTCGGCAATTTGAAACCTTGTCTGTAGCCTAGAAGTAGTCTCTCTCTAGCGACGTCTCAAACCGAGAAGCTCCTTTCTGGAAGCAGGAAACTCCTCTCTCAAGCAACGTGGATCCAGGCAGCCTCTCTGTCTCTCTGACGGCAACTCTGGACCGGACAGCCTCCTCTCTGACAGCAATTCTGGAACCGGGACCCCTTCTGCTTGCTTCAGTCCCTTTTTATTAGGCCTCCTCTGAGACCTCGCATGAAGTTTGACAACCCCCAAAGAATCGGTATGAGTCTTTCATCTTAAGTTTCAAGTTCGGCACACCTTTGGTTCTCCTCCGCTTTCTTTCGATTGTAAGTTCAAACAACTTTCCAGCCATTAGAAAGTTGTTTGAACTCTTTCTGACTGACTTCGGAAATGTTTACACTTAGAGCCAGCAAGCCTTTCTCATACATAGAAGTTTCAATAACAATCTTTCTAATGCCGCCATGTACTGCTTCGGCGACAAAAACATTGCCTTTGTTTTTAACAGTCTAACATATTCTTATTAAAGCAGTATATACAGTTAGCTTCAAAAGAGTTATTTACAAAAACATCTAATACAAACTATACCAAGACAAACAAAGTTTATTTTTTTACAATATTCTGATGGGACTTAACCTAAGTAAAAAATCGATGTAATGTGCTTTAGAATATTTAATATTTAAGCTACAATCGAGTTTTTACACTTTGCTTATAATCGTATTCACTCGGCTCACTGTTTGACGTCCACTGATCCAAATTAATTCATTTACTGGGACTTATAAGAAAATTACTGATTTGACAATTTTAACGAAAAATTAATAAACAATAACAAAACACTTAAAGCAAATTAAAAATAATACAAAATAATGATAAATAAAATATTATGTTTTCAGTTTTAATTAAATTTGTAAGTAAGGAGGAATACACAACAGATTGACCAAAAATCGCTCCGTGATCGACAGGTAGAACACCTCCTGCTCTATAGCATTTCCACATCACAATGAAAAAGTAGGTGACCAAATCGGAGCACAACAGTCCATAAGTGGTCTGATCAATGCCTCTTATAGATGCACCACAACCACCACCTCCTTATGCCTACATGTCAATGTGCTTTTTATCATAGCAGCAACACAATGTGATGTGCAGCCTTTGCAACGCATGTGATGTGCCCTGAGAACTTCAGTCCACTGTCCACCATCACTTCAAGATTCCAAATCTCATCCACTTCCTGAATTAAAGTTCCACTAATAAAGTAGGTAGCCTTATATCTCTTATATATATATATATATATATGTAGAAAGTTTTTTACCTTGTATAATATATGTTAAAGATACCAAGTTATTTTAAATATAAACCTGGTTTTTTACTCCATTTCCCAAGTAAGCAAACAGACAAGTCAGTCAAGTTTGCACCTGCAAGCGTTGCAAATCTAGCTGACCCTGAACGTAGTGCAAGTCCAAGGCAACTTGTGGTAAAAGTAGAATAAGCTCTGATCACTATTCTTAATATTTACATTTAATGCAAAGCACATCTCCACAGGAGATGTAGATGCTATGTATTAAAGGCAAGGGGCCACTACCCAGACCAGTTTTGACCTTATGTATAGGTGAAGCGGGCTCTAAAAATAAGATGATCCCAAAAGATCGCCCAACTGAGCGTTGTTCCACTCGATGACAGGCTCACCCTGTCACCGAGAAGAACTTCTCAGCATTGGCTCTACCCAGTGGCAGGCTCACCCCACCACCAAGCAGAGCCATAATCTCAGCAGTGGTCCCACTCAGAGACAGGCAAAAACCTATCTCCAAGTGGAGCCTCTCAAAGCCAGATCCACCCTGCACTGGTTTTGACCTTTATTGAGGTCTCGTCAGTGGGAGCCAGGCTAAGAAATAGTAAGGTTTAAGTAATATAGAGCTATCTCTCATTCTGAGATTTTTATTTAATAAGTTAAAAGCACCTTATGGTAACTTGTGTTGGTAAAATATTTATAAGCTCTGTATTACATAAAACTTAGTATTTCTTAGCCTAGCTCCCACTGACAAGATCTCAATAAAGGTCGAAACAGGTCTGGGTAGTGGCCCCTTGCCTTTAATACATAGCATCATACATCTCCTCCAGAGATGTGCTTTGCATTAAGGGTAAATATTAAGAATAGTGATCAGAGCTTATTCTACCTTTACCACGAGTTGCCTTGGACTTGCATTACGTGCAGGATCAGCTAGACTTGCAACACTTGCAGGCGCAAACTTGACTGACTTATCTGACTTGTCTTAATGAGGTCAAAGCACCTTATGGCAACTTGTTTAGGTAAAATATTTATAAACTCTGTATTACTTCACCCTTGCCATTTTTTAGGTCTGGCTCCCACTGACGAGACCTCAATAAAGGTCGAAACTGGTATGGCTAGTAACATTACCTTAATGCATAGCATCATACATTTCCACAAGGAAATGTGCTTTGCATTAGGGGAAAATTCTAAGGAAAATGATCACAGCTTGCTCCACCTTTACCACGAGTTGCCTAATGTTGCACTATGTGCAGCTGCAAACTTGACTTACTTGTCTGTTTGCTTACTTGGGAAAAAGGATTAAAAAAACCTAGCTTATAAAATTGCTTGGTATCTTTAACATAACATATACCCAAGGTAAAAAAACTTTCTACATATATACATATATATATATATTAATATTAATATATTAATAATATATATATTAATATATAATATTATAAATTGCAATTATTAATATTGCACCTTGAATTTATTACCATTAAAACTGCAGCTCCACTCATTTGTCCAAGATAAAAGTCTTTTTTTAATTTTTCAAATCTTAGAAAATGCTGTAGAGAATTAACATCAGCACTACTCATGATGATTCTACCTAACTTTGCATCATCAGCAAACATTTGAAGATCCCAATCAATCCATGTCAAATATCATTAACAAACAAGTTAAATAGTAATGGCTCAAGAACAGAACCCTGAGGCATGCCACTGGTCACATTCCTTTTCTGAGACACAGCTCCATCAGCTAGTATCGTTTAAAGAACCAATCTCCAATCCATGTAACCAATATACTATCTATTCCTGTCCTCTGCAGCTTATACACCAACTTATCATGTGGTAATCCATCGAATGCTTTTGCAAAGTCCAAGATTATCAGTGTATATGACTCTCCCTTATTCAACACATTCGTCACTTTATCATAAAACATAAGCAGATTGCTAAAACAAGACCTGCCATTCACAGATCCATGCTGACCATCATAGAGAATCTTATTTTCATCAACCTAATCCTGTATTCTAATTCTAACCAATTTTTCCAACACTTTGATTACAACTGCAGATGTACAGATCAGTCTATAATTGGGAACTTGAACCATGCTTATGGAGAGCAGTGGTGCACCCAGGGGGAAGGGGAAAGGGGCCCTTCCCCTCAAAAGAAAAAGGGAAAAAATACACTAGAAACTTTTCCAAAAATTTTTTCCTAATTAAAATTCATTTTTTATTCATGTTGTGTTTCTATACTACACATGAATTAGTGATCACATAAGGTGGGAATATCCTATAGTTCGGGAATCATGGCTGCTGTGAACACAAGGCAAACGAAGTAGTGCTTGTGCAGACTGAGTGCTACTTCATTTGCCCAAGCCAGGCCAGAGGAGATCATATCATGTATTGCAATCACTGCAGATGCTCAGTCATAGGTCATATGCAATATGCATAGTGTGTATTCTCAAATCATCTACTCAACTCGATCCCCCCATAAGATTAAATCTTGAGTACCTCCCCCCCCCAAAAAAAAAAAGATTAAATCCTGAGTGCACCACTGATGGAGAGGCATTAGTTTGCCTTCTTTCCACACCTTAGGAACCGTACCCACTGCAAGACTCTCATTACATAACCAGGACAAGGGCATCGCTAACTCTTTTGCACATTCTTTAAAAATATGTTGTGATATGTCATCCATTTGCACATTAATTAATTAATGTGGGAATGGATGATATATCACATTAATTATTAATTTCTATCATTAATATCTCCTGAGCAATACTTGATACACCTGCAATTCTTTCACCTTTAATTCTCCTAATATTTGCCTCCCTTCTACATGTTGCACAGCATCATTCACATCACTATGATATATACTGATGAAGTGTTTGTTAAATAATTTGACTATATCATAGTGGAATTATTTAACAGACTTGCCATAATTATTTTTTAACTTGCTTGCCACATAGCAGAAAATTAGCTTTGACCTGACTGGCCAATTACCTCTGATATTCTAATTTTTCTTCTTTTAACCATGCTTGTCACTATTTCTGGCTGCACTTTATATTGCTCATGCATCTATTCACTTCCACCTGTCTTGTACTTCCTCCATAACAACTTCTTTTATAACATTACTTGCTTGATTTCACTGTTCATCTAACTCCAACTCTATTTATTCATCTTTTCTACACAATTCATCAACCCAATGTATTCATGCTAGTTGACTACAGAGCTTCTGATAATTACCCAACAGACCTTCTTGGTATGCCGTTATGCACTGCTTGTGTTAGATACTGCATTATCATTTCCCATGCACTGTCAACATCTTTTCTACACAATTCATCAACCCAATGTATTCATTCTAGTTGACTACAGCGCTTTCTGATAATTACCCAGCAGACCTTCTCGATAACAACTTTTCCCTGTTTCACTACCTTCCAAACCAATACCTCATGATCAGTTTACCAATAGGTGGCAGTGTTGACACCTCATTCACAACCACATCCTGTGACGATATCACCAAAGCTAACACCGATAAACCTCGCGTTGCTTCCCTCACATGCTGCTTTAGATAGTTATCCTGCAGAAATCATTGTTACCATACACTATCTCTTCTTTCCAGTCCACATTCCTATAATTAAAATCTCTCATTAGGATCATCTTCCTTTTACTTTCCGAAATAATTTGCCTAAACATTTCACAATCAGTACTCTCCGCATTCCCTGGTCTATAACAGCATCCTATTAGATATACTATTCTGTTAATCTCAACTTCATACCAAACAACTTCAAAATCTTCACATGTACTACTATTTTCCCCTTCAACTCTTGAAGGACACAATTCTTCTGCTACCATTAACAATATTCCCCTCCTCTCTTCATCTTTCTATCCTTTTGGAAAATTCTATATCCTACCATTTCAAGTCCTAACAGTACATCATTCTCAGTCAACCAAGTTTCACTTATGCCAGTTACCTTTGGGCATACTGATTCAATCAATAGTACAAACTCAGCCCCATTATTTATGATACTCTGTACATAGCATACAAGCATAACAATTCTCCACTCTTTGAAACCATCCCATCAACACAATCACTCTTTACTTTCTCTGCTATAGCGCACTTCTCCCTTTGTTCTGACCATCCCCTTTTCCCTGATCCTGACTGTGATTTTCATTTATATTCTTATGATCCTCCACTATTTTGTACTGCATAACTTTGCTCTGCTATAATCACTTCCTTCCCTTTGTATCCACCCTCTTCCCATCCTTTCACAACCTGCCTCTCAACCTCTCTCTGACTCTTAGTGGCACTCATTTCATATGGGTCCTGTGCATTCTTATTAAACAATAATTTCTTCAAATGACCATCACTAAACCCATTCAAATGCATTCCATCAGCTTTGAACCCTTCTAACTTCCCCTTGAATTCATCCCATACATTCATAAATTGAACATTTTCTGCCTGACACAATTCAGTCATTTTGTCATTCCATATCATTGCTCTACTTCTCAGTTCACTACTATCATATCTGGGCAACAAACTAACCACTTTCCCAGTGACACTATTATTCTTCACTTCTTGTAACAACTTCTTCAAATCCCTTTCTACATTCTTTGTCGCACTATTCAAGTCATTTGTGCCCACAACTATCACTAATTCTGAGGCTTGCTCCTTCCTTCTATGCACATACATCTGATGTTTGCTTTATTGTACCACCTGTAAAACATGTCTTGTGCACTTTATCTTTTACCACACCTTTAATGATTGAGTCACCATGTAAAGCAACCCTATCATCCTTAGATATTTGCTTCTTATTAACTTTCTTGTCATTTACACCAGTTATTGTAAATGACACCTCTTATTTAAATGTTCAGTTTCTTCCTCCATACATTTAACTTGACTCTTCATTTTCATTAACTCATGTCTAAGCTCTTCCACATGACTTCTATTATTGCCATTGCAGGCACTCATATCCATTTTCTGATTATTCCTGGTGTTACTAGGAATAATCAGGTTATTCTTTTTTGGAATGTCCTAGCCTTCCGTTGCACTTCTCACATACTATAATACGCTCCTTTTATCATTCCATCTAACATTCCATAAATCTCTAACGTTTCTGGATGCATACATGAAACAATTTTACATTCCACTGTGAAAAGTCCAAGGTGTATGCCTCTTTGCTGCTATTTTTGTGATGTAATGAACACTTCCATGTTAATTAAGATAAAAACTGAAGCAAACACTTTTCAAACCACAATACCACAGTACAATGATTATATCCAGTCTGGCTATCACACAGAAGCACTGTAATACAAATCTACACAATATAATTTAGGAAAAAGAAACACTTTTTGTAACACTGTTCAAATACACCACTACTTCTTGTCATGACACTAGCGACATCCCAACCTAACCTAACTAAATGAAAAAAAATAAACCTAAACCTAAATAATTATAAAGAGAGAACAATTCTGTGTTTGTTCAGTTTGGCCCTATCAAGCATGTGTAAACAGGTCTGTATAAGTAGGGAACTAGATGAGAATAGAGGTCTGCAAGATGTCGAACTGTGTCATGCAGGCCACAGGCAAGAGTATACAAAAAAAAAGCACTCAGGTAACTTATTATGTCTGTATACAAATGCTAGGAGTATCAGAAACAAAGGAGTAGAGTTTGTTGTATTGATTAATATATCAGGACCTCATGATGTAAGCATTAGTGAGACCTGGAAATCAGAAGCAGACATACTAACTGGTATCAAGCGCAAAGGATATAGTACTTTTAGAAAGGACAGGAGAGGAGGGAGTGTGTGTGTGTGTGCTGCTAATGATATCACATGACTTGAATCCAGTTAGAGTTGAGATCTATGACTGCAATACTAGTAACAGTTTTTCATGTGGCAGTGAGTTTGAAGCCATCTGGTGCGAGGTGGAGTCTAACAAGAGCAAATACATAGTGGGGTGTTGTTACAGACCTGGTGGATTGGTTGCTAGTGATGAAGCAATGCATCACCAAATAAAGATGATGGATGCAAAAAGGGAGACTTTAATTATCTGAACATTGTCAGGGTAGCTGTGAAACTGGATGCAAAGAATGAAACTGAATTTATTGAGCTGTTGCGAGACAACTTCCTCACGCAGCATGGTACTTGTGGTCAAAGAGTGTAAGATTTGATTATAGTGTTGTGTGTGTGTGTGGGGGGGGGGGTATCAATTAAAGACGTAACTATTCTGCCTCTGGTTGGTAATAGTGATCATGCATGGCCACCAATTTTGCTGTATTAAAACTATTTATATAAATTTGTTTTCTTATGATGTTATAAATAGAATATAGCTTTGATGTAGTGTTTTTGCTTTTTTTCACTAGAGTAAAATAATGGATAATCAAATCATTGTTACTTTGGTATGCTATTTGAAATCCAATATAGCTTCTCTTTGTTTACACACACACACACACACACACACACACACACACACACACACACACACACACACACACACACACACACACACACACACACACACACACACACACACACACACACACACACACACACACACACACACACACACACACACACACACACACACACACACACACACACAAATGTGCGTGCGTGTGTGTCGAAATGTCAGGAAATTAAAGTAATTATTCCTAACACGATTGCGTCTCCATAATTTATCGAAATGAATGGATAGTGATCATGCAGTACACATTTGGAAAGTGACTAAGTTTAGGAAAGCTCCATAATTTCCTGCTTTGCTGAACTACAAAGCAGGAAATTATGACCGCTTAAAGAGTATGCTGGGTTCTGCACCATGGTATCAGTTGATAGATCAGGATGATATCTAAGTGGATGGGAAGTGTTTAAAAAATACTTAAATAATGCGATATCTCAATGTGTCCCTAGAGTTTCCAAGAATAAATAGAGTAGGAGTGAAATGGATCTAATTAAGCAAGAAATTTGTAAGAGAAAAAGATGATGTGGAAGGAATACCATGTGCATAGGGATGATTAGTACAATATTATAATTATAAGCAGCAAGCCAGAAGAGTCACAAGTGTCGGAAAGCTAAGTTCAAGTATGAAAACAAACTGGTTCTGCAAGTTAAAGAAAATCGAAAAGACTTCTATCATTATGTTGCAAGTAAAAGAAAGAATGAATTTAGAAGAATTCTACTGAATGCAGATAGTATGCAGGTGACTGATGCAGAAGAGACTGTTCAACTAATGAGTAGCCATTTTGCTAAATGCTATCAACCTGGTATATGCAACGTAGAACTCCTCTACCTCTTCACTGCATGAAGAAATTCATGTTTTGAGGAGAGAGTACAAGAGCTGTTGCACAAACTGAATTAGAATTCTGCAATAGGAACTGATGGGATATCAGCACGGATGCTAAAAGAGTTCATCTGAACTGGCTATTCCTTTGACCAGGCTATATAATTTGAGTCTCAGAACATGGAAGATTTTACAGGAATGGAAAGAATGTATGATAATCCCATTGCACAATAGTGGTGCAAAGACCGATGTATCCAACTATCGACTAATCAGTATCTCAAGAGTGGTGATGGTGGTGGTGAAGATTTTGGAAAAGTTGGTCAGGGCTTGCATTCAGAAATGGTTGACAGAGAATCTCTACTTTGCAATGAACAGCATGGGTTTACTAAGAGAAGGTAATGTTTTAGCAACTTACTCACATTCTATAACAATGTTATGATTGAACTAGACAAGGGGAATGGATACACCATAACACCTTTGGATTTTGCTAAGGCTTTTGAATACTGTTGCATAAATTGGAGAATATGGAATTAGATTATAAAATATTGCCATGGATGGCTGACTGACAGATATCAAAAAGTCACATATGGGGGGGGGGGGATGAATCTGCAAGATTCAAGGTAACCAGTGGTGTTCCTCAAGGATAAGTCCTTGGTTAATTCTTATTCAATCTGTACATTAATGACATTGAGAAGGATATAATAAATTTAGTTTAATCCTTTATCCAAGTGTAAGCAAACAAAGTTTGCACCTGAAGTATAGTCAGGACTGAGGCAACCTCGTGGTAAAGGTGGACCAAGCTCTCATCACTCCTTGTCTCAGTATCTTCCATAATGCAAAGCACATCTCCTTGCGGACATATATAATGCTATGCATTAAGGGAAGGGCCACTACCCAGACTGGTTTCGACCTGTATTGAGGTCTCGTCAGTGGGAGCCAGACCCAGAAGTGGTGATACTTAGGCAGAAGCAATAGAGAAGTCATATTTACCTATACGAGTTGCCAAAAGATCATCATCATCATCATCATTAAATTCCTGCCATGTACCCTCAAGGGGTGTACAGGATATGACAGTATTACATGAAAAAATTACATCATTACTAACTTCCTATCTGCAATTTTCCTCCAAATCAGCCTGTTACTTGTCAAGACTCCAACATTATCAGATCTTATATTTCTATCGTCTAAGGCACTTTGTACCGTATCAATCCACCTATAACTTGGTCTTCCTCTGGGTCGTTTTCCTGCCAACCTGGCAGAGAACACTTGTTTTGCTAATCTTTCCTCTCCCATTCTATTTAAGTGACCATACCACCTGAGATTAGCTCTGCTAACGCATTCCTGGATGCTGACAATGTCAAGTTCTTTCCTAATATCCTCATTTTTAATATGATATTGCCATTGATGCCATCTGTTCACGCCTCTAATCTTTCTCAGGACTCTCATATCTGCGGTCTCTAGTCTTTGGTCAAGTGTTTTACTTCTGACCCAGCTCTCAGATCCATAAGTTAAAACGGGTTTGAACACTGTCTTGTATACAGCTAATTTAGTGTTCCGACTAATTTCTCTCTTATTCCATATGAATTTATTCAGTTGACCTCCCACCATACCAGCTTTGCTGATTCTGTTGTCTATTTCTATATTTAATTTACCATCTTCAGAAAAATCGTGCCTAAGCAACTGAAATGTTTTACTTGTTCCGCAGATTCTCCATTCACAACACAGTTGACATTTTCAATGATTCTGCGTATTTTCATTGTCTTTGTCTTTTTATTGCTGACCTTCATACCATATCTATTACAACAGCTATTCAATTTAGTCAGAGAATCTTGCAGACTTGTAGCGGGTTTATTTAGAAGTATAACATCATCCGCATAAAGCAAAGAGCTGACATTAACATCTCTAATTTTGATATCAGGTTTAATACCACTTTCCTTCATAATGTGATCCATATAGATAATGAATAACAGAGGGGATAATGTACATCCTTGTCTCACACCAGATTTAACATTAAACCATCTTCCTGTACTTCCTTCAATTCTAACTGCTGACTTACAACTCCAATAAAGACTAAGTATTGCTTGATATAATGCCCCATTGACACCATATAACTGCAGCGTATTAAATAGCTTCTCTCTTGGCACCTTGTCATATGCCTTTTCCAAATCGACAAAACTTAAATACAGATCTTTGTTATATTCCCATGCTTTCTCGACTATTTGTCATAAAGTGAAGATTTTATCCTGACAGCCTCTATTTGGCCTGAATCCAGCTTGTTCTTCACCAAGCTTTTCTTCCACAATTCTTCTCAACCGTTTCTCAATTATACTTGCATAGATCTTGCCAGGAACACTCAGTAGGGAAATACCTCTGTAATTCTCACATTCAGTTTTATTTCCCTTTTTATATATGGGTACTATGAGAGCTCTACTCCAATCATCGGGAATTCGTCCCTCAGTCCAGGCTTTCTGAACTATGCAGTGAAGCCACTGTAAGACTTTTATATCACCATACTTCAGCATTTCTGGTCGAATATCATCTACTCCTGCTGCCTTTCCACATTTCAAGCCTTTGATGGCTTTTTCTACTTCAAGTATGGATATGTATTCCTGACTGCATGCCTGTTCAGTGTTTTTTATCACTGTGCTGTCATCACTGCTTGTTTCATTTAGCAGTTTTTCAAAGTAATTACTCCATACTTCAAGGATATCTTTTTCTCCTGTTTTCATGTCACCTTTATCATCTCTAACTCCTTTTACAGCACTCTTTCCTCCATTCCTAAGCTTCTTCAACAACCTCCAGAATATTTTGCCACTTTCTTGATATTTATTTTCTATATTCTTGCCAAAGTCCTCCCATGACTTTTGTTTAGCTAGTTTTACACACTGTTTAGCTTTCTTACATTTGTCTCTGTATTTTGTAAGAGTAAAAGCTGACTTATTTGCCAGGAACTTTTGATATGCCTTCTTCTTTTCCTTCACTGCCTCTTTAACTTCCTGTGTCCACCAAGGAGTTCTGATTTTTTTATCCTTGCACACAACCTCACCACATGCCTCTCTGGCAGAATCAATCAATGTTTTCTTCAGAGTTTGCCACTGAATCTCCAAGGTTTGATTCCTGTTCTCAAACTCTTTCATTTTCTTTTCAATAATCTTTCTGTATTTTAGTCTACAGTTCACATCTGAGAGCTGCTCAACTTTTATTCGCTTTAAAACTTTCTTACATGTTATTCTTTTCAATATGAAATTCAATTTTATCCTGCTTAAGACTAAACAGTGATCACTTCCAATTTCAAATCCTCTGTACACTCTGGTGTCCTGCACCAGGGAGAAAACATCACTATCAACAATAACATAGTCAATGAGACTTTTCTTATTCTTAGCCTCTTCTCTCCATGTGAATTTGTGCGCATTTTTATGTTGGAACATGGTGTTATTAATAACCAGTCCATGTCTGAGCAGAAATCCAACAGATATTTGCCATTATTATTAGCTTTGCTCTTTTCTCCAAATTTTCCCAAAATATTTTTATATGTCTCACAATCATTTCCTACTCTGCTATTTAGATCCCCAACAAGGACTAACTTTTCCTTTTTCATTGTGTCAGTTGCTTTTTCTAAAGCCTCAAAAAATTCCTCCACTTCTACCTTAGTAGAACCTTCTGTGGGACCATAGGCACAAATAAGTCTCATTGTCCAGTTCCCCATTCTCATATTTGCCCACATTACTCTATTTGAGACTGACTGCCATTCAAGAAGATTAGCCTCATATTTTGTGTTGAATACTATGGCTACTCCTTCTTTTCCTTGATTGTCATTGCTTGAATATAACATTTTGTATTTATTGCTCAGAAAGATCTCACCAGTTTTGGTCTTTTTTGTTTCAGTCACCCCTATTATGTCGATCTGGTACTTATCTAATTCCTCAGCTAGCTCCATTTCTTTGCCATTCAGGCTTCTTACGTTGATAGTACCGATCTTTAACACTGGTGATGTTGAGTTGGGGTTTGTTTTCAGATTTGTTCCAGTAGCTGACTTTTCGCTGTTCGCCCTGGTTCCCTGGCGAAAACAACGGGGGCCTTGTTTAACCGGGCGACGCCCCAGCCGGCATGAAATTTTGTCATGTTTCCAAAAGGTGTACCACGTTATTATTAAATTACTCTGGATTTAGAGAAAGATGTTGGAAGTTTTTTTCCCACTTAGTTAGACTATAATAAATTTAGTTGAATCCTTTATCCAAGTGTAAGCAAACAAAGTTTGTGTCTGAAGTATCTTCTGGACTGAGGCAACTCGTGGTAAAGATGGACCAAGCTCTCACAAAAAAACTTCCAACGTTGAGAAGGATTTGACATATGACATGCAGCTATTTGCTGATGATGCAAAGATAGGTTATGGTAATCAGGAGTGCTGCTGCTGATATGCAGTACATACAGAATGATTTGAATAGGCAAGATTTATGAGCATGTGAAAATGGTTATCAGTTCAATGTTAATAAATGTAAGGTTGGATATCTAATCACACTTGTATGATTAGATATACAATGTTGTATTATATTGATGGGATTATGCTAAAAGAAACTGATCAGGCTCGTGAACTTGGAGTGTTAGTAGACAGGAAGTTGAATTTTAGGGACCATGTAGCAAACATTGCAAATACAACTCAAAAGATAATTGCAATGCTGAAACGAAATCTGACTTGTAAAAATAAGGATGTAATTTTGCATCTTTACAAAGCTTTGGACTATTGCTTGCATGTCTGATCTCCTGGCGATTCTGATAATATTCCTTTTATTCTGATATTTTGCACTCTCTCCACTGGTTTTATTATCAGAATTCATACCCAGTGGAGAGAGTGTAAAGGAGAGTTTTCAAAAATTATATCAGGATTATGGAATACTGATTATGAAGACAGACTAAGAATCTGTAAACTGCAGACACTAGCAAACAGGAGAAAGCAGGGTGATATGATTGAGACTTACAAACTTATGAAAGGATTATGCAGAATTTCATTAGTTGGAATATTTCATTCTACAGAGGGTGTGAAAAAGATGAGAAGAAATCCTTGGAAGTTGAGAATGAATGCTGATAAGAAGCGAGTGAGGGCTAGATTTTTCTGTCATGGAGTGGTACGTGATTGGAATGGATTGCTTTTGGATATTGAATGCTTTCAAGTCATGCTACTTGAATTCAAGAATAGGTGACAGCTGATGCAAATAGTATGGCCTCACTTGATGAGTTTCTGATTTCCCTGGAGGTCTCTCTCTTAATAATAATAATTAATAAAGAAGTTAAATAACAATAGTCCCAAATAAATTCCTGTGTCACGGATACCATATCCCCATATATAACTTGCTGATATCTATCTGACAACTAGTCTATACAACCTCCTGATATATTATTATTATTAGGGGTGAAAAGATTAGCAGGAGTATACCACATTGGTGGAACTGTACTCCAGGAGATTGACGAGATCAGAGATTTGGGAGTGTTGGTGGATAGGGAGTTGAAGTTTAGGGGGCACACTGCAAAAGTGGCTAAATCAGCTCATCAATTACTGATATCTTGAAGAATACCTTGACGAGCAGAGACAAACAAGTTATTGTTCCTCTGTATCAAGCCTTGATAAGACCCCATCTTGACTAGTTCTCACTAATGAGAGGAATGTTTTTTATATGAAAAGATGTGTGCGGCAGGGATTCTAACCCTGCTACTACAGATATAGCTTATCTGTAGGAAGGGATATTAGAAGCATGGGCTAGGAAAGGTGTTTGGTTTATAAATTTTTAATAATGTAAATATATCAGGGAGAATGGCATGGAATATCACATGGTTTAAATGTCCAAAGTGATACTGATGTCACTGATAGTAATATTAGGAGCGTGTAGTTTTGAGCTCTGTTCATGATACAAATTAGCATAATAATAATAATAATAATAATAATAATTATTATTATTATTATTACCCTAAGACCCCCATGGAGTCAAAGACTCATCTAGGAGGTCCCTTTGTCATACACAGCTCATCATACAGCATTCAAATTCTCTGCAGATACCAAACTCTCAGGCAAGGCATTCCAATCGTTCACAACTCTCCAAACAAAAAACCTGCTTCTCACTCCCTTGCTCACGCCTCCTTATACAGCTTCCAGGGATGACCTCCTGCCCCTCCCCCACAATATCCTACCATTTTATCAAAAACCGCTTCAAAGTTAATCCTCCTATAACAACCCCTTACCAACTTGTATGTCTCTGTCATATTGTCCCTCTTTCTCCTCTCCACTAAACTGCAAATTGTATTGTCTCAACCTTTCTTCATATTGCCAGAGATCAGAAACTATTTTGGTCAGTTGCCTCTGGACCCTCTCCAACATCTCCTCATCCTTTTGAAAACAAGGTGACCAAATTTGTGCACAGTAGTTCATTTGTGGTCTAATCAAGGTCTTATGGAATAAGACTCTCCTTACCTCAGTGACACAAGTCAGTGTCATTCCAATCATTCCCAGAATTCATTGTGTTGTTCTCACAATTTTGGCAATGTGTCCTCTAAATTATAGATCCTTATCCACCATCACCCCAAGATCTCTTATTTCTTCCACTTCCAACAATATATCCTCACTGTACGTAAATTCTAAATTCCATTATTTCCTAAATTTTAAATCCTTACATTTTGCAACATTGAACTGGTATCCCCACTCCCATGCCCATTCATGCAATCTCTTCAAGTCTTCTTGTAAGGCCACATCTGCTCTACTCCTCGTAAATTAAAGATGCCAAGAAATAATAGTCTTGGTTTCATTCTTTATTCAAGTGTATGCAAACAAAGTTTGCAAGTGAAGTTATTTCATGACTGGACTATTTATATATTATTATTATTATTATTATTACGGGTATCTCCATGAGTCAGTAGACTCATAGAGGGAGACCCAAACTATCAAAGCAATATCTATCATATTTCTTCTTTCATTTACATACGAAGAAACGAAGAAAGTCAGGCAATGCATTCCACTCATTCACCACCCTCCAAGTAAAAAGACCTCATTCTCACACCCTTGTTAACCACACTTTTCCTTAATTTCCAGGAAGAATGACCCCTTGTTCTTCCATCACTATAACACAGCTGAAACATTACCCCTGCATCAATCTTATAAAAACCTTTGAGTAACTTAAATGTTTCTATCATATTCCCTCTTCTCCACCTATCAACCAACCTCTGCAATCCACAAGCTCTCAATCTATCAATGTAGGGAGCATTTTTACATCACTCTCCTCTGAACCCTCTCCACAACCTCCTCATCTCCAAGGAATCCAGGTGACCAAACCTGAGCACAGTAATCAAAATGTGAAAGTATCAATGCCTTATAAAGGGGAACAATAACCTCCTTATCTCTGGATGTTAGTGTGTTCCTCAATAACCAAGTAATCCTATGTGCAATCTTGGACACCTTAGCAATGTGTCCCCTGAACTTCATCTCCCTATCCACCAACATCCCCCAAGTCCCTAGCCTCATCAATCTCTTGGAGTACTGTTCCATCAATGTAATACACAGCTGGTAATCTTTTAATTCCAAAATGTAAAAGATTACCAGCTTATTTAAATCATCCTGCAAACTCTCAACATTAGCTTGATTTTTTATTGTGCTACCCAACTTTGCATCATCAGCAAACAACTAAATATCTCCCTTTAGGCTATTTCCTATATCATTTATGTACAAATTAAACAATAACGGCCCAAGCACAGAGCCCTGAGGCACACCACTGGTCATCTGCCTCATCCTGGACTCTGCTCCTCCACACCACTTTCTGGTATCTCTCCCTGAGCTATTCTCTTATCCATATCACCAGTTTGGTATCCATTCCCCATCTGCTCCAATCTGCGCAACAGTATTCCATGGGGCATCCTGTCAAAAGCTTTAGCAAAATCCAGAAGTACCACTGTGTAGTCATTTCCTTTGTCCAACTCAGATGTCATTCTATTATAAAAAGTTAATAAATTGCTAAGGCAGGATCTACCTTTAACAAAAACCATGTTGGCCCCTATAGAGTATCATATCCTGATCCACCCATTCTTGAATTCTGTCTTCAACCAACTTTTACCACCACTCAGAGATGGTGATTGGTCTGTAATTAACTACCACAGTTTTAGAGCCACTTTTATGCAAAGGAACTACTCTGATGACTTTACATTAATTGCCAAGCATCCCATAATGCAATGCATATATCCTTATGGACAGGTATAATGCTATGCATTGTAGGAATGGCCACTACCAACACCTGTTTTGACCTTTATTGAATATAATTTCTTGGCATCTTTAATGTATAGTATAACTAACTGAAAAAATCTTTAACATCTATCTCTAATCCAGAGTATTTTAGTAATAAGGTGTGACACCTTTTGGCTATTTGTATATGGAAATATGACTTCTGCATTACATCAACCTAAGTATCATTTCTGAGTCTGGCTCCCACTGATGGGACTTCAATGGTACCTGTCTTGATCAAATACCCTTGGAGGGTAATGGATGGTAATGCTGTACCAATGAAGTTCTAACTGAGGTTCGGCTGTTGCTGTTACCCCCTGGGGTGCTGAGATTCGAGAGTTTTGAGTTCACTCTCTTAAGGTTGTTGCCTTAAGGGAGCAATTTGAGTCTCCGGGGAAAGTGTTCTCCGGCACGGCCTGCTGAGGGGCTTTGTCGATGAATGCTTTTCTTCGGAATATGAGCAGTTCTGCTCGGTGGTGGTGGTGGTGTGTGGGTGGAAGGCCATCACTGAGTGGAGCCAATGCTGAGATGGATGGTCTTTCGGTCACTATTGAGTGGTCTAGGGATTGTCTGAATTTTTAGAGATTGGCTTTACTTACGTATCACCTGTCTTGATCAAATTTATATCTCTTCTTCTCTTAAAAATAGGATAATTCAGATGAAACATCTTGACATCAGTATGTCAGATCATAATCTAGTTCTACTTAAATTTTACTGCATGGAACAAGCAGAGATCAGTTCTGGACCATGGAGACTTCCACCAAATTTTCTGTTGATCTTTTTAACAAATTCCAGACTCTGTTCAAATTGGAATAATGTTACCTGGAAATGGGATATGTTGTTAAAATTCAAATAAGCAGTAAAACAGAATATGATTGAATGGGGAAAGGAATAGGCTTTCCTCAAAAGACAAAAGTTGAAAAGACCTGTATAAAGAAAGAAGCCGGTTAGTAGCAAATCAATGCACCTGTATAGAATGTAGCAACATCATTAGAAATATTAACATAGAAATAGAAGTGGAAAGGCAGAAACAAGTAGAAGAAAGGAATTTTAAAATAAAAATAAGCAGCACAATTGTCAATTGAAGAATGCAGATAGCTCCTCAGGTGCATTCTTCAATAGACAATTCACTAAATTCCGCGAAGAAAGGACTATCACTGAAATCTGCATCGATGGTGAAGACATATCCACCACTCCTTGACTTCTTTCAAAAACACTACAAACATCTGTTTGAAGACAGTAGTACTGTGTGCAGTTATAACTCTTGGAATATTAATAGCTTTCCTGTTCATATCCAAGATGGGCTTGACGACCCATTACAGCATCTGAAGTTACCACAGCCTATAAAGACTGCCAGACAAGAAAATCCCTAGGACCTGATGGTCTAGGAATAGAACTTTACTGCAAGACCTGGGATTTCTTCCCATTCTATTTATATTGTTTAATCCTTTTCCCTCATTAGGACACATATTAAGTAAATTTGTAGCAAGCCATACTACCACAGCAAGCCATACATTCTCATTCCAAAACCTAATAGAGATTACACCTTAATCAGCAGCTGGAGACCTATTTCCCTATCTAATACTGACTACAAGATATTTTTCCACATTATCAATAACAGGTTAAAAGTGGGAATAAGATACATAATTAAAAGCACGCAGTTTATGGAGTTCCCAGCCGAGCAATAGAATTTAATCTGTTTTTGCTACATGATCTACTCCACTAAGTTAATATGAAACAGCAGCCAATGGCAGTGCTTTCAGTAGATTTTACTCAAGCATTTGATAATTTCTGGTATCTCTTTCTGTTCCACATCCACCAGCAAAATGATGTGGGTAAAAAGCTGCTATCCCTTATTCAAGGAGCCTATGCCAATTCAGCTACTTGACTCCTAGTTAATTGGTTCCTATCAGATCTGGTCAAAATTCAAAAAGGAGAGAAGCAAGGTTACCCTTTTAGTCCATTACTCTTTGCATTGGTTTTTCAACCTTTCTTGCAGGAAATCGACAATATATGTGCTGTGGAAGGAATAACAGTTCTTTCAACTATGAAAGAAATAAGGTATTAGTATATGCCAGTGATGTAGTGGGCACTTTGAAGGATAAAGATTCCATATACATCTTTTTTTTTTTTTTTTTTTTTTTCTTTTTTTTTTTTCAGTATTTTGGAAAAATTCAGCAAGATCAGTGGATTAACTGCTAATGCAGATAAGACAAAATTAAAAGTTTTTGGAAAGTGAGATTTGGAGGCATTCCTTTTGGACTAACCCCTAAGAAAGAATCCTTCATTATACTTGGAATTCCCTACTACACTTACTCAACATTACCAGTTCAAGAACTTATATACAAGAACATTGAAACCTTAAGGACTGGAAAATTGGGCCACTTTCCTTTTCTTGTAAAGCCATAGAACTCAAAATCATAATCTTCTCTGCTCAACGAAAGTTTATTTTTCACTTGGTCAGACTATAATAAATTTAGTTTAATCCTTTATCCAAGTGTGCGCAAACAAAGTTTGCGCCTAAAAGTATCTTCAGGACTGGCGTAAAGTGGTACAACACCGGGCAACTCCTTGCAAAGGTGGAGCAAGCTACCAACACTCCTATCTCAGTATCTCCCATAATGCAAAACACATCTCCTTGTGGATATGTATAATGTTATGCATTAAGGGAAGGGCCACTACCCAGACTAGTTTCGACCTTTATTGAGGTCTCTTCAGTGGGAGCCAGGCCCAAGTGGAGATACCAGGCAGAAGCATTAGCAAGGTCATCTCCTCCTATAGGAGCTGCCAAACGGTGTGCCACCATTTTAAATTACTCTGGATTTCCTGAAGATACTCTCAGGCGCAAACTTTGTTTGCACACACTTGGATAAAGGATTAAACTAAATTTATTATTATCTTCCCTGCTCATTTGTTCATAATGAATATTACAGATATCAGAGAAGCTGAAGAAAAGCAATTATATAGTAAGCCTGTGCAGTTTTTTTAGTTCAGCCGATACCAAGAAGTTAAAAAGGAATTTCTTCAACTATCAAAGAAGCATGGAGGATTTGAGCTTCCAGGCTTAAAATCCTGCTTTTTAAGCAATACAACCTCAAAAATTCATAATATATTGAAGACCATGAAACATTTTATTTGCCTTATTTCTTACACTTCTACATTTGCATACAAACATAGATTCCTAGATCTATAGCAATGACATATGTGCAGAACTTCTCCTGTACTACCTGGATTTTCATCTTATCCTGTTTGGAGTAAATTATAAAGGTCCAAAAGCTGAGATTTTTTCTGAATAACACAACATTCTGTGCTTAACTCTAAGACTGCTACACATTCTGGCAATGACATTCTTTCCATTAAAAGAAGTAAAATTTGGTATAGCTTTTGGCAATACGATGATATAACAGAGCTTAGGCCTTTTCTCTATCTCTCATTCTATCTGTTTTTCCTTTCTCCTAATATTATGAGGCTCTCTCTTGCACTCCTATCCAAATTACTATAAGCCTATGATGATAACCCCTTTAATTTTTCACCTCAATAAAGGTTGAAACAGGTCTGGGTAGTGGCCCTTCCCACAATGTATAGCATTGGTAGAGCCTCTGCTACTGGCTCATGAGAAAAGTTAAGCAAGTTTGAGCATGGTTAGTAGTTGGATGGTTTAAATCATTCAATGCTGTTGGCACACTCTCCCTCGATGAGTCTTTGGACTCCCTGGAGGATAATAATAATAATAATTATTATTATTATACATGTCCATAAGAATATGTGCATTGCATTATGGGATAATAAGACAATTGATGTAAAGTCATCAGCCTCTATATATAAGTAACCCAGTCGTAAAGTAATCCATGTGCAAACTTTGTTTGCTTACACTTGGATAAAAAATGATACCAAGAATACAATTCCTTGGCATTTTTCATTTATAGTATATCCAAACTTTTCACTACGTTATTCTCTTCAACATCTACTCTTCATAGATCCTCCCAACTTTGCATCATCTACAAACAACTGAATATCCCCATCCATAATATAATTCCCCAATATCTTTAACATACAGTTTAAATAGCAATGGCCCTAAAACAGATCCCTGAGGCACATTCTAGTTATTTCCCTCTTCTGGGATATTGCTCCCCCATACTTGTTGATACCTATTGGACAGCCAATCTCCAACTGAATGCACTAATCTAATGTCCAATCCCATCCAATCTAGTTTCACTATCAACTTATCATGCAGTAATCTATCAAATGTCTTTGCAAAATCTAAGTATACTACTGTGTATCCATCTCCTTTGTCCAGTGAAGTTGTTATCTTATTGTAAAGTAGATTACTAAAACATGACCTCAGTTTAGCAAATCCTTGCTCTCAATAACAATAATACCATTGTTGTCAACCAGATTCTGGATCCTAGTTCTCACCAGCTTCTCCAACACTTTAATCACAACAACAACTGATACACAGATAGGCTTATAATTTGATGCTTGAGTTTCTGTCACCTCCCTTATGAAGTGGCACAATCTTGCCTTCCTTCCACTCCTCTGGAACTTGTCCTAGTGCAAGACTTATATTAAACAAATATGTCAAGACATATTTGTTTAATATTACCAGTTAATGAAGGAATTTTGAAGGAATGTGCCAACTCCTTGGCACATTCCTTCAAAATACACGGCGATATATTATCAAGTCCCACAGTCTTATTAACATCAAGTTAGCTCAATTCCCCATATATCTATTGCTCACTTACAGTCAGTCTCTCCTCCTAATCACAAAGTGCTCTCAAACTCTCCATGATGTCACATTCACAAGAACGAATGACCTTTATGAACTTCTCATTAAATATCTCAACTATATCTTCTGCAGCAGTTGTTCTTATACCGTTTTCTCCAATCAATGTCATCTTTCCATAATCATTAAATAATAAAGTAACACGTAAAAATCACAGTGAAATCTTTAATTAGTAAAAAGACAGATATTTCGTACTAAAAATAATAGTACATCTTCAGTATCTGTAACAGTAATAGGAATGGAATACAGGCAAATGTTCGGTGGATCACCTATTATAATACAATTGTTACCATGTGCTAGGAAATAATAGAAATAACAAATTTAATCTATTAAGATAAATGGCTTTTTACATAAGATAAAAGTCTCCCAGATCTTTGAGAGAGACATACAGTCATTTCTATTTAAATTCGGGTGGTGTAAGATAGTTTCACAACTTTCTTTGAATAAGCATTCATATTTGAATCTGCATCTATGGAGGAGAACTGCTTTATCCTACTGGACACTATGAGTAGAGTCAATACTGTGCTGCGCCAGACTAGACTTCAGAGGTTTGTTATAATCAATATAATATTGATGTAAAAAATAAAATCTTTAATTTTTACTAATTAAAGATTGATTTAACTGTGCTTTTTACGTGTTACTTTATTATTTAATTACTATGCCACAGGTTCCACTAAAAATCAATTCCATAATCATTCTTTTTTTGGTGGCTACATATTGAAACAACTCCCTAGGATTCTTTTGAGCTTCATTAGCTAACTGCTGCTCATACTTCACTTTTGCCACCCTTATCAACCAGGCCACCTTCTTTGCCTGTTCTTTGTAATCCTCATTGATTGGAGAATTGATTATTACCACTCTTCTTATGCTGTATCCTCTGTATTGCATGCTTAATTTCTTCATTCATCCATATTACACCTAACTTATTTAACCTTCTGACTCTTGAAGTACATTTAGACATTGCTTCTATTAGATAGTTCTTGAATATCACCTAAGCTGCATTGATTTCTGTTCCAGCCAACTCTTCATTCCATGCTACACCTGTAAGCTGTCTCCTGAGCTTCTCATAATCATCAGCCTTGTAGTTCCACATATATTCTTTCCTCACAGAGGTCCTCACATTGCTGCCAACCATCCAGGTAGTCACTTCATTGTCACTCTCACCAACTGGAGAGTGATTTGATAATAATAACACCTCATTTATAATAATATCCACTGATGAGATGATCAAATTCAAGCCCCCCCCCCCTCAAATCTTTATGTGCCTACTGTTACACATCACTGAGGTAATTATCCCTCAAAACCCCAAGAAACTAATTTTCTTTACTTCCAGTTGCTATCTCATCATCCCAGTCTATACTGTCATAATTAAAATCACCCATAATGATCACCCTTTCTTATTTGAGTTAAAAATGCCAAGAAATTATATTTTTCATTTCATCCTTTATCCAAGTGTAAGAAGCCTCTATATATGAGCTGCCCTGTCATGCACAAACTTTGTTTGCTTACACTTGGACAAAGGATGAAACCAAGAATATAACTTCTTGGCATCTTTAATTTATAATATAACCAAGTGGAAAGACTTTCACCATCTATCTCTAATCCAGAGTAGTTTTGTAATGTGCAACACCTTCTGGCTACTTGTATATGGAAATATGACTAATGCATTACTTCAACCTTGGTATCACTTCTGGGTCTGGCTCCCATTAATGAAACCTCAATAAAGGTTGAAGGTCTGAGTGGTGGCCTTTCCCATAGCAATATACAGGTCTGTAAGGATATGTGTTGCATTATGAGATACTAAGGATGTGAAATAATTAGCCTCCATAATACGAGTTGCCCTCTTGTGAAGTTGCTTCATGTGCAAACTTTGTTTGCTTACACTTGGATAAAGAATGAAATCAAGAATATAATTTCTTGGCATCTTTAATTTATAATATAACCAAGTGGAAAAACTTTCAACTTTCCTTATTTGCTTGGCTAATTTGATTATACATTTCAGTCACTACTATTCACATTTCCAGATCTATAATAGCATCTGAAACAGTATTTCATTCTATTCACCTCTCTTTCATCTCTCTCTCACACCATACTGCTTCAAAACCACTAGCACTATTTCCCTCTTTGATCTCAACCTTATATGTACATAATAACTCTTTCTCTATCATCAGTAGCGCTTTCTGTACCTTTTTTACTCTTTCTATTGTCACGAAACACATCATACCCTTTTGTCTCTATTCCTGTCATGATGTCATCCTCATCCAACAATGTCTCACTTATTCCAATTCTTCGGCAAACAGACTCAATTAATGAAACTATTTTATTTGCCTTATTTCTTACACTTCTACATTTGTATACAAACATAGATTCCTAGATCTATAGCAAGTTCCACTGATACCACTTATTAGATGTGACTTCTCCATGCTTAACTTGAGATATTTTATTATTATTATTATTATTATCCAGGCCTCCATGGAGTCAAAAGACTCATTGTGGGAGGTTGTTTTTAGGAAACACAAAGTTTATCATACCAACTCTTTGAACCCATTGACCGTTCCTGCTCCAACTACTCTTTCAGGCAATGTATTCCAAGGTTCAACCACCCTCCATGTAAAAATAACACTCCTCACCCTCTTGCACACAGCCTCATTTCATAACTTCCAGGGATGGCCCCTTGTCATTGCTCCTTCCTGCCATTCCACCAAGTGAAAGAACTTTCCAATGTCTACCCTGTAACTGCCTCTCAACAGTTTAAAAGTCTCTATCACATCACCTCTCCTTCTTCTATCCACCAAACACTGCAGTCCACATTCGCTCAGCCGATCCTCATAACTCATATTGTACAGTCCTAAAACCATCTTTGTTATCTGCCTCTGCACCCTTTCCACAGTCAATTTATCCCCCTCAAATCCTGGGGACCAAATCCGAGAACAATAGTCTAAGTGTGGTCTGATCAGGGTCTTATACAACGGAATGATAACTCTTTTATCTCTGCAGGTCAGCGTCCTTCTCAGTATTGTAGCAATCCTCTGAGTTACCCTCACCACCTTTGCAATATGCTCCCTGCATTTCAGTTTTCTATCAGTCATCACCCCCAAACTCTTGTCTCCCCTGCCTTCTCCAGTACAGCTCCTCCAATCAAGTATGCATCCTCCCATCGATGGATCCCAAACCTCACTTTACATTTTGCTGCATTGAACCGATATCCCCCATTCGTTTGCCCATCTGTCTAGTTTATTCAAATCCTCTTGCAGGGCTGCCACATCTGCACTATTACTGATAACCCTTCCCAGCTTCACGTCATCCACAAACAACTGAATGTCCCCTTGCAACCCATTGACAATATCATTGATATAAAGGTTGAACAATACAGGTCCCAGTACTGAGCCCTGTGGAACCCCCTTGTAACCTTCTGCTTCCTTGATATTGCCCCACCATACACAACTCTGATACCTATCAGTCAGCCAATCCTGAATCCATTTGACTAACCCAACATTTAAACCCATGTGCTGCAACTTAAATATCAACTTATCATGTGGAACCCTGTCAAATGCCTTTGCAAAATCCAAAAAAATGGCAGTATATGCCTTTCCCTCATCAACTGCTGTTGTCACTTTATTATAAAAGGCAACCATATTACTAAAGCAAGGGTACCCCTTAACAAATCCATGTTGATTCTCACAGATAACATTACCCTCATCTGCCCAAATTTCCTTTTCTTCTTATTCATCTTAAACCTTCTTCAAATCCAACTGTTTTTCCCTTTATCCCAGGTCATATCCTTCCCATTTTTTTTGTCTCCCCATGCATTCACACCCTCTTGGAGCATCAACTTTTCTAATGATGTGTTCTTCCCCTGCCCTCCCTGAGTCTCCCCATTTTCCTCCTCATCTTGCACACTTGTTCTCTCATTCTCTATACTCATACTATCTACTTCTTCATTCATAACTACCACTTTTATCTCTCCTTTCTTACTCTTCAGCTCTTTCACATTGCTTCTTACTTGATTAGATTCATTCTCTGCACTTATTTCTCAATATAATCACCAATATAATATGCTACTGGAAATCTCATTATGCCAAATGCATAACTTTATACTTAGTAACACTGAACTGTTAGCCATGATCATTTACCCACATTTTCGGTCTATTCAAGTCATTCTATTAGTGCTGCATATCAGTTGCATCCCTGATTACCTTGCCTATCTTTTAATCATCAGAAAAGAACTGAAGATCTCTTGTCAGGTCCTTCCCAATATCATTAAGATATTGGGAAAATTAGATTGATCAACAATGGTCCAAGAACTGATCCCTGGGAAGTGGCGATGTTTGCCTTGATATCGTGGGGGTGCTGCAACTTTCGAAATATACATACACACTGTAAGTACAATGTATATGTGTTTGGATAAAATATCAAAATTATGGTAAAAATTAAAAAAAAAAAATTAAACATGAAAAAATATTGTTTATTATCGATAAAATTATACAGTTTGGTATAATTCAAAATTACTTAAAAATGAAATATATTCTTCTTGTTTTATTTCATGAAAAAATATTGTTTATTATCGATAAAATTATACAGTTTAGTATAATTCAAAATTACTTAAAAATAAAATCCATTATCATAAACCCAATAATTTTTTAAAATAAAAACTATAAATGCTATGTCTTGAATTGTAATGTCCAAATATTTAAAGAGACGGAGTAAACACAATAAGCACTACGAACACTCTACTACTGGCACAAACTGCATATAAACAACACTGGAACTGAGCGACGGACAGTGCCGCATTACACTAATAGCTCGCATCTCACTATGACGTGCATATGTTTGTGCGCGTAGCAATATGACACTGTGGTAAATACAGTGCTGCTAGCGTCCTTTGCCCTCCTAAATGCTAAAAGATGGATTTTTATTATTTTTTATACAAAATAAGAGAATTGTATAGGATTGTTGATGATAAAATTAAATATTAAGCAAATATAAATAAATTAATAAATATATTTATATATCGAGACAAATTGGGGGTGCTGCAGTTCTGCAGTGCCTATGCATGAGCCGCCCCTGTCCCTGTCACATTAAATCTGGCAGATTCACAATCCCCCATCTACCATATTCTGATACCTGTCCATCAGTCACCTGCTTATCCAAGTCAGTAGTTTATATTCTAGTTCCTATATCCTCTAGTTTATGCAACATCCTTTCAAGTAGTATTCTGTCATATGCCTTAGCAAAATCCACTACTACCATAGTGTATCCAACTCTATTGTTATCCAACTATAACATTATTTTAAAATATGAGAAAATTGCTCAGATGCTACCTCACTTTAGTAAACCCATGCTGTTCCTTGCAAGGTATAGTTTGTCTATCAACCCATTTCTGTTGCAAGTTCTTATCAGCTTTTCTAAAATCTTCACCAGCACTCAGAAATGGATACCAGTAGGTTGGCAGTTTGTACAATGGGACTGTCATACATTTTTTTTCCCATTCTTATGGGAAGTCTGATCAGAGACTTAACTAACTAGTTCAGCTAAAGATTCTTTAGCATATGTGCTGATATTCCATCAGTCCCTATTCCTGAATTTTCTATCCCCCCCCCAAAAGCTTCCTGTAAACTGCTGATATTCATATTCCATTCAGTAATTGTAATATGGGACTAAACAAAGTATGTAATCTTTCTTAATTGAAACATCCATATACTTAGCTACTTTTCAGGTCAGCACAACATGATCACTGTCACAAATGGTGACAAAACAGTCATACCTTTAATTGAGAATCCTTCTTATGTTATGAATGAATCTAACTCTTTGACCTTAAGCTCTTGCTCTCTTTTTCACATGTTGCTTGAGAAAGTTGTCTTGCAATAGCTTAATCAATTCTCTTTCATTCTTAGCATAAGTTTTCTCTGCAACTCAATATATCAATAGTAAAGTGTTCTCTTTACTACCAACTGTATTGTTTATATCTACTACATCATCATACCAAGAATATTTGTGTGATAGTCAACACAATAATATAGTAACATACTGTTGACTCTCTTTGAATCACTCTCCCTCTCTCTCTCTCTCTCTCACCGACACACACACACACACATGTATACTGTGCATTGTGTATGTGTGTGTGTGTAAAAGAGTAAGAGAGAGACAGCTATGTGTATTTCAATTGAAGAACTAATTTCTGTATCATATTTACCTGAGCTACAGTTTTTCCATGTTTAACAGCAATTTCTTTAATCTTTGGATTATTGTATAATGTTGGTCCTCTTTTCCTTTCCCTAGAACAAAAAATTTTCAAACATTAAATTTCAAATTATATAGCTAAGTGAATAATGAATATAAGTTTACTTATATTAAGATATCTTTTGTATATTACGTGACTGAAATATACTAATATGGAAAGTCACAACAGATAAGTAAATTGCCAACCTGGTTGGATGAGTAGTTAACGCAACTACTTTCCATACAACAGGTTGCAGGTTTGAATCCTGTTATGGTATGGATGTTTGTGTATGTCTTTAGTTGGAAGATGAATTTCAAAACCCAGTGTGAGACCAAGGTCCTTCTTATTGAAGGCCTGTTTGTAAAAGTTCCATGTTTGGTATCTAAAGCAAGATTTCCAGATTATGTAAAAAGTAAATAAAAATTTAAAAATATATTAACAATAATAAAAATAATACATTTGTATTATTTCATGGGAATGGGAGGGAGTCACTTCAAAAAATAATGAGCATTATAAATATTTATTAATGATTGGAATGCCTTGCCTGAGAGGGTGGTGTATGCAGAAAATTTAAGTGTGTTTAAGGTGCAGTATGAATTAGCTGTGTGCATATGACAAAAAGGATCTCCTAGATGAGTCTTTGACTCCATTGGATCTAACAGTAATAATAATAATATTATAATTATTACTTAAGTATAAAGAGCTAATAAGCTTCATTTCGGCAATGAAAACATTACTTAAATTAAGGGGATATTAAATCCCACATAGTTTTAAAACCGAATAAGAAACTCAAAGATCGGAATCAGAGAGTTTCTTGCCAAATATATAGTAAACTATAAAGTATCGGCGACACTAGCGTTAGCCAATGCAAGTGATGCTAGTACGTAGTACAATACCGGGCAACTCGTTGCAAAGGTGGGGGAAGTTCAGATCGCTATTCTTAGGTAGGCAAGAAACTCTCTGATTCCGATCTTTGAGTTTCTTATTCGGTTTTAAAACTATGTGGGATTTAATATCCCCTTAATTTAAGTAATTATAATTATTATTATTATAATAATATAGTAACATACTGTTGATATAATAATAATAATAATTAGATCATATAAACGTCTGAGCACCACCAAATAGTTACACTGCATCAGTCATTATGTGCAAAGTAGCAGACCATTTCTTCACCGCTCTAAACCTGCACACCAAGACAATATCCCTGCAATGTCCCACAGAAGAAAAGTGACAGAATAATAGATGAAGAAATAGTCAACCACGAAATAAGAAAAACAAACTGGGAACACCTGACATCAGATTCAGCAGATATCTTATACAACAACATTAAACTCACACTGGAGGAAATATATAAGAAAGCTACAAAGAAAATCCGAATTCGTTCCAAAACAACACAAAATCCTTGGATAACACAAAACTTAATCCTAGAAATACACAGAAAGGACGCTTTATGGAAAAAATTAAAGCGATATCCAAATAACACAGCTTTAAAAACTGAATATAAGATAACAAGGAATCGCCTTACAACACAAATCAGAAATGCAAAAAGAAGCTACTACAGAGACAAACTAACCTCTGCACAAAACAACATGAAACAAACCTGGCATCTGATCAATGAGATGCTAGATTTTGTTCCCAACACCACCGCCTCCGACACCATAAAACACAGCTTCATGAAAGACGCAAAACCTATCCAACAACTAGCAAATGACTTTAACCAATACTTTGCAGACTCCATCCTAGAACTACGCAGAAATATTCCCCCAATCACAAAACGAAACCCTCCACTTTGACCACAATCAAAACAGACATTATGGTTCCCAACCATAAAAGAAGCAGAACTTCTCTCTGCAGTAAATCAAATCAAACCAAACAAAGGCCCAGGAATAGATGCTATCAGACCTAAAGATATAAAGCAACATGCAACTAGTTTAAGTCCTATCCTACTAAAACTAATAAATAAAATATTTAAAACAGGACAGATACCAAGCATGCTAAAGACAGCCATAATCACACCCATATACAAACATGGAAAAAGAAATTTAATCAGCAATTACAGACCCATAGCAACATTACCAATTATCAATCAAATTATGCAGCGGATCATACTGAAGAAACTCACAGCATACACTGAGATCTTTCATATTATCTCCAAAACACAATATGGTTTTCAGAAAAATAAGGGAACAACATCTCTCTTGGAAGACTTTACAGACGTAATTAATACCGCCTTACACAAAAACAAAATTGCCATGGTAGTCTTTATTGATCTAACTAAAGCATTCGATACACTTACACATCCAACCTTGTTAGAAAAGGGAGCTGTACTCTCCCCAACTCTATTCAACATTTACACGCACGATATTAATCAGCTACCACGCAAAGGTAAGATATTCCAAAACGCAGACGATACAGCAATAATATCCATCCATAATAGCGCAAGCATAGCCCAAACAAATATGCAACATGACATAAATCTGATCATAGACTGGCTCACGAAAAACTCCATACACCTAAACTCAGAAAAGACAAAATTAATGATATTCAGAAATCCACTGACTCGACCAGTTGATAACAAATATATAACCATCCAACATCCACTTTCCAACATACAAAACACACAGAACAGCAAAACCACTACAATCACTCAGGTTGAAACAATATGATACCTCGGAGTTTACTTCGATGCAGATATGAACTGGAATAGCCACATAAACCATCTACACAACAAACTCCAAACAATAAGTGCCAAACTCTACAGGTTAAAAGACATAGTTCCCATATGCCTAAAAACACTAATATACAAAGCCCTATGCCAAAATATACTAAGATACGCTATAACAACGTATGCTTTCTGCGCACCCTACAAATTAAATAGATTAATATCACTACAATACAAAATGGCAAAACTGATCTTTTGGGAACAAAGAGAAAATCACGACCTTATAAACATTGCAATGTCAGAACAATAAATACTGACAGCAAAACATTTATGTCACTATGCAGCTTTGCTAAAACATCACTTCGATGCCAACTACAGGACAGTCAGAAATACTTACTGTATAACAAGACCTCAGACTACTAATTATATCACATATAAATACAATAATCACTACAGAAAGGCCACGCGAAACTTCTACATTCCAGACATGATAAACAAATTACCTTTTGAATACAGAAACCATATAAATTACAATAGCCTGAAAAGAGCTCTAAGGACATACTATGAACAAGAAACACGCACCCAAAATACCATACAAATTTAATGAAACACAATAATTCGGTCAGGCTTCCAGTTCAGCGATGCATCAATGCATTCCAAGTTATTGTGCATGCGTGTATGTGTGAGTGTGCGCAGACGAAGTTCTCAATCACAGATTTCACAGCTACCCAACACAGCAAAAAAAAAAAAAAAAAAAAAATTCATAATAACCAACTGGTGTCATCCTCAGATAAGCTTACATATAAGCTTTGAGGATGAAAGCAAAGAAATTAGTTCTCATCCAAGATGTATCATATGTAACCAAATGCATGTAATGTATGTATCACATGAAAACCAATGTATGTAACGTATGCATTATATGTAAACCAATGTACGTAATGTAAGTAACTCATGTAAGCAAATGTAATTAATGTATCATATGTATCATTATTATTATTATTAAAAAAAAATTATTATTAGTAGTAGTAGTAGTAATTAATAATAATAATAATAATAATAATAATATAATTATATAATATTTATACTTATATTTATTATATATAATAAATAATAATAATTATTATTATTATTACTGTTATTCAGATAACTCCATAGTGTTCCAGGACATAGGCAGACCACTTTATTATCAATTGTTAACAATATACTCAACAGTCTTCAGCAACTTCTTCCTTCCACTCATTATAAACCAAAATGTAGTCCTCACAGCTCTGCAAAACACACTCTTACAACTTGTTCTTTTCTCATAGTCTCTGTTTCATTGCCTATCCTCACAATGCAATAACAAGTAAAAAAAAAATGTCTTTTCAAGATAGGAACATAAGTGGACATAATTAAAATGAATAAAGGATGGAGGTCTTAACACAAAATTAATTCTTTATTAGCAGAATCTTCAATGTCAGTCCTCCATCCTATTAAAGGATGGAGGACTGACATAAAATTACTTGTTTATTAGTAGAATTTTGCCTATTTATCACAGGCATTGTCAACAGAAAAATAGAATTAAATAGCATGCAAGTTGTCGTTATTATTATTATTATTATTATTAACACCAGCCCTCCAAGGATTCAAAAGACTCATCATGGCAGGTACACAGTGTTAAACAAAAGCCCATTAAAACATTCAGCGTCTCAGCATTCACTATGATGTCAGGCAATGCTCTTTATGTCCCTGCTCATATCTTCCTTATACAACCCAGGGATGTCTCCCTTGTTCTACGCCATTCTGTCAAGCTGTGAAAAAAATTCTTGCACATTAAATTGGATAACCCTTTACTAATTTAAATGTCTTAATCATAACCCTCTCTTCCGCCTACGCATAAGGCTTTGCAAAACTGCACATCCTCAATCTGTCTTCATATTCCACATCCCAAAGATCAGTTACTGTCTTAGTCAGTCTTCTCAGGCCCTTTCGAATATATTCTCATCCACGAAAAAGGACAAAATCTGCACACAGTAATCCATACAAGGCCTGATCAAGGCTTTATACAATGGAACTAGAATCTTTTTGTTTCTACATGTTAAGGAGGTCTTCCGCATCATTGCCATAATCTGATGTGATGACTTCACAACTTGTGCAATGTGACCTCTGAACTTCAGATCCTCATGCACCACTACTCCAAGGTCTCTTCTCCTCAAATTCCTCCAAAAGTTCCCTATCAAGTGTATACTTTGCATTCCATTGATGCCTACCAAATTTCAGAACCTTACACTTGCAACAAATATTCTGACAGGTCCATAATATTTTCCACTCATATAATCTATTTAAGTCCTCCTGTAAGGCTACAACTTCATCTGTTTGATTCCTTATCACTATCATCAGTTTTGTCATGTGCAAATAGTTGTATATCCAGTTATACCCATTCCACCACTCCAAAATCAAAAACTACTATGGACAGATAACAAGTTTACAATTACCAACAGATTATGCCTTATTGACATACTAGTTAATTCAGTTCTTCTATATAGAAGTGAAACTTAGATCCCTCTAAATGAAAAGAGGTTGTTGACATTTGAAATGATGTGCTATAGATGACTCCTAAAGATACAAAATTTCTGATCAGTCATGAGCTATGGAAATTTTAACAATGGGCTCACATCGTCTAGCAAAAAAAAAAAAAAAAAAAAAAAAAAGAGCCTAACTTACCCCTTATAATACTTATATTGCGACTTTGTAGAGCTTCTGATAGATATGATAATTCCTGTAGAATATCAATCACTAATGCTAGATCTTTTAAAAATTCTAAATTGACAAGTCAGTTTAAAAAGCCCTTATATTTATCATTCCATGCAAAATGCTTGCATAAATCTGGGTAATTTCTCCACAAAGCAAGAGCCGTTCATAACTGCAAGCTGCCCATCATGGTCCAAACATACGGCTGATCTTTAAAATTTCGATACCAAGGTCTTTTGCAATCATATTTAATTCTTGTTGATTTTTTGGTAATTGATGATAAAAAGCATACAATTTATCCATAAATATTTTGCAACGTTTGGAAATTTTTGTAAAAGTTTGATTGTAACACCTGATTTGTTTCCTAACATTACACTAGCTTCATCAGAAAAAAATGCAAGGAAATGATTTTTTATATAGTTATCAGAAAATCCATATGAATTTAAAGTAGCAATTATAGTAGCATGTATACATTCCACAGTGGTATTTTCTAGTTCTACAAGATTATTAAACAAGAAGAACAAGGGGCTTGCAACTTTGAGAAAAATTTAACAAAGGGCTCGCTGAGCCCCTTATAGCTCACCACTGTTTCTGATACACAGATTGCATTACAAATTTTGGATTATGACAAAGAATCAGTTCTTTCACCGGTTGAAGAGAAAACATTATAACTAAGATTCAAAGGAAACAACTTATGTGACTTGAAGGCACTTGAAGTTTGAAGGGAGTGCCATGGATAGCTCTCTGTCTTCACCTTTGGCAAACTATTTTTTGAACTATCTGGAAGATACCTTGTTCTCATCCATTCATCCCCAACACTTTCTTTGGTTTCATTACATCAATGATGTTTTTTGCTGTTTGCCTTTTTCTGAAAATGAACTTACAACTTTCCTACAATGGAACAATATCCTTCATCCATGCATTCAATTTACCAGAAAAAGAAAATGTTGGTAGTTTACCATTCTTTGACATCTTTCTTACTCACACAGCCTCCAGTACTTTGTCAACCAGTGTTTATCGAAAACCTATCTTTACTCGCAGATACATTCATCAAAAGTCTGCTCATCACACCTCTTAAAAAATTGGTGTTATCAAGTCTTTAATTAACAGAGAATATAATGCCTGCTCCTCTCCTTCAAGCTCACAAAAAGAACTTCTCACTATCAAAATCTTAATGGAAGTAAACAGTTACCACCCTCATTAAATCCAGTAGATAACTGACTCCTATGTTCCAACACCAATTCTTCAACAGACCACACAGTTCCAATACCATATATTTCTGATATCTCTGAACCTATTGGTAGAATTTTGAAGAATTATCACTTTATTCTCACATTTTTCTTATTAACAAAATTTCTCATCATCTACAAAAGAAAAATCATTACCTCTATCATTAATTGGTTTTTATCAGATTCCTTGTGAATGTAATTTGATACTTTGGGCAGACAGGCCGTTCTGTGGAAAAAGGAATTAATAAACATTACTTATTATTATTATTATTATTATTAAACAAGACCTCATGGAGTCAAAGACTCATCTAGGAGGTCCTTTTATCTCACACACATCTCATCATACCGGGTCTTAAACACATTCAAACTCCTTGCAGACACCACACTCTCAGGCAAGGCATTCCAATCATTCACAACTCTGCACGAAAAAAACCTGCCTCTCACTCCCCTACTCACACCCTCTTTATACAGTTTCCAGGCATGACCTCTGGTTCTCCCCTGATCTCCCACTATTCTCTGTAGAACTTCTCCACCATTGATCCTATAACAACCCCTTACCAACTTGTAGATCTCTATCATATCTCCCCTCTTCCTTCTCTCCACTAGACTCTGCATATTACATCTTTTCAATCTTTCCTCATACTCGACATTCCAGAGGTCAGAAACTACCTTAGTCAGTCGCCTTTGGACCCTTTCCAACATCTCTTCATCCTTCTGAAAACCAGGTGACCAAATCTGGGCACAATAGTCCATGTGTGGCCTAATCAAAGCCTTATACAATGGAACAAGAATCTCCCTACTTCTACACGTCAGTGTCCTCCTCATCATTCCCAGAAGTCTTTGTGTTGTCTTCACAATTTTGGCGATGTGTCCCCTAAATTTTAGATCCTTATCCACTATCACTCCCAGATCTCTTATTTCCTCTACTTCCAACAATATATTCTTACCAAGCATAAATTCTGCATCCCATCTTTGTTTTCCAAATTTTAAAACCTTACATTTTGCAACATTGAACTCACATCCCCATTTGCTTGCCCAATCACTCAATTTATTCAAGTCTTCTTGCAAGACCACAACATCTTCACTACTCTTTATGGTTCGTCCCAACTTTGCATCATCTGCAAACAACTGAATATCTCCATCCAAATCTTTGCCAATATCATTAATATACAAGTTAAATAGTAATGGCCCTAAAACAGATCCCTGAGGCACTCCACTAGTGACTTTCCTTTTCCTGGATATCGCATCCCCATACACAACTTGTTGATACCTATCAGATAGCCAGTCTCCAATCCAATGCACTAATCTAATATCCAACCCCATCTGCTCTAGTTTGACTGTCAACTTATCATGAGGTACTCTATCAAAAGCTTTTGCAAAATCCAAATATATTACTCTGTATCCTTCTCCTCTGTCCAAGGAAGCAGTCACTTTATTGTAATAAGTAAGTAGATTACTAAAACACGACCTCCCTTTAGCAAATCCATGCTGTCCATCAAAGATTATACCATTGTTGTCAACCCAACTCTGGATCCTAGTTCTCACAAGCTTCTCCAACAACTTAACCACAACACCTGACACACAGATAGGCCTATAGTTTGATGCTTGAGTTCGATCACCTCCTTTATGAAGTGGCACAATCTTGCCCTCCTTCCACTCTTTAGGGATTTGACCAAGTGCAAGACTCGTATTAAAAAAATATGTCAAGGCAGGTGTCAACTCTCTGGCACATTCCTTCAGAATACGCGGTGATATATTATCAAGTCCCACAGCCTTATTTACATCTAGTTTACTCAACTCCCCAAACACCTCTTCCTCACTTACAGTCAGTCTCTCCTCCCCATCATCAACTGCTCTTAATCTCTCCATGAAGTCACATTCACAAGATTGAAAGATCTTTATGAACTGTTCATTAAGTATCTCCACCACACATTCTGCAACAGCTGTCTTTATACCATTTCCTCCAATCAATGTCATCCTTCCATAATCATTTTTTCTTTTGCTGGCTACATATCGAAAGAACTCCCTAGGATTCTTTTTAGCTTCATTAGCTAACTGCTGTTCATACCTCTCTTTAGCTACTCTCACCAACCAAGTCACTCTCCTTGCCTGGTCTTTGTAGAACTCATGAAATTGGTTACTTCCACTTCTCTTATGCTGCCTCCACAATGCCCTTTTTCTCTGTATTGCATGCTTAATCTCTTTATTCATCCATCTCACACCTAACTTATTTAACCTTCTCACCCGTGGTATATATTTAGACATTGCATCCACTAAATATTTTTTGAAAATCCTCCAAGCTGCATTGATCTCTTTTCCAGCTAACTCCTCATTCCATGCTACACCTGCAAGCTGTCTCCTGAGCTCTTCATAATCTACCCCCCTTGTAGTTCCACATATACCCTTTTTTCACTGGGGTCCTTGCACTGCTGGCAACCACCCAAGTAATCACCTCATGGTCACTTTCACCAATTGGTGGATGATTTGATACCTCATTGATAATTACATCCTCCGATGAGATGACCAAATCCAAGACCCTTAATCCTCTTGTGCCCTCTGTTACATACTGTCTGAGGTAGTTATCCCTCAAAAACTCAAGAAACTCATTTTCTTTACTTCCAGTTGCTATCTCTTCATTCCAGTCTATATTGCCATAATTAAAATCACCCATAATGATCACCCTTTTCTTATTTGCTTGGCTTATTTGACTATACATTTCACTATCACCACCATCCACATTACCAGGTCTATAACAACATCCCACCAAGTATTTGATTCTATTCACCTCTATCTCACACCATACTGCCTCAAAACCACTGGCCCCATTTCCCTCTTGCATCTCTACCTTGTATGGACATAACTCTTTCTCTATCATCAATAGCACTTCCCCTCCCTTTTTACCCCTTCTATCCTCACGAAACACATCATACCTTTCCATCTCTATTCCTGTCAGGATGTCATCCTCATCTAACCATGTCTCACTTATTCCGACAATCTCTGGGTGCACAGACGCAATTAGTGCAACCATTTCATCCGCCTTGTTTCTTATACTTCTAGCATTGGTATACAAACACAACAACTCATTTCTGGATCTACAGCTAGTTCCACTGATACCACTCACTCGATGTGATCTCTCCATGCTGGACTGGGGCCATTTCCCTTTCTGCTTCTTCATTTTAGAACCCTTTGCAATTCCATCTGTTTCCTTTTGATCCCTGATCATCCCATTACTTTCCTGCCTACACATTCTCTCACCTCCTCTTGGAGCATCCACCTTTCTCACGCTGTGTATCCCTGTCCACCCTGAGCCTCCCCGTTTCCCTGTTCCTCTTGCACACCCATTCTCTCATTATCTATACTCATACCACTCACTTCCACATTCATTTCCACTCCTTCAATCTCTCCTGTCTTACTCTCCTGCTCTTCCACATCACTCCCCTCTCGATCTGATTCATTCTCTCTATTCACTTCTCTACCTTCCAGCAGCAGTCTCTCCAAGCGACTCACACCATAACCACTCAAATGCAGTCCATCGCTCCCATACAGCTCACTTCGTCCCTCAAACTCATTCCACACATTAACAAACTGTACTCCCATCTCCTCACACATTTCAGCCAGAATATCATTCATAATCCTTGCTCTCCGCAACTTTGAATATGCGAAACTTCAAAAGTTTGGTATTGCACAACATAGTATTGACACTAAACACAGTCTGTAGGGATGTAGTTTGTCTTCTACATAGAAGCAGTTTTAAATGCGAACACCTTTTCAAAAAAAGTTGTGAAGCCCTTTTACATTGGCCTAATCTGAATCAGAACAATTGTCCTCTCTCTCTCTCTCACAAAAGTTTGGAAGATTCTGATTTTATGTAAACATCAAAAATAGTTTTAATATTATTTATTAATATATTAATTTCTAGCTTGTGGGAACCGCTTTTAATTGGTAAACTGATTGTTGTATGTACCTTGTATTCTTTTTCTTTGATTTGCTTGTTTCCACACACTGATGATGTACTGTTATTTTCAATATGAAATATTTGTACTTTCATTAAAGTTAATTACTGTGATTATTGTGTAATTTGTTGTTTATGTGACTTGGCCATATCAGCAGATCAAATGGTCTACCAATGCAAGTTCTTGAAGGACTTATTCCAGTAACTTGAAAAAGAGTCAGACCTAGAATAAACTGGATAGACAATATTAAAACTTGGACTGGTGCTTCACTTACAGAGCTGAAAGCAAAGAGTTTTAATCAAGGACTGAATGGAAAATTTCTCTAAGGAACATTTCCTAATATCTACTCCACAGCATGAAGAACTTCATATTCCTATTCCACTACTCATTCCAGTATTATTAATATACAAATTAAATAACAATATTCCTAAAACAGACCACTGTGGCACACCACTAGTGACATTCCTCTTCTGGGATACTGTACTTCCACACACAACTTGCTGTGATACCTATCTGAGAATCAGTTGCTTATCCACTTCACTAATTTATCATCCAATCCTATCTGCTACAATTTAGTTAGAATCGTGGGGTGTGGTAATCTATCAAAAGCCTTTGGTCAATTGGTAGAGCCTCTGTTACTAATGGCTCACAAAAAGTTAAGCAAGTTTGAGCGGGATTAGTAGTTGGAAGGGATCAATCTTTCGATGCTGTTGGCACACTCTCCCTCGATGAGTCGTTGGACTCCTTGGAGGTGTCACAATAATAATAATAATAATAAAAAGTAAACTACTGTATATGCATCTCCCTTATCCAATGTATTTGTCATCTTGTTATAGTACACATGCAAGTTGGTAAAACATGACCTCCCTTAAACAAACCCATACTGACAAGCACAGAGAATACCACTGTTACCAACCAACTTTTGTATCCTAGTTCTCATCAACCTCTCCAACACCGTAACTTCAACTTCATTAGATATCCACAGGTCAGCCTACAATTTGTAACCTTAGTGTTATCACCATCTTTGTGAAGTGTAACAATTTTATTTTCCTTCCATTTCTTAGGATTTGCATTATTCCAAGACTCTTGTTAAACATGCAAATCAAGGCTGATGCTAACTCCCTGGAACATTCCCTTAAGACATGTGGTGATATGTCATAAAATCCTACTGCAGTATGACATCTATCTTAATGCCTCATATACCATTTGCTTGCTCACCTTCTCTCATTTCATCCTTTACACTTCAGCTTCTGATTTCACACTAAGAATGAAACAATCTGATAAACTGCTCACTGAATATCTTGACTATGTCCTCTGCAGCAATTACTGATCTACCACTTTCATCCATTAACATCAGGAGCTGTTTAGACAGTTGAACTTGGCAAGTGCAAGAAGAATGATTGTTATGGGAGATTTTAACTATAGCAGTATAAATTGGGGAGAGAAAGACACATGTAGCAATAAGGGAACGGAATTTCTAGAATTATTGAGGGACAAATGTCTTAGGCAACATGTAATACAGGGAACAAGAGGTTCAAGAGTTTTGGATTTGGTCAAAGCATCAGACAAGTTGATAATAACTGAGATGACATCTCTCCCACCAGTTGGAGAGAGTGACCATGTGATTTTGACTTGAAAGATGAATAGACAAGCAGGAGTATCAAAGAGAGGGGAATGTATGTGGAATTATAAGGTAGGTGATTATAATAGTCTTAGACTTCAATTTGTGAAAGTTTCATGGAAGGAGGAATTGGAAGGCCAGGATATCATTAGTACTTGGGAAATTTTGAAGGAATATTTGTTAGCAGCAATAGTAAGCTGTATTCCACAAGTGAAGAAGAGGACATAATTTGGAGTAAAGTGGATGACAAACATTATTATAAACAGAAACTGCATATGAAAAAGAGGCTATGGAAGAGATATAAGGAGATAGGTGAAGAGAAGATGCATTGTTTTAGTAATATAAGACACAGGCCAGGAGAGTGACTAGTATGGCAAGGAAAGCGAAACTGGAATATGAGAAGAGATTGGTCCTAAGATCCAAAGAAAATCCTAGGGAATTTTTTAGCTACGTGGCCAGTAGGAGGAGAAATGATTGTGGAAGAATGACATTGTGGGATAAAAATGGGAATAGAGTGCCTGATGCAGAGGACATAGTGTGTTCAATGAACACTTTATTAGAGTATTTCATTCTGGAGGAGTAAATTTTAATACTAGAGGGATAGGGCAGCTTCAAGGTTTAGAGGTGCAGGAGGAGGGTGTGTTCCAAATGCTCAGTACACTGGATGTCAGTAAAGCTGTGGGACTGGATGGTATTTCACCAAGAGTTTTGAGAGAATGTGCTAAAGAAATGACAGCTCCTTTGACCTGGCTTTTCAATGAAAGTCTGGCTATGGGAAAGGTGCCCAGGGAATGGAAGGAAGGTAAGATAGTGCCATTGTATAAGGATAGTAACAGACTGGAAGTGTCTAATTATAGGCCAGTCTGTGTGTCATCAGTAGTTGTTAAGATCTTGGAGAAAGTAGCGAGGGCCCATATACAGCATTGGGCAGATGAGAGTAATGTTACCTGTGAGAGCCAACATGGATTTGTGAAGGGGCGTTATTGTTTTAGTAATATGTTAGCATTTTATAATAAAGTTACAAGAGCAGTAGATGAGGGAAAGGCATATACAGCCATTTTCTTGGACTTAACGAAGACATTTGACAGGGTGCCACATGATAAGCTGATATTTAAGTTGCAGCACATGGGTTTGGATGTCAGGTTGGTCAACTGGATTCAGAATTGGCTGTTCGATAGGTATCAGAGAGGTGTGTATGGCGGGGCAGTTTCAAGGAGGCAGAGGGTTACAAGTGGGGTCCCACAGGGCTCAGTACTGGGACCTATATTGTTTAACCTTTGACATCAATGACATTGTCAGTGGATTTCAAGGGGATATTCAGTTGTTTGCAGATGATGTAAAGCTTGGAAGGATTATTAGTAATAGTGCAGATGTGGTAGTCCTGCAAGAGGATTTGAATAAGCTAGATAGATGGGCAAATGAATGGGGGTGTCGGTTTAATGCAGCAAAATGTAAGGTCTTGAGGTTTGGGAAACATCGATGGGATGATGCATACTCTATTAGAGGAGCTATACTGGAGGAAGTAGGGGAGAAGACAAGAGTTCTGGGGTTGATGATTGATAGAAACCTGAAATTTAGGGGATATATTGCAAAGGTGGTGAAGGTAACACAGAGGATTTCTGCAATAATGAGAAGGACGCTGACCTGCAGAGATAAAACAGTTATCATTCCGTTGTATAAGACCCTGATCAGACGACACTTGGACTATTGTTCTCAGATTTGGTCCCCAGGATTTGAAGGGGATAAATTAACTGTGGAAAGAGTACAAAGGCGGATAACAAAGATGGTTTCAGGACTGTACAATGATAGTTATGAGGATCGGCTGAGGGAATGTGGACTGCAGAGTTTGGTGGATATGATTGAGACTTTTAAACTGTTGAGAGGTGGTTTCAGGGTTGAACTGGGAGTTCTTTCACTTGGTTGAACAGCGGGAAGGAGTGATGACAAGAGGCCATCCCTGGAAGTTATGAAAGGAAACTCTGAGCAAGAGGGTGAGGAGTGGTTTCTTTGCATGGAGGGCTGTTGAACCATGGAATGCATTGCCTGATGGAGTGGTGAGAGCGAGAACGGTCAATGAGTTTAAGGAGTAGTATGATAGACTTTGTGTTTCTTAGGTGGAACCTCCCCCCTCAATGAGTCTTGATAGACTTTGTGTTTCTTAGGAAGGACCTCCCACGATGAGTCTTTTGACTCCATGGAGGCCTGAATAATAATAATAATAATAATAATAATAATAATTGCAGGATATGCAATTTTTTTTTTCTCCTGGGCCTGTCTGAACTTTGGATATAGTCTTCCTTTTTATCATACCTCTTTAAAAAATACCAGTGAAGTAATCAAACAGGATTTTCTTTCTGATATTATTAAACTTTTTAAGTCATTCTGGATATTTTACGGTTTCAGAATAAATTACTCAATAAACTGAAAGTACCACAATAATAAGTCTTCTTTCAATCAATCGTGCAAACTATTTTGTGGAACAGCATCAACAAACATCTACTGAGCCATGTTTCTACTAAACTTACATTATCGTATAGATGTGTTTATGATATCTTTGTGGTATACAGTTCATGTTAAAAAAAAAAGGAAAAAAACAGTAATCAGTTAGCTTTTCTTTTTTCTCCAAGAAATCCTGGAGCCCAGATCTGCACTCAGTGGTCAAAATAGGGTCTTATCAAAGCTTGATAAAGAGAAACAATAACCTGGTTGTTTCTGCTCATCAAAGTATTCTTCGGTAACCAAGTGATCTGACAAGCTGCTTTAGCCACTTTTTGCTATGTGCTCCCTAAACTTTAATTCCATATCCACCAACACTCCCAAATCTCTGGCTTCATGAATTTCCAGAGCACAGTTCCACCACTGCAGTATACAGCTGATAATCTTTTTCACCCCAAAATGCATAACCATACACTTTTCCACATTAAACCGATATCCATTCTCCTTTGCCCAGTCTGCCAATCTATCCCAATCATCCTGCAAAATTTTGATTAACATCATTTGGATTAACTATTACTCTATCCAACTTTGCATCACTGGCAAATAACTGAATAATTCCCCTCAGATCCTTTCCTATATTGTTGATGAACAAATTAAACAGTAGCGGTCCAAGAACAGAACTTTGTGGCATGTCACTAGTCACAGGCCTTCTTTTGGACTCTATTCCTGAATAAACTACTTTCTGATATCTCTCCATCAATCACCCTCCAATCCTAGTGGTAAGACTTATACGTTGGTTAGACATAACTGGTAATTAATTTACGGAATTAACAACGCATATAAAGTAAATTAATTAAAGATAACTTTAATGAATCACTTCTATATTTCGACAATGTCACATTGTCATCTTCAGGAACATAAAGATATGGTATGTGCACTACAGGAACTAACAAAGCAAATGAGGCAGAAATTAAGACACTAATTTTGTTCCTAAAGTCCTAATGGCGCCCTCTTGCGGGCTAATTTGGTAGTCTTGGCCGTTGGGCTGAAGTTCTCATAATGAAAGTCTCCCAAATTTGGGGCAGTTTCATGCACCCAAATTTGTTGATGTTAGGAACGTTTTTTAGAGCTGGTCGGATTATATTCAATGGGGAGGTAAGTAGTACGGTCTCGTATTAAAGAATTTAGCTTACCTTTGTAGTCTTTTTGATTGAGTACCACAGTGGCGCTTCCCTTATCAGCTTTGGTGAGGAAGAGCTTTCTTAGAGGAAGAGCTTTCTAACACACTCGGCCTTGATCTATGGTCGATACTCCATGACATATCATGCACATTATCCATCTCACCAGTCCTATATCCATCCCCATGTGCTGCAGTTTACTGATTAGAATTCCATGTGGTATTCTGTCAAAGACCTTTGCAAAGTTATGAAGTATCACTGTGAACCCATTACCTTTATCCAACACAGCTGTCACTGTTTTATAAAACGTGAGCAAGTTACTGAGGCATGACCTACCCTTCACAAAACCATGCTGACCTCCCCCCCAATACAGTATTCCATTTCCATCTATCCATTTCTGTATTTTACTGTTGTCCAATACAGTGACAACAACTCCTGATATTATGATAAATCAGTAATTTACTACATCAGTCTTGGAGCCTCCTTTATGCAATGGAACTATTTTCCCCTCTTTCCAACTCCTCAGGCAGACCTAGGAGGCAGCTTGAAAAAGGGCATGGCAAATGGTCAACAGGATGTCAGCAGTGCATGTTGATGGTCAAAGTGATGTTTCAGTGAAGAAATATCAGAGATTGCATATCTAGGATGAAGGGATAAATTACATAGCAGTTAAATGTGTGAATAGAATCATTAACCAAAAAAAAATTAATGTGTAGCATCATTAAGTAGGAGCTGCCTGCATAAAACAATATAAATAAATAAACGTAGTAGAGGGAATAATGTCCAATGAATAGACTGAGGGAATATAAAGAGAAACATGATTAGCAGGCCTAGGAGGTATGAATTACATGCAAGAAGGATGACTATCATGGTGAGGAGGCTAAAATCAGATTATAATAGAGAGAAAAAAAAAAGGAAATGTTCAAGTTATTTTTGCTATAATGATAACAAAATGAAGAACAATTATGGAAGAAAAACTTCCATGAATGTTGATGGAAGGAAATAACAGAAGTAGGAAAAAAAAAAGTTGAATTAATAAATAATTACTCTCTGAGAACCTATCACTTGAGTGGACATAATGTAGTAATAACTGATGTGACATCGACCAAAGTGAGAAAAGAGGTACATGAACTGAAAGTGCATACAAATATCCTGTTCTCTCCACCTTAACTCACACTGTTCATTTTCTAAACCAGTGGTTCTCAAAGGGTGTGCCAGGGCGCACTGGTGCACCCTAGAAGATTTCCGGGTGCAGCCTGTGGTATTCCAGAGAAATATGTGTCCAGATATAAAAATAAATATAGTTACTCTATTATACCTTTTCATTACGGATATACTGCTCTTTTTGTTAACACATCATTATTATGTTAATTAACAGCGGTTTTTCTTGCAAAAAGAACAAGAATATGGTTTATTCTTGTTGTGTATATTACTCATTTTAAAAGTGTTGGAAGTGGATGTTATGTGTATATTACTTATTTTCAGATAAATACACCCAAATAAAATGGATAGATTTCTCAAAAAGAAGCATGATATTGAAGAATCAGATTCTGGAAGTGAGCAAAAGTTAAGTGCAAGTAAGAAAGCAAAATTGCGGCCTACTCGCAAATATAATGAAAGTTATTTAAGCTTTGGTTTCACTTGTCAATATCTAAAAAAGCTTTGAACATTTTACTAGAATTTTCAACATCATATTTATGTGAATTAGGATTTTCTACCCTCACCACAATTAAGTGTAAAAAGAGAGGAACTCTTCAATGTATTGACGAGGAAATGAGCGTTTGCCTTTCAAATATGTGCCCAAACATTGAAGCAATCTCTAGGACACATCAGGCTCATGTTTCTCATAAACACAAGAATGAATAAACTTAAGGTATGTTTCATTTTATTTTTTTTTATCGCATTATTTTTTTCTGTAATATTTGACTTAATTATTATAACATATTTCTCAGAAATTTGTATATAGTGCACCTACAATTATCTCACAGTTCACTACCCTGAGAGGACACAACTCATCACTTATCATAAGTAATACTCTGCCACCGCTTTATCATTTCTATCCTATTGAAATGCACTGTATACCTTTCTACTTCTATTCCTTTCAGGATATCATATTCTGTCAAGTACCTTTCATTGATACCCATAATATTCAAACTTTCCTTCTTTCCTAAATCCTTGGCATATGTATCAAGAAAAACTTGTGCATTATCACTATTCATTTACTTATTATTACTTTCCCCAGATTCCACCACTATACATCCTTCCATCTTCCAAACTACTATCCCCATGTGAGGCCATCATTTCCTCTTTCCACTCTGAAAACACTACTTTCCATGCTCTAACACTTTCACTTATCCAACAACAACTTTGTCAAATGTCTGTGAATATGTTCAAATGGAATCCATCTCTTCATACAGTTCTCTTTGAGTACCAACTCCAACCGTAAAATTAAATATTATTTTATGCTTAAGAAATTATGAAACAATTAAAGACATATGAAAACTTTTTTTAGAATTAAACAATAAATTCTGACTTGTGCAAACCCATTTAAGGAAAGAGGAACTGCAGAGCCAAACTAAATAAACTACAAATCAAAGGAATAGAATGAATAAAATTATAATAATCAAATTGTATACAAATTGCAAGAGTGCAACTCCTGGGGGGGAAGATGACCTTGCTAATGCTTCTGCCTTGGTATCTCCACTTGGGCCTAGCTCCCACTGAAGAGACCTCAATAAAGGTTGAAACTAGTCTGGGTAGTGGCCCTTCCCTTAATGCATAACATCATCCATATCCGCAAGGAGATGTGTTTTGCATTATGGGAGATACTGAGATAGGAGTATTGGTAGCTTTCTCCGCCTTTGCAAGGAGTCGCCCAGTGTTGTACCACTTTACCCCAGTCCTGAAGATACTTTCAGGCGCAAACTTTGTTTGCACACACTTGGATAAAGGATTAAACTAAATTTATGATAGCATAGGTTGTGGGCTTGAATCCCACTGTGGGATTTTTTTTCTTTTAAACAAAAAAAATTTAAAATTCTTGATGAAAGTAGATATATTTTAATAATTAACAGAATAAGTAGGCAATTGTGATATTATAATATCACAATTTAATTTTTCAATTAATTAAACTTCAAAACTTACTCTTGTGTAACTGGAGCTCCTAAGGGGGTGTGGGCTGTAATATCAATGTTATTATCCATGCAGAAATCAATAAGTTTCTTCTGAGTGAGATAGGGATGGCATTCTATCTGTTAATTATAAATGGATATGATAAAGAAATGAAAATATTTAGAAATTTTATGGTAAAAAATAGAAACAAAATTACATTCCAAATAATATTCTTTCCAACATTTTAGTAGATATATTATTATTATAACACACTTTCATGAATACAAAGGACTTATTATAGGAGGTGCATCCTAAATATCATGATACATATCACACATCTTAAATTCACTCACATAACTCACACTCACAACACTTTCTGGAAACATATTCCACCTACCACTACTAACTAATCATCATAAAAAACTTACTCCTCAGATCTTTATGACAACTCCCCTCTCATTGTCATTTTCTTTCCACACTCTGAAAAATCTTTCTAATATCCATTTAATATTTTCCTTTTAGTAACTTATGTCTGAGTCATATATCCCCCTTTTCTATTTAAGGGTCTGCAATACTGAACTACATACCAGAACTCTGAAATATATTTGTTACTGATCTCTGTCCCCTTTTCTCTGATTTTCATATCATTATAGGATGATATGAAGATATATCATCTTTGAATATGAAAACAGGAAAGCAGGTGACAAGGTCAACACATAAGGGAACAATCAAGAAATATTCCCTTATTCCAGGAACATGTGATCTCTGCTTGTCAATGTTCTCATCACAATAGTAATGTTCTAGGCTGTCTTCATAACTTTTGCAAAGTAATCTTGAAACTTCAGTGCCCATCTGTTATCACTCTGAGATCCCTCACTTCCTCCACTTCTGGCATAATTTAGAAATTCTGACACATTCGAACAATCCTACATTAATAACAGGAAACTTGCCTTGCCTTAGAAAAAAATCATGACATGAGTGTACAGTAGTTATTAATTTCGATACTGTTGATATCATCTGTTTACCATTAACATGGGATGCTTCTTTTTCTTCTTCTTCACCCATTAGATGTAATATCTGCTGCAACCAAGACTTCATCTTCTTTAATAGTATCTTTTAATCTTTTTCTAGGTTTTCCTGTTCTTCTCTTATTCTTTGGTTTCCAACTATAGACTTCTTTTATTATTCTATCTTCACTTCTTCTCTCCACATGTTCAATCCATTTTATTCTTTGGGTTGCTACCCCATTGTTGATTGCTTGTATTTCACATTGTTTTCTTATATCTGTATTTTTTATTTTATCTCATCTAGTTTTATTTATTATTTTGCTTAATATATTCATTTCACCTGTGTTTAAAATTTGTCTTGTTTTTCTAGTGTCTGGTCTTGTTCCTACATTATATGTCATAATAGGCCAGATTACTGTTTTATAAATTCTGGTTTTTGTCTCTACTCTAAGATGTTTATTTTTCCATATTGTTTCAGTCAACCATCCTGATATTCTTGCAGATTTATTATTATTATTATTATTATTATTCAGGTCTTCATGGAGTCAAGAGACTAATTGTGGGAAGTCATTCTTAGGAAACACAAAGTCTATCACACTACTCCTTGAACTCATTGACTGTTCTTGCTCTCACCATTCTATCAGGCAATGCATTCCATGGTTCAACCACCCACCACTCAAAGAAAATACTCCTCACATTCTTGCTCACAGCATCCTTTCATAATTTCTGGGGATGCCCCCCCCCTTGTCATCGCTCCTTCCCGCTGTTCCACCAAGTGAAAGAACACCCCAGTGTCAACCCTGTAACTGCCCCTCAATAGTTTAAAAGTCTCAATCATATCACCTCTCCTTCTTCTATCCATTCTGCAGTCCACATTCTCTAAGCCAATCCTCATAACTAACATTGTACAGTCCTGAAACCATCTTTGTTATATGCCTCTGTACCCCTTTCCACAGTTAATTTATCCTTCAAATCCTGGGAACTTCTAGATGTGGCCTTCCTTCTCAGTTCAGCTGTATACCTAAATAGTTGTAATTCATTATTTGTTCAATAATAGTACCATCCAATTCTAATTTGCATCTTTGTGGTTCTTGTGATATTGTCATACATTTTGTTTTTGTTTTTGATGTCTTCATATTATATAATTTTGCTGCTTTATTAAATGTATTTGTAGCTGAGTTTCATTTTCTGCAATTAATAGTACATCATCCGCATAACATATAGTTCTTATTATTCTATTATTTATTTTCACTCCTGTATTTTATATTTTATTAACTTTTTATATTATTTTATCCATTATTATATTAAATATTGGACTTAAAGAGTCTTCTTGTCTAATGCTATTACTAATTTATATCTCTTTACTTATTTTTCCATGTGTTTTTATTATACAGCTATTATTATAATATATTTCTTTAATTATTTGTATTATGTTTTCTAATACTTTTCTTCTCTGCAATATTTCTATTACATCTTGAATTAATATTCTGTCAAATGCTTTTTCCAGATCTATAAAGCATATAAATAGTTCTTATTGTATTCTATTGTTTTCTATAACAATTGTCTGATTATGAATATTTCATCTGCACATGATCTATCTTCTCTGAAACCTTGTTCATCTAATAGATTAATTTCCTTTATTATTTTATTATTTAGGATTCTTGTTAGTACTTTTAATGAGGTATTTAATAAATTTTAGAGGGATATTTAATAAATATCCCTCTAAAATTTTCTGTTTTTTTAAATATCGGTATTGTTATATTTTTCTTCCATTCTACCTGAATCTTTTTTGTATTTATTATTTAGTTGTATAATATATTTAAACTCTGAATTATAATTTCTTTACCATTTTTCATTATTCATTGTTGATATTAACTAGACCTGGTGATTTTCTATTTTTCAATTTTTTAATTGCATTTTCAATTTCTGTTGTATTTATTATTATTATTATTCAGGCCTCCATGGAGTCAAAAAACTCATCGTGGGAGTTCCTTTCTAAGAAACACAAGTCTACCAAGACTCATCGAGGGAGGTCCCTCCTAGGGAACACAAAGTCTATCATACCACTCCTTAAAATCATTAACCGTTCTCGCTCTCACCACTCTATCGGGCAATGCATTCTATGGTTCAACCACCCTCCATGCAAAGAAACCACTCCTCACCCTCTTTCTCACAGTTTCCTTTCGTAACTTCCAGGGATGGTCCCTTGTCATGATTCCTTCCCACTGTTCAACCAAGTGAAAGAACTCCCCAGTGTCAACCCTGTAACCACCTGTCAACAGTTTAAAAGTCTCAATCATATCACCTCTCCTTCTATCCACCAAACTCTGCAGTCCACATTCCCTCAGTCAATCCTCATAATTCATATTGTACAGTCCTAAAACCATCTTTGTTATCTGCCTCTGTACCCTTTCCACATTTAATTTATCGCCTTCAAATCCTGGGGACCAGATCTGAGAACAATAGTCTAATTGTGGTCTGATCAGTCTTATACAACAGAATGATAATCAATGTCCTTCTCATTATTGCAGCAATCCTCTACGTTACCTTCACTACCTTTGCAATATGTCCCCTAAATTTCAGGTTTCTATCAATCATCAACCCCAGATCTCGTCTCCCCTACTTCCTCCAGTTTAACTCCTCCCACAGAGTATGCAGCACCCCATCGATGTGTCCCAAACCTCAAGACCTTACATTTTGCTGCATTAAACCGATACACCCATTCAGTTGCCCTTCTATCTAGCTTATTCAAATCCTCTTGCAGGGCTACGACATCTGCACTATTTATTTATTTCTTCTTCTTTTTGATTTGTTTGTTTACCTAGTTCTACTTTTATTTCAACTGTTTGGTTACAAAGGTTTTTAAAATAATGTTCTAATTCCTCTATTTCTACTTTTAATATTAGGATATATTCTGCTTCTTCCTTCTTTTGTGTATTAATAAATCTCCACATTTGTTTCTGTATACCATAGAAATCATGTTGATTTCCAAAATCGATTTTTGCTTTCTATTTTCTTTTTTTATTTCTGATTTCTTTATATTCATTCCAATCATCTCTTGTTGGAAACACAGGAAAGCCTGTGTAGCTCAGTGGATGAGGCATTTGCACAGCACAGCGCTTAACCGCATGAAGAAAGACTTGGTGTTTCAAATCTAGTCGCCGACTAGAGGAAATTTTTCTAAGCCTTTTTTCGACCGGTTTCTGAGTTAGTCGATCTCGGGCACAGGCTAGCGGATTTTTCTCCTGGATATTCGAGTTTTTCGTCCCGTAAACTCAAGAAAATCAACCGTCAAACCCACACTTCTTTCAGATTTTAAAAATATTGTGTTAGGGTGAGGGACCACGAGATAGCGGCACTAGCTTGCTGCCTTCTTCACTGCGTACCGATGAATCAGTAATAGCCTTGGATCAGCTATCTCTCTGATTGAATACCAGTGTAGATTGAACTGCCCACTCAGTCTCTAAAGTTAGATAGGGTAAATGGCCCTGCCTACTCCTCATATGGGAACAAATAGGCGTTAGCGGATTTTTTTTTTTTTTTTTGATTGAACATCTGTTGTTTTCATTTGTAGATATTTTTGATATTTTTTGTTCTTCTCTTTTACTAATATTTTTTTTTCTTCATTAGATCATGGAATCTATCTTCTTGATTTTGTTATTCTTTTTTTTTACCCCTAATACTTGTCCCTAATAATCCTCTCATCAGAGGATGTTCTTATCCCTAATAATCCTCTCATCAGAGGATGTAATTATAAATGAGGTGTCAAATCATCCACCAATTGGTGAGAATGACCATGAGGCAATTACCTGGGTGGTTGCCAGCAGTGCAAAGACCCCTGTGAGAAAAGAGTATATGTGGAACTACAAGGGGGGATGATTATGAAGAGCTCAGGAGATAGCTTTTGAGTGTAGTGTGGAATGAGGAGTTAGCTGGAAAAGAGATCAATGCAACTTGGGGTATTTTCAAAAACTATCTAGTAGATGCGATGCCTAAATGTATTCCAAGGGTGAGAAGGTTAAATAAGGTGGGTGTGAGATGGATGAATAAAGAGATTAAGCATGCGATATAGAGAAAAAGGGCATTGTGAAGGCAGCATAAGAGAAGTGGAAATAACCAATTTCATGAGGTCTACAAAGACCAGGCAAAGAGGGTGACTTGGTTGGTGAGAGCAGCTAAAGAGAGAGGTATGAACAGCAGTTAGCTAATGAAGCCAAAAAGAATCCTAGGGAGTTCTTTCGATATGTAGCCAGCAAAAGAAAGAATGATTATGGAAGGATGACATTGATTGGAGAAAATGGTATAAAGACAGCTGTTGCAGAATGTCTGGTGGAGATACTTAATGAGCAGTTCATAAAGATCTTTCAATCTTGTGAATGTGACTTCATGGAGAGATTAAGAGCAGTTGATGATGGGGAGGAGAGACTGATTGTAGGTGAGCAAGAGGTGTATGGGGAGTTGAGTAAACGATGTTAATAAGGCTGTGGGACTTGAAAATATATCACCGCGTATTCTGAAGGAATGTGCCAGGGAGTTGACACCTGCCTCGACATATTTTTTTAATATGAGTCTTGCACTTGGTCAAGTTCCTAAGGAGTGGAAAGAGGGCAAGATTGTGCTATTTCATAAAGGAGGTGATCGAACTCAAGCATCAAACTATAGATTGTCTGTGTGTCAGGTGTTCTGGTTAAGTTGTTGGAGAAGCTTGTGAGAACTAGGATCCAGAGTTGGGTTGATAACAATGGTATTATTTTTGATGGACAGTATGGATTTGCAGAAGGGAAGTCATGTTTTAGTAATCTACTTACTTATTACAATAAAGTGACTGCTTCCTTGGACAGAGGAAAAGGATACACTGTAATATACATGGATTTTGCAAAGGCTTTTGATAGAGTACCTCATGATAAGTTGACAGTCAAACTAGAGCAGATGGGGTTGGATATTAGATTAGTGCATTGGATTGGAGACTGGCTATCTGATAGGTATCAATAAGTTGTGTATAGGGGAACGATATCCAGGAAAAGGAAAGTCACTAGTGGAGTGCCTCAGGGGTCTGTTTTAGAGCCATTACTGTTTAACTTGTATATTAATGATATTGGCGAAGATTTGGATAAAGATATTCAGTTGTTTGCAGATGATGCAAAGTTGGAACGAACCATAAAGAATAATGAAGCTGTTGTGGCCTTACAAGAAGACTTGAATAAATTGAGTGATTGGGCAAGGAAATGGGGATGTGAGTTCAATGTTGCAAAATGTATGGTTTTAAAATTTGGAAAACAAAGATGGGATGCAGAATTTATGCTTGGTGATAATATATATTGTTGGAGGTAGAGGAAATAAGAGATCTGGCGGTTACAGTGGATAAGGATCTAAAATTTAGGGGACACATCGCAAAAATTGTGAAAGCAACATAAAGGCTTCTGGGAATGATGTGGAGGACACTGACGTGTAGAAGCAGGGAGATTCTTGGTCCGTTGTATAAGGCTTTGATTAGGCCACACACGGACTATTGTGCCCAGATTTGGTCACCGGGTTTTCAGAAGGATAAAGAGATGTTGGAAGGGGTCCAAAGGGTAGTTTCTGACCTCTGGAATGTCGAGTATGAGGAAAGATTGAGAAGATGTAATTTGCAGAGTCTGGTGGACAGGAGGAAGAGGGGAGATATGATAGAGACCTACAAATTGGTAAGGGGTTGTTATGGGATCAATGGTGAAGAAGTTCTACAGAGAATAGTGGGAGATCAGGGGAGAACCAGAGGTCATCCCTGGAAACTGTATAAAGAGGGTGTGAGTAGGGGAGTGAGAGGCAGGTTTTTTTTGTGCAGAGTTGTGAATGATTGGAATGCCTTACCTGAGAGTGTGTTGTCTGCAAGGAGTTTGAGTGTGTTTAAGACACGGTATGATTAGATGTGTGTGATAAAAGGACCTCCCAGATGAGTCTTTGACTCCATGAGGTCTTGGGGTAATAATAATAATAATAATAATAATACTTCTGTTGCTATTTCATTTAAAATTGTTTTAAAAATCTTTTAGTTATCTTCTACATGTTTGCTGCTTAATGGGTTATCTTGAAACTTTTGTTTTATTCTACTGTAGTATAATGTTTTTATACTTTCTTCTTTTAATAATTCACTTTAAATTTTATTTTGGCATTGTGTTGGTTTTCTTTAGATTTTAGTCTTAGTTAACATATTAACAGATTATAATCACTTGCAATTTCTTCTTAATCTAACACTAAGATTTTCTATTTATGATGGGTGTGTATTACTTTGTTACAGATAATATAATTTATTATTGATTCCTGTCCTCTTGTATTTCCAAAAGTTATTTTATGTTGATAAAATGTATTCATTATTTTTAACTTATTATTTGCACAGAATTGTATCAATGTTTCTCCATTATAGTTTATTGTTTCTTCATGAAATCTTTGCATAATTCCATTTACTGGTACATTTCAGTCTCCCACTATAATTAATTTTTCATTTGGTTTTATTTCTTGTATTATTTTTTGTATAAGTCCTCATAAAAAGCTTCTGTTTTTTCTTTTCTTCCTTCTTCTGGGACATATACCATAATTATATTTATTTTACCACCATCTGCTTTTATCCTAACTGTTAATAGTCTTTCATTTTTATATTCTTCTATATTTTCATTTAACTCTTTATGTATTACTATTCCCACTCCGGCTTCAGCTCTATTTTATTTTTTTACTACACTGTATATAAACATATAGTATTGTATGTTCATTGTTCCATTTCCTTCTTTTTTTGTTTCTGTTATACTGCATATTTTAATGTTTCTTTTGGCTATTTCTTGTATAAGTTCTTCCTCTTTTCCATTAATCACTACATTCCATGTTTCTAGTTTTATTATTCCATATCGCTTTCTTTTCCTTTTCCATTTCCGATCGATATCCAATTTTTCCATCTGATCCAGGTGATTAGGCTAGCAACCCATCATTGGACATAAAACAATATCGCTCAAGAAACCAAGATAAACAAGAAAATGGGATGCTGAATTACAGAAATATTTTATCATAAGTAAAACATGAACTGCTTAATTCCACTTCCAGCTATTCTTCTTCTTCTTCTACAGCTTCTCCCACTTAAGTGGGGTCACTGTTTGTTATGAGTCTCCTCCACACCTTCCTGTCTTGGGCTGTCACCACATCCAAGTTCTTCATCTTCAAGTCCTCTTCTACCAGCTCCCTCCATCTCTTCTTTGGCCGCCCACGCTTCCGCCTTCCTTGCACATCCGTCTGCATGACCCTTCTTCCTACATATTCGTCCTCCCTCCTCATCACATGACCAAACCATCTCAACCTTGCCTCCTGTATTTTCGCTCCTAAGTTCGTAACTTTCACTGTTTCCCCTGACATAGTCATTTCTCAGATGATCCCTTCTGGTCACACCGCACATCCACCTAAGCATTCTCATCTCTGCTACTTCCATTCTGCTGATGTTATTTTTCCTCAGGGCCACAGTTTCTATAGCATATGTCATAGCTGGCCTCACTACTGTCCTATAAATTTTGCCTTTCAGATTGATCGGCACACTCTTATCGCATAACACTCCAGCCATCTCCCTCCAGTTCCTCCAACCCGCTTGTATCCTGCATCCCACTTCCTTCTTAGCTCCTCCATCTTCTTCCACTGTTGAACCTAAGTATCTAAAGTCTCTCGCCTTCCTGATGACATTTCCTTCCAGCTCCAGATCTGTCTCCTGGCCACCGCCCACTGCGCAACACATATACTCTGTCTTACTTCTGCTCAGTCTCATACCTCTCTCTTCCAGTACTTTTCTCCATCTTTCCAGTTTAGTTCCCGCTTCTTCTCTTGAATCTACACACAGCAAGATGTCATCTGCATACAACATTGTCTAAGGTGCATCTTCTCTCACCTCCTCTGTTACCACCTCCATCACAATATTAAACAGAAACGGACTTAATGCTGACCCTTGATGCAAGCCAACTGTTACTTGAAAACTTTCTGTCTGTCCCAAACAGGTCCGAACACTTGTCTTCACATTTCTGTACATTTCTTGCACCAACCTGACATATTTATCCGGCACCTTCTTCTCCCTCAGACACCTCCAGACTTCTTGCCTTGGCACTCTATCGTATGCTTTCTCCAGATCAATAAATACCAGATGTAGCTCTCTTTGTTTCTCTTGATATTTTTCCATCATCTGTCGTAACCCAAAGATAGCATCTGTTGTTGATCTACCAGGCATGAAGCCAAATTGTTCCTTTGCAATCTCCACCTCCTCCCTCAATCTACCATCAAGAACCCTTTCTAGGATCTTCATTGTGTGGGACATCAACTTTATTCCTCTGTAATTTTTACAGTCGTGCATCCCCTTTACCCTAGATGGGAACAAGAGTACTCTCCCTCCATTCCTCGGGTATATTTTCCTGTTGGCAAACTTTCATGAACAGGTCCCACAGCAGGTCAATTCCCTCTTCCCCCAGTGCCTTCCATGCCTCCACTGGAATTCTGTCGGGGCCCACCGCTTTTCCATTCCTCATCCTCTTCATGGCCTCCGTCACTTCCATTCTACTGATGTTCTGCACCATCCCCTCAGAAGGCTGCCCATCTCCTCTGTGAGTCCTTGCATTTTCCTCATTCAGAAGTCCCTCAAAGTATATTTTCCATCTGTTTCTTATGTCCACATCCCTCCATAATACTCTTCCTTCAGCATCTTTGATCTGCCTCACATGTAAGATGTCCTTAGCTGCTTTATTTCTACATTTCGCTAGTTGGTAAATTTTTCTCTGTCCTTCCTTTGTTTCTAATTGATTATACAGATCTTGATATGCCATGGCCTTCGCCTGTGCCACAACTCTCTTGGCTTCTTGCTTTCTCTCTTTGTACACCTCTCTGTCCTCTTCCACTCTTGACTCATCCCACTTCTGCTTTGCCTTCCTCTTAGCTGTCACTGCCACTTGCACATCATTATTCCACCACCAACCCTCCTTCTGCTCTCTAATCTTTCCAGATGTCTCACCAAGCACCTCGATTGCACAGCTCAGGATTACTTTTGAATTATGTTTCCACCAATCTTGTACACTTTCCAGTCCATCCGAAATCCTCTCTAACACTCTCTCCCTAAAACGATTTCTATTCATTACTGTTATTGACAGCACCTCCAAGGAGTCCAAGGACTCATCGTGATAGGGTACTGTACTCCACACAACCCACTTTCTCTATTACCTAATCCCACATCCATCTCCATTCCACATTTCTATCATGAGTCCTATGGCTGTGAGTCCTATGAAGGAAATATGGTGTCATCATTGCTGTAGACTATTTTACATTATCTAGAGTGCACTATGAGGAAGCAGTCTATTTTACACCCTTTATCAAAACTTGAGAACTGCTTTAAACAATGGTGCTTACAACCCAATCTGCAAAAAACTGAAGTCACAGTTTTCCATTTAAGTAAGAGCCAATCAAACTATGCTTCTAAAGCATAGTTTGATTTGCTGTTACTTAAATGCCAATAACATAGTAAAATGCAACAGAACCCAAGAGTATCTTGGAGTGACTCTTGACAAACCACTGACTTTCAAAGATCACTTGACAAAGATAGCTAGCAAATTAAAAATTTACAATAACATCTTGCAGAAAATAGCAGGATCTTCATGAGGTGTGGATGCTAGTACATTATGAAAATACCAGCTTTGGCATTAGTGATTCCCACAGCAGAATACTGTTCTGCAGTGTGGCTTAACAGCACTCACACCTCACTGATTGATGTTGATCTCAACCAAGCTATAATATTTATCTCTGGAACAATAAGATCATATTGTGAATGACTGCCCAATGCGCCAATTTCATGGTGGTGGCCTACAGGACATCTACAAGGTGATGGATGAGGCCTTGGATTGGCTTTCCAGACTGGACATTGACCTGTAGCTGTTCTGTATTCCTTTTACATTAAGAATAAATAAATAAACAAATGCCAGCCTGGTTGGCCGAGTGGTTAGCGTATCCGCTCTCCAGCCAAAAGGCTGGGGTTCGAATCCCGCCATGGGCATGGATGTTTGTGATTGTCTGTGAAAGCACTAGTGGTGGTAGTCGGCAGTAGATGATGAAGGTTGGCGGAGTAGTGGGATGAAGGGTTGTAGAGTTGATGCCCTCCCTCGATGAGTCTTTGGACTCCCTGGAGGTGTGATGTAAGAATAATAAAAAAATCAATAATAAATAATCTGATCTCACAACGAAGCATAAAACCTTTCTGCTTCTCACATAAACAATGCACGTGAAGCATAGCTATTGTTCATTTGACCTTTATGCTTTCCTTATTTAAAATTATATTAATTGATAAATTAAGGTATTCAAAGTTATCCTGTAATTAATTGCATTGGACCAATTAAGATGAGCACTGATGCACTATTAAAACTTTCATACATCGATAAAAATGCAATCAATTTAATGTGAATTTTGTAGCCCAGGTTGCATAATCCATAAGACAGCACACCCAACCTAAATTAGCATGCAATGCCACTGATATATATATAGAGGGGGGTCTAAAATGCACCTACCAAATTTTATGCTGTATTATTCCTGAACAAGGAGGCATACGAATCTCATCCAAAGTGTATTAAGGTTTACATCTTATGCTATTTATATTACAACATGTTTAATATGTTTACCTTCAACCTCGACGATCTTCTGCAATTGTATCACAAAATTGCACACCATCTTGTGGAGGACGTCTGTTTGAATAGCCATGATTTCACTTGATAGATGACTTTAGCTCCTCCAAAGTCTTTGGATTGTTTTGATACACTTTGTCTTTGAGATTCCCCCATAAAAAAAAAAAATCCAAAGGATTGAGGTCTGGTGAATGAGGTGACCAGTCAATTATTGCTTTAGATAATCCAAAGCAATGACATTCCCACGGAAATGTTCATTCAGAAGCTGTTATATATATGGAAAATGGATTCTGTGAGATGAAGACGAGCACCATCTTGCATGAAAAAGTAACCCATGAGTTCAGAATCATAGAAGTCCTGAAGGAAAGGAAAGGAAAGGAATGAAATTGTTTTCAAACAATTTTCGATACCTCAGTGCAGATATGGTCCCCTCAGTAAAAACAGGTCCAAAAAATGAAACACAAATGGCTCGATGGCTATAATGTGTCAGTAAAGTTCTTTTCTAATTATACCAGCTAATTGCAGAGAAAATTAGATTTAAACTTGCTAGGTACATTTTGGGCCACCCTGTATGTATGTATGTATGTATGTATATATATATATATATATTTTTTTTTTTTTTTTTTTTTTTTTCTCTTTGACATCTCATATTTAAAAGTGGAAAATTTGCACAGGACCAGATTGTAAGAGTTGTTGAATAATATGCATATGGAAAATGGTATTGACTCTGTTATTAATAAAGGAGAGATCATTTTTGTTAAGCATTCAATCAGCAATACAACCATATAAATTTGTGTTGGCTGTACCCACTCAGCATGTGCCAATTAAAGTCATCCATAAGAAGTATGAGCTCAGGCAGTTGCAAGATAAGGTGATCAAGATTGATTTCATTTAATTCAGAACCTGGTGGTAAATAAATGGAAGATACTGTAATAAGAAATTCAAGGGATAGGTGAAACACTACTGCTTCCAGAGCAGTATTAAGCTGGACCTACTGGAAGGGAATATGATTGCCCACTAGGATAGCTGCTCCACCATGAGCAGGTCCATCTCCAGTTCTGTCCTTATGAAAAGCAATGAAGTTCCTTAAGGTGGGGGGTTTAAAAATTTAAAACCTGATTAGGTTTTAAATTTTTTGCCTGCAGTGTGTGTGTGTGTGTGTATATATATATATGTATATATATGTGATGATCAGCTTTTACTCGGTTGTTATACATTTGAAAAAAATATAGATTTAATGACTATAAGACCGAGATAACATATAAAGATTTTAATGATAAATACTACTAGTTTCGGCATATAGCAGCCTTCTTCAGGTATTTATAAAGGAAAAGAATACTAATAAACATTGAATTATTTAAACAAACTGGAAATTACAAGTACAAATTGCCTCACATAATCGATACATAAAAACGTTGTATTTTTTCAAGTTGTTCCAACTGGCGTGCCATTGTTTGTTGCAACTGTGCGTGCAGGTTCACGTGAACGCCAATATTGAATAACTGCAGCATGGCTATCTGGGATGTTATAACTTAAATTGTTGTTTAAGTGGACCGGTAAAATATAATATCAGGACCTTCTTCACCACACTTCCAAAAATCCGTTCTCTAATCAGCCATCCAAAACCTACTCATCACAACCTTAAGTACCCTGGAGTATATAAATTGTGGTGCGATTGCAATATCCCATACTTTGGTCAAACTAACAAATCTATTTAACAACGAATAGAAGAGCATAAGAGAGACATCTCTTACAAAAGATCTCATGCAACTGCGTTATCCAGTCATGTTCTTTTTTCAAATAATCCTAATGATGACCAACGAAGCCACTCTGTCTGCTGGAATAGATCAGAAAATATCTTTCGCTGTGATGATGTGTTTGAAAGGAAAATCGTAGAATCAAGGGAAATCCTACTGAACCCCGTCCACTTAAACAACAATTTAAGTTATAACATCCCAGATAGCCATGCTGCAGTTATTCAATATTGGCGTTCACGTGAACCTGCATGCACAATTGCAACAAACAATGGCACGCCAGTTGGAACAACTTGAAAAAATACAACGTTTTTATGTATCGATTATGTGAGGCAATTTGTACCTGTAATATCCAGTTTGTTTAAATAATTCAATATTTATTAGTATTCTTTTCCTTTATAAATACCTGAAGAAGGCTGCTATATGCCGAAACTATTTATATATATGTTATCTCGGTCTTATAGTCATTAAATGTATATTATTTTTTCAAATATATATATATATATATATATATATATATATATATATATATATATATATATATATATGTATACGTATATATATATGTTAAGAATACCAAGCAATTTTTAAACCTGGTTTTACTCCATTTCCCAAGTAAGCAAACAGACAAATAAGTCAAGTTTGCACCTGCAAGTGATGCAAGTCTAGCTGATCCTACAGGTACTGCAAGACCAAGGCAACTTGTGGTAAAGGTGGCATGAGCTCTGATCACTAATCTTTATATTTACCCTTAATGCCAAAACACATCTCCAAGAAGGAGATGCATGATGTTTTGTATTAAAGGCAAGAGGCCACTACCCAGACCGGTTTCGACCTTTATTGAGGTCTCATCAGTGGGAGCTAGGCTAGAAATACCAAGATTTAGTAATACAGAGCTCATAAGTATTTTACCAGAACAAGTTGCCATAAGGTGTTTTAACCTTATTAAATAAAAATCTCTGGAGGAGATAAAAATGTAGAAAGTATTTTACCTTGGGTATAATAAATGTTAAGAATACCAAGCAATTTTTAAACCTGGTTTTACTCCATTTCCCAAGTAAGCAAACAGACAAATAAGTCAAGTTTGCGCCTGCAAGTGATGCAAGTCTAGCTGATCCTACAGGTAGTGCAAGACCAAGGCAACTCGTGGTAAAGGTATATATATATATGTATATATATGTATATATACACACACACATATATATATATATATATGTGGTGTGTGTGTGTGTGTGTGTGCGCGCATTTATACATGTGCATATGTACACACGTATATGTGTGTACAAGTGCGTATATGTACACATGTGTGTGTGTGTGTGTATTTTTATGAAGAATTGAATGACTAGAACCGAGATTTAAGTAAAAAGGTTTTAATATAAAAACACGACTAGTTTCGGCCTGTAACAGCCTTCATCAGGTGACATTATAAAAGAAAGAAAAAAGAAAAAACACTAAACACTCAAGGTTAAAAGACTATGAACAACATAGAGAGTCTCTATACATAATTAGCATGAAAACGTTGTAGTTGTATTTAAAGCTGTTCTTTCGTTTGTTGCATTGTTGGGAGCATGCGTGCTTGCAGCATCACGTGAACGCCAGTACATGATTACAGCTGAATGACTATCTGAGAGGTTGTAGCTCAAGTTATTATTTAGATGAACAGGATTGAAGATGATTTCTCTAGATTCCACGATTTTTCTCTCTAGTTCACATTGCAACGGAAGATTTAGTAGATATTTCCCAGCAAACTTTGTGACTTTGGTTTTCATCATTAGGATTAGCCGAGAAAAGGATATGACTTGATAATGTACTGGCTCACTGTCTCTTGTAAGTAATGTCCTTCATGTGTTCTTCCATATGCAATTCGACAGATTTGTCTGTCTGCCCAAAATAAGGAATATCACAATCACACAAAATTTTATACACACCAGGGTATTTGAGTTGATGATGACAAGGTTTTGGGTAGCTTATTAAGAAACGGATCTTTGGAAGTGGAGTGAACAAGGTTCTGATATTGTATTTTCTTAGAACTTTTGCTAATTTATGTGAAACTGTACTTATGTAAGAAATAGATATATTGCCTTTGAATCTATTTGTTTCTTCTGAGTGATGTCTAGGAGGATTAAGAAGGAATTTTTCAATGATTCGCTTGGAATATCCATTAACTTTGAAAGAAGTTTTCAGATGGCTTATTTCTGTAAGAAGTTCATTTGGGTCATCCAGAAGAGAACAGGCTCTATGTCCCAAGGTGGAAATTATTCCAAGCTTATGAGGAGGGAAGTAATGGGACTGACTATGCAGATATCTGTTGGTATGTGTGGGCTTTCTATATATCGATATTTTGAGTTTACCAGAAGAGCGAGTCGGTTTGACATCAAGAAAAGGCAAGGAATTATCTGTTTCAAGCTTGGCAGTAAACTTAATACTTTGATGTTGGCTATGGAGATGTTCAAGGAAAACCATAAGGGATTCATGTCCATGGCTCCAAATAATGAAGACATCATCTACATAGCGTTTCCAAATTTTAGGTGTTAAAATAAAGGAAGAGATAGCCTTGGTTTCAAAATCCTCTAAGTAAATATTTGTGAGTACACGGGATAAAGGATTACCCATAGCCAGTCCTTGATTTTGTTTGTATATATTATCTTGAAATTTGAAGTAACCAGATCTGATGCAAATGTGTAAGCAAGGCTAACATTTATTTGGATAGCTTGTCCTTGAGTAATGTTAGGATTTCATCTGTTGGGACATTAGTGAACAAAGAAGTTATGTCCAAGCTAGCCATGATGTCATTTTCATTAACTGTAATATCCTTGATGTATGTAACAAATTCTGTAGTGTTCTTGATAAAGGATGGTGACTTGCCTGAAAAACGTTTTAGGTATTTGGCAAGATATTTTGAAAGATTGTACGTCAGAGAATTGATAACTTCAACAATTGGGCGTAATGGGGTGTTCTCTTTATGGATTTTAGGAACACCATATATGCGAGGAATTAACGGATGGAGAGAGAATAGAGATAAGTGAACGTTTCGGGATAATTCAGTTGTTGTTTTTAATAGGTTGTTTGTATGATTTTGAAGTTCACGAGTTGGATCTCTCTCTCTCTCTCTCGAGTATTGAGTAAGTATCATTATGTAGTAATTCAAGCATTTTATTCTGGTAATCTTCAGAGTTGAGGATGACTGTTGCATTGCCTTTATCTGCAGGAAGGATAATTATATCTCTGTTGTTTTTTAAACTTTTAATAGCTTTGTGTTCTGTTGAAGTAATGTTATCTGCAGGTGGTTTTGCGTTATTGATAATAAAGATTGATTAAATATGTAGAAGTTTTGCATCTCGTGGAGGGAGAAAAGAAGTAGCTTTTTCTATTTTTGTAAGTAGTGTCTCCTTTGGTATTAATGTTGGGGAAGGAATAAAGTTTAGACCTTTACTAAGGATGCTTTTTTCTACATCTGAAAGTATATAAGAAGATTTGTTGATAACGACTTTGTCAATATTGATGTATGGTTTTGAGAAGTTCCTATTATTTTGTATTCTTTTTAATGTTTCAAATTTACTTATAAGATTTACTTTGTTATTATATTGTATTGTGGCTGCTTGAGATTCACAGTATGTATTAAAGGTATGCCAACTTTCATTATCTAGAGATTCTTCCAGTTTCTCCGCTATAGTTCTTTTTTTATTGAAAAGAAAAGCGAGAGTTCATTTAGTATCCGAGATTCTTTCAGACAATAGGTCTAATTTAGCTTTATGATAGATTCTCCTTGCACGTTCAGTTGTTATGTTTTCTTTAAAGCACATAAATTTAGGAAAGACAGCATGAAATTTGCAACGTTTCAAGAAGACCAACCTATTGATGCTTAGTCCAATCCTCTTCAGTGTCTTGTTGAAGTTTCTTTTATTATTAATAATAGAAGCCTCGTCATGAAGGTTATAGATGAAAGAATGATCATTAACTCAGTTAACATACATATTTTTGTGAAGAATTGAATGACTAGAACCGAGATTTAAGTAAAAAGGTTTTAATATAAAAACACGACTAGTTTCGGCCTGTAACAGCCTTCATCAGGTGACATTATGAAACTAGTCATGTTTTTATATTAAAACCTTTTTACTTAAATCTCGGTTTTAGTCATTCAATTCTTCATAAAAATATGTATGTTAACTGAGTTAATGATCATTCTTTCATACTGTATATATATATATAAAGGATACCAAGTAATTTTATAAACTTGGTTTTTTTTACTCCTTCTTCCAAGCAAGCAAAACAGTTAAGTTTGCACCTAAACGTAGTTCAAGTCTAAAGGTAGTGCAACATCAGGGCAACTTGTGTAAAGGTGGGTAAAGCTCTCATCACTATTCTTAGTATTTCCCATAATGTAAAACACATCTCACTAGGAGATGTATACTGTTATACATTATGGGTGGGGGGGGGGGGTCACTACCAGTTTCAACCTTTTTTGAGGTCTCCTCAATGAGTAGCTAGGAGACCTCAAAAAAGTATATATATATATATATATATATATACATACACACTATATCTGTTCGTGTTGCCAAACATTTCAATAGTTCTGATAATCTTTAAAGAGGCTAATTCTACCAGTGCCACCAATTTATTTCCTTTATTCCTATTACTCCAGATATTTATATAGAGAAACATCAGTGCATTATTAATGTTACTATCTTCTTCTTTCACTATGCCTTATCCCATGTTAAACGGGGTCGGCGCACCGATCTTTAACCTTCCTCTTCCAAGTTCTCCGGTCCAGGGCATCCTTTGGACTCCATCCTTTCTCCCTAAGATCCTCTGTCACCTTATCCCACATTATTAATGTTACTATACTTATTATTATTCCATTTTCCATTTGACTCTGTGATATATCATACATGTCATGATGTTTTATTCAATAGATGTGAGAAAATGGAAAAAAAATCGAAAGCTTTAAATATAGCTCAGCATTGACAGCTCTAAACAGAAATCTGCAATACTTTTACATAATCAGCAAAAATATTGTAACTGTTCCTGATTTAGCTACTTACTCCAAAGAAATTCCTTGATATGTTAAACCAACAATGCTACAACGTCAACAACTGTCCATCTGTTATAACAGTTCAGTTGTCTGTTATTTTTGTATTTTTTATGCATCATTATGTTGATGATGTGTTTCATATTTTATGTTTGTATTATATGGTTAATCATGTCGGTTATGTATACAAACGAATATAAAATTTATCATGTTTATAGTGGTAAATTCAAAAAATTAAAAAACATGTCTAACATACAAAAGCTAAGTCAAAGGATTCTCATTGTGCATTATAGTGAATAAAATACACAATGATTAACTTACTTGATTCATTACAGGATTAATTTCTGCTATCCGTAAAATACGTTCTATTTGCTGGATATTAAAGTTACAAATTCCAATGGAGCGTACCATTCCTGCTTTCATACAGTCTTCCATGCCCTAAATGAAAGTTAAAATAATAATAATTATTATTATTATGATAATGATTCAGGCCTCTATGGAGTGAAAAGACTCATTGTGGGAAGCCCATCCTAGAAAGCACAGAGTCTATCATACCACTCCTTGAACTCATTGACCATTTGTGCTCTCACCACTCTATCAAGGACATGTATTCCATGGTTCAACCACACTCCATGCAAAGAAACCACTTCTCACCCTCTTGCTCACAACTTCCTTTTGTAACTTCCAGGGATGGCCCTTAATCCTCACTCCTTCCTTTTGTTCCACAAAGCAAAAGAACTTCCCCAGTGTCAACCCTGTAACCATCTCTCAACAGTTTTTAAAGTATCAATCATATCACCTCTTCTTCTTCTTCTTCCATCCATTCATCAAATTCTGTAGTCCACATTCTCTCAGCCTGTCTTCATAACTAACTTTGTACAGTCCTGATACCTTCCTTGTTATCTACCTCTGCACCCTTTCCACAGTTAATTTATCCTCTTCAAATCCTGGGGACAAAATTTGAGAACAGTAGTCCAAGCATGGTTTGAACAGGGCTTTATACAATGGAAGACATTCTTTTATCTCTGCAGGTCAGCATCCTCAGTATTGCAGCAATCCTCTTGGTTAACTTCATCACCCTTGCAATATGTTCCATGAACTTCAGGTGTTTATCAGTCATCACCCACAGATCTCCACCAGTACAGTTCCTCCGACAGAATATGAAGTCTACCACGATATATCCCAAACTTCAAGACTTTACTTTAGCTGCATTAAACTATGACCCCCCATTCATTTGTCCATCTGTACAGTTTATTTAAATCCTCTTGCAGGGCTACCACATCTCCACTATTACTAATCACCCTTTCCAACTATACATCATCTGCAAACAACTGAACATAACCTTCCAATCCACTGACAATGTCATTGCTATAAAGGTCAAAGAATATAGGTCCCAGCACTGAGCCCTGTGGGACCCTACTTGTAACCTTCTGCCTCTGTGAAATTGCCATCCATACACAACTCTCTGATACCTACCAGATAGCCAATCCTGAATCTAGTTCAGTAACCTAATATTTAAATCAATATGTTGCAATTTAAATATCAGCTATCATGTGATACCCTGTCAAATGACTTTGTAAATCCACAAAAAAGGGCAGAATATGTGTTTCCCTCATCAACTGCTTCTCTCACTTTATTAGAAAATGCAATCATATTACTAAAGCAAGAGCTCCCCTTAACAAATCCATGTTAACTTTCAGAGATAAAATTACCCTCATCTGGCTAATGTTGTATATGTTCATTCACTAATTTCTCCAGGCTCTTAACTATTAATGAAACACAAACTTGTCTATAATTTGACACTTTCCATTCCTTGTGTACTTTTCCGTTGGCCAGACTTTCATTGAAAAGCCAGGTCAATGGGGCTGTCAGTTCTTTAGCACATTCTCTCAAAACCTGTGGCGAAATTCCATCCAGTTCCTAATTTATTGGCATCCAGAATACTCAGTATTTGAAACACTGGAATCTGACCTATCCCTCTAGTATTAAAACCTATATCTCCATGACGCAATACTCCAATAAAGTGTTCATTGAACAACTCCACTATGTCCTTTGTATCAGTCACTCAGTTCCCATTTTTATCCAATGATGTTATTCTTCCACAATCATTTCCCCTCCTACTGGCCACACAGCTAAAAAATTCCTTAGAATTTTCTTTGGATCTCAGGGCCAGTCTCTTCTCATATTCTAGTTTTGCCTTCCTTACCATACTAGTCACTCTCCTGGCCTGAGTCTTATATTCTTCATACATCTGCTCTCCACCCCTCTCCTTATATCTCTCCCATAGCCATTTTTTCACTTGCAGTTCCTGTTTGATATTGTTTGCCATCAACTTTACACCAAGTTGTATCTTCTTCTTCACTCATGGTATACAGCTTACTATTGCTTCTAATAAATATTCCTTCACAATTTCCCACATACTAATGATATCTTGCCCTTCCAATTCCTCCCTCCATGGAACTGCTCCAAATTGATATCCAAGATTACTATAATCACCTGCCATATAATTCCACATACATTCCTCTCTCTTTGATACTCCTGCATTTCCATTCATCTTCCAAGTCTAAACCACATGGCCACTCTCTCCAATGGGGCAGAGATGCCATCTCAGTTATTATCAGCTCTTCTGATGCTATGACCAAATCAAAACTCTTGAACCTCGTGTTACTTCTACTACATGTTGCCTAAGACATTTATCCCTCAAGAATTCTAGAAATTCGATTCTCTTATTACTGATTTATACTGCTGTAGTTAAAATCTCCCATAACAATCATTATTCTTCAAATACGATACACAGAAAAAAAAAAAAAAAGGATGTGAAGAGGAAGGAGATTTCTAAAGAGATTTGGAGATAGTGGATTTATAAATTTTTGATTCTCATATAACTGGGATGAGTTCCTATAGAATAATTTCAGCTTGTTAGCAAATTCTGTGTAACAAGAAGTAACTAGTAATTTATATACTTTGTATGTTAGAAAAACTAAAACTTCTGCAAACCAGACAAATCACTACTTTTCCCAATACCAAGATCATTTCTAATTAGTTGAAGTACACTACATAAATATAATCTTCACATTATTAGATATTTTTAACCCACACATCAAATTTATCTGTTGTTCTTTTAAGGTAAACTCTTTACCTTTGAACACATTCACAAGCGGGTAAAATGCTATGTGCCTTTAAGGTGGCCTATTTTGGACAAACAGAAAGAAACATTTTAACATCTGCTATGAAGAACATATGAAAATATCAGTAACTAGATTTTTTAAGGGAACATGTGTAGTATACATTATTATGAATTAAATAACCAGTGCATGTAAAAAAAATTATAGAATTAATTGCTTCCTACTATATAATTCTTCAACGTCTTCATAGCTAAGTCAGTATTAATGATCCTCTTTAGATGGAAAAACCTGGGTTTGAATCCCATCTAAGACATTAATCAGACCAGAGTTGTCCAATCTAATAATCCAAGGGCAGCATTAAAAAAAAATATTTCTTTGAGGGCCACATCACAATGCATATCTAGTAATTTGGTGATCAGCAGCGACACAACCTCAATGGCTGAACAAACGAACAACACTAATCGCGTGCTCACTTTCCCCATGAGCACCTGGAGCATGTGTGTTGGAACAAAACAGTGTAAGAACTCTTCTTTGGCACATCTAATAATTGAAAAACACGCGTGGGTATAGTCATGTAAAAACACCAAATAAAATTACCAATCGAGATTATCGATTAGGGATAGAATTAAAATATCTAATGTACATTCGATTCAAATTGTTATTATATTTTTTCATTCGTGAAAATTAAAACCCACAGGCAAGCTGTACAAAATCGCACCGCGGGCCGCATCTGGCCTGCGGGCAGTGCTTTGGATAGCCCTGAATCAGAGCGTTGATCAAGAACTTTTATCCGGACTTTTCAACTGAAGGTGAGACAGTCAACCTCAAACAGAGGTGGTAGGATTTTCCCTCCAGAAACTCAGATTTTTAATCCTGTAAAACAGGCAAACTGGACTGAAGAACACACAGGATTTACAGACATAAGAGATAAAGCAGACAACAGTAAGCAGGTCTCTAAGAAGCCAAGTTACTTGACTGTGATAGGCCAATGAGTGTAACATGAAAAAAGGGAAAAGAGGATGAAGATATTTATTATAAGGTTTAATGGAATGGAGTGCCATCAATGTGATACATGGCTTGTAATCTATTTTTCTCAAAATGCATAACTTGACATTTACCCACATTAAACTGACACCCATTATCTTTTGCCCATACTGACAGCCTATTTATATCATTCTGCAGGTTATCCACATTGCCTTGATTAACTATTACTCTACCTAATTTCACATCATCAGCAAACAACTGAATATTTCCTTGCAAGTTATGTTCGATATCATTTATGTACAAATTAAACATCAATATTCTCAGCACTGAGCCATGCAGCACACCACTAGTCACCTATTTTCACCTCGATTCTGTCCCTCCATAAACTATTTTTTTTATATCTGTCCAGCAGTCACCCTCTTATCCAATTGACCAGTGTCATATCCATCCCCATTTGTTCTAATTTGTAGCAGAGTCCCATTTGGTATTCTGTCAAATGCCTTTGCAAAATCCAGCAGAATCATATTGTAACTATTTCCTTTATCCAACTCAGCTGTTACTCTATTATTAAAAGTTAATCAATTACTAAGGCATGACTGACCCTTCACAAAACCATGTTGCCCCTTATACAGTATCATATTTTAATCCACCTATTCTTGAATTCTCTTTTTTTGACCAACTTTTCCAGTACTTTTAACACCATGCCGGAGATACTGATTGGTCTATAATTTGCTACTGCATTCTTAGAACCTCCCTTATGCAAGGGAATTATTATGCCCTCTTTCCATTCCCTTGGAACTCTACCATAGCTGAGACTTAAATTAGAAAGACGGGTCAGAGGCACTGCCAATTAACTTGCTTAATCCCACAGCTGTAGTTACACTGTGATTCTGCAATACTGTAAGAACCTCCAATTCATCCACCTCTATTCCGACAGTAGTGTCTGTCACATATGTTAAAGCAGTAACCTCACTAGGATGATACACCCTTTCAAAGCGGTCACTCAGTAACTTAATTATTTTATCTGCTTCTATCACTTTGTGACCATCATCACTATTAAAGTTAATCTTCCATAGTCATTCTTCCTTTTACTTGCCAAATAAAGAAAGAACTCTTTGGGATTTCCTTCGGCCTGCTGAGCTAGATTCTTCTCATAATCCAATTTTGCCTTCCTTGCCATGCTGGTCACCTTTCTTGCCTGAGCCTTGTACTCTTCATGATTATGCTGGTGACCTTTCTCTTTATGTACCCTCCACAGCATTTTCTTCTTCTGCAGCTTGTGCTTAATGATATTATTATTATTATTATTATTATTCGTGACACCTCCAAGGAGTCCGAAGACTCATTGCGGGAGGACACCCACTGCACAACTCTCCATCCCCACAACCACACTGACCCTCCACCACCAATCATCCACATCATGACCGCAGCTAGCATTTCTTGTCTGTAAATTGCATGTGTTCTGAAGGGCTGATTTGTCTGTATGCGGGATGAAAAAACCCGAGTTTCTGGGAGAAAAAACCCTGCTACCTCCGTATTAAATCGGCTAACTCACCTTCGATTGAAAAAGTCCATAAAAGATTCCTCCAACCCGACAACGAGAATCGAACTTAGGCCTTTTCCAATCGAATGGCGCAACATACCGTCGTTTTTCCAATTGCACTATGGAGGCACTTAGCTGATCCATCTAACTCGTACCTGATTAACTCTCCTTACCTTAGGTACAGTTTAATATTGTTTCCTCTAGATGACCTTTAACTATCTCCCATGCATTACATCCTTACCCTGCAGTGTTTTATGTCTTGGCATAGATTTATGACAAGCTTCTTCCTAAGCTTGTCATAATCATCTGTCTTGTCGTTCTGTATATACCCCTTCTTGACAGAATATTCCTCATGGTTTACAATCTCCCAAGTCAAGACCTCATGGTCCCTTTCACCAATCGGAGGCAATGTGGTCACCTTGGTTATGAATAGCTCTTCTGATCCTATGACCAGCTCCAATACTCTCCCATCGCCTAATCCCCTTCATCAATGTTGCCTCAAGTTATTATTCTATTATTATATATGTAATACATATAATTGTCACATATATAATTATTATTATACATGTGACACCTCCAAGGAGTCCAAAGACTCATTGAGGGAAGGGACCTGCTCTTCAACTCTCCATCTCTGCCACTCAATCTACCAACAAGTCACATCATCAACACCAACGCTATCTACTGCCCATCACTACCACTAGTATTTTCACAGACAATCAAAAACGTTTGTGCCCATGGTGGGATTCGAACCCACAGCCTTTTGGCTGGAGAGCAGATATGCTAACCACTCAGCTTGGGAAATTATTATTTTTCCAGATTGAACCAAAAAAAAGGCTGAAATAATTCATTTTACTTACTTATTTACACACAAGTTCTAACCTCCTTCGACTATAATCAATCATACAATCTGTGAAAGCTCTGGCAGAAAATGGGACATTTTGTGGATCATCAACACTGTTTCCCATTGCAAATAAGGGCAAAAAAAGTGATATATTATTTATAGAAAATGACTTGTCTATATTGGTGTTCTAAACACATCAGTTCACACTTAAGGCATGAAAAACAGATGAAACTCAGAAAACAAAAATAGCAACTCATGACAGATTACAATGTTCAGTTTGACTGGTTGACACAATAGCTAATTGTGTCTGGAACACTAAGAATTTGACCTGCTGCGCCATCTGTACATCTGCTCAAAGGAGTCAAAGGTGTCCGTATTTGTGACCACACCTGAGATAATAACGTGAATGCAGTGCAATATTTACCTACCAAAAAGTGTCCTCCTCATGAAGCATTAAAAAAAAAAAAATCAGCTAACGCCTTTTTATTCCCGTATATAGGGAGTAGGCAAGGCCATTTAGCCTTATCTAACTTTTGGAGACTGAGTGGGCAGTTCAATCTCCACTGGTACCCATTCAGAGATAGCTAGCCCAAGGCTATCACTAATTAAGCGGCATGCAGTGAAGAGAGATGGCCAACAAGTGCCGCCATCTCGTGGTCCCTAACCCTAACACTCGTATTTAATGCCTGATATAATGTGGGCTCTACGGTCGATTTTCTTGAGTTTACGGGACGAAAAACCCAAGTTTCCAGGAGAAAAAAACCTGTTTGCCCATGCCAGAGATCGACTAACTCGGGAACCGGTCAAATAAAGGCTTAGAAAAATTTCTTCTAGTCGCCGACTAGATTCGAAACCAAGAAGTCTTCCTTCGTGCGGTCAAGCGGCGTGGTGTGCAAAAGCCACATCCACTGAGCTACACAGGCTCATGGAGCATTATTAGTATATATTGTGTTTAATTTTAGGAATTGCATGATGCTAGGAAACAATTAGGAGAGTCTTTAACAGGAATAAATGCAAAAATATAAGATCGGTGATACTGCTATTCTGTGGGTATGCATCTAGCACACCCTGAATATATGCTCCTGGTAAACAAGAAGACATGGTGTAAAGTGAGTGTATGCTGTGCTGGAAAAAGTAGTCAATGTGTATGAGGGTGGTTAGTATAAGAATGGGTTGGCCTGGGAGGCAAAAGGAATAGTAGCTGAATCTGAAGAAAACAATGGAATAGCTGGTGATAAAGATGTGGAAACAAGGATAGGTTTAAGGAAGTTAAACCTATAAAATGGATATAATAAATTTAGTTTAATCCTTTATCCAAGTGTGAGCAAACCAAGTTTGCACCTGAAAGTATCTTCAGGACTGGGGTAAGGTGGTACAACACCAGGGGAATTATATTCGGTTATTATACTCTTGGTTATTATACTTGTTTATTATGCTCTAACCAAGTGAAAAATAAACTTTCAACATCTTTCTCTAAATCCAGAGTAATTTATTAAAAAAGGGTGGCACACCATTTGGCAACTCCTATAGGTAGAGATGACCTGCGAATGCTTCTGCCTGGTATCTCAGCTTGGGCCTGGCTCCCACTGAAGAGACCTCAATAAAGGTCGAAACTAGTCTGGGTAGTGGCCCTTCCCTCAATGCATAACATTAGACATATCCGCAAGGAGATGTGTTTTGCATTATAGGAGATACTGAGACAGGAGTGTTGGTAGCTTGCTCCACCTTTGCAACGAGTTGTCCTGGTGTTGTACCACCTTACCCCAGTTCTGAAGATACTTTCAGGTGCAAACTTTGTTTGCTCACACTTGGATAAAGGATTAAACTAAATTTATTATACTCTAACCAAGTGAAAAATAAACTTTCAACAATATAAAATGGATAAAACTGGTTATCTCATCTTACCATGCTCCATTATTGGAACGGTAGTCACGTGGGAATTATTTATATCCTACTGCTCAAGGTCGTCAACAAGGTCTGATTTTTCACATCTGTCTGCTTCCTAAGGTAGATGTTATCATGTACTGCACAGAGTTAGTCACTGTTTTAAAAAAGTGATCTGATTTTCGAAAAAGGTTTTTGAAGAACCATCCAAAGACAGGTAAATACAACTTTAGTGCTTTACACCCTATACTTGTAATTTTTTTTCTATTACTTCTCTACGCTATTGTGCTGTAAAAAGAAAATACAGAAGTTATTACTCTTGTATCAGTTATAAGTTTGACATTTCCGTATTCCATTTTTGGAACACTAGGCAAAACCAGTACCACTAGGACTAATATATCTTTTCCCTTGTCTTTTTTAGGTTGAAACCATTTTAAAAGTCTCAAGATGCCCCGAACTCTAAGCTTACATGAAATAACTGACCTGTTAGAAACAGGTGACAGCATAGAAGCAAGTGCCATAGTGATATAACACCTGTTTCTGATGAGGACTCAGGAGATGAAGAAGGTGGAACAATAAATAATCTGCCAGGTTCTCTACTGCGAGCACCTGCTTATCTTATTCAAGATGGCTCTGATGCTGTGTCTAACCTAGATGATCCCTCATACATACCTGAAGATGACTCTCTCCCATCGATGAAGTTGCATCTACTTCTACTGCGCAGCAACCACTTCTATTAAAGAGCAAGAAACTCCCAAAAATTGTCTGCAAATGGAAAAAAGCCGACCTAAATGCATAGCCCATAGTAGGTAGAGTTACACAACTACCAAATGATTTCTTCACTGAAATGAGAACTCCCATGTTTCAGCTTTGATGAATCTATGGTTCCTTACTTTGGTCATCACAGGTGCAAACAATTTATTTGGGGAAAGCCTATTCGGTTCGGCTATAAGTTTTGGTGTGGTGGTGCAACATGTCTAGGCTACATTTGTTGGTTTCAGCCGTATCACGGTAAAAACCCTGAAACAGCATTTTGGAATGCCACATAACTCAAAAATGGAATTAAATAATAATTATTTTCCTTCAAATTCGTGTTTCTTGAATTTCTGTAGATAACATATATGAATTTCATGCACACATTCAAAAATTTCAACCTCCGGCATAAATGAGTTAATATGTTATACTCAATGGCCTATCAGGATTAAGCACCTTGGTATTAGCTGGGTTTATAGAACCTAGATATTAGCTGGGTTTTAGATTAAACCTAGTAAAAGATTAAAAAAGATTAAAAAAAAAGAAAGATTAAACCTAGTATTAGCTGGGTTTATAGAAACCCAGCTAATACTAGGTTTCTATGAACCTAGTATTAGCTTAATTTAATTTATTCCATACAAAGCTAATTCTATCTGCAAAACCATTATCTTTGTGAATTGCAAGGTAAAAAACCATGCCAATTCCATATGAGACTGGCTAACTCACCTTCAGATGAAAGGCTGTTATAAAGATTCTTTATATTCTTCACTAACTGAGTCATGGAGGTCCTAAGAGGAGTAATTATAAATCCATAAATGAGTGACTCTGTTTATGAATGCAGAAGTATCAGAAATAAGAGGGACAAAATTATTTCATTGAGTTGATTTGTCCAAAAATTGTTGGTATAAGTGAAATATTATTCGATGATGATAATATCCTGACAGGAATAGAGATGGAGGAGTATGATGTTTTTCTCGAGTATATCTTAGTATATCTTCGGAATCGAATGCATAACAGCGGAAGACAAAACGAAGCTAAGTTTTCATTACTGTATTTAGTTATATTTCATTTTATTTAGTGTACTTAAATGTTTTGTTTTGCTTGTAATTGTTTGTACTTTTTTTTCTATTTATTTAACGGAATTTGTTAATTGAATAATTAACGATTACGCTACTCGGCAGTAAGGAATGATGACGGATTCAGCAGCAGTCGCAAGTGGCGTATCGCCAAGTCCTCCGCCATTTAAGAACTCAATTATTAGCAATATCATAAGGGACTTTGTGGCATGCAGTACTTGCGGCATGTATGCATCTCGGGAATTAGATATGTGGCTTGTGAAAGCGAGCGGAGAGCTTACATGCGCAAAATGCAGGCAGTTGAAGGAAATAAGTGAATTAGAAATATCGATATCCAACTTTGTTGCTCCAGGAACAGGGAATGAATGTAGGAAGACAAGTAGTCTAATAGGAGAGAATGAAAAAAAGATATATATGAATGAGAAAATAATAGTTGATAGTGTGGAAGGTGTGAGTGACTGTGAAAGTTTATGAGATGGTTTTGTTTGGGAGAGTGATTTTAGATTAAGAGTGACTGACCTGCAGAGGGAGATAGACGAGTTTAAAGAGGAGGTGGAATGTCTTGTGAATGAGAGCAGAAGTATGAAAGATAAGATTAGGAGAATGGAAGAGATAAATGCAAGGAGAATCAGAGTAGGAGAGAGAGAGAGAATTTAGGGAGTACGAGTGAGAGGTATGAGGGTGCTAGAAGAGGAGAGAATGGAAACAGTAGAAGAGAGGGAATGAGAGAGAGGTATGGGAATGCTAGCAGACGAGAGGATGGAAACAGTAGGAGAGATGGAATGAAAGAGAGATATGGAAGTGCTAGAAGAGGAGAGAATGGAAACGGTAGGAGAGATGGAATGAGAGAGAGGTATGGGAATGCTAGAAGACAAGAGGATGGAAACAGTAGGAGAGACAGAATGAGAGAGGGATATGGAAGTGCTAGAAGTGGAGAAAATGGAAACAGTAGGAGAGAGAGGGAATGAGAGAGATGTATGGGAGTGCTAGAAAAGGAGAGAATGGAAACAGTAGGAGAGAGAGAGACAGAGGAATGGGAATGCTAGAATAGAGAATAGCAGTAGAGGAGAGGGAATGAGAGAGACCTATGGGAATGAAAAAAGAGGAGAGAATGGAAACAATAGGAGAGAGGGAATGGTAAGAGGTATAATGTATGGCAACTCAATGATCTGTGGTGTTCAAGATAGGATGCGTGAGGAGTGTTTGCCAGGAGGAACAATAGAAAGGGTGGCTATGGCAATTAAGAGAGGTGAAAGGGTGGATGAGATGATTGTGATGGTAGGAACGAATGACTTGAGTGGTAATGTAAGTCAGGCAGCGAGCTTTAGACCAGTCTGTGTGTCATCAGTAGTTGTTAAGATCTCGGAGAAAGTAGTGAGGGACCGTATACAGCACTGGGCAGATGAGGGTAATGTTATCTGTGAGAGTCAACATGGATTTGTGAAAGGGCGCTCTTGTTTTAGCAATATGCTAGCCTTTTATAATAAAGTTACAAGAACATTAGATGGGGGGAAAGGCATATACTGCAATTTTCTTAGACTCAGCAAAGGCATTTGACAGGGTGCCACATGATAAGCTGATATTTAAGTTGCAGCACATGGGTCTGGATGTCAGATTGGTCAACTGGATTCACGATTGGCTGTCTGATAGGTATCAGAGAGTTGTGTATGGTGGAGCAATATCAAAGAGGCAGAAGGTTACAAGTGGGGTTCCACAGGGCCCAGTACTGGGACCTATATTGTTTAACCTTTATATCAATGACATTGTCCGTGGATTGCAAGGGGATATTCAGTTGTTTGCAGATGATGCGAAGCTGGGAAGGATTATTAGTAATAGTGCAGATGTGGTAGCCCTGCAAGAGGATTTGAATAAGCTAGATAGATGGGCAAATGAATGGGGGCTATCAGTTTAATGCAGCAAAATGTAAGGTCTTGAGGTTTGGGAAACATTGATGGGATGCTGCATACTCTATGGGAGGAGTTATACTGCTACTGGAGGAAGTTGGGAAGACAAGAGATCTGGGGTTGATGATTGATAGAAACCTGAAGCTTAGGGGACATATTGCAAAGGTGGTGAAGGTAACACAGAGGATTGCTGCAATTATGAGAAGGACACTGACCTGCAGAGATAAGAGGGTTATCATTCCGTTGTATAAGTCTCTGATCAGACCACACTTGGATTATTGTTCTCAGATTTGGTCCCCAGGATTTGAAGGGGATAAATTAACTGTGGAAAAGATACAAAGACGGATGACAAAGATGGTCTCAGGACTGTACAAGGATAGTTATGAGAATCAGCTGAGGGAATGTGGACTGCAGGGTTTGGCGGATAGAAGAAGGAGAGGTGATATGATTGAGACTTTTAAACTGTTCAGAGGTGGTTACAGGGATGACACTGGGGAGCTCTTTCACTTGGTTGAACAGCGGGAAGGAGTGATGACAAGAGGCCATCTCCTTTCAGATCTCAGCTCTAACACCCCTGCTAACCACACTCTTGCCCAACTTCCATAGGTGTCCCCTAGTTCTCCCACCACCATCAGTCCTGATCTCAAAAATATCCTCTGAATTAATCCTGTAGAATCCTTTCAGCAATTTGAATGTCTCAATCATATCTCCCCTTTTCCGCCTATCAACTAGTTTCTGCAACCCACAAATCTTCAACCTGTTCTCATATGGTTCATTCCATAGACCTGCTATCATCTTAGTCACTCGCCTCTGGATCCTCTCCACCTCCTCCCCATTAAGAAGGAACCGAGGTGACCATCTGGGCACAGTAGTCGAGATGAGGTCTTATCAGGGCTCAGTACAGAGGTACAATAACTTGCTTGTCTCTTCTCGTCAAGGTATTTTTCAACAACCAAGTGAGTCGATGAGCTGATTTAGCTACTTTTGCAATGTGTCCCCTAAACTTCATCTCCCTATCCACCAACACTCCCAAGTCCCTGGCCTCATCAATCTCTTGGAGTACAGTTCCACCAATGTGGTATACTGCTGCTAATCTTTTCACCCCAAAATGCATAACCTTACATTTTTTCACATTAAATTGACATCCATTCTCCTTAGCCCATAACTCCAATCTATCTAAGTCATCCTGCAAGACTTTGACATCTTCTGCATTTACTATCGCCCTACCCAACTTTGCATCATCAGCGAACAAATGAACTGTTCCACTTAGATCCTTCCCTATATCGTTAATGAACAGATTAAACAGCAGTGGTCCAAGAACAGAACCCTGCGGCACACCACTAGTCACAAGCCATCTTTTAGCCACTCCTGCATAAACCACTCTCTGGTATCTCTCCTTCAACCACCCTCCTATCCATCTCACCAACCCTATATCCATTCCCATATGTTGTAGTTTACGGATTAGAATTCCATGTGGTATCCTGTCAAACGCTTTTGCCAGGTCCAGCAGTATCACTGTAAACCCATTTCCCTTATCCAGTTCTGCCATCACCTTGTTATAAAACCTGAGCAAGTTACTGAGGCATGATCTACCCTTCACAAAACCATGCTGTCCCCCATACAGTATCTCATTTTCATCAATCCATCCCTGTATTTTTCCCTTGACTACTTTCTCCAAGACCTTGACAATGACTCCTGATATGCTGATCGGTCGGTAATTTGCCGCCATAGTCTTGGATCCTCCTTTATGCAGTGAAACTATTTTCCCCTCTTTCCACGCCCTCGGGACTAAACCAGACCTGAGACTCAGATTAAACAACATGGTCAAGGGCACTGATAACTCCTTAGCCGCTTCACGCAAGACCCATGCCGGTATACCATCCAATCCCACAGATGTATTCACATTAAGGTTCTGTAATAGACTATTCACTCCACTTCATTCATCACAATTCCCGCATAAACTAATGGTTCCTTCATTTTATCAATGTCACCACCTGGATGATATACTTTTGCAAAGTGTAAAAGTATATACTTGCAAGTATCCTGGAACAGGATGACCCTCTTCCAATATCTTTAACTTAGGTGTTAATAATAATATGAGAGAGATTTAAATCATGATGTGCAGTTGTTTTCATATGATATAAAGTTGGGAAAACTATTAGAAGTAGAGAAGATGTGACTCTGCAGAAGGATTTGAATGCAGTCAAGAAGGTGATGGTGTGGAGGGGAGAGTGTTAGATAGATTTTTTTTTTCATAGAGTAGAGCATGATGATTGGAATGGATTGCCTTTGGAGGTGGCAAGTGCAGGTAGTATGAATGAATTGAAGAAAACTGGTGTGGGTATTATGTGGTCTCCATTGAGTCCTGATGATACTTGATACCAGTACTACAACTATTACTACTACTACTAATAATAATAATATTATTATTATATTAGTATTACTTTTATTTTATTTTTCTTTATTATTTTATACAAGGCATGTCCAGAAAGTAAGGTCCATTCAGAATTTACTGCAAATTAGATATGGGAGTGGGGTTGCAGATGTGTGGTAGCACAGAGTGACTTATTAGCTAGCTGCTGACCATTTTACTTTCATTCCGTTATCATTTGTTGTCTTCTATGAATAATCTATAATGAGTGCTATGATACAAAATCCCAACAGTTGCGAAGTTCATGGTGTGATACTGTTTTTGTTGCAGAAAACAATACTGATGCAGAAATTTACTGATTACTGTGTAGGGTTTATGGGTCTAATATAATGAGCGACCATAGGGTTGGCAATGGTGTTGTTTAAAGAAGGGCACAACAATGTTCACAATGAAGAGTGGCCAGCCAAGTCTAGTGACAGATGACTTGGTGGCAACAGTGAACATGAAAATTTCTGAGAATTGCTGTTTCACAATTACAGAACTTTATTTTGAATTCCTGGAAGTTTCATGCTCAGTCATTCATGAAATTGTGACAGAAAAGCTAGAGCATAAGAAATTGTGTTCCACATGGGTCCCAAATGTGCTTAGTGATGTACATAAACAGAAATGAGTGGAATCTGCTTGAAAATTTCTGGAGCATTATGAAAATGAAGGAGATGAAGTTCTTTTTCGTATTGTGATGAACATGGAATTTATTACAAATGTCAAGTCAAAACAACAATCAATGCAGTGGCGACATTCATCATCTCCAAAAGCAGGTCAAAAAAATTATGGCCACTGTCATATGAGACAGAAAAAGGATTTTGCTTATTGATTTTCTCGAGGTAGGAGCCACAATTAATGTTCATCGTTTCCACCGAATCGTCAGTCACAACACTTGACTGGCCACTGTGCTCTTCATCGTGAACACTGTTGTGTCCTTATTTAAACAAACTACACCATTGATTAATCCTATGGTCACTCATTAAGTTAGGCCCATAAACCTTACACAGTCATCAGTGAATTTCTGTAGTACTATTGTTTTCTACCTACAAAAGTCATATCCCGCAAGTAGTGAGATTTTTTTTTTTTATCACAGCACTCATTATCAATTATTTGTAGAAGATGTCGAACGATAATGGAACAAAAGTAAAATGGTCAACAGCTAGCTAATGAGTCAATTTCTGCTACCAAGCATGCACAATTCTCTCTCCCATATCTTATTTGGTGGTAAATTCTGAACGGACCTTACTTTCTGGATGTGACTCGTAATTTTAACATGTGAAATGTCATTAAAAATTAAGAAAGATTTATCTCTATTTATGTAATATGATCAATATTTTAGACCAAACTGATTTATTTCTTTTTTATTATTGCTATTTCCAATACCCATTCAAAACTCTTAATTGCATTTAGAAGTATTACTATCCTAATGCAAAAAAAATTCAGTTAGGTACTCGGGCATAAGATGGTGTTAGAGTGTTAGGTCTTACTATTTAAAGAATTTTTATCAAAGAGCCAGTTAAAACAAACTTAAATATATAGCGTAAGAATTAATTATTCCCTGATAATCGAAATTTAACAGAACAGTAACAACCAAATTAAAAATGTGAAAGTAGTAAAATCTTAATTATATGATGTGCTTGTAATGTAATGCAACAAAGAATTCCACAATAAACAATTACCTTCCATGTCTCCACATAATCAATATCGCTGTGTATTATTTTCCCAGTTCTATCATCTTTTGGAAACATTACTTCACCATCCTAAGAAAAGTGAATATTTTAATCATCAAAGTTAGTTAAACTCATGTGTGATGTTTGTTAATCATTAAAACTTCTTAATAGCATTTGGTTATAGTGACAATTTCAAATAAACAGCCTTTATATCCAATATTTTGGCATAGTCATCAGACAGTCTTTTGTTGTCAGAGCAAATTATCACCATAGTAAAACTATAAAAAAAAATAAATAAAACAACAGAAAATGACTGCAAGCTAGCACTGTCAAACTAAAGTTTCACACAGACAATTTGGGCATAAGTAAATATCATGCAATTGTAATCATATAATTTTGTTTTTTCAGATTCATCTTGAGAAGCACTGTGATGAGTGCCTGTGGTACTATTTCATGATGTTCCTTTCCTGAGTAATATACCACAAAAAAGAAGAGGGGGAACAATAATACTAAGAAATTATTATTATCATCATCATCATGAAACCTCAGTGGAATCAAAAGACTCTTCATAGGAGGTCGGTCGGTCGGTCGGTCACTCACTCACACACACACACACACACACTTACCTTATCATACTGTCTTAAATGCATTCCATGTCTTTTGAATGATTAGAATGCATTGCCTGTGAACATTCTAATCACCCATCACTCTCCATGCAAAAACTAGTCCTCATCTGTTTCCCCTCCCCCCTGCACCTTTCTTAGACAGTTTCCAGGGCCTTTCTTGTGCAGTTTTTCTTTTGCTCCCCAACCATCTCACACCCATTCTATGAAAAACCTTATCACATTAATGTGATAATAACCCTTACCAAGTTATATGTCTCAATCATATACCCCCCCCCTGCCATCCACCAGACTCTGTAAATTGCATATCCTAAATCTTTCTTCATACCTAACATTTCTGAGACCAGAAACTACCTTGGTCAATTACCCTTTTCAATACCTTTTCGAAAACCAGGTGACCAAATCTGTTGCATAGTAATCCACATGTGGCCCAATCAAAGCCTTATACTATGAAACCATAATAACCCTACTTCTTCTGGTCAATGTCCCCTGCATCAAAGCTATAATCTGCTGTGCTTTCCTCATAATTTTAACAATCGCTCTGAGATTTCTTGTCTCCACCACCTTCATTGAGATACCTTGTATCCAATGTTCCCTCTAAGCTGTGCGCATGCACACATGTTTTACAACTAGCGTACAAATAAAAAAAATTACATTCTCGAAGTTGCACAAAACTTATAAATTATTAACAGTAACCCTATTTGAGGCTAGCGATTTGATTCCAAAATGAAAGGGGTGTGGCTTAAATGTGTAATTTTTAAGTAGCATATAGAATGGCCACGGTTTGTTTACATCTCAGGCCTGACTCATGGAAAATTCCCAAACGTGATTGGCTGATCAAATTAGTTCAAGATCGTGATGAATTAAAACAATGGTTTCATAATTTTAATAAAAATAATTAAATACTTTTAAAAACTTAAATTAGAGTACAATTAAAAATATTGTAGAGCTTCAAAATTCTCTAATTTTTAAAAGGAATTTTAAAATAGTAGACTAAATAATAACATTCATGTACATGCATTGAGATACAACCAAGTTAATTAAATCTAGCCTCTAGGCATATCTTTTAGTTCTTGTGTTGCCCTCGGCAATGTTTAGTGTTGGTTCAGCTTTTGCCTTGCCAAGTTATTCAGTGAATAGTATACATTTGCAAATTTATAAAAACAATAAAAAACATTCTTCAAATAACCAAATTGCAAAAAACTGATGCACCATGTCAAATTCAAAGGAAGCAAAAGGTGTGAAGCGAAAACGAACCTCTAACTGCTTTAAAAGTGAATGGCTGGATGAAATAGTGAAAACTGCTATGCCAAAAGCTCATGAGTTAATAAACATTCAGCTGCATGAAATATTTATGTATGATGCTACAATTGGTGTTGTTTGTATTTATTGTCATGATGCAAAGGTTGCTGGGGATTTTGCTAATGGGAAGAAGTTTGATGTCACTTGGAAGTTGAACTTTTTGAAATGCCATTTGACAAGTAAAATACATCTGAATGGTGTACACAAACTTAGGCAACAAAATTGTTCATTGCCAGCTACAGGAGTACTGCGTATGCTACGTGAAAGTTTAGATGACCTAGAGAGAAAACGATCAAACCCAGAGCAGATTAAAGTTCTTATTGACAGTGTCTTATTAGTTGTTAAGATGAATAACTCTTTACTTTCAGTTCAACATATTAATGAACATATGGAAATGTATGTTCAACTCCCAGACAGCTGGCGAAGCAAAAATTATGCATTTGAATTTCTGGAAACAATCAATTTAATTGTTGAAAATGACATGTTTGAGCAAATTGCATCTGCAAATTTCCACACCTTAACCATTGATGAAAGCACTGATATAAGTGTTAACAAATGTCTCATTCTCTATTTTAAGTTTAGACCTAAAGATTGTAATGGAATCTGTACTGGAATAATTCAGCTGCAGGCATGCGATGCCTCCTCCATTGTGTTAACTATTAAACAGTTTTATCAAGAAAAGAAACTTGATCTCCAAAAAATGGTGATGTTTACCTCTGATGGAGCCGCAGTGATGCTGGGCAAAGTTAATGGTGTCGCTGCAAAACTTAAATTAGAAGTTCCACATCCTTGTCCAGCAACACTGTGTAGCTCACCGTGAGGATCTGGGGATCTGTGATCATGGAAGGAAATTAAACTAATCAGAGATATTGATACATTAATGAGAACAGTGTACACACTCTTTTCTCGTTCCACAGTGAAAAGACATGAATTTAAAGAAATTGTCGAGGCATCTGAAAATAAAACTATTGCCTTCAGACCACTGAATGAAGTGCAGTGGCTATCCAGACATTTTGCATTACAAGCAATAATAAGAAACTATGAGGGACTGATCACATATTTTGAAAAAGACAAATCAAATGATTCCGTGGTTAATTATTGTCACAATAAATTAACTAACGTGACATTCAAAGTACACCCCTTGAGGGTACATGGCAGGAATTTGATGATGATGATGATGATGACATTCAAAGTAGCTGTTAATGTTTGAAGTGATGTTTTTGAAGAAATGGCTTCCCTGTTCAAAATCTTAGAAAGGAGTAACCTTACACCACTAGACAGTCATCATTTTGCCAGAGGGAAGATTAACAAAATCAGGAATCAGTATTTGTAAGGTGACGCTTGCTGGAGTGACAGAGTAAATGCTTTACTTAAACAAGAAGAGACTGAACCAGTAGATAGTAGGCCACTGTTAAATTTTATAAATTGTTTATGTCCACATTTAGAGGACATAAACAATATCCCTGAGTGTCCTATCCCTGAGAATGAGACACAACAATGGTCAGTGTTTGATATCTCCTCTATTTCACATTGTGATTTCTCATGTGGTAGTGAATATGTTGATGCCCTTTGTCTTAAATATCATGATTTTCTGGATGATACCACAGAAATAATTAGTCAGTTTAATGATTTCAAATTTTTCTGTACAAGAAAAAATTAAATGCAAAATGATATCAAATTTTACACAAATGGTTGTATTTGCTCTTCAAAATGAGCAATTTTGTGATTTGGCAAAGTTGATGGATATTGGAGGGACCTTCCTTGCATCTAGTGCAAGGAAGCTGTGAGCGAAGTTTTAGTCTAATGAATCAAATAAAAAACCAACTTAGAAACTGTTTAGGAGAATGTCATTTGGATATGCTAATGAGAGTGAAAAGTTACCAATTATATGGAAATTCAATTAATTTAGACAGTGTGTATAAAGAGTGGGTGAATGCCAAAGACAGAAGAGAGAAAAAATAAAGAGATAGAAGCTAGAACTAAACAAGATGAGAATTAGTAACGGACTTATTATGAATGTTTAACAAGGTGAGAATTAGTAATGGGAATATTTTATTACATATGTTTAGAGTTATTTGCAAAATTAGAAAATTTAATTAAAGGCAATCAGTCACTAATGTTATCTTTTTTTTTTACATTATTTCTTACTTCTAATCAGATCAATATTAAATACATATAAAATATTTATGTTAGCTCTGTGATTGATGTCACACAACTTACTTGGTGATGGTAATAATACACACACGTAGAATCCTGTCTAGTACAGTCGGTATCGTGTTGGCCTTGCATGCATGAAATCCCCGGATCGAATCCTGCCCAAGGCGTGTGAATTGTGATTTCCGACTGTTTACTGGGGAGGCTACTGCCGTGTGTGGGAACACGGTGGGGAGTTGGGGTAACCTGGCTGACGTCCCATTGATACCAGAAGGTAAAGAGTGAACTAAAATCTTTTTACTTTTTTGCTTAAATGATCAGTATGGTGACTCATATGGGTGCGCACATACTTTTCAAAAGAAGGCAAATTTTGCACACATGCAAATTTCTGTGCACACTCACAGCAAAAAATTAGGGGGAACATTGCTTGTATCCCATCTTTGCTTCCCAAGTTTAGTTTTAAAACCACACACTTTGTAACACTGAACTGGTATCCACACTCATTTACCCATTCACTACAGTCATCCAAGTCCTCTTGCAAAGCCACAACATCTATGCTACTCCCCATTTGAATCTTCTTTGAATCTTTGAATCTCAACTTTGAATCTTCTATAAACAACTGCATATCATCATTTAAATCTTTCCAAATATCATTCACAACACAAGTTAGCCTAAAAAAGCATTAGTGCACACTACAAGTGACTTTCTACTTCTGGGGGTATCACCCCACCATACACAACTTACTGATGCCTAACAGACAGCCCATATTTCCAATCCAGCACACTAATATACTATTCAGTCTCACCTCTTCCAATTTAATTAACAGCTTGTCATGCAGCAATCTTCCAAAGGCTTTTGCAAAATCTTACCACTATGTATGAATCTGCATTGTCTTGTCCAATACATTTGTCACCTTGCTATAATAATTAAGTAAATTGCTAAACCATGATCTTCCTTAAGCAAACCCATGCTGTCTATCAAAGAAAGTGCCACTGTTATCAACTCAATTCTGAATCGTCATCGTTACTAGCTTGTCTAACACTTTAAACTACAACTCCAAACCTACAGTGGCCAATAATTCAAAGACTTAATCCTATCACTTCGTTTATAATGCAAAACAATTTTTTATTACTTATCTTCCTGATCCTTGGAATACATCCACACACTAACTTTGACAGATAGTGCTTGAGTGTGGCCCAAGTATTAATGATCTCCTTTACATCCAATTCCTCATTCTGTGATTTGCTCTCTTAAAAAGATATATCAAACCTGTTGTTAATTAATTCTCTGGAATATTCCCTCAAAACACACAGTGATCATGCAGCCCTATAGCCTTATTAACATCAAGTTTACACATTTCCCAATATAACTCCTGTTCATTCACTAGTCATGTTCTGCATGTAATATTCATAAGGGTGAAATACCTTTATGAATTGCACATTTAATATAGTATTACTTACATGGAGTTTGAAAACTCATCGTGGGAGGTCGAACATTCCCAAAAAACCACAATAACTATCAGACCTTGCCTGGAACACATTCAATGATAATTTAATTTAGTTTATTACATTAGTAATTAACTTTAATGAAAGTACATTAAAGTTAATTACTGTGGTTATCATTTAATTTGTTGTTTATAGTTATACCATAGGTACCTTTAAAGATTACACATTCAATGATGGAGCACTCACTATCCACTGCGGAAAATTCATTCACTCATTCATCACCTGGCAAATAAAAAATCTCTTTCTCCTCTTTACTCACATGACCCTTGTTCAGTTTCCAGGGATGATCTCATGTTCTTGCATCACCCATTATCCTATGCAATAATTCTCCTGTATCTATTTGGTAGGTTCCTCTCACTAGCTTATACATCTCAATCATATCACCTCTCCTTTTCCTATCTGCGAAGCTCTGAAGACCACATTATTATTATTATTATTTATATGGGTATTCCATGGAGTCAAAACACTCATTGCTGGAGACCCACACTATCCATTAACACAATATCTATCATATATTCCCCTTAAACTTATTCACTGTTGGGGTGGTCCACTCATTCACCATTCTCCAAGTAAAGAACCTAGTCTGCACACACTTGCTAACAACAATCTTAGACAACTTCCAAATGTGACCACTGTTTTTCTCCCTTCTCCCCATGTATTGAAAAATTTCTTCCATGTAAATCTTATAGAATCTCTTTAGTAACTTATAAGTTTCTATCATATCCCCTTCTCCTCTGCCTGTCAGCTAAACTCTGCAACACCCACTCACCTTCTGTCCTTAGATTAGATCACTCATCTCTGAATCCTCTCCGCCACCTCGTGGTCTTCTAGAAACATAGATGACTAAATCTGTGCACAGTAGTCAACATGTAGCTGAATCATAGTCTTATAAAGAGGGATAATTACCTCGAAGGCTGTGAAATTTTGAAAACGAATTTTGAAAGCATATGGTGTGAGGTGGAGGCAGGCAAGACAGGATATTTAGTGGGGTGTTGCTACAGGCCCAGGAGCACAGAGGGTGGGGACCAGGAGATGTTGAGACAGATGAGTGTGGCAAGTGCAAGAAGAATGATTGTTAAGGGAGATTTTAACTACAGCAGTATAAACTGGGGAGAGGAAGATGCATGTAGCAATAAGGTAATGGAATTTCTAGAAGTCTTGAGGGACAAATGTCTTAGACCACATGTAACAGAGGAAACAAGAGGCTCAAGACTTTTCGATTTGGTTATGGCATCAGAAGAGTTGATAATAACTGAGATGACATCTCCCCAAGTTGGAGAGAGTGACCATATGGTTTTGACTTGGAAAATGAATAGACATGCAGAAGTATCAATGAGAACATATGTGGAATTATAAACCAGGTGATTATAATAGTCTTAGACGTCAACTTGGGGAAGTTTCATGGAGGGAGGAATTGGAAGGACTGGATATCATTAGTGCTTGGGAAATTTTGAAGGAATATTTGTTGGCAGCAATGGTAAGCTGTATTCCATGAGTGAAGAAGAGGACACAATTTGGAGTAAAGTGGATGACAAACAATATTAAACAGCAATTGCATGTGAAGAAGAAGCTATGGAAGAGATATAAGGAGACAGGTGAAGAGAAGATTCATGAAGAATATAAGACACAGGCCAGGAGAGTGACTAGTGTGGTAAGGAAGGCGAAACTGGAATATGAGAAAAAGTTGGCCCTAAGATCCAAAGAAAATCCTAGGGAATTTTTTAGCTATGTGGCCAGTAGGAGGAGAAATAACTGTGGAAGAATGATATTGTGGGATAAAAATAAGAATAGAGTGACTGATGCAGAGGACATAGTGGAATTGTTCAATGAACACTTTATTGGAGTATTTCATCCTAGAGGAGTCAGTTTTAATGCTAGAGGAATAAGGCTGGTTCGAGGTCTGGAGGTACAGGAGGAGAGTGTGTTTCAGATACTGAGTACTCAGGATGTCAGTAAAGCTTTGGGACTGGATGGTATTTCACCACGAGTTTTGAGAGAATGTGCTAAGGAACTGACAGTGCCTTTAACCTGGCTTTTCAATGAAAGTCTGGCTGTGGGAAAGGTGCCCAGGGAATGGAAGGAATGTAAGATGGTGCCATTTCATAAGGGCGGTAGCAGACTGGAAGTGTCTAATTATAGGCCAGTTTGTGTGTCATCAGTAGTTAGTAAGATCTTGGAGAAAGTAGTGAAGGACCGTATACAGCATTGGGCAGATGAGGGTAATGTTATCTGTGAGAGTCAACTTGGCTTTCTTGTTTTCATATGCTAGCCTTTTATGATAAAGTTACAAGAGCATTAGATGAGGGAAAGGCATGTATTGCCATTTTCTTAGACTTAGCGAAGGCATTTGACAGGGTGCCAGATGATAAGCTGATATTTAAGTTGCAGCACATGGGTCTGGATGTCAGATTGGTCAACTGGATTCAGGATTGGCTCTCCGATAGGTATCAGAGAGTTGTGTATGGTGAGGGACTATCAAAGAGGCAGAAGGTTACAAGTGGGGTTCCACAGGACTCGGTACCGGAACCTATATTGTTTAACCTTTATACCAATGACATTGTCCGTGGATTGCAAGGGGATTTTCAGTTGTTTGCGGATGATGCGAATCGGGGAAGGGTTATTAGTAATAGTGCAGATGTGGTAGCCCTGCAAGAGGATTTGAATAAGCTAGATAGATAGGCAAATGAATGGGGCTATCAGTTTAATGCAGCAAAATGTAAAGTCTTCAGGTTGGGGAAACATCGATGGGACACTGCATACTCTATGGGAGGAGTTATACTGGAGGAAGTAGGGGAGACAAGAGATCTGGGTTTGATGATTGATAGAAACCTGAAATTTAGGGGACATATTGCAAAGGCGGTGAAGGTAACACAGAGGATTGCTGCAATAATGATACTGACCTGCAGAGATAAAATGGTTATCATTCCATTGTATAAGACTCTGATCAGACCATACTTAGACTATTGTTCATAGATCTGGTCCCCATGATTTGAAGGAGATAAATTAACTGTGGAATGGGTACAAAGGCAGATAACAAAGTTGGTGTCAGGACTGTACAATGTTAGTTATGAGGATCGGCTAAGGGAGTGTGGACTGCAGAGTTTGGTGGATAGAAGAAGGAGAGGTGATATGATTGAAACTTTTAAACTGTTGAGAGATTGTTACAGGATTGACACTGGGGAGTTCTTTCGCTTGGTTGAACAGCAGGAAGGAGTCATGACAAGAGGCCATCCCTGGAAGTTACGAAAGGAAACTGTGAGCCAGAGGGCGAGGAGTGGTTTCTTTGCATGGAGGGTGGTTGAACCAAGGAATGCATTGCCTGATAGAGTGGTGAGCATTAAAGGAGTGGTATGATAGACTTTGGGTTTCCTAGGAGGGACCTCCCTCAATGAGTCTTGATAGATTTGTGTTTCTTAGAAAGGACCTCCCACGATGAGTCTTTTGACTCCATGGAGGCCAGAATAATAATAATAATAATAATAATAATATCTTTACTTGTAAATGGATTCTTCAACATTTAAGTAATCCTCTGAGGTATTTTGCCAACTCTTGCAACATTTTCTCCAAATTTGAAATCTCTATCCACCACTTTTACCCTGAGATCTCTGGACTCATCAATTTCCTATAATCTAGTATCATGAATTATGATACGAAGTATGTAACCAAAGTGCATTAACTTATATTTTACAATATCAAATTGACAACCATTGTCTTTTTCCCACGCTGCCAATTTATTTACTTCATCCTTCAAGATATTTATATCACCTTTATCAACTATAGCCCTCTCCAGTTTTGCATTGTCATCATCAGCAAACAGCTGAATATCCCCCTGCTCAAATCTTCTGCTATATCATTAATATCCAAATTAAAGAGTAGTGGCCTTAGTACATAGCCTTGGGACACTTCACATGGTTTTTTGGATAACCCTCATTTGCTTTGATTCCACTCCACCATATACCACTCTCTGATTCATGCCACCAACTTCATATCCATTCCCATTTCCTCCAACTCATGTAATACTTTTCCATGTGGTATTCTGTGTAATGCCTTTGCAAAGTCCAACAGTATCATAGTGTAGCGATTTCCTTTATCCAAGATATTTGGAGAGATTATAAGTAGGAAAGTGTATGCCCTTAACTATAACCTGTATTTATTTTTAGACCACCTAAACAAGTGCCATGAAAAAATCTCTTTCACCTTCGAACTGGAATCAGATGACTGCCTTCCCTTTTTAGGCCTAAAACTAACCAGATGTGCTGAGAGCATTAAAATCTCAATTTTTAGAAAGCCTACTCATACTGATAGATACCTTCATGCTTCCTCCCATCACTATCCCCCACAAAAATGTGGTATTATTTCCTCCTTAGCTCACCGAGCCAAATCATTACTTACAGAAGAAACAGAAATTGAAAATGAACTCCTTTTTCTTAAAAAAACTTTTATTAACAATGGTTTCTCTCCAAAGAAAATTGACAAATTTCTTTCCCCCAGGCACTCAACTACTTCTGAAGATCCCTCTTCCCCAAGAGTCTTCATCTCCTTGCCTTACATCAGCTCTCTTTCACCAAAACTGGCCAAGATTCTCAAGAAATTTAACTTCAAAACTTGCTTCACTATGCTTCCAACACTTCGTTCATTACTTAGCAAACACAAACAGAAACATCTTCCTACTCAGTTTCCAGGAGTGTACAGGATTTTGTGTGATTGTGGAAAGCCATACTATGGGCAGACTGCTAAATCCATCTTTCTATGTTTGGATGAACACCGTAGAGATATCTCCTATAACAGGACTAGAGCTAGCGCTCTCTCTAGCCACGTTCTCTTTTCAGCTAACTCAGACGAAGGCCGCCAACACATTGTAAACTGGACTCAAACTTCTAACATCCATGTGTGCTACGATGAACTCGAAAGAAAGATTGTCGAATCCAGGGAAATTTCTCTAGATTCCTCTCATATCAACAACAGCCTGAGTTACAATCTCTCTGATGCACACGTTGCTTCTGTTCAGTACTGGCGCACTCGCGACAGCGCGTAGTATATGTTTGTTTGGAACTCATACTCACATTTGTTTTTCAAACATGCTACTGTCTTTTTATACTTGTTCTGTTATTACAATTTTAAGTCTCTGTAATTTTTTATATACTTCTTTGATTGTGATACCTGAGGATGTTGATCTATTCAATGAAACTAGTAAACTAGTAGTATCTCTTTTTAAATATATCTTGTCATCTTTTTATCTCTCGGTAACAGTCATTAAAGCTTTTCCATAATATTCCAACTGAGTAAAAATGAATTCTAATAATATATGTATATATATATATATATATTATTGATCATAATTTACTCGGTAGAAAATGTATATAAAAAAGGATTTAAATGACTGTATACCGAGAAAGAAAAGTTTAATGTTAAGATACGACTAATTTTGTTGAGATTCAACTTCTTCAGGTATCACAGGCAAAGAATTACAAAAAAATAACAGAGACATGATAAAATACATTAACAGATCTAGTTTAAAACACACAAGTACATTTAAAAACAGGAATGCGTGCTTGAGTTCCAACTGAAGTTGACTACGTGCATGAGCTGACACAAGTGCGCCAGTATTGGAGAGTAGCAATGTGTACATCAGAAATATTGTAGCTAAGGCTGTTATTAATATGAGAGGAATCAAGCGATATTTCTCTAGATTCAATTATTCTTCTTTCAAGTTCATCATAGCACACAAAAATTATATAGAATTTTATTCAAAAACTCGAATATATTTCATCCAACATTATGCATTCATCATCAGAGAGAGAGAGACTGTTAATTACACTCAAAGCATGAATCACAATAACAAGTCATAAATCATGTCAGCTCATGTCTCGATTGCAGCTGAAGTATATAATATTCCCCTATTAAAGTTCAAAGTAACAATTGTAGAAAGTTGCGTAGATAAAAAATAATTTAAATAATTACTAATTTAAAACACACACACACACACAAAAAAACTTATGAACAATAGTGACCACTTCTCGAAACTTGGATATTGGCATACAGTCTGATCAGTTCAGGTTTGGACAATTTCTTAGCATTTTACATATTCCAAGGAAAATACAATTGAATATGACCTTGCTTGAGTGAAGAAGTTTTGGCTGGTTCCAAAAAACTCTGTGCCTAGTGTCAATAATATGAGAAGCAAGGCCAGACTTGTCAGACTCCAAAAATGACGTTGTCTTGATGTTCTTCAATTCTAATCAAGGCAGAATGGCCAATTTGTCCAAAATAGCAAAGATGATATGAACAAAGTACCTGATAGATGCATTGTAAGGAAAAAGGGTGTCATGTATTCTTCGCTGATGGTAGAAAGGAAAACAGTTTCTGAGTTGGTTTGAAGGAAGCATATAGATTCAATCTTTGCTGTTTGTTCCAAGGCTCCTTTAAGATAGGATATTGAAATTCTTTTCACATTGTATTGTAGTCTGTAGAAGGATGATAATTATCAATAATTTTTTGAATGATAGTTTTGCTGTATCCATTACATATCAGACTGCTTTTAATTTTATTCAGTTTGTTTAACAAAAGGGGGAATCAGAAGAGCATATTGTATGAGCTCTATCTACAAGACTCTTCATAATACACATTTTCTGTGATGAATGATGGTGGGAGTACAAATAAATGTATCTGCCAGTAAAGGCTGGCTTCCAATAAACTGAAAATTCAAACATGACCCTTGGAATTACGAATTATTAAGGTATCCAAAAAAGGTTGTTGGTTATTGGATTCATGTTCAAGTGTAAATTTGAGATAGGAGTACAAGCAGTTTATTTTCTCTAGAAACTGAAGTAATTTTGACTCAGTATGGAACCAGACTGCAAACATATCATTAACAAAACCATATATAAGGCTGAGGAAATATAGTGTCAAAGACAGTGGTGGGCGGTGAAATTTTAAGTGGGGGTGCTGCCTATACAAAATTTAAAAAAAAAAAAAAATTATTTTTTCCTAATCAGTAACCAATTTATTAATAAATAAATCTACAGATTTATTTATTAATTGGTTACTAATTAGGAAAAAAAGAATTTTTTATTTTGTATTTTGTACAGGCAGCACCCCCCCACCTTAAAATTTCACCAGCCGCCACTGATCAAAGAGTTCTTTTTCTAGATGCTCCATAAAATAATCAGCTAAGGCTGGTGAGATGAGACTGAAAGTTGCTGTTTAATCTATATATATTATAATAATATATACTATTATAATATATAATAAAATATATTATTATTATAACATTAATCTCCACAAGCCAGCACACTCATCATGGGATACCTACTTAACTAGCCTATCATAATGAGCATTAGTTTCATTTATACTTCTCACAATCACAATACATTGCCACATAAAAAAAATATATATATAACTTCACATACCTTTTTTCCCCACACTTTTACACAACTTCGAGAGTTGGACTCCTGTTCTTACCCTCTTATCATTCGCTTCTTTTAATAAAGCTTCTGTATTAATCTGGTAAAATACCCTAACTTAATCACCTCTTTTTCTCCTATCTGCCAAATTCCTCTGCAACCAGCACTCACTTTACTTCTCTGCATAACCAATATTCTTCCATGTGTGGACCAACTAATACCTTATTATTATTATTATGATGATGATGATGATTCAGGCCTCCATGTAGATAAAAGACTCATTGTGGGAGGCTTATATCAGGGTCTTATACAATGGAATGATAACTCTTTTATCTCTGCAGGTCAGCATCCTTCTCAGTATTGCAGCAATCCTCTGGGTCACCTTCCCCACCTTTGAAATATGTTCCCTTAATTTCAGGTTTCTATCAATCATCACCCGCAGATTCCTTACCTCCCTTACTTCCATTGGTATAGTTCCTCTGACAGAGTATGCAGCCCCCCATCAATGTATCCCAAACTTCAAGACTTTACATTTAGTTGCATTAAACTACGAGCCCCCCCCCATTCATTTGTTAATCTGTTCAGTTTATTCAAATCCTCTTGCAGGGTTACCACATCTTAACTATTACTGATAACCCTTCCCAGCTTCACATCATCTGCAGACAACTGAATATCCCCCCCTGCAATTCAATGAAAACATCATTGATATAGAAGTTAAAGAATACAGGTTCCAGGACCCACATTTGTAACCTTTTGCCTCCTTGATATTGCTCCCACAAACACAACTCTCTGATACCTATCAGATAGCCAATCCTGAATCCAGTTCACTAATCTGATATCTAAAACTATGTGCTGCAACTTAAATATCAGCTTATCATGTAGTACCCCATCAAATGCCTTTGTAAAATCCAACAAAATGGAAGAATATGCCTCTCCCTCATCAACCACTCTTCTCACTTTATTATAAAAGGCAATAAGAGCCTCCATAGCTCAGTTGGTATAATGAAGCCCTTTGGTCGGAAAGACCTGGTTTCGATTCCTATCCATGATGTGAGGAACTTTTACTGGTTTTTTTTTGAGTAAAGGTGAGTTAGCCAGTCTCATGTAGAGGTACAGGGTTCTTTCAACTGGAAACTTGGGTTTTTCATCCCTCAGAACAGGCAAACCATCCTGTGAACACACACAAAATTTACAGTCATAAATACATACTTATACATACATTTCAAGAATAGCGATGAGAAGAGATTTAATCTCGGCCCCTCCCAAGATTAAATCCCTGAGTGCACCACTGCTTCTAGAATTAAAACCTACTTCACCCAGGATTCCAATAAAGTGTTCATTAAACAACTCTACTATGTCCTTTGCATCAATCACTCTATTCCCATTTTATTTTTATCTAACAATGTCATACTTCCACAATCATTTCTCCACCTACTGGCCACTTAACTATAAAATTCCCTAGGATTTTCTTTGGATCTTAGGGCCAATGTCTTCTCATATTCCAGTTTTGTCTTCCTTACCATACAAGTCACACTCCTCGCCTGAGTCTTATATTCTTCATGCATCTGCTCTCCACCTCTCTCCTTATATTTCTTCCATAGCCTCTTTTTCACTTGTAGTTCCTGTTTGATATTGTTTGTCATTCACTTTACAATAAATTGTGTTCTCTTCTTCAATAGTGGTATACAGCTTGCTATTGCTGCTAATAAATATTCATTCACAATTTCCCAATCACTAATGATATTATTATTATTATTGTTCCGGGCAACTCCAAGGAGTCGACAGACTCATTGAGGGAGGCCCTAACATCATATCAAGAACAACTATTCGATATTGACACAGTATCTATCATACCTTGCCTTGAACTCATTCACGGTCGTAGCACTCACAACAGACTCTGGAAGCTTATTCCACTCATTCACCACTCTCCAAGTAAAAAAGTCTAGCTCTAACACCCTTGTCAACCACGCTCTTGCCCAGCTTCCATGCATGGCCCCTAGTCCTCCCACCACCAGTCATATTTTCATAAATATCTTCTGGATCAATCTTGTAGAAACCCTTCAGTAATTTGAATGTCTCAATCATATCACCCCTCTTTCACCTATCGTCCAATCTCTGCAACCCACAAATCTTCAACCTATTCTCATAAGGTTCATTCCACAGACCTTCTATCATCTTGGTCACTCGTCTCTGGGTCCTCTCCACTTCCTCCCCATCACGAAGAAACCCTGGTGCCCATAACTGGGCACAGTAGTCCAGATGGGGTCTTATCAAGGCTCGATACAGAGGAACAACAACTAGTTTGTCTCTGCATGTTAAAGTATTTTTCAGAAGTCAAGTGATTTGATGAGCTGATTTAGTCACTTTTGCAATGTGCCCTCTAAACTTCAACTCCCTATCCACCAACACTCCCAAATCCCTGGCTTCAATCAATCTCCTGGAGTACGGTTCCACCAATGCGATATACTGCTGCTATTCTTTTCACCCCAAAGTGCATAACCTTACACTTTGCCACATTAAATTGACATCCATTTTTCCTAGCCCAGTCCTCCAAACTATCCAAATCATCCTGTAACATTTTGACATCCTGCACACGCACAATTGCTCTACCCAACTTTGCATCATCAGCAAACAAGTGAACACTTCCTCTCAAATCCTGTCCTATATCATTGATGAACAAATTGAAAAGCAGTGGTCCAAGAACAGAGCCCTGCGGCACACCACTAGTCACAAGCCATCTTTTAGCCACTCCTGCATAAACCACTCTCTGGTATCTCTCCTTCAACCACCCTCCTATCCATCTCACTAACCCTATATATATCCCCATCTGCTCCAGTTTACTGATTAGGGTTCCATGTGGTATCCTGTCAAAGGCCTTGGGAAGGTCCAGTAGTATCACTGTAAACCCATTACCCCTATCCACTTGAGCCGTCACTGTGTTATAGAACGTGAGCAAGTTACTGAGGCATGATCTATCCCTTCACAAAACCATGTTGTCCCCCATACAATATCCCATTTTCATCTATCCATATTCTTTTCTTGACTAATTTCTCTAAGACCTTGACAATGATTCCTGATATGCTAATCGGTCGGTAATTTACAACAGCAGTCTTGGAACCAACTTTATGCAGTGGCACTATTTTCCCCTCTTTCCGCCCCCTCGGGACTAACCCAGACCCGAGACTCAAATTAAACAAAATGGTCAAGGGTACTGACAATTCTTTAGCTGCTTCTCGTACGACACGAACTGGTATACCATCCAATCCCACGGATGTATTGATATTGAGGTTATGCAATAGACTACTCACCTCCACTTCATTCACCACAATTCCCGTATAATCTACTGGTTTATTCGTTTCTGCAATGTCACCACCTGGATGATATATACTTGCAAAGTGCTCACTCAGTAACTCAACTATATCAACTGATTCAGTTACCTCCCTACCATCGGCATTCTTTAAAATCATTCTGCTATATACATTTTTCCTTTTACTTGCTACATATCTAAAAAACCGTTTAGGATTCTCTTTAGCCTGCATGGCCAATGTTCTTTCGTAATCCTTTCTTGCTTTTCTTACCACACTCGTTACCCTTCTGGCCTGCGCTTTATACCGTTCATGTGCATGCCAGTCGCCTTTCTTCTTAAATTCCCTCCATAGTTGTTTCTTTTTTTGCAGCTCAAGCTTAATGGTGTTATTCATCCATTTAACTGCTACTTGATTTATTATTCGGACTCTAGGTATACAGTCAGCCATTGCTTCATGCAAACACTTCTTAACTGCCTCCCATGCACTATCAACTTCTAGTCCTTGCAGTTGTACATGCCATGGCACTGAACCAATCAAACTCCTAAGCTTGTCATACTTTCCAGCCCGATAATTCCGCATGTACCCTGTCTTAATTGAAAATTCCACACCTTTAGCCACCTCCCAAGTCAAGACCCTATGATCACTCTCACCAATTGGTGGCAATGTGGTCATATTTGTTACAGCCAAATCCTCAGATGTTATTACTAGGTCAAGCACTGTCTGACCCCTAGTATTTTCCATTACATGCTGTCGCAGATAGTTATCCCTTAATAACTGCATAAAATCCAATTCCTTCCTCCCGTGTGTTCTCTCTTCACTCCAATCAATGTGACCATAGTTGAAATCTCCCATAATAATTACCCTCCTTACACTCATTTCTTCTATTTGCTTGTGCATACTGTCACCACCATCTTTTCCATCATCTGGTCTTAGCAGCACCCAATTGTATATTTAGTTCTGCTAGACACAATCTCACACCAAATGGCCTCAAATGTGCTCTTTTCTCTATCCTGCAATTCAACTTCTATTCTCCTTGGCTGCAGCTCATCAGCTATCATCAACAATACTCCTCCCCCCAATTTATTCTCCCTCTCATTCCTGAACACACTATACCCATCACATTCAATCCCACTAGCTATATCACCTACAGTCAGCCATGATTCACTAATACCAATAACCTGTGGTCTGGAAGTGCCAACCATGGCCAAAAACTCTTCCTTCTTGTTCCTAATACTCCAAGCATTAGTGTACATGAATTTAAGACCCCCCATTAGCCCCAACCCTACCTTGATGCCTTATATTAACTATCCCACTCTGATTTGTTGTCCTTATTCGCTGGGGCATATTATATTCATTCATACATTCAACTGCCTCCCTAAAGTCTGTATATCTACTCCCCTCCCTTAATAAATCTTGGTACGATTTTGTCAAATCCTCTACTAACACACCTCGTACTAATGAGTTTCCATACATCACTCTATCCTTCATTTTGTTCATGTTCACACTCATATGCCTATTTTTCCTGTCATACTTTTTATTATTGGCTGGTTCATTCAGTCGACTTTTGCTCATACGCTCTAGCTGCTGTTTTGCCCTTTGTATCGCACCATTCAACAACGTGATCTCACTCATTGCATCTATCTCATCTTTTTTATTCTCTGTAAAACCAGTAATACTATCATTCACACTTTCTACATTCACACTCTCACAATCCTCTGGTACAACCTCGCCATTTCTTGTCATATCCCTATTTTCTTCATTCTGAAGTTTGACAAAAATATCACACTCACGATCTGAAATACACTTCAATTCCTCATTCTCCCTACATTTTCTACACACATTCACTCTTTTATTATCATCTAACCACACTCTAACCGCACTCCGCAAAGCGTACATTTCACAGATAGTACACTGAATCATCTCCTTTACATTACCATTCTTGAAAGAAGATGGCGAACCATCATTACTGGCCGCCATTTTCCTTCGTACTGGAGCCATACTAGTAACGTATTTTATCAAATTATAAATTATAAACACCAAAAATACACAAACAGAAGTTTGTGTGTTTTTTGCAAGGCAAACAAAATTACGCAATATTAAAGTAAATTTATCAACGATAACTGAAAATAACGCTTATCTTATCAGGAGCTTTCATGAACACTATCTTGCCCTTCCAATTCCTCTCTCCATGAACTGCCCCAAGTTGATATCTAAGACTATTATAATCACCTGCCTTATAATTCCACACATATTCCCTTCTATTTGATACTCCTGCATGTCTATTCATCTTCCAATTCAAAACCACATGGTCTCTCCCTCCAAAAGGGGCAAGAGATGACATATCAGTTATAATCAGCTCTTCAGATGATACAAAATCCAAAACCTTTGAACCTGGTGTTCCTTCCACTACATGTTGCCTAAGGTATTTCTCTCTCAAGATTTCTAGAAATTCCATTCCTTTATTACTAAATGATGACAAACAATATTAAACAGAAGCTACATGCAAAAAAGAGGATATGGAAGAGATATAAGGAGACAGGTGAAGAGATGATGCATGAAGAATATAAGACACAGGTCAGAAGAGCATGGTAAGGAACGAAAAACTGGAATATGAGAAAAGATTAGATCTTAGATCCAAGGAAAATCATAGGGACTTTTTTTGCTATGTGGCCAGTAGGAGGATAAATGACTGTGGAAGAATGACATTGTGAGATAAAAATGGGAATAGAGTGACTGATGCAGAGGACATAGTGGAATTGTTCAATGAACTTTATTGGAGTAAATTTAATTATTAGAAGGATAGGGCAGGTTCAAGATTTAGAGGTGCAGGGGGAGGTTGTGTTCCAAATACTAAGTACTCTAGATGTCAGTAAAGTTATGGGACTGGATGGTATTTTGCCACGAGTTTTGAGAGAATGTGCTAAGGAACTGACAGTGCCCTTGACCTGGCTTTTCAATGAAAGTCTGGCTGCAGGAAAAGTGTCCATGGAATGGAAGGAAGGTAAGGTAGTGCCATTCCATAAGGGTGGTAGCAGACTGGAAGTGTCTAATTATAGGCCAGTTTGTGTGTCATCAGTAGTTAGTAAGATCTTGGAGAAAGTAGTGATGGACCATACAGCATTGGGCAGATGAGGGTAATGTTTTCTGTGTTTTCTGTGAGAGTCAACATGGATTTGTGAAGGGGTGCTCTTGTTTTAGCAATATGCTAGCTTTTTTATGATAAAGTTACAAGAGCATTACATGAGGGAAAGGCATATACTGCCATTTTTCCTAGACTAAGCAAAGGCATTTGACAAGGTGCCACATAATAAGCTGATATTCAAGTTGCAGCACATGGGTCTGGATGTCAGATTGGTCAACTGGATTCAGGATTGGCTGTCTGATAGGTATCAGAGAGTTGTGTATGGTGGAGCAATATCAAAGAGGCAGAAGTTTACAAGTGGGGTTCCACAGGGCCCAGTACTGGGACCTATATTGTTTAACCTTTATATCAATGACATTGTCTGTGGATTGCAAGGGGATATTCGGTTGTTTGCAGATGATGCAAAGCTTGTAAGGGTTATTAGTAATAGTGCAGATGTGGTAGCCCTGCAAGAGGATTTGAACAAGCTAGATACATGGGCAAATGAATGGGGGGTATCGGTTTAATGTAGCAAAATGTAAGGTCTTGAGGTTTGGGAAACATTGATGGGACACTGCATACTGTATGGGAGGAGGAAGTAGGAGAGACAAGAGAACTGGGTTTGATGATTGATAGAAACCTGAAATTTAGTGGACATATTACAAAGGTGGTGAAAGTAACACAGAGGATTGCTGCAATAATGAGAAGGACACTGACCTGTAGAGATAAAATGGTTATCATTCCGTTGTATAAGACTCTGATCAGACCACACTTAGACTATTTTACTCAGATCTGGTCCCCAGGATTTGAAGGGGATAAATTAACTGTGGAAAGGGTACAAAGGCGGATAACAAAGATGGTGTCGGGACTGTCCAATGCTAGTTATGAGGATCGGCTGAGGGAGTGTGGACTGCAGAGTTTGGAGGGGTGAAGAAGGAGGGGTGATATTATTATTATTATTACGGATATCTCCATGGAGTCAGTAGACTCATCGCGGGAGACTCAAACTAGCAAAACAATATCTGTCATATCTCTTCTTGAATTCATTTACAGACGAAGAGCTCACAACTAATCAGGCAATGAATTCCACTCGTTCACCACCCTCCAGGCAAAAAACATTGTTCTGACACCTTTGTTAACCACACTCGTCTTTAATTTCCAGAGATGACCTCTTGCTCTTCCATCACTATCACACAGCTGAAACATTTCCACTGCATCAATTCTATAAAAACTTTCAGTAATTTAAATGTTTCTATCATATCACCTCTTATTCGCCTATCAACCAATCTCTGCAATCCACAAGCTCTCAATCTATCAATGTAGGGGGCATTTTTTATATCACTCACCAACTTGGTCACTCTTCTCTGAACCCTCTCCACAGCCTCCTCATCTCCAAGGAATCCAGGTGACCAGACCTGAGCACAGTAATCCAAATGTGGAAGTATCAATGCTTTATAAAGGGGAATAATAACCTCTTTATCTCTGGATGTCAGTGTGTTCCTCAACAACCAAGTAATCCTATGTGCAATCTTGGACACCTTAGCAATGTGTCCTCTGAACTTCATCTCCCTATCTACCAACATCCCTAAGTCCCTAGCCTCATCAATCTCTTGGAGTACCTTTCCATCAATGTAGTACACAGCTGGTATTCTTTTAATCCCAAAATGCATGACTTTACACTTTTCCACATTGAACTGACATCCATTATCTTTTGCCCATTTTACCAGCTTATTTAAATCATCCTGTAAACTTTCAACATCAGCTTGATTTTTTATTGCACTACACAACTTTGCATCATCAGCAAACAACTGAATATCTCCCTTTAAGCCATTTCCTATATCATTTATATACAAATTAAACAACATTAGCCCAAGCACAGAGCCCTGCGGCACACTACTGGTCACCTGCCTCATTCTGGACTCGGTTCCTCCATACACCACCTTATGGTATCTCTCCCTGAGCCATTCTCCTATCCATATCACCAATTTAATATCCATTCCCATCTGCTCCAATTTGCGCAACAGTGTTCTATGGGGGTTCAAACTTAAATTAAATATCCAAGTAAGAGGGGGTTGACAATTCATTTGCACATTCACGCAACACCCAAGCTGATATTCCATCTAAGCCTACAGCAGTGTTTGCATTTAAATTTTGCAATATAATTGATACCTCTGATTCTTTAGCTTCAATTCTCACATTAGGTATTGCTACAGGTATAGAGACATCCTCACTTGGGTGATAGAATTTTAAAAAGTGATCACTCAGTAACTCGACTATTACATCTGATTTTGTCACCTCAATACCATCAGCACCGACTAAAATTATCCTTCCGAAGTCATTCTTCCTCTTACTTGCCACATAGCGGAAGAACTCTTTGGGATTACCCTTGATCTCTTTGGCTAAGGTCTTCTCATAATCTGATTTAGCTTTTCTTACTATGCTGGTAACCTTCCCAGCTTGAGCCTTGTACTGCTCATGGGTGTACTGGTCACCTTTCTCCTTGTAAATTCTCCATAACCTTTTCTTTTTTTGCAGATCAAGCTTGATACTACTGCTCATCCATTTAACGCCTGCCTTGTTTGACCTCTTAACCATGGGGACACAATCTGATATTGCTTTCCTCAGATACCTGCTGATTTTATCCCATGCTGCTAACATCTTTCCCTTGCAATATGTTCTGCCATCGGATGGCTGCAAGCTCACTCCAAAGCTTGTTATAAACAGTTATGTGCTGTTTCAAGTAATTATCTCGTAGAAAATGTATGAACTCATTTTCCTTTTTGCTACGTGATATTTCCTCCTTCCAATTGATATCACCGTAATTAAAATCCCCCATAATAATCACTAAGCCTTCACTCATTGCACTAATTTGCTGATGCATGAATTCAATATCTCCCCCTGTACTTCCTGGCCTATAGCAGCATCCAACTGTATATTTGGTTGCATTGGTCACTATTTCGCACCAGACTGCCTCAAATGAACTCTCATTCGCATGTCTATCATCTTGATATACTACTTTCTTTGGCTGCAACACATCAGCTATCATCAACAGTACTCCTCCCCCTGTTTTATCTTCTCTATCCTCCCTGAAAATACTGTACCCATCACATTCAATTCCAGTGACCACATCTTCTGCTGACAGCCAAGTTTCACTAATGCCTACAACTTATGGTGAGCTTGCACTGACTAATGCCAAAAATTCTTCTCTCTTATTTCGAATGCTTCTAGCATTTGTATACAAAAATTGCAGATTCCCTCTAGATCTTGTACCGTCTTTAGAACTGATATATAAGTCACTAACTTCCGTAGTCCCATGCCGATTTTAATCCCCTCTCTTCTGCAATTTATTCTTCATATAAGGATCAATAAATATACAATCAGTGCTAAAGTTTCTCTCTCTTACACTCAACCTTTTCAATATTAGTTTCCCTGCCCAATAACTTCAACTTGTTCAGAAAACAATAACTTCTTCAATCGCTTATGTCCTTCCATGTTAAGATGGAGTCCATCTCTAGCATACAACTGCCTTTTTCCTTCAAATACACTCCAAACATCAACAAATTCCAGACCTCTTTTTTTGCACATTTTTGCAATCATATCATTGATTATCATTGCTCTACTTAACTCGTAATTGTCAAAACGAGGCAGCACACACACTATCCTCCCATTGACACTTTTCCTCTTCACAATATCTAATAATGTTCTTAAATCTTTTCCTACCCGATTTATACTACCTCTCAGGTCATTCATACCCACCATAACTACGATCTTGTCTGCTTCATGCCCTCTCTTTATTGTTAAAGCCACTCTTTCTATTGTCCCATCAGCCAAGCACTCCTGATGCATACCACTCTCCATACCCTTAATCATAGAATCACCATATATCTTACCACTCTTAACTTCATTCAAGTCCACACTCATGGACTCATTCTCTATGCTATTCAGCATGACTCTCCCAGCTTCATTACTCAACGCTCTATTACTTACCCTCCCCCACTCTCATGACATCTCGTTTCTTCTAGGCCACTTGTGGCTTTATTTTGTTGACTCCCAATCACTCCCATACTATTTATTACCGCATCATTCACCAAAGCCTCACCCATATGTAATCCTGTTCTAGTTACTTCAGCTAATGTAACCTCCTAATTTCTCTGTTTAACACATTAAACTCAGCTTTAACTTCCAGTATCTCCTTACCGAGCACTTCCACTTCCTCATGAAGAAGATGAAGGTCATTTTTCATTCATAAACTCCCGCCGAAGTTCTTCCGCTACAGTCACAATGTCAGCTTCCATTCCTAAACACTCCAGCCTATCCGGACACTTCTCACATACGTCGACATTTTTGTTCTTCTCATTTAGCCAGACCGACCACAGATCCTTCACATTCTTCGGCGCATACATGTAGCAGTTTCTGCAATGCATCCATTGTGAAAAATCTAACGCTGAGCCAGCCTTTCATGTAGAAGTCCTGCGCGCCGCTGACATACGTTTCTTGTTGGACGCCATCTTTACACGTTGAAATAGTGAAACAAACGGCAGTGAAAACACAATATATACAACACAGTTCCAAACAATAACACCACTGAAGGACACTTGTATCTAACCAATGCACAACTGCAGCACAATTTGTGACAAAAAGCCACACTATATTTAACTTTAAAAACATGTTTTCTAGACTAGCTAAACACGATCGCCACATTTACCAAGGACACTAGCGCCACTCAATATGATCGAGACTTTTAAACTGTTGAGAGGTGGTTACAGGGTTGACACTGGGGAGTTCTTTTGCTTGGTTGAACAGCAGGAAGGAGTCATGACAAGGGGGCTATCCCTGGAAGTTACGAAAGAAAGCTGTGAGAAAGAGGGTGAGGAGTGGTTTCTTTGCATGGAGGGTGGTTGAACCATGGAATGCATTGCCTGATGGAGTGGTGAGAGCGAGAACGGTCAATGCATTTAAGGAGTGGTATGATAGACTTTGTGTTTCCTATGAGGGACCTCCCTCGATGAGTCTTGATAGACTTGTGTTTCTCAGAAAGGACCTACCATGATGTGTCTTTTGACTCCATGGAGGCCTGAATAATAATAATAATAATAATAATAATAAATGCAGTTTACTCTTCCCAATTTATAATGCTGTGGTTAAAATCTAAAATAACAACAATTTTCTGGCACTTGCCAAGCTCAACTGCCTAAACATCTCCTGCTCTTCACCTCCATGCTACCTGGCTTGTAGCAACACCCCACTAAATATCCTACTCTGTCCACCTCTACCTCACACCATATGCTTTCAAAACCATCAGTGCAATTGCACTCCAAATCCTCCACTTTGTGAAGACATGTCATCATTTATCATAAGTAGTACTCCACCACCGCATTTTTCTTTTATATCATGTCGATAAATGCTGTACCCTGTTACTTCTATTCCTGTTAATATATCATCTTGCCTCAACCACATCTCAGAGATCCCAATAATCCTTGGACAAGCTGATGCTATCAGCACCACCAATTCATCTCTTTTATTCTGGATACTCCTGGCATTAGTATAAAGAATAATAAAAACATCACTGTTTCTATCTATACCTATCGTTATCCCCTCCAGACTCCACTGGATTCAGCATTACCCAATCTACCCCCCTCCCTTCTCCCAAACACCTATTCCCACAAGAGCCCATCCCTTCTCCCATCCACTCTGATAATTCTAGTTTCCCTGCACTGACTTGTTCAGAGTCAGTGTGTCAATGCATTCTCTTTAGATGCATATGTCCTTCTTCAATGAAATGCAAACCATCTCTAACAAACAGTTCCTTTCTGTACTCAAGTGCTCTCCAAGCCCTCTCTTTTGACACATTCTATCATACTATTCATTATTAATGCTCTTCTCCTCAGCTCTGCATTATCATACCTGGGCAACACACTATCTTCTCTCTTGAGTCTTTCATACAACCTCAAGCATGAATCTGAGCTCTCTTGCCACCCAACTCACACTGCCTCTCAAGTCATTCGTGCATACCATCACAATCATCTAATCCACCCTTTCATCCTGCTTAATTACCATAGCCACACTTCTTATCGTTCCTCCAGGCAAACACTCCGCAGGCATTCAGTCTTACACATCACGGATCATTGAGTCTCCATACATCACACATCTTACCACTCTGTTCCTTGCTCACCTGCATCCCTCACTCTCTCTCTCTCCTCGAATACTTTCTTTCCTTGTTCTCCTACTTGTCCTAAAATCTCTCCATTTCTGGCTTCAGCACTCCCTCACATTTTTCTCATTCCCTCTCTTCTACCGTTTCTATTCTCTCCTCTTCTATCATTCCCATACCTCTCTCTCTCTCTCTCTAACTCCTACTTTGATTCACTTTGCATTCATTGTTTCCAGGTGCTTCATCTCTTCTTTCACACTTCTCAACTTATTCCAGAGATATTCCACCTCCTCTTTCATTGCATCTATCTCTCTCTCTCTCTCTCTCTCTCTCCACAAGCTACCTACTCTTGCTCACCATTCATCCTCCCACCTAATACCATTTCCGAAAACTTCACAATGATTCAAACTTACCAAACTCCCAACTTTTATTTTTTCATTTACATTCTGCTAGTGCAATGGTATCACAATTTCATTATTTCTAGTTGTCAGTGTACTCCTTATCGTAGTAGCAATACAATGTGCCCACTGAACTTTAGTCTTGTTAACCATTGCCACCATATATTGGATCTCACACTCATTTTGAAGTCATTCCATTGATACAGTACAGTACAGACAGCTATATACACAATATATATATGTATGTACACAGTATACAGAGCTTTATATATACTCCAAAGGAGTGCAGAGATGTAAAGCTGTGTACAACTATCTGACTCATTTGCCAAAATAAAAGTATATTCAAATCTTCCTAAAATGAACATCACGAACACTCCATATAATTCTCCTGAATTTTTTATCATTCAGCAAACAACTGAAGGTTCTAGTCAATCCTCATGAAATATCATTAACGTTTTCATATAATTTTAAATACAATGAAAATGAGTTTGATGGTGCATTTTGCAGAATTCATCTTGAGCAAAAGATTCTTTACCACTAAATTTAGAATACCAATATCTATAATTATCATATAAAAAATAATTAAAAAAGGAGCAGACAAAAAAAAAAAAAAAAATTGAGATTCAGAATGAGTTTTAAAAATATAAGTAACTTACTTTATAAGCCACAGGCCAGTGGATTAAGTACAAATCAAGATATTGTAAACCTAATTTTTCAATTGACTTCTGGCAGCACTTCACGACACTAGTTCTTTTGTGATAAGAATTCCAGCACTATAATAAAAAAATTCAACATTCTCACTATAATACACTTCCTATTAAAAATAATAATTGTATAATACTAATGGGATCAACATAACAATTTATAAAAAATGATTAATTATTATTATTATTCGGTACATCTAGAGAGCCACAAAACCCATCGTGGAATGAGTCCATTCTCAAAATTATATTAATTCTAATAAAAAAATAAATAAATAAAAATAGCATTATTAGAAATTCTTAATGCTTAAAAACTGAAAAGACAACACAAATACTGAAATGATCTGAGAAGCATAATGTGATGTAGAAATGTTGATGCACAGAGACAACAATTATTTTTATAGGTCTTTTTCAAATAAGAATTCCAGCACTATAATAAAAAAATTCAACATTCTCACTATAATACACTTCCTATTAAAAATAATAATTGTATAATACTAATGGGATCAACATAACAATTTATAAAATATGATTAATTATTATTATTATTCGGGACATCTAGGTCTTTTTCAAATAACAATTCCAGCACTATAATAAAAAAATTCAACATTCTCACTATAATACACTTCCTATTAAAAATAATAATTGTATAATACTAATGGGATCAACATAACAAGGACCAGCCTCATATGACAAAAGCAGGAGAAAGTGGTTAGGAGGAAGAATTACTGATATGTTTCTTGAAACAAATAAAACTTTGTGAGAAAGACCATATAACTGAAAAGGATTAGATGGAATAAAACAGGACAACAACGAAAAGTTTGTTTGGTGTGTTTAAAACTTCACAGTGAAAGGATGTTGCCTGATATATTACACTTGACAAGAAATTATCTTGTCTTGTCAGATGTCATCTCCTTCCAGGAGGTTAACTACCATGAGCTTCCATGAGTACGGTTTTGTGCTTCTCTTCTGCATTCTTCATAGGACAAAAAGGTCCAGTCCTTAATATTTCTCATCCAATCTGTTCTTTGTCTTCCTCTTCTTCTTTTTCCTTGTATCATTCCTTCTAGAAGTGTTTTTTGTAGGGATTCATGGCCTTAGTATGTGACCAAGGTAGGTGGTTTTCTTAATAGTTTTCAACAGCTTCCTATCTTCTCCAATCATTTCTAATATTTCTAAATTAGATTTTTTGCCAGTCCACGGGACTCTAAGAATTCTTCTGAGGATCCACATCTCAAAGGCTTTTAGTTTATTTTTGTAATATTTTGATATTGTCCAGGTTTCTGCTCCATATAGCAGTGCTGACCATATGGACCATAGCATTTGGACAGCCTAATTCTTGTTTTTGTGTCAATTTTCCTTGAGGTCAGAATGTTTTTCATGCTAATAAAGGTTGATCTAACAATTTTGATTCTTCTTAATATTTCCTTATCACACTTTCCATTCTCTGTATTTAGTTGACCCAAATATATATCTCTCTACTTGATCTAAAGTATTTCCTCTGATCTTAATATTTATATACGGTATTTTCCCTTTTTCTCTTGTTACCAGCATGGTTTTAGTTTTTTTGAAGTTGATTTAAGTCCATATTTTTCACTTAGCTTCAGCGTCTCTTCTAGTAGGTTTTGAAGATCTTTTTTATTTTCAGCTAGCAGTACTGTGTCATCTGCATATCTTACTCCTATGCTGATTCTTTTAAATTCTTCTAATTGCTGGAAGATATTTTCAGTATAGAGGTTAAACAATATAGGAGAAAGAACACAGCCTTGTCTGATACTCTTCTTTACTGGGAATTCCTCTGAGATTTCTCCTGATATCTTTATTAAGGCAGTTTGCTCCCAGTATAGATTGATCAGTAATCTGGTATAATTACCATCTAGTCCTAAATTTCTGATACATTTGATTAGTTGTTCATGTTGTATATTGTCAAAGGCCTTTGTGTAGTCAATAAAACATAAGTAGACTTCTTTCTGCTTCTCCAGATATCTTTCAATAATAGTTCTAATATTGAAGAGTCCTTCTCTGATTCTTTTATTTTCCTGAAAACCAGATTGTGTTTCATTAATTTACATTTTGATTTTATGTTTATTTCTTTCTAGGATGATATGTGACATAACTTTTGCTATCTGACTGATTGTTCTGTACTCTTCACATTTGATTGTCTTCGATTTTTTAGGTATTCGTAGGAACGTTGAATGCTTAAAATCTTTTGGCAGGTGTCCAGTTTCGTATATTTTGTTACATACATCAGTCAGTGATCTTATAGCAGGCCTGCACAACTTGATTGTCTTTGAGGGCCAAACCCAACTTGGACCACCTGACCAAGGGCCAGATCACTTTGGACTAGAATCTTAAACCACTGCAGCTAAACTTAAGTAAATTTGTTAGTAGGTCTACAATAAATACTAATTAATATGCATATTTATATTTTTTAGAGAGTTACAATTAAAATTATAGTCAAAATTATTTTCAAACAGATATAGCTGCAAAATTTCTCAATAAAAACCACTTAAACATAAACACAAAGTTTATTAATAATTTCATTGAGAATATCACACTTATTCTCAGTGAAATATCAGTGATTGAATGTCACAATGTCAGAATGTTTCAAATTGCATTTCTTTGTTGCCGCTATTTTATCAAAGTTTGGTGTCATGTCTGAAGTGGCCGTTCTTAATATGACCTCTAAATTGATATCACTTAAAGATGAACGCTGTTTGGTTTGTTCAAATTCATGACTGAAAATGTTTGTTCACAAGCATATGTGCTCCCAAACATACAAAATACCTGGTAGGCAGTATTCAACAAACTTTTAAATTTACTCTGATCCAGAATAGAATAAAACTCTTGTAAAGTACTCTCCCTATGCTTGACCTGATAGTTTTCAAAACACTGGAGATCAATAACTTCCATCTGGAGTTCGACAGGTAAATTTCCTGCTTCGTCAGAAAATGGATCCTCAATCACTTTTATGCGGACTTTGTCTTCATTACTCTATGGCATTCTTTTCTGAAACTCCTCACTTAGAAGTAGTATGTGCTTCTTATATTTTCCACCCACCATTGAATGATATTCTGATGGAATATTCTGTCGACAAGTTAAGAAATGTGACATATCCCCCTTAGCAAGTTGATTTTCAAACAAATTTAATTTCATTTTGAATGCCTTTATAAGAGACATTAACTGAAAAACAAACTCATTTTTTCCTTGAAGCTGTAAGTTAAGGTCATTCAAGTGACCCAAAATGTCACACAAGAAAAATAAATCTTGATTCCATTCTTCATCCATTATTTCTGGGAATTTTTCCATATCTTCTTGAGATTCAAAAAATTCAAATAGTTTATTTTTTTTGAATGACAAAGCATGGCAAAACTTTACCACGGCTCAACCAACGTACATCAGTGTGGTATAGTAGATCCCCGTACTCGGCATAATTTTTTTCTAGAAATGCCCGAAACATTCTGTGTTTCAAACCCTGAGCTCGAATAGAGTTGACCAGAGCAAATACTACTTTAATCACATTATCAAACTGCAAAACCTTTGAACATAACACCTGATGATGAATTAGGCAGTGAAATTTTGTCAATGGTTTACCTGCATACTGTTCAATAAATGTTACAGCACCAACATTTTTTCCATATATAGATGGGACACCATCAGTGCAAACTGCTACTAAATTCTTGAAATTTAAGGATAGTTTTTCGGTTACACACAACTTTACATTTTCTGAGATCTCCTTTCGTGTTGTTCTTCCTTTCATTGAACACAAACCAGCAAACTCCTCTGTCACCTAAAAATTATTATCAATATCTCTTACATATATTAAAAGCTGTGCAGTATCTTTCACGTCAGTACTTTCATCCACAGCATGCGAAAATAGACAAATTCACTAGCCGATTTTTGCAGGTTATCTTTAAGATCCTCGGCAATATCAGCCATCCTGCATTGAACAGTCATACGGGACAAACTGATATTTTCAAAATTATTTTTCTTATCAGGACACAATTCGGAAAAGGCAATCATCAGACACTTTTTTATCAACTCTCCTTCAGTAAATGATTTGCCAGCACAAACTATTTCTTGTGATATTTTTAAGCTTATCTTTGTGGCAACTTCACTTGCAGATGTCACTTTTTTAAAGGCTTGTTGCTCACCGCTGAGGACTTGCAATAACTTTGCTGCTTTTATTTGCTTTTCACTTGCATCCAACTTGCCAAGGTTAGGATGTTTCAATTCAAAATAACGTCTTAGAATGTACTCTTTCAGCACAGTGATAGATTCCCGGCAAACAATACACACTATTTTGCCCTTAAACAACATAAAAAAATATTTGTTTCTCCACTCAGGGTTAAATGCTCGATGTTCCGAATCTATTTTACACTTTTTACTTAAGTTCATTGTGTCGAGATTGATAATATTAATTACAAAAAACTAATGATGAGAAACTCACAATAATTCAGGTTAATAACAGTTATGTAATGTATTGCTCCAGCTACAACCAACCACTACACTGTCAAAGCCAGTCAAGGCATGGCCGACTTTGTGTAATACGATTCATTCTCGTTTGTAGACATCAAGTCGTTATCACGGAGATGTAACTTTAAATTTCCCTGCAGCGACACTAGCGTTAACAAAACATCAAAGTGATTGTAATGATTTGTTATTAAATACAACAGTGGGAATAACTGCAAATGCAATTTATTGTTGAGTTGAAAGAAACATGATTGTGACATTAATCACACGAACGTAAACATGCATAGTCTTAGTAAAAATTAATTCAACGCTAGGAAAAAATCATCTAATTTCGTATCCCCCCCCCCATATATTAAATAATTTCAATCAGGCAGACAAGCCAAAATAAATGGCATTGTGGGATGCATGCAGCCCGCATGTTGTGCGGGCCTGTCTTATAGCCTTATCATCTAAAGCCTTTAATTCTGCCATAATTCCATCCATTCCTGGTGCTTTTCCTGGTCTCAGTTTCATCATGGCATTTGTTACTTCCCAGGTAAGAATAGTAGGCCTCCTCCAAATCTTCTTGCATTGGCTTATCTATTCTATCATGATTGTAGAGTTCCTTTGGCTACTCCACCTATCTATCCCTTATTTTGTCTTTCTCCATTAAGATAATTCCACTGGTATTATTATTACCCCAAGACCTCATGGAGTCAAAGACTCATCTGGAGGGTCCTTTTATCACACACACACACGCACACACACACACATCTCATCATACCATGTCTTAAACACACTCAAACTCCCTGCAGACACCACACTCTCAGGCAAGGCATTCCAATTAAGGATAGTTTTTCGGTTACACACAACTTTACATTTTCTAAGATCTCCTTTCATGTTGTTCTTCCTTTCATTGAACACAAACCAGCAAACTCCTCTGTCACCTCAAAATTCTTATCAACACCTCTTACATATATTAAAAGCTGTGCATTTTCCGACCTTGTTGCTCCAGGAACAGGAAATGAATACAGGAAGGCAAGTAGTGTGATAGGAGAGAATGAAGAAAAAAATATGAATAAGAAAATAATAGTTGATAGTGTAGAAGGCATGAGTGACTGTGAAAGTTTAGATGGTTTTGTTTGGGAGAGTGAATTTCGATTTAGAGTGACTCACCTGCAGAGGGAGATAGAGGAGCTGAAAGAGGAGGTAGAATGTCTTGGGAGAAGTATGATAAGTATGAAAGATGAGATTAGAAGAATGGAAGAGATAAATGCAAGGCAAATCGGAGTAGGGGAGAGAGAGAGTTTTGGGAATGATAAAAGAGGAGAGAATGGAATTGGATATGGAAATGGAGAGAATGGAAACAGGAGAGAGAGGTATGGAAGTGCTAGAAGAGGAGAAAATAGAACGAGAGAGAGAGAGAGGAATGGGAGTGCTAGAAGAGGAGAAAATGGAAACAGTAGGAGAGACGGAATGAGAAAGAGTTATGGGAATGAAAGAAGAGGAGAAATGGAACTGGATATGGAAATGGAGAGAATGGAAACAGGAGAGAGAGAGGTATGGAAGTGCTAGAAGAGGAGAGAATGGAAACAGTAGAAGAGACGAGAATGAGAGAAAGGTATGGCAGTGCTAGAAGAGGAGAGAATGGAACGAGAGAGAGGAATGGGAGTGCTAGAAGAGGAGAAAATAGAAACGGTATGAGAGAGGGAATGAGAGAGAGAGAGGTATGGGAATGAAAGAAGAGGAGAAAATGGAAACAATAGGAGAGAGGGAATGGTAAGACTTACAATGTATGGGGACTCAATGATCTGTGGTGTTCAAGATAGGATGCGTGAGGAGTGTTTGCCAGGAGGAACGATAGAAAGGGTGGCTTTGGCAGTTAAAAGAGGTGAAAGGGTGGATGAGATGATTGTGATGGTGGGAACAAATGACATGAGTGGGTAGGTAAATAGGGCAGCAAGAGATATGAGTTCTTGATTGAGGTGGTACGAAAGAAAACACAGAGGAAAGATAGTGTGTGTGTGTGTGTTGCTTAGGTATGATAATGACGAATTGAGCAGAAGAGCGGTAATATTGAATGACATAATAGCTAGAATGTGTGACAAGAGAGGACTTGAATATGTGGATGCTTGGAGTGTGTTTGAGGACAGAGAGGAATTGTATGCAAGAGACCACTTACATTTGAATGAGGAAGGACGTAGGCATCTGGAGAGATTGCTATTCTGAAAAAGCCAGTGTGTCCCAGGGAGGATGGTAGCAGGGGTGGCCACTTGTGGGAATGGGTACTTGGGAGAAGGGGGGATGACATCAGGTAACACTGAGCCCAGTGGAGTCTAGAGGGGATAATGCTGGGAATAGAAACAATGGCATTTATATGTTATATACTAATGCCAGGAGTATCCGGAATAAGGGAGAAGAATTGGTGGGGGCAGATAGTATCAGCCTGGCCAAAAATTATTGGGATCACTGAGACGTGGTTGACAGAAGAGGATATAATAACAGACATAGAAGTCACTGGGTACAGCATTTTCGGCAGGATAGGAAGGGAAAGCGTGGTAGTCGAGTACTGCTTATGATAAGTGACGACCTATGTCCTCTAAGAGTGGAGGCTTTGGAAAGCAGTGACACTAATGATTTTGAAAGCATATAGTGTGAGGTAGAGTTCAGTAAGACAGGATATTAAGTGAGGAGTTGCTACAGACCCAGGAGCACAGAGGGTGATAACCAGGAGATGTTGTGACAGTTGAGTGTGGCAAGTGCAAGAAGAATGATTAGTATGAGAGATTTTTACTACAGCAGTATAAATTGGGGAGAGGATGATTCATGTAGCAATAAGGGAATGGAATTTCTAGAATTCTTGAGGGACAAATGTCTTTGGCAACATGTAATACAGGGAACAAGAGGTTCAAGAGTTTTAGATTTGGTCATAGCATCAGACGAGTTGAAGAGTGACATCAGACTGAGATGACATATCTCCCACAAGTTGAAGAGAGTGACCATATGGTTTTGACTTGGAAAATGAATAGACATGCAGGAGTATCAAAGAGACAGGAACGTATGTGGAATTATAAGGCAGGTGATTATAATAGTCTAAGACGTCAACTTGGGTAAGTTTCATGGAGGGAGGAATTGGAAGGCCGGGATATCATTAAGTGTGTGGGATCATTAGTACGTGGGAAGTTATGAAAGAATATTTGTTAGCAGCAATGGTAAGTTGTATACCACGAGTTAACAAGAGGACACAATTTGGAGTAAAGTGGATGACAAACAATATTAAACAGGAATTGTTTGCAAAAAAGAGGCTGTGGAAGAGATATAAGGAGACAGGAGAAGAGAAGATGCATGAAGAGTATAAGACACAGCCAGAAGAGTGACTAGTATGGTAAGGAAGACGAAACTGGAATATGAGAGGAGAAAATCCTAGGGAATTTTTTAGATATATGGCCAGTAGGAGGAGAAATGACTATGTAAGAATGATATTGTGGGATAAAAATGGGAATAGAGTGACTGATGCAGAGGACATAGTAGAATTGTTCAATGAACACTTTATTGGAGTATTTCATCCTGGAGGAGTCAATTTTATTGCTAGAGGGATAGGGCAGGTTCAAGGTTTAGAGGTACAAAGGAGAGTGTGTTTCAAATACTGAGTACTCTGGATGTCAGTAAAGCTGTGGGACTGGATGATTTTTCACCAAGAGTTTTGAGAGAATGTGCTAGGAACTTACAGTGCCTTTGACCTGGCTTTTCAATGAAAGTCTGGTTGCTCAAAAAGGTGCCCATGGAATGGAAGGAAGGTAAGATAGTGACATTGCATAAGTGCAGTAGCAGACTGGAAGTGTCTAATTATAGACCAGTTTGTGTGTCATCAGTAGTGTTAAGATCTTGGAGAAAGTAGTGAGGGTCCATATACAACACTGGGCAGATGAGGATAATGTTATCTGTGATAGTCAACATGGATTTGTTAAGGGGTGCTCTTGTTTTAGCAATATGCTAGCTTTTTTTATGATAAAGTTACAAGAGCATTAGATGAGGGAAAGGCATATACTGCCATTTTCTTAGATTTGGCAAAGACATTTGACAGGATGCCACATGATAAGCTGATATTTAAGTTGCAGCACATGGGTCTGGATGTCAGATCGATCAACTGGATTCAGGATTGGCTGTCCGATAGGTATCAGAGAGGTGTGCATGGTGAGGTAGTTTCAAGGAAGCAGAGGGTTACAAGTGGGTTCCCACAGGGCCCAATACTGGAACCTATATTGTTTAACCTTTATATCAATGATATTGTCAGCGGATTGCAAGGGGATATGCAGTTGTTTGCAGATGATGCAAAGCTGGGAAGGATTATTAGTAATAGTGCAGATGCAGTAGCCCTTCAAGAGTATTTGAATAAGCTAGATAGAGTGGCAAATGAATGGGGGGTATCGGTTTAATGTAGCAAAATGTAAGATCTTGAGGTTTGGAAAACATCGATGGGACACTACATACTCTATGGAAGGAGTTATACTGAAGGAAGTAGAGGAGACAAGAGATCTGGGTCTGATGATTGATAGAAACCTGAAATTTAGGGGACATATTGCAAAGGTGGTGAAGGTAACATAGAGAATTGCTGCAATAATGTGAAGGACACTGACCTGCAGAGATAAAACGGTTATCATTCCGTTGTATAAGACCCTGATCAGACCACACTTAGACTATTGTTCTCAGATTTGGTCCACAGCATTTGAAGGAGATAAATTAACTGTGGAAAGCGTACAAAGGTGGATAACAAAGATGGATTAAGGACTGTACAATGATAGTTCTGAGGATCAGTTGAGGGAATGTGGACTGCAGAGTTTGGTGGATAGAAGGAGAGGTGATATGAATGAGACTTTTAAACGGTTGAGAGGTGGTTACAGGGTTGACACTGGGGAGTTCTTTCGCTTGGTTGAACAGCGGGAAGGAGTGATGACAAGAGGCCATCCCTGTAAGTCACGAAAGAAAACTGTGAGCAACAGGGTGAGGAGTGGTTTCTTTGCATGGAGGGTGGTTTGACCATGGAATGCATTGCCTGATGGAGTGGTGAGAGAGAGAACGATCAATGAGTTCAAGGAGTGGTATGATAGACTTTGTGTTTCTTAGGGAGGGGGGACCTCCCCTCAATGAGTCTTGATAGACTTTGTGTTTCTTAGGAAATACCTCCCACGATGAGTCTTTTGACTCCATGGAGGCCTGAATAATAATAATAATAATAAAAACCATTCACAACTCTGCACGAAAAAAACTAGTCTCTCACTACCCTACTCACACCCTCTTTATACAATTTCCAGGGATGACCTCTGGTTCTTCCCTGATCTCCAACACTATTCGCTGTAGAACTTCTCTACCATTGATCCTATAACAACCCCTTACCAACTTGTAGGTCTCTATCGTATCTCACCTCTTTCTCCCATCCACCAGACTATGCAAATTATATCTTCTCAATCTTTCTTCATACTCGTCATTCCAGAGGTCAGAAACTAGCTTAGTCAATTGCCTTTGGACCATTTCCAACATCTCTTCATCCTTCTGAAAACCCGGTGACCAAATCTGGGCACAATAGTCCATGTGTGACCTAATCCAAGTCTTATACAACGGAACAAGAATCTCCCTACTTCTACACGTCAGTGTCCTCCGCATCATTCCCAGAAGCCTTTGTGTGGTCTTCACAATTTTGGCAATGTGCTCCCTTAATTTTAGATCCTTATCCACTATCACCCCCAGATCTCTTATTTATTGTACCTCCAACAATATATTCTCACCAAACATAAATTCTGCATCCTATCTTTGTTTTCCAAATTTTATAACCTTTCATTTTGCAACATTGATCTCACATCCCCATTTCCGTGCCCAATCACTCAATTTATTCATGTTTTCCTGTACGGCCACAACATCTTCACTACACTTCATGGTGTGTCCCAACTTTGCATCATCTGCAAACAACTGAATATCTCCATCGAAATTTTTGCCAATTACTGTTTAATATACAAATTAAACAGTAATGGCCCTAAAACAGTCCACTGGTGACTTTCCTTTTCCTGGATATCGCACCCCCACACAACTTGATGATACCTATCAAATAGCCAGTCTCCAATCCAATGCACGAACCTAATATCCAACCCCATCTGCTCTAGTTTGACTCTCAACTAATCATGAGGTACTCTATCAAAAGCCTTTGCAAAATCCAAGTATATTACTGTGTATCCTTCTCCTCTGTCCAAGGAAGCAGTCACTTTATTGTAATAAGTAAGTAGATTATTAAACATGGCCTCCCTTTAGCAAATCCATGCTGTCCTTCAAAGATAATACTATTGTTGTCAATCCAACTCTGCATCCTAGTTCTCACAAGCTTCTCCAACAACTTAACCACAACACCTGACACACAGATAAGCCTATAGTTTGATGCTCGAGTTCGATCACCTCCTTTATGAAGTTGCACAATCTTGCCCTACTTCCACTCCTTAGGAACTTGACTGAGTGCAAGACCCATATTAAAAAAATATGTCCTGGCAAGTGTCACCTCCCTGGCACATTCCTTCAGAATACGTAGTGATATATTATCAAGTCCCACAGCCTTATTAACATTGTTTACTCAACTTCCCATACACCTCTTGCTCACCTACAGTCAGTCTCTCCTCCCCATCATCAACTGCTCTTAATCTCTCCATGAAGTCACATTCACAAGATTAAAATATCTTTATGAACTGCTCATTAAGTATCTCCACCACACATTCTGCAACAGCTATCTTTATACCATTTTCTCCAATCAATGTAATCCTTCCATAATCATTCTTTCTTTTGCTGGCAACATATGGAAAGAACTTCCTAAGATTCTTTTTGGCTTTATTAGCTAACTGCTGTTCATACATCTCTTTAGCTACTCTCACCAACCAAATCACCCTCCTTGCCTGGTCTTTGTAGACCTCATGAAATTGGTTATTTCCACTTCTCTTATGCTGCGTCCACAATGCTCTTTTTCTCTGTATCGCATGCTTAATCTCTTTATTCATTCATCTCACACCTACCTTATTTAAACTTCTCACACTTGGAATACATTTAGACATTGCATCTACTAAATAGTTTTTGAAAATCCCCCAAGCTGCATTGATCTCTTTTCCAGCTAACTCCTCATTCCATGCTGCACCTGCAAGCTGTCTGCTGAGCTCTTTATAATCACCCCCCTTATAGTTCTACATATACCTTGTTTTCACAGGGGTCCTTACACTGCTGGCAACCACCCAGGTAATCAGCTCATGGTCACTTTCACAAATTGGTGGATGATTTGACACCTCATTTATAATTACATTCTCCGATGAGATGACCAAATCCAAGACCCTTAATCCTCGTGTGCCCTCTGTTACATACTGTCTGAGGTAGTTATCCCTCAAAAACTCAAGAAACTCATTTTCTTTACTTCCAGTTCCAGTCTATATTGCCATAATTAAAATCATCCATAATGATCACCCTTTTCTTATTTGCTTGGCTTATTTGACAATACATTTCACTATCACCACCATCCACATTACCAGGTCTATAACAACATCCCACCAAGTATTTGATTCTATTCACCTGTATCTCACACCATACTGCCTCAAAACCACTGGCCCTATTTCCCTCTTGCATCTCTACCTTGTATAGACATAACTCTCTCTATCATGAATAGCACTTCCCCTTCCCTTTTATGCCTTCTATCCTCACAAAACACATCATACCTTTCCATCTCTATTCCTGTCAGGATGTCGTCCTCATCTAACCATGTCTCACTTATTCTGACAATCTCTGAGTGCACAGACGCAATTAGTGCAACCCTTTCATCCGCCTTGTTTCTTATACTTCTAGCATTGGTATACAAACACAACAACTCATTTCTAGATCTACAGCTAGTTCCACTGATATCACTCACTCGATGTGATCTCTCCATGCTGGACTGGGGCCATTTCCCTTTCTGCTTTTTCATTTTAGAACCCTTTGCAATTCCATCTGTTTCCTCTTGATCCCTGGTCATCCCATTACTTTCCTGCCTACACATGCTCTCACCTCCTCTTGGAGCATCCACCTTTCTCACGCTATGTAGCCCTGTCCACCCTGACCCTCTCTGTTTCCCTGCTCCTCTTGCACACCCATTCTCTCATTTTCTATACTCCTACCACTCACTTCCCCATTCATTTCCACTTCCTCAATCTCTCGTCTTACTCTCCCGCTTTGCCACATCACTTCCCACTCGATCTGATTCATTCTCTCTATTCACTTCTCTTCCTTCCAGCAGAAGTCCCTCCAAGCGACTCACACCATAACCACTCAAATGCAGTCCATCGCTCCCATACAGCTCACTTCATCCCTCAAACTCATTCCACACATTAACAAACTGTACTCCCATCGCGTCACACATTTTAGCCAGAATATCATTCATAATCCTTGCTCTCCACCTCATTTCACCACAATCATACCTAGGCAACACACTGATTACCCTTCCTGTCACACTATTCTCTTTTATCTTTCCAAGCAGTCTCCTGATATTCATTTTGACATGCTCTTTCCTCTCTCTCAAATCATTTGTACCAATTAATACAATTAACTCTTTTGCTCGCTCCCGCCTCATATTCAATGCGTCAATCACTCTACTCGTTTTACCACCTGGAAAATATACCTTGTGCATTTTATCCTCTAGCACATCTTTAATAATGGAGTTGCCATGGAACGCCACTAGCTCATCTTTTGTTAACTCTTTCATGCCATCATGATTTATTTTAATAGTTTTGACCTGAATTCTCTTAATTTCATTCCGCATCCATTTCATTTCTTGCTTCATCCAATCCAATTCACCTTCCGAACCTCGCGATAGATTCTCTCTATCATTAAATCTTTCTAACTTTCTAACTCTCGACCCCCCCCTTCTCACTGATGCTATGACTTCTGATGCTATGACCAAATCCAAAACTCTTGAACCTCTTGTTCCCTGTATTACATGTTGCCTAATACATTTGTCCCTCAAGAATTCTAGAAATTCTATTCCCTTATTGCTACATGAATCTTCCTCTCCCCTGTTTGTACTGCTGTAGCTAAAATCTCCCATAACAATCATTCTTCTTGCACTTGCCAAGCTCAACTGTCTAAACATCTCCTGGTCACCACTCTCTGTGCTCCTTTGTTTATAGCAACACCCTACTAAATATCCTGTCTAATCCCCCTCTACCTCACACCATATCCTTTTTAAAATTATTATTCTCAATGCCTTCCAAATCCTCCACTCTTAGAGGATATAAGTCGTCACTTATCATAAGCAGTACTCCACCATCGTGCTTTCCCTTTCTCTCCTGCTGAAAAATGCTGTACCCTGCTACTTCTATTCCTGTTATTATAATCCTCTTCTATTAACCACGTCTCAGTGATCCGAATAATCTTTGGCCTGGCTGATGCTTTCACGTCTCCAATTTCTCTCCTTTATTCCGGATACTCCTGGCATTAGCGTAAAGCATAAAAATGCCACTGCTTCTATACCTATCCTTATCCCCTCCTGTCTCGACTGGACTGAGCGCTACCTGATGTATTCCCTCTTCTCCCAAGCACCTTGGAGATATATGTGACTTCTGCATTACTTCAACCTTGATATCTCTCCTCGGTCTGGCTCCCACTGCTGAGACGTCAATAAAGGTCAAAACCGGTCTTGATAGTGGCCCTTCCCATTATGGATCGCAGTTCACATGTTTGAAAGGGTGTGTGTGTTTTGCATTATGGGATACATACTACTGTAAGAGATGTGAAGTCACCCAGCCTCTATATACAAGAAGTTCAGACGTGAATATATTTCACAAGTAACATATTTCCTTGGGTAAAGGATTCAAACCAAGTATATAATTTCCTGGGATCTTTAATGTATAATAGAACCAGGGCAAAAACATTCAACATACGAGTGTAATTTGAAAAGTTCTCAGCCTCGACCACAGATCGCAACACTATCAGCAAGATTTTTTTTTTAAGTTAGTACATCTGTCATGAGCATTTATGTGAAATTGCAAGTCATTCTATCAAGTAGTTTGTTTTATAGTGCTGTCTGAAGCAAAGTGTTGGCTGTATCTTTTGAAATGGATAAAATTAAGTATCATGCGGTTACAAAATTCTTTGTAAAAGAAGGTTTAACGCCAAAAGAAATTCATTCAAAGTTTATAAACGTTTATGAGAACTCTTCTCCTTCATTTTTGACAATTAAGAAATGGGCTGCCAAGTTTAAACATGGCCATACCAACTTTGAAGATCATCCACATGAAGGACGTCCAAAAAGTGTAACAACAACAGAAATCATTGATCAACTGCACAATATGGTATTGGATGAATAGCGAGCCAAGGTGCGTGATATTGCTGAGACTATAGTCATTTCAAAAGAACGTGTAGGATATATTTTGCATGAAGAACTGCAAATGAAAAATCTTTGTGCAAGATAGTGGATATTTGGTGAGGATGGAAGGAGGGTGTGTGCGAAGTTTGACCAATTTTCTTACTGATTTGGTAAAAAAATTTTACCAAATCAGTAAAAAAGAAAAAGAGTGATTTGAAAACCATAACGGATGTTAAAAGGGACGAAAGTGAGGTGAGAGTAGTGGAAGGAAAAGGAATTGAGAGAACGAATGAAACTAGAAATGGCGTGATGCACAAATCAAAAGTGAAAAAAATCAAAAGAATGGATGATAGCTAAAGTTCGACACATGTTGAACGGAAAGTACAGAAACAAAGAAAGATGACTGAGTGTGAAAAGGGGAAGAATGGTAGCGAAAGTTGGACCGAAAGTACCAAAACAAAGAAGGATGAATGAGAGTGAAAGTGAGAAGAGGGGTTCCAGAGTTAGAAAGTTAGAAAGATTGAATGATAGAGAGAATGTGTCATGAGATTCAGAAGTTGAATTGGACTGGATTAGGCAAGAAATGAAATGGATGCAGAATGAAATTAAGAAATTGGGTAAAAACGATTAAAATAAATAATGATGGCATTAAATAGTTAACGAAAGATGAGTGAGTGGCATTGTATGGCGACTCCATTATTAAAGGTGGGCTGCAGGATAGAATGCACAAGGCTTTCCAGGTGCTAAAATGAGTAGAGTGATTGAGGCATTGGAAATGAGACAGGAGAGAGCAAAAGAGTTAATAGTATTAATAGGTATGAATGATTTGAGAGAGGACAATGAATGTGTCAGAATGGATATCAGGAGGCTGTTTAGAAGAATAAAAGTGAATAGTGTGACAGGAAGGGTAGTTAGCGTGTTGATTAGGTATGACTGTGGTGAAATGAGGCGGAGAGCAAGGATTATGAATGATATGCTTGCTGAAATGTGTGAGGAGACACAATACAGTTTGTTAATGTGTGGAATGAGTTTGAGGGACGAAGTGAGCTGTATGGGAGCGATGGACTGCATTTGAGTGGTTATGGTGTGAGTCGCTTGGAGGGACTGCTGCTGGAAGGTAGAGAAGTGAATAGAGAGAATGAATCAGATCGAGTGGGAAGTGATGTGTAAGAGTGGGAGAGTAAGACAGGAGAGATTGAAGAGGTGGTTATGAATGGGGAAATGAGTGGTAGGAGTATAGAAAATGAGAGAATAGGTGTGCAAGAGGAGCAGGGAAACGGGGAGGCTCAGGGTGGACAGGGGGCATACAGCATGAGAAAGGTGGATCCTCCAAGAGGATGTGAGAGTATGTGTAGGCAAGAAAGGAATGGGATGACCAGGGATAAAGAGGAAACAGTTGGAATTGAAAAGGGTTTTAAAATGAAGAAGCAGAAAGGGAAATGGCCCCAATCAAGCATGGAGAGATCACATCGAGTGAGTGGTATCAGTGGAACTAGCTGTAGATACAGAAATGAGCTGTTATGTTTGTATACCAATGCTAGAAGTATAAAAAACAAGGCAGATGAAATGGTTGCACTAATTGCGTCTGTTCACCCAAAGATTGCCGGAATAAGTGAGACATGGTTCAAAGAGGATGACATCTTGACAGGAATAGAGATGGAAGGGTATAATGTGTTTCGTGAGGACAGAAGAGGTAAAAAGGGAGGGGGGAGGGCTATTGATGATAGAAAAAGAGTTATGTCCATATAAAGTAGAGATGCAAGAGGGAAATAGTGCCAGTGGTTTTGCGGCAGTATGGTGTGAGATAGAGGTGAATGGAATCAAATACTTGGTGGGATGTTGTTATAGACCAGGTAATGTAAATGGTGTTGATAATGAAATGTACAATCAAATGAGCGAATTAAATAACAAAAGGGTGATCATTATGGGTGATTTTAATTATGGCAATATAGACTGGAATGATGAGATAGAAAATGGAAGTAAAGAAAACGAGTTTCTAGAGTTTTTGAGGGATAACTATCTCAGACAGTGTGTAACAGAGGGCACACGAGGATTAAGGGTCTAGGATTTGGTCATCTCATCAGAGGATGTAATTATAAATGAGGTATCAAATCATCCACCAATTGGTGAGAGTGACCATGAGGTGATTACCTGGGTGGTTGCCAGCAGTGTGAGGACCTCTGTGAGAAAAGGGTATATGTGGAACTACAAGGGGGGGGGGTGATTATAAAGAGCTCAGGAAACAGCTTGCAGGTGTAGCGTGGAATGAGGAGTTAGCTGGAAAAGAGATCAATGCAGTTTGGGGAATTTTCAAAAACTGTTTAGTAGATGCAATGTCTACATGTATTCCAAGTGTGAGATGTGAGAAGATTAAATAAGGTGGGTTTGAGATGGATGAATAAAGAGATTAAGCATGCGTTACAGAGAAAAAGGGCATTGTGGAGGCAGCATAAGAGAAGTGGAAATAACTAATTCCATGAGGTGTACAAAGACGAAGCAAGAAGGGTAACTTGGTTGGTGAGGGTAGCTAAAGAGAGGTATGAACAGCAGTTAGCTAATGTAGCCAGCAAAAGAAAGAATGATTATGGAAGGATGACATTGATTGGAGGAAATGGTATAAAGACAGCTGTTGCAGAATGTGTGGTAGAGAATGTGTTAATGAGCAGTTCATAAAGATCTTTCAATCTTGTGAATGTGACTTAATGGAGAGATTAAGAGCAGTTGATGATGGGGAGAAGAGACTGACTGTAGGGAAGCAAGAGGTGTATGGGGAGTTGAGTAAACGATGTTAATAAGGCTGTAGGACTTGATAAGATATCACCACATATTCTGAAAGAATATGCCAGGGAGTTGACACCTGCCTTGACATATTTTTTTTAATATGAGTCTTGCACTCAGTCAAGTTCCTAAGGAGTGGAAGGAGGGCAAGATTGTGCAACTTCATAAAGGAGGTGATCAAACTCGAGCATCAAACTATAGATTGTCTGTGTGTCAGGTGTTGTGGTTAAGTTGTTGGAGAAGCTTGTGAGAACTAGGATTCAGAGTTGGGTTGATAACAATGGTATTATTTTTGATGGACAGTATGGATTTGCAGAAGGGAAGTCATGTTTTAGTAATCTACTTACTTATTACAATAAAGTGACTGCTTCCTTGGACAGAGGAAAAGGATACACTGTAATATATGGATTTCGCAAAATCTTTTGATACAGTACCTCATGATAGGTTGACAGTCAAACTAGAGCAGATGGGGTTGGATATTAAATTGGTGCATTGGATTGAAGACTGGCTATCTGATAGATATCAACAAGTTGTGTATGGGGGAGTGATATCTAGAAAAAGGAAAGTCACTGGTTGAGTGCCTCAGGGGTCTGTTTTAGGTCCATTACTGTTTAACTTGTATATTAATGATATTGGTGAAGATTTGGATGGAGATATTCAGTTGTTTGCAGATGATGCAAAGTTGGGACGAACCATGAAGTGTAGTGAAGATGTTGTGGCCTTACAGTAAGACTTGAATAGATTGTGTGATTGGGCACGGATATGGGGATGTGAGTTCAATGTTGCAAAATGTAAGGTTTTAAAATTTGGAAAACAAAGATGGGATGCAGAATTTATGCTTGGTGAGAATATATTGTTGGAGGTAGAGGAAATAAGAGATCTGGGGGGTGATAGTGGGTAGAAATAAGAGAACATTATTAATCCCTTGTCTTTGGAAGTTCCAAAAATAGTTTAAGAATTTTCTATAAGTTACTGTTTCCTGTTCTTCATTGATGTTTGTAATTTTGACAATGTACTGTACTGAGGGAAGAATCCTGGTTTATAGAACTGCAGCTCTGCTACTGAAGATTGTAGGTCCCATTTTACATGACCTGAGAAATTCTCAATTTCACAATGACCTGATGTGTTTGCAGCACAATGTTTTCGTTGACAAATACTCGTAAAATTTCTATGGGACCTTATGCCAGTGGAACCCCAAAGGGTTGGTTCATAGGTTCAAATGTCACAAAAATTCTAAGTTTAGTCTTCTCTGTGCAACACACAAGCTGCTGATGTTCTAAATTCTTCTGCTGGTTTTAAATTTTAATATGATTTCATCTGCCTACATAATTGGTGTTAAAAGGCACAACACAACACAAGAGAAACAGAGTTTCCTCTAATAGCACAGCATGGCTGAATCTTCTGCATCAAGGGTTATTATTAGAGGAAACTCTGTTTCTCTTGTGTTGTATTTTATTATTATTCAGACCTCCATGGAGTCAAAAGACTCATCGTGGGAGGTCCTTCCTTAGAAACACAAAATCTATGAAGACTCATCGAGGGGAGGCCTCCCCTAAGAAACACAAAGTCTATCATACCACTCCTTAAACTCATTGGCCATTCTCGCTCTCACCACTTCATCAGGCAATGCATTCCATGGTTCAACTACCCTCCATGCATCTATTACCAATAAAAAGTTCCTGGGAATTAAAAGACAACCTTTTCAGACTTCTTTGCACAGTGGAATGGAATCAGATAAGAATCCACTGACTAAAACTTTTGTGGTCACTCTTTTTGTAGATCTTGATTATAACCTTAGCAAGTAGGGGGAATATATTACATGATTTTAAGATGTGCTGAAGGTAATTGTGTCACACAGTGTTAAATGTTTTCTTTACATCTTGTTAAAACATTTCCCTTGAGCACTACTGATAGTATGCTCAAATGAAATGTGACTGGTGTATTATGTCTGTGATGAGGAATAAGTTGAAGTGTCAAGTATTTTTCCTCTAATTGCATTTCCCAAAAATTACTGAGACCTCAATAAAGGTCGAAACTGGTCTGGATATTTGCCCTTCCCATGGTAGGGACTAATCAAATATTCCAACTTAGTTAGAACTATGGGGAGACCCATAGTCCTAATCAATGTGGACTATAACATTTTTATGAAGATCATAAACACCAGAATCAAGAACTATTTAAAATAACTGAATCAAATATGCAAATCTAAGGTTTTCTGGGAAATATACTTGACATTTCAACTTATTCCTCATCACAGACATAATACACTAGTCACATTTCCCTTGAGTACTATCAGTAGATTTAAACAAAACATTTAACAATGTGTGTGTAATTGTGTCACAAAATGCTATCCTAAAACAAATTCACTATAGCAAAGTATTCCTATAGTGAATTCCTATAGTGAATCTTATGGTCACTGCAAATTTGTTATAATAAGATTTGACTGTATATCCTTTCCCAGATGAAGTCCTCATATGGCTAGCTACCACGGGATCAATACTTCACCAACTAGAGGCAAACTGGCATCTCAATTGCTTGCTTTAACATCCTCTGAGCTATAATGAAATTTAGGATCCTAGATCCTCAAGTGCTCCTCAAGTGATCCTCAGAAAACTCAGGAAATTTGTTTTCTTGAGTAACTAAGCATTCAGATTTGAAACAGCTTTTATGGAAGATATTTTTAGGATGCAATTTGTCCATTCACTAGTCATGAACCCTATGAATAGTGAAACCTGTAAGCATGAAAAGTTTAAATTTGATAGACTGGAGGAAATATGCAATTCACATATTAAGCTATTCTTATTTAAGCTGAACTGCCAAAACATGGTAACTGTTATAAATATCAAAAAGTGACTAAGGAGTGTGTATTCTTCATGGAGAATAAGAGAAAAGAGAGTGCTAGCACAGACTTGCAATTTGTGAAAAATGAACTTCTTGAAAGTTCCCAAAATACATTTTGTGAAGATGCCTTTAATGTAAGGATTAGTTTATTCTCTATTTTTTCTTCAGGAGCAGGTAAATATCAAGGAGCAGGTAAATATCACGGAAGGTAAATATCAATCGCTGATGTGCTGCAATTTCTGAAATTATATTCATTGTTTATTGTGCATTCTTTTCCTTCATTATTCTAGTGATCTAATCTGATAGATGAGAGTTTTGTAAGTTTATGAAATTGTCTTTATCCTACTTGAAAATGGAGACTTGAAAAATGTCAAGTTGCATCTCTGAAAGTTTGAAACACAAAACCAGTATGTCAAAATTTCATTAAAAAATAAATGCGTTCATTTAGCAGTCACTGCAAGATAGAATTGACTGACATACAAACCGGATAATAATTTCTGTATTGATCAGTCTATTTCTAACAAAATTTAATTCCTGAAAGGGATACAAATGCAATTTTACTTTACCTTACTTGTAATAAATAAACTTTCTCTGTTCACGGATCCATCATTGATTTTAAATCTTAGGGACTCTCCGATCTCATCTTCATTTTCATAAACAGCAGCACAATCAAAATGCCTGAATCCAAGGTCAACAGCTGATCTAACAGCCCCACCAATTTGTCCTGGTTGTGACTATAAAATTAGAATGATACATTTTTAGAATTAAAATGACAAGTATAAACAAAGTATTTGGAATGACTTTTAATGAAATTATATTGATCAAGTGCATATAATAAACAACTATGCTATACCAACTAGTTTCACCAACTAAGGCCGTTGGCATCTTCAGGGTACATAACAGATGTAAGGCACTAAAAAGTAAAAAACTGTTACAAACTATAATCAACCGATTACAATTATATTAAACAAAGAACAGAGCACGTACAATACATGCATAGAGCATGCATGATCTCACTTGTTGTTATTTAGGAACGTTCCATAGTTGGCACTGTAATTCAGTTCTGGCGAGTTGAGAGATCTAATAAGCGTCTTCCAGATCACAGGAAAGATTTAGTCCTTGGTTCCTGTTAAGGTTTTGTATACAGCGGGCAAATGCTGTGGCTTCTTTAAAAATTAGGGAGCAGAAGTCCTCCAACTTTATATGGTTCTTTCTTGAGAAATGAAAAGCTAACCCCGATTTTGATTCTCTGTTATTATTGACATCACCTATGTGTTCTTTTTGCCTAATTTCAAGGCTCCTTGAAGTTTGGACGATGTAATTAAAGCCGCTAGAGCGAGTATGTTATAAACTCCAGCATATTTGGAGAAATGATGGCTATCTTTTGGAGATCTTAAGAATCATCTAATCGTTTCTGTAGGTTTAAAGGCCACTCTTATTTTATGTGGTCCAAGGAGTCTTGCAATCCTATTGGAAATGGTCCCTAAGCATAGAATGACGATGGTAGAAATATAACGTATATCATCTCGTTGTCTTTGTCGCGGTTCAGAGAAAAGTATCTTGTAGACAAGTCTTCGAGAAAATCCATTCATGGTAAGGTTGGTAGATATCAGGGACAGTTCTTCGTGGAGGTCTTGTTGATCTGTTGTAAGGAGAGAGGCATGGTTCTTCAGCATGTGATGTGTACAATACTAAGTTTCTGAGAAATGTGATGGCAGGAACTGAAATGTAAATAACGTCCTGCATTGGTACGTTTGCGGTAAACTGAGAGGTTGATACCACCATTCGGAAGCTTCTTAATTAAAGTGTCATGAAATGATAATTGGTTATCTTTTCAAGTTTTAGAGTGAATTTGATTGTGTGGTGTAGAGAGTTGATTTTGTTAAGAAAGTCGAACAGGTCCTTTTTTGTGTGGTTCCAAACAATAAAGATATTATTATTATTATTATTACCCCAAGACCTCATGGAGTCAAAGACTAATCTGGGAAGTCCTTTTATCACACACACACACACACACATCTCATCATACCATGTCTTAAACACACTCAAACTCCTTGCAGACACCACACTCCCAGGCAAGGCATTCCAATCATTCACAACTCTGCAGGAAAAAAACCTGCCTCTCACTCCCCTACTCACATCCACTTTATACAGTTTCCAGGGATGACCTTTGGTTCTCCCCTGATCTCCCACTGTTCTCTGTAGAACTTCTCCACCATTGATCTCATAACAATCCCTTACCAACTTGTTGGTCTCAATCATATCTCCCTTCTTCCTCCTCTCCACCAGACTCTGCAAATTACATCTTATCAATCTTACCTCATACTCAACATTTCCAATGTCAGAAACTACCATAGTCAGTCTCCTTTGGACCCTTTCCATGAGACCAAATCTATGTGTTGCCTAATAAAAGCCTTATACAATGGAACAAGAATCTCCCTACTTCTACACATCAGTGTCCACCACATCATTCCCAGAAGCCTTTGAGTTATCTTCATAATTTTGGTGGTGTGTCCCCTAAATTTTAGATTGTTATGCACTATCACCCCCAGATCTCTTATTTCCTCTACCTCCAACAATATATTCTCACCAAGCATAAATTCTGCATCCCATCTTTGTTTTCCAAATTTTAAAACCTTACATTTTGCAACATTGAACTCACATCCCCATTTCTGTGCCCAATCACTCAATTTATTCAAGTCTTACTGTAAGGCCACAACATCTTCACTACACTTCATGGTTCGTCACAACTTTGCATCATCTGCAAACAACTGAATATCTCCATCCAAATATTCACCAATATCATTAATATACAAGTTAAACAGTAATGGCCCTAAAACAGACCCCTGAGGCACTCCACTAGTGACTTTCCTTTTTCCTGGATATCGCACCCCCATACACAACTTGTTGATACCTATCAGATAGCGAGTCTCCAATCCAATGCATTTATCAAATATACAACCTCATCTGCTCTAGTTTGACTGTCAACTTATCATGAGGTAGTCTATCAAAAGACTTTGCGAAATCCAAGTATATTACTGTGTATCCTTTTCCTCTGTCCAAGGAATCAGTCACTTTATTGTAATAAGTAAGTAGATTACTAAAACATGACCTCCCTTTAGCAAATCCATGCTGTCCATCAAAGATAACACCATTGTTGTCACCCCAACTCTGGATCCTAGTTCTCACAAGCTTCTCCAACAACTTAACCACAACACCTGACACAGAGATAGGCCTATAGTTAGATGCTTGAATTCGATCACCTCCTTTATGAAGTGGCACAATCTTTCCCTCCTTCCACTCCTTAGGACTTTGACAAAGTGCAAGACTCATATTAAAAAAAATATGTCAAAGCAGGTGTCAACTCCCTGGCACATTCCTTCAGAATATGCACTGATATATTATCAAGTCCCACAGCCTTATTTACATCTAGTTTACTCAACTCTCCAAACACTTCTTGCTCACTTGCAGTCAGTCTCTCCTCTCCCATCATCAACTGCTCTCAATCTCTTCATGAAGATTCACAAGACTGAAAAATATTTATGAACTGCTCATTAAGTATCTCCACCACACATTCTGCAACAGCTGTCTTTATACCATTTTTTCCAATCAGTGTCATCATTCTATAATCATTCTTTCTTTTGCTGGCTACATATCGAAAGAACTCCCTAGGATTCTTTTTGGCTTCATTAGCTAACTGCTATTCATACCTCTCTTTAGCTACTCCCACCAACCAAGTCACCCTCCTTGCCTGGTCTTTGTAGACCTCATGAAATTGGTTATTTCCACTTCTCTTATGCTGCCTCCACAATGCCCTTTTTCTCTGTATCGCATGCTTAATCTCTTTATTCATTCATCTCACACCTACCTTATTTAACCTACTCACCCTTGGAATACATTTAGACATTGCATCTACTAGATAGTTTTTGAAAATCCCCCAAGTTGCATTGATCTCTTTTCCAGCTAACTCCTCATTCCATGCTACACCCACAAGCTGTCTCCTGAGTTCTTCATAATCACCCCCCCCCTGTAGTTCCACATATACCCTTTTCTCACAGGGGTCCTTGCATTGCTGGCAACCACCCAGGTAGTCACCTCATAGTCACTTTCACCAATTGGTGGATGATTTGACACCTCATTTATAATTACATCCTCCGATGAGATGACCAAATCCAAGACCCTTAATCTTCGTGTGCCCTCTGGTACATACTGTCTGAGGTAGTTATCACTCAAAAACTCAAGAAACTCATTTTCTTTACTTCCAGTTGCTATCTCATCATTCCAGCCTATATTGCCATAATTAAAATCACCCATAATGATCACCCTTTTCTTATTTCCTTGGCTAATTTGACTATACATTTCATTATCACCACCATCCACATTACCTGGTCTATAACAGCATCCCACGAAGTATTTGATTCCATTCACCACTATCTCACACCATACTGCCTCAAAACCAGTGGCACTATTTCTGTCTTGCATCTCTACTTTGTATGGACATAACTCTTTCTCTATCATCAATAGCACTCTCCCTCCCTTTTTACCTTTTCAATCCTCATGAAACACATCATACCCTTCCATCTCTATTCGTGTCAGGATGTCATCCTCTTCCAACCATATCTCACTTATTCCGACAATCTCAATTAGTGCAACCATTTCATCTGCCTTGCTTCTTATACTTCTAGCATTGGTATACAAACATAACAGCTCATTTCTGGATCTACACTAGTTCCAGTGATACCACTCACTCGATGTGATCTCTCCATGCTCGACTGGGGCCATTTCCCTTTCTGCTTCTTCATTTTAAAACCCTTTTCGATTCCAACTGTTTCCTCTTGATCCCTGGTCATTCCATTCCTTTCCTACCTACACATGCTCTCTCCTCCTCTTGGAGCATCCACCCTTCTCATGCTGTGTACCCCCTGTCCACCCTGAGCCTCCCAGTTTCCCTGCTCCTCTTGCACACCCATTCTCTCATTTTCTATACTCATACCACTCACTTCCCCATTCATATCCACTTCTTCAATCTCTCCTGTCTTACTCTCCTGCTCTTCCACATCACTCCCCTCTTGATCTGATTCATTCTCTCTATTCACTTCTCTACCTTCCAGTAGCAGTCTCTCCAAGCGACTCACACCATAACCACTCAAATGCAGTCCATCGCTCCGATACAGCTCACTTCGTCCCTCAAACTCATTCCACACATTAACAAACTGTACTCCCATCTCCTCACACATTTCAGCCAGCATATCATTCATAATCCTTGCATCTCTGCCCGTCCACGTATCTCCACCATACTGTGGGTTTAGGGGCTGTTTGAGATAAGATTTTACTTTCAAAATCCTCCATAAAGAGATCAGCACAAGATGGAGAGGGGGGGGGTGGCTACCCATTGCAAGGCCAGTCAATTGCTGATATATGTTTTATTCCATAAGAAAAAGTTTGATGTTAAACAATGATGGAACAGAGAAGTAATGTCTTGTGGGAGCAAACTTCCTTAAATGTTGATGACTTGCTCCACAGAGATGTTAGTGAATAGAGATGTAACATTCAGGCTGGCGAGTAGGTCCGTATTGGAAATAGAGATGTTGTTCAGTTTCTCAACGAAATATTGTGAATTTCGTATATAAGTATCCGAATTATGGATGTGTGGTTTGAGGAGGCCTGCCAGGTGTTTAGATAACAGATAAGTTGGCGAATTGATTCCATCTACAATCAGGCGTAGTGGTATTCCATTTTTGTGTGCCTTAGGAGCACCATATAGTCGGTGTTAGTGGATGCATGGATTTCAATCTTCGTTTTAAGTCTATAGATCAGTTCACCATGTGACGTATTAAATCGCTGGTGTCATTGTGATTCTTAAGTGTGGGATCTGTGACTAGCACACAGTAGGTTGATGTATCTGACAGTAAGCTGTTAATCTTATCTTTGTAATCACTGGTGTTTAAAATCACTGTTGAAATTCCCTTATCTGCCTTCAATATGATAATGTCTTTCTTTTTCTTCAAACTATACAATGTTCTTTTTCCAGAGTAGTGATGTTTTTGTTAGCAGTTCTGGAAGATGAGAGGATGATACAACTTTTTAATCTAATATCATTAGCTATGGATTCCGGTAACGACGAGACTGCGCTTTCTATATTACAAATGATATCCACTTTAGGGACATGATCAGATGTTATCACAAAATTGAAACCTTTTTTAAGCATATTGATCTCTGGTTTTGTTAATAAGTGATCCGAAAAATTAAAAATAAGTTTGGTGTCTGGTAGAGAGGGTTTTGACTTAAAACGTTTTGTATAAAGATCGTTAAATTTTTTGTTTTCGTTTCGTTCGCTTGTTGTAAAGGCTTTATCATAGCTAATAGTGACCTTTCTGTCTAAATGCTACCATATATCTTGGTCTAAAGTACTAGAGATATCGTCATACATCTGATAACATTTTAAATCTATTTGGCTTAAAAGAAATCTGGTATGCTGTATCCGTACATGTAGAAGTGCCAAAGATGTTTTAAAATAAATATGTTTCGCTCGTCTTGAATGGAATTGTTCTTTTAAAAATAGAAACTTTGGAATAATCTTGTTGTCTCGACATCTTTTCAAAAAAGTAAGGTGATTTAATAGTTTGGCCTTTTTACATTTAAGGAGTTCAAAACAACGTACCTTTCTTTTGGTTTCCACATGGATTCTACTCATGTTAAAAAATGTTTAATTTTCTTGACCAAAAAGCTCTGGAATGACTTTTAATGGGATTATATTGATCAAGTGCATATAATAAACAACTATGTTATACCAACTAGTTTCACCAACTAAGGCTGTTGGCATCTTCAGGATACATAACTAATGTAAGGCACTAAAAAGTGAAAAAATTGTTACAAACTATAATCAACCGATTCCAATTATATTAAACAAAGAACAGAGCGGGTAAAATCCATGCATAGAGCGTGCATGATCTCACTTGTTGTTATTTAGGAACGTTCCATAGTTGGCACTGTAATTCAGTTCTGCGAGTTGAGAGATCTAGTAAGCGTCTTCCAGATCACGGGAAAGATTAGTCCTTGGTTCCTGTTAAGGTTTTGTATACAGCGGGCAACTGTTGTGGCGTCTTTAAAAATTCAGGAGTGGAAGTCCTCCTCTATGCAAGGAATTGTGCTTCTATCCCACTCTATGTTATGGTTCGTTCTTGAGAAATGAAAAGCTAACCCCGATTTTGATTCTCTGTTATTATTGACGTCACCTATGTGTTCCTTTTGCCTAATTTCAAGGCTCCTCGAAGTTTGGCCAATCTATTTCAAGCCGCACGAGCAGGGTATGTTATAAACTCCAGCATATTTGGAGAAAAGATGGCTATCTTTTGGAGATCTTAAGAATTGTCTAATTGTTTTTGTAGGTTTAAAGGCCACTCTTATTTTATGTGGTCTAAGGAGCCTTGCAATCTTATTGGAAACTGTCTCTAAGTATGGAATGACAATGGTAGAAATATAACATATATCATCTCGTTGTCTTTGTCGGGGTTCAGAGAAAAGTATCTTGTGGACGAGTCTTCGAGGAAATCCATTCATAGTAAGGTTAGTAGATATGAGGGATAGTTCTTCCTGGAGGTCTTGTTGATCTGTTGTAAGGAGAGAGGCACGGTTCTTCAGCATGTGTACAATACTAAGTTTCTGAGAAATGTGATGGCAGGAACTGAAATGTAAATAACGTCCTGCATTGGTAGGTTTGGGGTAAACTGAGAGGTTGATACCACCATTCGGAAGCTTCTTAATTAAGGTGTCCAGAAATGATAATTGGTTATCTTTTATCTTTTTCAAGTTCTAGAGCAAATTTGATTGTGTGGTGCAGAGAGTTGATTTTGTTAAGAAAGTCGAACAGGTCCTTTTTTGTGTGGTTCCAAACAATAAAGATATTGTCCATGTATCTACACCATACTGTGGGTTTAGGGTCTGTTTGAGATAAGATTTTACTTTCAAAATCCTCCATAAAGAGATCAGCATAAGATGGAGAGAGGGTGCTACCCATTGCAAGGCCAGTCAATTGCTGATATATGGTTTTATATATCAGAACTGTAAACTAACATAAATATTTGCTAGTCTCTCCTCTTTTCTTCTTAAACATCTGGCAAGAAGAACAGAAGTTTGAAATAATCATAATCATCAGCAACAAGATTCTGAGCCATTTTTCTGTGTGATCAATTCTCAGTTATAAATTCAGGTTTATTATTATTATTATTATTATTATTACGGGTATCTCCATGGAGTCAGTAGACTCATCGCGGGAGACCCAAACTAGCAAAACAATATCTGTCATATCTCTTCTTGAATTCATTTACAGACGAAGAGCTCACAACTAAGTCAGGCAATGAATTCCACTCGTTCACCACCCTCCAGGCAAAAAACCTTGTTCTGACACCTTTGTTAACCACACTCTTCTTTAATTTCCAGAGATGACCTCTTGTTCTTCCATCACTATCACACAGCTGAAACATTTCCCCTGCATCAATCCTATAAAAACCTTTCAGTAATTTAAATGTTTCTATCATATCACCTCTTATTCGCCTATCAACCAATCTCTGCAATCCACACACTCTCAATCTATCAATGTAGAGGGTATTTTTTATATCACTCACCAACTTGGTCACTCTTCTCTGAACCTTCTCCACAGCCTCCTCATCTCCAAGGAATCCAGGTGACCAGACCTGAGCACAGTAATCCAAATGTGAAAGTATCAATGCCTTATAAAGGGGAATAATAACCTCTTTATCTCTGGATGTCAGTGTGTTCCTCAACAACCAAGTAATCCTATGTGCAATCTTGGACACCTTAGCAATGTGTCCTCTGAACTTCATCTCCCTATCTACCAACACCCCTAAGTCCTTAGCCTCATCAATCTCTTGGAGTACCTTTCCATCAATGTAGTACACAGCTGGTAATCTTTTAATCCCAAAATGCATGACTTTACACTTTTCCACATTGAACTGACATCCATTATCTTTTGCCCATTTTACCAGCTTATTTAAATCATCCTGCAAACTTTCAACATCAGCTTTTATTGCGCTACACAACTTTGCATCATCAGCAAACAACTGAATATCTCCCTTTAAGCCATTTCCTATATCATTTATATACAAATTAAACAAAATTGGCCCAAGCACAGAGCCCTGAGTCACACCACTGGTCACCTGCCTCATTCTGGACTCGGCTCCTCCATACACCATCTGTTTATCCATTTCAACTTTTAACATCTCTTGAGGATACATATTAGGAAATTGATATTGATGATGTTATTTTCTTGTAGGTATTCTATGAAGAATACAGAACTGAACATCAGACAGTCAGGTTTGGTTTCCTGCAGTTTTGTATCAGAGCCAAAACTAATTGGAAGAAAAATGGTGTCGAAATTCTTACTAAAATTCATTATAAAATATAAACTTAATCTCTGTAAATGGGAATGGGAGAAGAAGGATAGTTGGAAAAGGCAATAATATAATGAATATTAAGTTATTGCAGGTGTTGCAAAGACTACACATCGTTTTGCTGCTATAATAAAAAGTACATTGATATAGAAGCACCACCACCATCGCCTTATCCCTACATGTCAATGTACTTTTTATTATAGTAGCAAAATGATGTGCAGTCTTTGCAACACTTGCAATAACATAATATTCATTATATTATTGCCTGTTCCATCTATCCTTCTTCTCCCATTCCCATTTACAGAGATTAAGTTTGGCACTGGTCAGACCACATATGGAGTTTTATGGACTATTGTGCTCAAATATGGTGATCTACTTTTCATTGTGATGTGGAAACACTAGAAAATACAGAGACGAATGACCAAAGTGATATCAGGACTCTGAGTATTGGTTATGAAGAACTTTTGAGGGAGTGTGGATTACAGAAGCTGGTGGATAGGAGGAAAAGAGGAGATGTCATAGAGGTCTTCAAGTTAGTTAAGGGATTCTATCAGATCAATACAGAAGAAATTATAAAAGGAGTGGATACTAAAATGGGAAGAAGGGTGTGAGGGGATAGATTTTTTATGTGCAGAGTTGTTGGTGAGTGGAATGCATTGCCAGACTACATTGTGAATGCAGGGAGTGTAAATAACTTCAGAGTTCATTATGATAGAGACATGTTGGTTGAGTGGGTTCTCACGATGAGTCTATTAACTCTATTGAGGTTACCAAAAAGAAAAAAATAATAATATTAATAATATAATGTGACCAGATGCCAGAAACAGTAGTGAATGTGTAAATGAGAGTGGGGAAGTAGTTGCATTTGATATAAAATATGATATAGGCACAGTTGAAAAGAGTTGTGAGTAGGACTGGTTACAGGTTCAATAATGATTTGATGTGTTTATTTACAAAATGACAGAAGTATTGGGATAAAGAGGGACAAATTTTGCCATGGTTTAGTTCAGTGGCCCAAAAATTCTTGGGATAAGTGAAACGTATTTAACAAGGTTGATATCCTAATGGGAATACAGATGAGGGGTGGGGCATGATGTGTTTTCATGAGATAGGAAGGGGGAAAGAAGACAGAGCACTGCTGATGAAAGCAAGGACATGTGCTAACACAAGATAAAGATGTGAACAGGAAATAATAGCATTGGTTTTGAGACAATCTGGTGTGAGGTGGATGTAGACTGAATGATATATTTTGTGATAAGCCTGGAAATGTGAAGGAATGGTGACAAAGTATAGACAAATTGGCATATCAAACAAGAGAAAAGTGGTCATTATGGGTGATTCTAATTATGGTAATACAGACAGAAAAGAAGAGATGGCATGTAGGAGCAAGGAGAATGAATTTCTCAATTACTTTAGTGTGTGACAGAGCAGCACACAAGAATCGAGACTCGGATACAATCGCACAGGAGGATGTGATTGCAAATGGAATGTCAGATTTCCCTCCAGGTGAGAGTAACTATGAAATGATTGGCTAAGTGATGAGCAGTCACATGGTGACTTCTCTTGAGTGTCTCTTTTATGACTGTATTCTGTCTTATTATTGTACATATGTCTATTACTATGTCCATATATATTAAGAATTAATGTAATGTAACTTTTCATGTGTGAGCCATAAGCTAAATAAATAAATAAATTCTCTGAGGAAAGGATATATATGGAACTACAAGACAGATGATAATGGAAAATATAGAAAAGAGTTTTGAGTTATAAGGAGTTGAATGAGATGACTGGAAAAGACATCAACACTACATGGAGATAGTGGTAAAGATACTTTAAAAATGGAATGCTTGAATGTATTCCAAAGATTAAAAGGTTAAATAAGGTATAAAATGAATAAATCAAAGAGATTAGACATGCAGAATGGAAGAAGAAGAAGGCAGTATAAGATTACAGGTAATAATCAATTATATGAGGAATATACCTACAGGCTTGGAAAGTTATTGAGGATAATAAAAGTGCAGTACAAGCAATTAGCCAATCAGTAGAGTACACTCAGTACAGTTAGCCAATTAGTACAAAAGATTTCCAAAGAAATCTATTGATACCTGGTAAGAGAAGAAAGAATGAGGTATTTAATTAACAATTCATCCATTCTGATAATGGTGATCATGCAGAGCTTGAGTATGAAGGGAATAGTGAGAAAAGGCCTGATGGTGAGTGAGCAGGAGATATATCAGCAACAAGTAAACTTGATATATAATAAATTTAGTTTAATCCGTTATCCAAGTGTAAGCAAACAAAGTTTGCACCTGAAGTATCTTCAGGACTGAGGCAACTCGTGGTAAAAGGTGGACCAAAGTCTCATCATTCCTTGTTTTAGTATCTCCCATAATGCAAAGCACATCTCCTTGCAGACATGTATAATGCTATGTATTAAGGAAAGGGCCACTATCCAGACCGGTTTCGACCTTTATTAACTGTTCAAGTACAGGTCAAACTCCAAAACTCGGCATTGTTCCCTTCAGTAACAGGTTCACCCTGTCACTGTGAAGAATCCTCAGCATTGGCTCTATTCCATGGCAGGCTCACCCCACCACCAAGCAGAGCCACTCATTTGCTCATATGTCATCTGAGGAGCAACAGCAACAGCCGTGCCTCAGTTAACTTCATCGGCTACAGTCCTGCCATTCATTAACCCCCCCCAGGACCTGAGTGACAGCAACAGCCAAGCCTCAGTTAAAACTTCATGGGCTACAGCGTTGCCATTCATCACTCAAGCTTCCAACCATTTTCAACCTTTATTGAAATCTCGTCAGTGGGAGTCAGACCCAGAGGTGGTGATACCAAGGTGGAGCAATGGAGAAGTCATATTTACCTATACAAGTTGCCAAAAGGTGTCTCACTTTATTATTAAATTATACTCTGGATTTAGAGAAAGATATTGGAAGTTTTTTCCCCACCTTGGTTAGACTATAATATAGTTTAATCCTTTATCCAAGTGTAAGCAAACAAAGTTTGTGCCTGAAGTATCTTCAGGACTGAGGCAACTCGTGGTAAAGGTGGACCAAGCTCTCATCACTCCTTGTCTTAGTATCTCTCATAATGCAAAGCACATCTCCTTGCAGACATGTATAATGCTATGCATTAAGGGAAGGGCCACTACCCAGACCGGTTTCGACCTTTATTGAGGTCTCGTCAGTGGGAGCCAGACCCAGAGGTGGTGATACCAAGGTGGAAGTCATATTTACCTATACGAGTTGCCAAAAGGTGTCTCACCTTATTATTAAATTACTCTGGATTTAGAGAAAGATGTTGGAAGTTTTTTCCTATTTGGTTAGACTATAAACTTCCAACAAATTATTACAACAGATTATTACAGTGCATACAGTATATTATTACATACAGTATGAGTATTAATGTAGTGGAAAAAAGATAAAATTGCTTGATTTCTCACACAAACTGACCTACTAATTATAAGTCAGATTGTGTGACCAGAGTTGTAGGTGCTGGAAAGATTGGTGAGGACTAGAATCTGCAATTGGATTTAAACCACCAGGATTCTCTTTAATAGTCAGCATAGGTTTGTTAAAAGAAGGTCATATTTTAGCAAACTAATTTCATATTATGCCAGATTGACAAATGCAATGGACAAGAGAGATGCATATTAAATTGGTAATTAAATTTAGACAGACAAACAGAAGTCACATAATAGACAAGTGAAGTGGATAGGAGATTGGCTCTCAGACAGGTGTCAGCTAGTTGTGTATGGGAGAGCAGTATTCCAGAAGAAAAGCCACTTATAGTATGTCGGTCTGGGCGATTACTAAATCATTGCTTACTCCTCATGGTTTTTCTCTAGCGTTGTAAAAGATACAAAGCTAGAGAAAAACTATGAGGAGTAAGCAAATGTTGTGATATTAGGTTATGGTTCCAACAAATTGAAGGAATGTTATTTGCAAAGTCCTATGAATAAAAAAAAGGGGTGATGTGATTGTCATATGATGTATCAGATGAATTAAAAAAAAAAGAAGAGATTCTTCACAGAATGAAGAGAGGAGTAGAGCAAAATACTATCCCTGAAAGTTCTCAGTGCTCACATCCTCCTTATATGGAGGGAGTGAGAAGCTGGCTCTTTGCATGAAGAGTAGTTAATGGTGGAATGCCTTGCCTGAGAGTGTAAGGAGTACAATATCTCAATATATGATGAATGGTGAATTAGTATAATTAAGGCACTGTTCAATGAGACCTGCTGTGATGAGTTTAATTAAGTCACTGTCTGATGAGAATAAAGATCACTTGTGATGACTCTTTGAAGGTAATGGTGATAATAATGATTTCTAGGCGCTGTTTGCAAATCTATCTGTTAGTAGCATAGTATAAAGGACCTGAATTCCTTTTTTTGTATGGCAATTTCATTCATGAACAAGTGTAATAGGTTTAGAACTTTTCATGAGCGATGGGTTTACAAGTTAGAGTACATTAGCACCATACATGGTCAAGAAGTATATAATTATATAAGTATATAATTGCCAGCCTGGTTGGCCGGGTGGTCCACTCTCTAGCCAAAAGGCTGTGGGTTCGAATCCTGCCATGAGCATGGATGTTTGTGATTGTCTGTGGAAATATTAGTAGTGATGGTGGGTGGTAGATGGTGTTGGTGTAGTTGCGGTTAGTTGTAATTGGTGGATTTGAGTGGTGGAGACACAGTTCTAGAGTAGGCGCCCTCCCTTGATGAGTCTTTGAACTCCCTGGAGGTGTCACAAACTAATAATAATTATTAGTCAGGACCTCTATGGAGTCACACAACTCACATTTTTCACATTCATCACATGAAAGGACCATTTTAAATTACACAAATTCTATCAAACTTGCTCAACCATTTGTGCTCTCACCATCTTATTGAGGAATGCATTCCAACCCTCTATGCAAAAAAAAAAAAAGAAAAAAAAAGCCACTTCTCACCCTCTTGCTCACCACTTCTATTTGCAACATTTCAGGCAAGTACCCCACTCAAGAGCCTCCATAGCTGAGTTGATATAGATGAAGCCCTTTGGTCAGAAAGACCTGAGTTTGATTCCTGTCTATGACACGAGCAAACTTTATCTGGTCTCTTTTGACTAAAGATGAGTTAGCCGGTCTCATCTGGTGAGACCGGCTTTTCAGGTTTTTCATGTGTAGGCATTCGAAACTGGAATCCTATGGATTTCGGTTTCAAACACCTTGTTATTGTACTATAACAACCACCTGTTACTGTATCGTGAAATGTAATCAGATTACAAATCCATACTGACTGTCACAGATAACATTATCCTTGGTTGCCCAATGCTGTAACAATATTAAACTAATTTCTCTAAAATCTTAACAACTACAGAAGAAATACTAACTGGTTTATAGTTTGACATCTCCATTCTACCACCACCCTTATGCAATGGCACTATCTTGTCCTCCTTCCGTTCCTTGGGCACTTTTCTATAAAAGGGCTCTCATTAAAATCCAGGTCAATGGAGCTGTCAGTTTCTTAGCACTGTTGTGTCGGAAAAAAATGATGAGTCACTTTTTTTCCCACCCAACATTAAGTTATCTCAGAAGGAGTGGATAAGGACATGCTTATGCATCTGGATGGGAAACGTACCGACTAATGTCCTAAGAACATGTAAAGATCCAGGTGTGTAAGCTCTGAACAATGTTAAAATAGCCCATGAGTTTAATAGAGAATAGTTGTAAATGAATTAGAATATAAAAATCATGTGTAAATTGCCAAGTAAATATGTATAAGCTAGAGCATATTTTAAGCCATGTAAAAACAGTCCGTGACCACGGCGTCCAATCGGCAGTTGCCGTATGTGTGACGACACCACCGAGTGAGGGAGCTGTTTTGAGGTATAAAGGTTTCGGCGGGGATTCGAATCACTCTCTTTTTCTCTTGTCTCTTGTCTCCGGGTTTCCTGTCGGAGAACTGTGTAGAGCCTGCTCGCCATGTGTAGCAAGAATTCCCCCTTGCTATGTATGCTATGTGGGCCAAGGCTGCAACTACAATGTATTCAGATCCATAAGAAGAAAGAGCCACTGATGAAATCAACGTCAGTGTTCAAATCTGTGTATGAGTGTTTTCGGTTCGTATGGAAACAAAGGAATACCAAGGCCACCATCAGAGAAGATACGTTAAGCAGACCAGAATATCCATTTCAAAGCAAGAACGGTAAGCGTAAGATTTTCTTATGTTAAATGTTGGATTAAAGTAACCGTGGTAGCAGAAGTTAAGGAAGCATACTATTTCCGTGTAGTGCTATAAGAACAGTCAGTGATTTAGACACTTTTGTCTGCGGTTGAGAAGAAAGCATATTAGGCGCCAGGCAAATAGGAGGCCGAGGTCTGAACTGTTTGTGTAATTTAGGAACAGTAATGTTATATGGTTAGAACGTAATTAAATGTTAGCTAAAATTTTGGAGGGAGGATTAAGTAAGAATAAGAAGTATTACCCTAGAGAAGTTCATGTCAGAATTATTGAGTTGGCTTGTGTATATATGCAATATTACATGTGTGATAATATTAGGTAACTTAGTTATAAGAGTCTGAGAATAGATGTACGTATAGAAGTGAGAAATTTGTGTCAAGTAAGGAACTATAATATAGAAGTTTTGGATGTGATTAATTAAGTAAAGGGAACCCAGACTCTTTTAAGATTAAGGATTTCATTAACATGTATACTTGTCTTTGTGCCATAATAAATGTGTTTCTTTATATACAGTCAAATGAGTTTGTCATGCTTTCTGAGGATTGAGCTACCGTTTGAAAATTTACGTGCCGTGCATAAAGGGGGAAACCAATAGTGATATAAGAATCGGGACCACGACTGCATGCCTCATGATCCCTACATTTTCCTTAAATATTCTTCGATAATGTATCAGAGTTTAGTTGCCCCTGGCGCAGTCTTTAATCAATACAAATTTGTCAGCAAATGAATATCTGATATTAAGTGATACAAAGATTAATGTTAACTGTAAGGCTAAAGTAAAGACAGAGTTAGAGATATAACAGTAAGGCAGTCACATAGTCACACATCACACAGACGACACTACACATAAAAGAAGATAAAAGAAGAACATAACAGCACATTTTCTTAAAACACATGGCAAAATTCCATCCAGTCCCACTGCCTCATTGACATCCAGAATACTTAGAATTTGAAACACATCCTCCTCCTTTACTTTCAAATCTTGAATCCTTCCCTTCCCTCTGGTAACAAAATATAATTTTCAAGGATGAAATACAGTAATACCCTGCCTTATGATGCCTCACTTTTCAACAGTCCACTCACATGATCCTTTTTCATTATGACCAATTTATATGATGCTAAATTCATTCATGTGCAATTTTAGGGACATGTGGCTTCCCCCCCCCCCACACACAAATTGTGTGGTTTCATGAACTATTTGTTTATGATGTCATTTCATGCCATGTCTCTCCCTGTGAATTATAAACTGCCTATCACAAAAAAAAAAAAAAAAAAAAAGAAAAGAAATCAGCTAATGCCTTTTATTCCTGTATAGCGAGTAGGAAAGGTCGTTTAGCCCTACTAACTTTTGGAGACTGAGGGGACAGTTCGATCTCCACAAATAGCCAATCAGAGATAACTGGCCCAAGACTACCACTAATTATACATTGCCACCAGTGAAGAGAGGCACTTCTAATAAATAGTATAAACATACTATTAGGATTAGTGACCACCATCTCGTGGTCCATAATACTAATAGTATGTTTTTACTGTCTAAAAATAGTGTGTGTTCTACTTTTGATTTTCTTGAGTTTACGAGACTGAAGGATGGACTCAATGGACCTGAAGTCCTGGCAAACTCAAGGCACTCATTGCAGTAAACCATGTTATGTTTCAACTCAAGGAGCCTAGTTTTATTAAAATTTAGCTGTCAACACAAAAAAAGCGAATCATGCAGAAAAAAAAGAGAACATCTCTTAGCATGAACTTTATCATTATCATCTCCATGGAGTCAGAGACTCATTCAAACAAATACCCATCATACCTCTCTTTAAATTCATTCACTGATGAAGCACTCAAAACCACTTCTGGCAACCCATTCATCACCCTCCAAACAAAAAATCTAGCCTTAGCACCCTTGTTGACCACACTTTTACACAATCTCCATGGGTAACCTCCTATTCTCTCCCCCTCCTTAAATGGACCGAAAAACATCATCAGTGTCTGCTCTATGAAACCCCTTTAATAACACACACACACTCAGGTAGTTATCTCTTAGCAACTGTATAAACTCCAATTCCTTTCTTCCTTGTGACCACTCCTTCTCCCACTCCATCCCCATAGTTAAAATCCCCCATAATAATTACTTGACCTGCACTCATCATGTAAATTTGCAAATGCATACATCCACATTCTCCCTTATACCCCCCCCCCTCCCCATGGATTATGGGAGCAAGCAATTATATATTCATTCTGTTGATCTCTATCACATGCCAAATAGCCTCAAATGAACTGTCCTCTGCATGCCTTCTTCTTGAGGCACTTCTACTCTTTTTTGGCTTCAATTATTTGACTATTGTTGCAAAACTCCTTCCCACATTCTGTCCCCTCTGTCTTCCCTGAAAATACTGTATCCCTTACGTTCTATCCCTATGACTATATCATTCTTACTCAACCAAGTCTCACTAATTCCTATCATTTCTGGCCAAGTTGTGCTAACTAATGCCAAAAATTCGTCACACTTATTCTGAATACTTCTGACATTAGTATAAATCAGTGGTCGCCAAAGAGGTCGATATGATATCTTTAGGGGTCGATTTGGGCTCAGGGGTTGATTGGAGGTCGACAGAAAAATATAAGACATCATTGTATGGGTAATATTTAATTCGGTTAACTTGGATTACCTCCATGACAAAAGACATGGAGGTAATGATCACGCAATTAAAAGTGAATCGTGGGATCAGTACCTCCATCTTACAGGTCCATGAATAGGACCTGTAAGATGGAGTAAGGTCATGAAAATAGTTACTGAGGCCAATCAAGTAGGCCAAAATGATGTGTTTACCAATAAACGGATGTTGGTGGTTCCTGCCGGCCGGCGCAGTGGGAGCGAGATTGCAACACGTGTGTGGTTCTTATTTACTGATACTTACAAGTATTCGATCCCAGTCTCATTTTTGCACATCGACATACAAGTGAGTGTTAATGTTCTAAAATTTATCAACATACATATTATAATTCATTCGTTATTCATTCACGTGAGCAGCACTGGTAGTAATACCAGTGATATTAATACCAGTAGTTTATTAATATCACTAGTAATACCAGTGATAGTAATAGTAATATAATAATATATACTATATTATACATACAATAAACACTGTAACTATAAAATAAACAATCTAAAAACTCACATAAGCGTCTTTTTTTGCTTGTCCTATTAAAATTACGTAATAGTAAAATATAGGAGGTTGATAAAAAGTCAAGAAACTCTTGAAGGGGTCGACGGGCAAATAACTTTGGTGATCCCCTGGTATAAATAAACTGCAAAACTCCCTTCATCCCATAACCTCCCTGTGTGTGAATTAGCCCACTCTGTATATAGTTTACTTTCTGGTAACATTTAATTCCCATTCACAGACATTATTGACCTTAGCACTATTACCAGCTGACTCTATCACTTGCCTCCCCAGAAAATCTCATTTCCCCGTTTTTGACCATTTATCAATAAATGTTCTAACTGCGATGTGCCCAATCCATTTAAGTGCAAACCATCACTCTTAAAAAATTCCTTTCTTATTATTATTATTATTATTATTCAGGCCTCCATGGAGTCAAAAGACTCATTGTGGGAGGTCTTTCCTAGGAAACACAAAGTCTATCATTCCACTCTCTTTCAACTCATTGGCTGTTCTTGCTCCCACCGCTCTATCAGGCAATGCATTCCACGGTTCAACCACCCTCCATGCAAAGAAACCATTCTTCACCCTCTTACTCACAGCTTCCTTTCATTACCTCCAGAGATGGCCCTTTGTCATTGTTCCTTCCTGCTACTCCACCAAGCAAAAGAACTCCCCAGTGGCAGCCCTGTAACTACCTCTCAAGAGTTTAAAAGTCTCAATCATATCACCTCTCCTTCTTCTATCCATCAAACTCTGCAGTCCATTCCCACAGTCTTTCTTCATAACTAACATTATACAGTCCTCAAACCATCTTTTTTATCTGCCTCTGTACCCTTTCCACAGTTAATTTATCCCCTTCAAATCCTGGGGACCAAATTTGAGAACAATAGTCTAAGTGTGGTCTGATCAGGGTCTTATACAATGGAACAATAACTCTTTTATCACTGCAGGTCAGCATCCTTCTCAGTATTGCAGCAATCCTCTGGGTTACCTTCACCACATTTTCAATATGTTCCCTGAATTTCAGGTTTCTATCAATCATCACTGCCAGATCTCTTGTCTCCCCTACTTCATCCAGTACAGCTCCTCCAATTGAGTATGTAGTCTCCCATTGATGTATCCCAAACTTCAAGACTTTACATTTTGCTGAATTAAACCGAAATCCCATTCCTTTTATCAAACTCATTCCAGACATTCATAAAACGAATATTAGTTTCATTTCTGTACAAAAGTTTTTACACAATCTTCATGTGATAACATTTGCTATAATCACTCTTCTGTTTATTTCATCACTGTTAATTCTTGTTAGCACACTTTTAATCTTTCCACTCTTGCTCTTTGTATTCATTGCTATCATCAAGTCTTTCAAATCCTCTCACAGAAAATTTTTCGCTACCTAGATCATTAATTTCCACTACCACAATAATCTCACTCACTCACTCACTCTACACAATGTGCCCATTAAGTAATGAGACAACAATTATTATATCAAAACAAAGAACTATATTTGGAATTGTGAATTACACAGATTCAAAATAATCTCCCTCCAACTCCACATAATGTTTATATCTATCATACAGGTGTTCGAAGGCACAGTGGAAGTCCTATGGAAAAAAGTCGTCTATATCTCTCCTATTTGCCAAATCTGGCAAATAGGGGAGATGTTCAATCATACAGATTGACTTCTTCAATGCCATAGACTGCTTCACAGGCAGTGCACAGAGCATGGGTTTATTGTTATGCAACAGAAAGCAATTGTTGTAAAACAGTTCTTTCCTGTAACGCTGCATGCAGGTGTACAGACAATGCATTACTCCTAAATAATACTGAACGTTCGTGGTGCCCTCAGGAACAAATTTGTGATGGATAATTCCAGCAACAGTTTTAACCAATAGTCAAAACAATGACCATTTTCTTGATATGTGATTTTTGCAACCTGACTTTCTTCTGGTGTTCACGACATTCCATGCTCTGGCATTTCATTTTTGGATTACACTGAAAACATCGTCTTTCATCACAAATGACAATTCTTTGCAACACATCATAAGCTTGATCAATTGCATGGATGAAATTTTGACTACATGCAATCAGCTCTCTCTCTCTCTCTCTCTGTTCACGTGTCAATGTGCATGGCACAAACCTCGAACAAATCCGTTGCTTGTGCAAATCTCTTTCTAAGATTAATCTGGCCATTTCCTTATTGACACCAAGCTGTATAGCAGATAGCCTAGTGGTTATTCACCTGTCATGTGTAACAATTTCCCTAGCTTTCAACATATTTTCATTTGTCTGTGCAGAAACTGGCCGTCCAATGTGTGGTTCATCCTCCAGGGACTCCCTCCCATCTTTAATCAATGAACACCTGTGCATGGCTCAGAGAGAGTCATTGTTGTTTGAGCCATGCACAGGCATTCTTAGTTTACTTCTACAGCAGATTTTCCTAATTTACAGTAAAATTTTATCACAGCTCTTTGCTCCATGATGGAACCTCTGACATGCTCCACTCACACACTCTTACTTCAATGGTTGCCAAACAAAAACTGCTGTCTCACCTAACTTAAAAGTTGCCCTGTGATTACAACACACCCTAGCGGTCAAAACTATAAACACATTTGTTACTTTTATTCAAAGAGCTGTTCTGTAAAAAATTAATCTCATTACTTAACGATCACACTGTGTATCTCTCTGCAACTGCACACCCACAGTCATATCCCTAATCTTAGACTCTGGATAACATGCATTAATAACTCTACCATCTTTCACATCCCTAATTATAGAATCCCCATACAGCACTATATCATTTTTCCTCCTTTTAATCTTCATGCCCTTTACACTTGCTGCTGCTTGTTTTTGTCCCAGTTCTTCTCTCACATTCTTTGATACATCACTTTCTTTTTGTTTTCACTTTGTATATTTTTTCTGCATTTTTCATTCCACTCACACACATACTTAATTCATTACTAAATAATGTCATTATTATTATTATTATTATTATTATAATACAGGTATCTCTATGGAGTCAGAAGACTCATCAAGGGAGACCCAAACTATCTACACAATATCTATCATTCCTCATCTGGAACTCATTTACAAACGAAGCACTCACAACTGAGTCAGGCAACGTATTCCATTCATTCATTACTCTCCAAGTGAAAAACCTAGTCCTCATACAATTTTTAACCATACCCTTACTTAATTTTCAAGGATGACCTCTTATTCTTCCACCACTGTCCCACTGCTGAAATATTTCCCCTGCATCAATCTTATAAAAACCTTTTAGTAACTTAAATGTTTCTATCATATTCCCTCTTCTCTGACTTTCAACCAACCTGTGTAATCCACAACTCTCAATCTATCAATGTAGGGAGCATTCCTTACCCCACTCACCAACTTGGTCACTAGCATCTGAATCTTTTCTACCACATTCTCATCTCCAAGGAATCTAGGCGACCAGACCTGAGAACAGTAATTCAGATATGGATGTATCAGTGCCTTATAAAGAGGAATAATAACTTCTTTATCTCTGCATGTTAGTGTGTTCTTCAATAACCAAGTAATCCTATAAGCTATCTTGGACATCTTAGTAATATGGCCTCTGAACTTCAACTCTCTATCTACTAACACCCCCAAGTCCTTAACCTCATCAGTCTCTTGGAGTACTGTTCCATCAATGTAGTACACAGCTTGTAATCTTTTAATCCCAAATTGCATAACTTTACACTTTTCCACATTGAACTGATATTCATTATCTTTTGCCCACATTGCCAGCTTCTGTGAGCAAGAGGGTGAAGAGTGGTTTCTTTGCATGGAGGGTGGTTGAACCATGGAATGCATTGCCTGATGGAGTGGTGAGAGCAAGAACGGTCAATGAGTTTAAGGAGTGGTATGATAGACTTTGTGTTTCTTAGGGGGGGAGGGGACCTCCCCTCAATGAGTCTTGACAGACTTTATGTTCTTAGGAAGGACCTCCCACGATGAGTCTTTTGACTCCATGGAGTCCTGAATAATAATAATAATAATAATAATAAATAATTATTGTGCTACCCAACTTTGCATCATCAGTAAACAACTGAATATCTCTCTTCAAGTCATTTCCTATATCATTTATGTACAAATGAAACAATAATGGCCAAGCACAGAGCCTTGAGGCACACCACTGGTTATCTGCTTCATCCTGGACTCTGTTCCTCGATACACTAATTTTTGGTATCTGTCCATGAGCCATTCTCTTATCCACATCAAAAGTTTAATATCCCCATTTGTTCTAATTTGTGTAACAGTATTCCATGGAGTATCTTGTCAAAAGCCTTAGCAAAATCTAGCAGTATCATTGTATAGCCATTTCCCTTGTCCAACTCAGCTGTCACTCTATTAATAAAAAAGTTAATAAATAACTAAGGCAAGACAGACCTGTAACAAAACCCATGTTGGCTCCCATAAAGTATCATATTCTTATCCACCCATTCCTGAATTCTGTCTTTAACCAACTTTTCCAATACTTTTACCACCACTCCCAAGATGGTGAGTGGTCTGTAATTTGCTACTGCAGTCTTAGAGCCTCCTTTATGGAAAGGAACAATTTTATCTTCCTTCCACTCCTTAGGGACCAGAGCTCAAACTTAAGTTAAATAGCCTGGCAAGAAATGTTGACAATTCCTTTTCACATTGAAGTAATAGCTGAGCTGACATTCCATCCAAACCTACAGCAGTATTTGCATTTAAATTCTGCAATATCCTAAGTACCTCTGACTCGTTAACTTCAATTCTCATATCATTGAAGTTATTGCTACAGAAGACACAGAAACATTCTCACTTGGGTGATAGACTTTTGAAAACTAATCATTCAGTAACTCTACTATTACATCTGATTCAGTCACCTCAATACCATCAGAACCCACTAAGGTTATCCGTCCAAAGTCATTCTTCCTTTTACTTGCCAGGAAACAGAAGAATTCTTTGGAACTTCCTTTGACCTGCTTGGCTTAGATCTTCTCATAATGTGATTTAGCCTTCCTTATTATGTTGGTAACCTTTTTAGCCTGAGCTTTTGAACTGCTCGTGAGTGTACTGATCACTTTTCTCCTTGTAACCTTTCACCTTTCTCCATAACATTTTCTTTTTTTTGCAGATCAAGCCTAATACTACTACTCATCCATCTAACACCTACCTTATTTATCTTTCTGACCATGGGAATACATTCCGATATTGCTTCCCTCAGATACTCACTGATTATATCTCATACACTGCTAACATCTTTCGACTGCAAATTTTTATGCCATGGGACAGCTGTAAGTTGCTTCCAAAGCTTGTTATAATTACCTAACCTGAAGTTCTATATATATCCTTTCTTAAGAGAAAAATCCATAATTTTGCAACCTCCAAGTCAATACCGCATGATCACTCTCACCAATTGGAAGTAACATGGACACCTTACTCATTCTGATTCATTATCATTCTCCCTTTTTAGCTCTATATAAAAAATAACCATATATTTCTTAAGTGACGTTTTTATCATGTAGCATCCATTATGCTACATGGCAAAAAAAGTTTAAAAAAAAACCATTTCGTATTGTTAATGCTTGCTCTATTCCACTGATTTGTGGAATTGGTTTCATCTTTGTGAAACTTAATCTGAAGTGCATTATCACAAACTGTAAGCAAAATATAGGTCACATTAAATGCATTAAATGCATAAGGGAAAGCATGATGGTAGAGTACTGCTAATGATAAGTGATGACCTATGTCCTCTAAGAGTGGAGGTTTTGGAAAGCAGTGACACTAATGATTTTGAAAGCATATAGCGTGAGGTAGAGGCGGGCAAGACAGGATATTTAGTGGGGTGTTGCTAGAGACCAAGGAGCACGGAGGGTGGGGACCAGGAGATGTTTAGACAGTTGAGTTTGGCAAGTGCAAGAAGAATGATTATTATGAGAGATTTTTACTACAGCAGTATAAATTGGGGAGAGGATGATTCATGTAGCAATAAGGGAATGGAATTTCTAGAATTCTTGAGGGACAAATGTCTTAGGCAACATACAGGGAACAAGAGGTTCAAGAGTTTTGGATTTGGTCATAGCATCAGACGACTTGAAAATAACTGAGATGACATCTCTCCCACCAGTTGAAGAGAGTGACCATATGGTTTTGACTTAGAAAATGAATAGACATGCAGGAGTATCAAAGAGACGGGAATGTATGTGGAATTATAAGGCAGGTGATTATAATAGTCTAAGACATCAACTTGGGGAAGTTTCATGGAGGGAGGAATTGGAAGGCTGGAATATCATTAGTGCGTGGGAAATTGTGAAAGAATATTTGTTAGCAGCAATTGTAAGTTGTATACCACGAGTGAAGAACAGGACACAATTTGGAGTAAAGTGGATGACAAACAATATATTAAACAGGAATTGCATTCAAAAAAGAGGCTATGGAAGAGATATAAGGAGACAGGTGAAGAGAAGATGTATGAAGAATATAAGACACAGGCCACAAGAGTGACTGGTATGATAAGGAAGGCGAAACTGGAATATGAGAGGAGATTTGCCCTAAGATCCAAAAAAAATCCTAGTGAATTTTTTAGCTATGTGGCTAGTAGGAGGAGATATGACTGTGGAAGAATGATATTGTGGGATAAAAATGGGAATAGAGTGACTGATGCAGAGGACATAGTGGAATTGTTCAATGAACACTTTATTCAAGTATTTTATCCTGGAGGAGTCAGTTTTAATACTAGAGGGATAGGGCAGGTTTGAGGTTTTAGAAGCACAGGAGGAGAGTTCAAATACTGAGTACTCTGGATGTTAGTAAAGCTGTGGAACTGGATGGTATTTCACCATGAGTTTTGAGAGAATGTGCTAGGGAACTGACAGTGCCTTTGACCTGGCTTTTCAATGAAAGTCTGGCTGCTGGAAAGGTGCCCATGGAATGGAAGGAAAGTAAGATAGAGCCATTGCATAAGGGGAGTAGCAGACTGGAAGTGACTAATTATAGGCCAGTTTCTGTGTCATCAGTAGTGGTTAAGATCTTGGAGAAAGTAGTGAGGGACCATATACAACACTGGGCAGATGAGGGTAATGATATCTGTGAGTCAACATGGATTTGTTAAGGGGCGCTCTTGTTTTAGCAATATGCTAGTCTTTTATAATAAGTTTCAAGAGCATCAGATGAGGGAAAGGCATATACTGCCATTTTCTTAGACTTAGCAAAGACATTTGACAGGATGCCACATGATAAGCTGATAATTTAAGTTGTCATGGATGTGACAACTTAAATTCATCTGACATAATGACATCCATGATGTCAGATTGGTCAACTGGATTCAGGATTGGCTGTCCAATAGGTATCAGAGAGTTGTGTATGGTGGGACAGTTTCAAGGAGGCAGAGGGTTACAAGTAGTGTCCCATAGGGCTCAGTACTGGGACCTATAATGTTTAACCTTTGACATCAATGACATTGTCAGTGGATTGCAAGGGGATATTCAGTTGTTTGCAGATGATGCAAAGTTAGGAAGAATTATTAGTAATAGTGCAGATGTGGTAGCCCTGCAAGAGGATTTGAATAAGCTAGATAGATGGGCAAATGAATGGAGGTGTCGGTTTAATGCAGCAAAATGTAAGATCTTGAGGTTTGGAAAACATCGATGGTGCACTACATACTCTATGGGAGGAGTTATACTGGAGGAAGTCGGGGAGACAAGAGATCTGGGGTTGATGATTGATAGAAACCTGAAATTTAGGGGACATATTGCAAAGGTGGTGAAGGTAACACAGAGGATTTCTGCAATCATGAGAAGGACACTGACCCAGAGATAAAAGGGTTATCATTTTTGTTGTGTACCCTGATCAGACCACACTTAGACTATATGATAAATTAACTGTGGAAAGGGTACAAAGGTGGATAACAAAGATGGTTTCAGGACTGTACAATTATGAGGATCGGCTGAGGGAATGTGGACTGCAGAGTTTGGTGGATAGAAGGAGAGGTGATATGATTGAGACTGTTGAAAGGTAGTTACAGGGTTGACACTGGGAGTTCTTTCGCTTGGTTTAACAGAGGGAAGGAGTGGTGACAAGAGGCCATCTCTGGAAGTTACGAAAGGAAACCGTGAGCAAGAGGGTGAGGAGTGGTTTCTTTTCATGGAGGGTGGTTTAACCATGGAATACATTGCCTGATGGAGTGGTGGGAGTGAGAATGGGAAATGAGTTTAAGGAATGGTATGATAGACTTTGTGTTTCTTAAGGGGGACCTCCCCTCGATGAGTCATGATAGACTTTGTATTTCTTAGGAAGTACCTCCCACGATGAGTCTTTTGACTCCATGGAGACCTGGATAATAATATAATAATAATAATAATTAATTTATTGAACGTAATATTTCCTCTGATTTGTGTAATGGCTTTCATCTCAGTGAAACTTCGTCTGAAGTGGATTATCACAAGCTGTAAGAGAAATATAGGTTACATTAAGTGCATAATTAATTTATTGAAGTAATCTTTGCTCTGTAGCTCTCATAGTTTACCTATTATTATTTTTGTACCATTTTCAATACTAATTGCCATAGCAAATAGCTTAGCCAATAAAATTAAAGCATGTAATTATTTCATTATTATTGTCGTTGTTATTTTTTACTTTTACGAAGTACTTATTATGACACAGATGAAATTCCTTTATTATAGCAATAACACTTAATAGATAATGTAACAGATAACTTTGCATTAATAATACAATAAGTCATCCCTCAACTTACGTCTGTTTGAGTTACGTCCTTTCGAAGATACATCCATTAACCCATAAGGGAATAAATAGCATTTTCGGCTATACTTTCGGACAAGACTCAAGCCAACATAAGGTAAGGCACGCAGAGTAGCAACCTTCCTTGGCAGTCAGAACGTGTCTTCAACAGTTCCTCTGTTTTGTGTTTTGAGAAATGGATTATTTGTGTATTTATCGTTAAATATTTCGCATGGTCCCTACACACATGCACAATCAAAAAATCTAGTGAATATTCACAGAAAAAGAGGTGAGCAATTGATCTTGAAATGAAGTTGCAAGTTCGGATGGTCTCATTCTACAGTGATGACCATTTTGAAAAATAAGGATAAAATCGTAGAGGCTGTGAAAGGATCTGCTTCCATTAAATCGACGATAGTATCGAAGTAACGACAAGGTCCTATTGGTGATATGGAAAAGCTACTTGCATCATGGATAGAGTGTTGTGTCCCTACCTACAATTATTAAACTTTCTTTTATCCTTTCAAGTGAATCTCTACTTATCTTTATTCAAAACTTAGCCATGTACGAGATATTACAAAATTCAAATATTTAAGCTTTTTCTCCCCTTAGTGTCCCTAATATTTATATTATACTGTGCCTTTCAGGACATTTAGTTTAAGATATATAATTCAAAAACAAGGAGCAATCACAAAATTATATCTGAGTGTGAAACTATTATGCAGTCGTGACCCTTTTTCTCGTAACTTAACACATTAATTTCCCACGTGATTAGGTTCGTACATTTTTCAAGTGGTGCATTAGGCAGCAATTTCAGACAACTGTATTATCAATGAACAAAAGTTTATTTAAAATCTTAGACATGGTACAATTCAATTTCTATTATACAAAACACAATTCAATACTAAGAATAAAATTACAAAATTACACAAGGAAAATACATGTACTAGGGCAAAATCCTATATGGGAATTTGCGATCATGCCATCATAACAGATTTTATACATATAAATATTATTATTATTATTATTATTATTATTATTCAGGCCTCCAAGCAGTCAAAAGACTCATCGAGGGAGGTCATTCCTAAGACATAAAGTCTGTCAAGACTCACTGAGGGGAGGTCCCCCCCTGAGAAACACAAAGTCCATCATACCACTCTTTAAACTCACTGACCGTTCTCACTCCCACCACTCCATCAGGCAATGCATTCCACGGCTCAACCACCCTCCACACAAAGAAACCTCTCCTTACCCTCTTGCTCACAGTTTCCTTTCGTAACTTCCAGGGATGGCCTCTTGTCATCACTCCTTCCCGCTGATCAACCAAGCGAAAGAACTCCCCAGTGTCAACCCTGTAACCACCTCTCAACAGTTTAAAAGTCTCAATCATATCACCTCTCCTTCTTCTATCCACCAAACTCTGCAGTCCACATTCTCTCAGCCGATCCTCATAACTATCCTTGTACAGTCCTGAAACCATCTTTGTCATCCGTCTTTGTATCCTTTCCACAGTTAATTTATCCCCTTCAAATCCTGGGGACCAAATCTGAGAACAATAGTCCAAGTGTGGTCTGATCAGAGACTTATACAACGGAATGATAACCCTCTTATCTCTGCAGGTCAGTGTCCTTCTCATAATAGCAGAAATCCTCTGTGTTACCTTCACCACCTTTGCAATATGTCCCCTAAACTTCAGGATTCTATCAATCATCAACCCCAGATCTCTTGTCTCCCCTACTTAATCCAGTATAACTCCTCCCATAGAGTATGCAGCATCCCATCGATGTTTCCCAAACCTCAAGACCTTACATTTTGCTGCATTAAACTGACACCCCCATTCATTTGCCCATCTATCTAGCTTATTTAAATCCTCTTGCAGGGCTACCACATCTGCACTATTACTAATAATCCTTCCCAGCTTTGCATCATCTGCAAACAACTGAATATCCCCCTGCAATCCACTGGCTATGTCATTGATATAAAGGTTAAACAATATAGGTCCTAGTACTGAGCCCTGTGGGACCCCACTTGTAACCCTCTGCCTCCTGGAAACTGCTCCACCATACACAACTCTCTGATACCTATCAGACAGCCAATCCTGAATCCAGTTGACCAATCTGACATCCAGACCCATGTGCTGCAACTTAAATATCAGCTTATCATGTGGCACCCTGTCAAATGCCTTTGCCAAGTCTAAGAAAATTGCAGTATATGCCTTTCCCACATCTAATGTTCTTGTAACTTTATTATAAAAGGCTAGCATATTGCTAAAACAAGAGCGTCCTTTCACAAATCCATGTTGATTCTCACAGATAACATTACCCTCATCTGCCCAATGCTGTACACGGTCCCTCACTACTTTCTCCAAGATCTTAACAACTACTGATGACACACAGACTGGCCTATAATTAGACACTTCCAGTCTGTTACCACCCTTATGCAATGGCACTATCTTACCTTCCTTCCATTCCCTGGGCACCTTTGCCAAAGCCAGACTTTCATTGAAAAGCCACATTAAAGGTACTGTCAATTCCCTAGCACATTCTCTCAAAACTCGTGGCGATATACCATCCTGTACCACAGCTTTACTACATCCAGAGTACTCAGTATCTGAAACACACTCTCCTCCTGTACCTCCAGACCTCGTACCAGTCCTATCCCTCTAGCATTAAAACTGACTCCTCTAGGATGAAATACTCCAATAAAGTGTTCATTGAACAATTCCACTATGTCCTCTGCATCAGTCACTCTATTCCCATTTTTATCCCACAATATCATTCTTCCACAGTCATTTCTCCTCCTACTGGCCGCATAGCTAAAAAATTCCCTAGGATCTTCTTTGGATCTTAGGGCCAATCTCCTCTCATATTCCAGTTTCGCTTTCCTTACCACACTAGTCACTCTTCTGGCCTGTATCTTATATTCCTCATGCATCTCTTCACCTGTCTCCTTATATCTCTTCCATAGCCTCTTTTTTGCATGCAATTCCTGTTTAATATTGTTTGTCATCCACTTTACTCCAAATTGCGTCCTCTTCTTCATTCGTGGTATACAACTTACCATTGCTGATAACAAATATTCTTTCACAATTTCCCATGCACTGGTGATATCCCAGCCTTCCAATTCCTCCCTCCATGAAACTTCCCGAAGTTGACGTCTAAGACTATTATAATCACCTGCCTTATAATTCCACATAAGTTCCCGTCTCTTTGATACTCCTGCATGTCTATTCATTTTCCAAGTCAACACCATATGGTCACTCTCTCCAACTGGTGGGAGAGACATCAACTCAGTTATTATCAACTCTTCTGATGCTATAACCAAATCCAAAATTTTTGAACCTCTTGTTCCCTCTGTTACAAGTTGCCTAAGACATTTGTCCCTCAAGAATTCTAGAAATTCCATTCCCCTATTGCTACATGCATCTTCCTCTCTCCAATTTTTACTACTGAAGTTAAAATCTCCCATAACAATCATTCTTCTTGCACTTGCCAAACTTAGCTGTCTAAACATCTCCTGGTCCCAATCCTCTGTGCTCCTGGGTCTGTAGCAACACCCCACTAAATATCCTGTCTTGCCTCCCTCTACCTCACACCATACGCTCTCAAAATCATTTGTCTCACTTCCTTCCAAATTCTCCACTCTTAGAGGACATAGGTCATCACTTATCATAAGCAGTACCCCACCACCATGCTTTCCCCTCCTATCCTGATGAAAAATGCTATACCCAGCGACTTCTATACCTGTTGTTATATCCCCTTCTGTCAACCACGTCTCAGTGATCGCAATAATGTTTGGCCAGGCTGATGCTATCTGCGCCACCAATTCCTCTCCCTTATTCCGGATACTCCTGGCATTAGTCCTGGAACAAATTTACATTTTACCTAACCTTATACTAGTCAGAATGCTCTATATTGCTATAATACCACAGACATTTATATTTATATTCAGTTTACCTTATCTGACTTTCAAAACAAATCAATATAGGTTAAACTATCCTTTCGCTATGCCCATACATAAATTTGATCTTTAAGACACTTTGATATGAAATACCATGTGCATATATAAATCTCTAGCACATGAATGCTTATCAAATAATACAAGCTAGTTTACTCTCATTCTACTCTGACTTGTACCAAAGTTCTAGTTTATCTTCGACTGTCCAGTAATTAACAATGATTGCAACTATATGCGATTTCAAATGATACAAGATCTTACAGTACCTTTCTAGGATGAACCTGGTTTTAATGATCTATACCTTTCGTGCTTGAATTAAGGACATGCATAGGATCTCCTATATTATCACTATGGAACTCATCACGTGGGCACGGACTTCTGTATGGATTTTCTTTCCCTTTTTTTTTTTTCTGGATGATGAAATACATAGACAATTTCTTCCTTCTTATAACTATACGACATTCCTCGTCTCTTGCAATAGAAATACGGAATCGAATCCCTGCACACTTTGTTTCCTTGTTGTGTTGGATGGAGATATCTCTTACGCCGTCACTCAGGAAAACCGCGTGTTACCTATACGAAAATTTCGTGAAGAAACTCCGAGGGGAAAAAACCCTCGTGGGGGGGTCCTCACCCTTTTATCTGCATGGCTCCTATTGGCACCTTCTTCAATTTCTTCCCCCCCCCACTGGAGTCGATTCTACTCAGCAAGTAAAGTCGCGTTTTTCTGTCCAAAACATGCTACGGTTCCTTTACACGCGACTCTCACGTGACGACGTTTCACTTCAGGAATTGACCTTAAGCGATCGTCATTTGTTTTAAGCTAGCCTCTATGCTAAATTAATCTCCTTTTTAGAATTTACTTGAAATTTTAATCTCCCTTTTTCAAGTGTTAAACTAGCCTCTCACATATAAATTCCTATCACTAATCTTCTTTGTCTTACTTAACCTATTTTTTTTCCATATCCTTTCTTTTTGTAATAAGATTCCCTTTTTTATTATTTAGTTAAATAAACAACTTCTGCTATAATTATTTTACTTGGATGCAAGCATATTTTCTGTCTTTAAATATTTTGTATTAGCAATTACATAGGACTTTATATTTTTATTTTCTTGTTACACCATGATAACTTAAATTCTTTACCTTCTTGGTTATCAGGGTGTAACAAGAGGACCTGAACCAAAGGTTCGTACCCCTTAGTGTTGTAACCATAACTGCTAAGGCACTAAGTATCTTCAACATGTTGAAGGAGAAAGCAGAACCCGATTATGACTACAAATTCAATGCTTCTTCCAGTTGGTTCATGAGATTCAAGCAGCGTTTTGTGCTGCATAATGTGAAAATGTATGGGAATCTGCAAGTGCTGAGAAGACTGCCAAGGAGTTTGGTGAAAAATTGGATAAAATTATTACGGAGGAAAATTATTTGCCACAGCAAATATTTAATAATGATGAGACGTCCTTGTTTCGGAAAAAAATGCCCGAGCAGACAATTCATCCACAAAAAGCAAAAATCTATGCCTGGTTTCAAAGCTCTTAAAGACCATATTACGATTCTGTTAGGCGGTAATGTGGCTGGATATAAACTGAAACCATTTGTAATATGGCACAGTGAGAATCCACGAGCCTTCAAAAACATTAGGAAGCATACACTTACAGTATTTCATTATTGAAGAAACAAGAAGCCATGGAGGACTCAAAAATTGTTTTGAGGATTTTGTTTGTGGATGCTTTAATCAACTGTCGTGCGAGTGAAATGGAAAGCTATTGTGTGAAAGAAAATCTAGAATTTAAAATTTTATTAATTCTAGATAATGCTCCAGGTCATTTGTCTTATACGTCTTATAGCAGTGAACTTCGCGAAGTTCAAGGTCATGTTTCCCCCTCCAAACACTAATTAAAATCACAGTATACTTATTACGGTTAAGTCCCTAACCCCTATAACTCTGTTGATTTAATGTATCGACTTACGTCCGACTCGAGTTACGTCCTGCCGGATGGAACGGAACCCTGACGTAAGTCGAGGGATGACTGTAATAATAATAAATTTTTAATAGTACATAATAATAATAATTGGAAGCATTGCACATGTTGTGAAGTTATCACATTGGATAATGGCAATGATGCAGAAGACCCTGATGTGCAGAAATAAAGAGACTATGATACCATTATATAAGGCCTTGATCAGGCCTCATATGGATTATTGTGCACAGATTTGATCACTGGATTTTCATGGTGATGAGAATATATTAGAATGGGTCCAGAGAGGATTCACAAATGTGGTGAGGAATAGGAGGAGGAGGGGGATATCATTGAGACATATAAGTTAGTCAGGCATTGTTATCAGGTTGACATAGAATATGAGAGGAGGGGGTAGAACAAGAGGCCATCTCTGGAAACTCTATAAGGAGGATATAAGTAGAGGAAGGAGGAACAAGTTCTTTAGATGGAGAGCGGCTGGTGAGTGGAATGCCTTGCATGAGTGTGTTGTGAATGTAGACACATTGAACATTGATGAGTCTGACTCCATGGAGGTCAGATGTTAATAATAATAATAATATTAATATATAAAAATTTCTCACATGATTATCCAGCTCTTTTACAATTGAAGGTGCAAAATAGGCCGAATTTAGGGATCAAGATAATCACTATTACTTACTCCTGATATCATTATTTTCAAAAACCCAAACCAACAAGTCAGCATTTCCCCACCCTTAAATTATAACTTCTAGTCAATAAGGAGCTACTGTATAATAAATTATAGCTTCTTATGATAATGTGGTATCCTAATGTTAACTAACTAAGACTTAACCTTGTAATATTATCGTGATATCATTTGAATGGATTGATAATGACATTACACAGGGTAATGATTAGTACAAAGGCATGTTGAAATGCATGTAATACGTGAATGTAAGAAGCATCAGGATTAAAGGTGAGACGTTTTTGGCATTGGTCACTTGATTTGGCCAAAAATTATAGGCATCAGTGAGACATGGTTTTCTGAAAATGATATAGCTACAAGGGATAGAATTTAAAGCATTTTGCATTTTCTAGGAGGATAGAAGGAACCGGACAGGAAATGGGGTAGTATTGTTGATGATAGCTGAAGAATTAAAACCAACAAAATTAGAATTAAAGAGGATTTTAGGTCTGAAGGACATGGTTTATTTGAGGATGTCCAGTGTGAGTTCTAGGCAAACAGGATAAAATATGTGGTTGAATGCTGCTGTAGACCAGAGGGTACACAGGAAAATTAGCACAATGAGTGTTCACCAAACAATTATTATGGAAGACTATGGGGACATCAATTGGAGGGAGGAAAGGGGCATAGCAAGATGGAAGTGGGATTTATACAGTTGCTAAGGGATAACAACATGTTATAGAGGGGACAAGGGGTTTGATGGTGCTGGATGTGATAATAACATCAAAAGATATATGCTTTTATTATTATTATTATAATTCAGGCCTCCATGGAGTCAAGAGACTCATCATGGGAGGTTGTTCTTAGGAAACGCAAATTCTATCATACTACTCCTTGAACTCATTGACCATTCTTGCTCTCACAACTCTCTCAGGCAATGCATTCCACGGTTCAACCACCCTCCATGCAAAGAAACTGCTACTCACCCTCTTGCTCACAGCTTCTTTTTGTAACCTCCAGGGATGGTCCCTTGTCATCACTCCTTCCCACCATTCCATCAAGCAAAAGAACTCCCCAATGTCTACCCTGTAAATGCCTATCAATAGTTTAAAATTCTCGATCATATCACCTCTTCTTCTTCTATTCACCCAACTCTGCAGTACACATTCCCTCAGCCGATCCTTATAACTAACATTGTACAATTCCTGAAACCATCTTTGTTATCTGCCTCTGTACCCTTTCCACAGTTAATTTATCCCCTTCAAATCCTGGGGACCAAATTGGAGAAAATAGTCCAAGTGTGGTCTGATCAGGGTCTTATACAACAGAAGGATAAATCTTTTATCTCAGCAGGTCAGTATCCTTCTCAGTATTGCAGCAATCCTCTGGATTAATTCACCACCTTTAAAATATGCTCCCTGAATTTCAGTTTTCTATCAATCATCACACCCAGATCTCTTGTTTCCCCTACTTCCTCCAGTACAGCTCCTCCAATCGAGTATGGCCTCCCATCGATAGATCCCAAACTTAAAGACTATACATTTTGCTGCATTAAACCGACGCCCCCCATTCATTTGTCCATGTCTAGTTTATTCAAATCCTCTTACAGGGCTACCACATCTGCACTATTACTAATAATTCTTCCAAGCTTCAAATCATATGCAAAGAACTGTATATTCCCTTGCAATCCATTGACGATGTCATTGATATAAAGGTTGAACAATACAGATCCCAGTACTGAGCACTGTGAAACCTCACTTGTAACCTTCTGCTTCCTTGATATTGCCCCACCATACACAACTCTCTGATACCTATCAGCCAGCCAATCCTGAATCCATTTGACTAACCCGACATTTAAACCCATGAGCTGCAACATAAATATCAGCTTATCATGTGGCACCCTGTCAAATGTCTTTGCAAAATAAAAAAAAATGGCAGTAATGCCTTTCCCTCATCAACTGCTCTTGTCACTTTATTATAAAAGGCTACTAAAGCAAGAGCACCTCTTAACAAATCCATGTCGATTCTCACAGATAACATTACCCTCATATGCCCAGCGCTGTATATAGTCCCTTAGTAATTTCTACAAGACCTTAACTACTGATGACATACAAACTGGCCTATAATTAGACACTTCCAGTCTGCTACTGCCCTTATTCAATGGCACCATCTTACCTTCCTTCTATTCCTTGGATACCTTTCCTGCAGGCCAGACTTTTATTGAAGAGCCAGGTCAATGGAGCTGTCAGTTCTTTAGAACATTCTCTCAAAACTGTGGCTCATATTTCTAGTCTACAATCAGTCAGTCATCATAGTTTACTGTGTCATGGTCAGCACAAGTCTTGAGCTGTAGAAGAGTTAGTTTTGTTTTCCTTTGTGCAATATGTAAAAGTCATTACTTTTTGTACGTTTTTTCAGTTATAAATATTATTTTTTCTCTGTTTTTATTTCACTTTTTTTTTATAATGAGGATGCTGGTCAGGTATAGGTAGTATATGTAGTCAATTGTACACTTTCAAAATGTGACATTAATTTGTTGGTTCGTTTTGGGAAAGTGCTTATGAGAACTTGAAAAAAAGAATGTGTATTATACATGCATAGTCTACCATATGGGTATACAGCATACTGTACATATATACACTGCTGCAGTCTGGTAGAGTATATGTAAAGAATTTGCTTATCATTTACTCACCTTCTAGACTTCAGTGTGCACATGGGTGTCTAGATGAGCATTTAAAAGACCCACAAGGGCAAAACATGATTATTAGTATTTATTAGCAGTACCATTTACTACATACTTGGTTAATGCTGACACAGAGTAGGAAGAGAGAAAGAATTTAGGGAGTATGAGTGAGAGGTATGAGGGTGCTAGAAGAGGAGAGAATGGAAACGGTAGGAGAGATGGAATGAGAGAGAGGTATGGGAATGCTAGAAGACGAGAGGATGGAAACAGTAGTAGGAGAGACAGAATGAGAGAGGGATATGGAAGTGCTAGAAGTGGAGAAAATGGAAACAGTAGGAGAGAGGGAATGAGAGAGATGTATGGGAGTACTAGAAGAGGAGAGAATGGAAACAGTAGAAGAGAGAGGTATGGGAATGAAAGAAGAGGAGAGAATGAAAACAATAGGAGCGAGGGAATGGTAAGAGGTATAATGTATGGCGACTCAATGATCCGTGGTGTTCAAGATAGGATGCGTGAGGAGTGTTTGCCAGGAGGAAGAATAGAAAGGGTGGCTATGGCAATTAAGAGAGGTGAAAGGGTGGATGAGATGATTGTGATGGTAGGAACGAATGACTTGAGTGGTAATGTAAGTCGGGCAGCGACAGATATGAGATTTTTGCTTGAGACTGTACGGAAGAAGACAGAGAGAGGAAAAATAGTGTGCATGTTACCTAGGTATGATAATGATGAGCTGAGCAGAAGAGTGGTGATATTGAATGGCATAATAGCGAGAATGTGTGACAAGAGAGGACTGGTATATGTGGATGCTTGGAGTGCGTTTGAGGAAAGAGAGGAATTGTATGCGAGAGACCGTTTACATTTGAATGAGGAAGGACGTAGGCATCTGGAGAGATTGCTGTTCTGAACGAGTCAGTGTGTCCCAGGGAGGATGATAGCATGGGTGGCCTCTTGTGGGAATGGATACTTGGGAGAAGGGAGATAATGTCAGGTAACACTGAGCCCAGTGGAGTCTAGAAGGGATAATGCTGGGTATAGAAACACTGGCATTTATATGCTTTATACTAATGCCAGCAGTATCCGGAATAAGGGAGAGGAATTGGTGGCGCAGATAGCATCAGCCTGGCCAAAAATTATTGCGATCACTGAGACGTGGTTGACAGAAGGGGATATAACAGCAGGAATAGAAGTCGCTGGGTATAGCATTTTTCATCAGGATAGGAGGGGAAAGCATGGTGGTGGGGTACTGCTTATGATAAGTGATGACCTATGTCCTCTAAGAGTGGAGAATTTGGAAGGAAGTAAGACAAATGATTTTGAGAGCGTATGGTGTGAGGTAGAGGTAGGCAAGACAGGATATTGGGGTGTTGCTACAGACCCAGGAGCACAGAGGATGGGGACCAGGAGATGTTTAGACAGCTAAGTTTGGCAAGTGCAAGAAGAATGATTGTTATGGGAGATTTTAACTTCAGTAGTATAAATTGGAGAGAGGAAGATGCATGTAGCAATAGGGGAATGGAATTTCTAGAATTCTTGAGGGACAAATGTCTTAGGCAACATGTAACAGAGGGAACAAGAGGTTCAAAAGTTTTGGATTTGGTTATAGCATCAGAAGAGTTGATAATAACTGAGTTGATGTTTCTCCCACCAGTTGGAGAGAGTGACCATATGGTGTTGACTTGGAAAATGAATAGACATGCAGGAGTATCAAAGAGACGGGAACTTATGTGGAATTATAAGGCAGGTGATTATAATAGTCTTAGACGTCAACTTCGGGAAGTTTCATGGAGGGAGGAATTGGAAGGTCGGGATATCACTAGTGCGTGGGAAATTGTGAAAGAATATTTGTTATCAGCAATGGTAATGGTAAGTTGTATACCACGAGTGAAGAAGAGGACGCAATTTGGAGTAAAGTGGAGGACAAACAATATTAAACAGGAATTGCATGCGAAAAAGAGGTTATAGAAGAGATATAAGGAGACAGGTGAAGAGATGCATGAGGAATATAAGACACAGGCCAGAAGAATGACTAGTGTGGTAAGGAAAGCGAAACTGGAATATGAGAGGAGATTGGCCATAAGATCCAAAGAAAATCCTAGGGAATTTTTTAGCTATGTGGCCAGTATGAGGAGAAATGACTGTGGAAGAATGATATTGTGGGATAAAAATGGGAATAGAGTGACTGATGCAGATGACATAGTGGAATTGTTCAATGAACACTTTATTGGAGTATTTCATCCTAGAGGAGTCAGTTTTAATGCTAGAGGGATAGGACTGGTTCGAGGTCTGGAGGTACAGGAGGAGAGGATGTTTCAGATACTAAGTACTCCGGATGTCAGTAAAGCTCTGGGACTGGATGGTATTTCACCATGAGTTTTGAGAGAATGTGCTAGGGAACTGACAGTGCCTATAACGTGGCTTTTCAATGAAAGTCTGGCTTTGGCAAAGGTGCCCAGGAAATGGAAGGAAGGTAAGATAGTGCCATTGCATAAGGGTGGTAACAGACTGGAAGTGTCTAATTATAGGACAGTCTGTGTGTCATCAGTAGTTGTTCAGATCTTGGAGAAAGTAGTGAGGGTCCGTATACAGCATTGGGAAGATGAGGGTAATGTTATCTGTGAGAATCTACATGGATTTGTGAAAGGACGCTCTTGTTTTAGCAATATGCTAGCCTTTTATAATAAAGTTACAAGAACATTAGATGAGGGAAAGGCATATACTGCAATTTTCTTAGACTTGGCGAAGGCACTTGACAGGGTGCCACATGATAAGCTGATATTTAAGTTGCAGCACATGGGTCTGAATGTCAGATTGGTCAACTGTATTCAGGATTGGTTGTCTGATAGGTATCAGAGAGTTGTGTATGGTGGAGCAGTTTCCAGGAGGCAGAGGGTTAAAAGTTGGGTCTCACAGGGCTCAGTACTAGGACCTATATTGTTTAACCTTTATATCAATGACATAGCCAGTGGATTGCAGGGGGATATTCAGTTGTTTGCGGATGATGGAAAGCTGGGAAGGATTATTAGTAATAGTGCAGATGTGGTAGCCCTGCAAGAGGATTTAAATAAGCTAGATAGATGGGCAAATGAATGGGGGTGTCAGTTTAATGCACCAAAATGTGAGGTCTTGAGGTTTGGGAAACATCGATGGGATGCTGCATACTCTATGGGAGGAGTTATACTGGAGGAAGTACAGGAGACAAGAGATCTGGGGTTGATGATTGATAGAATCCTGAAGTTTAGGGGACATATTGCAAAGGTGGTGAAGGTAACACAGAGGATTGCTGCTATTATGAGAAGGACACTGACCTGCAGAGATAAGAGGGTTATCATTCCATTGTATAAGTCTCTGATCAGACCACACTTGGACTATTGTTCTCAGATTTGGTCCCCAGGATTTGAAGGGGATAAATTAACTGTGGAAAGGATACAAAGACGGATGACAAAGATGGTTTCAGGACTGTACAAGGATAGTTATGAGGATCGGCTGAGAGAATGTGGACTGCAGAGTTTGGTGGATAGAAGAAGGAGAGGTGATATGATTGAGACTTTTAAACTGTTGAGAGGTGGTTACAGGGTTGACACTGGGGAGTTCTTTCGCTTGGTTGAACAGCGGGAAGGAGTGATGACAAGAGGCCATCCCTGGAAGTTACGAAAGGAGACTGTGAGCAAGAGGGTAAGGAGTGGTTTCTTTGTGTGGAGGGTGGTTGAACCGTGGAATGCATTGCCTGATGGAGTTGGTGGGAGTGAGAACGGTCAGTGAGTTTAAAGAGTGGTATAATAGACTTTGTGTTTCTCAGGGGGGAACCTCCCCCTCGATGAGTCTTGACAGACTTTATGTTTTAGGAAGGACCTCCCTCGATGAGTCTTTTGACTCCTTGGAGGCCTGAATAATAATAATAATAATAGAAAGATTTTTCGTAGTCTCATAAGAACAGCTTAAAACTGGACAGTTTCTTGTGCTGCAACCTTAACCTTTTGTAATAAGATTACTAATTTTGGAACACAAACATCATATTTGTATAAAAGTGAATTACCTCCCATTTTTGGCCCTTACTTGTAATGGCCTCTTGAGCACTGGAGCTTCCTGTGTACTATCATTGTAATCAGACTGAATCGATGGAAATGTCATAAGTTCTCTAAGTGATGTTTCAGTTGAAAGATAATTTTTAGAAATTTTGTTTGTGATTGTTATGATCCTTCTATGTTGTAACTCGAGTATAGATGTGAAACTGTTGCCCAGAATGTGTTTCTGTATTTGCAGAGTAATATATTGTTTGGTGGAAAGGTAAAAACAAACTATGACATATTTGTTCCCCATATGCTCCCCTTTAACACACATTTGTGTTATCTGTTATTTCAGTCTACATATCATTACAATTATGAATTGTACTAAGCACTTTAACTAATTGTAATCATGCATTACAAGCGGTCAGATGTTTTTCTTTTGTAGTTAGGCAACATGGTTTTTCTGCATTGTCATATTTATTATTTATAAGGAAAACAATGACTTTTGCTATGAAATCTAATGCATAGTGTTATCATGAGAAAGATTAAATATTTTGAAGACAGGTTATAAATTCCTATAACATTTATTGGTATAATCATGAACTATTTATTGTAATAGCAGTAATGTATATTTGCCTGTCTGTGTGATGTGCCTCTCTAATAGGAAACTATCCAGTCATTAGATAGGAAAAAAGCTGAAATATTTTTATTTATATTTTTTTAGTTCAAATCCAAGAATAGATCAAAATGTGGCTGAATTATCTGGTATATCAATTTTATAGCAGCAGTTTTCTTTTGTGGCAATAATTACTGTAATATAGTTTTTGCTACTTTTTTCCCTTGATAATTTTACTTCAGCATAAACTCCCCCCCCCACTAAAGGTTGTTACTTTATGCACAGTTATTTATTTAATTTTGCTAAACAGAAGTGCATACATCTTTATCAGATCTATTGTTTGAAGATTTTCAGACTACTTTTAATTTTTTTTTCAAACTATTAAAAATATCTATCATTTTGTAATTATTCATGTCTTTATAAAAAAAAAAGTTTCATTTTGAAGCATTTTGAATAGTCTGAATTATTGAGTATCATTTGTGATAACCCAGAAACTTTTTTTTTCTTTTTAATTAAAAGATTAATATTTTGAATATTAGTCGGCAGGTGTGATGTGTAATAATGTTACTACCAGTTGTTTTAAGAATTCAAGTAGGATACAAGATATGTATAACTGCAAACAAATAAATGGAATAAAAAAAATATAAAAAAATTAGAGAATAAATGTTTCAGAGCACACCAGAATTTCTTGCAAGCTACCACTGCAGCCAAAATCTTACGATAACAGCTTAGAGGGGACTTTCAAGCATTGTGTCAAAGAAACAGCACAAAATATTTTCAAGGATATTTGGCACAACTTTGTACAGGCTTGATAACTGAAGGTATAATATATCCATGACCAAGGCAGACACTCTGCCTCCAATTTGAAAGAGTGACCGTGCAGTCTTGTTCTGAGAAATTGTCAAGCATGTAGAGTTATCTGTCAAAAAGGGGTTTTATGTTCAACTATAAGACTAGTGATTCTGAAAGACTCAGGAATCATCTTGGAACAGTACCATGGCTTGAGATCATGGAAAGAATGTCAGTAGTACATGGCAAGTGGCCAGAGATTGCTTGGGAGTAGAAGTATCACACTGCATACCCAAGGTTAGGAGGATAAACCAAATAGGAATTAAGTGGATGAGTAGAGATATAGGGGTGGAAGGGGTGGTGAAGCGCAATACATAGCCTCTCCCACTCAAATGTCAACCTCACCTTCCCGTGGTCCATCCTGTTCTAAAAGTACAAAAGAGGCACTGGTGACCGAGTATGGGCGGTATAACCTTAACACCCTAACAGAGTAAATGCTGTTAGATCTGCCTGTCCAGAGGCGTTAGGTAGCAGCCCTACCACTGGACTTACCTAGCGACAGGTTAGTAACCTGCCCTGGGGAAATTCAAAATACTTTCAAGTTTCATGCAAAGAAAAGCCGGACGGACTGTCAGGGAAAAGACCACAACTCAGGAAACGGTAAACGAAATTGGAAAAAGGAACACATAATGAAGATTGCAACATGGAATGTGAGAAGCATTGCACACAAAGAAGAAGAACTTGATAAACAACTAAACCAAGCTAACATAAAGATATGTATAGTAACAGAAACAAAGAAAAAACAAAAAGGTACAAAAGAAACAAACAACTATATACAAATCTACAGTGGGGTAAAAAAAGAAGAAAGAGCAAAAGCAGGTATAATGATTATGGTACATAAATCCCTAAAGAACAATGTTGTATATTATAACTATTTGAATGAAAGACTAATAGAAATTAGACTCAAGACATTAAGAGGCCACATAACAATAATTGGTGCATATGCACCAGCAGAGGGAAAAGAAGAAGATAGTAATATATTTTATAAAGAATTACAGAATGCCATTGATAAAACAAACAAAACTGACTATTTACTGCTAGCAGGAGATTTAAATGCCAGGATAGGAAACAAAAAATACAAAACAAACATAGGTAAATTTGGCGAAGGTACATGTAATCAAAATGGTCGCAGATTGTGCGATTTTGTCATTTATAATAATATGAGAATAATGAATTCAATGTTTAAACACAAGGAAATACATAAATATACTTGGTCAGCCAGAGGATACAAATCAGTAATTGACTACGTTATCACAAATTTTAAATTAGCGGAGTTAATTTTAGACGTAAGAGCATATCGAGGCTTTGAATTAAACTCTGATCATTATATGGTATCAGCAAAAATTCGTTTTAAACCAAAGTGGCTAAAAACACATAGAATTGAAAATTCTTACCAGCCAAGCTACAAAATTTCTTCATTACAGGATCCTCAAGTTAGACTACAATATCAAAAATGCACAAACTTAAAAACAGAAACCACACATGAATCAAGTGACATAGAAGATGAATGGGAAAATTTGAAACAAATTCTCACAAAAGCAGCAACAGAAACCTTAGGAATAAAGCACAAATGGATTAGAAAAAGAGGACTACAAGACTGGAACAAAGAAATAGAAAATATAATAAAAACCAAAAAGGACAGTTACCAGAAATGGCTAAATTCCAAAACAATAGAAGCAGAAATAGAGTATAAAAGAAATAGTGCAATTGCAAAACGAGAAGTAAGGAAAAAACATAGAGAAAGATAGAACAATTTCGTAACAGAACTAGAAAAGGATTTATTTAAGCCACAACCCAAAACTTATAAAGTAATAAAATACATGAATAAAGAAATAAAAGAAAAGATAAAAATACAAACAATAGATTTAGAAAAATGGGTGACCTATTTCCAAAATCTCTGGACAGATGAGAACAATGAATTAAAATTTTATAAGACAAAGAATGACGGTAATAGAAAATATCATAATGTTAGAACTGAAAAATATAATAAAGAAGATGAAAAATAGGAAAACGCCAGGAGAAGACAATATAAATATAGAACTATACAAAAATGCAGGTGAAAAATTTAATGAAAGACTTTTGAAATTTTTTAATATGGTTTGGATGTCCGGAAAAACCCTAACTCTTGGAAAAAAGCACTGGTCATCCCAATCTATAAAAAAGGAAATAAAGACAATTGCAATAATTATAGGGGAATTAGCCTGCTGAATACAGGATATAAAATATATGCAGGAATATTAAAAGAGAAACTAAGCAGCATTGTAGAAAACAAATTACTAGAAGAACAAAATGGCTTCCGAAAAGGCCGATCCTGCATAGATCCAATTTTTACTTTAAAATTATTAATAGAAAAGAGAAGAGAATTTCAAAAAGAAACACATGTGGTGTTTATTGATTATGAAAAAGCGTTTGACAAAATTAGTCGACAAAAATTGTTTAAAATATTAACCGATTTAAACATACCAAACCAACTTTTACTATCTATTCAAGAAATATATACAGGAAATAAAATAGCAGTTAAATTAGAACACACCTCAGAATGGAAAGATATATCAAGAGGAGTACGACAAGGATGTACCCTCTCACCTCTGCTTTTCAATATATATATAAATGAAATATTAACAATCTGGAAACAGCATAACCCATTTGGTATACAAATGACCCTGCAAATGAAGATAGATACACTACTATTCAGATGATCAAATAGTATTAGCTACATCAGAAGATGACTTACAAAGATCATTAAAATCATTAAATGATATCTCAAAGCAATATAATATGACAATATCCAAAGAAAAAACAAAAATAATGTCATTCAAAGGAGAAAACCCAATAAGAAGTAAAATAGTGATAGACAATAAAATACTAGAACAAGTAAACACTTTCAGGTACTTGGGATGTGATCTATCATACGAAGAAGAAAAAGACATAGACACTAAAATATCAAACTTTGTCAAAGTAAATGGCATAATAAATAGTATATTTAAGCCATCCCTGGTACAAAAACACACTAGAATCAGACTATATAATGTCTTGTCAAAACCAACTCTACTATACGGAAGCGAAACATGGACCATGAAAAGGAAAGATGAAAAACGAATTCAAACAGCAGAAATGAAGTTCCTCAGAAAAACAGTGGGATATACCAAGTGGGACCACAAAACAAATGAAGAAATCTTACAATCCCTAAAAATCAAACCAATTAATTACTACATAAGACAGTATAAACAAAAATGGCTAGAACATTTAAATCAAATGGACAACAGCAGACTACCAAAAATATTATACAGATACAAAATAAGTGGAAAAAGAAGAATCGGAAGACCAAGAAAGAGATGGCATGTGACTGGAACAGGCCACATGGCCTATATTCCATGATAGGAAGAAGAAGAAGAAGTAGAGATATAAAGGAAGAGCTGAAAAAAAAAAAAAAAAAAAAAAAAAAAGAAGAAAACACTGTGGAGGGAATACAAAGAAAAAGGTTATCAGCATACTCATGAGCAGCAGTACAAAGTGCCCCAGATCAGAGATTTTTTTTTTTTTATATAACAAAAATGAGTAAAAACGACTATGGTAGGATGACTTTATACATGAGTTATGGAGTGATCGCTTTGCAAAGGAGTATCATCCAGGTAGAGATTTTACAGTTGCTGATGTGACAGAGATGCATATCACAATTGAGATAAATGAAAAGGAGAAGTTCAGCATATTAAAAAATATGAATGGAAACACAGCAGTGGGAATGGATGGCTTATCACCCATGTACTACATGAATGTGAAAGAGAATTGGCATTGCCCATGACAAAAATTGTTCAATCTAAGTTTCAGCTCTGGCAGGGTTCCAAGGGAGTGGAAAGAGGGTAAGATAATATGTATTGCATAAGGAAGGCTTCAAGTCAGAGGTAGCAAACTACAGACCAATTAATATCAGGAGTGGCTGTTAAAATATTGAAAAAGTTTGTGAATGTAAAACTCAACAGTAGGTGGATAGGGATGCAATGCTCTGTAGTGGGCAGCATGACTTTGTAAAGGGTAGGTTCTGTCTTATTAACTTTTCACATTTTATATAAAATGATAGCAGAATTTGATAAAGGTAATGGTTCAATATAGTTATTCTGGTTTTGTGACCACATGTTTATTAAATAAAACTGTTTTTAAAACTAAACAAGTACTAAAAACAACACCTGACAAGTTTCGTTAGTCGTCAGACTAACATCTTCAGGGTAAAGAGAACTAAAAGTTTAAAGCACAAACTACTAGAAATTATGAAAATCAGTTCATTTGTTGGTATTGTGAACATCTAAACAGTTCATTAAAAAACTGAATAATAGATCTATACAACCGTTAATGCGTGTTAGCTGGAGACAATGATATTTGTTGTATTGTTCTGTCTTACGCTCACTTTGTCCGAGGTCTGAAATTGGTAAATTTTTAATGAACAATGACGAAATTTGATTTAAAATCAAACTTTGGTTTTTGTTGCATTGCATAGGAATTTTAATCATATTTGCTGCCCCTATCCCAGAGTACATCATGACCGGTAGAGGTTGTGTGAAATGCCAATCCCGATTTATGTTCTCTCTTATTTTGTGTATCCTTTTGATGTTCGCTCATGCGGATTTCTCCTGATCTTCCTGTCTAGCCCACATAGCTGATGCCACAGGAACAGTGAATATTATAAACTCCTGGTTTTTTCATTGGATGATGTGGAGGTATCAGAGATCTTGATATTTTTTCAAGTGGCAGGAAAGTCACTTTTATGTTGTGTTTGCAGAGAAGTTTGGCTAATTTATCTGTTACATCCTTGATATAAGGAAGGGGGACTGCGTTCTTGAAATTTTGTTTATTTAAGTTTCTTGCAGGTGCTGTATTCACAATTTTCTTAACTTAGTATTGAAACCATTCAGTTGTTGGATCTGTGCTAAGTATTGTATTTCTTCTTTCCATTTTTCTTCTGTACTGGGGATGTTGTATGCTTTATCCCTTAAGGTTTTTATTAGGCCTATTTTTGCATGCAGCTTCCTGTGTTTGTTGGTTTTCTATAGATGGAGAACGATAATATGTTTTTTCTTTCATTTATTTCTATAAGGATGTCTAGGAAAGGAAGGTTTTATTTCAAGACTATCTTAATAACTTACATCCTCTTAGGATGTAAGTTATTAAGATAGTCTTGAAATGTAGTCAGTTTTAGTGCTGTTCCTGGCTAAATGATGAAGATATCATTCACATAGTGGAGCCATATTTTCAGTTTTTGTGCCAGGTTTGTAAAGCATTATTTTCAAAATTTTCCATGTAAGGGTTTTCTTGAGCTGGTGAGAGGGATGAACCTATTGCTAGTCCTTCTTTTTGTTCCCAGAGTTTGTTTTGGTAAAGGAAGAACATGTTTTTTCTGCAATGTTTGCAGAGCTATACAATGTCTGGTGGGAAGAGATTTTCTAAGATGTTTACTGTTTCTTTTCTTAGAATCTTTGTGAAAAGGCTGATTACATCTAAACTCGCTAATATGTCTGAAGAATCTATGGGCATATATTTTACTTTTTCTATGAAGTTTGTGCTGTTCTTAATGAACGATGGTGTTTTTCCTATATGTCGTAAAATCAAGTTTGTCAAGTGTTTTGCCAGATTTGAGGTAGGAGAGTCCCTTCCGTCCACTATTGGTCTTAGTGGTATATCTTTTTTATGAATTTTAGGGACTTCATATATTCTAGGCACTAGTGGGTGTTTGGATTGCAGATTTCTTTTGAGTTCCTCAGACTAATTTGGTATATTCTTGATAAGTTCATTGGTTCATAAGTTCACCAAGTGGGATCTCTGTCTAATGCTGTGTAGGTATCGGAATCTTCAAGAAGGCCTTTCATTTTGTTGTTATAATCTTCTGAGTTTAAAATCACTGTTGCATTGCCTTTGTCTGCTTTTATTATGACTATGTTTTTGTCTGATTTGAGTTTATTAAGGGCTGCGAATTCTGTTTTTTGTAGGTTTTTTGGTGGTAATTTGCAATTTAATAGTAATGCTGCATTTTGAATGGGGATCAGATCTGCTATATCTCCTGTTACATTTCTTTTTCCTTTTTCAATTTGAGCTATGATATCAATTTTCGGGACTTGCCGTTGTGTTACAGCAAAATTAAAGCCTTTCATAAGAAGATTTGTTTTGTCCCTCGTTAGAATCTTGAGGAGAGGTTAATTACTTTGGAGTGATCAAGATGTTTCCTTTGTTTTTCTTTTTCTTTTAGAAAATAACTGAATTTTTTGATTAGATTGTGTTTTTTCTTTTCGGACTATTGTAGCTTTATTGTATGTGATAGTGTCTATGTTATTCCATAGTTCTTACGGCAGTGATGTGGCCAGTTTGTTATGTATATTACATGTATCCTGGTTAATCTTGGACAATTCTGCTCTAGTAGCTGCAATTCTTTCTCTCAATATAGCTAATTCTGTTCTTTTGTATATTCTGTTGGCCTTATTGGAGTTGAATGCGCATTGATACTGCTCTTTGCCAAAACATCTGACAGAATACCACATGGAAAACTATTACAAAAACTGGAGCAAATGGGAATGGATATGAGGCTGGTAGCATGGATAAGAGAGTGGCTGATGGACAGATACCATAGAGTAGTATATGGTGGAGTGGAATCTAGGATAATGATTGTGACTAGTGGAGTACCGCAGAGTTCGGTACTAGGGTCAGTACCCTTTGATTTGTACACCAATGACATAGGGAAAGATTTAAGAGGGGAAATTCAGTTGGCTGCTGATGATGCAAAACTGGAGAGAGCAAAAGGTGATGTATATATCCTGTAGGATGGTTTAAATTAATTGGCATTATGGGTAGAGGATAATGATTGGCAATTTAATGTTGCAAAATGTAATGTTATGCACTTCTGTTTGAAAAGGTGTATCATATTGATGGTATTGGTATGCCATCTGCAGAAGTTGTGTGAGAGTGTGGTTCGTAGGAGTGTGTGGACCAGAATTTTTGATTGGAGAGTGATGAGTGAGTGGAATGGATTGCCAGAATTGGTTATGAGTTCCCTCACGGTGAATGGATTCAAGGAAAGGTATCAAAGGACTTTTGTCTATAATGGTTAATTTGGGTCTCCCACGATAGAGTCTCCAAACTTCATGGAGATGCCATAAAATAATAATTATTATTATTATGGGCAACTCCAGGGAGTCCTTAGACTCATCGAGGGAGGCCCTAAACATTATGTCCACACAACTATACGACATTCTCACAGTATCTATCATACCTTGCCTTGAACTCACTCACCGTCATAGCACCCACAACAGCTTATTCCACTCATTTACCACTCTAAAAGTAAAGAACCCAGCTCTAACACCCTTGCTAACCACACTCTTGCCCAGCTTCCATAGGTGTCCCCTAGTTCTCCCACCACCAGCCCTGATCTCAAAAATATCCTCTGAATTAATCCTATAGAAACCCTTTAGCAATTTGAATGTCTCAATCATATCTCCCCTTTTCCGCCAATCAACTCATTTCTGCCACCCACAAATATTCCACCTGTTATCATAAGGTTCATTCCATAGACCTGCTATCATCTTGGTCACTCGCTTCTGGATCCTCTCCACTTCCTCCCCATCAAGAAGAAACCTAGGTGACCAAATCTGGGCACAGTAGTCAAGATGAGGTATTATCAAGGCTCGTTACAGAGGTACAATAACTTGCTTGTCTCTGCTCGTCAAAGTATTTTTCAACAACCAAGTGTAATAAATTTAGTTTAATCCTTTATCCAAGTGTGTGCAAACAAAGTTTGTGCCTGAAAATATCTTCAGGACTTGGGTAAAGTGATACAACACCGGGCAACTCCTTGCAAAGGTGGAGCAAGCTACCAACACTCCTATCTCAGTATCTCCCATAATGCAAAACACATCTCCTTGCGGATATGTCTAATGTTATGCATTAAGGGAAGGTCCACTACTCAGACTAGTTTTGACCTTTATTGAGGTCTCTTCAGTGGGAGCCAGGCCCAAGTGGAGATACCAAGGCAGAAGCATTAGCAAGGTCATCTCCTCCTATAGGAGCTGCCAAATGGTGTGCCACCTTTTTATTAAATTATTCTGGATTTAGAGAAATAAACTTTCAACAGCCAAGTGAGTTGATGAGCTGATTTAGCTACTTTTGCAATGTGCCCCTAAATTTCATCTCCCTATCCACCAACACTCCCAAGTCCCTGGCCTCATCAATCTCCTGGAGTTCCACCAATGTGGTATACTGCTGCTAATCGTTTCACCCCAAAATGCATAACCTTACATTTTATCACATTAAATTCACATCCATTCTCCTTAGCCCAGAACTCCAGTCTATCCAAGTCGTCCTGCAAGATTTTGACATCTTCTGCATTCACTATTGCCCTACCCAACTTTGCATCATCAGCAAACAAGTGAACACTTCCTCTCAGATCCTTCCCTATATCGTTAATGAACCAATTAAACAGCAGTGGTCCAAGAACAGAACCCTGCGGCACACCACTAGTCACAGGCCGTCTTTTGGACTCTACTCCTGAATAAACCACTCTCTGATATCTCTCCATCAACCACCCACCTATCCATCTCACCAACCCTACATCCATTCCCATATGTTGTAGTTTATGGATTAGAATATCATGTGGTATCCTGTCAAATGCCTTAGCCAGGTCCAGCAGTATCACTGTAAACCCATTACCCTTATCCAGTTCAGCCATCACTGTGCTTTAAAACTTGAGCAAGTTACTGAGGCATGATCTACCCTTCACAAAGCCATGCTGTCTCCCCGCACAGTATCTCATTTACATCAATCCATTCCTGTATTTTTCCCTTGACTACTATCTCCAAGACCTTGACAACGACTCCTGATATGCTGATCGGGCGGTAATTTGCAACAGTAGTTTTGGATCCTCCTTTATGCAGTGGAACTATTTTCCCCTCTTTCCACACCTTCGGGACTAAACCAGATCCGAGATTCAGATTAACAACATGGTCAAGGGCACTGATAATTCTTTAGCCGCTTCATGTAAGACCCGTGCCGGTATACCATCCAATCCCACAGATGTATTCACATTAAGGTTCTGTAATAGACTATTCACCTCCACTTCATTCATCACAATTCCCGTATAAACTAAGGGTTCCTTCATTTTTTCAATGTCACCACCTGGATGATATACTCTTGCAAAGGGCTTGCTCAGTAATTCCACTATATCGACTGATTCAGTGACCTCCTTACCATCGTCATTCCTTAAAATTATTTTGCCGTGTACATTTTTTTTTTTTTTTGCTTGCAGCATTTTGAAAGAACTGTTTGGGATTCTCTTTAGCTTGCATAGCTAGTTTCCTTTCATAATCTGCTTTTGCTTTTTTTACCACACTCTTTACCCTTCTGGCCTGCACTTTATACTGTTAGATCCTGAATGGACGATTTTTAGAAATTATTCATTCAGAATCTAACATAAGAATTAGGCTAACTCAGATAATACCTGGTTGACAGCACACAGTTCTGAATTTATGTTGCAAAGGAATTTGTATAATAACATGTAAATCGTACTAAAAAAAATCTTGTAGTTGAAAGTTAAACTGAAGGATTATAGGATTAGTGAAATTTTAATAAGGAAATTGTAGTATAATCTTGTCCCATTAAGCTGTCTTAAACTTGATAAGTCACCAAAGAAGTTAGAGTACGAGTGCAAAGGTAGAGTTACATACGCACGTATCAGCCGTAATGCCGCCAGCTAGAACGTACGAGGAAGATGACATAAGCGGGATTCCCGGGAATATAGCACCTAAACGACAGCTAGGATTTGAGGATCACCTTAAGGGCATGAAAATGAAGAGTCGTATGGGAAAGAAGGGACGAAATATAAGCGGAATGAGCGCGATAATGCGGGGCTTTTTTCTGGTTGTTCCTGACTTCACTTCGATGATTCCTGAATAGCGAACGGAGTAGGGACGAGCGAGAGAGATGTCCCACTCGAGTAGGAGCAGAGAATGCGCTGTATCGAGGCAGTGAGAATTTCGAGTCTGGGAAGAATGTAAAACGGACGGCGTAGTCGTAAGCCCATTGCGGAAGCTACCGACGGAAGGAGGACCCGAAATACACGCGGCCATTAACAGACATTCGGAAGAAAAAGACTGGGTAACGTAAAGACATTTGTTGAATTTAATGTCAGATCTGTCATGAGACAGAATTTAATGTCAGATCATATTAAGTGGACATTTCATAGTGGACTATAATAAGGATTTGAATTTTGAGATAGAGTAATTCTGCTAAACAAAGGAATGTCAGGAGTGAAATTTTAGCTGCATGTGACTGAGATTATATGTGAATTTGATATTTTGTAGATGATTTATATCAGAATAGTAACGGGTTGAGAAATGTATTTAATGTAGCAAGAATTAAGAGTTTGATTTATTAGAATAACATAGTTAACTTGTTTTAATGTTGCATAGAGTGTGAGTAATTGCCAAGTTGATCTATGAGTGTTTTCTTAAATTAGTATTGAGTAACTAACTTAGTAAGAGATTTTGTAAAGCTTAATATCCGATTTCAATTATAGTTGTAAAATGAATTTGTTCCAATAAACATGTTTTATTGTATATGCCTGATTCGTGCTTGATTCGAGAATTCAAATTACCACTTGCAAAAATTTAGAACCATAGCGGGAGGGAATTTAATGAGCGTGTTTGAGTAATAGATTTATTGGTCACGACTGCAATTAGAACCAGTATCTATTTAGTACATATTAGAATGAATGCCAGTTAACCTAGGAATATTTCCCTGAATTTTGAATAAGCTCATATTATAGGACTCTGGCTGGCGCAGCAATAAAAAATAAATTTGCTAGTGTCCGAAAAGGAGGCATTCCTAGGTAGAGTTGAGTAGGGCATTATTAAGGAAGTAAGTTAGTATATTAAGTAACAATAGTGAAAGAAAATGAAGATCTAACAATACCGTTCATGTGCCTGCAGGTCACCTCTTTCTTTAAATTCCCTCCACAGTTGTTTCTTTTTTTTTGCAGCTCAAGCTTAAGGGTGTTATTCATCCATTTAAGCCCTACTTGTTTTACTATTCGGACACTAGGTATACAATCAGCCATAACCTCCTGTAAATGCTCCTTGACCACTTCCCATGCTCTATCGACATCCAGCCCTTGCAGTTGTACATGCTATGGCACTGATCCAAGCAATCTCCTAAGCTTGTCATACTTGCCAGCACGGTAATTCCACATACACCCTGTCTTAATCGAAAATTCCACACCTTTAGCCACCTCCCAGGTGATCGCTCTCACCAATAGGTGGCAACATTGTCATATTCATTACAATCAAATTCTTAGATGCTATTACCAGGTCAAGCACTCTCACACCCCCTAGTATTTTCAATTACATGCGGTCTCAGATAGTTATCCCTTAATAATTGAATAAAATCCATTTCCTTCCTCACATGTGTCCTCTCCTCCTTCCAATCAATGTTACCATAGTTGAAATCCCCCATAATAATTACCTTCCTTCCACTCATTTCATCACCAATTTGTTTATGCATACTATCGCCACCATCTATTCCATCACCTGATCTACAGCAACACCCAACTGTATATTTTGTTCTGCCAGTCTCAATCTCACACCAAATAGCCTCAAATGAGCTCTTTTCACTATCCTGCAATACAACTTCAATTCTCCTTGGCGGCAGTTCATCAGCTATCATCAATAACACTCCCCTGCCATTTTATTCTCTCTGTCCCTCCTAACACACTATAACCTACACATTCTATCCCACTAACTATATCATCTTCCATCAGCCATGTTTCACTAATGCCAATAACAGGAAGAACCAATCAAGGCCAAAAATTCTTTCTTCTTGTTCCTAATACTCCTGGCATTAGTATACATGAAATGCAGAGGTCCCTTTGTCCCACCCCTATCTTGATGCGTTATTCTAACTATCCCATTCCGATTTCTCGTCTTTAGTACTGGCTCAGGCACATTATACACTTTCTTACACTCAACTGTTTCACTGATGTCTGCATATCCACTCCCCCCCCCCTCTCCTTGGTAGTTTCCCTGGTTCTGCACATCCATTTTCACTTCATTCAGCAACACTTTTTCCAGTGTCTGCACAACAAATCCATTCAAATGCAGGCCATCCATCTTGTATAAATCCTTTTGCCCATCAAACTCATTCCACACATCCACGAATTCCACACCACACCGTCTGCATAACCTAATCGAATAGAATAAAGTCATTTGCGATTATGGCCCTCCTAAACTCCTCTCTATCATACCGCGGCAACAGGCTCACCATCCTAACTCTGTCACTCTTTTCATTCGCTACCTTTAACAATACTCTCAAGTCCTCTCTTATAAAAAATTTATCTCCTTTCAATTCATTCGTACCCGCCACAACTATCAATTCTTTCACCAATTTCACCAATTGATTTTTCTCCCGAGAGAAAAAACCCACTAGCCCATGCCACAGATCGAATAGTAATGATAATAACATTCTTACAAATGTTGTGGGGAGGAAGGATTCCTTAACAGAATTTTAGAAATTAATAATTTTATAACTTTCCTTCCTCACTTAATGACTATTGCAGGCGATTATGACATCCAATAAATTTTAAAACTGACGTAACTTTTTTAGGCATAAGTCATAAAGTAAATTGTACTAACAAGAAATTAGATTCCTGTTTTAATCCTTCGCCTGGCATTACCAAACTTTGCTTGTGAAGAGTTTCAAAATTAGGTTATTTATATATGTCATCATCATCATCATCAAATTCCTGCCATGTACCCTCAAGGGGTGTACAGGATATGATAGTACTGCATGAAAAAAATTACATCATTACTAACTTCCTATCTACAATTTTCCTCCAAATCAGTCTGATACTTGTCAAGACTCCAACATTATCAGATCTTATATTTCTATCGTCTAAGGCACTTTGTACCGTATCAATCCACCTATATCTTGGTCTTCCTCTTGGTCGTTATGCTGCCAACCTGGCAGAGAATACTTGTTTTGCTAATCTTTTTTCGCCCGTTCTGTTTAAGTGACCGTACCACCTGAGATTATTATTATTATTATTCAGGCCTCCATGGAGTCAAAAGACTCATCGTGGGAGGTCCTTCCTAAGAACATAAAGTCTGTCAAGCCTCATCGAGGGGAGGTTCATCCTAAGATTAGCTCTGCTAACGCATTCCTGGATGCTGACAATGTCAAGTTCTTTCCTAATATCCTCGTTTTTAATATGATATTGCCATTGATGCCATCTGTTCACGCCTCTAATCTTTCTCAGGACTCTCATATCTGTGGTTTCTAGTCTTTGGTCAAGTGTTTTACTTCTGACCCAGCTCTCAGATCCATAAGTTAAAATTGGTTTGAACACTGTCTTGTATACAGCTAATTTAGTGTTCTGACTAATATCTCTCTTATTCCATATGAATTTATTCAATTGACTTCCCACCATACCAGCTTTGCTGATTCTGTTGTCTATTTCTATATTTAATTTACCATCTTCACTAAAAATCGTGCCTATGTAGCTGAAATGTTTTACTTGTTTCACAGGTTCTCCATTCACAACACAGTTGACATTTTCAATGATTCTGCCTATTTTCATTATATGAATAACATGAATAACAGACTGGATAATGTACATCCTTGTCTCACACCAGATTTAACATTAAACCATCTTCCTGTACTTCTTTCAATTATAACTGCTGACTTACAACTCAAATAAAGACTAAGTATTGCTTGATATAATGCCCCATTGACATCATATAACTGTAGCGGATTGAATAGCTTCCCTCTTGGCACCTTGTCATATGCCTTTTCCAAATCAACAAAACTTAAATAGAGATCTTTGTTATATTCCCCATGCTTTCTCGACTATTTGTCGTAAAGTGAAGATCTGATCCTGACAGCCTCTATTCGGGCTGAATCCAGCTTGTTCTTCACCAAGCGTTTCTTCCACAATTCTTCTCAACCGTTTCTCAACTATACTTGCATAGATCTTGCCAGGAACACTCAGTAGGGAAAAATACCTCTGTAATTCTCACATTCAGTTTTATTTCCCTTTTTATATATGGGTACTATGAGAGCTCCACTCCAATCATCGGGAATTCGTCCCTCTGTCCAGGCTTTCTGAACTATGCAGTGCAGCCACTGTAAGACTCTTATACCACCATACTTCAGCATTTCTGGTCGAATATCATCTACTCCTGCTGCCTTTCCACATTTCAAGTCTTTGATGGCTTTTTCTACTTCAAGTGTGGATATGTATTCCTGACTGCATGCCTAGTCAGTGTTTTTTATTACTGTGCTGTCATCACTGCTTGTTTCATTTAGCAGTTTTTCAAAGTAATTACTCCATACTTCAAGGATATCTTTTTCTCCCGTTTCATGTCACCTTTATCAACTCTAACTCCTTTTACAGTATCTTTCCTCCATTCCTAAGCTTCTTCAACAGCATCCAGAATATTTTGCCACCTTCGTGATATTTATTTTCTATATTCTAGCCAAGGTCCTCCCATGACTTTTGTTTAGCTAGTTTTACACAGTGTTTAGCATTCTTGCATTTGTCTCTGTATTCCTTGCCTCTTCTCTCCATGTGAATTTGCGCACATTTTTATGTTGGAACATGGTGTTAGTAATAACCAGTCCATATCCAGAGCAGAAATCCAACAGATATTGCCATTATTATTAGCTTTGCTCTTTTCTCCAAATTTTCCCAAAATATTTTTGTATGTCTCACAATCATTTCCTACTCTGCTATTTAGTTCCCCAACAAAGACCAACTTTTCCTTTTTCATTGTGCCAGTTGCTTTTTCTAAAGCTTCAAAAAATTCCTCCACTTATACCTTATTAGAACCTTCTGTGGGACCATAGGCATAAATAAGTCTCACTGTCCAGTTCCCTATTCTCATATTTGCCCACATTACTCTACTTGAGACTGACTGCCATTCAAGAAGATTAGCCTCATAGTTTGTGTTGAATACTATGGCTACTCCTTCTTTTCCTTGATTGTCATTGCTTGAATATAACATTTTGCATTTATTGCGCAGTAAGATCTCACCAGTTTTTGTCTTTTTTGTTTCAGTCACCCCTATTAATGTTGATCTGGTACTTATATAATTCCTCAGCTAGCTTCATTTCTTTGCCATTCAGGCTTCTTATGTTGATAGTACCAATCTTTAACTATGGTGATGTTGAGTTGGAGTTTGTTTTCAGATTTGTTCCAGTAGCTGACCTTTCGCTGTTCGCCCTGGTTCCCTGGTGAAAACAATGGGGGGCCTTGTTTAACCGGGCGATGCCCCAGCCGGCATGAAATTTTGTCATGTTGTACCATCATTTTTTTATTTTGGTTGTCATTATCATCATCATCATCATACGTATCAATGATTCAGGCCTAGCATGGCCTACTCCGGCTTTAGAAGTCATCGTTGAATCGTTTAAGAGGATGTCCTGGTTTTCTTTTTCCTGTTTTGATAATCTTTCTGTTTTCATTCTTTGAACGTGTTCCATCCATTTATGTTTATATTTTTTAATTTTTTTCTATTACTGGTTCTTGATTTAATTCTTTCATAATATCTTCGTTTCTTTTGTGATCAAATAGGGTATACTTTGCAGTTTTTGCTCATAAACTTCATTTCTGCTGTTGTTAATCTTTGTTTGTCTTTTTGTTTTATTGTCCAGATTTCGCTTCCATACATTAAGACCGGTAAGGCTAATGTATTGTATACTTTTAGCCTGGTTTGTTTTTGAACTAGGTGTGGTTTAAATATAGAGTTAATTACACCTGTTATTTTTAAATATTTTGCAATTTTTACGTTTATATCTTTTTCATTTTCATATGTGATCATACATCCTAGGTAGTTAAATGAATTCACCTGTTCCAAGATCTTGTTATCTATTACTATTTTAGTTCTTGCTGGATCTTGTCCTTTAAAGGCCATAGTTTTTGATTTTTCCGTTGATATTATCATACTATAATCTTTGGCTACCTCATTTAGATTCAAAATAGCTTTCTGTAAGTTATCTTCAGAATTTTTAATTATTATTTGTTCGCCTGCAAAGAGGAGTGTGTTTAAGTTAACTGTAGGTGAAAGTTTAATTCCTTAATGTAAATTTTTACTCCATTTTATTATTATTTCATTTAAGTAGATATTAAAATGAGTTGCTGAGAGGGGACATTCCTGTCGGACCCCTTGGTTTATCTCTCTCTTATATGATAGCTCGTGATTTAATCTTATTTGTATTTGATTATTTTCATATATACTTGTGATAGCTTTTAGGATATTATTTGGTATTTGTCTTTCTTTTAATATGTTAAATAATATGTTTCTTTTAACTTTGTCAAATGCTTTTTCAAAGTCAATAAATGCAATATGTGTTTCTAAATTATATTCTCTTCTTTTCTCTATTATTAATTTTAGGCAAAAGGCTGGGTCTATACATAATCGTCCTTTTCTAAATCCATTCTGTACTTCTAGAATAAAGTTTTCGGAATATTTAATTAGTTTATTATTTAAGATTCTGCTATATATTTTGTAACAGGAATTTAGTATACTGATACCTCTATAGTTTTTAGGGTCATCTCTATTACCTTTCTTAAGGATAGGAATCACAATTGGTTTTTTCCATTCTATTGGGGGGATACCAGTTGAGTAAATTTTATTTAAAAATAATAAGAGTCTTTCTTTGAATCTTGTTCCTGCGTATTTATTTTGGTTGTATATGTACTTATATATATAGACTAATTAATTCATATCATTATCAAGAAAGACAAAACAAAAATATAGTAATATGCAAAAGAAGAATTTATTTGCTAGCCTAGCATAACTTCCTTCGTAACTAAAAAAAAAAAAAAAAAAAAAAAATCAGCTAACGCCTATTGGTTCCCGTATAGAGAGTAGGCAGGATCGTTTACCCTATCTAACTTTTGGAGACTGAGTGTGCAGTTCAATCTCCACTGGTACCCAATCAGAGAGATAGCTGGCCCAAGGCTATCACTGATTCATCGGTACGCAGTGAAGAAGGTGGCAAGCTAGTGCCGCGATCTCGTGGTCCCTAACGCTAACACAATATTTTTTTAATGTCTGAAAATAGTGTGGATTCGATGGTCGATTTTCTTGAGTTTACGGGACGAAAAACTCGAATTTCCAGGAGAAAAAAAACCCGCTACCCCGTGCCAGAGATCGACTAACTCGGAAACCGGTCGAAAAAAGGCTTAGAAAAATTTCCTCTAGTCGGCGACTATATTTGAACCCCCAAATCCTTTTCACGTGCGGTCAAGCGCTGTAGAGTGCAAACGCCACTTCTACTGAACTACAACTATGCAAGTAATAAAATAAATAAAAAAAATTTAAATCTATAATTAATAAACTACTGAGTTATTTAGTAGTTTATTAACATAGCTATCACATTAAAACTTAAACTCATTCCCACTCTCAGTAACACGTATTCTTTTTTAAAGGCGTACCTATTGAAAGGATTTTGAGATGATCTGAAATCAACATGTAACTTTAAAGAGAATCTTAATGGTACCAAATCAAATTATCAAAATGACATGATTTGTTGCAAAAGCGCACTGTTGGTGATCATTATCATTATTATCAGCGTTTTTATTTTACTTTCTTTGCTAGAAGCAAAAGTTGAAAATCAAAACCGTACCGCATCTATGTTATGTGTTACTGGTAATAAGCGTGCCGGTACAACGTACTGTTTTAAAAATAGTATTTATTATTATTATTCAAATCAAATTATTGTGCGCCCACAGTTCATAAACCGTAGCTATCAGATTCCCAAGAATAGTCAATTCATGCTGAAGGTAAGAAATAAATAAAGGATGTACGAATTGGTCACTAACAAGCAAAATCACGTGCTTTATACGTAAACTTTTCCAACTGTTATACAAGCAAAATAGTCATCACTTTAAAAACTACGATGTTCATAAAAGAAAAGTTAATTTTCCGACGTGTAATAATAAACAACTCAACCCAAAAGATGTATTAATTACCCTATTATCGGAATGGATTCTCCTTCTGACATGCGCAGAAGTGTCGAACGGTGTCGCATCTGTGGGCGTACAGTAGCCTTTTATTCTCTTTCCCTTATAGGGAGTAGGCGAGGTCTTTTAACTCTGTACAGCTTTTGGAGATTGAGTGGGCAGTTCAATCTCCACCAATTATTATTATTATTACAGTGACTTTCCAGGTGTAAAAAAAACATCGAGAGGGAGAGAGAGAGAGAGAGAGAGAGAGAGAGAGAGAGGAGAGTTATATCATTATATAATATCTATCATAATATAATAAATATATTACATGGATTAGGCAAGATTTCAAACGTCCACAGATTTATCAGGAAAGGTGTGCTCTGTCTGCAATTTATCTATCTAGTGGCGCACCCAGAAGGGGGAAGAGGCCCTGCTCCCCCCAAAGAAAAAGGAAAAACCATTAGAAAATTTTCCAAAAATCTTTCCCTAATTAAAATTCATTTTTTTAATTAATGTTGTGTCGTGTCTTCTATTTCTATACTACTTATGAATTAGCGATCATTGCAGATGCTCAGTCAGAGGTCGTATGCGATGCGTAGCGTGTATTCCCAAATCGTCTACTCAACTAGCCACCCCTCCCCCCCAAGATTAAATCCTGAGTGCGCTACTGTATCTATCACATTAAAATTGAAACTCATTCTCACACTTAGTATTCACAATATATTCCAGCAGTGCATTACACTAGCCCACAAATCTTCATATAATAATAATAATAATAATAATTATTATTATTATTATTAAAATTTGTAACCTTATCCAATAACTTGATTATTATTATTATCATAAAATTCTCATCCTGTTGTGCAATACACTTCTGCGTAACTTCAAAGGATATCCTCTATTTCTTGTTCTCTTCCTCTTTGTTGTACCATCGGAAAAATCTCTGCAGATGATATGCATTTTCAATCTATCCTCACAGCTAACATTCCACAGTCCTGAAGTCATTTTTATCAACCGCGTTTGCGCTCTTTCTAAAGCTTCCTTTTCCCTCTAAAGCCTGATGACTAGGTTTCAGCACAATAGTCCAGATGTGGCCTAATCAGTGCCTACAAGTGAACCACTATCATTTATACCTGCTGATTAATATTCTTAATGTTATAGCTATCCTCTGAATTTTCTTCACGAACTTTGCAACACCCCCTCGAATTTCACATTTCGATCCATTATTTATTTCAAAAGATTAAAAAGTTTGCAATCGAAATGCCAGTATTTCTTTTACAGTTTTAATTGCATAGTATTGTACTAACAATACAGATAAGCAAGCACCAATTTAAACATTACAACGAATAAAATAATAATAATAATAATAATAAATAAATAAAATTCACTGACTTTCCACGCTCCAAACCCAAATACTGGAACTTTCTTTCCATTTGCTAGAAATATGTTAGGCACATAAACCATTTTCGAATCACTTTCCTCTAATGACACTAGTTCATAGTTAAATGATGGCAACCATCTTGCCAAACACAATTTACAACTTTGCTTAGCAACAATTCTAATTAAATACAAACGTGATTTTTTAACGTGATTTTTTTTATTGCGTTATTACAATTAAAGTGTGGATAAATTTTTTTTTTTTGCCTTTTTCAACAAGCAGTAAATAAATAAATAAAAATATACATACAAAAAAGTTTTTGCATTATGATTGATAAATCATTGAATATAATAATGGAAGACAAGATCGGAATATGCAGGAAAAGAAGCCTAGAATATGGAAAGATTTGAGATGTACTTTTGATGCCAGAAGAGAATTGGATGCGATGGATTCCACTTGAATATGAAAGAACATAGGTTTGGAAAGAGAGTACTGTTCTCTGATATAAATTTTTGCTTTCCTCTAATGTTCTCTAGTGGGAGGGGGGGGGAGAAAAAAATTGTCAGAAGGTTTCTGATATTAATAAAACATAACTGACAGAAGAAGATGCTTTTTGAAGATATATAGGAGGGAGAAATTTTGAAGATATATAGGTGGTGGAATGTTACTTATAGCAACTGACGAGCTGCGTTCATTTAGGGTAGAGAATCAGGATAGAAACTGTACTTTGACAACGTATGATGGAAGATGAGGTGAGACGGACGAGATATTTAATGGGATGTTGCTATAGGCTAAATGGAAAGCGTGTGATCATAATTTGCTATTTCGACTATGGTAATAAAGACTGCTAGAAGTAGCGTTAACTTGTTGTTAGAGGTTGTGAAGGTTTCTGGAAAGAGCAAGAATTACTAACTGGGTGTTATACAATATCAGCGTGAAGTAGTACATGGATGGAGCACATTGAATGTAAAGAGGCTATTAATTAATGGGAGCTGTTAAAAAGCTTCTTGCATTATTGGCACTGTTGACATTTCATAACAGTTACGAAAAAATATATCTAGGATGAGAAGAATAAGGAAATCTGGGGTGAAATGGATGAATAAGGAAATTAAAATCTAGGCTAGGAGGGTGAAAGTAAAGCCTGGTGAAACAAGCTTTATTCATGGGAGGATTGAAGTATTAGAAGTGAGTGAAACGGATGTGTATAGAATACCAAGCACTCAGAATGTCAACAAGGCAGTGGGACCGGATGAGACGCCCCATGTTTTAAGGGTGTATGATAAGAACTAACAGTATCACTGAACTAGTTGTTCAATGAAAGGATTACAAATGGGAATGTACCTCAGCAGTGGAAAGAGGGTAAAATACTGTTATTGCATGATGGTGGTAGTAGAACGAAAGCATCAAACTATATACCAATTTGTATTACTTCTATGATATAATATATCCTTTATATATATTTTAAAAAATAATAATATGCTGACTAAAAAACCGAGAAGGAAAAAACTTTAATAAACACGACTAGTTTCGACGGAACGCCGACTTCTTCAGGTGTGTAAATAATTATTTAAAACAAAAAAATAATAACGAGTTAAATAACAAGGACTTCTCACATAAACAAATTGGAAATCGCAACAGTTAAATTTGAAACTGGTGTCGGCGTGGTAGGTCTAGCTTGAGTCAAGAGTGAATGACCACTGACTCGAGAGTGCCAGAATTGAATCGCTGAGCTGTGAGAGTCTGGCAGGTTGTAGCTTAAATTATTGTTCATGTGTGATTGGTCCAGGACTATCTTTGATTCAAGGATGCGTCTCTCAAGTTCGTCACCGCATTTATGGATAGTGGGCGTAAGATTCCAGTCTATCTGATGTTGGTGTTCTTCTAGATTGGAGTTAGCAGAGAAGTCCTCAACCTATTGAAAAACAAAATTTCCAAGAAAATAAATTTTTAACCTACTTTTGCATTGCATAAACTCCGGCTATTTCACATTTGAGGAAAAATATATAAACAAACTAGTGGCTTATCTACGGGCAGCTCGTTATCTCCTGTGTTGGTCAATATATTTTTAAAAGATTTTGAAGAAAGAACTATTTCAAGTGCAACATTAAAACCAAAAGTGTGGCTATGATACATGGATGATATCTTCCTCATCTGGGAACATGGTCTACAGGAGTTACAAACCTTCCTAGATCATTTGAATAATCGCTACCAGGGTATAAAATTCACATCAGAAATCGAGATAAACGGCGTGCTCGCCTTTTTGGATCTAAACATCACTAGGATTCCTGACTGTCTCAAATTTTCGATTAAAAACGACCTCGCCTACTCCCTATATATACGGGAATAAAAAGGCATTAGCTGATTTTTGGGTAGATAAAGATATATAGATAAGCCATTATTGATTTATCAGCACTGCTCTTCTTTCAGAATCTTGTTGCTTTTTATAAAAACGTAACACGGCTATTTGATGAAGGAAATGCATGCACTGTAAATTTCTGGATTTTGCAAAAGCACTTAACAGGTTGACACACAACCAGTTGTTATCAAAGTTGGAATTTATGGCTTCAGTTAGGAAGTTATTGGTGCGAATAGGAAATTGAAAGTTTCATAATTATTGGTCGTCTATGGGGGAAACAATATTATTATTCCAATGGCAATCCATTTCAAGCACGCACCACCCTCTGAGAGAAAAATCTAGCCCTTTCACACCCTTCTTGGTGGCCTTCATTATCAGCTTCCAAGGATGCCCTCTCGTCTTTTCCCCCACCTTCCATAAATTAAAAAATTCCATCAACTGAAATCCCGTATGACCCTTTCAGAAGTTTGTAAGTCTCAATCATATCACCCCTCTTTCTCCTGTTTGCTAGTGTCTGCAGTCTACAAATTCTCAATCTGTCTTCATAATCAGTATGCCACAATCCTGATATCATTTCTAACACTCTCCTTTGTACTCTTTCCGATATATCAGAATCACAACAGAAACCAGGAGACCAGACCTGCACACAATAGTCCAAGTGAGGTCTTATAAAGAGGCAAAATAACATCCTTATCTTTACATGTAAACGTTCGTTTCAGCATTGCAATTATCTTTTGAGTTGTATTTGCAATCTTTGCCACATGGCCCTAAACTTCAAATTCCTATCTATTAATACTCCAAGATCACAAGCCTCATCAGTTTCTTCTAGCCTAATCCCACCAATATAATGCGACATTGGATATATAATCATGCCGAAGTGAATGACTTCACATTTACTGACATTGAACTGACACACATTTTCCCATGCCAACAATTCCAGCCTATTCAAATCATTCTGCAAAGACCGCATATCAGCAGTATTCCTGATTACCCTACCTATCTTTCATCAGCAAACAACTGTATGCCACTTGTCAAATCCTTCCCAATATCATTAACGTATAGATTGAATAACAGTCGACCAAGCACTGATCCTTTGTGGTATACCACTTGTTACATTAAACCTTGCAGAGTCAGATCCCCCGTATACTACTTTTTGATATGTCAGTCAGCCATCCTCTTATCCTTGCTAATATTGTATAACCCAAACCCATTTTCTCCAATTTATGCAGCAATATGCAATGCTGTATTCTGTCAAAAGCCTTAGCAAAATCCAGAAGTGTCATGGTGTATCCATTCCCCTTGTCTAGTTCAATGGTAACATTGTATAGAATATGAGCAAGTTGCTAAAACATGACCTTCCCTTAGTAAACCCATGTTGTTCATTCCAAACTAGACATTCACTGTCAACACATTTCTGAATGCAGGCCCTAACCAATTCAAAAAATCTTCAAAACCACTCCTGAGATACTAATTGGTCGATAGTTGGATACATCGGTCTTTGCACCACCCTTGCGCAATGGAATTACCATACATTCCTTCCATTCCTGCAGAATCGTCCCTGTTCCGAGACTTATATTAAACATCCTGGTCAAAGGAATGGCCATTTCAGCTGAACACTCTTGTATTCTAGCCTGCTGCTTATAACGGACGTCATCCTTATGCAAATTGTATTCCTTCCACATCGTCCTTTTTTTACGAATCTCTTGCTTAATAAGATTATCCATCCATTTGACTCCTACTCTATTTATTCTTCGAACTCTCGGAATACATTCTGATATCTCATCATTTAAATATTGTTTAAATGCTTCCCATGCACTGTCAATATTCTTTCATTAAAGCAACCGATCCCATTCCACTGAACTCAGTATACGCCTCAGTTGGTCATATCATGGAGAAGTTTATTTATCAGTGGAGTTCTGCAGGATTTCATACTGGAACTCTTATTCTTCAACGTTTATATCAAAGATTGCCGATATATTTAAATATAAGGTTGAACAGTGATTGCAGAGATATTGAGTTGTTTGTGCATGATGTAAAGCTAAAGATCATCATTATCTATCCAGCAAGGTTTGAATAAGTTGCTGAACTGGAGAAATTTTGGGAAACCCATTTTAATGCCGCTGAGGAAAAAGTTTAGAGCTTGAATCCACCGACAGGACATTGCATACAAGGTTAGACTTAAGTGTATCAGGTTCAATTGGATCCAATCACTTTCTTCTATGTGATGAAGAAGGAAATTTAAATTTTGGAAGATTTTGATCAATAGAAAGCTTTCTTGCTTATGCAAGTACATTTGACATTTCCATATGACAAGTTGATATTTCAGTCACACCGAAGATATGATATAAGCTGAACTAGATTTAGCAAAAATCTGTTTCAGATGAAATAGTTTTGTGTGGAATAGGAGGAGGAGGAGGCAGAAGGTTACAAATGGATTCCGACATTTTCAGTATCGGAGCCAGTACGATTCATCTTTTCATCAGCTATCTTGTAAATTGATTTCAAGGATATGTTATTATTATTATTCAGGCCTGTGTAGCTCAGGGGAAGTGACGCTTGCATCTTCTGCGCTAGGCCGCTCGAAAATAGACTTTAGTAGTTGAAGTCTAGTCGCCGACTGGAGGAACATTTTCTAGCCAATCTTCGACCGATTCCGCAGTTAGTCGATCTCTGGAACGGCCAAGCGGGTTTTTTCTCCCGGAAACTCGGGTTTTTCCTCCCGGAAAATCAAGAAAATCGACCCTAGAACCCACATTAATTCAGACAGTAACATATTCTGTAAGGGTTAGGTACTAAGAAATGGCAGCACTTGCTTGCGGTCTCTTCATCTGTGGCGGCTTATAATTAGTGATATTCACAGGCCAGTTATCTCTGATTTCTACCGGTGGAGATTGAACTTCCCACTCAGTCTGCAAAAGCTAGATAGGATTAAAAGGCATTGCCTACTCTCTTTATGGGAATAAAAAAGCACTACCTTATACTATACATATTATATTATTAATATTCATCAAGGGAGACAGCTCACCTACACCACCTGTCATGCATTCTCTTATACTCCTTCACACCAACAGACAAACAGTTCCATTCACTTACGAGTAGTGCTCTTTGAGAGAAAAAATCTAACCGTCACCCCTTTCTTAATATATTTAGTGACTTACAGATGACAGTGGGAAATTCGTTGGGAATCTTACAAATGTGTTGGCCTTTCAAAAGGATTTGAATAAGATGGAATGATAAACGGATGATAGGAGATCAAATTTTTTTTTGCAGCGAAGTGTAATGTATTAAACTCTATCACCCACAGAATCGAAGATGGTGGATTCTAGTTGCAGTACTGTACTTGAGGAAGGGTAGAAGGGTAGGAAATTTGGGATGATGATGACGGACAGGGAGTTCAGAAAACATGATGCACAGGAAGTAAAACAATGCATAACAACCCAAACCTAAAATCCTTTTCATTTTGGATGGAAATCCAAAATGAAAGGATGCTTACGAATAGTAGTAAAGATTTCAGTTCTGCAATATAATGATCTGGTCTGAGCACACATAGACTAGATTATTGTGCACAATAGTCTAGTCGCTTATATGTTAAGGAAGAATGCGGAATTTGAGATAAGATGATAGCAGGATTGGATTCTGAAACATTGAAACGAGAAAAAATCGAGGGTGTGGGAACTGTAGTGTTTAGAAGATTAAAGGTGGGATGATGTGATTGAGATGCATATGATGTATTTGTGATAGAAGTTAAGGATATTTTCCAAAGTTAGAACAAGAGGTGATATGAAAAGAGGGTGTGTATTTTTTTTTTATTTCGTATGATGATAAAACGGCCGGGAGCCCCTTTTATGGGAAGTACGGCACCATCTCAATCTCCCGCCCCTAGTTTTATCCGGGCTCGGGATAAACATAGCTGACGAATCAGACCTCTAACTGGGTGTTTAGTATTCCTGGCTGTAATCCATGTGTGTTCATAGGAGCGGTTTGCCTGTTCTGGGGGACGAAAAACCGAGTGTCCAGGTGAAAAAATCTCCTATCTTCGTATGAGACCGGCTAACTCGCCTTTCGTCGAAAAGACTAGATAAAGTTCTTCACGTCACGGATGGGAATCGAAACCCAGGTCTTTCCTACCAAAGGGCTTCGTCCATACCGACTGAGCTACGGAGGCTTAAGGAGTGATACAATATTTTCTGTGTTATCTAGAGCAGATCGCCAGCAATGATTTTTCTGACTGCACGAGAGGTCTATGTAAACATCACTGATTGTGTCGTATGAAACGCGGGTTAATTGATTACACGGTTGTATAAGATTACAGTCGGTTAGTGGAGAGTATTGATGGAGTTTTGGTGATTAAGTGACGTCGAGTGAGTTCTGATGAAAATAGTGTATATTCATGTCTCAGGATTACGGATTATATCTCAAAGTATTGGAACCTTATTACAAAAAGGACTACAGGAGCGTTTCTGAGTGCCAGAACTCAGAAAACCTTACTAAGGTAAGTAGCAGCCAATTTTCTATTTAACTTAGCAATACCGAGACCATGGAAAAGCCCCTAACGTTCCAGAGAGTTCCTAAGATTAGGAAAACTCTTAAACAATAACTGGCTAGGGAAGGTAAAACTGTACGACACATCCCAACCCCCCGCAGCAGTCACAGACGACATCATGGACGACCAAAACAACGAAGACGACACACACACCCTCAACAGGACTTAGAACTCTTGCCACAATCAGAAGAACAAGCAACACATAGCAATGCTTACCAAACAGCAGAATTGCACACAGACTTCCAAAAAGTACAAAAGAAAAGGAAAATATATATCACGACAGAAATACCCAAAACAAGAGAAACAGAAACAGATAAAGGAGCAAAAGAGAGAATACCTCCAGTCATCCTAAGGGCCAAGGAACACTGGATATCAATCGCCACCGCTCTGAAAACAAGAGGAATCACCTTCACAAAAGCAACAAACACGGAAGAAGGAATACGCATTCAACCTGAGACATCGATAGACTACAGAAACAACAAAATTCTTGGATAACAACAACCTACCATATCACACATTCCAACTCAAAAGCGACAAAACATCTGAAAGTAGTACTAAGAGGAATCACAAAAACAATATCAACAGAAAAAGTCACCACAGACCTACATAACAAAGGATTTAACCCCATTAAAGTAAGCCGAATGCACAGAGCAGACAAGACTCCCTATCCCTTGATCCTAGTCGAAATCTCAAAAGACCAGAAAGATATATACAATGTCCAAACCATCTGCGACATAATTATAAAAGTAGAATCTCTGAGACGCAAATCCACAACAACACATTGTCACAGATGTCAGAAGTTCGGTCATGCACAGCTATGCTGCAAAGCAGAATTCCGATTCGTGAAATGCGGAGGAAAACACGCCATACTAGAATGCAAGAAACCACACACCCAGCCAGCGAAATGTGCTAACTGCGGGGGCCCACACCCCTCCAACTACAGAGGGTGTACAGCACATCCCCAAAACCAGAAGACACAACCCCAAAGCAGCAAGCCCATACAAGAAAGCAGACCCACCCAACAAATCACAGCCTCCACAACAAATCGAAGAAGTTGCAAGACCAACCCAACAACAAGACTCCAAACCCAAAACAAACCACCCACAGCAAACCAGCAAGACTAATCTCCTCAACATAACAAGCTGCATAGGAGAGATGCTTGCAGAACTCCGACAAACTGACCCAACACAAGAGGCGAAGGACATCATTCTAAAACACGCACAGATTTTATTCTCTTCAATCCTTAATGGATAAAAGCAAAATAAAACCCAACTCTCTACAGATCATCAGCTGGCATGCTAACGGACTACCCAACAAAGCAATAGAACTACAGGAATTCGCGGCAAAAACCCAAGCAGACATCATCTTAGTAAATGAAATACACTGAGTCCATCTGACAAGACAAGAATCAACAACTACACCATGTACCACACAGATAGAACCTATGCAAGAGGAGGAGGAACTGCCATCTTCATTAAAAGAAGTATAAAACACAACGCAATCGCCACACCTCAAACAGAACACATGGAAACAACAGGAATTGATACACACATGGAGAACACAAGCAGTATCATGATATTTGCAGCCTACAACCCCCCCCCCCACCCCAGATAAAAAACTCATAGAATGAGATCTGGACGAAATACCAAATGTAGAAAAACAGTAATCATAGCTGGAGATTTTAATGCCTAACATTCAGCCTGGAATAGCAGAAACTCAAATATCAACAGAAGAATACTCAACTCTTATACTACTTCACGAAACATAGCAATAATAGGACCTACAGAACCAACACACTACTGGACGTCCTGATGTACTTGATATAGCTATATTAAAAAACATAGCGCACAGCTATCAAATACATGCGGTCAACGAATTAAGTTCTGATCACAACCTCATCATATTGCAACTAGGCACCACACAAGATTTAACGGAAAATACCTCCACCTTTATAAACCGGAAACAACTTCCCTCAGCCTTCTAGGAAATTCTTGGCCCAGTAAAACATATAATATCCACTGAAGACATAGAAAAAGCAGTAAAAACCTTTGAAAAGCAACTACTAACAGCAGTATCACAGGTAACACATATAACCAAATGCGCACCACCAAATAAACTTCCAGAGGACATAAAATGTCTTATCTGAGAGAAAAACAGGTTAAGAAGAAATTATCACAGAGCACTGGATCCTGCAGATAAACAGGCAGTTAATAGGGCTACAAACCAGGTTCGGTATGCCCTAAAGGATCACCGTAACGACTCTGGAATAACAAAATACAAATACACCAATTAAACACAGAGGATCAATCATTGTGGAAAATGATGAGATCACTTCGTTCAAAACGTAACACACTTCCCACAATCCAAGCAGAATATAGAGTCGCCTACAGTGACGAGAAAAAGGTAGAAGCATTTGCAGACAGCTTAGAAAGACAATGCAGTCCCAAATATGCCAATGTAGATTTAAGCTTCATAAGAAAAATCCACACCCAAGTGCGTGAAATAACTCAAAATGCTTCACTCCAATCCAACAACAAATCCGTGTCACCAACAGAAATATATGACATCATAAGAAAACTAAACAACAAAAGGCTCTGGGTCCAGATGGTATAAGGAACAAGGTGCTCAAGCTACTCCCACGTAAAGGGGTTATACATCTGGTAGCCATTACGAATGCCATCCTTCGGCTAAATTATTTCCCAGAGCGATGGAAGCTTGCAGATATCGTCTTAATTCCAAAACCTGGGGAAAAAAATTCCCACAGAACTATCGGCATATCAGCCTTCTATCATGTGTAGGCAAGATAGCCGAACGCAATATACTACTCACGGATTCAAGAAGCAACAGATAACAACCAAGTCATACAAGACGAGCAATTCGGATTCAGAAAACAGCATTCTACAACCCTTGACAAAACTCTACAAAATATCTAGGAGTTCATCTTGATAAACACCTAAATTTCAAGACACACATAAATAGTATCTCCACCAAAGCAAGTCAGACAATAGCACAACTATATCCACTTTTGAATAGGAAAAGCTTCCTAAACATAAATAACAAAATCCTCCTCTATAAATCAGTAATAAGACCACAACTCACTTACGCATCACCAACCTGGGGACACACAGCTAAAAGCAACAACAACAGATTACAGATGATCCAGAACAAATGCCTAAGAATGGCATTTAATGCTCCTTGGTTCATGAGAAACCTCCAGTTACACCAGGAAGCTAACCTTCCAGATATCAAGACCTATATGACAGGCGTTGCAGTAAAATTCTTCACAGACAAACAGCTAATTCAACAGGCAGCAGACTACAAACCCTTAGATCATTTCAAACATAAAAAATCAAAATCCTCCATTGCAAGATAAAGCTAATACAGCTTACAATGCTCACAATGAGCAGGTAATTTACCCACAATAATCCTCTCATACACAAGCTAAAATCAGATGAAGGGATAAAGAGTCAAGGACTCGGTCTATCTCCCAAAGAAGTTTCAACGTATGAAACGCATTTAATGACATGTGAAATAGATCATGGCTCATTTCTTTTGTTCTCAGATACAAATAATAATATTCCAAAAGGGAAGAATTTACATGTATTTCATTTTCGTATTTTAATGCAAACTTTCATACTGTCTTGTATTATCAAAAGTAAAATCTGAATCCATATTATCTGACTAATATCAGTACGACCCACGAGTGGCATAGGAATTGTATTATTTAATTCAATTCAAATAGAAACCATTTCCTTTCCCTCTTCCATTACAATAAACAATAATATCGGTGGTGATTTGGATCTGGGGTAAAGTATGAATCAGGATTCCTCACTTTCTGTATCCTCTCGGTGTCTGAATTATAAAGTATCCTGTCATTCATGAGCTTTTATCCAAGAAATGATCCTGTCTGACCTTTTCTCGGCATCACAGGCTATCCTGTGGTGCGTGTGCTTCCAATTCCTTCCTCTCCCAGAGTAAATAACTAGCGCACTGTCTTGCCTTCTGGATTCCTCTTTTGTATTTCATCTTTCTTATCAAACAACATCAATAGAACACACATTAATAGTTAAGCTCTTCTTCCATGGAAATCCATCTCACTGTTTAAAATTTACTTCTGAGGTCAATCCTATGTCTTCTGTATCCCTCAACATAGTATCTTAAATAGTATCTTAAATATAGCTCTGATTTTTCTGCGTGACAGCCGAAGTAGCGTAAGATTCTTAAGAGATACAATTATATCGGAAAAGATACAACTATTTTTATTTATTGAGTGAACTTACTGATGAAATACAGAAGTTATATGGCTACAGTGACCCACCCCGTTCTTCAATCTTTCTTCTTCTTTGATACATCAATCCAAAGATTGGTCAGGTTATAGCAGCAGATCATAACATCCTGTCTTGTGACCTCCTTTTTATCTCTTCATAACTCTTAGCGCCAGTTGCCATCATTATGTTACTTATATAGGAAATTCTTGGTCTACCTCGTGGCCTCTTTCCTTCTACAGTCCCTACCATTATTTCTGTAATCAGTCCTCTGTCCCTCAGATGGTGTCCAATTAGGCTTTTTCTTCTCTTATTGATGTGGTTCATTAATGACTGCTCTTCATGAACTATATTTAGAACGTCATCATTACTGTTTTTTTTTCTGTCCAACTAATTTTCATCATCTTTCTCCAGCACCAAAGTTCAAGTGCCACCAACTTTTTGATGTTTTGTTTTGTTAGCGTCCAAGCCTCATAACCATATAATCAGTGGCGTTGCTAGAGCTTTTGCTATCCGGGACAGTCCCTGAATTTGCTGCCCCTCTCAATACACACCGAAAATGCTACAAAAAGTCAAAAACGATACAGAGTAAGGTTCAAAATGCCGCCCGGGGGCGGACTTCCCCCCCCCCCCTCCTAGCTACGCCACCCCATGCCTTATCTAGAAGAAAATTTCCGGTATCGCAATTTCAAAGAAGCCACAGTGGTTCTCCGCTCTGAAAGCAGCCTAAACAGAAATCAAGGAATGATCCTGCCCGACATATGGAAAACCTTAATAAGATCGCTAAGCTTGCCAGAATTTAATTTCGCTGCAAACTACAGAGCGTGCACACACACAACAATAACTAATGAAACACACGCTCCATGCATATGACATTACGAGTCTTTTTAATTTTGTTATATTTTATACGTTTGTTCTATGTACTAGCGACTTTGAGTTGTCTCTACCGTTTGTGTGTCCTGAAAAAGCCAAACATCCCAGTTGGTGAAATTGTTGGCATAATTTATCATTAAATTTATTGGTCCAAAAAACCCAGTGTAATCTGATTCTAAAATTAAGTAGATACAGTAAACAATGTCACTTCACATCAGGGTGAACACTCAGCAAAAATATTTCGTACCAACTTATGCAAGAAAAAGGTACTAAATCTGAAAAAAAAGTACTAGATTTTTATTTGCTTTCGTTTCACTCTGTTTTTGGCATTTTAAGATATCACTACATGATTATCATAGATGAACTCAATGTAAAACCTCTAAATTAACACATGTATGACAAAAATGAAAAGAAAAAAATCAAAACTCATCTCATTGTAGTCATTATGAGTCCAAGAGCTGCAGTTGTCATTCATCATAAAAGTCCCAGTTGTAACTCTAGCACTTAATATGTGTATTAATTTAATATATAATTTTTAGTATTTAAAATAATGTAACATTATCTTTTCAGTTATTTAATATGCTATATACATATATACATATACAGGGGTGCCGGTTCACAAGAAAAACACTGGAAGTATTTATTCATTATTTTTAGTAGATTTTGCTCAATTAATTAACTCTTCAGAAATAGTAAAATCTGTAGCTGATGAAAGTTTCAATTTTTCTTTTGTCAAAAAGAGTCCATTCATCAAGGGAGCTTGTAGTTGATTTCTTATTTTATTCTTATTTATTTTTATTGCTGAAAATAGTTTTTCAGTTGCTGCTGATGAATGAGGGAGGCACAATACAGCTATAACTAATGTTGCTAAATCAGGAAACATTTGTTCTCCGATAGCATTTTTCATTTCAAAACCTTTATTCCAAAAAAAAAAAAAAAAAAAAAAAAAACATTTTTCATTTCAAAAATTTTATTCCAAAAAAAACTTTTTTCAAATGCTTTTACAGTCTTCAATAGTTGCCATTCTCTATCAAGCTCTTCGTAACGCCCCTAGATATACATTTCTATGTCTAAAAACTGACCATTGTCGGCGGGATTTATCTTTTCAATGGCTCCAATTTACGCTGTGCATAAATAAAAGGTGGTTACTCATATTATACATACATACATACATACATGCATCTTCAAGGCCCACCTTTCCTAATTGGGTTGTGGGGGCAACAGCTGCAAGAGGAACTTCCAATGGTCACGATCCTCTGCCACCAAGCTCAGGTGTTCTGGTGGGATTCCCAAATGTGTCCACCCAAGGTTTTGGATATAATCTATCCAGCAAGTCCTTGGCCTTCCACGTGGCATCCCACCCTCTGGCTTGGTAAAGAGGGCCTGCTGAGGGAGCCTCTCTTGTGGCACTCTGACCAGGTACCCATAACAATGTAACCATGGTCTCTCAACCCGGAGAAGCAGTGGTTGAGTATTGAGGGTTTCCCGAATTGCAGAGCTTCTGACTCTGTCAAGTATTGTCAGCCCTGCAATCCCTCGAAGGAACCTCATTTCAGCCAGACACGAATTGCTTGGATTCGTGTCTGCATTCTTTCGGTCCTTACCCAACTCTCATGACCATAGGTGAGGATGGGGACATAGACTGTATTGAAGACAGCCAGCTTTGCCTTCTGGCTTAACTCTTGCTTCAATACTATAGAACGGCCAAGCTTCCACAATATCGAGCTTGCTAAGCCAATTCGAATATATAGCTCTACGTTCTATTTTCCATCATTCGTGAATATGAACCCAAGGTATTTAAACTTCTCCACCTGCCTCACTGGGACTCCACTTACATGTAGAATGCACTGGGATGGTTGTCTTGAGACAACAAATGTTTCAATTTTGGGCAAACTGATCTTCATTCCAGCATCTGCACAAACAGCTACAAACCTATCCAGGGTCTGCTGGAGGTCATCTGTGGAAGAGCTAAGCAGAACTAGGTCATCTGCAAAAAGCAGACGTCTAATGCTACATCTTCCAATTCTGACACACTCACTGCCTCGGCTGTGCCTGTCAATTTAGTCCATAAATATGAAAAGGAGGTGTGGCAGAACACACCCTTGGAGGAGGCCAACGGAGACTGTGAAAGGTTCAGACTTTGTGCTGTTTACCCTGACACAAAACTCTGGGTATTCATACAAGGACTTGATAGCAGCTAATAGTTGGCCATCCACTCCATACTCCTGTACTACTTGCCAAAGCTTATCCCGAGGAACCCGGGCATAGGCCTTCTCCAAGCCCACAAAACACGTGTAGACATTCTTGGCATATTCCCAAGATTTCTCAAAGACTTACCTTAAAGTGAAGATTTGGTCAGTTGAGCTTCTACCAGGATGAAAGCCACATTCTTCTTCCTGGAACTTTGACTCGACTATGCTCCTGCACCGTCTTTCCAAGCAACTAGCATACACTCTCCCAGGCAGACTGAGCAGAGAGATGCCATGATAGTTACTGCAATCCTTCTGGTCTCCCTTCTTGAAGACTGGTATTATTATGCCTGTCTGGTCTGCCATTGCTTTGGTGCTCGCCCAGATATCCAAACAGCCTGACACACTCGAGTCAGCCAGAGAACACCATCTCGATTTAAGGCTTTTAGCATTTTAGGCCGAATTTCATAATCGCCAGCAGCCTTGCCCGATTTTAGCGATTTTATTGCTAAATGAACCTCTTCTGTTGTGAGACTAGTCATTGCCTCGATCTGCACCTCTTGGATGTCCACAACTGCTGGGCCACCCCAGTTAAGAATGCTCTCAAAGTATTCCCTCCATCTGTGGAGGATATCCTTCTCGGTTGTTAAAAGTGCACCATCAGAGGCCTTAATTGCCCTTGCTGTGCACGATTTCCTCCCTCGAAAGCAGCAGATGGTCTGCCAGAATTCTTTGTTTGCATTTGCATAGGATGAGTCTAATCTTTCTCTAAAGGATTCCCAAGCCTTCTGCTTTGCTGTCTTTACTGCAAAGCCATGTTAGGTAGGACTCCTTTTTTGCCAGTTTTTTGGATTTCTTGGTTCCACCAAGGTGTCCTTCTCTCACTGCCCGTTGCTACGCCAAGCCGCTTTCTGCCACAGCATGAGAGTGCAGAGGCATTGACAGCTATTCGGAACAGCTTCCACTCGTCCTCAACATCTGCAGTATGCTTGGGAATCTCTTTGAACCTGGAGGAAATGTCATCTGCAAAATTCTTCCTCACAGCCTCATTTTCCAATGCCTCCCATTTTACGTGGTATAGCTGCTTAGGCCTACCAGCGTTGATGGTAGCATCTGGTTTCTGAAGCCATAGAGTGCACACAACAAGGTGGTGGTCAGTTGACAGTTCTGCTCCTCTTCTTACACGAACGTCCAACACTGAGGAAAATAGGTCTTCTGAGACTATAAAGAAGTCAATCAGAGACCTTTGTTCTAGTGTATCCCTGTATCATGTATACTTATGGACTTCTCGGTGCTGGAAGAAGGTATTCATTATGGACAAGCTGTTAGTACAGCAGAAGTCCAATAATTTCAATCCATTCGCGTTAAGGTCAGGGGTGCCGTTCCTCTCAACCACACCCATCCATGTCTGGTCATCTGTTCCAACATGTGCATTGAAGTCACTCATTAGCAGGACTGATTCCATGTCTGCCACCCTGTCAAAAGTAGCATCCACTTCCTCTAGGAAGGCAGAGTATTCTGACTCCAGATTAGGTGCATAGGCTTGCACCACAGCCAAATCATGGTTTTTCATCTGAAGCCTTAACACACATACCCGTCCCCCCAATGGGATCCACTCAGCAACACAGTCTGACAGCTGGGGGCTTGTGAGTATCCCCACACCCGCCTGAGCAGACATTGTCGGGCTCACACCAGAGTAGTAGAGCTTCCACCCCTTATCTAGGTCGACAGTTCCAGAGCCTCTCCTCTTGGTCGAAGAAAGCCCGACTATGTCTAGCCGGTGTTACTCATATTAAAATATTTAATTTTTCCAGTTGTTTTCTTCATTGCTGTAGTGATCTTATAACACATGAGGGGTGCTTGAATAGGAAAGAATATATTTTCATTAGCTAATACCAGTAGGATTGCGTGAGTATGGGTTCGGGAGGTGGGGAAAGAGAAGGTTAGCGAACAGTGAGAAGGGGAAAAAAAAAAAAAGAAATCATGCTTATGTCACCGAATGTGACATATGGGGAGGTGGGAGAAAAGAAAAGAAAAATATTAAACTCATATGTCTAACTCTCATATTGTTGTTATTATTATTATTCGGAAGGAAGAAAGTACTAGCTCTGTTGGTGAACGTACTAGAACACTAAAAAATTATAAAAAGTACTAGATCTAGTACGAAAGTACTAGATGTGGTCACCCTGCTTCACATACGTAAACAAAGTATAATAAATACTTCACTTCACAAACGTAGACAGTGTAATAAACTGCACCACCTCGATTGCGTGGACAGCTGTGTAGAATATAATTTACTACTCTCTCACCTTAGGTGGCAATCTCTCTCTCTCTCTCTCTCTCTCTTTGGGTCAACTTTTCACAACTGACATCGCTTTGTCTAGATCATTGGTTGCCAAAGTGGTCGATATCGACCCCCAGGGGTTGATTCGGGCTCAGGGGTCGATAGAGAAATATAAGACATCATTGTACGGGTAATATTTAATTTGGTTAAACTTGGATTACCTCCATCCTGAATGACAACGCAATTAAGAGTGAATCGTGGGAACAGTGACATGAATAGGACCTGTAAGATGGAGATAGGTCATGAAAATAGTTACGGAGCCCAATCAAGTAGGCCATACCAATAAACGGATGTTGGTGGTTCCCGCCCGGCCGGCACGGCGGGGAGCGAGATTGCAACGCGGTTTTTATTTACTTAGACTTACACATATTCGATCCCAGCCTCATTTTTGTGCATCAACATACAAGTGAGCGTTAATGTTCTAAAATTCATCAACATACATATTATAATTCAGTCGTTATTCATTCATGAACTAAACTTCTTTATGTTGAAGAGTTGAGCAGGACTGGTAGTAATACCGATAGTTTATTAATACCAGTATATTAATATCACTAGTAATACCAGTGATATTACTAGTGATAGTAACAGTAGTAGAATTATAGTAATATAATAATATATGCTATATCATACATATAAGAAACACTGTAACTATAAAATAAACAATTTAAAAACTCACATAACGTCTTTTTTGCTTGTCCTATTATAATTACGTAATAGTAAAATAGAGGGGGTCGATAAAAAGTAAAGAAACTCTTGAAGGGGTCTACGGTCATAGAAGTTTGGCAACCCCTGGTCTAGATATTTCAATAAGCCAAACCTCTTGAACGTGGGGTGTATGCATTACATGCTATTGCTGGAACACATTGGGTATTAGTTATGAACAAATAATATTTCCTTTAATGCTGTCTTTCTTTGTCAATAATTTATTATTATTATTATTAATATTTTTTGATGTAGCATAAAAGCACCAGGTACTGTTTTTACCTATTAACTTAATTCTTGTAAAATTTTCATTTCATGTAAAATTGGTCATCATATGAGTTTAAAGAGTGGTATGATAGACTTTGTGTTTCTCAGGGGGGGACCTCCCCTCGATGAGTCTTGACAGACTTTATGTCTTAGGAAGGACCTCCCTCGATGAGTCTTTTGACTCCTTGGAGGCCTGAATAATAATAATAATAATAATAATATATAAATTTGAAAAATCTCAGACAATATTAACTCGGAGAATAATTGCAATACTGAAATGAAACTTGACATGTAAAGAGAGGGAAGTCATTTTGCCTCTTGATAAGACCTCACTTGGACAAGTAGGTGTACTTTCCTGGTTTCCATGGTGATTCTGATATAGTGGAGAGAGTGCAAAGGAGAGTGTCAAAAATGGTATCAAGATTGACAAATACAGATTATGAAGACATACTGAGAATTTGTAGGCTGAAGACACTAGCAAACAAGAGAGACTTACAAACTTCCTAAAAGATCATACAGAATTTCAGTAGATGGAATTTTTCATTTTATGGAGAGTGGGGAAAGGACATCTATGGAAGTTGAGAATTAATGCTGTCAAGCAGGAAGTTAGGGCTCAATTTTTTTCTCATAATATGCTCAATAATATATACTCCAAAATCAAGAGTGGTGCTTGATTGGAATGGATTCCTGTTGGATGCATTCATGTGCAAATGAATTCAAGAAAAGGTATCACAGCTGGTGCAAATAGTATGGCCTCCCTTGATGTATGGTCTCTAATAATGATAACAATAGCCTGTGTAGCTCTGTGGAATTAGTATTTGCACTCCACTGGGCTTGACTGCACGAAATAACTCCTGGGTTCAAATCTTTGGTTCAAAAACTAGAACATTATCCGACCAGTTCCCAAAGTGGTCAATCTCTGGCACAAGCAAGCTGGTTTTTTCTCCCTGAAACTCTGGTTTATCATCCCGTAAACTCAAAAAATCGACCATCAAACCCATACTATTTTCAGAGATTAAAAATATTGTGTTTGGGTCAGGGACCAGGAGATGGCAGCACTCATCTGCCTTCTATTTCACTGTGTACCAATTAAATTAGTGATAACCTTGTGCCAGCTATCTCTGATTGCTACCAATGGAGATTGAGATGCCCACTTAGTATCCAAAACTTAAATAGGGCTAAAACGGCCTCGCCTAATCTCTGTACGGGAATGAAAGGTGTTAGCTATTTTTATTTTTTTATAATAATAATTCTTATGGCAGTTCCTGTCTGCCTCTCTTTGCCAGATGACATGTATAATTAGTGTAAGTCCTGGGCCAGCTATATCTGATTGGGAACTGGTGGAGATGGAACTTCCCCTAGGTCCCTGTTAGATAGGACTTAAACAGCCAAGCTTATTCCCCATAGGAAAATTAAAGGCCTTAGAGGATTTATTTATTTTTTTACTCTGTAGTCTGCATGCCTTCATTCTATCCACTTAATAGTCTTAAATTTTATCAAGACTATTAATATATATATATATATATGCTAATCAGCTGCCTTTTATTCCTTATATGAAATGTGTGAAGCCATTTTAACCCTATATAACTTTTGGAGACTGAGGAGCGGTTCAATCTCCATCAGCAGCCAATCAGAGATAGCTGTACCAAGAGACAAGCGAGTTTTTTTCTCACGGAAACTTGGGGTTTTCGTTCTGTAAACGGGACCACCCTGCATATGCCTATCAGCGTGTCTTTTCTAATGGTAACAATTTCTGTTTGTTGATTTGAAGAAATTTCCTCATATTCATCATTTCCATGTGAGTAATAATAATAATGTATAAATCTGTATTATTTTAATGTCCCTCCCCTTTAATTTCAGTGAGATTAATCTTGAAGATACTCCAATCTTCTTCCTAAAATGGATTTTAGGCCAGGTGGCATGTTCCGATCTCATGCCTTCTCTTTCTTGGTCTTTTGATTATTCTTTTTTCATTTATTTTATATTTGTATAATATTTTCAGTAGTCTGCTGTTGTCCATTTGATTTAAATTTCTATCCATTTTTGTTTTTAATGTCTTATGTAGTAATTTATTGGTTTTATATTCAGGGATTATAAAATTTCTCCATGGTCCCACTTGGTATATCTAGCTGTTCTGAGAAATTTCATTTCTGCTATTTGAATTCGTATTTCATCTTTCCGTTTTATGGTCCATGTTTTGCTCCCACATAGTAGAACTGGTTTTGACAAGACATTATATGGTCTGATTCTAGTGTGTGTTTGCACTAGGGATGGCTTAAATATATTATTTATTATGCCATTTGCTTTGACAAAGATAAGATACTCCAATAATTTCTGTTATTAATTTAAAAGATGATTTTTTCTTCTATGTTTGCTGTTCCCTTCCTACACACTCCATTTCTCTGTCAATTATATACTGGTCTGGGTAATGGCCCTTCCCATAATGCATAGCATTATATACGTCCTCAAGGAGATGTGCTTTGCATTATGGGATGATAATGTGAAGTTATTAGCTTTTTTATACCAAGGCAAGTGACGTGAAGTTATTAGCTTTTTTATATGAGTTGCCCCAATCCTGGAAATAGTTCAGGTGCAAACTTGTTTGCTTACACTTGGATAAAGGATTAAATCAAGTATATAATTTCTCAGTATCTTTAATTTATAGTATAACCAAGTAGAAAAACTTCCAATAACTAATTTATTTTTATTATATTATTTTTTAAATTATTATTATTATGTAATATCTCCAAGGACTCATCTTGGGAGAGGAGGGCACTCTACTCCACTCACACATGTAGCTGTCTCCCCTAATACTTAATTCTTCTACTATATGCAACTATCATCAGCACCATCTACCACCAACAGCATTTTTTGTCTGTAAACTGCATGTTCTAAAGGCCGATTTGTCTGTACACTGGATGAAAAACCCTGCTATCTTCGTATGAGATTGGCTAACTCACACACACACACACACACACACACACATATATATATATATATATATATATGAAACTTCATTCTCATATACCTCTATCTCTTCATCCAATGTGGTGGTAGCACTATGCACTTGGTTGACAGATCTTAGAAATGAGCACTCATTATTTGAGCAATTTCATTCAATTTCGATATTGGTACTGCACTCTCTAAACTCATTCTTTCACATTCATTTTTTTTCTTTTACAAGCAGCATAGCAGTAAAAGAAATTGCACAGTCTATTTCTTTTCAGAAATAGTTTCTGTACAGTGTTCATGACTATTCTGGCCTGCACTTTATATAACTCATAATATTTCATAACTCCTCTCTCACTTCTCACAATTTTCCTCCTCCTCCTCTTTCTTCATATGGATCTCTCTTGCTTAATTTAAACTGTAAATATAGATTCAGTTAATGCCTCATTTAAGCACTTTTTCAAAACTTCCCATGCATTGCTGATATCCTTCCCATTCAATGAATTATACCATGAGACCAAAGATAGCCATTTACTGAATTTGTTATAATTTTCAGCTTTGTAGTTCAGTATGTAATTGGAACAGTCACACAGTTAGCTACTGCCCAGGACAGCATGGCATAATACTATCACCAACTGGTGGCAAAACAGTCACATTTTTAACTGGTTCTCCTTCTGATGGTATGATCAAACCTAATACTCTTTGACTTCCAGTTCCTTCTTTCACATGCTTCTTGAGTAAGTTGTGTCACAACAGTTCAATAAATTGCATTTCATACCCCCCCTAGTAGTTGAACCACCAAGTCTGTGGCAACACCTTGCCATATATTTTATCTTGTTAGCCTGTACTTCATACTAGATAGCCTAAGTCACTGCTATATGGGACATTATTACTATTATTTATTGGCTTTGTGAATTTCTACCCTAAATGGACACAAATCATTCGATATCATTAGCAATATCCCCCCTCTCTTATTACTTCTGTCCCTCCTAAAAATGGGCTTTTTCAATTGAAGGTGAGTTAGCCAATTTTATATGGAGGTAGCAGGGTTTTTTTTCTGCCAGAAACTCGGGTTTTTCATCCTGTGTACAGACAAATCGGCCTTCAGAACAAACACAATTCACAGACAAAAAATACCATTGTTAGTGATGATGGGCAGTAGATGGCGTTGATGGCAGTAGTGTTGTAGTAGGAAAATTAAGTAGTAGTGGAGAGTGTGAGATGTATTTAGCGAAGTAAAGTGTCCTTCTATGATGAGTCCTTAGACTCCCTGGAGGTGTCACATAATAATAACCTTTACATTAGATTCCAATTACTACATCTGACTTTCGCAATTCAGATGTAGTAATTGGAATAATGAAGTGTTGGAATAATGTAGTAATTGAGTGCCATTAGTGAGTCAGGTTTCACTAATAATCTTAGACCAAAATATATTCACCAAGGCAATGAACTCTACCCTTTTCATGATGCTTCTGACATGTTTGTGTATAGACATAACAAGTTACTTCCTGATTCCTGGCTTTTTTGTATACCTACAGCTACAGTCTGTTTTGGAAACTTTTTCTTTTTTATCTACAGACACATTCTCAGAAAGCCTGAACCCAAGTGCACGTTTCCACTTGATCACCATTTATAACCATGTCCAATGATATTCATATCATTATCATGTTTGCATATCAAAGCTGAACTTACACACATATTCTCACCATTCTTCTTGTGATGATCCAATTTTCTTGACTCTCTGCATTAGGTCTCAACTCAGTAATTTCTTTAGCCTCCTGATGCCAAATCCATTCAAGTTCAAGTCTTCCCTCTTATACAAGTCTTTTCTATCATCAAACTTGCTCACTTTGTCCAATTTTTTCTACATAGCCTGCACATTGAATCATTTGCTGTCACAGAACTCCTTTCTTGACTATTCTCTTTGGGGAATAAAAACAAATTTAGGAGTTTCATGGCTGGTCTAGTTAACCATATGCAGCTTAGCATTACTATGGAGTGAGGTTATAAGCAATGATTTTAGGTTAGTCTTTCTCTTTGTAGGACTTTTTTCAGTGTGTCATAGCACTTAACTTTGTTGATAGTCTCACCAGGATATTTAAAAGAATATCTCAAAACAATGTTATCACTGTTGCAGCAGAAGATTACTAAGAGTTTTCCACATCAGATCCAGAAGGACTTTTTTTTTTTGAGAGGTGAGGGGGATAGTAAAGGTTGTACGGGTACTCCATGGAGCTGAAAGACTCATCACAAAAGACCCACACCATCCATTAACACAATACCTGTCATACATCTCTTTAAACTTACTGTTGGGACATCACAACCATCTCTAGCAATCCATTACACTCATTCACCACTCTCCAAGTAAAGAACCTAGTCCTCACACTCTTAGATAATGTCTAATTGTGATCCCTGTTTTTCTCCTACTCCCCATGTATTGAAAAATTTCTTTTATAGCAATCTTATAGTATCCCTTTAGTAAGCTATAAGTGTCTATCATATCCTCTCTCCTCCACTTGTTAGCTAAACTCTACAACTCACATACCTTCAATTTACATAGGGCACATTCCACAGGCCAGTCATGAGCTTGGTCACTTGTCCTTTCCACTACCTCCTGGTATCCTAGAAACACAGGTGACCAATTCTGTGCACAGGTCAACATGTGCCCAAATCATAGCCTTATAAAGAGGGATAATAACCTTCCTATTTTTACTTGTCGATGTGTTCTTCAACATCCAAGAAATCCTCTGAGCTATTGTGCTAACTCTTGCAGTATGTCCTCTGAATTTCAAATCTTTATCCACCAACCAACCCCCAGATCTCTAGCCTCATCAATTTCCTGTAAACTAGTACTATCAATATGATATGAAGTATGTAATCTTTTCATCCCAAAGCACATTACCTAACATTTTACATTAAATTGACAACCATTGTCCTCTGTCCACACTACCAGTTTATTCAAATCATCCTGTAAGATGTCTACATCACCTTTATCAAATATGCCCTCCCCAGTTTTGCATCATCAAGCAAACAACTAAATATTTCCCTTCAAATCTTCTGCTATATCATTATACTTCCATTCTTAGGAAATTAGTTCTTAGATTCTGACTTGGTTGTAAACCCAGTCTTAACACCAATAATATCAACTGTGAAAAAAAGAGCAGGGCTATTTCTGTAGGTCTCTAAAAGATCTCAGCAAATTCTGCATTTCTTTTAAGCAGACACATATTTGCAAGAAATTTTACATATTATTATTATTATTATTATTACATCTCCATGGAGTCGGCAGGCTCATCGTGGGAGTTTTATTCAACTGAGAACATATTTATCATATAGAATCTTAAAATCCTTAATATTTCTTGAATTAACAACACATTCTGGTAATGCGTTCCATTCACTGACAATTCTCCATGTAAAAAATCTGCTCCTCACACCCCCTCCTCACCACACTTTTACACAACTTCCATGAATGACCTCTGGTTCCTCCCCCTCTCACCAACTATTTGTTTTATAATCCCCTCTGGATTAATCTGATAAAAGGGAACTCACAATTTTAGTGTGCTGAATGTGTTTAATGCATCACCATTAAATTGGAGCTACATAAACAGAAAATGTTATGAATGGTATATAAAGAGAAAGGTGATCATCATGGTAAGAAAGGCAAAGTCCAAGTATGACAAGAAACCAACTGTGAGGAACCAAAGGAAATCAATACAGGTGTTTGGTTGGTTTCTGGTTTATTGATGCAAGGACAGCAAAGGTCATAATGCATCTTTGCAGCAGTACACAAAGTAGTAAAATATAACTAAATAATTAGATGATGTAATATACTAGAGAACAAATTTTTTAAAAAAATTGAGCAATGTCATATCTACATATAAATTGCATTTATGATCAAAGCTGTTTAATTCTTTATAAAGAGTTAAAAACTTCATGCAGTTTGAATTTTACAAGATTAGCCAGAGATAGTGTGTGGCTCAGCCAGATTAGTGAAAACTTCATTTCTTCCTCAACTGAAGCATTGGCACTCCAACAAAACATAGCAATTGTAAGGCAAGTTTTTGAACTGTTCATACACAGGTAGGTCATCAGCTTTTAGTAGATAAGAATATGTAAGATTACTGTGCCTATGCAGAACATAATAAGAACAAATTCTTCTTTTCTGTTTCTACATACACTAGACTGCCAACTTAATTTCAGGCTTAATCCTGCAATTTATTTGTTAGTGCTTGCTGCCATGATGACTGTTATTGATGAATTAACTTTGTTGACAAACTGTCTGGAAAAATGAGTTGACATAGTTGCATGTGCAGTCTCCTTTCCATTGATTCCAATGTGGCTGGGAATCTAACACAACTAAAAATCAAAATTAACTAGACTTGTAGAACATCACAAAGCACTGAATGTAAATTGCATACACAGGAAAAGCGATGGACTGTAAAGAAATCAAGGAGTTTGTATAAATCAGGCATTTCTGGCAGTGGTTTTCTTTTATGTGTACAAGTGCAAACTGAGTGGCATGCGGCTCAGCAGTATAGTTACTTCATTTAATTTAAGCGGAATCTGACTGGATACAATGAAGTCAGAAGAAGCAGCAGCACAACTAACAAAAGTTCCAAATATGTGTGCATTCAACAGCTATGATGACCTTCTTTAGCTGGCACAGCAAGAGGCTGCACGGTGAAGTGCAAACCTCTCATAAAGGAATATCATCATGTTCAGTAGAGGTGACATCAAGATACTTGCTGATGGCATGCATAATCTGTTTCAAGTGCATACTAAATGGATAAATGGAGTCTGGTGAGTGTGTGTAATACTGAAATACTAGTTCATGGAATGTACTTAGGGACCAACTTGATTTTTAGGGGTATAGTTAAATGAAAACTGTTTCTGTCAAAGCAACAGAGCAGGTTCATCTGCTTTGACAACTTTGAGTAGGTGATGTGCAAAATGCACCAGTGTCTATTCACATTCCTTGATCACAATAGGATCTACTTTTGCATATTACTTTCCCATGAGAAACTACAGAAGTGGGACCCATGAATAAGTGTGCAATAAAGGTAAAGCAAGGAACACCAATCAGCATCCAATTCTGTAGACGATAAAGGATATTCAATACTCTCTTTAACTTTTCTCTTAGTTGATAAATGTGTACAAGAAATGTATGCTTTCCTTAAAAATAAGTCCTGAGAACTTATAGCTTTTGTTGCTACTGGGATAATAATTTGTCCCATTCTTAACTCTAAGTCTGTGTGAAGAGTGCATTTATGGCAGAACGCTACACATACACTTTTTTTTTTTCTGTTGAAAACCTGAACCCATTAATAAGAACACCATAAACAGATATGATCAACTGCTTCGTCTTTCAATGACCTTCATGTTGAAAGAATGACAGTAAATTGTGAACTCATCAACATATGGAGCATTGCTTACTATGGGAAGAAGTTATTCAGTGATTGAGTTATTTTCATGGCAAAGAGTCACATTTAAGACAGAGCCATGGGGAACACTCTTTTCTTTGAGATAAGGATGAGATAATTATTATTATTATTATTATTCAGACCTCCAAGGAGTCAAAAGACTCATCGAGGGAGGTCCTTCCTAAGACATAAAGTCTGTCAAGACTCATCGAGGGGAGGTCCCCCCCCGAGAAGCACAAAGTCTATCATACCACTCTTTAAACTCACTGACCGTTCTCGCTCCCACCACTCCATCAGGCAATGCATTCCACGGCTCAACCACCCTCCACACAAAGAAACCACTCCTTACCCTCTTGCTTACAGTTTCCTTTCGAAACTTCCAGGGATAGCCTCTTGTCATCACTCCTACCCACTGTTCAACCAAGTGAAAGAACTCCCCAGTGTCAACCCTGTAACCACCTCTCAACAGTTTAAAAGTCTCAATCATATCACCTCTCCTTCTTCTATCCACCAAACTCTGCAGTCCAAATTCTCTTAGCAGATCCTCATAACTATCCTTGTACAGTCCTGAAACCATCTTTGTCACCCGTCTTTGCATCCTTTCCACAGTTAATTTATCCCCTTCGAATCCTGGGGACCAAATCTGAGAACAATAGTCCAAGTGTGGTCTGATCAAGAGACTTATACAACGTAATGATAACCCTCTTATTTCTGCAGGTCAGTGTCCTTCTCATAATAGCAATCCTCTGTGTTACCTTCACCACCTTTGCAATATGTCCCCTAAACTTCAGGTTTCTATCAATCATCAACCCCAGATCTCTTGTCTCCCCTACTTCCTCCAGTATAACTCCTCCCATAGATTATGCAGCATCCCATCGATGTTTCCCAAACCTCAAGACCTTACATTTTGGTGCATTAAACTGACACCCTCATTCATTTGCCCATCTATCTAGCTTATTTAAATCCTCTTGCAGGGCTACCACATCTGCACTATTACTAATAATCCTTCATAGCTTTGCATCATCCGCAAACAACTGAATATCCCCTTGCAATCCACTGGCTATGTCATTGATATAAAGGTTAAACAATATAGGTCCTAGTACTGAGCCTTGTGGGACCCAACTTGTAACCCTTTGCCTCCTGGAAACTGCTCCACCATACACAACTCTCTGATGCCTATCAGACAGCCAATCCTGAATCCAGTTGACCAATCTGACATCCAGACCCATGTGCTGCAACTTAAATATCAGCTTATCATGTGGCACCCTGTCAAATGCCTTCGCCAAGTCTAAGAAAATTGCAGTATATGCCTTTCCTTCATCTAATGTTCTTGTAACTTTATTATAAAAGGCTAGCATATTGCTAAAACAAGAGCGTCCTTTCACAAATCTATGTTGATTCTCACAGATAACATTACCCTCATCTTACCAATGCTGTATATGGTCCCTCACTACTTTCTCCAAGATCTTAACAACTACTGATGACACACACACTGGCCTATAATTAGACACTTCCAGTCTGTTACCACCCTTATGCAATGGCACTATCTTACCTTCCTTCCATTCCCTGGGCACCTCTGCCAAAGCCAGACTTTCATTGAAAAGCCACGTTAAAGGCACTGTCAATTCCCTAGCACATTCTCTCAAAACTCGTGGTGAAATACCATCCAGTCCCACAGCTTTACTGACATCCAGAGTACTCGGTATCTGAAACACACTCTCCTCCTGTACCTCCAGACCTCGAACCAGTCCTATCCCTCTAGCATTAAAACTGACTCCTCTAGAATGAAATACTCCAATAAAGTGTTCATTGAACAATTCCACTATGTCCTCTGCATCAGTCACTCTATTCCCATTTTTATCCCACAATATCATTCTTCCACAGTCATTTCTCCTCCTACTGGCCACATAGCTAAAAAATTCCCTAGGATTTTCTTTGGATCTTATGGCCAATCTCCTCTCATATTCCAGTTTCGCTTTCCTTACCACACTAGTCACTTTTCTGGCCTGTGTCTTATATTCCTTATGCATCTCTTCACCTGTCTCCTTATATCTCTTCCATAGCCTCTTTTTCGCATGCAATTCCTGTTTAATATTGTTTGTTATCCACTTTACTCCAAATTGCGTCCTCTTCTTCACTCGTGGTATACAACTTACCATTGCTGATAACAAATATTCTTTCACAATTTCCCACGCACTAGTGATATCTCGACCTTCCAATTCCTCCCTCCATGAAACTTCCCGAAGTTAACGTCTAAGACTATTATAATCACCTGCCTTATAATTCCACATAAGTTCCCGTCTCTTTGATACTCCTGCATGTCTATTCATTTTCCAAGTCAACACCATATGGTCACTCTCTCCAACTGGTGGGAGAAACGTCAACTCAGTTATTATCAACTCTTCTGATGCTATAACCAAATCCAAAACTTTTGAACCTCTTGTTCCCTCTGTTACATGTTGCCTAAGACATTTGTCCCTCAAGAATTCTAGAAATTCCATTCCCCTATTGCTACATGCATCTTCCTCTCTCCAATTTATACTACTGAAGTTAAAATCTCCCATAACAATCATTCTTCTTGCACTTGCCAAACTTAGCTGTCTAAACATCACCTGGTCCCCATCCTCTGTGCTCCTGGGTCTGTAGCAACACCCCACTAAATATCCTGTCTTGCCTACCTCTACCTCACACCATACGCTCTCAAAATCATTTGTCTCACTTCCTTCCAAATTCTCCACTCTTAGAGGACATAGGTCATCACTTATCATAAGCAGTACCCCACCACCATGCTTTCCCCTCCTATCCTGACGAAAAATGCTATACCCAGCGACTTCTATTCCTGTTGTTATATCCCCTTCTGTCAACCATGTCTCAGTGATCGCAATAAATTTTGGCCAGGCTGATGCTATCTGCGCCACCAATTCCTCTCCCTTATTCTGGATACTCCTGGCATTAGTATAAAGCATATAAATGCCATTGTTTATATACCCACCATTATCCCTTCTAGACTCCACTGGGCTCAGTGTTACCTGACATTGTCTCCCTTCTCCCAAGTATCCATTCCCACAAGAGGCCACCCCTGCTATCATCCTCTCTGGGACACACTAACTCGTTCAGAACAGCAATCTCTCCAGATGCCTACATCCTTCCTCATTCAAATGTAAACGGTCTCTCGCATACAATTCCTCTCTTTCCTCAAACGCACTCCAAGCATCCACATATACCAGTCCTCTCTTGTCACACATTCTCGCTATTATGCCATTCAATATCACCGCTCTTCTGCTCAGCTCATCATTATCATACCTAGGCAACACGCACACTATTTTTCCTCTCTCTGTCTTCTTCCATACAGTCTCAAGCAAAAATCTCATATCTCTCGCTGCCCAACTTACATTACCACTTGCCATTCGTTCCTACCATCATAATTGCCATAGCCACCCTTCCTATTGTTCCTCCTGGCAAACACTCCTCACGCATCCTATCTTGAACACCACGGATCATTGAGTCGCCATACATTATACCTCTTACCATTTCCTTGCTCCTATTGTTTCCATTCTCTCCTCTTCTTTCATTCCCATACCTCTCTCTTCTACTGTTTCCATTCTCTCCTCTTCTAGCACTCCCATACATCTCTCTCATTCCCTCTCTCCTACTGTTTCCATTTTCTCAACTTCTAGCACTTCCATATCTGTCTCTCCTACTACTGTTTCCATCCTCTCGTCTTCTAGCATTCTCATACCTCTCTCTCATTCCATCTCTCCTACCGTTTCCATTCTCTCCACTTCTAGCACTTCCATATCCCTCTCTCGTTCTGTCTCTCCTACTACTGTTTCCATCCTCTCGTCTTCTAGCATTCTCATACCTCTCTCTCATTCCATCTCTCCTACCGTTTCCATTCTCTCCTCTTCTAGCACTTCCATATCTCTCTCTCATTCCGTCTCTCCTACTGTTTCCATCCTCTCGTCTGCTAGCATTCCCATACCTCTCTCTCATTCCCTCTCTTCTACTGTTTCCATTCTCTCCTCTTCTAGCACCCCCATACATCTCACTCATACTCCCTAAATTCTCTCTCTCTCTCTCCTACTCTGATTCGCCTTGCATTTATCTCTTCCATTCTCCTAATCTTATCTTTCATACTTCTGCTCTCATTCACAAGACATTCCACCTCCTCTTTCAACTCATCTATCTCCCTCTGCAGGTCAGTCACTCTTAATCTAAATTCACTCTCCCAAACAAAACCATCTCCTAAACTTTCACAGTCACTCACACCTTCCACACTATCAACTATTATTTTCTCATTCTCTCCTATCACACTACTTGTCTTCCTACATTCATTCCCCGTTCCTGGACACTTCTAGTCTGTATGTATTTGTATTTCACACTTGTATTCACATATAATGTATATCACACTTGGAATACTTGGCTAGAGAGTTTATAATAAAACCAGGTAGTGGATTAGGGATGTAGAGCCTAACAACACAGTTGAGATAACCTGCTTTCACTGATGTTGGAGGTTTTGGCTGTGTCAAAAGTAAGGATGATATTTCACTTGGAACCAAATGACCATCCTTATGTATTAGGATGTACCTTATACCTGTTACTCCTTGATCTTCCAAGTTCTGAATATACCACTTACTTGGGACATCAAAGAGATCCCATTCCATTATCACACTCTACAACAGTTGAGTGATATATGAGGTGTTACAGTAATTGGTATTCTCCCACCTCCCCCACTGATGACACTCTCAGTAGTTTTCACGAGTGTTGCTGACTTGATGTTTCAATAAGAATATCAAAGAACAAAGTGTTTTAATTGTTTTGGGATGTCTTGCTGATCACTCTAAATCCTTATGAATCAATTCTGGAAGAAAGGCTAATACATTAGCTATTCACAACTATTCTTTTCAGAAAATTACAACATATACTCAATATTAATCATAAAACCTTTAATTAATACTTCTGATATTTTGGCAACATTACATTTCCATCATCTTCAGGGATCACAAACAATGATATATGTTTGCAGGCACTAACACTTGGTAAATGATGCTGAAGAAAGGTGACCAAAGTCAGGTTTAGGACTCTAGACCAGCCAATTTAGCATTAATGGGCTAAATTGGCTGGTCTTGGCCATTGGGCTGAAGATGAGTGCTTTCCAGATTTGGGACAGTTTCATTAACCAAAATTTGCTGAGGTTTGGAAAGTTTCTCAGGGCTGAGGCAGATTCCAGGAACAGCCTCTCATATTTCTATTTGCTGCAGTGCAATAGAGTGGACTTCTAGTGTATCCTGTGATTAGTGAGTGTCCAAAGCATTGTCAGCAAGTCCTAAGTAGCTTTATTGGTGGAACTGGATGTAGTCCTTGTGTTCAGATATTCTGATATTGGTTGTCCTGCCTATTTGGCTGTAGTAGGACAGTTTGCAACTGCAAAGGACCTGGTAGGTCTAGGGAATGTGGCTGGTCTTTAGTGGAGCATTAGGGATGACCATTTTTTGTGTGGCTTATAAGTGCTTTTAAGGTTGTATTTATTTAGGATTTTTGTTAAGTTTTTGGATATGCCTTGGATATTATTATTATTATTCGTGACACCTCTAAGGAGTCCGAAGACTCATCGCGGGAGGACACCTACTGTACAACTCTCCGTCTCCACTACTACACAGAACCTCTACTACCAATCACCTACATCAACGCCATCTACTGCCCACAACTACCACAGCTAGTTTTTTTTTTTTTTTTTGTCTGTAAATTGCGTGTGTTCTGAAGGTGTTCATATATATGGAATGGTAATAGATTTTGAATAATCTCTGCTCTGAAGAGGAGGTTGTGGTTACAGGGTTTTAATATTTTGTGGGGGTTATAGCAAATGGCTAAGAAAGTGTTGAGAATGTTAATTTTTTTGACTAAAGTAAAGGATGTTGAGAATGTGATCAAGTTCAGTAGTTAGGGCACCGCTATCAGAACTGATTAACTTTGAGGTTTTCGATACTGGCTTAAAAGTGAGCTGAATTTTTTATGTATGAAGGAGTGTTTCCAGTATATTATGAGAGCACTTTGACTAAATGTTTGGCTAATTTGTATGTGGGTGAATCAATGCCATCCATAATGGGATGTAATGCAAAATTTTGTTGATAGATTTTTAGTGGATCCTCACACTCCAACACACTAACATAATGGTCAATTCTGATGTCTCCTTTCTATTCTCTAATACATAAGCTGTTATGCATTACAGAATAATGTCATAAGGTCAGGTCTAAAGTGCCCCACTCAAAAGGCACTTTAGACATGTCGTTATCCAAGCTATGTTTCCTTCCAATATCTCAGTCCTGTTTCAGTTCACCATGAACTTTAACTATTTTGTTTGGCAAGGAAATTCTACAAACAGATAGAGGGGACATCCATGGGTTCCCCACTTTCTCCATGGAGACCTTTGAAGAAAAAGCCTTAAACTCTGCCCCAGATAAACAGGATCCAGTTTACCTTAGAAAAGGAAAACAATAACAGTCTCCCCTTCCTAGACACTCTGATTACACACCAGCCTGATGGATCCCTGGCAATTCTCTGTTTATAGAAAACTCACACATACTGGTAGATACATTCACCAGCAGTCACATTCCCACGTCCAACAATATGGGATTATAAAAACCCTCTATAAGAGGGCAAAATTAACCCGTTCTGATAGCAGTGCCCTAATTAATGAACTTGACCACAATCTTAGCCCATGGCTACAACCCCCACAAAATATTCAAACACTGTGACTACAACCCCCCTCCTCCTCTTCAGAGCAGAGATTATATAAAATCTATCATCATTCCATATATCTAGGGCACAAAACAAAATCCTAAATAAATACAAGCTTACATCCACTTATAGACCACATAAAAATTGGCATCAATCAAACACATCCACATTCCCTAGACCTACCAGGTCCTTTACAGTTGCAAAATTGTCCTAAACTAAGCAAAGAACAGCAAGAGAAGTATAGAAAAAGAAGAAGAATAAAAAGGGACAGTACCATTGCTATAAGATCTAGTCCACCATGAAAAGGTCTCCCCCATATGGAGGAGATACAATCAATGATCTCCTGGTCTAAGGAGATAATCCTAGTATGCAGGTGGTCAACTCATGGCCTGCCTATGAAAATTTTTGGGCACACAGATTCCGAGCATCACAAAAAAAATTAAATTTCAAACTTTGAAATGACATTACTCCCGGAATCCACTTTGAGTCGTGACCTGTGCATATCCCTGCTCTTTGTCAGGCATATAGTGACATCATACCATTCGTGCATGTTGAGTTTGAAGTCTGAGTGGGGAGACATACTGATAAAATTGCAAAAAAATTGTATGATTAAATTCTTAAATACCCAAAGCATACGCTTGATATACAGTACAATACCTATTGTTGATGATGCAGCAACTGATGTCTCAGTGATGTTAAATATACTTACTTTTTTTCCCTTTAGCTTTGATGTTTTATCATAATTGATCGATTTTTAACATATATTTATCGTTTTATAGTAAATCTCTTCTTCAAGCTAAACATTACATCATTTTTTATGAAGGATTTTATTTTAATACCTTTATTATAGCATCTTTGAATAACGTACTTTATTTCTTCTTTTTTTGTTATGCTTTTATGAAGTAAAACATGTATGAGAAAAATAATGATATACTGTGCAAAATTCCAAAAGGGCATGTGGAGGTATTTTTTTTTTAAAAATTAGCCAATTTTGGCACTGATCCTTAAAAAAGTTTACCATCCCTGTTCTAGTTATAACTAGCTCCAGATGATTTGTTGAATAGCTGGTATTATTGTTGATTATTATTATTATTCAGGCCTCCATGGAGTCAAAAGACTCATTGTGGGAGGTCCTTTCTAAGAAACAAAAGTCTATCAAGACTCATCGAGGGCGGTCCCTCCTAGGAAACACAAAGTCTATCATACCACTCCTTAAACTCACTTACCATTCTTGCTCTCTCAACTCTATCAGGCAATGCATTCCATTGTTCAACCACCCTCCATGCAAAAAAAACCACTCCTCATCCTCTTGCTCACATAGGATGTTTCCTTCCGTAACTTCCATGGATGGCCTCTTGTCATCACACCTTCCCGCTGTTCGACCAAGCGAAAGAACTCCCCAGTGTCAACCCTGTAACCACCTCTCAACAGTTTAAAGGTCTCAATCATATCACCCCCCTCCTTCTATCCACTAAACTCTGCAGTCCACACTCCCTCAGCCGATCCTCATAATTACTGTTACGGTTTACAGTAAATTTTGAATGTCAGTGAGTGATTAATTAAAGCGAATACCTGCTTTTTGATAGTAACCCATTACAGAATACCATCATATTGTAAACCCAGTAATTCATTCTGATACATCAGAAGTTGAAGCTTTTGCCACCTAAGTTAGTTCCCTCTCTAATGGATAAGATTTAAAATATAAATATCATCATCATCATCATGCATATCAAGGATTTGGCCTAGCATGGCCTGTTCCGGCCTTAGAAGTCATCGTTGAATCGTTTAAGAGGATGTCTTGGTTTTCTTTTTCCTAATAGCTTGTATTTTAAAGCTTGTTTTGGTAATCTTTCTGTTTTCATTCATTGAATGTGTTCCATCCATTTATGTTTATATTTTTTAATTTTTTCTATTACTGGTTTTTGGTTTAATTCTTTCATAATTACTTCATTTCTTTTGTGATCAAATAGGGCATACTTTGCAGTTTTTCTCATAAACTTCATTTCTGCTGTTGTTAATCTTTGTTTGTCTTTTTGTTTTATTGTCCAGATTTCACTTCCATACATTAAGACTGGTAGGGCTAATGTATTGTATACTTTTAATCTGGTTTGTTTTTGAACTAGGTTTGGTTTAAATATAGAGTTAATTACACCTGTTATTTTTAAATATTTTGCAATTTTACTTAAGTATAAAGAGCTAATAACTTCGGCAAGAAACTCTCTGATTCCAATCTTTGAGTTTCTTATTCGGTTTTAAAACTATGTTTGATTTAACATCCCCTTAATTTAAGTAATAAATTTTGCCATTTTTACATTTATATCTTTTTCATTTTCATATGTGATCATACATCCTAGGTAGTTAAATGAATTCACCTGTTCCAAGATCTTGTTATCTATTACTATTTTAGTTCTTGCTGAATCTTGTCCTTTAAAGGCCATAGTTTTTGATTTTTCTGTTGATATTATCATACCATAATCTTTGGATATCTCATTTAGATTTAAAATAGCTTTCTGTAGTTTATCTTCAGAATTTGTAATTATTATTTGGTCTTCAGCAAAGAGGAGAGTGTTTAAGTTTACTGTAGGAGAAAGTTTAATTCCTTGATGTAAATTTTTATTCCATTTTATTATTATTTCATTTCAGTAGATAAGAGTTGCTGAGAGGGGACATCCCTGTCGGACCCCTTGGTTTATCTCTTTCGTATATGATAGCTCGTGATTTAATCTTATTTGTATTTGATTATTCTCATATATACTTGTGATAGCTTTTAGGATATTATTTGGTATTTGTCTTTCTTTTAATATGTTAAATAATATGTTTCTTTTAACTTTGTCAAATGCTTTTTCATAGTCAATAAATGCAATAAGTTTAATTCCTTGATGTAAATTTTTATTCCATTTTATTATTATTTCATTTCAGTAGATAAGAGTTGCTGAGAGGGGACATCCCTGTCGGACCCCTTGGTTTATCTCTTTCGTATATGATAGCTCGTGATTTAATCTTATTTGTATTTGATTATTCTCATATATACTTGTGATAGCTTTTAGGATATTATTTGGTATTTGTCTTTCTTTTAATATGTTAAATAATATGTTTCTTTTAACTTTGTCAAATGCTTTTTCATAGTCAATAAATGCAATATGTGTTTCTAAAATGTATTCTCTTCTTTTCTGTATTATTAATTTTAGGCAAAAGGCTGGGTCTATACATGATCATCCTTTTCTAAATCCATTCTGTACTTCTAAAATAAAGTTTTCGGAATATTTCATTAGTTTGCTATTTAAGATTCTGCTATATATTTTGTAACAGGAATTTAGTATACTGATACCTCTATAGTTTTTAGGGTCATCTCTATTACCTTTTTTAAAGATAGGAATCACAATTGCTTTTTTCCATTCTATTGGGGGGGATACCAGTTGAATAAATTTTATTTAAAAATAGTAAGAGTCTTTCTTTGAATCTAGTTCCTGTATATTTATATAGTTCTGAACCTAGTTTATCTTCTCCAGGTGATTTTCCGTTTCTTGTTTCTTTCAGGCTGATTTCTAATTCTTCTTTAGTTATTTCTTTTTATTTTCGTTAATTGTTTGTCAATTATTCTTGTTGAGAGGCTTATACGCTGGTTAAACATGATAACTAATATTTAAGGAATTGACAGCGTATACTAGAAATATAGATTAAATAAACTTTAATATATACTTTCCGATATTTCGGCGAACATCACGTTGCCATCTTCTTGGGAACTTACTACAAAGACACGTGCACACAAGTACTAATAACAGCAAATGAGACTGAAGCTAGGAAGCTAGTGTTTTCCTAAAGTCCTGATGGTGCCCCCTGGTGGGCTATATTGGTAGTTTTTGGACTTTGGGCTGAAGTTCTTCTGATAAAAGTTTCCCAAATTTGGGGCAGTTTCATGCATCCAAATTTGTTGAGGTTTGGCATGTTCCTAAGGGCCGAGGCTGATTCCATGAATAGTCTTTCATACTTGAACTTGCTGCGGTGTATTACTGTGGCTTTCTTCCATCTTATTCTGTGGCGAGTATCCAGAGAGTGGTCTGCAAGCCCAGAGTGGCTGTACTGGTGAAATCGGATGTAATCCTTGTGTTCTGAGATTCTGATATTTGCTATCCTGCCTGTTTGGCCAAAGTAGGACAGTTTACAGCTGCAAGGGACCTGGTATACACCAGGTAGGTCTAGGGGAAGTGGTTGGTCTTTGGTGGAGCGGATAAGGGATGCCAGTTTTCTATGTGGTCTGTAACAAGTGGTCAAGTCATGTTTTTTTAGGATTTTATTGATTTTTTCCGAAGTGCCTCTGATGTAGGGAATAGTGATGGATTTAGAGTAATCTTTTTTGTGAAGGGGAGGGGATGGTGGGTTGTGGATAACTGGGTTAAGTATTTTTTGGAAGGGGTAGCCGTTGGCTGAGAAAGTGTCACGGATGTGATTTAGTTCAGTGGTTAGGGCTTGATCATTAGAACAGATTATTTTTGCCCTGTTGAATAATGTTTTAATAACTCCATATTGTTGTGAGGGGGGGGTGGTGGGATTGTTGGTGAATGTATCTGCCTGTATGGGTGGGTTTTCTATAAACTGAGAAAACCAAGGTTCCATCAGGTTGGCGGGTGACTAGTGTGTCTAGGAAGGGGAGGTTATTGTTTTCCTCTTTTTCCAGGGTGAATTTGATTCTAGGGTGTTGGTTGTTCAAGTGTGTTAGGAAGGAGAGGAGTGAATCCGGGCCATGTGGCCAAATAGCGAAAACATCATCAACGTAGCGAAGTGGGGCTGAGTTTAAGGCTTTCTCTTCAAACATCTCCATGAAGAAGTTGGCCAAGGGTGGGGAAAGTGGTGAACCCATGGCTGTCCCCTCTATCTGTTTGTAGAATTTTTCCTGCCAAACGAAATAGCCTGAGTTCATTGTAAACTGAAATAGGGCTGAGATATCGGGAGGAAATTTAGCTTGGATTAGCTCTAAGGTTTCTTTGAGGGGGACATTCGTGAATAGGGAGGAGACATCAAAACTGACCATTATGTCATTATGTTGGAGTGTAAGGTTTTCTATACTGGCTTTGAAGTGGGCTGAGTTTTTTATGTGTGATGGTGTATTGCCAGTATAGTGTGAGAGTGCGTTGGCTAGTTTGTAAGTGGGGGAATCAATGCCATCCACTATGGGACGTAATGGCACATTTTCTTTGTGTATTTTTGGGAGCCCTTGGCCAACTTCTTCATGGAGATGTTTGAAGAGAAAGCCTTAAACTCAGACCCACAAAAACCTACCATATGGCTTCGCTACGTTGATGATGTTTTCGTTATTTGGCCACATGGCCCGGATTCACTCCTCTCCTTCCTAACACACTTGAACAACCAACACCCTAGAATCAAATTCACCCTGGAAAAAGAGGAAAACAATAACTTCCCCTTCCTAGACACACTAGTCACCTGCCAACCTGATGGAACCTTGGTTTTCTCAGTTTATAGAAAACCCACCCATACAGGCAGATACATTCACCAACAATCCCCCCCCCCCCCCCTCACAACAATATGGAGTTATTAAAACATTATTCAACAGGGCAAAAATAATCTGTTCTAATGATCAAGCCCTAACCACTGAACTAAATCACATCCGTGACACTTTCTCAGCCAACGGCTACCCCCTCCAAAAAATCCAAAAAATACTTAACCCAGTTATCTACAACCCACCACCCCCTCCCCTTCACAAAAAAGATTACTCTAAATCCATCACTATTCCCTACATCAGAGGCACTTCGGAAAAAATCAATAAAATCCTAAAAAAACATGACTTGACCACTTGTTACAGACCACATAGAAAACTGGCATCCCTTATCTGCTCCACCAAAGACCAACCACTTCCCCTAGACCTACCTGGTGTATACCAGGTCCCTTGCAGCTGTAAACTGTCCTACTTTGGCCAAACAGGCAGGACAGCAAATATCAGAATCTCAGAACACAAGGATTACATCCGATTTCACCAGTACAGCCACTCTGGGCTTGCAGACCACGCTCTGGATACTCGCCACAGAATAAGATGGAAGAAAGCCACAGTAATACACCGCAGCAAATTCAAGTATGAAAGACTATTCATGGAATCAGCCTCGGCCCTTTGGAACATGCCAAACCTCAACAAATTTGGATGCATGAAACTGCCCCAAATTTGGGAAACTTTTATCAGAAGAACTTCAGCCCAAAGGCCAAGAACTACCAATATAGCCCGCCAGGGGGCACCATCAGGACTTTAGGAAAACGCTAGCTTCCTAGCTTCAGTCTCATTTGCTGTTATTAGTACTTGTGTGCACGTGTCTTTATAGTAAGTTCCCAAGAAGATGGCAACATGACGTTCGCCGAAATATCGGAAAGTATATATTAAAGTTTATTTAATTTATATTTCTAGTATACGCTGTCAATTCCTTAAATATTAGTTATCATGTTTGTCAATTGTCTTTTTTAAAATATTTGTCTGTCCACAATTCTGTGTAGTAATTTAGAAATTCTTCTAATTTCAATTCAGTGTTTAATTTTATGTTTTCTTTGGTATCTGCATTTAAGTATTTCAAAATTTTATATACATTGGGTCTTATTTTATATAAATCATGTTCTAAATTAGAAACAAATTTGTTCCATGATTCTCTATGTCTTTTTCTGACTTCTCTTTTAGCTATGGCTCTTATTCTTTTATATTCTATTTCATCTTCTAATCTTTTACTGCTTAACCATTTGCGATAGACTTCTTTTTTCTTTTTGATTATTTCTTTCATTTTATCATCCCAGATCTTCAGTTTTTTTCCTTTTATTGAATTTTTTGGTCTTTCCTAAGCTTTCATTTGCTGCTGCATTTAGTATCATTTTTATATTAAGCCATTCTATTTCTATTTCTTCATTTTGTCTAGATATTGGTTAATTCTTTGTTCATATAGCCATTGTACATTTGTGTCATTAAATAGTCTAGTTTTATAAACAAATATTTAAAATTTTCTTTTTGTTCTTGTTACTTGTAGCCATTTAGGTGGTAATCTTAATTTTATTTTAACAAGGAAGTGGTCACTGCTTATTTCATATCCTCTATGAACTCTAACGTCTAGTGAAAATTTTGATGTCTTTTCATTTAATAAAAAATAATCTAATATTGATTTCCATCCTCTTACTGCCCAAGTATATATATATGTATGTGTTTATGTTTATAGAAGGAATTCATTATTTTTAGGTTATTATAACTACAAAGTCAATCAATTTTTTGCCAGTCCTGTTTAGAGTATGTTCTCCATGTATTCCTATATTATTATTAATTTTCGTGTTTCCAATTCTTGCATTTAAGTCTCCTGCTAAATTACGTAATCATTTTTATTTATTTTATTATGTATGTTTTGTAGCTGATTATAAAAATCAATATCATCCTGTTCTCTTCCTTCTTCTGGAGCATATAAACCAATTATTGTTAAATAGCCTCTATCTATTTTTATTCTAGCTTCTAGTATTGTTTAATTCCATAATTTATAATGTTTTAACTGTTTTGAAAGGGAGTTATGAATCCAAATCATGACTCCTGCTTGTGCTCTTTTGTCTCTGTCGACTCCACTGTATATCACATTAAAATTTTCGGTTCTCGTGGTTCCTTTTAATTTCTTTTTTGTTTGTTATTACTGCTATTTTAAAATTTCTTTCATTTAATAATTGGTCTAATTCTATTTCTTTATATGCTATTCCTCTTACATTCCAGTTTGCTATGTGTATTATATTTTGTCGTTTCCATTTTTGTTTTACCTTTTCCATTCCAGGTTCGTTTCCTATAGATTCAATCCGATTATCTTTTTCTGTCAGCTTACTAGTAGAATTATGTTCTCCATGTCAGAGGACTAGCCTGACGATGGAATAGTTCAGTGGTAGGGCTGCTACCTTAAGGCTTCTGAACTAGCCTTCTTCTGAATTTAAACCCATAGGAGGAATAGGGTATGTTGAAGGGGGGAAAGAGTAGATTATAGAAGAATTACATAATGCGATAAAATATAAATATGATTTATTTAAAATATTAAAATGTGAAAAAATCTTGAAAAAATGAGAAAAAAAGTTAAAAATGCAGGAGTCACTTTTTTTTATTTACTCAAAATGTAGGTTATAAACATTAAAACAACAACAACAACATGTAAATTGCATTACACTTATTGTTGGAATGGAAAAGCTGTTTCTTAAAATCATTTGTGACATGGTGTTGGAGATCTTCAGTCAAGGTGGCAGAATCTGATGTTTTTTCTGGCCTCCTCCTACTTCTGATGGAAAGACCTCTAAAGTTGTTTGTTTTTGGCACTTTCTCTGGAGGTTCTTGAAATAACTTAGCATCTTATCTTCAAACTGGCAAGTCAACAGTTCAGTGGTTCAAGTTTCTGAGTTTTTTTCTTACTGTTCTCTTCACAATGTCCCACAGAAAATGTCTGCAATTTTTGCAGTGCTGCAATATGGTAATTTTGCTTAATTTTCTCTTCTCCACTATTATTTTCATGTATCTTCTCTAATTTCTGAGAGCCTCTGCTGTTAAACTCATTTCTATGATCCTTAATGCCTCCACATGCAACTTCCAGTCTCAGTAACTCACCAAGACTGATAATTTTTTGATCTAGAATTGTACGTTCAGCCTCAACTTTGTTAAATTCATGGGTGAATAAAGGCCACAAGTTCTTTCAGGCTGCAATAGGGAAAAATTTGATATAAGTAGTGTGTACACAGTGGATTATGTGGAGTGCCCTCCCATGATGCATCTTTGTACTTCTTTAAGTGTTATGTGATAATAATAATGTTTCATATAGCACTGTCAAATGTTTTCTTATTAAATTATCCAGCCTCAGAAAAAGTCTTTGGCAGCCACATAGTGGACAGTCTTGATGAATCCATTTATCCATCTTTTTTTCTGATTTTGCTAACCCATCTTCTGACATTCTGTAACTAACAGTTTCTGCCTATATGTGTTGAATAGTTTTTAATGAACTTTTGCAGATTTTCTTTTTTTTTTGATTTGACTAGGAACTTAACGATCATCAACTGCCACATGTGGACATCAAATGGACTGGTTGTTGTTAAAAACCTGTAACAACAACAAAATTAATATTTGTTTTACAAAAAATAAAGGAAAATTTAAAAGTTTTACAGTAAAAAACAATGGTACAATGTTAAATTTTATAAGGCAACTGACATTACTTTTTAGCCTGCTCTTGTACATACTTGTTCATAAATAAAATTTTTATTTATGAACAAGTAAAAAAAAAAACAACACTGAAAATGTTAGGTACAAAATTTTGGATTTTACTTTACTTTTTTTCTTATTTACTTTAAATTCATAATTCTACTTTGATATCTTGCAGCATTCTTATCAAACAATCTGTTAATTGCATGTTACAAGGCCATTCTTCTGTTCCAATGGCCTTGTAATATGCAATTAATACAGTGCTTTGTGTTCTGTTGTTTTTAGATCATAAAAAAAGGCTACTCTTCTGATGAAAATTTTTATTAACTGACTTGAACATTTGCTTTAGACATGCAAAAATATGCAGTCTAAAAACATTATGTGCAAATCTGGCATATAAATAGCTGGACAAGATTATCCAGCAGCTATCATGGAACAGCGCACCTGAGAGATGCTTTACAAGTTATCCGATGATGCAACGGCCAAAAGTTATGGTCGCCACCCGAGGAGGAGTCTATAGTGTCACTTACATACACATATACAAGATTTTTTTATTCTGTTTTAAGAAATATATATCTTGAAGAAGCCTGCTATTGACACTGATGTAAAGTAAAAATAATATGACACATTTGAAGAGTGGAAGTGTTAATATGGTTTTACTAATTGAAGTTGAACAATTTTTAAAGTATTTTTACATTTGTTTTTCACACACATTCACACATTTATATTCAGTTTATTTATCTTTCAAGTTAGAAGATGGGCAGTTATATATTTAAAATGATGACTGTTTCTCACTATATGTGTGTGTGCGTGCTTTTTCATATATGTCATACATTAGTTACATAAATATCAACAAAATGAATGAAAATGTTCACAATGTTATAAGTTTGTACAAATGATTTAAATCTAAAACAGAAAATATATCTAAATCCTATGAAATTTCATAACAGTCAAGTTTTCATTAAGACAGAGGTCCATAAGTTAAAGTGAAAACAGTGAAATGTAAATGCCTGAGATTTTTGAAAGAAATCCAGTATTATTACTGCCACTCTTCACCAAACTTAATACATGAAAAAATAAAAAAATAACACCTGGACGTTTAAACACAATTTGGCACCTCAGGAAGTTTAATCCTGTATATCATAAAATGAGTTAGAAGATCACAAGTAAGTACTATACAATTGCAATGGCAAGATAACTACTTTCCTGTCATGTTAAAAGTATGACTGTAAATTGGACAGCGGCAAGACAGTGGTAACATCCACTGTTCCAATTAGAGAATGGTAAGACTGTTTATGAAAAGATGGCAAACATATTGGTTTTCATCTCTTAAATATCTGTTAGTGTATATACATTATAGGCATGTTTTCTTCAGCATCAGAGTTAACAGAGAAATAGCTTGGATTTGAAAATTATAGCTCAAAAATAAGTTATTGTCAAGTTATATTTCTATGTTGTTTTAGATAAAGTTTAAATCAAGAGAAAATACTATAAGAATAAATAAATGTTACTTTACTGATACTATTAGGGGGAAAAAAACTTTCATCAAAAATCTCAAGGTATTTGGTCTTGTAAATCTAACCTTATGCATTTCTATACATTACCTTTTTTTTTTTTTAAGCAAACATGTATGCATATAAAAAAAAAATAAATAAAAACTTTGCTGCCCAGAAAGTAAAAAAGTAGTTTTCAACCTAGCTGCATACTAAAACATCTACTTTTTTTAGACTTATTAAAATCACACACACACACACAAAAAAAAACTTATGAAGTTTATGGTCATTTATCACAAAATATGAGTAAACTAGAAAAATGTATTAAAATTCCACATTTTTGCTTTAAACAAGTTTAACATACATTTCAAAATGGATAAATAGGAACAGTTTATAAAAATAAAATTGGTCTAAAACAACAGTCGGAATATTTCAAGAGAAATATTTAATTTAGACAGTGGTCAAAACTAAATTCTACTTTAAGGAGTCATAGTTATGAAATCTTAATTTCTCCATGTAAAGAATTATTGTCCATCATTAGCCTTGAGCAACATCACACTTTGGCATGAGGTCATGGAACCTCTGACTGAATTTCTACATGTGGAATAAACATAAATGCTGACCTCTTAAACTGCTCTTACCTGACTTGATAAGACTTGGGCCAATGAAGTTGATGAGATATAATGTAATTTGCGATGAGAGGAAAAAAAAAAAAAAAATATATATATATATATATATCAGTTTTCAACATGAACAAAAAATACACCAACAAAATATCTATGGCCATATTTTTCATTAGCTGCCTTCAGTTCTTCCTTTGGATATGGAAGACAACCACAGCTTTTGTCATTGATGAGCAGCATTTATCAGTACTTGAGAAGTTTCAGAAGACAATGCTACATGACAAGCTTCTTCAGTCACTATCAAGTTCAGTTCCACAGCTGTCACAGCTTGGATAATACACCACTGAAGTGTTATGCATCAGTTGTTTCTGCTATTTTCTTCGAAACAGATTTATACATTTACTGGGCTACTAGTTCTTTTATACAACCTTCTGAGTAATTTCAAGCCAGTGGGTGACTTGTATCATGAGCAGAGTCATGTGACTGACCATCAAAGTACTCTACATGGAGGTTATCACTTTGAAGTAATCCTTTCTTCTCTTCACCTGGACCACCAGTAGGATACAGTGAATCATATACAGGATTAGCGAAGTTAGTTGCCTGTAAATAATGAAAAATAATGAATTTAATAAAAAAATCAGGTGAGATAAAGTATAGATATAAGGGAAAGTGAAATAGAACAAATGAAATATGAACCTTGGAAAAACATTTATTTCTCTACATAATCCCCTTCAACATTTATACACTTGTCCCATTGTTTTATCAGTCCTTCAAAACTAGCAGCAGAAAATTCTTTTATTTGTTATCTCAGCCAACTCTGCATCTCATTTTCAACCTCCTCATCATCATGAGCAAATTGTTTGCCAAAAAAGTGCCGTTTTTTTTTGGCAAAAAAAAAAAAAAAAAAAAAAAAAAAAAAAAAAAAAAAAAAAAACACTTTTTTTTTGCCAAACAAGTGAAAGTCACCTGGGGTGAGGTCAGGGCCATAAGGTAGATGCTGAAGGAGTTCTCACTGAAGCTCTTGAATTCTTCCCAGGGTTTCTGTAGCTGTATGAGGTCTTGCATTGTCGTGCAGAAGCAATGCTTCTCTTATCAGTAACCTTGGATGTTATTTTGCACCCTGAAGCTTCAATAAAATTTCACAGTAAGAGGTGATATTTGTATTTTCACTATGCTTCTGAAAATGGAATAGTCCTGGGTCAGCACTACTCCCAGGGAATCCCAAAAGATCATCATAAGCTTTCTTGCTGATGGAATAACCTTGAACTTTTCGCTTGCCAGTGAAGTGGGATGTTTTCATTGCATTAAAGCACACTTTGATTCAGGTTGGTAGTGGTGAATCCACGATTCATTTCCTTTTACAATCCTATTTAACATGTCTTCTCTTTCATTTGCATAGCAGGAAAGAAATTGCAAGGCCAGACCCATTCATTTCACTTTGTGCTGATGACTGAGTTCTCTAGGTCTACCTCGTGCACACTTTCTGAAAATTTAAATGATCATGCATTATGCTGTAGGCTAGACCATGAGAATGATTAATAGCACTCGCTACACAGTCTAACATTATTTGTTTGTCATATTGGATCATCTGTTCCAACCATCTCACAGCAGCTTCTGTTGGGGTCTGAACAGAGTGACAAGATTAGGCACACGTTTTGAGCACAGTCCCCATTTTAGATGCTGAAAACAGCTATAAAATGTGGCCGCATATGCATCTGTGCTGCTACCTAGTGATGCACGTTGACAACCATTCACTTTCAATTAATTTGTTCTGCTTTCATTTGTAACTTACTCATATTTCCACCATTCCACTTATAATCTGTAGAGAACCAAACAAAACACCATCTTACTTACTGTAATATGAAGTGGCCTGCTATGCTGGATAATCAGATTCATCTACCTAGAAACTTCATACTTTAAAGTAAAGACACACCTAACTATTTTGCAACCAACAGGCTGTGAGTTTGAATCTCCTTGTTGCATGGGTATTTATGAAGTCTTTAGGTTATTGGATACTACAATTTTTAACTTGATGGCAAAATCATATTGTGCAAGAGTTAACAATCGCAAAGTCCTTCTGGTGAGTGAATTTGTGCCGGTGGTGGTGTGGGGGGGGAGGGGGGGGGGTCTTTGATTAAAAGACCCTTTGATTTCAAAAATATTTTATAAGTCATTGGAAGAAAAAACAATAAAAGCTACATTAAAAATAAACAATTATATACACTGTGTGTGAAATCCATCCATATTACTTACACATTTCCATACCATTCAGCAGAATAGTAATAACTGTAATACAAATAGTACAAAAGCTATAATATAACAGATTTTTTTTATAATATCTTAATTTAATATTATAAAAATAAGAATTATAATTTAAATATATACACTATCCTCTAACATGTATTAGAGTAAAATGAAGAAACAGATATAAATGAATCATAACTGCACAATTAAAAATAAGATGAGATATAGAATAGATCGGACTTCATTATGGAGCAATGTTACAACCAGACTTTCTAAATTCCTGAAAATTTTATTTTATTGATTATTATTTGCATTTGTGTTTATTCTAGTCATGACACCATAATAACACTAATACTAATTTAATACTAATTAAAGTAAAATTTAATTAGCATTAAATATTAAAAAATAAACTCAAAATTTGATGACTGTAAATAAAAAATATTGAAACAAAAAATAACACTAACACCAGTATTTAACATTTACATTTATTGTTAAAATAGAATTTGAAAAAAAAAAGATCACAAAGTGTTAATTGATCTGTCTGAAAATGGGGATCTTCATTTAGCTAAAAGTAAGCCTAAAATAGAAAAATGAAAAAGAAGTAGAAAATTCTTTGCTTGTTAGTAGATTTGCACCATGGTTTTTCAGTGCTTCAACTCCAAGTCTTATGGTTTTAAACAAGTTTAATATATTTTCAGCAATTATTGAATACTCATCCTTCTATACATAAGAATACTTTAATTCTTGTAAAACAATTATTATCAGTTTTAAAATCCTTAAAAATCTGTTTTTAACATATTCCATGTTTTTCAGTCTAAAATGACTACAATTATTTGTTTATTCTTTCTTATTTCAATTTAACAGCTACAATAAAATTTCTCCGTGAAGCATATTCTTGATTATCAGAATCTAATTTGTAATTTTCTTCATCAGTGTATTCAGATGCAACGTCATCATCATCATCATCATTTCATTGTAAACAAGATAAAGTGGTGTGTGGTTGTAATGCAACTGGTGAAAGGCTGGATTTATCTATTTCAAACCAAACTGAAAGAATAATAATAAATTTAGTTTAATCCTTTATCCAAGTGTAAGCAAACAAAGTTTGTGCCTGAATATATCTTCAGGACTGAGGTAAGGTAGTGCTGCTACAGACCCAGGAGCACAGAGGATGGGGACCAGGAGATGTTTAGACAGCTAAGTTTGGCAAGTGCAAGAAGAATGATTGTTATGGGAGATTTTAACTTCAGTAGTATAAATTGGAGAGAGGAAGATGCATGTAGCAATAGGGGAATGGAATTTCTAGAATTCTTGAGGGACAAATGTCTTAGGCAACATGTAACAGAGGGAACAAGAGGTTCAAAAATTTTGGATTTGGTTATAGCTCAGAAGAGTTGATAATAACTGAGTTGACGTCTCTCCCACCAGTTGGAGAGAGTGACCATATGGTGTTGACTTGGAAAATGAATAGACATGCAGGAGTATCAAAGAGACGGGAACTTATGTGGAATTATAAGGCAGGTGATTATAATAGTCTTAGACGTCAACTTCGGGAAGTTTCATGCAGGGAGGAATTGGAAGGCCGGGATATCACCAGTGCGTGGGAAGTTGTGAAAGAATATTTGTTATCAGCAATGGTAAGTTGTATACCACGAGTGAAGAAGAGGACGCAATTTGGAGTAAAGTGGATGACAAACAATATTAAACAGGAATTGCATGTGAAAAAGAGGCTATGGAAGAGATATAAGGAGATAGGTGAAGAGATGCATGAGGAATATAAGACACAGGCCAGAAGAGTGACTAGTGTGGTAAGGAAAGCGAAACTGGAATATGAGAGGAGATTGGCCCTAAGATCCAAAGAAAATCCTAGGGAATTTTTTAGCTATGTGGCCAGTAGGAGGAGAAATGACTGTGGAAGAATGATATTGTGGGATAAAAATGGGAATAGAGTGACTGATGCAGAGGACATAGTGGAATTGTTCAATGAACACTTTATTGGAGTATTTCATCCTAGAGGAGTCAGTTTTAATGCTAGAGGGATAGGACTGGTACGAGGTCTGGAGGTACAGGAGGAGAGTGTGTTTCAGATACTGAGTACTCTGGATGTCAGTAAAGCTGTGGGACTGGATGGTATTTCGCCACGAGTTTTGAGAGAATGTGCTAGGGAATTGACAGTACCTTTAACGTGGCTTTTCAATGAAAGTCTGGCTTTGGCAAAGGTGCCCAGGGAATGGAAGGAAGGTAAGATAGTGCCATTGCATAAGGGTGGTAACAGACTGGAAGTGTCTAATTATAGGCCAGTCTGTGTGTCATCAGTAGTTGTTAAGATCTTGGAGAAAGTAGTGAGGGACCGTGTACAGCATTGGGCAGATGAGGGTAATGTTATGTGAGAATCAACATGGATTTGTGAAAGGACGCTCTTGTTTTAGCAATATGCTAGCCTTTTATAATAAAGTTACAAGAACATTAGATGAGGGAAAGGCATATACTGCAATTTTCTTAGACTTAGCGAAGGCATTTGACAGGGTGCCACATGATAAGCTGATATTTAAGTTGCAGCACATGGGTCTGGATGTCAGATTGGTCAACTGGATTCAGGATTGGCTGTCTGATAGGTATCAGAGAGTTGTGTATGGTGGAGCAGTTTCCAGGAGGCAGAGGGTTACAAGTGGGGTCCCACAGGGCTGAGTACTAGGACCTATATTGTTTAACCTTTATATCAATGACATAGCCAGTGGATTGCAGGGGGATATTCAGTTGTTTGCAGATGATGCGAAGCTGGGAAGGATTATTAGTAATAGTGCAGATGTGGTAGCCCTGCAAGAGGATTTAAATAAGCTAGATAGATGGGCAAATGAATGGGGGTGTCAGTTTAATGCAGCAAAATGTAAGGTCTTGAGGTTTGGGAAACATCGATGGGATGCTGCATACTCTATGGGAGGAGTTATACTGGAGGAAGAAGGGGAGACAAGAGATCTGGGGTTGATGATTGATAGAAACCTGAAGTTTAGGGGACATATTGCAAAGGTGGTGAAGGTAACACAGAGGATTGCTGCTATTATGAGAAGGACACTGACCTGCAGAGATAAGAGGGTTATCATTCCGTTGTATAAGTCTCTGATCAGACCACACTTGGACTGTTGTTCTCAGATTTGGTCCCCAGGATTTGAAGGGGATAAATTAACTGTGGAAAGGATACAAAGACGGATGAGAAAGATGGTTTCAGGACTGTACAAGGATAGTTATGAGGATCGGCTGAGAGAATGTGGACTGCAGAGTTTGGTGGATAGAAGAAGGAGAGGTGATATGATTGAGACTTTTAAACTGTTGAGAGGTGGTTACAGGGTTGACACTGGGGAGTTCTTTCGCTTGGTTGATCAGCGGGAAGGAGTGATGACAAGAGGCCATCCCTGGAAGTTACGAAAGGAAACTGTGAGCAAGAGGGTAAGGAGTGGTTTCTTTGTGTGGAGAGTGGTTGAGCCGTGGAATGCATTGCCTGATGGAGTGGTGGGAGCGAGAACGGTCAGTGAGTTTAAAGAGTGGTATGATAGAACTAATTTTACTAATCCCCTCAGTGAGTCTTGACAGACTTTATGTCTTAGGAAGGACCTCCCTCGATGAGTCTTTTGACTCCTTGGAGGCCTGAATAATAATAATAACACCCTGAGGAGAGGTTGACCAAGCTCTCATCACTCCTTGTCTCAGTATCTCCCATAATGCAAAGCACATCTCCTTGCAGACATGTATACTGCTATGCATTAAGGGAAGAGCCACTACCCAGACTGGATTAAACCTTTATTGAGGTCTCGTCAGTGGGAGGCAGACCCAAACGTGGATATACTAAGGCAGAAGCAATAGGAGAGGTCATATTTACCTATAGGAGTTGTCAACAGGTATGCCACCTTATTATTGAATTATTCTGGATTTAGAGAAATAAACTTCCAACAAACTGAAAGACTTCAATCTTCCTATAACTAAAGAATAATCTTTTCTTCAGAGCAACTATCATGAATTTTTATTAGACCAAAATTTAATGAATCTTCCTTGTAATATATGTGAATTTCATATACCTTCAGTTTCTATTATTGGTCCATCCAACTATAACAATGCTCATTTTTTCTTTAAAAAATCTAAAATTTTTTCAGTAAAAACTTACTGAATTTTTTCATAATAATTATATATTAATGCCATAACAGATAATTGAATTTTTGGTAAATATAGGCCTCTTTTAGAGAAACTTTCTCGAATAAAATCGCTCTTTATGGCAGCATTAACAGAAATTCTATCTATTGTTTTGAGTTTAGCAACAAATTTACCTATTTCTGTGTGTGCTATTTGACAAACTGAAACATTGTGCTTTGTATTTTTGAAGGGATGGTGTTTGTGCATTGTTAATCATTGTTACTCACGGTTAGGAGTAACTATAATAAAGTAAAATTAGTTTTTATTTACAAATAATTATTAATAATTAAATAATATTTACAATTATCACTAACTTATTATTATTAAATTATTATTTATAATTATACTAACATTTTTACTATAATTTTACACTGAACATGCATGTACTTGTGAAGGAACTGGGATTACAGTGAAATCAGAGATACCTCAATAATTTTATTTCTTTTGAGGCTAGAACAGGGATTTTCAGATTGGATGAGACTATTAAGAAAAATCTTGAATTTCTTGGGAAGAAACCCTAGTTAGAGCAGTATGACTTGGCAAGAAATCATATTGTTTTCATTGATATTTCATCCAAGCATAAGCAAATAAAATTTAGCATGTTATGGATTCAGAATTAGATGTCTCAAGAAGTATTATTCACTCGGAGTGCAGAATCACCCATGAGTCAAGTGAGTATAAGAATGACCCAAATTTAAGAAATCTAGTTTCTCAAGTGACAAAACTGAATGTGGGAAATCAATACAAGGTGTTAAGTTGGGATTTAAGAGATGCTAGTGTAGCATCTCATGTTAGAAGTATTAGGAATAAGAAGGAGGAGGAGTTTTTGGTATTGCTTGTTATAACCTAATCAAAAGTTATAGGCATTCAAGAGACTTGGATGACAGCAGATAATGGAACCAGGATAGAATGTGAGGGAGGACAGAGAAAATAGGATGAGGGTGCTGCTGATGACAGCAGATCAGGATAACAAAGGTGAGGATGGCAGTCTGGTGAAGGATAGAGTCCAATAGGATAAAATATACAGTTGGTTGCTGCTATAAGTATCCAGAGTGTGAAAGAGATGATGTGGAAGACATGTATCAACAAATTAATATAATGAGTGCAAATAGTAATTATTACAGGAAGGCATGGTGGGAAGTAAATGAGATAATTACTTCTGAAGATGATGGAGGGGATAGTTGGTCGGGTGATTTGAGGTTTATTAGTGCAAAACAGCAAAGGTCATACTATGTCAAAGGTCATTACAGATGTACTCAAGGTGGTAATAAAGAGATAAATTAGTGAATAAAATGTTATGTACAAAAATAAATTTTGAAAATTAAGTTAAGCAAAATAGTATCTACATATAAATAGGATTTATACTCAAATGTGTTTGTGCAAATTAATTATTTTTAAAAAAATTAAAAACTTCATGCAATTTATCTGAGTCTGTTAAGATCTGCTTCAGTGTATATGGCTCAGTCAGAGTAGTAAAAAAATTCATGCCTTTGTCAAGTGAAGTGCTGGCACTCCACCAGAACATGACTAATGGTGAGTAGCATTATGTAGCATTGTCCGCGAAAGATGTGACCTATGCAGAGTCTAGGAAGACCAACTTAGATAAAATAGTTGAATTACTGAGTAACTTCTTTGCAAGGGTCTACTATCCATACTGAGGTGACAGTGATAGGAATTGATTTGAGAACAGAGGTCGATGAATTGCAAGTACTTAAGTTATTGCAGAATCTCAATGCAAATATGATAATGGAATTAAATGAGTTGTTTAACTTAATCTTAGTTCTAGTAAAGTCCCAAGTAAGGAGGCCAAACTAATTCCATTTCCTAAAGGAGGCTCCAAGCATGCAGTAGCAAATTACAGACCAACCAGTGTCTCAGGAGTGGTGGTAAAGTATTGGAAAAGTTGGTTAAAGGCAGAATTCAGGAATGGATGGATAAGAATGTGACAATGTATAGAACAGCATGCTTTTCTGAATGGTAGGTCATGCCTTAGTAATTTAATCACTTTTTATAATAGTGTGAAGGCTGTTACGTAAAAGGAATTACTACACAAACACATGATACTGCTCAGTTTTGTGACGGTCTGACACGAACTCCATTATGCAAACTGAAACAAATAATGGGGATGGATATGAATCTGCTTAAATCGATATGAGGGTGGCTAATGGATAGACACCAAGAGTAGTATATTAAGAACAGAATCCACAAAAAACTCAACTTAAAGTCTCTGTCACCTCAGTTCTGCTTATTAAATAAGCTCTGGATTTTAAATTTCCTCAACCTCTCTTCATAACTTCTTGAGTACATGGTTTGCTAATAATAATAATAATATATTTCAAATGTGTAACTATTTGGATGACTAATGCAAGTTTCTCCACAATTTTTTTTTTTTTTTTTTTTTTTGGTGGGGGTTACATTTCAGTTTATCTGCACAAGCTGTTTTTCAATTTGTTCCTTCTTCTTTGGAACATTATCTCAGCTGCAGAATCCCTTAAATTTGCTTTCTGCCATACCACTCATTGAATGCTATAGCCAGGAATTGCTATTTAAGCCTTAGGAAATTGCCAGTTAAGACCAAGAATATGGCTCCTTTATGACAATCGAGCCATAATCTTGAGTGAGATTATGGCTCAATTATCCAGTTATGATCCAAGGACTAGAATTTACTGGGTACTTAAACAATTTACACTTATGAATCTGCTTCATAACAGATCATAATAGATCTGCATTTCTGGATGTTCTCTGGGAGTTTATGACCAGAATGAACTTAAATATGCTATCTACAGGAAATCAGCACATACCAGGAGATGCATTGATGCTACATTCCACACCCACCCAGAACAAAATAGAGGATTTATCAGAACCCTACATGAGAGAGAGTATTGTAGACCATCAATACATATATACAAATGTTCTACAATATTTTTATTTAATTAAATAAATGTACACTTAAATATTCTCTTTCAAATCAATTTCTGTTGTTATTGCATTTATATTATGAGAAAAGTTTGTTTCTCTTGTTGCACTTTCAGTATTAAAAATTCAGGAGAATTTTTTCCTTGAAATTTTCTTGAAAAATTTCTCCCAAAGTGTCTGCAATAGCTTTAGGATCAGCAACAGCACATCCATTATGTCCCAAGGTACATAAATTGGTGTATTCCATATTTATCTTTAATTTTCTAGGTTTTATCACATACAGTTTTTGCTGGTTGTTTGATTAAATGATGATGTATGTTGGATCTAGTCCACTGTTTTTGACTCTGACATATCACATAACGTGCGCTTTGGTCTGAGCAAGTTTAAAAGCTATTCGATTTGAAGTATTAGGATATTTACAAAATATACTCCATGCTTTGTCTTGATCTTTTTTTGGTTGCTTGACACTGGGTTCTAACAAGGCTTTGGATAAAGTGAAAATTGATACTGTTTTCAGAATTGCAGCTCTTTCTGCCTCAACAATGCAATATGTAACTGCTTTATTGATAGATGTTTGATTGCCTCAGCATTAAATTTTGCAAGATGGGAAAAAGTATTCTGGTCAGTCTGGTCCAATTTCCACATGGATATCTGTGAAGACAGTGAAAATAACAGGAAAGCGATCACCAGTACAGTAACGAGGGTATGAAGTGCCTGTGGCAAGTGTCTAACTTGCACCCCCCCAACCCAAAAATGACAAAAATTTTGAAAAATTTAAATGTAACAAGTTAAATACTTACTATTAACCTCATCAAAATGAGTTGCAGAATTTGTGTGTCTAAAGCAGCATATTGCAGAAATTTAAAAATACAATATCAAATAGCGGACTTTTATATCTATTTATTTATTTTTACATTTTGTGCCCCAAACCTAGTTGCGCCCGTGGCATGCACCTCTTTCGCTACACCCTCATTACGGCACTGGTGATCACAACCATAGATGCTCTCTTCAACATCGCAAATGGGCTGTGGTAAAATGGCAGGGACAAATATTGTAAGATCTATTGAAGAATATGAAAGGCAGGCATATGGAAGAAGGTATTGGCTCTATTATGAGGAAGGGAGAGTTAGTCATTATCAAGCATTCACTCAATGATACAAACTTGTCCATTTGTGTTGCCGCTATCCCACACAGCATTGTCTATTAAAGTCACTCACGAGAAGCATGGGCTGATAGAGTTGAAATATACCATTATCAAGTTCAATCTCATTTAACTCATAACCTGGTGGTAAATAAATAGAATATACTGTAATAAGAAATCCCAGAGACAGGCAAATTGCTACTCCACCAATAGCAAAACAATATCTAGTTCTGTCCTTACGAATAACAGTAAAATGCCCTAAGGTTGGATCCTCACTGGGTTTTAAATATGATTTTGTAGCAGAACCTTGATATCATCAGTATTTTGGTGAAACCTACAACAGTTTCACTGTAGAAATTTTCCTGTTGTTTTTACTTTGTTGAATTGTTTGATTTCCAAGATGTTGAATGCTTACTTTTGTCATGCCTATATTTATCTAATGATTTAGGGAAATATGGATGGCCAGTGTCCAACTTTTCCTTTGAAAAAATGTTTATAATTCTTGTAGATAGGCTTATACATTGGTAACATGACTATTAAATTATTTAAGGAATTTACAACATATACTGGAATAGTAATTAAAAGAAACTTTAATAAATGCCTCCTATATTTCGGCATTGTCACATTGCCATCTTCATGGGAACATACAACTGTGACACGTGCATGCAGGCACTACAAAAAGCAAATGAGGGAGAAGAGAGAAAACTACTGTTGTTCCTAGAGTCCTAAAGGTGCCCCCTAGCAGGCTATATTGGTTGGCTTGGCTGTTGGGCTGAAGTTCTCGAGATGTAAGCTTCCCAAATTTGGGGGGGGGGGCAGTCTCATGCACCCAAATTTGTTGAGGTTTGGAAAGTTTTTTAGAGCTGAGGCTGATTCCATGAACAATTTTTCATATTTAAATTTGCTGTGGTGTATTAACATGGCTTTCTTCCAATGTATTCTGTGGCGGGTATCCAGAGCATGGTCTACAAGCCTAGAGTGGCTGCACTGGTGAAACCAGATGTAGTGTTTGTGTTCCGAAATCCTGACATTTGCTATATTGCTTGTTTTGCCAAAGTAGGACAGTTTACAGCTGCAAGGGACCTGGTATACTTCCACTTCCCCTAGACCAGGTAGGTCTAGGGGAAGTGGCTGGTCTTTGGTGGAGTGGATAAGGGATGTCAATTTTTAATATGGTTTGTAACAAGAAGTCAGATCATATTTTTTTTTAAGATTTTGGTTAACTTTTCAGAGGTCCCCGGATATAAGAAATGGTGATGGATTTAGTGTAATCTTTGTTATGAAGGGGGGAGGAGGGGGGGGTTGTGGTTAACTAGTTTTAATATTTTTTGGGGGGTTGTAGCCATTGGCTAAGAAAGTGTTAAGGATGTGGTTTAGTTCAGTGATTAGGGCATTGTCATCTGAACAGATTAATTTTGCCCTGTTATATAGTGTTTTTATAGCCCAATATTGTTGTGAGGGGAAGTGGTGGGATTGCTGGTGAATATAGCTGCCTATATGGGGAGGTGTTCTGTAAACAGAGAAAGCCAATGATCCATCAGGCTGGCGAGTGATTAGAGTGTCTAGGAAAGGGAGACTGTTGTTTTCCTCTTTTTCCAAGGTGAACTGGATTCTGGGGCATTACTTGTTTAAGTGTGTTAAGAAGGAGTGGAATGCATCTGAGCCATGTGGCCAAATAGCGAGCACATCATCAACATAGCAAAGCCAAACAGTGGGTTTTTGTGGGGCTCAGTTTAAGGCTTTCTCTTCAAAAGTCTCCATAAAGGAATTGGCCAGGGGTGGGGAGAGTGGTGAACCCATGGCTATCCCCTCTATCTGTTTGTAGAATTTTCCAGACCCCTCTGAATATATGGACTTCCAAAAATACATAAACAAAATGTGCCATTACATCCCATAGTGGATGGCATTGATTCCGCCAAACATTTTATCAAAACACTCACACACACTATACTGACAACACACCATCACACATAAAAAACTCAGCCCACTTCAAAGCCAGTATAGAAAACCTCTCACTCCAACATACTGACATAATGGTTAGTTTGAAGTCTCCTCCTTATTCATAAATGTAACACTCAAGGAAACCTTAGAGCTTATCCAAGCCAAATTTCCTCCCGATATCTCAGCCCTACCTATTTCAGTTCACATGAACTCAGGCTATTTCGTTTGTCAGGGAAAATTCTACAAACAAATAGAGGGGACAGCCATGGGTTCACCACTCTCCCCACCCTTGACCAATTTCTTTATGGAGACCTTTGAAGAAAAAGTCTTAGACTCTGCTCCACAAAAACCAACCATATGGCTTCAATATGTTGATGATGTGTTTGCTATTTGGCCACATGGCTCTGATACACTCCTTTCCTTCTTAACACACTTAAACAACCAACACCCCAGAATCAGGTTCTCTCTCTGGAAAAAGAGGAAACAACAGTCTCCCTTTCCTAGACACTCTAATCACTTTGCCAGCCTGATGGATCCTTGGCTTTCTGTGTTTACAGAAAACCTACCCATACAGGCAGAAGATACATTCACCAGCAAATTCCCCTCCCCCTCACAACAATATGGGGTTATAAAAACACTATATAACAGGGCAAAATGAATCTGTTCAGATGCCCTAACCACTGAGCTAAACCACATCCTTAACGCTTTCTTAGCCAATGGCTACAACCCCCCCCCTAAAAAAAAAGAGGGGGGTTGTGGTTAACTGGTATTAAAACCAGTTAACCACAACACCCCTCCCCCCTTCATAACAAAGATTACCAAATCCATCACCATTCCCTATATCTGGGGACTTCTGAAAAGTTAACCAAAATCTTAAAAAAAATATGACCTGACTTCTTGTTACAAACCATATTAGAAATTGGCATCCATTATGCACTCCACCAAAGAACAGCCACTTCCCCTAGACCTATTTGGGGTATACCAGGTCCCTTGTAGCTGTAAACTGTCCTACTCTGACCAAACAGGCAGGACAGCAAATGTCAGGATTTCGGAACACAAAGACTATATCTGGTTTCACCAATACAGTCACTCTGGGCTTGCAGACCATGCTATGGATACCACTACAGAATACGTTGGAAGAAAGCCACGTTAATACATCGCAGTAAATTTAAATATGAAAGATTATTCATGGAATTAGCTTCAGCTCTAAAAACTTTCCAAACCTCAACAAATTTGGGTGCATGAGATTGTCCCAAATTTGGGAAGCTTGCATCTTGAGAATTTCAGCCCAACAGTCAAGACAACCAAATATAGCCCGTTAGGGGGCACCTTTAGGACTCTAGGAACAACAGTAGTTTTCTCTCTTCTCCCTCATTTGTTTTTTGTAGTGCCTGCATGCACGTGTCATAGTTGTATGTTCCCATGAAGATGGCAATGTGACATTGCCGAAATATAGGAGGTATTTATTAAAGTTTCTTTTAAATAATATTCCAGTATATGTTGTAAATTCCTTAAAGAATTTAATAGTCATAAAAAATGTTTAATACAGCCGATGCTTCAGGATCATTTGGTGAGTTTACTTTTGGTGGATGCAAAAGTGTCAATTTTTTTGATGGGGATGTCTAGTGGTTTATCGTTAGGTGAGATCTTTGCTATAATTTTCTTGACAAAGTGTGTTCTCATCAAATCAGAAGCAATACTGCAGGTGGTATGACACATGCATTCCACTAAGAATCACTCACATTTATAAAGTTCACATATAGTGAAATTATCAGTTGGTGGAATAGACACATGGGTTTGAATTGCTATTTATATTTTCTTAACTGTTATCCTCTCAGCATAAGAAGATTTCAGAATAGATATGGTGGTAGCTTCTTCTTTGTATCTTTCTACCTGTGACATGCATGAGAGTAGGCTGGATGATCTCCCTGAAAGTTGATAGGTGGTCCTGGCTGTGCCATTCAGTCACCTATCTTGCCAAAGCAGTGCAAGACTACCAGGATCCCACCTTTCTGAATGTTCACGGGTCACACTACATTGCATCAGAGTGCTGGATCCTGGTGATGGTAGTCTGGAAGACATGATGGCAAGTAAAAAAGACACAGGAGAAGTACAGTGAAGAATACAGGGGCAGGGGAAAAAAAAGGAAAAATGAAAAGGTTCTCTACCATGACTGGGAGGTCCTTCCATCACAAGCAGATGGGAGAGCTGTAAAAGAGATAATAGATAGGGAGAAGTATGGATGAATTTTTGGAACAATTTAGTGAAAAGTTCTATTAGTAGTAGTCTTTCATAAAGAAAGGAGGAAGCTTAAGTTTTTAGTTATTGTGTTACAAAGGTAACTAGAATAACAGAACGAAACTGAAGAAACACTGGAACTTGATATATACACTATCTACCAATAATTGTCTTAACACTGCTGTTATCTGAAGTTATGGAACATTCCAGGTTTGTTAATAACATAAAATCTGGTGTATAGATAGTAGGAAGCAGTATTTCATAATAGCAGTTGAATACAGGTGGTATGGCAACAAGACGTGAAATCAGTGACTTCGAGAGAGGTGTCATCGTGGGCTGTCAGTATGTGCCATTGTCACTTAAACGAAGCATTCAAAATCAACGGTTGGTGATGTGATCAACAAATGGAAACGTTATGGCATCACTAGTGCAGGAAAACATCCAGGACAGCCACCAAAAATGACTGACAGGGACAGGAGGGTGTTGAAATGGGTGGCACACAAAAACCAGCTACAATCAGCACAAACCATCCCTGATGAGTTCCAGAGCACCAGTAACACCATGGTGAACACTAATACTGTATGAAAAGAACTTCATTTACTGGGTTTCCATGGAAGAGCAGCAACACACAAGCCGAACATCATAACAATGAACAAGGAGGCTCGTCTGGCCGGGCGCAAAGAGTATGTGAACTGGACAATTGACCAGTGGAAAACAGTACTCTGTAGCAATGAATCAAGGTTCACTTGTTTCTAGTTTCATGGCAGGGTGTAGGTGTGGAGGCAGCCTGGTGAACTCTTGTTACCACAGTATGTTGTACCCACAGTAAAGTTTGGTGGTGGTGGTGGAGGAATAATGGTGTGGGATGCATTCAACTTGTTTGGAGTGGGACCAATGGTTGTTGTCTGTGGTTCCATGAGGGCAGCTCAGTAACCTTGATATTCTAGATAATCAGATTCTGCCTACACTGTGGAGTTTTCATGGAACAGACCCATGTTACTATCAAGATGATAATGCCCCATGCCATAAAGCTGCAGCTGTTATAGAATGCTATGAAGAGATGACTGCACTGGCCTGCACAGAGTCCTGACCTCAACCCTCATCGAACACCTGTGGGATGAATTGGAGCAGTGATTGAGGTACAGAGCAGCACATCCTTGATCTGTCACTGAACTCACTGCTGCTTTGATGGAGAAATGGAGACAAATTCCACCTGATGTCTGCCACACATTGGTGGAAAGCCTCCCTCAAAGGGTGGAGGAAGTGATCAAAGCCAAAAGTGGACATACCCAATATTAGGGTTTGCCTGCTGGTGCCAATTGTAAATTGCTAAAGTGTCTGGACAATTATTGGTAGATAATGTACATGATGTTTTTCATATTGAAAGAATGTTTAATGGACATTCAAAGATTCATTAGAGCAGTAAAGATTTTGTGTCTGTTTTTCAGTGAACAGATATGGAATGAGATCTTTAAATTATTATTTTTCCTCAGAAATCTTTCATATAGGAGGAGGAAATAAGTTGTGTATGTAGAAAGATAAGGCAGGAAGAAGGAACAGTTTATGTGACTTTTCTAAAAGGCATTTTATGGAGGAATGCAGAAATATTCAAAATTGAGAATTTTATTATTCAAGTCTGAACTCTTGTATTTACTGTGCTAAATTCACCTGAATTTAGCAAAGTAAATTCTGGTGAATTTACTGTGCTAAACTCTTCCAGGGAAAAAAAAAAAGATTCACCAAAGAGTTAAAGAAGTTGCTTCATTCAACTTTTATTTGATGTACAGGCGAATTTAAGAGAAACTGATGTTCTTTTTAGTTAGCATATGTGGGCCCAGATAAGATGTGATTTATTTATCTTTTTATCTTAAGACAATTTCTTAAGGAAATAAATAAAATAAAAGGAATATAACACATTCTGAAGTAATTATATAAATCAAGTGGATATTAAATTCAGCATTATTTCAAAGCCAAATGCAGAAACTATAAAAGTTTTGTGCAAAATTTGACCAGAGAGCTTAAGGGAATACACTCCCCAGCATTTATGAGTTGTCCTAGTGCAGACCTTATAGGAAACATGATCGCTGCCCAAGCGTCCATATATTCGAGTGTATTCCTGTAAGCTCTCTGATCAAATTTCATACTAAACTTTTATAGTTTCTGTATTTGGCTTTGAAATAATGCTGGATTTAACATCCATTTGATTTATATAATTTTGCATTGCAAAAATGAAGCCTTTAGGCTCTTTATTTTAGTAAATTCTGAAGTAAACTTCAGAATGTTGTATTTCTATTTATGTATTTTAGAATTATTAAAACTGTTTTCCTTTGTTTCTTTTTTTTTTTTTTTTTTTTTTTTTCTATATATAGAATTGTGGACTATTTATTTATTGTGGAAATTAAAATAAAATTTTAAGAATAAGAGAGAATTATCATAGCAATAAACATATATCTAGGATCCTGCTTGTGTACATAGAAATTTGATACCACTTACAACCAATAGAACAACTATTGTAGTCAAGATAAAAATATACATGCATGTATATATAAATTATTTACAATGGCATAAGTCATCAGGATTTAACTAAGATATTTATAGTATACAACATTTCAAGTGACATTAAGCAGAACTAAAAAATAATACTCTACAGTTTAATCCTATCACAAAATAGTTGTAAAACCAAAACAATTAAAGGCTTGTTGCAACGGCCTCCAAATAGAAGGTCTCCATATTTTTTATCTCCAACTAAAACACCATATCTACTTAAAAAAAACAGTTTACAAAAACTGCTGTTCGTGCAAGAAGCAAAAAAAAATATAAATCAAGTCTAGCCTTTTACACAACAAACAAAGATCATCAAGTGTTATGGCAACAAACCTAGATGGCTTATATCACTTACAATAAATACATCTGGAAATTCAAGGAGGTTTCTGAAATGTTATGCATTTCCAACCAGTGCATTAAGAGTCAATAACTTATTATAAAAAATCAAAGTCTGGTCCTCTCTTATCAAACACATCAACTGCAGATCTAATATATGATGGATATTATTATGCTATTCACTACAAGAATTCCTTGCATTAACGATATTTCTGTGTACACATAATAGTTTAACTAACTATTATTATGTTTTCATTTATGAAATCTGTTTGCTGTTGTCTGAATGTTGTAGTTGGCTGTGAATTTAAGATCTTATGTTTTTTTTTTTTATTTTATTTTATCTATTTCTTCCTGCTGAAGTAGCATCTCTCAAAGGACATGGAACCTTCAGTAGAGTTAATGAACACTGCTCTTCTCATCATTCTCACGTGGCTAATTTCAGTGCACACCTTTGACATATCACCTCACACTGCAATAAACACACGCTTGTCACTTTTCTGGCTGATGCTTTATATGTCTCATGTATTGTGGTTATCATTTACTATCATATCCTTCTTCCATAACTTCTTTTACCTATTGTTTGCATAATTTCACTGTTCAGTTGTATTATTTTGATTTCTTATTTATCAGCCTGACATTGCTTATTCCAGATGTTTAGTCAATTCTCATACTCTGTCATCAATTTACAGTACTTTTAAATCTTTCCATAATCATTCACCACACATATATTCCTTTTCTGATTAACATTCCTTGCTTGGCTACCTCATAACTTGGTACTTCATTCAGAGGTAAAATACAGTAGTACATCTAGCAGTTTTAAGCTATTTGTTGTGAGGCAGAGATAAACAAAACATGACTGGAATATGGATTAGAAAGAGGAGATAACAAAGATAGCATATGGAAGCAAAGTGAGCAAATTTCTGGAGTTCCTGTGAGAATGTCACCAAACTGAACACACTAAATCCCCATACTACTACTTCAAATGCTACAAGCATTACAGAAAACGCACAAATTCAGTTGCTTTACTTTCGTATACTATCTCTTTTTAATTCAGATTTCCATCGTGATATTTTAACCTCACACTAATTAGTTTCAAAGATCTTAGATATACAGCATTATTATTTAAATGAGTACTTAGGATTAGGTGCTGATTTAAACTTATAATTTAATGGAATAAATTACAATATTTTGTCTCTGTCAAAGAGCTTACAATTACAATGCTAAGGTTGTAATAACACACACAAGAAACAATAAGTGGAAGAAATGATATTAGACTATATGAAGACTATAATCCAATGACAGATGCTCTCTATAGGTGCTGTTGGCTAGCCTTAGATAATGGATGGGGAAGCGTCAGAATTAAAGTTTTCCCAAATCTTAGGAAGTTTAATGCAACCATATTAGCCATTGGATAGGAGGACGAGGGGTGATATGATAGAGATGTATAAGTTGGTAAGGGGTTGATACAGGATCAGTGTTGACGAGGTTTTTCATAAAATGGTGGGAGATCAGGGGAGAACAAAGGAGTTGTGAATGATTAGAATGCCTTGCCTGAAAGCGTGGTGTCTGCAGATAATTTGAATGTGTTTAAGGCATGGTATGGTGAGCTGTGGGTATGACAAATGAACCTCCAAGATGAGTCTTTGATTCCATGGGGTCTTAAGGTAGTAATAATAATAATAATTATTAACTATATTTATTAAGATTCCACTAGTTTTTTTAAAATCTACTATTGATTCTAAAAAGTCTCTTTCAAGTCTGTATTCACTGTGATGGAGCATGATAGTTTTCTTCCATCTGATTCTGTGCAAAGTATCCAAGGCATGGTCTGCTAGACGTGACTGACCATATTTGTGGCAGTGGATGTAATTTTTGTGTTCATCTAAGTTAGTGGTGTTCAACCTTTTTTTTACTATGCAAGCTACTTTTCTATACTAAATTATTCAGCGATCTATATAGATCGCTGAATAACTTAGTTATATAGATCACGTTCCTCCAACCTGATATCTGATTACGCACAACTATGCAGTTAAATGTGCTCACTCACTTCGGAGGACCCACTCTCCCAGCCCTAAAAACTTTAAAGAAACTAAAAACTTTATTTGTGTATTTAAAAATTTATTTATCACTTTTAATTATTTTAATACAACAAATTAAAGAAATATATTAGAATAAAATATTTATTTCTCTATTTTGGAAAACCAAAGTTAGAAAAAATAACAGATTGATTACAAACTCACAAGTTAGAGGAAATACTAGTTGATTACAAAAAAGGTTAATGTGAAATTTAGCATTGTTTTGACCTCACAATATTTTCATAGTCAGGTTGATATGAAGAAGTGGCGAATCGCAGACAATCATTCAAATGATCATTTGTAATTTGGTGTTTTTAATTGATTTTTTATGATGTTCATATTTGAAAAAGCGGATTCTGACAAGTATGGCGATCAGAAACACAAATGAATTTTTCGTGCAATATCAGTTAACATTGGAAATTTTTCATGTGCATACTTCCAAACGACTTCATTGTTTATTTATTTTAAATGTAAACTATTCTGAATGTTTATTATCTCAAGTTCTACTTCAGCTTGGTTTATATCAAACAGCCCACTAATTTTATTTGAAATTTCTGTTATCACAGAAATGGATTACTGATAAAAGATACAATCATTTCAGTTTTATTAAAATCTTTAAATCTTGAATTTATTTCTTCCTCAACTAATTCTATTTCATGAATAAATTCCTTTAAATCACAGCGAAGCATTTCTTGATTTTATGGGAGATGTCTAAATTCGCGGTCATTTATATTTTTCTTTAATAAAAGTAAGTATTGTTGGAAACTTTTTATTGAATTTAACATGTCAATTAAATTTTTATCTCTACCTTGTAATTCTAAATTTAAATTGCTTAATTTTGTACAGAAATCTACTAAAAATGATAAGTGTAACAACCATTTTTTATCACTCAATTGTGGATAAATATCTCCTTTTCATCAAGAAAATTTTTTATATTGTTAATTAATACAAGAAATCTTTCTAAAAATTTACTTCTGCTGAGCCAGCGAACATTATTGTACAACAGAAGTTCCCTATCATCATCTGCCTGTAATTTAAATAACCACCGTTGCAGGGCTTTTCCTCGAACAGAATTTACAATTTTAAATGTAATATCCAAAACATCTTTTGTGTTTAATCTTTTGCTAAACAGTACTTGTTGGTGGATAATACAGTGGTACGTTAAAAAAAATCTGAATATTTGTCATCGTTTTTACCTAATGAAACGAAGCCTGATTTATTACCTATTATTGCAGGAGCACCATCAGTAGTAATAGACACAAGTTTAAAAAGAGGAAGTTTGTGTTGTTTCACAAATTCATCAAATGCCAAAAAAATGTCTTCTCCCCTAGTCCTTCCCAATAATGGTACAATTTTCAAAAGTTCTTCTTTACTTGAATAATCTTGAAATACCATGCGAATAAATACCATTAACTGAGGAGTATCAGTGAAGTCGTTTGATTCATCAAATTGTAATGAAAACACAACACACTGGTGAATGTTTGACATTAACTGAGTATTCAGATTGGCACTTAAAAATTTCAACTCTTCTCATAACCGCTGTTCTGGAAAGTTGTAAATCTTTAATATTCAAAATGATTTCATTTTTATTTTTAAAAAACAGAAAATAAAGATTCTGCTGCTGCAAGAAACGATTATTTTATTAACTCTCCATCAGTAAAAGGCTTTTTTGCTTTTGCTAATAAATGACACACTTTCAAAGATGCAATAGTGGCGGATATTGGTTATTTATTACTTTCAAAATCATATTTTGTTGTCCAGAAAGTCCTGCCTTTAAATTTATAATTTTTGATTCATGTATTTCGGAATTTTGGGGAAAATCTTCATCATATTTTGCATGTAGCGATCGAAAATGTCTCTCAATATTATCTTTTTTTAGAATTGCTACAGATGAATTACAAATCAAACAACACTTTCCATTTCCCATTGTAAAGAAATAATCCATTTCCCATTCCTTGTGAAAATGATAAATCTCTGATTTCTTTGATACACTCATAATTATCCTCAAATTAAAAAAAACAAAAAAACTTTTAAATATTTTATTAATATAAAAAATGTTTATAACTTATCAATTAGCAAACAAAATAATGGTAAATTCAACGATAAATTTAGAGCAACTGAAACTCAACTGAAATTCTAACAGTGGGTAATGGGAAGTGTGTGATGTAGTTACGAGTAAACACGATTATAAATGAAATGCATACGATGTGCTTTGCTTATAATCGTATTCACTCGGCTTGCTGTTTGACTTCCACGGATCCAAATTAATTCATTTACCCTGACTTATAAGAAAATTACTGATTTGACAATTTTAATGAAAAATAAATAAACAATAGCAACATGCTTAAAGAGAATTAAAAAATAATACAAAATAATGAAAAATAAAATATTATGTTTTCAGTTTTAATTAAATTTGTAAGTAAGGAGGAATAAACAAGCGATCGATGGGTTGGATACCACTGATCTTGGTTGATGGTAGTAGATCTCCCAGTCTGCTACCAGGTAATGCCATTACTATTCCCTATATCTGAGGCAGTTCAGATAAGTTGCAAGAACAAGGAACCTTGTAAACAGATGGAATAAAGAGAGGAGGAAGTGGATCCTCAGGAGAGCAGAAAAGGGAAACCAGCTTCAAATGAGGTTTGAAGCTGGCTTCCCAGAGATTATATTTCTTTAAAGTTCTGGTCATATTCCCAGATATAGGGAATAGTAATGGCATTACTGTGGTCTTTATGTTGAGAAGGAACAGATAATTTGTAGGATTTTTTTTTCTGTATTGTAACCATTGGACAAAGGTGAATAAAAGTGAGTTCTACTGTAAGGGAAGCTTGAGTGGAACAGAGATTGGAGACTCTGTTAGCAAGGGTTTTGATGACAATATATTGTTGAGAAAAAGGATGTGGAAAAGGTTATGTTATCCAAAAAAAAAAGAAAGGGTCCTCCTTGGTGGACGTGTGATCAGAGTATCTAAAAAAAAGGCAAGTTGTTATTTTCTTTTTTCAATAGTGAACTGGATTCTGGAGGAAGAATGGAAAGGCTATGGAAGTACCTTCTATCTGTTTGTATACAATGCCCTTCCAAGAGAGTAACCAGTATGGATAGCAGAATTAAAGAGATCAATAATGCCAGGGGGGGGGGAAGCATTTTTCAGCAAATTTAGAGTGTCAGGAAGGGAAATATTTGTGAATAAGGTTACATCAAGGCTCACCATGATATCATTATTGTTTAAAACTAAATTCTAAATTGAGGATTTGAAATGTGTGGAATTTTTTATATAACAAGAAGTGTTACCAGTAAGTGGAATTAAAGATTTCACTAACTGTTTATCATACACTTCAAGAAGAAAAATGGGATTTTGTCTTGGAGATTATCTAAGGGGTCTGATCTTTCTCGTGAGAAATAAGACAGGACTATTTTGATGACACCAAGTTTCACAAGGTTCTCACCCCACTAGAAAAGAGCTTTTCAGTGTTTAACTACATTATTATCCTTTACCTACTGTGAGAAATTCCTGAAATATCTTTCATCAGCCTATTTTTCATCTTCCAAGACAATGGTATCCACAAACCACTACAAACTTGGAAAGAATGAACCCATTTCTTTCCAAACAATGTTTCAGCTATTCTTCTCATTATATCACTTGGAAAATGTCTCATGTACCCTTACATCACAATTCTGATATGAATCTCCATGCAAGACTACACTAACATCCATCAGCAACTTTTTCATACTCTCTCTCTCTCTCTTCTGTCAACTGCCTGACTTTATCCATTGCAACTTTCATTTCATCGTCATGCACACCATTTTCTGTTATATGTGGCTTCCAGGAAAATTCCTTAGCCCATCAACAGTACAAATGTAGGTTTATTTGTAAACCTATTATACATTTGTACTGTGGTTGGGCTAAGGATTTTTTCTATTTTCTATTTTTTTGTACTTTTTATATTTTTTTAAATAGTCCAGAAACCCTGCTCTAGAGATCACACATGGAACTTTTTTAACCCACTACAGGTGTTCTCACCAAATCAGTCTGTTACCTGTCAAGACTCCAACATTATCAGATCGTATATTTCTATCTTCTAAGGCACTTTTTACTGTATCAATGAGTGGACAGTGGTCTCACACCTGTTGATGAAACTTATCTCTCACCCTGCAACACACCACTGGTAGTTGGCTGCAGAGGTCAGTTTTGGGACCATTGTTGTTCAATTTGTATATAAATAATATTGGGGATGGATTTATTTGGTGATATGTAGCTGTTTGCAGATGAAGCAAAATTGGGGAGAGCAATGCAGGAGGACTTGAATGGATTGCATGAATGGACAGGTAAGTGGAACTGTCAGTTTAATGTTTCAAAGTGCAAGATTTTGAAATTTGATAAGTAATGGTGGTATGCAAAGTATACACTTGGTTGGGAAACTTTAGAGGTAGAGGAGATGAGAGAGCTGGGAGTAATGGTGGACAAAGACCTGAAATTCAGGGGCCACATTGCATAATGGCAATGATGTGGAGGACTCTAACATGCAGAAATAAAGAGGTTATGATGACATTGTATAAGGCTTTGATTAGACCTCATATGGATTATTGTGCACAGATTTGGTCACTGGGTTTTCATGATGATGAGGATATGTTAGAAAGAATCTGGAGAAGATTCACAAAGGTATTCAGTGGTCTTTGGAATGTATAGTATGAGGATTTGATTGAGAGAATGTAAATTACAAAGCCTTGTGAATAGGAGGAGAAGGAGGGGGGAGGATATGATTGAGACATATAAGTTAGTAAGGGGGTAAGGGGGGGGGGGTGTTAATCAGGTTGAAATAGAAGAGATTTTTCATAGAATGGGAGGGGGGGGGTAGAACAAGAGGTCATCCCTGGAAACTGTATAAGAAGGATGCGAGCAGAGGAATGAGGAGCAGGTTCTTTGCATGGAGAGTGGTTGGTGAGTGGAATGCATTGCATGAGTATGTTGTGAATGTAGACACACTGAAAAAATTTAAGGCTGGATAAGTTTTGTGTGTGATAGTGTATACCTCTTGCAATAAGTCTGTAACTTCATGGAGATCATATGTTAATAATAATAATAATCTTAAAAACTTGTGCATTTATATTAAAAAAAATTGTACTTTAAACAAAATTAAATCATCATCATCATCAAATTCCTGCCATGTACCCCTCAAGGGGATGTACAGGATATGATACATGAAAAATTTACATCATTATTAACTTCCTGACCATGGTCAGGAGAAGTGCTGTAGACCACTGTAGAGATGCCAGCAAGTAGAAGAAAAAAAAGGCCCCCAGTCCTGCACTGCTCTTTGCAATCCCACTAAGGTGGTGGTGGTGGTGAGAAATCTGCAAGAGCAGGGGGTGCTAAGAATCTCGCAGAGGAAGGTAGACCACCATCTGGAAATTCGACCCTATTTATCGGTTTCTTCAACACTCGAACTCTGTCTTCTGACTCCCATATTGATTTCCTGCTTCAAGAACTGCAAAATGTAAAGTTTGATATCCTCGCTATCTGTGAAACCCCGAAGAAGCTCTGAATTAACAGCAAAATGGAACAATGGCAACCAGATTTTCCTGGGAGCTTCAGATAATGCTACAAGGGCTGGAGGAGTCGGCCTCATCATAAATGAAACGCTAACTAAAAATATTATTTCTTGCACAATCCATTCTGAACGACTAGGAACACTAAAATTAAAAATTGGAAAATCCGTAACAATAAAAATAATAGCAGCCTACGTACCCACCTCAACAGCTGACAAAGAAGAAACAGAAAATTTCTATGAACACCTACAAGAAACATTACAGAAAAAAACAACATACACAATAGTGTGTGGAGAAGAAAAATACATTGGACCGTGTGGGAAAGGGGAAAGAAATGAACAAGGTGAACTCCTAGCAGAATTTGTAGAAGCAGAAAGGCTGTACATTATGAATAGTTTCTTTAAAAAGAGAACTGGAAAAAGATGGACTTGGCAATCTCCAAATGGAGAGATGAGAAATGAAATTGATTTCATCCTAACAGATTGCAAAAGAATAATAAAAAAATGTTGAAGTCATTGGGAAAACCTACTGCGACATTCATTCAGACCACCGTCCAATAAGAACCACCCTCAAAATACATTAAAAAAAATGAACGCATACAAGCACAGTCCAACCATGAAAAACACTCAAAACAGATAAACCCAGAAGAATTTAGAAAAAAGGTGGAAGAAACCGACTGGAAATTAAAAAATGACATTGACCAAGATTTAACAAACTTTAACAATCAATTAATGACCTGCAAAGAAAGAACCTCATATGAACTTCCTCCTAAGACCAGGGAATGCCTATCAGCAAGAACAATAGAACTACTGAAGAAAAGAAGAATACTGAAAGATACAGGAAAAGACTGCTTAGAATATAAAATCAGCTTTCATAGGCAATCAAGGAAACAGACACACAAACAGAGGTGAAATGGAAAAAAATCGTTTTATGAGAACCTTTACTCATCTAAACAAGTAATCACAGCTCCAGTACCAGACGAAAATTTGAAAATACCATCTGTCCTACCTGAAGAAGTAAAAATGACTGATCACCAGGAATTGATAGTATAAAATCTGATGAATTAAAAATGGATGGACAAATACTCTTTAAAGCTCTAGCAGAAAGATTTACCCAATATATACAATTAAGGAAAGTACCTACTGAATGGAAAACATCAAAGACCATAATTCTGCATAAAAAAGATAATAAAGAAGACATCAGTAACTACAGACCTATCTGTCTATTAGCACACATACATAAAATATTCACCAGAGTCATCCTAAACAGAATACAAACCTCCATCAACGAAAATAGCTGCAAAGAATAGGCCGGTTTCAAAAAAGGCTTTTCAACAATACATCACATTTAAACTATTACTCAGCTAACAGAAAGATGCAGAGAATACCAGATCCCACTTTGTCTTCTTTTTATAGATTTTAAAAAGGCATTTGACACTGTTGAGCATAACACAGTATTCCAAGCTTTAATAGAACAAAGCGTAGAAAAAGCATACATCCAACTCATAAAAGATATCTACAAAGAAAGCACAACAAATATCACCCTTTTCAATCACCTGATTAAAATTAACTTAAGCAGAGGAGTACGTTCAGGGTGATGTCTTATCACCTAATCTCTTCACATCTACTCTGGACAGCATCATTTGAAAAACTGACATGAAAGGTGGAATAAACATTGATGGTGAAATGTTAAATATCCTACTATTCGCCGATGATGTGGTATTAATATCTCACTCACCCAAACTCTTAGAATCAACGCTGAATAACATAAGCCAAAACTGCCAAAAAATTGGATTGGAAATACATCTGGACAAAACAAGATGGATGAAAAACAAATAATGTAAAGATTATACAATTACTCTAGAATGAATCCTACACCATTGAAAAAGGTGAAGATTACATCTACCTCGGCCAGTCCATAAAAATGAATAATGACATATCAAATGAAATACCAAGGAGAAAAAGAGCTGCTTGGATAGCCTTCAACAAAATAAAATCAACAATTACCAACCAAAACATAGATATAGAAATAAGAGTCCATCTTTTCAATAGTCACATCTTACCAGCATTAACTTATAGCAGTGAAACATGGAACACAACTTTAAAAGAAGAACAAAGCTTAATAACAACTCAACGTGCAATAGAAAGAAGAATGTGCAATATAAACAAAATAGACCACGTAAGACACACAGAAATCAGGAAGAAGTCTGGACTCACAGATATAATAAAAACAATCTACAACAGCAAAAGAAGATGGGCAGGACATCTCACCGGAATGAGAGACAACAGATGGACAGTCAGAGTTACAAACTGGTATCTGAGAGATACCAAAAGGAAACCTGGAAGACCAGCTTTAAGGTGGGAAGACCCAATGATTAAGAAAGTTTGCAGAAAATGGAGAAGAAAGGCCTAAGACAGGAATAGCTGGACTCTTTACGACCTGCAGTCATGGAGAAATCCTGACTGCAGGTCCATCAAGGTAAATTAACTTCTTATCTACAATTTTCCTCCAAATCAGTCTGTTACCTGTCAAGACTCCAACATTATCAGATCTTATATTTCTATCTTCTAAGGCACTTTTTACTGTATCAATCCACCTATATCTTGGTCTTCCTCTGGGTCTTTTTCCTGACAACCTGGCAGAGAAAACTTGTTTTGCTAATCTCCCCCCCCCCCCCCCATTCTGTTTAAGTGACCAATACCACCTGAGATTAGCTCTACTCATGCATTCCTGGATCCAAAATATAAATTTGGTTGTTATTTATTTAACAGATCTCAAATACCAAGTTTCCATGAAATCCATTAAATATGAGTAGTTCTTGTATGTATATGAAATGGATGAATACAGTTTTAATACATGCTGCTCTGATGAACTCACTACAGTTAATCTATAACATATCACAAAAAAAGTCACAAAATAACAATGCTACTTTAGAGGAATTCAAAACAGGAAATGTTCCACTGTAACAACCAATTTCTTTGGCCTCTATGAGTTTACTCATGTGGTGTAAGTCGACTGCACGCATTATTCCGAAATATGCTATTATAATGTCCACTAAAAATAAGACAGACTGTAATAACAGTTTTGAAGAATTAAGGGAATTTTACCTTTTTTTTTTAATTATTTTTAAAATCATTAAAAATGATTCTTCTTGTCCTTGAAACATTATTATAAAAGATTTAATGGATAAAAAACAGATTGAGGAAAACGTTTTAATAAACTTTAACTCTTTTTCTTCAATATGTTTTTCACATGTTAACTATAACTGACCTCGTTGAGTCAGAGACGGAAGATTCTCCACGTAGAGAGATGAGTGGTATGATAGAGGGCAAGAGAAATATGAATAAAATAATGACAGCGGGAAGTATGGAAAAGTTGAATGATAGTGAAGTTTTCATCGATGGTCTCAATTAGGAGGATGAATGGCAAATAAGAGTGGCTGACTTGCAGAGAGAGATAGATGAGCTGAAAGAGCAGGTGGAATGTCTAGGGAATGAGATGAGAAGTGTGAAAGATGAGATTAGGCGAATGGAAGAGACGAATGCAAAGCGAATCAGAGTAGCAGTGAGAGAGAGAGAGTTATAGGAATGATAGAAGAGGAGAAAATAGGAACAGTAGAAGAGGGGGGGGATGAGAGAGACTTATGTGAATGATAGAAGAGGAGAGAATAGGATAAGTGGAAGAGAGAGAATGAGAGAGAGTTATGAGAATGGTAGAAGAGGAGAGAATAGGAACAGTAGAAGAGTGGGAATGAGAGCGAGTAATGGGAATGATAGAAGAGAAGAGAATAGGAACAGTAGGAGAGAGAGAGAGAATGAGAGAGTTATGTGAATGATAGAAGAGGAAAGAATAGGATAAATGGAAGAGAGAGAGAGAGAGAGAGAGAGATGGGAATGAAAGAAGAGGAGAGAATAGGAACAGTGGAAGAAAGAGTTATGGGCATGATAGAGGAGGAGAGAATGGAAAACAGTAGGAGAGAGAGAGAGAGAGAGAATGAGAGGAATGCAAGGGGACACAGGAACCAGGAATAGAGTGATGTCAGGAAAGCAGGTAAGCACAGAGAGAAAGTGTTAGAGGAGAGAGAGAGAGAGAGAGAGTAAGGGATGCATGTGAGCAATCGAGGGACAGGGTGGTAAGAGGTGTAATGTATGGGGACTCAATGATCAGTAGTGTTCAAGACAGGATGAGTGAGGAGGATTGCATGGATAAACAATAGAAAGTGTGGCTATGGCAATTAAGAGGGGTGAAAGGGTGGATGAGATGACTGTAATGGTAGGAACAAATGACTTGAGAGGTAATGTAAATTGGGCAGCGAGAGATATGAGATTCTTGCTTGAGATTGTACGAAAGAAGACGCAGCAAGGAAAGATAGTGTGAGCGTTGCCTAGGTATGATTGTGATGAGCTAAGCAGTAATATTGAATAACATAATAGTTAGAATGTGTCAGAAGACAGGATTGGAATATGTGGATACTTGGAAGGCATTTGAGGACAGAGAGGAATTGTATGTGAGAGACCGCTTGAATTTGAATGAGGAAGGACGTAGGCATCTGGAGAGATTGCTGTTCTGCATGAGTGATTGTGTTCCAGGGTGGGATGGTAGCAGGGGGGGGTGGCCTCTTGTGAGAATAGGTACTCGGGAGAAGGGGGACGACATCAGGTAATGCTAAGTCCAATGGAGTCCAGAGGGGATAATGCTGGGTATAGAAACAATGGCATTTTTATGCTTTATACTAATGCCAGGAGTATCCGGAATAAAGGAGAGGAATTGGTGGAGGTGATAGCATCAGCTTGGCCAAAGATTACTCGGATCACTGAGATGTGGTTAACAGAAGAGGATATAATAACAGGAATAGAAGTAGCAGGGTACAGCATTTTTCGGCAGGATAGGAAGGAAAAGCATGGTGGTGGAGTACTGCTTATGATAAGTGACGACTTATATCCTGTAAGAGTGGAGGCTTTGGAAGGCGGTGGCACTAATGATTTTGAAAGCATATGGTGTGAGGTAGAAGAGGGCAAGACAGGATATTTAGTGGGGTGTTGCTGGAGACCAAGGAGCACAGAGGGTGGGCACCAGGAGATGTTTAGACAGTTGAGTTTGGCAAGTGCAAGAAGAATGATTATTATGAGAGATTTTAAATACAGCAGTATAAATTGGGGAGAGAAAGATGCATGTAGCAATAAGGGAATGGAATTTCTAGAATTCTTGAGGGAAAAATGTCTTAGGCAACATGTAATAGAGGGAACAAGAGGTTCAAGAGTTTTGGAACACAGCATCAGAAAAGTTGATAATAACTTAGATGACATCTCTCCCACCAGTTGGAGAGAGTGACCATATCTGGAATTATAAGGCAGGAGATTATAATAGTCTTAGAAGTTAACTTTGGGAAGTTTCATGGAGGGAGGAATTGGAAGGACAGGATATCATTAGTGCTTGGGAAATTGTGAAGGAATATTTGTTAGCAGCAATAGTAAGCTGTATCCCACGGGTGAAAAAGAGGACACAATTTGGAGTAAAGTGGATGACAAACATTAATAAACGGGAACTGCATGCGAAAAAGAGGCAATGGAAGAGATATAAGGAGACAGGTGAAGAGAAGATGCATGAAGAATATAAGACACAGGCCAGGAGAGTGACTAGTATGGTAAGGAAGGCGAAACTGGAATATGAGAAAGGATTGGCCCTTAGATCCAAAGAAAATCCTAGTGAATTTTTTAGTTATGTGGCCAGTAGGAGGAGAAAAGACTGTGGAAGAATAACATTGTGAGATAAAAACGGGAATAGAGTGACTGATGTAGAGGATATAGTGGAATTGTTCAATGAACACTTTATTGGAGTATTTCATCCAGGAGGAGTCAATTTGAATACTAGAGGGATAGGGCAGGTTCAAGGTTTTAGAGGTGCAGGAGGAGAGTGTGTTCCAAATACTGAGTACTCTAGATGTCAGTAAAGCTGTGGGATTGGATGGTATTTCACCACGAGTTTTGAGAGAATGTGCTAAAGAAATGACAGCTGCTTTGACATGGCTTTTCAATGAAAGTCTGGCTATGCGAAAGGTGCCCTGGGAATGGAAGGAAGGTAAGATAGTGCCATTGCATAAGGGCGGTAGCAGACTGGAAGTGTGTGTGTCATCAGTAGTTGTTAAGATCTTGGAGAAATTAGTGAGGGACTGTATACAGCATTGAGCAGATGAGGGTAATGTTATCTGTGAGAGTCAACATGAATTTGTGAAGGGGTGCTCTTGTTTTAGTAATATGCTAGCCTTTTATAATAAGTTACAAGAGCAGTAGATGAGGGAAAGGCATATACTGCCATTTTCTTGGACTCAGCAAAGGAATTTGACAGGGTGCCACATGATAAGCTGATATTTAAGTTGCAGCAAATGAGTCTGGTTGATCGACTGGATTCAGGATTAGCTGTCCGATAGGTATCAGAAAGTTGTGTATGGTGGGGCAAGGAGGCAGAGGGTTACAAGTCGGGTTCCACAGGGCTCAGTACTGGACCTATATTGTTTAACCTTTATATCAATGACATTGTCAGTGGATTGCAGGGGATATTCAGTTGTTTGCAGATGATATGAAGCTGGGAAGGATTATTAATAATAGTACAGATGTGGTAGCTCTGCAAGAGGATTTGAATAAGCTACACAGATGGGTAAATGAATGGGAGTGTCGGTTTAATGCAGCAAAATGTAAGGTCTTGAGGTTTGGGATACATCGATGAGACGCTGCATACTCTATTGGAGGAGCTATATTGGAAGAAGTAGGGGAGACAAGAGATCTTGGGTTGATGATTGAAAGAAAGCTGAAATTTAGGGGACATATTGCAAAGATGGTGAAGGTAACACAGAGGATTGCTGCTAAAATGAGAAGGACACTGACCTGCAGAGATAAAACAGTTATCATTCAGTTGTATAAGACTCTAATTAGACCACACTTAGACTATTGTTCTCAGATTTGGTCCTCCGGATTTGAAGGGGATAAATTAACTGTGGAAAGGGTACAAAGGCAGATAATAACGATGGTTAGTTATGAGGATTGGCTGAGGGAATGTGTACTGCAGAGTTTAGTGGATAGAAGAAGGAGAGGTGATATGATTAAGACTTTTAAACTGTTGAGAGGTGGTTACAGGGTTGACACTGGGGAGTTCTTTTACTTGGTTCAACAGCAGGAAGGAGTGATGACAAGGGGCCATCCCTGGAAGCTTCGAAAGGAAACTGTGAGCAAGAGGGTGAGGAGTGGTTTCTTTGCATGGAGGGTGGTTGAACAATGGAATGCATTGCCTGATAGAGTGGTGAGAGCGAGAACAATCAATGAGTTTAAGGAGTGGTATGATAGACATTGTGTTTCCTAGGAGGGACCTCCCACGATGAGTCTTGATAAACTTTGTGTTTCTTAGGAAGGACCTCCAACGATGAGTCTTTTGACTCCATGGAGGTCTGAATAATATAATAATAATAATGTTAAATCTCTTGTAATAATTTACATTTATAACAGAAGCATTTAATTTATAATGAAAGATATTGAAGATGATGTATTAAAATACTTACTTTGTCTGGGTCTAAAGTAAAGGAAGAATTTAGAGCTTCAGCAGCTTCATCATCATATTCTTCCCTCATGTACATAGGATTACTTATTTCTACATTGGCACTATCTTGCATGCGTACATGCATGAATGGACGACCGCTACATTAACAAAATGTGAAAAGATTATGCCATACTATATTAAAGGATACTTATGCCACTAGTATATATTCTCTAAAGACTGTGTAAACATAAGTAATCACTTTTACTACAGATAACAGATTTTTTTTTGACTAATTATAAGAAAGTTTTATAATCTGATAATACTACCAAATTATACTTTGGTGAATTCTCTTCAAAATGTTGTGTTTAAATCATATTCAATACATTAAACAAAAGAAAAAACACATTATGCAAAAGGAAATCAGTTCACTCTATATATTTCTAACCATCCAAATTCAATTCAGCTACATGGTATAAAAAATGTATACTAGATGACAGTGAAATGTCAAAAGGTAGGAGTCCTCATCTGATTTCTAATAAGTCTGCTACAAAAACAAAATATTATGTTTCTAAAAAAGACACTGATGCTGTCAAGATTATTTTGCAGATTCCATCACATTTCAGTGTCATTTTGGTATTATTAGTGGCTGGTCAAAACAACTAAAGCTATGAAGTCAATGCAGTATGCCTGGCCCAGTTTGCCGGATGAAAAACCTGAATTTCCATGAGAAAAAACTACCATTCTTGTATCCTCCAAGATTATCATCAAATCTGACAACTTAGAGGGAATTCTCTGAGTAATCCAAGAAATTCACCCTCTTCCCACATGCTGTCTCTAGTCTTTGCAATCCATATTCCTGTAATTCAAATATCTGATTATGAACATATGCCTACAAACTTGTTTAAAAGATGCTTGTTAAGATGTTAGCTGTTATTGTGGAAATGACATGTGATATTCTATTACCTGGAAACTAACAATGGCATTTTGAAGTGGTTGTATTCTGGATCACAATTTTTGATATAAAAGGAATATATGCAGAGTTTAAATGACATTCAGTAGGATAATGAACTATATTTCAACGAAGTCATCAAAGTCTCACTTCCTAGTCCACAGGAACTGGATTTGTGCTGTGCTCTTGCAAAACTTGAAATGTTTTCATGTCAGCAGCACAATAGGCACTTTTAATTGGGAAAGACCATACTTAAATCCTGTTAGTGATATAAGAAACAGCTGCAAGAAATCTCATTATTACACAACACCTCCACACAGTCTTGAGACTACCTGGATCACACCACACGACAGTACACACTTTTTCTGCTTGTTATCATATGAGACTCATCAACTCATCGTCAACTGAAAATTGAAGACTTCGTGGGTCACAATGAGAATTAACCCCTGGTCTTTTCTGCTCAGGGGGCATGTGTCCTGCTGTACTTAAGGGATGCCAATAAATACAAGTGATTTTTCAATTGACAGTCAGTTAATAGATGTAGAGGTTACAACAGTGCTTGCCTCCACATGGTGCACCCTGGGTAATGCTATATAAGCTAGACCGATTGTTGGCAGCCAGACCTATCTTAATGATCTCCTGGCTATAGACACATGAAATCACATGCTAATACAATCACCAAATGGTTCTTTTCAGGACTACAAGAAAAGAAAGCTCGGTGCAATTTCCAGATTTTCCAACTCAAGATTGAAGGAATTAGCTTTGCTAAAAGTAAGTATCTCTTAAAAATCCTTTGAGAAAATGATATAGACATAGCTGTCATTCAAGAGACATGCACAGCTAATGAACAACAATTGAAATCTAGAGGAAAAATTGCAGGGTATGATATACTAGGAGCTACACATCACCAAGATCATGGCTATGCAACTTATGTATGCAATAATATAGATAATGCTCAATTAATATCAGTGCATATTAATCAGAATATACACACTATCATAGCAAAAATTGAAGTTCTCACAGTGGTTAACATCTATAAGCCTCCCCCTGGTAGAATGGCCACCTGAAGTAATTCCCATATTTCCACATCCTACTATTTATATAGGGGATCTAACAGCCATCACACCCTGTGGAATTACAGTAATAATGATGGAAATGGTGAAGCATTAACAAACTGGGCTGAACAAAACAATCTTAGCTTAATATTTTATGCAAAGGACAAAGGAACCTTTAAGGTTGCAGCATGGAAGAGGGAATACAACCCAGACTTCTGCTTTGTTATCCAAAATTTGCAAAATCAGCTGCTAAACACAACAAGACGAGTCCTTGAATATTTTCTACATAGCCAACATCGCCCAATATTGGTAGAAGTAGGAATACAAATACCAATAATACAGTCCATTTCATGACCACAATGAAATTTTAGGAAAGCGAACTGGCAGGATTTTTCACAAGAATTAGATAAAATAGTAAGATGGATATCATCTGTGAGTGAAAACTACAACAGATTCATTGGAGCAGTCATACAACGAAGAAATATATTCTAAGGGGATTTCCGAAAGGAATACATACCTAGCTGGGATAAAAACTGTGAAGAGCTATACCAAGTCTATTTAGAATCTGGTGACTGCGACACAGCTGAAGAATTACTCCAGAAGCTTGATAATAAGCACAAAGATCTATAAAAAGTATAGATGACTTAGACTTTAAAAAATCAAGTAGAAAAGCACGAAGCCTATTAAAGAAGTTAGGTGGAAGTAACTCAATCACTCGTAAAGATCCTTTGGTGACTCCAGATCAAATTGTCTGTAATAACCTTGCTGTCTAGACCCCCCCCACCCCTCAAGATCATCATCAACACACACGCACGCACGCACACACGAGGTTAAAAGATCACTCAGAAACTTATGACAAAGCACAGCTGATAGTTTCCAATTTTCAAGAGAATTTACCACAGATGAAATAAATGAGACCTTAGAGGAGCTTAAAACCGGCAAAGTATCAAGCTTTGATTGTATTCATCCTGAATTCTTGTTTAACTGTGGAAAAAAATGCTCATCAATGGCTAACAAGATTCTTTTCTCGCATTTTAAGGACAGGAAATCTTCCAACAGCATTTAAGAGAACCAAAATAATAACCATATTAAAACCCAACAAGCCTGAAGATCAAGCAGAGAGCTATCGCCCAATTGTGCTCCTCAGTTGCTGTTATAAGCTCCTCGAAAGGCTTCTCCTTAACAGAATTGGGCCAAAAATATCTGAAGTTACCTTTGTTGAGCAAGCAGGCTTTAGGGCTCAATGTAGTTGTATGGACCAAGTACTAAACCTTACTACCCATATCAAGGCAGGCTTTCAGGGATGTTTGAAAACTTCTGTTGTATTTGTTGACCTTACTGCCGCATACAGCACAGTATGGAAAGAGAGGTTGCTATACAAGCTGATACAAGTCATACCATGCCAATCCATCATATGACTTATTGGTAACATGCTTTCTGACAAGTTCTTTCATGTGGTACTGGGAAAAAAAAAATGAGCAAACTGAGAAAGCTGAACGGACTCCAACAGGACTCAGTATTAGCACCAATCTTATTCAATTTATATATATCTGATCTACCAACAACTAGGTCAAGAAAATTTGCTTATGCTGATGATGTAACCCTCACCACCCAACATAAGAACATTGAAGTAACAGAAGATACTCTCACAAATGAACTTTAAACCATTGGGGAATACTTTCATAAATGGAGACTAACATCAAACCTCAATAAGACCAAGGTTAGCTCTTTTCACTTAAACACCAAATTGGCAAATAGGAAACTTCAGGTCAGCTTTAACAACACAATGCTGCGGCACAAGGATTTCCCTAAATCCAGGATAGAACACTATGATTCAAAAGACATCTGGAGAATATATCTTTAAAGATCAGAACTTGTAATAACATCATACAAAAACTGTGTGGTTCTACATGGGGGTTCTTCTGCTACTACACTGCGATGCTCCACGTTGGGCCTTGTCCACTCTGCAGCAGAATATTGAGAATATTGTTCACCAGTATGGCTAAACAGGTCTCTTATCAAGAAAATCGACATGCAAATAAATGCAGCGTTGAGGACAATAACAGGCTGTGTCAAATCCTCTCCTCTCTACTGGCTTCCAACTTTGAGCAACATTGCACCACTGAACCTGTGCAGACAAGATGCTTTTGTAAAAGAGTACAAAAAGTAAGCAGCAATCCCCTGTTACCAATACATGAAGCCCTCCCACATATAAATATATATTGCCTTAAATCCCGACAGCCACTGACAGTTCTTAGCCACTGATACTGGCTGAAGAACTAGTAAACAGTGATTTCAACGTTAATTTGAATGGCTAGAAACTTGGAAAGAAAAACTGCCACCAGACTTAAACAAGTATATCCTTACAAACCAAAATCTGAAAGGGATTGAGCTTCCATGTCATCTATGGAAAAGCTTAAATAGGATATGCACAGGACATGGTATCTGCGCAGACAGCTTACACAAGTGGGGAAGATCACCTACACCCCTAATGTGGGGCCATAAACCAAACCATCTGGTACATTGTGGAGGAGTGCAGCATAAGAGCCTACCCTGGTAACCTGAGAGACTTTTTTTGAAGCAGATTCTTTAGCTCTTGAATGGCTGAACTAGACTTAAATTTTTAGTGACTTTCTTTACCTGTTATCTGTATATGTACACTATCTGTCTCATTTTTATTGCTGCACAAATATGTATTTATATATTTTAATGTCATGTTTTTTTGTTTTTTTATTATTTTTTTTTATTATGCCATAGGCTAAATAAATAATCTTCTAGAAGCTCAGATTTTTCATGTCCTAAACTGGCCTGGAAACACACAGTATGTTTGTTCCCAGGCTACTACAGTTCCAATATCAGGATGGACACTGGATTTACAACGTGGGCTGAGAACAAGGGACTAATTATATATGGTAACTTGGATCTAGCAGACTACCTGAAGGTAAACTCCAGACATAACTACCTCTTCATGCCCTGTTGCACATAAGACCAAGATCCTTCTTCTCTAGTTAGCCCTGTCTTTTGCAACTAATTCTGCTTCTTTTCAGCTATCCCAATCAGTCATACTATTTTCTTTTTCTGTCACTCTTTTCCAAGTTAGTTTAGGTCTTCCTATTTTCCTTTTTCCTTCTGGAATTCATGCCAAAGCTACCCTTGGAATATCTCCTCTATTCATTCTCTGTACATACACATCCAATCCATTTCCATCAATATCTTTTTTATTTTTATTTTTAAATTCACTGGTCACTGGTGATAATCCTTGGTTCTGTCTGTTTATGTAAGTTATCAATTGTTCTGCATTGTGGTCAAAATGTTTTTAAAATTTTACACAAACATTTTACTTGAAAAATACTTAATTTGACTACTCTTATCAATATAATAATATAACCTTTGCTTTGCTATTGAAGATCTTTATTTGTTTTTAGCGGTCTTCTGAAATGAAAGCAATGAATGTGATGAATGATGAAATCAGTATTTGCTTGTATCAACTTTGTGTTACATCCTTGCAATTAATTTTCAGTATGAACATTAACTCCCAAGTATGTAAAATTCTTAACTTCTACTGTTTTTGGTCAATTTTAATTTTTTTCTGGCATTTGTCAACTTCATATTTAAGTTCTGCTTTTTCAGCTATTTTACACAATGCTTCTGATCTTGCTTGAATGTCAGTGTGTTTTGATGATATTAAAATTATATTATCTGCATAATCTAGATCTCACAACTGTAATGTGAGATTCTATTTTATTCCTCTTCTTATACTTTTCATAAACCAATCAGTGACCATGTTAAAAAGTAATCCAGATGTTACACAACTTTACAGCTGTATAAAGGAGAGAATCTGTTAGAAGTCAGAAGGTGCTACATGTGGTGATTTTTAGTGTCAAAAGAGAAGTTATTTTTCAAAGTATTTTAGCAATAATTAACTTATTCTTTCTGCATTATTATATTTATAAGTGTTTGCGTGTTTAAGTTTAAGGGTTGTGTGCTTAACTGTATGATTTTAAAGTATTTATTTTTGTATGCTGTATTGTACACCACAGCACCAATGCATAAAATAATGGCAGGTGATTTCAATGTGTGTGTGATTTGGTTTGCCGCAGTATGTGCAAAATGTATACCTCTCATACAATGAGAGATTTGTGAAAGGAGAATGAAACTGATGAGTGGGTTTTCTTAAATATTTCAAGAGCAAATATCAGAAGTGTGAAGAGAGTATGAAGAAGGACAATGGTGTGAGTCATCGAAAGATGAAATGCACGAACATGCAATCGTGAATGGTGAGGTTGATGTTGTATGCAGTGAGTGATTGTAAGAATGCAATGGTGGAAAATGAAGAGAATGACCAGGTGGTAATGAAAACGATAGTGCACTTATGTGGAGTTTTCACATAATAAAACATGAGACTAAGTGGTTGGAGAAATGCCTGGCAGATGGTATGACATAGAAGCAAAAGAATGGGAATACAAGAGAAGAGAAAGCAGACTATGAAAGAGCTAAATCATAAGACTAAGGATTGAATTTTGTATGGCGAGTCTTTGATAAGAGGAATGATTGAGTGTAAATATATGCCGAAATTGTGTTTCCTTGGTGCCAAGATTAAGGATGTTAGTGATGTTGCAAAGATAAAGAGAGGGAAAGTTAAGAAGAAAGACATGAAAGAGTTGCTAGTATATGCAAAAGAATAAGAAAGTAAAAGTTGTGAGTCTGTTGCTATGGTATGATAGAGCATCTGAGACAGAGAGCTATGATAGCTAATGTGTCAGTGCACAGATTGTGCATGAGGAATGGTGTGGAGTTTATGAATGTCTGAAGTGACTTTGATGAAATGAAAGATTTATATAAGGTGGATGCTTGCATTTGAATGAATTTAGGGTCAGGAGTTTTAAGAAAGTATTGCTCAGTGAGCATTCAAAGTAAGGGAAAGTAAAATGTTTAGTGAGGATGCAGGCGAGTGTAGAACCAGGCAACCTAGAGGTTATCACAAGGTGTGAGAGAGGTTGTGGGATGAAGATGGGAATATTGCAGTTTATGTATACTATGCCAAAAGTATTTGGAATAAGGGTGAGGAGTTTTTAGCAATGATAGCTCAACTTGGCTAAAAGTTATAGGCATTAGTGAGATTTCATTGACTGAGGATGATATGATTATAAGAGTGGAATGCAGGGAAAATTGTATTTTCAGAGAGGACAGAAGGAATAGGAATGGGGAAGAGGCTTTGCTAATGATGGCAGAAGAATTGAAGCCATAAAGAGTAGAAGTACATCAGGAGGACAGGGATGCAGAGGGCAGTTCATTTGAGGCTATCTGGTATGTGATCTTGCTCACACCAGATAGTCTCAAATTATATCTTGCTGCTATAATATAATCCAGAGGGGGGGGGGATAAGGGAAAATACAGATGACATGGGTTGGCAAATTAGCAAAATGAGTGCAGGTGGTGAAGTAATTATTATGGGGGATTTCAACCAGGAATAGGAGGAGGAATGTTGCAAGAAGGGAAGAGAATAGAATTTATACAGTTACTAAAAGATAATTACCTGAAATAGCATGTCATGAAGGAGACACAATGCTCAAGAGTGCTGGATCTGGTCATGGCATCAGAGGTATGCCACCTCTACCTAGAGAAAGTGATCATTTAGTATTGATCTGGAGACTGCCAGATATACAGCATTTTCTGTTGAGAAGAGATATATGTGGAATTACAAAACAGATGATTATGACAAACTGGAGAGTCAGTTTTCAGCAGTACCATGGCATAAGAATTTGGAGGGGAAAAATGCTTGCATTGCATCATGGAGGTGGTCAAGGGGTGTTTGAAAAAAGCAATATTAGACTGTATACCCAGAGTCAAAAAGGATAAATCAGGTAGGAGTAAAATCAATGAATAGCATCATTTAGGATGAGAGCTGTAGACAAAGAAAAAGTGGAAGGAAGGTGATCAGCATAGCCATGATAAGGAAGGCCAAAGCTAATTATGAGAGAAAGCTAGCTGATGAGGCCAGTTTTTTCACCTGACTTTAAAAAGTGCTGATGGTGGGGAGATGATAGAAGCAAATCAAATATTTGAATTACTGAGTGATAATTTTGCAAGGGTGTACTATCTATCCTATCCTCTCCCATAGTCCTTAATGGACTGTTGCGTCACTCATGGCTGAGCCATGAATGTCTAATGGGCGGTGAATTAAGACAGTTGGTGCCCATCTCCTCTTCTGTCTTTGTCTATATGTTCTATGGCTGTATCCTGTATGTTCATGGGTCCAGTTTGCCTGTTTGCAGGATGAAAAACCCCAGGATAAACTGGGGGGGGGGGGGAACCCTGCTGTCCACGCCCAAGATCAGCTAACTTGGCTATGGCTGAGAATGATTCTTAAGCTCCTCACGTCACTGATGGGAATTGAACCTAGGACACTCCACTCCTTCCCCAGGCATATGGTTGTGAAGCGCACAGCCACTAGGCTAACCGTGCAGACGTGTACTATCTAGTTCATGATATTTTAATGGCAGATGTGACATTGACTGATACAAGAATAAAGGTTGAAGAAATAGAAGTGCTCAGAACATTACAGAACCTCATACTGGAAAGGCACTAAGACAAGTAGGAAATTAATGGCCACTCAGAATCTCAGGAGTGGTGGTATTGGAGAAATTGGTAAAAGACAAAATTCAGGAGTGGATAGATAGGAATATGATACTATTGCAGGGTCAGCATGGTGATGTGAACAGCAGGTTTTGCATTAGTAATTTCCTTACTTTTTATAACAATGAAATGGAGTTGAATAAGGGAAATGGCTACTCAGTGATACTGCTAGACTTTGAAAAGGCATTTGACAGGATTCCACAGCTTGCTGATGATACAAAACTGAGAACAGCAATAGTAAAGGTGATGTAGAGACCTTGCAGGATGACTTAAATAGACTAGCAGTGTGGACAAAGGTAAATGGCTGCCAGTTTGATGTGGCCAAGTGTAAGGTAATGCACTTTAGAAAGAGGAGATCACAAGCTGTGTAGTATATTGTGAAACTCAGCTGCAGGAAACTGATGTGGTTAGGGACATAAGGATGATTGTGGACAGGGAGTTGAAGTAAAGAAGAGAACAGCCCATGTACCAATTAATCTAACAAATTTCTACAGAGATACCCTTTGAAGATGAAAAAACTTAAACCTCCAGCACACAGTGAAGACAGCATCCCTTCCTTAAATCCTCATGGAACACATCTTCCACAACACAATGGTAAAGAATTACATTACTAAGAGCAGTAGTACACTAAGAGTTTAATCTTTGGGGGGGGGAGTTGAGTCGACAATTTGAGACTACACACTACGCATCGCATATGACCTATGACTGAGCATCTGCAATGATCGCTAATTCATAAATGGTACAGAAATAGAACACACAACACACATAAATAAAAAAAAACGGAATTTTATTAATTTTTGGAAAATTTTCTAGTGTTTTTTTCCTTTTTCTTTGGGGGGGGGGAGACCAGGGCCCCCAATCTGGGTGCACCACTGACTGAGGGAGATTTTCTTTTCTCCATGGTGTTGGCAAGGCGTGGAGGTCTTGGGTGACATTCTTTCTCTGAGTTTTACATGGAATTTTCCAAAATTACTTACAAACTTGGAATATGAACAGATAAAATACTTTGAAATCTGCTTTTCAAGCAGCTATACCTGATAGCTATACCTCATAATGGAAGAGGGGCTCAGACCTTCTTAGACAAAAGTCAGCATAATCTACTCTTTTATTATTAATTCACTGTCCTTAGAGTCAGCAGACTCATCATGGGAGGTTCATTCAGTTGACAACAAATCTATCATACCAAATCTTAAAATCCTTAGCACTCCCTACATTAACAACCATCATCATCATTATCAAATTCCTGCCATGTAGCCTCAAGGGATGTACAGGTTATGATAGTACTACATGAAAAATTTACATCATTACTATCATTACTAACTTCCAATCTACAATTTTCCTCTAAATCAGTCTGTTACCTGTCAAGACTCCAACATTATCAGATCTTATATTTCTATCTTCTAAGGCACTTTTTACTGTATCAATCCACCTATATCTTGGTCTTCCTCTGGGTCTTTTTCCTGCCAACCTGGCAGAGAACACTTGTTTTGGTAATCTTTCCTCTCCCATTCTGTTTAAGTGACCATACCACCTGAGATTAGCTCTGTTAATGCATTCCTGCATGCTGATAATGTCAAGTTCTTTCCTAATATCCTCGTTTTTAATATGATATTGCCATTGATGCCATCTGTTCATGCCCCTAATCTTTCTCAGGACTCTCATATCTGCAGTCTCTAGTCTTTGGTCAAGTGTTTTACTTTTGACCCAGCTCTCAGATCCATAACTTAAAATTGGTTTGAACACTGTCTTGTATACAGCTAATTTAGTGTTTTGACTAATTTCTCTCTTCTTCAAGTGTCATCCCCTAGAAGGAGGTTGGCAACCATGTCATGGAACTTTTTTATTTCTTTTGCTGCTCTGGAACATTTATGATAATTAAAGCCATTCCAGTCCTTAATGTCTTCAAACCACAATCTCCTGGGTCTACCACTCCCTCTTTTTCCATCCAGTTTTCTTCTAATATTAATTTCTGAATGCTTTCTTGTCTAGTTAGATGTCCAAAATATTTAAGTTTTCGTTCTTTAATTATTTTCATTAATGTTTCTTTCATTTTTGCTTTCTTTAAAACATCTTCGTTTTTCATTTTCTCTGTCAATGGTATTTTTAACATTCTTCTGATGGTCCACATTTCAAAAGCTTCTAATTTTTTCTCTGCTTCTTTATTTAAAGTCCAATCCTTCTCTACAACAGTGAAACATTATTGTTTCACTGTTATAGAGAAGGATTGACCAGATATAGCATTTTATTAATCTTTTTATCGTGTCTATATTAATGTCTCTGGATGTTAGAAACAGTTTTCATATCAATAAAGACTTTTCCTGCTATCTCTATTCTTCTTTTTATTTCTTTAAGGGAATTTCCTCTGTCTGTAAACATTTGTCCCAAATATAAGAATAAGAAGGATAAGAATTTGTCAATAGGGACAGATGAAATATCTGCCTGTTTGTTAAAGGAATGTTTAGCTGAATTGCCTAGGCATTTCACACATTTGTATAACTTGAGTCTCAGCTCAGGAATGATACCACAGGAATGGAAGGAATGTAATATAGTTCCATCGCACAAGGGTGGTGCAAAAACTGATGTGTCTAACTACTGACCCATTAGTATCTCTGGTGTGGTAGTGAAGATTTTAGAGAAGTTGGTAAGAACTCGCATACCGAAATGGGTAGACAAGCATTCTATACTCTGCAGGGAACAGCATGGGTTTATTAAAGGAAGGTCATATTTTAGCAATTTGCTCACATTTTATAACAATGTTACTGCCAAGTTGGATAAAGGGAATGGATACACTATGATAATGTTGGATTTTTCTAAGGCATTTGATAGGATACCACACGATAGACTGTTGCGTAAACTGGAGAATATGGGATTGGAACATAATCTATTGACTTGAATCAGGGGATGGTTGACAGACAGATATCAAAAAGTGGTATACAGTGGGTGTGAATCTGCCAGATTTAAGGTAACCAGTGGGGTACCTCAGGGTTCAGTCCTTGGGCCATTATTGTTCAATCTATACATTAATGACATCAAGCAGGGTCTATCATCAGATTTCCAATTGTTTGCTGATGATGCGAAGATAGGCAGGGCAATCAGGGATGCTACTGATATTCAGCAATTACAAAATGATTTGAATAGACTGGAAATCTGGGCAAACGAAAATGGCTGTCAGTTTAACGTTAGTAAGTGTAAAGATATGCACTTTGGCGTGATTAGAATTCCAGCAGCATATTATATTAGCGGGGTTATGCTACAAGAAACTGAAGTGGCAAGGGATCTTGGTGTATTGGTGGATAAGAATTTAAAGTTCGAAAGTCACATAGCAAAAGTTGCAAATACAACTCAGAGGATAATGGCTATGTCGAAGCGAACCTTGACATGTAAGGATAAGGAAGTAATTTTGCCTCTTTATATGGCTTTGATAAGACTACACTTGGATTACTGTGTGCAGATTTGGTCTCCCGGGTTCCAAGGGGATAAAGAAGCTGTGCAAAAGGTGTAAAGAAGAGTTTTACAAAGATTATAACCGAATTATGGGATTTAGATTATGATGACAGATTGCGAGTATGTGGATTGCAGACTCTAGTTAACAGGAGAAAGAGGGGTGATATGATAGAGAAGTCTATAAACTTTTGAATGGGTATTATAGCATTTCAACTGATGAAATTTTTTGTTATATGGAAGGTGGGGAGAGAACACGGGGGCCTCCATGTAAGTTAAATTTATTTGGAGTTTTTCTCCCAGAGAGCAGCGAGTGAGTGGAATAATTCCACTCACTCACTTACAGGTAATGAGCGCATCGTGTGAATGAATTCAAGGGTAAGTATGATAGCTGGGTTGGATAATTTACAGCCTCCCTCGATGAGTCCTTGACTCCATGGAGATCTCAGATTATAATAATATATAAAAGACTGAACCTGTTCAATTTTCTTTTTGTTAACAGTTATGTTTAGTTTCTTATTTATTGGTTCTTTTGATATAATCATGCACTTTGCTTTCTTTAGGTTAATAATTAATCCCATGTCTAAGCTTCTGTTATTTCTGTGACTAAGTTTTGAAGATTATCTTCAGATTCAGCTATAAGGACTGTGTCATCTAAATACCTGAAGTTGTTGAAGTTCCTACCGCCGACTTTTACACCCTTCAGTTCTGAAATATTTTTAAAAAACTTGTTCACTATATATATTATACAGTAAGAGTGATAAGATACCTCCTTGTCATACACTTTTTTTGATTTCAAAGTTGCCAGAATATGCATTTTTATATCTTATTGAGGCCATTTGATTCCAGTATATATCTGTAATTACACGTAGATATTCTCCTTTTAATCTGTTATTCTGTAGGATATGTATTAATTTCTTGTGATCTATTGAATCAAATGCTTTAGTGTAATCAATAAAACAAAGATATATGCTTTCTGGTTATCAAGGCTTATTTCACATAATGTTTTCAAATTGAAAATTCCTTCTCTTTGTCTGTTTGAAAACCTGATAGAGTGTCTTCTATTTCTACTGACAAAGTGCTTTTTATTCTTTCTAGGATTATTCTCAATAGTAATTTTATTGTTAAGCTTATTAGTCTATATTCTGAACATTCAAAAGTTCTTGGAATATTGGGAATAGTGACAAAGATGGATTTCCTTAGACCATCAGGGATGTATCCAGTATCAGTAGATGTTATTAAAAATAACATTTAGGTCATTAAGTGTGTTTTCATTTACTTTCTTAAACAATTCGATAGGGATCTATCGAATTGTTTAAGATGTTTAAGTTCTAGTCAGGGCCTGGTGTTTTACCTGTTTTCATTTGACTTAGAGTGTATTCTATTTCTTCATATGTAATTGGTTCACCATCCATATTTTGTATATCTGGTGCATCTGTGCGATCAGAGTTCTTTCCATATTCTTTCCATCTTTTTATGATATCTTGTGTCTCTAGCAGCATTTTTCCATTTTGATCTTTTATACAAAGACTATGGTTGAAATTTTTCTTTTTATTTGTCAGAGCTTAGATTGACTTATGCATTTCTTTACTATTGTGTTTCTTGTCCAATTTCTCTATTTCTTTACATTTTTCATTCAGCCACTTTTCTTTGGCCTTCCTGCATTCATTTTTTGATAATATTACAAAGTATTCTATACTTTTCTTTTTTCGTCTTTCATTCATAAGTTCTAGTATTGATTCAGTCATCCAGGGTTTTTTCTTATTTATCTCTTATTCCATATATAAATTTATTCAGTTGACTTCCTACCATACCAGCTTTGTTGATACTGTTGTCTATTTCTGTATTTAATTTACCATCTTCACTAAAAATCGTGCCTAAGTAGTTGAAATGTTTCACTTGTTCTATAGGTTCTCCATTCACAACACAGTTGACATTTTCAACAATTCTGCCTATTGTCTTGTTATTGCTGACCTTCATACCATATCTATTACAACAGTATTCAATTTAGTCAGGGAATCTTGCAACGGATTTATTTAGAAGTATAACATCATCTGCATAAAGCAAAGAGCTGACATTAACATAATGTTTTTCCTTCATAATGTGAAGGAAAGTGGGGATAATAGAGGGGATAATGTACATCCTTATCTAACATCGGATTTAACATTAAACCATCTTCCTGTACTTCCTTTAATTATACCTTCTGACTTACAACTAAAATAAAGACTAAGTATTGCTTGATATAATGCCCCATTGACACCATACAACTGTAGCGTATTGAATAGCTTCATTCTTGCAACTTGCCATATGCCTTTTCCAGATCTACAAAACTTAAATACAGATCTTTGTTATATTCCCATGATTTCTCAACAATTTGTTATAAAGTAAAGATCTGATCCTGAAGGCCTCTATTTGGCCTGAATCCAGCTTGTTCTTCCACAATCCTTCGCAACTGTTTCTCAAGTATGCTTGCTTAAATCTTACCAGGAATGCTCAGTAGAGAAATACCGCTATAATTCTCACATTCAGTTTTATTTCCCTTTTTATATATTGGTACTATGAGAGCTCTATTCTAATAATTCGGAATTCATTGCTCTGTCCAGGCCTTCTGAACTATGCAGTGTGCAGCCACTGTAAGACTTTTATACCACCATACTTAAGCATTTCTGGTCAGATGTCTCTACTCCTGTTGCCTTTCCACATTTCAAGCCTATGATGGCTTTTTCGACTTCAAGTATGGATATGTATTCCTGATTGCATGCCTAGTCAGTGTTTTTTTACCACTGTGCTATCACTGCTTGTTTCATTTAGCAATTTTTCGAAGTAATTACTTCATACTTCAAGGATATCTTTTTCTCCTGTTTTCATGTCACCTTTATTATCTCTAATTCCTTCTTCAAAGCACCTTCTTGATATTTATCTTCTATATTCTTATCAAAGTCTTCCCATGACTTTTGTTTAGCTAGTTTTACACAGTGTTTAGCTTTCTTACATTTGTCTCTGTATTCTCTAAGAGCAAAAGCTGACTTATTTACCAGGAACTTTTGATATGGTGTGTGTAGTAATGAATATTATTCTTCTGATATTCACACCCACAACAAAATAGACAACCAATTAGAGAAAGCATGCCTTTGACAACATATAGCAGACTATGGAGAAAAGATTAATCATTGTATCCTTATAAAAATTAAATTTATAAAAGCCAAGTTGTTGTTTGTAGATGAGATAAATCAAGTGGGACTGTCTTAAATATATTTAAGACAGTGATACTGAAATATTAACAGAAATAATTTCATATGGAATAGACACACACACACACTGAATATACTATGTCTCCAAGTATATAGAAACTCTACTATTTGTTGAAATTTTCATTTATACATAGGCAGCATACAACAGAATATTACATAATATTCTGTTATAGTATTACATAATGTAACTAAAGCAATGAACACAATACTCACTGTTTCCTTTTGCGATAAATTAGGATTCCTACCAGCACGATTACTATTAACACAAATATTGTACCAATAGGAATGACAATAGCTGCAATCACTGGGCAGGAGAGAAGAAAAGAAAAAATGCATTACATAATTATCAAAGAATATAATATAATATATAATAAATATAATACCATATACATTAGAATAAATATTAGATAATTTATTATCACCATCTTTCTTTCAACTGACAATAATTAATATGTGCCTATATTAATCTTTAACTGCTGGGCTGCTGAAGTATGATATGCCTGAATACTTCCGATGACAAAGATATTGCACAAGGTAAATAACAATACAAATTCTAAATAATTTGTCTTTAGCTGTCTCCTTCAAACTGAAATTTACTTATAAAACTTTAGTTATAAAAAAGAGGATTTTTTTATTAGATGTCATAATAATTTACAACTAGATAACACAATGTGGTAAGTTTCCCCACTTAGTTACAAGAAATCATATTCTTGTTTTACTCCTATATCCAAGTGTAAGCACGAGTGTGATGTAACTTCACAACGAGTCTAATTGTATATAGAGACTGTTGACTTCATATCCATTGCCTAGCATCTCTCATAATACAAAACTATTATAAGAAAGGTCACTGCACAGATCAATTTTGAACTTCCCATAATGTTTTACAGGTGGGCTGAAGTGGTTATTTTTTTTTTGACAGAATCTAAATAGGTAAGGTCATTTAAGTCCTAACCTTTGAAGATTAGTGTGCAGTTGGCCTCCACCATTAGCCGATGACAGAACATTTGGCTCGAAGGTTGCTAGTGTCGCAACAAGAAGTAGCAGTGTGTAAAGAAGGCTCCCATTTTTCAGATTAGTTTTTTGGAATAATTAATTGTAAATAACTGTGTGTTTATGAGTAAGAGTTTCTGTAAAAGTTGTGAGCTTGTTTGTTTAGGTTTGTTTACAGAATCATTAAACTTAGATCTTAGTACAGTAACCGACGAAGAAAAGATTGCCGCAGCTTTGTCTTTGCAGGAATTTAATTTTGATTTCAGCCATTTCTTGAAATGTGAGGTATGCTACATGTATTTGTTCAATTATGTAGATAAATTGTGGATATTTATGGCAGATGGAAGGAGGGTGTGTGTGGGAAGTATGAGCTGAATGAGGACTTGCCGAGTGGTAATGTATTGGTAACTGAAAGTGTTAGTAGTGAGAATGCCATGAGGAGGATGAGTGCTCGTCTGATAGAAAAGAGGGAATGGTGTAAAAGAGCAGCAAAAAAATAGTAAAAAAGTTTTGAAAAAGTGAATGAGTGATCTTAAACTTAACAATTGATGATAAGAAAGTCAAAATCAATACGAATGTAGCAGAAGTTGAAAAACAGAGTGCAATTAAAGGCAATGTGGTGAGCGGCATTCACTGCAAACAAAAATGTATGGCTGGCAACAAAATTGAAAGTGAATGAGAGTGAAAATTGATGCATGATTTGAAAATTCAGTTGGTTAAGATGAGACAAGAGATGAAATGGATGTGGAGATGATGAAAATGAATAATATCAGTATGAAAGAGATAACGAAAGATCTACGAGTGGCATTGGGATGGGAATTCAATTATTACGGTTATAGTGGACAAGAGGATGCACAAGGTTTGTTTCCCTGGAAGTAGAATGAACAGAGTGGCTGAGGCATTGGATTTGAGAAGCAAGTGAGCAAAAGAGTTGTAGTGGTAATAGGGACAAAGGATTTGAGTGGGAACAAAAAACACGTCATATTGGATATCAGGAGGTAAAAGCTAACAGTCTGATAGGAAAGGTAGTCAGTGTGTTTCCCAGGTATGACAGTGATGAAATGAGGCAGAGAGTGAAGATTGTAAATATGTTAGTGGAAATGTGTGAGGAGAAAGGAGGGCAGTTTGATAATGTGTGGAATGAGTTTGAAGGATGAATTAAACTGTGTAAGAGTGATGGACTGCATTGTTTTGGTGTGAGTCACTTAGAGAAACTGATACTGGAAGGTAGAGAAATTAATGCAGAGAATGAATCTGATCAAATAAGAAGTGATGTGAAAGAGCGGGAGAGGATGAATGAAGTCATTATGAATGAAAAAATGAGAAAGGCTTCAACAGGAGGTGAATGCATGTGTAGACTAATAGGAAAGGGGGTCACCTGGGATAAACAGTTGGATTTTAAGAAGGTTCTATGATGACTAATGAAAAAAAGAAATGGTTCGAGTTAAGCATGGAGAAGTCACATCTAATAAGTGATATCAGTGGAACTTGCTATAGATCCAGGAATGAGCTGCTATGTTTGTATACAAATGCTAGAAGTGTAAGAAACAAGGCAAATGAAATGGTTGCATCAATTGACTCTGTTCACCCAAGAATTGTTGGAATAAGTAAGACATGGTTGGATGAGGATGACCTGACAGGATAAAGTGAAAGGGTATGATGTGTTTCATGAAGATGGAAAGGGTAAAAATGGAGGGGAAATGTTATCGATGATAGAGAAAGAGTTATCACACTTAGTGAAATGTATAATCAAATTAGCCTAGCATATAAGAAAAGGGTGATTTTAATTATAGCAAGTATTTTACTTCCAGTTGCTTTAAGTATTTGAGGGACAACTACCTCAGGCAGTATGCAACAGAGGGTACATGATAATTGAGGGTCTTAAATTTGATTATCTCATCAGAGGATGTAATTATAAATGAGGTGTCAAATCACCCTCCAATTGGCGAGAGTGATCATGAAGTGATTACTTGGATGGTTGCCAGCAGTGTGAGGACCTCTGTGAGGAAAGAGTATATGTGGAATTAGAATTACAAGACTGATGATTATGAGGTGCTTAGGAGACAGCTTGCAGGTGTAGCTTGGAATGAGGAGTTGGGTGGAAAGGAGATCAATATAGATTGGGGGATATTCAAGAACTGTATAGTACATCTCTGAATCAAAAAATTATAATAATCAAAGAAAATGTGTTGCATGATTTGCAATTCTAATTTATTGTGTAAAAAATAATTATTATCAAATATAAATTAGCATAATCTAAATCTATGTACCTTGTAGATTATATAACCAAGTAAACACATAAAAATGTAATATAAATTATGAGAAAACTATTATTTGAAAACATTCACAAAATTAGAATAATTTTTAATATGGTTCAAAATATTAGAATAATGTAAAAACAAAAGCACAAAAATTACAGTCAAAGGGAAAGAACATGATAATTAATACATTGTTGCATTCCCATTAGCTTTTATGATCATTTGTAAATGGTTGGGCATATTATTTACTAGCAGTTCACGGTCTTTTTTTTATTAAAACATGCCCATATAGTGTGTAGATTAGAAACAAGTTCATTTTTGTCTCTTGGGGCAACTTCTTGATGAGATTTCTTCAAAATTCCCCACAAATTCTCAATGGGGTTTAAATCTGGTGAGATTGCCAGCCAAGAAATTATTGATTTGCCTTTTTTTGAGCCTAGTAATGGTTATCTAGTAATGGTTTTGGAAGTGGGACAAGAAGTTGAATCTTACTGAAAAGGAAATCACCATCACATAAATCTTCTGATGCTGGTAATATTAAGTGCTCAAGAATTTCTTGATACACTTTGGAATTGACTCTTTTGTACACAATACACAGCCTACCTGGACCACTCTGCAGTCATACAAGCCCATACCATGACAGAGGTTGCAAATTTCACTGAACATTTCATGTATTCTTTATCAAATGCTTCTTACTTAATGTGCCAAACATGTATCCCTCGATGACAACAGGACACACAAAACATACTTTCATCACTAAAAAAAGTACCTATCTCCAGTCTTCTTAACTACACAACAGTGTTTGCTTACACCATTGCACTCTAGCTGCCTTTTGCTTGGAAATCATAAGTGGTTTTGTCTTAGGCACACATGATTTAAAACTCAATTTCTGAAGTCATCTCAATGTTGTAGATTTAGACACATTCACACCTAGTTTTTTCCATCTCCTGTGAAAATACCTTACACTTCAGAAGTGATTTTTTCTTCACAATATTCCTCAATATCCTCTTATCACTTGATGTAGTTATTACCTTTCGACCACTATTGAAGCAATTAAAATTAAAAGAAACACACGTATTAACCACAGCGAAAATTATTTAATTGTAAATATTTCATCCTAAGTATCTTAGGACATCATCAGTACAGTAGTTTAAACAATAATAGGAATAACATACAGTTAGGGCGCATGATTATGATGCTTTATACATTTATGCTTTATACTTTTGGTTTGCATAAATTGTTATTTTATTTATTGTAGTAAATGCTACATGTAATTTCTTTTAGTTATTTTTTTAAGGGGTGGCCGATAAAAGTTTGCGCCCGGGCGGCAAATGCCCTTGGTGAACTGCTGACTGTATCAATGCTCTACTCACACTTGTTTGAGAACCTTTCGATTCCTCAGCTATAAACTGTTGAGTTTGGCCTTCTTTGTGTAGAGACACCATATGAAACTTTTAAGCTTCCGATATTATTGTTATTATTATGTAACACCTCCAGGGAGTCCAAATACTCATCGAGGGAGGGCACCTACTCTACAACTGTCTGTCTCCACCAACTACAACTACCTTTAACATCTACACCAACGCCATCTACTGCCGACCACCACCACTACTAGTATTTTCTCAGACAATCACAAACATCCATGCCCATGGCAGGATTTGAACCCACAGCCTTTTGGCTGGAGAGCAGATACACTAACCACTCGGCCAACCAGGCCTAAAATCTTAGCTAAGCCACCAGTGAGGATCGAACTCATGACCCCTGGTTTACAAGAACTGAGCTATTATGGTAACACAAAATACTGGCCAGTGGGGATCGAACACACGACCTTCAGCATGACGCTCTAACTGAGTTAATGGGCCATATGTCACTTGTTTGAATCATGTTAAGCAAATAATTAACTAAATCCAAGTGCAAATAATTCCTCACACATGAGTCAGTCCCGCAGCTACTGAAATATATGCTATTTCTATGCTCCCATTGAAACCAATCGGAAAAGTCTGGAATATTCTAATATTTTGAACACCAGGTTAAAAATTATTCTAATTTTGTGAATGTTTTCAAATAGCAGTTTTCTTATAATTTATATAATATTTTTATGTGTTTACATGATTATATAATCTACAAAGTATGTAGATTTCGATGATGCTAATTCATATTTGGTAATAATTATTTTCTATGCAATAAATTAGAATTTCAAATTATTCAGCACATTTTCTTTGATTATTCTAATTTTTTGATACGGAGGTGCAGAAACAATGTCTAAATGTATTCCAAGGTTCAAAGATTAAATAAGGTAGGTGTGAAATGAATGAATGAAGAGATTAAAAATGTGATACAGAGGAAAAAGGCATTATGGAGGCAGCATAACAGGAGTGGTAATAATCAATTCTCCAATCAATGAAGATTACAAAGAACAGGCAAAGAGGGTGACCTGGTTGGTAAGGGTAGCAAAAGTGAAGTATGGGCAGCAGTTATCTAATGAATCCAAAAAGAATCCAAGAGAGTTCTTTTGATATGTAGTCAGCAAAAAAAAGAATGATTATTGAAGGATGACACTGATTGGAGAAAATGGTATAAGAACAACTGCTGCAGAGGATATAGTTGAGATACTTAATGAGCATTTCATACAGGTCTTTTTCTTGTGAATGTGACATCAAGGAGAGTTTGAGAGCAGTTGATGATGAGAAGACTGACTGCAAGTGAATGAGAGATATATAGAGAATGGAGTAAACTTGATGTTAATAAGGCTGTGGGACTTGATAATATATCACCACGTATTTTGAAGGAATGTGCCAGGGATATGGCATCTGCATTGGCATATTTGTTTAATATGAGTCTTGAAGTGGGTCGAGTTTCAAAGGAGGTGAATGAGGGCAAGATTGTGCCACTTCATAAGGGAGGTGATAGAACTCAAGCATCAAATTATAGGCCTATCTGTGTGTGTCAGATGTTGTGGTTAAAGTGTTAGAGAGGCTGGTGAGAACCAGGATCCAGAATTGGATTGACAACAATGCCATTATCTTTGATGGACAGCAGGGATTTGCTAAAGGGAGATCAGGTATTAGTAATCAAATTACTTATTACAATAAAGTGATGGCTTCATTGGACAGAGGAGGGGGATGGGATTGGATATTAGATTAGTGCATTGGATTGGAGATTGGCTATCTGATAGGTATCAACAAGTTGCGTATGAGGGTGCAATATCCAGGAAAAGGAAAGTCACTAGTGGAGTGCCTCAGGGATCTATTTTAGGGCCATTGCTGTTTAACCTGCAAGTTAATAATATTGGCAAGGATTTAGATGGCGATATTCAGTTGTTTACAGATGATGCAAAGTTGGTATGAACTCTGAAGACTAGTGTAACAGGACAATTATCCCCTGGACATTAACTCCTCTGTTTAAACCCCCATGTAAAAAACCTCCCGGACATTAACCCCGTATAAAAATAAAAACTCTTTAAATAAAATTTCCTTGACACAACAAATGATACAAAAAAATTAGTTGACAAAATAAATCTTTTAAAATAAATTTGACAAAATAAAAATTTGAACAAAAATTTATTTGACACAACAAAATATGGATGCGAACTACAGTAAGAATCTGTGCATTTGAATCAGTATATTTCTTTCTAGGAGTTTGTGATGGATGACCGACCAACATTTGAGTGCAGTAAACTTGTTATAACACTTGTTCTCTTTGAAAAAATCCAATAAATTTCCAAATGGTGGAATGAAAACCTCTGTGCCATCCTTCTACTGAATTATTTGTTTTTGGTAATTCATCTTCAGATCATTGATACATATTCCACATGTTGATGGAATAAGTTGGTTGCCGTCGTCCATGGCATTGTGGTCTTCCAATGTAAGAATCTTCGAAATAATTTGCAAATGGTAAGTTTTCTGGAGGTAGAAATTCATACAATTCTTCAAAAGCACCGACAACTTCATCTGTCAGAACAAATGCCTGCATCATTCTTAATTTCAGTGCGAAGTCAGAATCTTCTTGGTAACGTTGTTGCAAATCATTCTCTTGAATTTTCTGACAGATGTTCTGACTTAGATGAAAGAAACATCCTTTAATTTCACTGTCTGGGAAATTTCTTTCTAAACTGTTTATAACTACCAATTCAAAATTCTTCATATTGCTGATGGGCTTCAAATTGACATTCAGCAGAGTTAATGTCTCAAACAGTTTAATATACAGGGTGTTCGGGATAAATTTGACATATTTATAATTAATTATATTTTTCCGTAAGTTACATGTATTAACACACACTTCTCTTCATTTAAAAGGTTGGACCCTTCTTCATTCATATACAAGATGTCAGAAAGGATGGATAGCTGGAACCCACCTGAATCATGGAAGAGAATAACTTGTATCATGATGATTCGTGCCGGCCATCAAAATAAGGATATTTCGACTGCTGCCCAATGCTCCCTGAATACAGTAAAAACAATCAGGCATGAACTAGAGACTTGCAATGGTGACTACGAGGATGTAGCAAGAAGAAAGATCCCTAGCAGACGATCTGATTGCGTTCGTACAGCAGAATTCCTCGCAAATCTGCAGGAACAGGTGTTGAAGATCCCTGGCATTGGAATTCGGGCTTTGTCACGTGAAATGAATGTTGCAGCCTCTACTATGAAGCTTGCACTCAATGAAGACCTCTGCTACTACTCATACAAGCGCCGCAAAGGTCAGCTGCTTACAGAAAAGGCCCGTGAAAAACGTTTGATAAACGCGAAGAAACTTCTAAGCAAAGTGAAACATCCTGCGGAACCACAAACAATCTGGTTCTTTTCCGATGAGAAAAACTTTTGCCAGGATCAAAAACACAACACGCAGAATAACAGATGGCTTGCATACAGTACAAAGGACATTCCTCGTGTAATGCAGACTAAATTTCCCCAAACTGTGATGGTTTTCGGATATGTATCCTCTGAAGGCAATGTGATGCCTCCGCATTTTTTCCAAGAGGGCCTCAGGTTGACTTCAGATGGCTACGTGGAGTTGCTAAACACTGTAGTCAAGCCCTGGATAACAAGGGTAGCCAATGGTAGGCCGTATGTATGGCAGCAGGATTCGGCCCCTTGCCACACCTCTGGGAAAAGTCAAAAATGGTTGTCTGAAAATTTCTACGACTTCACCAGTCCAAATGTTTGGCCTCCAAACTCCCCAGACCTTAACCCCATGGATTATTTTGTATGGGGCGCAGTTGAAAAAGACACCAATCGCACTTCCAGTAATACAAAAGCCCAGTTAATGGATAAAATTAAAACAGTTTTTGCGGCCCTTCCCAGGGAGACTGTAGCATCAGCTTGTTCGAGGTTCCGAAGCAGGATTGAAGCTGTGATCGATGCTAATGGTGGTTATTTTGAGTAAATCTTGTTGATAGTATTGTAATTAACTCTGCCTGTAATGTTTTTTGTCAATTCATTAAATTTAATAGATACAAAGAAGATTTTCTTTTTCCTTACGAAACTGTCAAATTTATCCCGAACACCCTGTATGTATACTGAGTTTTGTTTTGCAGTAATGCATAAACACGTGGAATGGTTCATCCGGTAACTAGTGTATGAATGGTATACAGTTGAATACAAAATGCAGAAGCAGTTTTGAAAGTCCCATCCAGATGTTGTTTCCAAGAGTCTGAGATTGCATGTGTTCCAAAGATTAACATTCTGTTGTTACTGTCTGAACCAGAATCAAACAGAAGAAAATCTTGGCCATCATGTGCAACTTTGTAACGATCTGGATATCGATTTCACCAACATTCGATGGAACAGGTAATGGCTTATTAACAGCTTAATGGTGACGTCTGACATTGCGACATAAATGATGAACTGCTGGCAACTTGGCTTTTGCATCTTCACTTATCATTGAGAGAGATTGGGTGATAATTTGGTGCAGTGCTTCTTCAGTTTCTTCTGTCAGTCTTTTAATTTGTTGAACTACTTCGAGAACTTCTTGTTGTGCTGGATCTGGACCAAGAGAATGATCATTTAATCGTCCCACAAGCTCTTCTCCATGGAGTTTAATTTTAGCTTTACATTCGCTCTTGTTACACCTTCTTTCACACTCAAATGATACACCATTCGTCAATTTTTTTTTGTTTTACATACACATAACCTTCAAAAATCACTTTCTCCTTTCCTTTATTCAATTTTACAAATTCCATCATGGATAGTCAGAAATATTTTATAAATATTATAATAGATTGAAATAAAATTTTGTTTTCAATTCGACAACAGTTTTGACGTGCTTGGTGTTATTATCAAGACTAATAATTCACAAATGTAAGTTACTTATTTATATACAAATATTTAATCATATTGTTTACAAGTTTACAGCAATAAGATGGAACAGATTGAAAATTATTTGTTGGTGGAGATTCCTAATCCTATGATCTTAACATAAATCGCTTCATGATGGTTATAACGGTTAAAATTCCAGGAAAACTTAGTCTTGTTTTGACATATAATTCGGATTAAAGAAACTACAAGTAAATATTATTAAAAAAATTACCTGATCTAGAAATGTCATCAGTCCCTTTGATTGTGTTCAAAGATAAGACCCGAAGAAGATTAAATTGTTATTCTGCATTCCATTTATTTTTTGTTATTGCAACTTTAAAACTTTTTTAATTTCTTTTTTTATCATATTTAATTTTATCTACCAATATTTCAAATGGGAGGGTTCATTGCCTGGTTTTTTTTGCATGGAGGGGATGACTGGAGGGGGGGTGTCCTAGAAGCGAAGAATAGAGCAGATGTTGTGGCCTTACAAGCAGACTTGAACAGATTGAGTGAATGGGCATGGGAGTGGGGATACTAGATCAATGTTGCAAAATGTAAGGTTTTAAAATTTGGGAAACAAAGACGGATGTAGAATTTATGCTTGGTGGGAATGTATTGTTGAAGGTGGAGGAAATAAGAAATCTTGGGGTGATGGTGGATAAAGATCTAAATTTTAGAGGATACATTGCCAAAATTGTGAGGGCAATACAATGAATTCTGGGAATGATGCTAGGGACATTGACTTGTAGAAGTAAGGAGATTCTTGTTCCATTGCATAAGGCTCTGATTAGGCTGTACACGGACTACTGTGCACAGATTTGGTCACCTGGTTTTCAAAAGGATGAAGAGATGTTGGAAAGGGTCCAGAGGCGACTGACTAATGAAGTCAAAGAAAGGCTCAGTAAAAGTTTCTCTAGTTGTCAACTAGAATTGAACTTAGAACAGTCTTTCATCAGGTGGCCTAGTGCTGCGGATGTAAATGTCATTTTTGCAGGACATATTTTATTTTATTTTTAAAATCATTCATAGAATTAATGCATTCTAAGGTGAAGAAGGTGAATCATAGGAATTGATTATGTTATAACAGTAGGAAACGATATGTGTTTGTGTCACTTTTGGATATTTTCTTTATTATCACCTTTTCAATATAAGTTATCCTCTTTCCACTAGGTGTTAATCTTGTCTTGTTCATTGGTGAGGAGCTGGCTAGATGTCCTTCCTTGGAGTTCATGTCTAAATTAAGTTTTTTTTTTTCTAGAGTAGTCTTTATTTTTCTGCTCTTTCTCCATCGAATCAGGGCACAGATGGTAGAACAATAACAGGGAGTTTAAGCATGCCAGTATTTCTGACATTTAAAGCATCTTGGATTTGAGATGTAGAAACTTAGAGTGGTTCAGATATTCTGCTTTTACAGAAGTTAGATGTATGGGGGGGGGGGGATTAAAGGAAAGGATTATATTCCTGGTATGAGGATCTGTCTTACAGTTGTTGTTCCTTGATCTTTAAATTCAGAATATTTTCTGAATAATAAAGAATGTGACACTTTCCCATGCTGTATGTTTGCCTGTTGAAATGAAATTATATAATCACATGTATTCTGATTTTTTGTTACTTGGTTTTGTTATTTATTATTTGATGTTTCTATGGTTGCAGAACTTTGTGAGATTCCAGTAGATTTGACAATAATAGATTCACGTCCAAAAGGGATTTAAATTTAAACCGGTGAATGTCTTCTGATCTACAAATAAATCACACATGACAGCAAGGAATAAACGAACCTGTAAATGCAGCGCCAGGGCTACTACCAGATGCTATACCAGAACCTCTTTTTTTAGATGTCTATGGATTGCACTGCAAGATAATGCAGTGCAGTCCATAGACATCCTTGGATCATTGAGATGGTGGTTCTGAGGACAGGAAAATAAAAAGAGAGAAACAGAAAGAAAAATGCAGAAAAAAATACATTTTATGTGGCTTACACCCACGAAAGTTTTTTTTGGAAACCTATAATATACTGATACTGTGGATGGCCAAACATTTTTTTTTTATTAATTTTTATTATATATGTATATATTATTTATTTTTAATTGTTAATCCTATAACAACCCCTTACCAACTTGTATATCTCTATAATATCATCCCTCTTCCTACTATCCAACAGACTCTGCAAACCGCATTGTCTCAACCTTTCTTCATATTCAACATTCCAGAGATCAGAAACTATTTTGGTCAATTGCCTCTGGACCCTCTCGAACATCTCATCCTTTTGAAAACTAGGTGACCAAACCTGTGCACAGCCTTATACAATGGAACCAGAATTACAAAAACTATAAGTCAGTGTCCTCATGCATCATTCCCAGAATTCATTGTGTTATCCTCACAATTTTGGCAATGTCCTCTAAATTTTAGATCCTTAACCACCATCACCTCAAGATATCTTATTTCCTCCACCTCTAACAATATATCCCATCAAGAGTAAATTATACATTCTATGTTTGTTTTCCAAATTTTAAAACCTTACATATTGCAACATTGAACTGGTATCTCCATTCCCATGCCCATTCACTCAGTCTATTTGTCTTCTTGTAAGGCCACAACATCTGCTCTATTCCTCATAGTTCACACCAATTTTGTATTATCTGAAAACAACTGAATAGCAGCATTCAAATCTTTCCCATTATCATTAACATACAGGTTAAACAGCAATGTTCCTAAACCAAACCCCTCAAGCACACCACTACTGACTTTCTTCTTCTGGGATGTTGCTCCCCCATAATACACAACTTGTTAATACCCTGTCAGACAGCCAATCTCCAATCCAATGCACTAGTTTAATATCCAATCCCATCTGCTCTAGTCTGGCTATCAACTTATCATACAGTAATCTATCAAAATACTACTGTGTATCCATCTCCCAAGTCCAATGCTGCTATCACCTTATTGTAATAAAACATGACCTCCCTTTAGCAAATCCATGCCATCCATCAAAGATAATACCATTGTTATCAACCCAATTCTGGATCCTGATTCTCACCAGCCTTTCCAACACTTGAATCAAAATAGCTGACACACAGATTGGCCTATAATTTGATGCTTGAATTCTGTCACCTCCTTTATAAAGTGGTACAATCTTGCTTATCTTCCACTGCTTTGGAATTGACTCAATCTAAGACTCATATTAAACAATTATGTCAACTCCCTGGCACATTCCTTCAAATACACAGTGATATACCATCAAGTCCCACTATCTTATTAATATCAAGTTTTCTTAATTTCCCACATACTTCTTCCTCACTCACAGTCAGTCTCTTCTCCTCATCATCCACTGCTCTCCATGATTTCACATTCACAAGAATGAAAGATCTTTATGAACTGCTCATTAAATATTTCAACTATATCCTCTGCAACAGTTGTCCTTATACCATTTTTTCCAATTAATGCTATCCTACCATAATCTTTTTTTTTTTTTTTGCTGGCTACATACTAAAAGAACTCCCTAGGATTTTTATTTTATTTTATTTTTTTTTGGCTTCATTGACTAACTGCAATCCTTACCCAACTGAGTCACCCTCCTTGCCTGTTCTTGTATTCCTCGTGGAATTGATTATTTCCACTCCTCTTTTGTTGCCTCTATAATGCCTTTTTTCTCCATGTCTCTGCATTGTATATGCTTAATCTCTTAATTCATCCATTTCACACCTACTTAAATTTAATCTTCTGACCATTTAGACATTGCTTCTAATAGACAGTTCTTGAATATCACCCAAGCTGCATTGATCCCCTTTCCACCCAACTCCTCATTCCATGCTACAGCTACAAGCTGTCTCCTGAGCTTCTCATAATCACAAGCCTTGTAGTTCCACATATACCATTTCCTCACAGACGTCCTTACATGTTTGGTTATCACTTCATGGTCACTCCCACCAGCTGGATGGAGATTTGACACTTCATTTATAAAAGCATCCTCTGATGAGATGATCAAATCCAAGGCTCTCAATCTTCATGTTTCCTCTTTTACATACTGCCTGAAGTAGTGTCCCTCAAAAATTCAAGGACCTAATTTTCTTTACTTCTGCTTGCTATCTTGTCATCCCAATCTATTTTGCTTTAATTAAAATAATCCTTTTCTCATTTGCTTGGGTTATATGCTTATGCTTGTAGACAAGCTTATATGTTGGTTATGCATTACTAAATCACTTAAGGAATTGACAACGTAGATAAGAATATAAATTAAATTATACTTTAATAAATATTTCCAATATTTCGGCAACGTCACGTTGCCATCTTCAAAAGGAATTTACAAAAAAGGCAAATGCACGTAGGCACTACAGCACAGTAACTGAGAATGAAGTGATGAAGCTATTGTTCTAAAAGTCCTGATTGTGCCCCTTAGTGGGCTATGTAGGTGTTCTTGGCTGTTGGGCTGAAGGCTTACTGATGTAAGCCTCCCAAATTTAGGGCAGTCTCATGCAATCAAATTTGTTGAGGTTTGGAGAGTTTCTTAAGGCTGAGGCTGATTCCAAAAATAGTCTTTCGAATTTAAACTTGCTACGGTGTATTATTGTAGCTTTCTTCCACTGTATCCTGTGGTGTGTATCCAGAGCATGGTCTGCAAGACCAGAGTGGCTGTACTTGTGAAAACGGATGTAGTCCTTGTGTTCAGAAATTCTGATATTCGCTGTCCTGCCTATTTGGCCAAAGTAAGACAGTTTACAGCTGCAAGGGACCTGGCATACACACCAGGTAGGTCTTTAGTGGAGCGGATAAGGGATGCCAATTTTCTGTATGGTCTGTAACAGGAGGTCAAGTCATGTTTTTTAAAGATTTTGGTAATTTTTTCCGAGGTACCTCAAATGTAGGGAATGGTGATGGATTTAGAGTAATCCTTGTTGTGAAGGGGGGTTGTGGTTTTCTGGTTTCAATATTTTTTTGTTGGGGGTAGCCATTGGCTGAGAAAGTGTTGAGGATGTGATTTAGTTCAGTCTTTATGGCCTTGTCGTTAGAACAGATTAGTTTAGCCCTGTTGTATAGTGTTTTTACCACTCCATATTGTTGTGTGTGTGTGTGGGGGGGGGGGGGGATTGTTGGTGAATGTACCTGCCTGTATAGGTGGGTTTTCTATAAACTGAGTAAACCAAGGTTCCATCAGGCTGGCAGGTGACTTGTGTGTCTAGGAAAGGGAGGCTGTTGTTTTCCTCTTTTTCCAGAGAGAACTTGATTCTGGGGTGTTGGTTGTTTAAGTGTGTTAAGAAGGAGAGGAGTGTATCAGAGCCATGTGGCCAAATAGCGAACACATCATCAACGTATCGAAACCATATGGTTGGTTTCTGTGGGGCAGAGGCTAAGGCTTTTTCTTCAAAGGTCTCCATAAAGAAATTGGCCAAGGGCGGGGAGAGTGGTGAACCAATGGCTGTCCCCTCTATTTGTTTGTAGAATTTTCCCTGCCAAACAAAATAGTCTGAGTTCATTGTGAACTGAAATAGGGCTGAGATATCAGGAGAAAATTTAGCTTGGATTAGTTCTAAAGTTTCCTTGAGTGGGACATTTGTGAATAAGGAGGAGACGTTAAAGCTGACCATTATGTCAGTATGTTGAGTGTAAGGTTTTCTATGGTGGCTTTGAAGTGGGCTGAATTTTTTTATGTGTGATGGTGTGTTGCCAGTATAGTGTGGGAGTGCTTTAGCCAAATGTTTAGCTAATTTGTATGTGGGGGAATCAATGCCATCCACTATGGAACGTAATGGCACATTTTCTTTATGTATTTTTGGGAGTCCATAAATACGGGGGTGGAGGGTATAGAGTTAAACGGTTTTAATCTGTTAGTAACTTCTACAGGCTAAGAAGTGACTTTCTTAAGGAGCCTGTGAATTTTTCTGATTTGTGAGTTGGTGGGATTGTATTTGACAGGGAGGTAAGTAGCCTGATCTAATAGAAGAGCATTAAGCTAACCTGTGTAATCCTTTTGGTTAAGTACTACAGTTGCATTTCCCTTATCCACTTTGGTGATAACTATTTCTTTATTATTCCTCATTTCCTGCAGAGCTTTATATTCCTTATTGGATATGTTGGTTTTTGGTAGTCTTGCTTTGGAGAGGACACAAGCTATATCCAGTCTTACACTGTTGGAGATTTGATTCTAAAGGTGATCTTTCTCACGCTGTGCTCCCTTGTTCACCAGGAGTCTACCTGTTTTCCTGTTTGTCTTGCACACTTGTTTTCTAATTCTCTATAGTGATGCTACCACTTCTTCATTCATAAGCATTACTTCAATCTCTCCTTCCTTGCTCTCTTGCTCTTTCACATTGCTTCTTACTTGCTCAGATTTATTCTCTGAGCTCTCATACCAAAACCATTCAAATGCAGTCCATTTCTCTTATAGAGTTCAATTTTTTCCCTTCAAAACTCATTCAATACATTAATGCTCCTTTCTCTTCACATATTTCTGCAAACATATCATTCATAATTCTTGCTATCCACCTCATATCATCACTGTTATACCTGGGCAACACACTGACTACCTTTCCTATCACACTATTATTTTTTTTCCCTTCTCAACAATCCTCCTGATATCCAATCTTACATTCTCCTTGTTCCTAGTCAAGTCATTTTTCTTACTACAACTACCAACTCCTTTGTTAACTTACTTTTCATATCCAGTACCTCAATCACTCTATTCATTTTATCTCCAGAAAAACAAACCTTGTGCATTTTCTCATTTATCACACCTCTAATAATCAAATCACCATACAATGCCACTCACTGGTCTTTTATTACCGTTTACATGCAGACATCATTTGTTTTCTTCTTTTCACTTTTCCATACATATTTCCAATTCTCTTCATTTCACTCTGCATCTGCCTCATCTTCACCAACTCAGCTTTCAAATCTTGCATCCATTTTTCACTATTATTCATGCTTGTTATTTTATTCTCAGTTACACACACTTGTTCACCACCTTAATTTCACTCTGTTTTTCAACATCATTATCGCCCACTTTATCAGCAATCGATAAAGGAGTGATACCATAATAATTCATTCAGCTAATGTGTTCCAAAGAGAAGTACTCATAATCATAACAATCAGATAAGCCAAAATTACAAGAGGGTGGGATAAAATATTGATTTGTGTTCCTTTTGATATTTTGTTAACTCTGATCACAGCATATGAGGATATTAGGACAGTGTCGCAGTGACAAACTTCCTCTTTGCATCCTGATATGAGATTTTCTGTTCAATCTTGATATTATGTATCTCTTTTTCATCCTTCCACCTTTGCAATGCTGTAAAAAGTAAGATGGATCATCTTCTTCAAAGTTGACACATATGAATTTTTTTTTTTTTTTAATGATACTCTTTCATTTCAGGCACACCACAAAAGCAATTTGGACATGCTAGTATTTTTGACATTTAAAGCATTGAAATAGATTAGGGACATAGAACCTAACAGGATGGCCAAGATAACTTGCATATATAGATGATGTTGGAGGTCAGGTGTGTCAAAAGTAAGGATAATATTCCTTGTTGGAACAAGACTACCACTATCCCTACATGTCACAATGTGACACATGGCTGCCAGTCCTTGATCTTTACATTTTAAATATATCTCATCTGTACTATCATAGAGATATTGATATCACACCTCTAGAATAGCAGTGTTTCATGGAGTGTTATTGTAGTTGGTATTCTTCCCTATGAATGCTGCTCTCAGTAACTTATTTGAGTTACTGTTGGCTTTCCATTAAAATATCACTAGAATGTAGTCTAACCATTTTGGGAGGACTGTTCAAATCTTTTCATCTGTCAGACATTTTCTATTTATCTGATCTATCTACAGTATTTTACATTGGAGCCTTTGTGAATGACTGAAAAATATGAGAATTAAGGATTTACATTCAAGGGGATTTTTTTGGTTCAATAACAGAGAGTCCCACTTGCCACAGAGCCACACATGGGTACTCACTATTCAGCAAATGATAAATGTGCTTGGAAGAATTATGCTATACCAGGATTGCAACTGATTTTTCTTAGCTAGGCCAATAAAGAACATCTGTCTTGTTGAAGAAGAGCCAAAGCAGTGCAAGCACACCATCAGGATCTCATTTTTGGATGTCTACAGGCTGCATCATATGGAAAACACATTGGAAGGATGTTGATCCTAGTAATGGAAAACAGTCTGGAAAATAGGCAAGCAAAAAAGAGTCAGGTGAAATAGAGCAAAGAATATGGTAAGAAAAGTACAGAAAAACTGAAAAGGGCCAACATTATGAGTAGAAGATCCCCTCCACTGAACAGGTGTCCCATATGGAGGAGGCAAATCACAGGATATAAATGTTAGGACAGCAGTGACTGAATTCAAGGAATGGTCTGACAATCATTGGGGCATTTAGGATGAGTTGCTTGTAAGTGTTTTAACTACAAGAAGGTCAACAATATACTTGGATTTCTGGATTTTACTCAAGTGCTTGTTTATAATACCATATCATAGGTATGGTATTGAACGTGTATTGGATTTGTGGAAATGAGAACAACTGCTTAGAAAGATATCAGAGATATCTATGAGACCACCACTATTATTGTTATTTATAAAATAACATGTATAATCAAAGTCACTTACAGCCAGGATGGGTTTCAGACTGTGGTTCAGCCATAGCTGAAATAACTGCAATGTTAGTTTCACACCTAAGTCCTCCAAATCCATCTGGACAGCTGAAATTAATTACAAATAATAAATCAAATTAATAATTAAAACAGAAAAAGCAAATCATTTTGGGAATGTATCAAATTAATAACTATCAAATTGATAATTTTATAAGATGAGTACAACATGAGTATTTCCATAATTGTCAAAATGTCTTCCACCTAAAACAGATTTTCCATTTTTTGTGTATTCATCATCCTCCACCCAAACATGTTCCTCTTTATTCAATAAATCAGCTGCATCTGTCGAAATTTTATATTGGGGAAACAAGAAGTACAGCAATCCCTCGATTAAAGGGTCTACAATTAGTGCACTTTCAATTAGTGTGTCATTTTTTTTTTCTATACCCCAATACAATTAATACGTCTCTAAAATTCAATTAGTGTGGCTATATACATCTTAAAAATAAATGTTACAGATTTGAAAAATTTTCTATGTATATATATTTTTTATGGCTAACTATTGTAAAAAATCACTCACCAGGATGAAATAATTTAGTTACCGATTTAAAACATTTTACAAAGTTATAAGTTATTTTTTAATGGCATACTACACTATTTCTATGTACACCATGTTCCAAATTTACCTCCAAAATTTATGTCGTCTGCTAATTACATAGCATTTTGCTGATAACATCTCGTTCCTCCTTTGCAATTGTTTTCCTTACTTTTTTATTTTAAAGTATTTTCCTAACCTTTAATCAATGAGTAAAAGAATTAGTGAGCAAAAACTTGGAAGTGTGAAAAAGATGCGAAAAGCAATCTCATTAGAAGAAAAACTTGAAATAATAAAGAAAATGAACAAGACGAGTCCAGAGCAAAGATAGGACAAGAACACAAAATCAGTGAATCAACTATAAGAGCAATTTTAAGCAAAGCTGCTGAATACAAAAGGATGCTTCAAGTTCATCATGCATGCAGACCACTCTAAGTCAAAGTATTATAATGACTGAATTAGAGAAACTTCTTTCTATATAGATCAAAGATTGTAACCAAAAACTGATCCCACTAAGCACTGACCTTATTAAATCAAAAGTATTAAGTTTCTTTGCAACCTTGAAAGAAAGGGTTATCAATGATGGAAAAGAATAAGATTTCCATGCTAGTGCTGGGTGGTTTGAGCATTTCAAAAAGAGAAATAGCTTACATAATGTTCAAATCACAGGCGAAGCTGCAAGTGCAGATAAGGAGGCGGCCGCAAATTATCCAGAGATTATGAAGAAAATTGCAAAATAAGGGGAATATTGTGGCCAATAAATATTTAGTGTTGATGAAACTAGTCTTTTTTGGAAGCAAATGCCTTCCAAGACTTTTCTGTACAAATCAAAGATATCTCAGCCTGGTTATAAAGTCGCAAAGTCGAACAAAATTACTGCTAGCAATATGATAGCCATTTGGAAGCATATTCTTCCACATTTTGCAAATGATTTTAGACTTAACTAAATCACAGGATAATATTCTTGATAAAAATGACAACATTGGACATGAACTGGGTTTTGATGAGATTGACAATGATACATCCAAGAGTTAATTAAATCTCATTCTAAGGAATTGAGTGATCCCGACCTGCTAAATTTAGATGTACAGTGGGAAGATCCTGAAGAATATGAAGAAAATTTAACCGGTGACAGTCAGTCAAAAGAGATTTCACAGAAACAATTTGAAAATATTTTTTGTACAATCAAAGTTTTTAAGCAGCAATGCTTAGAGGCTAACCCTGATGAAGAGAGAAGCAGTAAAATTTGCAGAAGGGTAGAAGAGACAATAGAGCCATACCATCAGTTGTATGAAAAAAAAAAGCAAAATGCCAGCCAAACTACGTTAGATCAATACTTTGTTAAGAAGTAGAATAATAAATTTATATTCTGAATATGTTTTGTTGTCTTTCAGCTTCATGTTTTTCGTTTAACTAGGTGCTGAGACATACTCTAATTCTTTTATTAAAAAAAAAATTAAGAGTCAAAAAAGAAATTTGAGGAATGAAATAAACTTTTTCCCATATGTTATTATATTTGATTAGTGCATTTTTGATTAACACATTTTAAAGAACACATTAGGTGCATTAATCAAGGGATTGCTGTATTTTAATCAGGCAAGAACACAAGGTGCCATTATTTGATATGCATTATGTGAACATAAAAAAAAAAAAAAGATGCAAGTATTTAATATGTATCTTGCATATGAAATATTTGCAACCACTGCATACCTGATCTTTATCACCATGTCACTGACATCAACCAGAGCAATGAATGTAAGGCAATGCAATCAATTACCACAGGATAATTGTACCTAGCAGTCATTGCTAATAGTAAGGAAGCATCTTAAATCTTGAAAAACTAAATACTAATAACTACTATGAGACCTAAAAAAGAGAGTCAGGGAAACTAAATTATAAAGGGGGGAGAAATGGTAAGAATGTGAGTGTAAGAGCGACAATGTTATATAACTGTGTTAATGATTGGAATGGGCTTTATCATGGAAATGTTGAAGAGGAGAAAATGATTTCGACCTTGTGTTCGTAAAGTTCGGGCATCTTTGCTCAAATGTGTGCAAAGATGTCTACATGTATAAGGCACTAGAGAAGAACAGAGATCTGCAAGTTGTCCAACTGTGTCATGCAGACTGCAGTATACAAAAGAACATACAGGTAGATTGTTATGTTTGTACACAAATGCTAGGAGTATCAGAAACAAAGGGATATAGTTTGTTGCCTTGGTCAGTATGTTGGGATCTCAGATTGTAGGCATTAGTGAGAGCTGGCTATCAGAATCAGACATACTAACTGGTATTGAGTGTAAAGGTACAGTATTTTTAGGAAGGACAGAGAGGATACTAATGTGCTGCTAATGATATTGGATGACTTGAATCCAGTTAGAGTTGAGACCTATGACTGCAGTGAGTTTGAAGCCATCTGGTGTGAGGTGGAATCTAATAAGATTAATTACATGGTGGGGTGTTGTTACAGACTTGGTGAATCAGTTGCTAGTGATGAAGAAATGCATCACCAAATAGAAAAGATGAGCGTGAAAAGAGTAATCATAATGGGAGACTTTAATTATCCAAATATTAATTGGGTAGTAGTACAATCTCATGAGAAGAATGAAAATTAATTTATTGACAGTTGTGGGGAAAACTTCCTCAGGCAGCATGTGACAGAAGGAACTCGCGGTCATAGAGTGTTAGATATGATTATAGTGTCAGAAGGCATATCAGTTAAAGACTTAACTATTCTGCTTCCAGTTGGTGACAGTAATCATACAGTACTCACTTGGGAAGTGACTATGTTTATGAATGTTCCATTCAGAAAAGGTTACATGCTAAACTACAAAGCAAGAAATTATGATCAACTGAGGAGTATACTAAATTCAGTGGAATGGAATCGGTTGCTGGATGGGAAGAATATTAACAGTGCATGGAACATTTAAACAATACTTAAATGATGGGATATCAGATGTCCCGAGAGTTCGAAGAATAAATAGGATAGGAGTCAAATGGATGAGTATTCTTATTAAGCAAGAGATTTGTAAGAAAAGGTTGATGGGGAAGGAATACCGTGTGCATAAGTATGATGTCCATTATGAAAATTATAAGCAGAAGACTAGAATATTCACAACTTGGAAAACAAAATCTGAGTATGAAAAGAAACTTGTTATGCATGCTAAAGACAACCCATAAGAATTCTATTGATGTGCTGCAAGTAAAAGAAAGAATGAATATGAAAGAATAACTCTTCTAAATGCAGATGGAGTGAAGGTAACAGATGCAGAAGAGGTTGTTCAACTAATGAGTGCCCATTCAGTTAAAAGCTATCAACCTGGTGTACACAACATTCAGCTCACTGCTACCTCTTCACTGGATGAAGAAACTCAGGTATTTATTTATTTATCGTATGGCTTGTACACATGGTTAAAAGACAATAAGATATAATACACATGAGTATAGATAAGATACACATATATGATTAAAAAAAAAAAGTCTACATTCAGGCAAATACAAATATGAAATTTATGACAAGCATCAGACAGAAGATCAGTCATATTTTAACATTTAGGTTTTTGATCCAGTTGATTGCCTCTGGGGATAGGTCAAAGATGTCCTTAAAGTCACCCAGATATGCTGTCAGCTTGCATTCCTGTACTATATGGTAAATGGTTTGGGTCTCGGCTCCACAGGGATAGTGGGGATTTGGTATCTTACCCCACGTTGAAAGTAAGTCTCCACATACACCATGGCCTGTACAAATCCTGTTAATCATCATCCATATATTCCTGGGCAGGTCAAATTCAGATGGTTTTTGGAAGATGTTTATGTGATTGTGAACTTTGGGTGATAGTGCTTGGGACCACAGTACATTTCACCTACTCACCATACTGTCATTCTGGCTAAGAAGATTACGGGCGGTTTTTATGGCAGGTCTTTTGGATTTTAGTCTATTGGATAAAGCATCTGGAATAAACTCATGTATTAGGAGATTTTGGTTATTTAAAATTCTTTTATATTCATGAAGCTAGGCTTCCTGTCGTCGCAGTTCCGGAGGAGCAATATGGCTCAAAGTGGGAAGCCATTGTAAGGGTGTACTCCTAATGCAACCTGTTATTAAATGCAGAGTAGAGTTAAGTTGAGTATCTAGTTTATTGACATGGTAACTATTGAGCCAGACAGGAGCACCATACTCTGCTGCACTGTAAACTAGGCCCATTGCAGTGCACCGCAGAGTTGTGGCACTTGAGCCCCATATAGTACCACAAAGCTTCTGAACTATGTTATTTCTGGTGCGAACTTTAGCAGCGATATTAATCATATGCTGTTTATATGTCAGAGTTCTATCCAGAGTTATTCTCAGATATTTAGGTATCGGATTAAATGAAATTAATGTTTCATCAGCATATATCTCTGGTTTTTGATTTACAAGACTATTATGATAAATTTAGTTTAATCCTTTATCGCAGTGAGAGCAAACAAAGTTTGTGCACTATATTCAGTCCTGAAAATATCTTCAGGACTGAATATAGTGTTGTACTATCTTACCTGAGTTAGGAGTGTTGGTAGTTTGCTCCACCTTTGCTACGAGTTGCCTGGTGTTGTACTACTTACCCAGGAAAGATAGTACAACACTATATTCAGTCCTGAAGATATTTTCAGGTGCAAACTTTGTTTGCTCTCATTGGGATAAAGGATTAAACTAAATTTATCATAGTCTAACCTAGTGAAAAATAAACTTTCAACATCTTTCTCTAAATCCAGAGTAATTTAATAAAAAAAAAGATGGCAAACCTTTTGGCAACTCCTATAGGTAAAGATGACCTTGCTACTGCTTCTGCCTGGTACCTCCAACTCTGGGCCTGGCTCCCACTGAAGAGACCTCAATAAAGGTCGAAACTAGTCTGGATAGTGGCCAATCCCTTAATGCATAACAGTATACATATCCACAAGGAGATGTGTTTTGCATTATGGGAAATACTGGGCTAGGAGAGTTGGTAGTTTGCTCCACCTTTGCTACGAGTTGCCTGGTGTTGTACTACTTACCCAGGTAAGATAGTACAACACTATATTCAGTCCTGAAGATATTTTCAGGTGCAAACTTTGTTTGCTCTCACTGGGATAAAGGATTAAACTAAATTTATCATAGTCTAACCTAGTGAAAAATAAACTTTTTACAAGACTATTGTTCAGGTGAAAGCAAGAACATTTGGTTTCACCAGAATTTGGTGTTAATCTCCATTTTTTGTAGAACTGCCATAAAACCGACAGATCATTTGTCAATATTTCTTCAGTTCTTTTGATAGATTTGTGGCTGATCGCCAAAGCTAGATCATCTGCATAAGCAAACTTCCTGCTGGCTGTTTCAGGAATATCTGTGATGTAAAGGCTAAAAAGCAGTGGTGCTTTTTCATAAGCACTCTCTGTTTACTGATGCTTCCTCCGATGACTACCCTGAAATATCGATCACACAGTAAGTTGTTTAGGAGATGACCCAATATTTTACATGGGATGACCTTAAGAAATTTATATATGAGTCCCTCCCTCCAAACAGTATTGTAAGCCGCTGTTAAGTCAATAAAGACTGCAGTAATCTTTAGGCATGCTTGAAATCCTGCTTCAATGTAGGTTGTTAAGCTGAGAACTTGATCTGTGCAGCTGTGATCTCTTCTGAACTCTGTTTGTTCTGTTGGAACACGTTCCAAAATTTTATCACTGATCCTATTCAATATTAGTCTCGCATATATATTCAACGCAGCCACTTTCAAGTATATCGTTAAAGAACTTAGCCAGCCATGATCTTGCATAAGGTCCACAGTGCATCAGGAATTCATTATGAACATTGTCAAATCCAGGAGCCTTCCCCATTTTGATATTTTGAAACGCTGAGGATATTTCCTCACGGGAAAAAGGCAAAGAGAATTGTTGATTCTTTTGAGTTACAGACTTCATAGCATTTAGTTTGCGTTTTACCTCTTTAGTATGTTCTTTATCTATCAGAGCTCTAGAAAGCAAAACAATATGAGCAGCTATCTGATTCGGATTGACAAGAGGATATTTCTTTGGTACAGAGGGGGCTTGAACCAAGCTTTTTAAGTAGCGACCAGGCTCTTCTACTAGAGTGTTTGAAATCTATGTTTTCAGTTATTTGAATCCACTTTTCCCTACGAGCAGCGTTGAGACTATGGAGCAGTTCTTCTCCTATCTCAGGATCTTTACTTTCAAGGAATTCCCGATACAGGGATTCGCTTTCACTGGTCCATCCAGGCACATATTCTTTTCGGTAGCCTCGAGGAATGTGTATTTTTGCCACCGCAATAACTACTCCAGTGAACCGTGTATAGTTTTTGTAAGTTGGAGGAATTCTTCTAAGGCGTGCATCTAGATCCGCAGTGAAGTTTTCCCAGTCGGCTTTTTGGAAATTCCATCTTGGTCTAGGAAATGATGTTATCACTGGAATTTAGGCTCCTAATTCCATAAAGATGGGACAGTGCTGGCTATTTGGAAAAACCTCAAGAATATGTCTGAAAGTCTGTAGAGACTGATTTTGACTATCAGTGGAGACGAATGTCAAATCTGGGTTATGTTCCTTATTCCAGGCTCTTGATTTAAAGGTGCCTTTTTCCTTGGCATCAAAAACCAAGTGAAGACGGTGTTGATCAGCCCATTCAGCTAATATTTCCCCGTTTTGATCATTCCGATCGTATTTCCAAGAAGTATGATGACTGTTGAAGTCCCCAGAGTACACCATTGGGTGGGAGTATGTCTGTAGAACATCATTTGGCCAAACAGTTGCAGGTGGTTTATATACATTCACAATCATAATGTCCGCTATTTTAACAGTGATCTTATGGATTTCGTCATCAGTCGAAGAAGATATCAGCACAGCATTCTCAATACCATTTCGGACATATGTTATGTTGCCGTAGCTACGACTGTAAGTAATCCCAAGAATGTCGTAGCCAGGGATTATTGCTCTAGATTTAACTTGATCTTCAGTTTTTCGATATGTGATTCTTGAATGAGAAGTAGATCGACGTTTTTTTCTCGTAGAAGTTTAGTTTGAAGAAGAACCGTTGTGAAAGTTTTGAGTTTCCATGTGTAGGTATGGTCAGGAGATTGCACAATGGTCTGGCCGCCAGTTGCTCCAGCTCTTTAGCATGACCCAGGGTGCACCACGAGGAGGCAAGCTAGAATATGAGGACGAGGTATTAGACTGTTGCAAAAACTGAATAAGAATTCAGCAAAAAACTTTCAACAACTATCTCTAATCCACAGAATTTTAATAATAAGGTGTGACACCTTTTGGCAACTCGTGTATGAAAATATCACTTCAGCATTACCTCAACCTTGGTATCACCTCTAGGTTTGGCTCCCACTGATGAGACCTCAATAAAGGTCGAAACCGGTGTGGGTAGTGACCCTATCCATAATGCATAGCATTATACATGTCTGCAAGGAGATGTGCTTTGCATTATGGGATACTAAGGCAAGCGATGTGAAGTCATACCACCTTTACCACGAGTTGCCCCAGTCCTGAAAATACTTCAGGCACAAACTTTGTTTGCTTACACTTGGATAAAGGAAACCAAGTACAGGTAACCCTTGTATAACGCGGATATTAGGTTCCACATAAATGACGTGTTATATATTGATTGGATGTTATATAAATCACGTTATGTGAGACTCAGATCACATAGAAAAGGTAGGGTTATGTTCCGAAAAATTTTTTTTTTAATTATATAAACAACAATGACATATCCAACAAAAAATATTTTTATTTAATTCAGATAATTCGTGTAAGTTAAGAAAACATATAAACTATGAAACAAAATACATAGTATAAACTTATAAAAATACAAATTGTACATAAACTTCATTGCCCATAATGCATAAATGTTTTACCCAAAATAAAATAAAGTGCATAATTTAATCATCATCAATGTCTTCAAAATGAACATTTTGTAGATATTCTTTATTTACGAGTGGCTGTAAGTCATCATCCCTTGAAATCTCTTGGACATCATTTGTATAATTCTCATTGCATACTTTTGCTGGTTTAGTTATGAAGAAGTCAGTAATAAGACCTTGCTTACTACTAGTCTGCAATTTTTTATTAAGTTCATAATATGGAGCTAAACAAATATCCAATTGTCTTGTAAATTTTACGGAGCACTCCATTGAATGATTATTATCCGTAAAATAACTTCCTAACTTTCTTGCTAAGTCCAATCCTTCTGCTAATTTCTTTAAAACTGAATTCTTTAATGGATTCATCACAATCAGAATTTTTAGCACAACTTTCCTCACCATCTGGTTCGATGTCATCTATTAATTGTACCAGTTCCTAATAATTTAAATCTATTTCTCCATCAATTAATTCACTAATTTTGTTTTTAATTATTTTGCAAAAGCCCTATAAGTGGCCATTACTATAAAAAAAAAAACTTTTTACATAAAAAAAGCATTACATATTGTATGAAACTCAACAGAAAATAAAGTGCTCAGCTTCAGATAAAGCACTTTTAATGATTAAAGATTTTTAATGTGCTTTCCTGGCAGAAAATGAAGACAACTTTCAACAATAAACACTTTATATAGTAAACAACTGATGTACATGTGTGCTAAAGGGTATTTCCCCTAATATAAATTCGCTACTTATATCTACAAATCGTGTTTCGATAAAAACACGATTTGTAGATCGTATTTTTATCAAAACTGCGTTGTATAAGTACCACATTGAATCAAAACATTGCAGATAACCCTCGTATACCACGTTATACGAGGGTTATCTGCATATAATTTCTTGGTATCTTTAATTTATAGTATAACCAAATGGAAAAACTTTCAACAACTAATCATATCCTTAGTTTGTTTCCAGGGATGACACCGAGTTCTATCCTCATCCCCTCACCACCTGATATAAGCTGCAAAATCTTACTTGTATCTATATTTTAAGATCCTTACTAACTTGTATAATTCTATCACATTTCCTCTCAGATTTGAAGACAACATTTCTTCAATCTTTCCTCAAAGCATAGTTCCATATGTCAGTTATCATCTTAGTTACCCATTAATGGATCTTTTTAATTGTCACCCTATCTTCATAGAACAAAGGTCATAATAACTGGGCACAATAGTTATACATAGTCTTGTCAAAGCCCTTGTAAAATTAGAGAATAACATCCTTTTTTTTTCTTACAGGTTAGTGTTCTCTTTACCTTGCAGTTATCTGAAGCAATGCTGTAATCATCTTAGTAACAAGGTGTACACTTAACTCCCTCTCTGCTATAGTCTCTAAGTCTTCTCTAGCTTCATTGACTACTTCCAGCAAATTATCATTAAGATGGGAGTGGAATTACCATTAAAATTAGGAAATTTTTCAGAACAGGTCTGGTGGTGATGGGAGAATTAGGGGGCCATCCTTGGAAATTGAGCAAGAGTGTCAAGACTAGATTTTTTGCTTGAAGGGTGGTGAATGAGTGGAATGGGTTGCCAGAGTCTGTTGTGGACTCTGTTTGAACTTGTTCCCATGACTGTGAATGAGTTCAAAGCAAAGTATGATAGATACTTTGTAAATGTTGAGATAGTGCTTGGCATGATGCTTAGGGCCTCTCTTGATGAGCCTTATGGAATTGCCTATATAATAATAATAATAATATAACAGCCTGCTTACAATGTCATCAGCTCAAAATACACATGTTACACTTAAAAACATGAAACTGATACTCATTAACATTTGACCATAAAATTAATTGGTTCAAGTCAACATGCAGAGATTCTGTATCAGATATGTTTCTTATTGCTCACTCCAATCTAGCATCGTCAAGTTGAGAGTTCAAATCCTGCCATGAGTATGAATTTTTTGAATGTCTTTGTCTTTAGGTATGAGATTAAGTTTACTGCACAGTGAAATGATCGCTCTACTATCAGAGGCCTGACATGGTTTGAAGAGGTGCCATGTTTAGTGTCTAGAGTAGCACTTCCATAGTATTTAAAATAAATAAATAAATAAATGAATAAATAAATAATAAACAATATTAAAAAAAATGATTCATATTAGCCTACCAATAAACCACAGGTTATATTATAATTTTGTATACAGGAGCCATATTAAAGAAAAAAACAAACAACAACAACAATAACAAAAAAAAAAGGAATAAAATATGAATTAAACAAGAATATAATTTCATGCCAACCTGTGAAAAAAATTTACTACAGGTAAAAATAAACAAGTCACAACATTTGCAATCTGCAAGTGACCACCCAGATTGTAAAGCTTTCCATTTTACATGGAGATTCTGAAGAACAGAACCCTTGTGTATATCAGGAGTTATCTGTATATTATTCCAACCTCATTTACCCCAAATTTTTAAATATGCTAACAATGCAGTTTGAAATTCACTAGTTTGTTTAACCAAGTGGATTACATCTACATTTGTCAATCAACAGGCTACAGATTCAGTTCCTACAGTTGCATGGATGCCTGAAGTGACTAGAAAAAAAAAGTTCCATGTTTTATCTCTAGAACAGGATTCCTGGATTCCCTTAGTCTATTAATGTGCTATAGGTTATCAAACTTTGGTGGGCAGGAATGACACTGCTATCATAGCTTATGCTTGCACGCAGGCAAAAAATGCTACACTGTGCAGGTCTTTGAAGTTAAATCTGATGAAATTATACCCAAACCTTTTATTCCTGGTCTGGTATGTCTGATGAATGTGTATGCTCTGGTTGGCATACTTGTCATTTGAGATGAAGAGCCTTACCACCATGTAAATCTGACCAACTTACGCTTAACTGATAATGATTCATATTTTTGCATCAGTCTGTATGAATGTCTTTCATAAGAGCTGGTTAAAGAATTTTTAGAAACATGCAGAGTGATATCCAGTAATTTGTCATCCAGAGTAGCTGAAATCCTTCTTTCAAGATCTAAATCTTTGTTAGCTGGTTTAAGTTGGTTCTGTATCAAAGAAAAATTTGCACAAATATAAACTGCATGAGGAGCTCTAGGCGACTGAATAGTCTCTCTAGCAAACATAGGAATAACTTTTGAATCATTACATTTTTTGAGAAAGGCAATCCAAGCATGAAGCTTACCTTGTAAAACCTATAATTTCCCTAAATTGCTTGTTAGTTTAGCGAATTCTCCTCTATGAAGGATAATATGTCTAATCCTTTAAAGGTACCTGTGGATAACTATAAAGAACAAAATTACACCATAACCACAGTAATACACTTTAATGAAAGTACAGATATTTTATACTGAAAATAACAGTACATCATCAGTGTGTAGAAACAAGCAAATCCAAGAACAGGAATACAACAATAGGTTTACCAATTAAAAATGGCTGTAGTGAGCTAGAAATTACTATTAATATTAATAAATAATGTTAAAACTATTTTTGATGTTTACATAAAATGAGAATCTCCCAAACTTTTGGGGGAGAGAGACAATCATTCCAATTTAGGTTAGGTCGATGCAAAATTGGTTAACAACTTTCTTTGAAAAGGCATTCATATTTAAAACTGCTTTGATGGAGAATATGAGCTTAAATAGTTTAACACTTAAATAAGCTCCTTGATGAAGTTGTTAACTGGGATCAAAATACTTTGTATAACTTACGCACCCATTTTAGGACTCACTGTTTATATGGCTTCTCAAAATTCATAAACAAGGTTGTCCAGCAAGACCGATTGTGAACTGTACTGACTTTCCCATCTATAAGAATTGCTAAATTTCTTTTATGTTTATTAACTGCCCATACTGGACAATCCTGATCATTTATCAAGAATTCCCCATATTTTCTCAAAAAAATCAAGAATATTCAAATGCAAAAGTTGGATATGTTAGTCAGCTTTGACATTGTTTCTGTATCTACCAACACTCCGTTATCTGACACTATTAGTTTACTACATGATGATTTCCCACCTGATATGAAGACTTTTGAACTTGTTATATGATCAGGATATTTCAGCAGGAAAAACAAGATCTATAGACAGGTTGAAGGTACTTCCATTGGTAGCCCTCTGTCTCCACTTTTGGCAAGCTATTTTTTGAACCGTTTGGAAGCTACCTTGTTCTCATCCATTCATCTCCATCCCTCTCTTTAGTATCATTATGTAGAAGACGTTTTTGCTGTTTAGTCTCATTCTGAAAACAAACTTACCACTTTCCTACACCTTCATCCATGCATTTAATTCATCATGGAAAAAAGAAAATGCTGGTAGTTTACCATTTTTGGACATCCTTCTTACTCGCACAGCCTCCGGTACTTTGTCAACCAGCATTTATCAAAAACCTATCTTTACTGGCAGATACATTCATCAAAAGTCTGCTCACCACACCTCTCAAAAAACTAGTGTTATCAAGTCTTTAATTAACAGAGCACATAATGTGTGCTCATCTCCCTCAAGCTTACAGCAAGAACTTCTCACTATGAAAACTAGAATGAAATTAAATAGTTACAATCCTCATCAAATCCAGCAGGTTAATGACTCCTATGTTCCAACCCCTAAAGATTCTTCAACAGAATGCAGGATTGCAATCTCTTATATTTCTGGTATCTCTGAACCTATTGGTAGAATTTAGAAGTATCATTTTATTGCCACATATTTTCCTATCAAAAAAATGTTTCATCTGTTACCATCTACAAAAGACAAACCATCACCTCTATCTTTAGCTGGTGTTTATCAGATTTCTAATGAAATCTGACATACTTTGGGCAGACAAACTGTATTGTGGAAAAAAGAATTAATGAACATCAGTACTATATTTAATATGTGAAACCTCAAAAGTCTGGTCTGGAAGAGTAGTATTGACACTAAACACAGTAACTGGTGGAATGAAGCTCATTTTCTTTATAGAAACAGTTTTAAATATAAATGCCTTTCGAAAGAAATGAAGCCCTTTTACATCGGCCTAACCTAAATCAGAATGATTGTCTCTCTCTTCCCCAAAGTTTGGGAGATTCTCATTTTATGTAAACATCAAAAATAGTTTTAATATTATTTATTAATATTAATTTCTAGCTCATGGCAACTGTTTTGAATTGGTAAACTGATAGTTATGTGCCTTGTATTCCTGTTATTTGATTTGCTTGTTTCTACACACTGATGATGATAATGCACTGTTATTTTCGGTATGAAATATCTGCACGTTCATTAAAGAGTATTACTGTGGTTATGGTGTAATTTTGTTATTTAATATTATGCCACAGGTACCTTTAACACTTTTGCTGCCATGCTCCTCGGGCATAGTTTGTTACCGCACACCAAGCACTTTCACTTCTTCAAGGTCAGCAACAAGTAATCTTGTAGCTGGCTTATCAGACAGAATTTTGTTTTCTACGCCAACTACGAGTAATCTCATAGCACATAAATATTGGCATAGGAGGTCGGTAATCGAAATACGAGTATATTCATAGTTGGCTTGTGAGGAGGCTCATATATAATATACTATACTTTTGCTGAAATTATTTTCCTTCTACCAAGCCCCCAGACGTGCTCTCCGCTTTACTCACAAGCCAAGTGTCCAAATTAAGGTGCTTATACTATGGGTTAACTCATGCTTGGCATGGGAGGCCAGTAATCGACATACGAGTATATTCGTAGTTGGCTTGTGAGGCTCATATACCAACTACGAGTATACTCGTAGTTGGCAGGAAACATGTTAAAGATTATGCTTCCTAGTAATGAACTAATCAGATAAAGTGGATGCTTGTGGTGAGCAAAGTCTTATGTGGGCTAATTAACAGATAATTTTTCTCCATTACACGAGGTGAAATATAAGATGTATACTACATTTTCTTGCATACTTGGATTTTCAGTGATGAAGGCTCACAAGATACCCTCTTCTCAGCAAAGGTCGTTGCATAAGCTGCTGATACTGCTTTTGATGAAAGTAGCTGTGTGGTGTCATCAGCATGCTGGGCAGACACTAGAAAGCATGGATAAAGGTGAGTAGATCTGACAAGTTGAGGTTCCCGTTGCATCATGGGACATTTATACATATGGCATTAACAATATGAGTTTATAGATCTCACATGCAAAGTTGTTTACTGTTCAGGCTGGTAGAAGTTGTATCAAGGTATGAGGTATGTTTTGCTGATCAGAATTGGGATCTCCTCTTGCATCCTAACCAGCAAATAATCATTATGGTCTGCCAATAATTCATAATAGACTATGTACATGCTACCATATTGAATGTGTTCCTATGAGAGAGTCTTCCAGGAAAATAAATTGCCATGTTCAGGTCCACACAGGAAGAAACTATATATACCAGCCACTAAATTAGAAACCTTTATGCAGGTGTACATAAAAATCACTTACACAGTGTGTATGCAAGATATTTGGTGCATCACCACCTGCTCTAGACAACTATTTAAGAATGCGGCGGGTCAGTAATCATTAATAGTGTTAATCACAATGTGAAAAATAAAGCATCTTTAGGAATTCGACAAAGGGCTTATTGTGGGTGCTCGTTTGGCTGGAGCCACAATTTTTAAAACAGCAGAGCTGGCTGGTTTCTCAAAAGGTGGGATATCCCAGGTGCTTAATCAGTAGAAAAATAACCCACATTGCTTGTGTAAGAGGAGTAACTGTGATCCTAAGCCAGTTAGTCTGAGAAGACTTGTATGGACAAACAGAACTTTCTGTGTGCAGTAACTGACCAAAACATTTATTGAAAGCTGTTTCCTACCCATATCTCACCAAACTGTGTGCAGGGAATTGAAGAGGATTGTTATTGGCAGTCGAATGCCTCTACAGAAACCAGTGATTTCTGCAGTATTAAATAGGTTTCTAATTCAGTGGCCGGTATGTGTAGTTCAAGAAGCACATGGATGACTTCTATTGTTCTGAATGATTAGCAAATTCAGGATCTCAACTGAAATGAATACCTGGAATATGCTGCAAAAAGCAAATCTACATCGACATTGTTAAACATTAGTGGAATCAATGGCATGGCAGGTACAAACTATTATAAGTGATGGTTCAGGCAAGTGGTCATAATTCATAATGCTATGTGTGGCATGTAAGACAACTGTTCATCATTATTCAAAATGTTGAAATCCAATATAAAACCTGTTAAAATTTAATACATTTTACTTTTTTATTGTTTAAATTAAATCAGAGTTAATAAACATTCTTATTTGCATTTGTATTAATAATCACTACTAACTCTCAGGATAAAATATTGAAGAAATAAACTTACTTGCAAGATGGTTTCTGATCATCACTTAATGGTGGAATACAAGTTGCATGATTAAAACAAAAATTATGACAGCTTGTACTTATTTCACATCGTTTTCCAGTTGTTCCTTTTGGACACCTGGAAGCAACATATGACTCCACTAAGGATATTTATTAACTTTTCTAATATAATTATTCTTTAATAATTTACTGACAATTATATTTGGTATATTTCAATTTACAAAGCATGACAGTGTGTTGAATTCATTTGAAATTACTAAGAAACAAAATACTGTAGCAGAGTTTAAAAACCAAATCAAATTTCATCCTACTGGTGTTATTAGTGATCCGGTAAGCTTTAGTTTTCTGGTAGTCCAAGACAATATGCTATGTGTTACAAGGGTTATGCAGAAGAAATGTACAGCTTGTGGACCTATAGTCTGAATTTGATGGATGAAAGATTTATATAATGCTGATAGAGTGCACTTAAATGGATTTCGAGTTAGGTGTTCAGAGAGAGTTTTGTTCATTGAGAATGCTTAAGTGACAGTGTTGAGGAAAAACTAAAGCAATTATGGTGAATGCAGGTGAACATGTGTGTGTGTGCGCGCGTGCAGATACCTATGAAGTATGTGAGTGTGACAAAAAAAAAATAGTGGAATTTAGTCTCTCAAGCAGCAATATTGAATCCGATTCTATCCTATTCTCTCAGCCATAAAGCTGGTGGGGTGTGTGTGTGTGGGGGAGCTATATGCTACCAAACTAGGCAGATGATTATGAGCAAGGTGGTTTCCCGTTGCCTTCCTTCCTTCCTGTAGTATATTTTATGACTGTATCTGTGTGTGTGTGTTCACAGGACCAGTGTGCCTGTTTTGAGGGATGAAAAACCCAAGCTACCAGGAGAAAAAAACCTCCACCTCTGTATGATACTGGTTAACTCACTTTTAATAAAGAGACCAGATAAAGGTTCCTCACATCAGGTCTTTCCGACCAAAGAACTTTATTTATACTGACTGAGCTGCAGAGACTCTAATTTTAGCTCTAACATTTAAATTTGACATTGCACCATCTACTAAAACTTGATCTCTATAAGCAGCTATTGTATGCACACAGTTCATAGAACTCGGTCTGGCAGATTGCCAAGAATAGTCAATTCATGCTGAAGGGGAGAAGGAAATAAAGTATGCACGAATTGGTCACCAATATGCGAAATCACATGCTTTATATGTAAAATTTATCAACTGTTATACAAGCAAAATAGTTACCATTTTAAAAACTGCAATGTTCATAAAAGAAAAGTTAATTTTTTGACATGTAATAATAAACAACTCATCCTATAAGACAACTTGATTACTCTATTATCGGAATGGATTCTCCTTCTTCTGACATGCACACAAATGTCGAAGGGCCTCACATCTGTAGGCGTACAGTAATTATATAACTGGAGTAGACAAGCTACTTAAATTCCACTACCCACTCTTAATATTCGAGTGTTTCCTTGTGGATTTTTCTCATACACACCCAATATTGAATGGGATAGTCAAATTTGGGATGTAAAAGTGGTTGGGGACCTAAGGGAATGCTACAGTTTCTATATACTAATGCTAGAAATATTAAGAATGAGAGAGAGAGAGAAAAGAATTTTGAGCATTGGTTAGTGCAACCCTGTCAAAAGTTATAGGTATTAGTGAGACTTGCCAACAGCAGATAATGTAATTACAGGGATAAAATGTGAAGTGTTTAGTTTTTTCAGGGAGGATAGAGAAGACAGCATTTGAGGAGAGGAACTGCTGATGATAGAAGATGAATCACAGCAAAAAGGAATAGGAGACAGGAAGGAGGTGACTGTTTTTGTTGCACAGGCTTCTGTAGAGAAAGAACATACTAGGAACATGTTTTCTGGTATTTTTTGCACAAAATAAATGACACAGAATAAACTATTTTTTATTTTATTTTCTCGACTAGTTTTGTAAAAATCCTGTTGTTTCACTTCATCAGGATAATTACATGAATAGATTAGAGAACTAGAAAACGTGTAATACAGTTAATAACTCTAGTGAAATATTTGAAAATGAATAACAATGGAAAGCGTGCATGCATTAGCTATTATAATGACTGCTCATTTGTAGGTTGCTGTATACCTACTGGTAGATAAGAGTGTGTCGTGATGAATTAAAAAAGACCAAACATGATGCAACATCATCCCTCATTTTTTGTAGAGGACTTTATAATTTCAGCTGATTCTTTTTATGAATCTCATCTCCCTGACAATATCATTGACATAAAGACTGAACAGCAATGGTCCAGTGCTGAACAATGTGGAACTCCACTTATAACCTTCGTGCTCCCTGATACAACTTTCTGATATCTACCAGAGCTAATCACCAATCCAATCCATTAATCTGATATCCAAACCCATATGTTGCAACTTAAAAATCAACTTGCCATGTGGCACTCTGTCAAATTCCTTTGAACAATCCAAACGAAATGACAGTGTATGCCTTATACTCATCCATTGCTCTTGTTACTGTATTGTAAAATGTTACCAGATTACTAAAACAAAAGTGATCTTTAACAAATTCATGTAGCTGGCCTGCATAAATAATATTGCCCTCATCTACCCAATTCTGTATATGAACTCTTACCAATTTCTCCAAAATCTTAACAACTACAGAAGAAATACAAACAGATCTATAGTTTGATACCTCCATTTTACTGCCATCCTTATGCAATGGTACTATCTTACTTCTTCCATTCCCCAGGACCCTGTATAATTACAAAACTTTCATTAAATGGCCAAGCTAATGGCCAGTTCCATGGCACATTCACATAAAAAAAAAAAAAAAAAAAAAAAAAAAAAAAAAAAAAAAAACACCTGGTGAAATTCCATCTAAGTCCTGCCTTATTAATGTTTAGCATACTCAGTATTTGGATAAATTTAGTTTAATCCTTTAACAGTGTGAGCAAGCAAAGTTTGTGCCTGAAAGTATCTTCAGGACTGGGGTAAGGTGGTACAACACCGGGCAACTCGTTGCAAAGGTGGAGCAAGCTACCAACACTCCTATCTCAGTATCTCCTATAATGCAAAACACATCTCCTTGTGGATATGTATAATGTTATGAATTAAGGGGAGGGCCGCTACCCAGACTAGTTTCGACCTTTATTGAGGTCTCTTCAGTGGGAGCCAGGCCCGAGTGGAGATACCAGGCAGAAGCATTAGCAAGGTCATCTCTACCTATAGGAGTTGCCCACGGGTGTGCCACCTTTTTATTAAATTACTCTGGATTTAGAGAGTGTTGTGAGCTTGCTCCACGTTTGCAACGAGTTTCCCGGTGTTGTACCACCTTACCCCAGTCCTGAAGATACTTTCAGGCACAAACTTTGTTTGCTCATAATTGGATAAAGGATTAAACTAAATTTATTATAGTCTAACCAAAAGAAAAATAAACTTTCAACATCTTTCTCTAAATCCAGAGTAATTTAATAAAAAGGTGGCACACTGTTTGGCAACTCCTATAGGTAGAGATGACCTTGCTAATGCTTCTGCCTGGTATCTCCACTCAGGCCTGGCTCCCACTGAAGAGACCTCAATAAAGGTCGAAACTAGTCTGGGTAGTGGCTCTCCCCTTAATGCATAACATTTTACATATCCGCATGGAGATGTGTTTTGCATTATGGGGGATAGTGAGATAGGAGTGTTGTGAGCTTGCTCCACCTTTGCAACTAGTTGCCTGTTGTTGTACCACCTTACCCCAGTCCTGAAGATACTTTCAGGTGCAAACTTTGTTTGCTCACACTTGGATAAAGGATTAAACTAAATTTATTATAGTCTAACCAAGTGAAAAATAAACTTTCAGTATTTGGAATACATGCCTTATTAATGTTTAGCATACTCAGTATTAGAAATACATGCTCTTCATTCACTTCTAATATTTCATCATTGATTATGATTCCAGCAATATAGCCTGCTGTACCAGGATGAAACATTCTAATAAAGTGATCATTAAATAGTTCAACTATGTCATCTGCTTTGATCACCTGATTTCTATCTCTATCCAGCAAGGTAATCCATATACTCTCATTTCCCCTCCTACTTGCCACATAGTGAAAAAACTCTTTAGGATTCTCCTTGGATTGCAGCACTAGTCTCCTGTCATATTCTAATTTTTTTCTACATACGATACTAGTCACTTTCCTAGCCTGAGCCCTATATTTTTCATGCAACTGCTCTCCACCTCTCTTTATATGTCTTCCATAATCTCTTATTATTATTATTACATGACACCTCCAAGGAATCCAAAGACTCATTGAGAGAGGGCACCCACCTCCATATCTCTCTGTCTCCACCACTCAATCCACCAACTACAGTGAACCGCATCATCTACACCAATGCCATCTACTGCCCACCACCACCCTAGTATTTTTACAGACAATCACAACATCCATGTGCATGGCGGGATTCGAACATGCAGCATTTTGGCTGGAGAGTGGATATGCTAACCACTCAGCCAACCAGGCTGACCATTTTTCTTCTGCAATTCTCCTTTTATTTCTTTTGACTGCAAATTCCTTTATCTTTTTCACTTGAGGTATACAATCTTCCATTGCTTGTCAATAACTTTTTCGTAAGTATCACTAATGGTCCTCTTCCTTCAAATTCTTTCATCCACTGCACTGCTGCAAACAGGTTTCTAAGTCTATGATAGTTGCTTGCCCTATAAGTCAACATAAATTCTTTCTGTTTTGATACCTCTACATGCCTATTTATCCTCTAAGTCAGGACTACATGGTCAATCTCACCAACAGGGCAAGTATGACATCCCAGTCACAATCAGATCCTCTGATCCTATGACCAAACCTAAAACTCTAACATTGTGTTCCCTCCACCACATGCTGCCTAAGACAGTTGTCCCTCAAGAAATCCAAAAATTTAGTTCTCTTATTACTGCATGCTGGCTCCTCTGCTCAGTTTATATCACTGCAGTTGAAGCCCTTCATAATGATCACTCACTTCTTCTTTCTAGTGTTTTTTTTTTTTTTTTAAATTTATATGTTTTTATTTATTTATTTTTTATCCTGCTTAATGTAGGGTCTGCTATTTTTCCTTATTGCAACTTTTCAAGAGACCCCAATTGGCTTGTTGCAGAGTCTGGCATTGGGGGGATACATATCCTTGTGTGAGAAGAAGGTGGAAGACAATTACAAACAACCATGCCCCAGGAGGGACTCAAACCCACAGCCTCTTGACTGGAAAACGAATGTCCTAACTACTCAGCCAACCAGGCCAGCATAATGATCACTCGCTTGTCAAACTAATAAAACTCGGTTATTCAGTGGTATGTATGAACATCCCACTAAATATCTTGTCATATAAACATCTATCTCACACCATATACTTTTAAAGCTAGTGGTGTTATCTCCACTGTGATTCTTCACCCTGAGTGTGCACAATTCATCTCTTATCATGAGTAACACTCCACCACCATGTTTATCCTCGCTCCTGCCAAAACATGCTATACCCTTCGATTTTTATCTCTGTTAGAAGATCCTCCTCCTTTAACAAAATTTTACTGATAATGTAAAACTAAATTAATAATACCTACAATCTTTGGAGAGGCTAAATCAATCAATGCCACAAACTCATTCTCTTTATTTCTAATGCTCCAACATTTGTATATTGAAAAACCAGTGCTTTCCCATTATTTTTATAGCTATTATTACTCCCCTTTTCACCTGGCTCTATAATATAGTGTACATTCTCTCATTTCTAACATACTATTCCCACATGAGGCCATCCCTGTTACATTCCACTTATGCAATTCTAGTTTCCCTGCCCCAATACACTCACTTGCTCAGGAAAACAACAGTCTCTCCAAATGCATGCACCTCTCTGCATTCAAATGTAATTCATCTGTTACATATAACTCTCTTCTATCCTCAAATGTACTCCACACATTCACACATTCCAGACCTCTCTTCCTAAATATTCTTACTATGATCCCATTCGTTATTACTTCTCTTCTCCTCCACTCTGCATATCATACTAGGGCAGCATGCTATCTTTCCTCAGACACATTTCTGCTGCACTATCTCTAACATCAAGCTCATATTTTGTGCTACATGATTCACATCTCTCTCAGGCCATTCATCCCAATTATTACTATCATCTCCTTCACATTTTCACTTCTCTTCACTGCCCATACACACACACTATCATTGCACCAGGCAAGCACTCCTCTAGCACTCTACTCTTCACCCCCCCCCAAATCATCGAATCTCCACAAACAATGCTCTGAACAAATTCATCCATTCATCTCTCACTGACACCCCTGCCTCTTATAGTTTCCAATCTCTCATCTCTCTATCCCTTGCTTCCACACTCTCTTGACTTTCTGCAATTTCTTCTCTTTCCGTCTCTCTCATTCCTTCTTCCTTGCTCTCTGATGCTTTTCTCTTATACCTACTCTAGTTCTTCTCACACTAGCCAACCTCTCCATTCTTCTAATATCTTCATTCATCATCCATAACTCAGTCTTCATTCCTTTAATATTCGTTCTTAGAGTTCTATTTCTCTCTCCACACATCCCGATTTCAATTCCACACCCAATTATAGCTATCAGACAAACCATTTCTTTCTGCTACACTACCCAATGTTAAATCCATGTGTGTATGTCTTTAATATCCTCCCCACCCTCCAACACACTACTGGTATCCACAAACTGAATTTCACCCTTTTCCAAGGCACTATCTCTGCTGATGCTAAGTCCCGAGTTCGTGATAATTATGTCTCCCAGTGCCTCCCACTACCTACATTTCATGCACACATATACATTCCTCTCCTGCCCTTGCCACATTTTTAAACAATGGGATACGTACATGCTACATACATAGTAAGCAACAAAATCATCTACTATGCTACGAATAATGCAGTTGCTAAATGGAAGGGACTAGGTGAATTGCTAAAACTGGAAGCCACCATGTAGAATACAATCATTACAGTTGGATACAATACTGACAATACTGAGACAATAAAATCCTAACAAAATACCACAGAAACATACCAAAAAAAATTCATGAATTTGAATAGTTCAAACTTAAAAACCAGTATTGTTAATGAAATAAAAACAATAATATTATTACTTACTATTAATACTTATCTTTTTTTTTTTTTTTTTTTTAACAGCTCGTGACAGGTTACCTCCATCTTCGTACTACCAGTGCCCTCCTTATGCCATTTGCTGTACAGATGGTGGTGGTGTAAGTTAATATTCAAATATTAAGGCATTGGTCAAACCACATATGGACTATTGTACTCAGATTTGGTCACCTAGTTTTCATTGTGATGTTGAAACACTGAAGCAGAGATTCTCAACCTAGTTGCAGTCGCAGTCACATTCGAGAGCGGGAAGAGAGTGGCATGCACCAATATTTTTTTCTATGAAAATTTGTACTTGCTTATCATATCAAATGATAACAATTGACAAATTAATTAACTATGAAAGTAGGATAAACACACGTAACATTTTTTATACAACTAAATTAAACCATCACACAATAAGCAAAAACATTACTCTTTATTCTGGATAAAACAATAGTCTTCTTCCCAATGTTGAATTTATAGGATCATTGTTTTTTATTTGGATTACTCATTTTGGGATAAAATTTTTTAACACAAGAGAACAATGTATGGTCAAATCGTGTCACAACACCAGTGAAGTGGTGATACATCCTCAAGTGTACAGCTGCCAGTAGCCTAAATGCATAAAACATATGCGCAAAATTGGCACTGGTAACACTCGCACTCAAAGACGGAGGAATCACAAAATGTTCGTAATATAACATGCGCGTTAACATTTTTTAAGATTTCAATAAATATTATTACTATGAGAAGACTTACATTTCCGAGTTTTAATTTTTTTTTTTCCTTATTTAATAAATGACAGTGGACACATCGTTGAGAACCACTGCAGTAGAGATAGTCCAAAGTGACCAAAATGATCAAGAGTGTTGGTAATGAAGACCATTTGAGGGAGTGTGGATTACAGAGGTTGTGATTATTATTATTATTATTAGGCCTCCAAGAAGTCAAAAGACTCATCACGGGTGGTCCTTCTTAGGAAACACGTCTATCGAGATTCATCGTAGGATGTTCCTCCTAGGAAGCACAAAGTCTATCATACCACTCCTTAAACTCATTGACCATTCTCGCTCTCACCACTCCATCAGGCAATGCATTCCATGGTTCAACTACCCTCCATGCAAAGAAACCACTCCTCACCCTCTTGCTCACAGTTTCCTTTCGTAACTTCCAGGGATGGCCCTTGTCATCACTCCTTCCTGCTGTTCAACCAAGTGGAAGAACTCCTCCCCAGTGTCAACCCTGTAACCACCTCTCAACAGTTTAAAAGTCTCAATCATATCACCTCTCTCCTTCTTCTATCCACTAAATTCTGCAGTCCACATTCTCTCAGCCAATTCTCATAACTCACATTGTACAGTCCTGAAACTGTCTTTGTTATCTGCCTCTGTACCCTTTCCACAGTTAATTTATCCCCTTCAAATCCTGGACACCAAATCTGAGAACAATAGTCAAAGTGTGGTCGGATCTGGGTCTTATACAATGGAATGATAACACTTTTATCGCTGCAGGTCAGCGTCCTTCTCAATATTGCAGCAATCCTCTGTGTTACCTTCACCACCTTTGCAATATGTCCCCTGAATTTCAGGTTTCTATCAATCATCAACCCCAGATCTCTTGTCTCCCCTACTTCCTCCAGTATAACTCCTCCCACAGAGTATGCAGCGTCCCATCGATGTGGCCCAAACCTCAAGACGTTACATTTTGCTGCATTAAACCGACACCCCCATTCATTTGCCCATATGTCTAGCTTATTCAAATCCTCTTGCAGGACTACCACATCTGCCCTATTACTAATAACCCTTCCCAGTTTCGCATCATCTGCAAACAAATGAATATCCTCATGCAATCCACTGATAATGTCATTGATATAAAGGTTAAACAATATAGGTCCCAGTGGTGAGCCTCACATTTACAAGTGGGGCCCAGCACTGGGATCAGCATAGGGTTACAAGTGGGACCCCCACTTGTAACCCTCTGCCTCCTTGAAACTGCCCCACCATACACAACTCTCTGATACCTATTGGACAGCCAATCCTGAATCCAGTTGACCAACCTGACATCCAAGCCCATGCACTGCAACATAAATATCAGCTTATCATGTGGCACCCTGTGAAATGCCTTTGCTAAGTCCAAGAAAATGGCAGTATATGCATTTCCCTCATCTACTGCTCATGTAACTTTATTATAAAAGGCTAGCATATTACTAAAACAAGAGTGCCCCATTCACAAATCCGTGTTGACTCTCACAGATAACATTACCCTCATCTGCCCAATGTTGTATACGGTCCCTAACTAAGTTCTCCAAGATATTAACAACTACTGATGACATACAACCTGGTCTATAATTAGACACTTCCAGTCTTCTACCACCCTTATGCAATGACACTATCTTACCTTCCTTCCATTCCCTGCGCACTTTTCCAGTAGCCAGACTTTCATTGAAAAGCCAGGTCAAAGGAGCTGTGGAAAAGAAGAGTACAATAGAGACTTCAAGTTAGTTAAGGGTTTCTATCAGATTAATACAGAATGAATTATAAAAACAGTGGATGTTAAGATGGGAAGAAGAAGAGGCCATTTCTGGAAGTTGTATAAAGATGTGAAGAAGGGTGTGAGAGTAGATTTTTCATGTGGTGAGTTGTTAGTGAGTGGAATACAGTGCCAGTGCATTGTGAATGCAGGCAGTGTAAACAACTTCAAAGCTCATAATGATAGACATATTACTGGCTGAGTTGGCCTCCCATGATGAGTCTGTTGACTCCATTTAGGTTACCAAAATAATAATGATAACAGTAATATCGCTTATTATGTAGTTTTTCTGAAGATAGCATAAGCGAGAGAGAGAACCATCTAGAAGTCTGGTAACTAACATGTCTAAAATGATAAACAATATTTTCAATCTCTAAAGTAAAATTTATTCTAGGGGTTTTGGGTTATTTAAGTGAGCTAAACACATATCTAAAGAATCATGACCATTGAGCCAAATAGCAAACACTGCATCAACATACAGCAGTCGATGGGGGAGAACTAATGGCGAGGAGCTTAGTGCAAGTGCTTTTTCTTCAAAAGTTTTGTTGAAAAAAAAAATGCAAGCGATGGTGAGACAGGAGAGCCTATTGCTATTCTCTTGATTTGGAGGTGAATTTTACTGTCATATGTAATATCAAGATTGCACCACAAAAGAAAGGAGGACAGTGATATCAAGTGGTAATGTTATTTTAATCAATGACTCTTTTTAAGTGCGAAATTTGTAAATAGAAAGGAAACTAACACAGAGTTACATTACCCTAAAATGGTAGTAATGGTTACTTATATTAAAGGCATATCTAAAAAGATTAAAAATAACAAAATAAAGATCGTTTACAAACTTTCTTCATCATCATAAAATTTCTGATATGCACTCTTAAGGAGTGTACAGGAATATGATAGTACATCATGAAAATTTTACATCATTATTAACTTTCTCTCAGCAATTTTCTTTCACATTAGCCTGTTCTTCTAAAGCACTTTGGTATCAAGCACAAGTTTTCCCAATCTTTTCCTCTCTTATTCTGTTTAAGTGACTATAACACCCAAGATTAGCTCTGCTCAAACTTTCTATAAATCACTATTAAAAATAGTTTCCTTTAAATGTTCTCCAAAACACAAAGTTCACCCACTATCAGTATACAGAGAAAAGAACACCATCCATCCATTAATCCAGTGGCTTTAACAGGCCTATAAAGCCCACAACCTTCCAAGCATGCTTGGATTTCGTAATCAAGCCAAGAATACTTAGAGGCATAACGCTGAAATCCATGTACATGGGGCCGGTTTGCTTATTTGCGGGATGAAAAACACCAGATAAACTGGTGAAAAAACTCTGCTGTCCACGCCCAAGACCGTCTAACTTGGCTATGACTGAGGAAGATCCTTAAGCTCCTCACGTCGTCGACGGGAATCTAACCTAGGACACTCCTTCCTCAGGCATATGGTTGCAAAGTGCAAAGCCACTAGGCTAACTGCGTGGATGAGAAGAACACCAGAATAAAATAATTATGAATGTAAAAAAACAAACAAACTTTCAAACATTCTACATTTAAATGAACAAAAAGCCTTTCACCTTTGACTTAGCACAGAGGATGTAGCAAAATATTTAAACCATTGTTTGATATTCTATGTTCTTATTAAAATTACTTCATTTAAGATGTCTTTATCCTAGACAATGCCACAGTTAATTATGCTGATTCCAAGAATGCTTTAACATTATCCAGTCCATTAACTGTAAAAGTTTGAATTAGGTTTTCTAAAATTTACATGATGAAAAATTTTCAGTGCTGTTAAGTGATCTATTCCCTGTATTTGTGATATCCATTTTCTTAACATAATACAAAAAATATCATCATCATCATCAAATTCCTGCCATGTACCCTCAAGGGCTGTACAGGATATGATAGTACTACATGAAAAATTTACATCATTACTAACTTCCTATCTTCAATTTTCCTCCAAATCAGTCGGTTACTTGTCAAGACTCCAACATTATCAGATCTTATATTAATATCATCTGAGGCACTTTGTACCGTATCAATCCATCTATATCTTGGTCTTCCTCTGGATCGTTTTCTAATCTTTCCTCGCCACTTCTGTTTAAGTGATCATACCACCTGAGATTAGCTCTACTAATGCATTTTTGGATGCTGACAATGTCAAGTTCTATCTAATATCCTTGTTTTTAATATGATATTGCCATTGATGTCATTTGTTCACACCTCTAATCTTTCTCAGGACTCTCATATCTGCAGTCTCTAGTCTTTGGTCAAGTGTTTTACTTCTGACCCAGCTCTCAGATCCATAAGTTAAAACTGGTTTGAACACTGCCTTGTATACAGCTAATTTAGTGTTCCGACTAATTTCTCTCTTACTCCATATGAATTTATTCAATTGACTTCCCACCATACCAACTTTGCTGATTCTGTTGTCTATTTCTATATTTAATTTACCATCTTCACTAAAATTCATGCCTAAGTAGCTGAAAAGTTTTACATGTTTCACAGGTTCTCCATTCACAACACAGTTGACATTTCAATGATTCTGCCTATTTTCATTGTCTTTGTCTTTTTATTGCTGACCTTCATACCATATCTATTACAACAGTTATTCAATTTAATCAGAGAATCTTGCAGACTTGTAGCAGATTTATTTAAATGTATAACATCATCTGAATAAAGCAAAGAGCTGACATTAACATCTTCAATTTTGATATCTGGTTTAATACCACTTTCCTTCATAATATGATCCATATAGATAATGAATAACAGGGGGGATAATGTACATCCTTGTCTCACACCAGATTTAACATTAAACCACCTTTCTGTACTTCCTTCAATCCTAACTGCTGATTTACAACTCAAATAAAGACCAAGTATTGCTTGATATAATGCCCACTGACACTATATGATTGTAGCATACTGAATAGCTCTCTTGGCACCTTGTCATATGCCTTTTCCAGATCTACAGATCTGGAAAATACAGATCTTTGTTATATTCCCATGATTTCTCGACTATTTGTCGTAAAGTGAAGATCTGATCCTGACAGCCTCTATTTGGCCTGAATCCAGATTGTTTTTCACCAAGCTTTTCTTCCATAATTCTTCTCAACCGTTTCTCAAATATACTAGCATAAATCTTACCAGGAACACTCAGTAGGGAAATACCTCTGTAATTCTCACATTCAGTTTTATTTCCCTTTTTATATATGGGTACTATAAGAGCTCTACTCCAATCATCTGGAATGCGTCCCTCTGTACACGCCTTCTGAACTATGCAGTGCAGCCACTGTAAGACTTTTATACCACCATAGCATTTCTGGTCGAATATCATCTACTCCTGCTGCCTTTCTACATTTCAATCCTTTGATGGCTTTTTCTACTTCAAGTATGGATATGTATTCCTGACTGTATGCCTGTCAAGTGTTTTTTTACCAATGTGCTATCGCTGCTTGTTTCATTTAGCAATTTTTCGAAGTAATTACTCCTTACTTCAAGGATATCTTTTTTCTCCAGTTTTCATGTCACCTTTATCATCTCTAATTCCTTTTACAACACTCTTTCCTCCATTTCTGAGCTTCTTCAACAACCACCAGAATATCTTGCCACCTTCTTGATATTTATTTTCTATGTTCTTGCTGAAGTCCTCCCATGACTTTTGTTTAGCCAGTTTTTACACAGTGTTTAGCTTTCTTACATTTGTCTCTGTATTCTCTAAGAGCACAAGTTGACTTATTTGGCAGGAATTTTTGATATGCTTTCTTCTTTTCCTTCACTGTCTCTTTTACTTCCCGTGTCCATCATGGAGTTCTGATTTTTCTATCCTTGCAGACAACCTCACCACATGCCTCTCTGGCTGAATCAATCAGTTTTCTTCAAGGGTTTGCCACTGGATCTCCAAGTTTTGGTTTCTGTTCTCAAACTCTTTCATTTTTTCTTCAATAATCTTTGTGTCTACAGTTTACATCTGAGAGCTGCTCAACTTTTATTCACTTTAAAACTTTCTTACATGTTATTCTTTTCAATATGAAATTCAATTTTATCCTCTATACACTCTGGTGTCCTGCACCAGGGAGAAAACATCGTTATCAACAATAACATAGTCAATGAGACTTTTCTTATTCCTTGCCTCTTCTCTCCATGTGAATTTATGCACATTTTCTCTAGAGCCTCAAAAGCTGTACTAAGGTAGAAGTGGCTCTAGAGAGCCACTTCTACCTTAGTAGAGCCTTCTGTGGGACAATAGGCACAAATAAGTCTTATTGTCCAGTTTCCCATTCTGATATTTCCCATATCACTCTACTTGAGACTGCCTGCCATTCAAGAAGATTAGCCTCGTATTTAGTGTTGAATACTATGGCTACTCCTTCTTTTCTTTGATTGTCATTGCCTGAATATAACATTTTGTATTTATTGCTCAGAAAGATCTCACCAGTTTTTGACTTTTTTGTTTTAGTCATCGCTATTATGTTGATCTAGTACTTACCTAATTCCTCAGCTAGCTCCATTTCTTTGCCATTCAGGCTTCTTATGTTGATAGTACCAATCTTTAACTCTGGTGATGTTGAGTTGGGGTGTGTTTTCGAATTTTTTCCAGTAGCTGACTTTTCGCTGTTTGCCTGGTTCCCTGGCAAAAACAACGGGGGCCCTTGTTTAACTGGGCGATGCCCCAGCCGGCATGAAATTTTGTAAAATACCATCATTTTGTATTTTGGTTTAAGCCAATAATACAATTTGGTCGGCTAAATCCCAAATTGCCAGCCTATCCTTGTTTGTTCAGTATCCAGGTAGATACCTAATGTCCAATCCTTACCACGAGAAGGTGAGGATTGGACATTAGGTTAGAAGCCCTGGTCGGTTCTCCGCATTCCTTTAAAGGCTATGTGGAGGTCTCCTCTCAGTTATACAGCTTTCACCCTTAAGCATCATCATTATCATCAAATTCCTGTCATGTACCCTCAAGGGGTGTACAGGATATGATAGTACTACATGAAAAAAATTACATCATTACTATTTTCCTATCTACAATTTTCCTCCAAATCAGTCTGTTACTTGTCAAGACTCCAACATTATCAGATCTTATATTTCTATCGTCTAAGGCACTTTGTACCGTATCAATCCACCTATATCTTGGTCTTCCTCTGGATCGTTTTGCTGCCAACCTGGCAGAGAACACTTGTTTTGCTAATCTTTCCTTGACAATTCTGTTTACGTGACCATACTACCTGAGATTAGCACTGCTAACGCATACTATGAGAGCTCTACTCCAATCATCGGGAATTCTTCCCTCTTCTCCAGGCTTTCTGAACAATGCAGTGCAGCCACTGTAAGACTCTTATACCACCATACTTCAACATTTCTGGTCGAATATCATCTACTCGTGCTGCCTTTCCACATTTCAAGCCTTTGATGGCTTTTTCTACTTCAAGTATGGATATGTATTCCTGACTGCATGCCTGGTCAGTGTTTTTTACCACTGTGCTGTCATCACTGCTCGTTTCATTTAGCAATTTTTCGAAGTAATTACTCCATACTTCAAGGATATCTTTTTCTACCGTTTTCATGTCACCTTTATCATCTCTAACTCCTTTTACAGCACTCTTTCCTCCATTCCTAAGCTTCTTCAACAACCTCCAGAATATCTTGCCACCTTCTTGATATTTATTTTCTATATTCTTACCAAAGTCTTCCCATGACTTTTGTTTAGCTAATTTTACACAGTGTTTAGCTTTCTTACATTTGTCTCTGTATTCTCTAAGAGCATAAGCTGACTTATTTGGCAGGAATTTTTGATATGCTTTCTTCTTTTCCTTCACTGTCTGTTTTACTTCCTGTGTCCATCATGGAGTTCTGATTTTTCTATCCTTGCAGACAACCTCACACATGCCTTTCTGGCAGAATCAATCAACGTTTTCTTCAGAGTTTGCCACTGAATCTAAAAGGTTTGATTCCTGTTCTCAAACTCTTTCATTTTTTCTTCAATAATCTTTGTGTATTTTAGTCTACAGTTCACATCTGAGAGCTGCTCAACTTTTATTCGCTTTAAAACCTTCTTACATGTTCATCCCCTACAAATATATATATATATATCATCATCATCATCATCATCATACGTATCAAGGATTTAGGCCTAGAATGGCCTGTTCCGGCCTTAGAAGTCATCGTTGAATCGTTTAAGAGGACGTTCTGGTTTTCTTTTTCCTAACGGCTTGTACTTTAAGGCTTGTTTTGGTAATCTTTCTGTTTTCATTCTTTGAACGTGTTCCATCCATTTATGTTTATATTTTTTAATTTTTTCAATTACTGGTTCTTGGTTTATCTTGGTTAATTCTTTCATAATATCTTCGTTTCTTTTGTGATCAAATAGGGTATACTTTGCAGTTTTTCTCATAAACTTCATTTCTGCTGTTGTTAATCTTTGTTTGTCTTTTTGTTTTATTGTCCAGATTTCACTTCCATACATTAAGACCGGTAAGGCTAATGTATTGTATACTTTTAGCCTGGTTTGTTTTTGAACTAGGTTTGGTTTAAATATAGAGTTAATTACACCTGTTATTTTTAAATATTTTGCAATTTTTTACGTTTATATCTTTTTCATTTTCATATGTGATCATACATCCTAGGTAGTTAAATGAATTCACCTGTTCTAAGATCTTGTTATCTAATACTATTTTAGTTCTTGCTGGATCTTGCCCTTTAAAGGCCATAGTTTTTGATTTTTCCGTTGATATTATCATACCATATATATATATATATATATATATATATATATATATATATATATATATATATATATACATATACATATATATGGTATGTATATACATACCATACCATATATATATATATATATATATATATACATATACATATATATGGTATGTATATACATACCATACCATATATATATATATATATATACACACAAAAAATATATACTCTTAAAAAACAGAAACATTTATTAAATGAAAAATTATGAGAATATTATTTAAATTGATCAGGGCACTGATGCGAAATGTCTTTTGTATGATATTGTGTAAGGTAAAAGAAGAGTATTAATTTTATTCAACCCCAACCATCTCATCTTATGCTCAATGCTTAATTTCAAGTACAAACAGACCCTGATATATGTAAATCTGTACTTAAGTAAGAAATTTTCTCATCCCCACATGCTGCGTCATCTCAGTTGTAGTGTGTCTCTTGCTGTACATGCACCTATATAGTGTTGTGCTTATTTTCCCATTTTTCTAAATATTATTCACAGTGGCTGGGGGGTAAACATGCCCTTGAATTAAAAGTGAACCATCTTGCAATTGTACTACAGTTGATCTAGAGATGAAATTACAGATAATAAAGAAAAGAAAGAAAGAAGGTGGACAAAACTTATGAGGTATAGCATGTGAATTCTGTCTTGCGGTATTGACAGTAAATACCATAGTAAAGGATGCCTTGCGCATAAAAGAACATGTTAAAGGAACAGTCAGCATTAAAACAGCCATAATAACAAAATAATGGAGAATGAAAAATTGTTTATAATAAAGGTGGAAGACCAGAGCTTGAAATGTGTTTCTTTTGGCCTTATGACAATACAGGCTAAGCAAGAGTTTTATTTGAGTACCTTAAGGGAAATTATCCTGAAGGAACACAATTATTTGCTGCAAGCAATGATTAGTTTGCATATTTAAAAATCATGCTGGCTTTTAAATGGTCAAATTGTAAAATTCATTTGGTGTGTTCAGCATTTAAAAATTGTCCAAGTGGATGTGGTTAAAATGCATGTATCTTTTATGTATTTAATACAGGACATTTATCATTTTTTTACTATTTAATATTTCTGCATTGCATTACATGTTTATTTTTTTCATGTGTGTGTGACATGGCAAAGTCTATTATGAAAGGTTGGAGGAAGAGAGGAGGGGGGGGGGAGAATCCGACAAAGGAGTTGTGGAACGATGTACTTACATATGTCAAGGAGTGTCTGTACTTTATGTATGAGACTTAAAACTAAAACAACATTTTCAGGTGGCTCTTACCTTATGGTAGGATCTATCCTAATTTTATTTTAAGAAATTCTTCATAATTTGATCCCAAATGATTAGTAACTGGTTCTTTAAATCCATTTAACTTTTTTGTTAAAATGGATTTATTTATTTTAAATGAAGAAATAAAATTTCACTTAATCAGGAAGTATTACTTTTCAACATAAACTAAAATTGAGACAAAAGTGAAATTTACAGACAATTTACAGACAGAAAGCAAGATAAAGAAATAAAAACAAGAACATCATAGCTAAAGATGCATTCTGGAAAAATAAAGATCTGCTCAGAAGTTCTTTGAGCATCGTGACAAAGAAAAGAATGATAAGAAAATTAGCGTGGCTAATTTTCACATATGGAAGTGAGACCTGGATATTCAAGAAAAGAGTAAGACAACAGATAATGGCCTTTGAAATGAGGTGCTTTAGGAAAGCTCTGAAATTCTCATGGACAGAACATGTGACACATACAGATGTCCTACAGAGAATGAGAACACAGAGATCTTTATTACAGGAAATGATCCAGAGAAACATGAGATTGGCAGAACATGTACTGCAAGATTCAGCAGGACACAGGATACTAACAGTTTTAGAAGGAAAAATTATGGGAAAAGGATCAAGAGGCAAAAAACGAAGGACATGGCTTGAAGATATAAGATCATGGACAGGATCACATGGCTATGTAGAAACAAAAAGGAAAGCCACCAACAGAGAGAATTGGAAGGATATGGTGCTGCACCCTCTCACTGAGAAAGCTACACGAAGAAGAAAGCCGTTAGGAAAGATTTTTCGAAACTGTAAATGGCAAGTGATATTTTACTGCAATGTGAATTTTACAACCATCTTCATATTCATTCAATCAGGGATATCTTGCAAAAACAACAATTTATGGAATTGTATCACTTTCCTTTCATAAATTTTTTATGACATGCATTAAAAAATACATTATTTAAGTGTCTAAATGCACCATGATATAGGAAAAACAATCTCATAATCAATCAGTTTAAAGATTTAATTATAGGAAAGAAGTACTTACAAACATTGAGCATCCTGGTCAGTAATCTTGGGTAGCAAGCATGTACCACCATGAAGACAATGGCCAACACAGGGATTCCAAGTCGGTGCTTCATCTTCACAAAACTCTCCTATCCAACCATCTGCACATCTAATATATATAATTACAAGATGTTTCTGTAGTTCTCATTTCAACAAAAGTAATAAAATGAATACATAAAATTATACAGTAAACTCGTGCTATAGCGAGATTTACAGTGGCTTATTACAGTGAGCATTACATCACTGTTATTGTGCGTTATTTAAAAATTTACTCATAATTTCAAGGGATGTTTGAAAGAATCCTTTTCACACTGCTCATTCAGGGTGAGGAGGATAGATTAGGTGGGAGTTAATGGATGGGTAGTATCATTAAGCAGAAGATGCATAAAGTAGTGGAGGAAATAAAGAGTATAAAAATCAGAAGTCTTACAAGCAGTGGTGCACCCAGAGAGGATGGAGCTGTGGCCCCATCCCCCCCCTCTCCGGGTGCTTACGATATTACAAAATCTCAATGTAACAAGATTGGATAGGAAATGGATAGGATATTTGATTTTATGTTATAAGAGTGTGTAAGTCAAATGGCCTCTGAACAATCTGCCTAGTTTCAGCTCTGATGAAATTTAAGGGGAGTGGAAAGAGGGCATGACAGTTCTGTTATCCCCCAAAGAAAAAGGGAAAAAAAAAACACTAAAAAATTTTCCAAAAATCTTTCCCTAATTAAAATTCATTTTTTTAAAAATTTATGTTGTGTCGTGTCCTATTTCTATACTACTTATGAATTAGCAATCACTGCAGATGCTCAGTCAACACTATGCGATGCATAGTGTGTACAGTGATACCCTGAAGTTACGCGGTAGGTGGGACCAACGAAAAGCACGTAAGTCAAATTCGCGTAACTCGGGGTATAATTTTGCATGTAATTTATATATACAAACATACATTTGGGACCAAAGGTTTACAAAAACACCTATATTTTTTAAGAAATATAATCATAATTGTAGTTTTTCGTACATAAAAAAAAAGAAAGTTATTTCGATGTCGATGGTTTCATAAAATCTAATAGATTCGTAATGTCTTTTTCTTGTCACGCAAAATTTCTTCATAGCAAGCCAGTGATTTTTTTTTTTCCTTGCCTTGTGGTTACAATTTGTTCCTCATTAGAATCTATGTCCTCCAAAATCTGTAAACCTTTCTTAATTAAGCTGAGACCTTCTGTTAATTTTGCAATTGTCATGTGCTTTTCTGGTAAAACTGCATCTGAGGTTTCGGTCTCTTCAGTAGCGAAGAGTCTCCGATATCAGAGACTCTTCGCTACTGAAGGGTGTCTCTGATATCGGAGACACCCCAAGAATCTCCGATAATCCTTACAGCATCTAAAACATTAAACTGTTTCCAAAACTTTTTAACAGACAGTTGCTCATTTTGCCTCATAGCTTCATTCAGACTTGCAAAGGAACGGCGTGTGTAGTACGCTTTGAATGTTTTTCTTTTCTTACTAGCTGTAGAAGAATTGGACTTGCTTCTTTTGGGCGACATTATTATTTTTTATGTGATAAAATTTTTATCAAGAACATAACATTACACAATCGCAAGGTTCATAGACAATAAAAATCGTGTATGAATGGAGACCACGCAAAACACATCAGTGCTTGTTCACAGCATGTGCGACACTGGCGAATGCGGCCGGCGCCGGAAAGATAAGACTAGTGGTGAGGCATGACGGGAATACGTACATATAAGAAACCGCGTAACTCCGGATTCACGTAAGTCGGGGTGTGACTGTATTCTCAAATCATCTACTCAACTTGCCCTCCCCCCAAGATTAAACCCCGAGTGCGCTACTGCTTACAAGCAGTACTAAGTACAGTGGAAGGAAGGGTGATCCATGGTAAGGAGAGCAAAATAAGATTATGAGAGGAAATTTTGGTGGTAGAATGCACATAAAAAATAGCTGAGTTGACTAAAGGAAATCTTAAATAGTTTTTTTTGCTATGTGGTGAGTAAAAGAAAAAGTGATTATGGAGGGATAACCTTAATGAATGCTGATGACAGAAATAGCTGAATTACCAAGTGATCTCTTTGCAGGAATGTAGCATCCAAATCTTATGCGGCCTGATGTGAGAATTAGAGGTGCTTAGGATATTACAAAATCTCAATGTAAATACAGCCAAGGAAATGGATAGGATATTTGGTTTTATGTTATAAGAGTGTGTAAGTCAAATGGCCTCTGAACAATCTGCTAAGTCTCAACTCAGATGAAATTTAAGGGGAGTGGAAGACGCAAGACAGAAGTGGCAAATAACAGACTGATCAGAATCTCAGGAGTGGTGGTTAAAGAGAGAATTCAGAATGAGTGGATAGGAATATGGTAATCGGGGGGGGGGGGGGAGAGCATTGCTTTGTGAAGGGCCTGGAAGTTGTGTAAAAATTTAGAGGAAAATAGATTTTTAACTTGGAGAGTCGAGGATGTAAGAAATGAGTTGCAAGAGATTATAAGTGTTATCTCAACAAATAAGCTTCAGAAGTGTATGACAGGCATTGTGTGAATAATGGGAATAATGGTTAGTTTGATTCATTCTTGTGTTACTATTTTGAATGTTTGTAACCAATTTTTTTGCCCTCTCCATTAATGATATTCATGTTACGGTGAATAAAATATATAGGAGGTGTAAATAAATTCTAATTTCCTTTATATGTGTTAAACTGTTTTTTAAAGCATTAGAATTATGTATTGTTAAGGTAGAATTTTGTGATGTGTGGTCATTATACACAGCAATATATAGTGTATACTATATATTGCTATGTATATGAGTAGAGATCATATACTATAAGGGTATATGATCTCTACTCATTCTAACAGATAAGCTTAGGTGTTGATGGTTATTCATGACTTATTTTTCACGGTATTAAGAACACCACAAACACTTTTATCAACAAAGATGTTTTATTAACGCTAATATTTCGCTGATTTTCAACTCAGCATCATCAGAGCACAACACACATGTAAACACGACAGTGAGTGAGTGAAACAATATAATTGCAAAAGACAAAAGATCTAAAGTCCTATTTTTGGCGCCCTCTAATGAAAAAAAAAAAAAAAAAAACAGCAGTTATCCAGGAGTTTTTCTTAGGATAACCGTCTCCCAAATTTTTGGCAAATTAATGCAACCGTATTTGTTAAGGTTGGGAGAATTCTTCAAAGCCATTGCTGACATAGACTACTATGGCAAGTCGGGACTGGCAGACCACGCTTTGGACATTCCTTCACACAGGATTAGATGGAGGAAAACGAATGTGCTATTTAGGAGTCGTTATAGATCTGAAAGATTATTTTTTGAGTCAGCAATGGCTTTGAAGAATTCTTCCAACCTTAACAAATATGGTTGCATTAATTTGCCAAAAATTTGGGAGACGGTTATCCTAAGAAAAACTCCTGGATAACTGCTGTGTTTTTTTTTCTTTTTTGTTTTTCGTTAGAGGGCACAAAAAATAGGACTTTAGATCTTTTGTCTTTTGCAATTATATTGTTTCACTCACTCACTGTCGCGTTTACATGTGTCTTGTGCTCTGATGATGCTGAGTTGAAAATCAGCAAAATATTAGCGTTAATAAAACATCTTTGTTGATAAAAGTGTTTGTGGTGTTGTTAATACCATGAAAAATAAGTCATGGATCTCTACTCATATTCATCATATACAGGTAGCCCTCATATAACGCGGATGTTAGGTTCCATAGAAATGCTGTGTTATATAAATCGCATTATGCGAAACTTAGATCACATTGAAAAAGTAGGGTTATGTTCTGAAATCGTTTTTTTTTTTTTTTCAAATTATATATACAACAATGACATATCGAACAAAAACAATATTTTTATTTAATTCGGTTAATTCATGTAAGTTACGAAAACATAAACTATGAGACAAATACATCACATAAAATTATAAAAATTACAAATTGTACATAAACTTCATTGCATATAATGCATAAATGTTTTAGATGCAATAAAATAAAGCGCATATTTTAATCATTATTACTGTCTTCAGAAATAACATTTCGTAGATGTTCTTTATTTAAGTGGCCGGACATCGTCGACACTTGAAATCTCTCGGACATCATTTGTTATAATTCTCATTGCATACTTCGGCTGGTTTAATTATCAAGAAGTCAGTAATAAGACCTTGCTTACCACTATGCAATTTTTTATCAAGTTCATAATATGATTCTAAACAAATATCCAAATGTCTCGTAAATTTTCTCGCGAGCTCCAATGAGGGATCATTATCTGTAAAATAACTTCCTAACTTTCTTGCAAGTCCAATCCTTCTACTAATTTCTTTAAACTGAATTCTTTAATGGATTCATCACAATCAGAATCTTCGGCAGAACTCTCCCCACCATTTGGTACACTATTAATTGTACCAGTTCCTCCTCATTTAAATGTTTCTCCATCAATTAATTCACTAATTTTGTTTTCAGCCATATCGTAAAAGCCCTCTCCACCAAAAATGTGTGCAACGTTTATTATACAACTTACTCAGCATCCACTGGAGATACGAAATTTTGTTCCAGAAAAGCTTCAGGCCATCATATCTTTTTCCAGCAAGCATTCAGCGTAGAGGGTTGTAATTCCTTACTGGACAGAGAAATAATTTTCACACATTTCAATATAGAAAACTCTTTCCATGCTTGAGTTTGGATTAGATTCCATTTTTTCCAAAATTAATTGCAATGTTCGACGATTATAATATGACTTAAATGTTGATATTATTCCTTGGTTGAGTGGTTGAATAAATGAAGTAGTATTAGGCGGCAAAAAAGTTATTTTGATATTCGGATGGCTGAAATTTGTTGGGTGGCCTGTTGTGTTATCTAAAATTAGTAGAATTTTGAAGTCGATATTCTTTTTCTTCGTGTAACTTTCTACATCATGTACAAAACACTTGAAACACCAATTTTCAAACATGTAACCCATGCCTTTTTGTTGGCCCACCAATAAACAGATAGGGTGGACTTGTTGAGCCCTTTCATCGCACGAGGATTTGCAGATCAGTTAATAAACATTGATTTTGTTACGTAATCACCTGATGCATTACTACAAAACAGTAGAGTAATTCTATCTTTGGAAACTTTGAATCCAGGAGCTGATCTTTCATTTTTCGAAATATAGGTGTTTTGGCATTTTTTTTCCCAATATAATCCAGATTCATTCGCATTGAACACCTGGTCTGCACTATAACCACCTTCTTCAATGATTTTTAAAAGTTCTGCTGGGTATTTCCGGGCAGCTTCAACGTCTGCTGATTCTCCCTGGATTTTAAGATTATATAAAGAAAACAGCTTTTTAAAGTTTTCGAACCAACCCTTACTGGCACAAAATCTATGCTGAGAGATTTCTTCTGAAGAATCTTGATCACGTTCTTTTAAATGTTTATAAACTTTGAGAGCTTTTTGCTTAATAAGATGTCCATCCAAAGGAATTTTCTTTTGAGTGCAATCTTCTATCCAAATCATTAGAGATTTCTCCATTTTTTCCTATTAGAATATCGCATACATGAGCAATGTGCTTTGCACTTACCGTTGACCCAACAATAACACTTTCTTGGATTTTATGTTCATTTTGTTTGATTGTTTGAATTGTTGAGTCATTTAAATTCAGAGTGCTTGCAACAACTCCTGGTTTTTCTCCAATTTTCGACTGATCCAAGAATTTAATTTTTTCTTCAAGAGAAATGAATTTCCTCTTCAATGTTGGTTTTTTCCCCTTCGTTGCAGTTTAGTGGCCATTACAATAAAAATAAACTTTTACATAAAAAAAATCATTACATATGTATGTAACTCACCAAAAAATAACCTGTTCAGCTTTAGAATAACACACTTATGATTTTTAATGCGCTTTCCTGGCAGAAAATGAAGACAATTTTCAACAATAAACACTTTATACAGTAAACTCTAGATGGCGAACCTATGGCACTCGTGCCAGAGGTGGCAAGTCTGAGAATTCTGCTGGCACATCAATGATTTACAGGTGATATCCTTTTATACGCTTATAAATTATTCAACTTTTTTTTAATAATTACAATACTTACAAGATGAATTTTGTTTTACACGAGAGAGCAGCTATGAAGATGTGCATATGATTGGTGTGGTATTAACAAAAGATCGCGCGCCCCAAAGACAAAGGCAACTGATGCTAATTCTCTTCAATCGAATTCCATAACATCTGAAACTGTCATAACAACATTCACTACTAGTTTTAATACATTTACAACAGGGTGTCATTTATCGTTTCCACGGAACTTCTCATTACCGGCTGGCTCAATTCACACAAAGTTTCAATCCTTAGTTGAATTTTATAGCTGCTTGTTTGCATTTGAGGTGGTAGAGGAACTCACACACTCATTATATGTCATGTTTCAATTCTTGGTAGAATTTTATTTGAAGTTAGCCTTTGTGATCTGTCATAATGACATCGAGAATTTCAAATGCAATAAAACAAGCACTTATTTCATAATTGAAAAATTAGACAATAGTTTTTAGTTAGATACTGTGCAACACATGGTTTTGCTTGAGTCTATACAGCATAGTTTCTGTGAGGGGGGGAGGGGACATGTGATTCATTAGTTAGTGCAGTTTTTAATCCAGCTGTCTCTAATTGCAACTATCTGTTGAGAATTAACAGACTGCAAAAGCCTCTGCAGTAGCTTATTCAGGGATACGATAAAACTAAATTCAATACTTATAACTACTTGTGCGATACGGACAGACACAAATTTAACAAAGATAAAATTTGATTTTTAAGTCGTGCGGTGAAAAATATATGAAAAAAAATAAAGGGTTACTAGAAATTGTAGACCGCGTTATATTGAAACTGCGTTGAACAAGGGTTACTACAATTTGTAGACTGCGTTATATTGAAACCGCGTTGTACAAGTACCGCGTTATACGAGGGTTACCTGTATATGGATCACATCATAAAGAAAAGTGGTATTAAACTTAATATCAAAATCTAAAACATTCAACTCAGCTGTTAATCTGGGGTTTTTCATCCCGTAAGCAGGCAAACCGGCCCTGTGAACACAAATGGATTACAGTCAGGAATACTGACCCAGCCATAGACCTGACTCGTCAACTATGCTGGTCCCAAGCCCAGATAAAATGTGTGTGTGTGGGGGGGAATTGAGATGGTGCCATACCTTCCCATAAAAGAGACTCACAGCAGTCGTATCATCATACAAAACTAACTAAACTGAATAACAATTCAATATAAAAATCATCAATAAAAAATCTAAAACAGGCAAGAACATGGTAAACACAGCATTCTCAGAAGAGAACATATAAGTAAACCATTTTAACTGTTTAGACACAGTTGTCAGTGAACATGAAAACAGTTAATAAAATAAGAAAGGCTGGTATGGTAGGAAGTCAAATAGAAAGAGTCACTGATGGCAAGGTTCAGTGGGGAAGGACACAAATCTAGTTATGAAAAGAAGCTACCAAAACAGGGACATTCAGTCAAGGTATGTCTGAGAGAGTTTTACGACAGAAGAATGACCATGGAAGAATAACCTTAACGAATGTAGGTGATAGAAAAGTATCAGATATACTAGAAACTGCTTTCTTGTTTAAAGTGCTCACTTTAGTATTGAATACTATTGAAGGGTGGAAGATAGTTAACCATTAATTAGTTACATGGGATATATTTGACCACAGCCGTTATTCAAGTTCAATTTCTGAAAAAAAACCAATGACAGATTTTTATTACAGTTTCGAGTAGCTGAGTTTCTTGCTGCTTCTGTGCTGAATCAGTTGCATGCTGGCCATCGGCGCAATCAATTGGGGAGTAAGGAGTGATTTCTGACGTTCTGACTCCCATGCACCTAATTATGTAACAAAAAAGGTGCAACTAATTAAGAGCTATGGTACAGCTCATCCGGTAGGAGTTACATGGATAAATAATACCATTAAGCATGAACTTCAGGAAAAGAAAATGCCATGAAGGGTATATAAGGAGAAAGGTAACCAGCAAACTCATGAAGAGTACAAGGGCTAGGCAAGAAGGGTGCCAGAATGGTAAGGAAGGCAAAATCAGATTACAAGAAGAAACTGGCTGAGCAGGCCAAGGGAAATCCTAAAGAGTTCTTTTCCTATGTGGCAAGTAAGAAGAAGAATGACTATGGAAGATTAACCATAATGAGTGTTGATCAAGAGGTGACAGAAGCAGATAAAATAGTTGAGTTACTGAGTGACCACTTTGAAAGGGTCATTACAAGTGAGGTTAATGCTGTGACACGTGACAGAGACAGAGGTGGATGAACTGGAGGTTCTTGGGATATTGCAAAATCTCAATGTGAATACAGGTGTGGAATTAGATGGGAATCAGCTTGCATTTTGAGGGAAAGTGCAAAGGAACTGGCAGTGCCTCTGACTAGGCTCTTTAATTTAAGTCTCAGCTCTGATAAGAGTTCCAAGGGGAGGAAAGAGGGCAAAATAATTCCCTTGCATAAGGGAGGTACTAAGACTTCAGTAGCAAATTACCAATCAGTATCTAAGTAGTGATGGTAAAAGGACTGGAAAAATTGGTCATAAAGAGGATTCATGAGTAGATAGGAATATGATACTATATGAGGGATAACATGGCTATGTGAAGGTCGATCGCGCCTTAGTAATTTACTAACTTTTTATATTGGAGTGACAGCATAGTTGGATAAGGGAAATAAGTGGTCAATTGATGATTCTGCTGAATTTTGCAAAGGCATTTGACAGAATACCACATGGAATTCTGTTATGCAAATTAGAATAAATGGGGATTGATATGACACTGGTTATGTGGATAACAGGATGGCTGCTGGATAGATATCAAAAAGTGGTATAGAGTGGAGCAGAATCTAGGTGAAAGCTGGTAACTAGTGGTGTGCTGCAAGGATCAGTGCTAGGACCACTACTCTTTAATGATATAGGAAATAGCCTGAAAGGAAATATTTATTTGTTTGCCAATGTTGCAAAATCAGTAGAATAATATTGAATCAAGGTGATGTGGAGAACTTGCAGGATGATTTAAATAGGCTGTCAGTATAGGTTAAACATAACGAGTCAGTTTAATGTGGAGAAATATAAAGTTATGCATTTTGGAATAAATAGATTATAAGCTGTGTACCACATTGAAGGAACTGTACTCCAGGAAACAGATGAAGCTAGGGATTTAGGAGTATTTGTAGACAGAGAGTTGTCTACAAGTTATATACTGCTAAGGTGGTTCATAAAATTACTTGCTATTGAAGAACACACACTAACAAGTAGAGATAAGGAAGTTGTTATTCCTCTTTATAAGGCCTCTATATGTCCACATCTAGATTACTATGCTCAGTAAGATCTCCAGGGTTTCTTGGAGATGAGAAAATGGTGTCGAGAATTCAGAAGTGAGCAAACAAGATGGTGAGTGGTCTGTGGAATGTTTCCTATGGGGACAGATTTAAGGGTGTGTGGACTGCAGAAGTTGGTTGATAGCAAAAGAGGATACGACAGAAATATTTTAGTTGCTTAAAGAGTTTTATAGAATTGATGTAAGAGAAATGTTTCTGCATTTAGCAAGAGGGGCAGAACAAGAGGTCATCCCTTCAAGTTGAGTAAAAGTGTGGTTAGTAAGGGTGAATTTTTCACTTGGAGAGTTATGAATGAATATAATGGGTTGCCAGAATCAGTTGTTGCCACTTTGTTTGTTAGTAAGTTCAAAGAGAGGTATGATAGATTGTGTGGATAAACTAGGTCTCCTGCAATGAATCTTCACACCCCATGGAGGTGCTCATACAATAATAATAATAATAATAAAATACATTTCAGGGTAGATTCATTAGCTTTCTGGTTGCCTGGAGAAATTGGAAGAAAGAATAGTGGTAGATGCATTAGAAGTAGTAAAGCTTTCACAAAAACTTGTATGGAAGGTCAGGATGAGTGCTAAAGGAATATGCAGAAGCAATGCTATGACTTGGGTGTTGCACTTGAGTCTCAGCACAATGCATGATTTCTAATCAATGGAAGGAGAGCAAGTTAATACCATTATGCAAGAGTGAAGACAGAAATGATGCAGCAAATTATACATCAATGATTATACACTAATGTACCCAATGTGTGTGATCATTAAGCGAGTGGAGTGTGGAATTGCTTTTGCAGTTGAGTGAATGTAGAGATCCAATGTGTCAAGTGAATGTGAGAACGAACACAAAATGTCTAAGATAGTACCATTAGTAATATATCAGAATTGGATAAAGCATAAGATGATTTATATATATGTGTGTGTGTGTGTAAAGAGATTATTTTTGGTGGAATTTCCCAAGTTAAGATATTTCAGAAAGGAAGTACATAAGTACATATCAATTTATATATCAATATATATATATATATTATTATTATTATTATTATTACTTGACACCTCCAGGGAGTCCCAGACTCATCGAGGGAGGGTACCTACTCTATAACTCTCCATCTCCACTACTCAATCCAACAACTACAGCGAACTGCATCATCTACACCAACATCATCTACTGCCCACCACCACTATTAGTATTTTCACAGACAATCACAAATATTCATACCCACAGCAGGATTCGAACCTGCAGCCTTTTGGCTGGAGAGCAGATACGCTAACCACTCGCCCAATCAGGCCAGCAAATATATATATATTTTATGAAAAATGTTTGGAGAGTTATGAATTAATGTAATGGGTTGCCAGAATCAGTTGTTGTAATATAACACATGAAGTTGCTCTTGATATTATGTGATATCATACAAATTTGCAAAACATTTTAGTAAGGAAGAAAGTATAAATATCAAGGTTTTATTATTTCAGCAAAATAACTTTTGTTTGCAGTTACTTTGTTTAGCACACATATATGTACACAGTTAACTGTGCATTGCAGAATATTATTAATAACAGTGTTTAAATTGCAATTACAAAATTTTACTGGGAGAGGCATTTTCATTTGGTACATTCCTGCCAACTAATGATCCTGCTGTAATCAAATAAAGGACAATAAAGAGAGTAGTGATGAGATTAATGTTGGAAAAGAAGTTCCCATATAGTCAGGTGAAACTATAGAACTTTTAGCTGAATGGTAATTTTTTAATGATATTTAATGTCATTCATCAAACGTGAATTCAATTGTGAGAGTTAAGGGGAGACAATTTTCTTTGAGCTCATATGTAAGTCTTATAATGGCCACATACCTGTAAGTGTTTTTTTGTACTTAAAAAGAATTTAACAGACATACAGAATATTATATTATACATTATTTACTAATTGTAACTAACTGTTCTACAGAGAACATCTCAGAAAGAAAAAGAGAATAACTTAAAATCCAGAATTGTATCTATTGTACATATACAAAGGTGGTCTGAAAAGTTCTTGGCCTTACAATGAAAAACCAATTTATAATTTCAAAATTATTTTTAATTTTTCAACATAATCTTCCTTAAAACTAGTACATTTATTCCAGTGAAGCTCCAGCACCATTATCCCATCCCTGCAGTGGTTTTCAGTAAAATTTGCAAAAATCAGTCAAGTTTGCAAAATACCTCTCTACAGCTGCAATCACCTCTTGATTCGAAGAAAAATGCTGACCAGCGAGGAAGAATTTTAGTTTTGGGAAGAGATAGAAGTCAGAGGAAGCTAAACCTGGGGAATAGGATGGATGTTCCAACAATTCATGGTGCAGATCCCTTAATTTTCCCATTGCCAAAACACCTTTGTGGGCAGGTGCATTGTCCTGATGAAAGATGATTTTTTTCTGCAAACCGGGTCTTTTCTCACGAATTTTTTCGTCTAGTCTGGTTAAAAGATCAGAATAATGTTCCCCGGTTATTGTTTTACCCTTTTCAAGATAATTAATAAACAATTTATCATTCCAAAACGCCGATGCCATGACCTTTCCTGCTGATGGAATCGACTTTGTCTTCTTTGGTGCTGAACAACCAGCTTCTGTCCACTGTTTTGACTGCTGTTTTGGATTCTGATCCAAAACAGCATGTTTGGATGTTTTGATGGTGTGTAATGTCTCATCCACAGTAATAAATCAACACACAAAATCAGTTTTATTCTTGTTGAAACACTATAAGCACTGTTCAGAGATTTTCAATCGAGTGCATTTTTGATCTGCTGTGACCAAGCATGGCACCTCTTGGGCAAAGCTTTTTCATATGCAATTCTTCATGTAAAATATATCCTACATGTTCTTTTAAAATGCCTATAGTCTCAGCCGTTTCACACACTTTGATTTGCAAGTCATCCAATACCATATTGTGCACTTGATCAATGATTTCTGGTGTTGTTACACTTTTTGGACGTCCGTCACACTGATCATCTTCAAGGCTGGTATGACCACATTTAAACTCGGCAGCCCATTTCTTAATTGTTGAAAATGAAGGAAAAGAGTTGCCCATAAACTTTTATTAACTTCGAATGAATTTCTTTTGCCATTAAACCTTCTTTTACAAAGAATTTTATAACTGCATGATACTCAATTTTATCCATTTCAAGGGATACAGATGTCGTGACGTTGTTCTCTTGATGTTCGAATCCGCCATCTTGTTAAAAGTCACTTTCATAAAATAAAAGAAAACTAATTGTAAATTGATCACTAATCTAAGGGTAGAGAAATTTCTATTATACTGTGCCACTCTATCCTTAGGTAAGTCTATATGAAATAGTAGGATCAATTCAAAGTTAGTAAGCAGTCTTCTCATTCATTCAGGCCGAAGTATTTATTTTCTCTCCTTGGGATTCCCGCTAGATTTGAATTTTTGTGAACGGTGCAGTAAAAAGAATTTCAGGCAAATACAACAGTTAGGTTAACAAATAAAGCATTTAATATAGGTCATATAACACTTACATAAATTTTGCTTCTAATTTTAAACAATAGAAATAAGTCAAACATTAAGTCAAGTCAATTACATTAGCACAATCTTCCAAGTCTTCACACAAACCTTCTTAACTTCTGGGTTGTAAAGTCTTTACACTTAAATGAATATAACTGAACATCCAATCTAATTAGTTTTCACACATTTTTCAGTCATGCTATAAGTTCAAAATATTACAGGATCTAATAGCTGAAAATATCTTTCAAACAATTCTTATCTCCAACTCTCAATCACGAAGGGTTTCACAGTAAAAGTTAATAATACACTATGATAGACCTTACCGGAAATGCTTCCTAGAACATCTATTAAGTTGTGAGCAAACTTCTGGAATTTATTTATCACACTTAAAGAATAAAAAACACATCTACAAAACTTATCCGCAGTTATACTTAGAGCACTATCAATTACGCTTCAGAATTCTTGACATCAATTACAGGGCACTTCAACTATCCTTATTACCACTCATAAATTAATTAAAACACTGTGAGGTTCTTCTTAGGGCAAATCGGAAATAAGCAGCAATACTAGATCAGCTGGGTTTATTCAGAATTCTTCCTTGAACGTCCAGCTTTTTATTTTATCCGATTGTAGCTTTAATTTCTCTCCTATTATTATTGCTGATTTCACTTTCAGCTAAGTATAAAATTCGTTGCGTTCTTGCTCACTTGTAAAAATTATCCACTTAACTCCTACCCTTAAGAACCTTTTATTTACTTCTACTTCTTTATTTTATCACCCTGCTTCCTTTCACTTCCAAGTTTCCGTCCCAACTCTTACTTTTTACCTATTTTTTTTTTATTATTCTCTCTTTAGCCCACGCTCTGTTCCACTCGCGCTCGTTTATTTCACGCGTCTCCATGACAACAGACAAACATAAACATTCTCGCCAATGTTAGATAAGGCTATACTACTACATTGAGTCATTACATACCGTTAAGCTTTATACACAAATAGGAATAATTAAAATATTTGCTTTTCAATAAATGCGTAGAAAATAAATATCAAGAAGGTGGTAAAATATTCTGGAGGTTGTTGATGAAGCTTAGAAATGGAGGAAAGAGTTCTGTAAAAGGAGTTAGATGACATGAAAATGGGAGAAAAAGATATCCTTGAAGTATAGAGCAATTATTTCGAAGAATTGCTAAAGGAAACCAGCAGTGATAGCATAGTGGTAAAAAACACTCAACAGGCACACGGTCAGGAATACATATCCATACTTGAAGTAGAAAAAGCCATCAAAGGCTTGAAATGTGGAAAGGCAGCAGGAGTAGATGATATTCGACCAGAAATGCTGAAGTATGGTGGTATAAGAGTCTTACAGTGGCTGCACTGCATTGTTCAGAAAGCCTGGACAGAGGGACGAATTCCCAATGATTGGAGTAGAGCTCTCATAGTACCCATACATAAAAAGGGAAATAAAACCGAATCTGAGAATTACAGAGGTATTTCCCTACTGAGTGTTCCTGGTAAGGTTCAAGTATACTTGAGAAACGGTTGAGAGGAATTATTATTATTATTATTATTATTATTACGGATATCTCCATGGAGTCAGTAGACTCATCGCGGGAGACCCAAACTAGCAAAACAATATCTGTCATATCTCTTCTTGAATTCATTTACAGACGAAGAGCTCACAACTAAGTCAGGCAATGAATTCCACTCATTCACCACCCTCCAGGCAAAAAACCTTGTTCTGACACCTTTGTTAACCACACTCTTCTTTAATTTCCAGAGATGACCTCTTGTTCTTCCATCACTATCACACAGCTGAAACATTTCCCCTGCATCAATCCTATAAAAACCTTTTAGTAATTTGAATGTTTCTATCATATCCCCTCTTCTTCGCCTATCAACCAATCTCTGCAATCCACAATCTCTCAATCTATCAATGTAGGGAGCATATTTTATATCACTCACCAACTTGGTCACTCTTCTCTGAACCCTCTCCACAGCCTCCTCATCTCCAAGGAATCCAGGTGACCAGACCTGAGCACAGTAATCCAAATGTGGAAGTATCAATGCTTTATAAAGGGGAATAATAACCTCTTTATCTCTGGATGTCAGTGTGTTCCTCAACAACCAAGTAATCCTATGTGCAATCTTGGACACCTTAGCAATGTGTCCTCTGAACTTCATCTCCCTATCTACCAATACCCCTAAGTCCCTAGCCTCATCAATCTCTTGGAGTACCTTTCCATCGATGTAGTACACAGCTGGTAATCTTTTAATCCCAAAATGCATGACTTTACACTTTTCACATTGAACTGACATCCATTTTCTTTTGCCCATTTTACCAGCTTATTTAAATCCTCCTGCAAACTTTCAACATCAGCTTGATTTTTTATTGCACTACACAACTTTGCATCATCAGCAAACAACTGAATATCTCCCTTTAAGCCATTTCCTATATCATTTATATACAAATTAAACAACATTGGCCCAAGCACAGAGCCCTGAGGCACACCACTGGTCACCTGCCTCATTCTGGACTCGGCTCCTCCATACACCACCTTATGGTATCTCTCCCTGAGCTATTCTCCTATCCATATCACCAATTTAATATCCATTCCCATCTGCTCCAATTTGCGTAACAGTGTTCTATGGGGAATCCTGCCAAAAGCCTTAGCAAAATCCAGAAGTACTACTGTGTAGCCAGTTCCTTTGTCCAACTCAGATGTTATTCTATTATGAATAGTTAATAGATTGCTAAGGCAGGATCTACCTTTAACAAAACCATGTTGGCCTCTATAGAGTATCATATCCTGATCCACCCATTCTTGAATTTTGTCTTTAACCAACTATTCCAATACTTTTACCACTACTCCTGAGATGGTGATTGGTCTGTAATTCAATACCGCAGTTTTAGAGCCACCCTTATGCAAAGGAACCACTTTGCCTAACTTCCACTCCCTAGGGACCATACCAGAGTTCAAACTTAAATTAAATATCCAGGTAAGAGGGGTTGACAATTCATTTGCACATTCACGCAACACCCGAGCTGATATTCCATCTAAGCCTACCGCAGTGTTTGCATTTAAGTTTTGCAATATATTTAATACCTCTGATTCTTTAGCTTCAATTCTCACATTAGGTATTGCTATAGGTATAGAGATATCCTCACTGGTGATAGACTTTTGAAAAGTGATCACTCAGTAACTCGACTATTACATCTGATTTTGTCACCTCAATACCATCAGCACCCACTAAGGTTATCCTTCCGAAGTCATTCTTCCTCTTACTTGCCACATAGCGGAAGAACTCTTTGGGATTACCCTTGATCTCTTTGGCTAAGGTCTTCTCATAATCTGATTTAGCTTTTCTTACTATGCTGGTAACCTTCCTAGCTTGAGCCTTGTACTGCTCATGGGTGTCCTGATCGCCTTTCTCCTTGTAAATTCTCCATAACATTTTCTTTTTTTGCAGTTCAAGCTTGATACTACTGCTCATCCATCTAATGCCTGCCTTGTTTGACCTCCTGACCATGGGCACACAATCTGATATTGCTTTCCTCAGATACCCGCTGATTTTATCCCAAGCACTGCTAACATCTTTCCCTTGCAATATGTTCTGCCATGGGATGGCTGCAAGCTCACTCCGAAGCTTGTTATAATTGCCTAACCTGTAGTTCCATACATACCCCTTCTTAATAGAAAAATCCACAGATTTTGCAACCTCCCAAGTCAATACCACATGATCGCTTTCACCAACTGGAGGTAACGAGGACACCTTACTTATGCATATAACCTCTGAACCAATAACCAGGTCCAACACTCTCACACCACGTGTCCCTTCAGTTACGTGCTGTTTCAAGTAATTATCTCGTAGAAGATGTATGAACTCCATTTCCGTTTTGCTACGTGATATTTCCTCCTTCCAATTGATATCATCATAATTAAAATCCCCCATAATAATCACTAAGCCTTCACTCATTGCACTAAGTTGCTGATGCATAAATTCAATATCTCCCCCCGTACTCCCTGGCCTATAGCAGCATCCAACTGTATATTTGGTTGTGTTGGTCACTATTTCGCACCAGACTGCCTCAAATGAACTCTCATTCACATGTCTATCATCATGATATACTACTTTCTTTGGCTGCAACACATCAGCTATCATCAACAGTACTCCTCCTCCTGTTCTATCTTCTCTATCCTCCCTGAAAATACTGTACCCATCACATTCAATTTCAGTGACCACATCTTCTGCTGACAGCCAAGTTTCACTAATGCCTACAACTTTTGGCGAGATTTCACTGACTAATGCCAAAAATTCTTCTCTCTTATTTCGAATGCTTCTAGCATTGGTATACAAAAATTGCAGATTCCCTCTAGATCTTGTACCGACTTTAGAACTGATATATAAGTCACTAACTACCGTAGTCCTATGCCGATTTTTATCCCCTCTCTTCTGCAATTTATTCTGCCTATAAGGATCAATAAATACACAATCAGTGCTAAAGTTTCTCTCTCTTACACTCAACCTTTTCAATATTAGTTTCCCTGCTCAATAACTTCAACCTGTTCAGAAAACAATAACTTCTTCAATCGCTTATGTCCTTCCATGTTAAGATGCAGTCCATCTCTAGCATACAACTGCCTTTTTCCTTCAAACACACTCCAAACATCAACAAACTCCAGAACTCTTTTTCTGCACATTCTTGCAATCATATCATTCATTATCAATGCTCGTCTACTTAACTCATAATTGTCAAAACGAGGCAGCACACACACTATTCTCCCATTGACACTTTTCCTCTTCACAATATCTAATAATGTTCTTAAATCTTTTCCTACCCGATTTATACTACCTCTCAGGTCATTTGTACCCACCATAACTATCATCTTGTCTGCTTCATGCCCTCTCTTTATTGCTAAAGCCACTCTTTCTATTGTCCCATCAGCCAAGCACTCCTCATGCATACCACTCTCCATACCCTTAATCATAGAATCACCATATATTTTACCACTCTTAACTTCATTCAAGTCCACACTCATGGACGCATTCTCTACACTATTCAGCATGACTCTCCCAGCTTCATTACTCAACTCTCTATTACTTACCCCCCCACTCTCACTACATCTCATTTCTTCTAGGCCACTTGTGGTTTTATTATGTTGACTCCCAACCACTCCCATACTATTTATTACTGAATCATTCACCAAAGACTCACCCATATGTAATCCTGTTCTAGTTACTTCAGCTAAAGTAATCTCTATAGTCCTAATTTCTCTGTTTAACACATTAAACTCAGCTTTAACTTCCAGTATCTCCTTACCGATCACTTCCACTTCCTCATGAAGAAGATGAAGGTCATTTTTCATTTTCATAAACTCCCGCCGAAGTTCTTCCGCTACGGTCCCGATGTCAGCTTCCATTCCTAAACGCTCCAGCCTATGCCGACACTTCTCACATACGTCGACATTTTCGTTCTTCTCATTTTGCCAGACCGACCACAGATCCTTCACATTTTTCGGAGCATACATGTAGCAGTTTCCGCAACGCATCCATTGCGAAAAATCTAACGCTGAGCCAGCCTTTCGTGTAGTAGTAGAAGTCCTGCGCGCCGCTGACGTACGTTTCTTGTTGGACGCCATCTTCACACGTTGATATAGTGAAACAAACGGCAGTGAAAACACAATATATACAACACAGTTCTAAACAATAATACCACTGAAGGACACTTGTTTCTAACCGATGCACAATTGCAGCACAATTTGTGACAAAAAGCCACACTATATTTAACTATAAAAACACGTTTTCTAGACTAGCTAAACTCGACCGCCACATTTACCAAGGACACTAGTGCCACCAAATCCAATGGATTATGGAAGAAAAGCTTGGTGAAAACAAGCTGGATTCAGACCAAATAGAGGCTGTCAGAATCAGATCTTCACTTTACGACAGATAGTTGAAAAATCATGGGATTTAACAAAGATCTGTATTTAAGTTTTGAAGATCTGGAAAAGGCATATGACAAGGTGCCAAGAGAGAAGTTATTCAATACACTACAATTATATGGTGTCCATGGGGCATTATATTAAGCAATACTTAGTCTCTATTTGAGTTGTAAGTCAGCAGTTAGAATTGAAGGAAGTACAGGAAGATGGTTTAATGATATATCTGGTGTTAGACAAGGATGTACATTATCCCCCCTGTTATTCATTATCTATATGGATCACATTATGAAGGAACATGGTATTAAACACGATATCAAAATTGGAGATGTTAATGACAGCTCTTTACTTTATGCAGACAATGTTATACTTCTAAATAAATCTGCTACAAGTTTGCAAGATTCCCTGACTAAATTGAATAACTGTTGTAATAGATATGGTATGAAGAAAAAGACAATGAAAATAGGCAGAATCGTTGAAAATGTCAACTGTGTTGTGAATGGAGAACGTGTGGAACAAGCAAAACATTTCAGCTACTTAGGCACGATTTTTAGTGAAGATGGTAAATTCAATATAGAAATAGACAACAGAATCAACAAAGCTGGTATGGTAGGAAGTCAAATGAATAAATTCATATGGAATAAGAGAGAAATTAGTTGAAACACTAAATTAGCTGTACACAAGACAGTGTTCAAACCAGTTTAAACTTATGGATCCGAGAGCTGGGTCAGAACTAAAACACTTGACCAAAGACTAGAGACCGCAGAGATGAGTGTCCTGAGAAAGATTAGATGCATGAACAGATATCATCAATGGCAATACCATATTAAAAACGAGGCTATTAGTAGAGAACTCGACATTGTCAGCATCCAGGAATGCGTTAGCAGTGCTAATCTCAGGTAGTATGGTCACGTAAACAGAATTGTCAAGGAAAGATTAGCAAAACGTGTTCTCTGCCTGGTTGGCAGGAAAATGACCCAGAAGAAGACAAAGATATAGGTGGACTGATACTGTACAAAGTGCCTTAGACGATAGAAATATAAGATCTGATAATGTTGGAGTCTTGACAAGTAACAGACTAATTTGGAGGAAAATTGTAGATAGGAAGTTAGTAATGATGTAAATTTTTCATGTAGTACTATCACATCCTGTACACCCCTTGAGGCTACATCACAGGAATTTGATGATGATGATGAACTTCACCTTTCTATCCACAATCACATCCAAGTCCCTAGGCTCCTATGTTTCCTGCAGTTCATTTCCATCAATATAGTACACAGCTTTCTAATCTTACACTTGGCCACATTAAACTGGCAGCCATTTACCTTTGCCTATACTAATAGTATGTTTATGCTTTCTTTCAAGATCTCTGCATCATCTTCATTTACCACTGCTCTTCCTAGTTTGGCATCATCAGCAAACAACTAAATATTTCCTGTGAAATCATTTCCTATATCATTTATATACAAATTAAACAACAGAGGGCCAAGTACTGAGCCCCTGTGGTACACCATTTGTCACGTGCTTTCTCCATAAATCACTCTCTCTCTCTCTCTGATATCTGTCCATCAGCTACTCTCTATCAAGATATTTGCGTCCAATTTATGCGATAGAGTTCTCTGTGGAATCCTGTCAAAATGCCTTTGCAAAGTCCGGCAATATCACTGAGTAGTCATTTCCCTTATCCAATTCCATTGTCACATTATTATAAAAAGTAACGAAAGTACTAAAGCAAAATCTACCATTCACAGCAGCATGCTGACCCTGCTATGGTATCATATTCCTATATACCAAGTCCTAAATTCTGTCTTTCACAAATTTTTTCAATACCTTAACCAGCACTCCTGAGATGCTGATTGGCCTATAATTTGCTACTTATCTCGGAATCTTTATGTAACGAGATTATTTTGCACCTTCCGCTTCTTTTGCCTTCCCACTACTGAGGCTTAAATTAAACAGTTTGGTCAGAGGAGTTGATATTCCCTTGCATATTCTTGTAATTAATACACAGGTTGATATGCCATCTAATTCCATGGCCGTGTTTCTATTGAGGTCCTGCAATATTTAAAACACCTCGATTTCTTCAACCTTTATTCTCCTATCATCTGACATCAGAGCCTCTGAGAGGAATTTTATTAGGGGACACAAAGTTTTGTTTGGGCCCCTTACCTTTACAAGATGTTGTTGCAGAAACACAAACCTTTCTGTTTCTGTCTACAGGAAACTTAATTAAGACCTAATGAGGAACGTACCTTTAGGAATTTCACTGTTGTACATAAGGATAGAACTGGAGATGGTCCAGCTCATGGAGGAGTAGCCATCCTAGTGGGCAGTCATACTTCTTTTCATCAGGTCCAACTTAATACTTCTCTGGAAGCGGTAGCGATTTGCTTCTCTGTGGGATTCCTTATTATAGTATGTTCAATTTATTTACCACCAAATGCTGACTTAAATGAAATTGAACTTGATAACCTTATCTCGCAACTGCCTGAACCCATACTTTTGATGGGTGACTTTAACGGTCACAATACTCTATGGGGTAGTGCCAACACTAATAGATGAGGCCGAATCATTGAAAAAAATTCTTGATAATAATAATAACCTTTTCCTTCTAAATAATAAACTCAATACTTTCTTCCATATGCCTATCCGCTCATATTCCGCAATTGATCTTACAATCTGTTCCCCTTCCATTCTTCCACTGCTCATGTGGGACGTTGAAGAGAACATATATAGAAGTGATCACTTTCCTGTTCTTTGTGCAATGTCTTCACAGGAACCATGTTCACCCACACGGATACCTGTATGGAAAATGGACTAGGCTGACTGGAACACTTTCTCTCATCTTGCAAAATTTAATGCTGATGCCATCAGTCAAACACCTATCAATGAAGCTGTAAAATATATAACAGAATGCATTGTCCAAGCAGCAACAACCTCCATCCCAAAAACATCATCTCGATTTCCAGTCTATCCAAAGCCTTGGTGGAACCCAGAATGTCAGGCAGCCAAAAAGATCAACACAGAGCATAGAGCATATTTCGTAGATACCCTACCACATCAAATTTAATAACTTTCAAGCATGCTCGAGCCAAAGCACGTTTTGTAAGATGTCAGAGTCAAAAACAATCATGGATCCAATTTACTACATCAATTAATCAAATGACCAGTCCAAAAACTGTATGGGATAAAATCCGGAAAATGAAAGGCAGATATAGTATACATTGTTTGTCCACCTTAGACAAGAACACTTCCAGATGCAAGAACATCTGGAAGTGTTCTTGCAGATACTTTGGGAGAAACATTTGCTAAAATCTCAGCAACAGCTTCATATTCTCCAGAATTTTTAAATACCAAAAGAGCAGCAAGAGAAACAAAGGCTTAATTTTTCTATCAATATTCTTCAGCCATATAATTAGCCATTTGTCATGGAGGAACTAAAAAGAGCTCTCCTACAATCTCACCCTAGTGCAGTAGGACCTGATTACATCCATTATGAAATAACAAAACATCTACCATCATCTTCTATAAATCTTCTTCTCTTATTATACAATAGAATACTTGCAGAGGAAGAGTTTCCAAATTCTTGGCATAAGTCAATTGTCATTGCTATCCCAAAACCAGGAAAAGATCCAACACAAGCAAATAATTATTGACCCATTGCTCTGACCAGCTGTCTTTGTAAGATACTAGAGAAAATGGTTAATGCTAGGTATTTAGGTATCTGGTATTTAGAAAGCAACAGTCTTCTTTCCAATACACAATGTGGTTTCCGTAGACATCGATCAACTTTAGACCATTTAGTTTGGTTAGAAACTTGTATAAGAGATGCATTTCTGAAGCGAGAACATTTCGTCTCTGTTTTTTTTGCAATGGAAAAAGCTTATGACACAACCTAGAGATATGCATATTAAAAGACCTCTATAACCTAGATCTCAAAGGACACCTCCCTATATTTATTAAAAACTTTCTGTCCAGGCGAACTTTCCAAGTCAGAGTGGGAAATATGCTTTCTCGACCATATCTTCAAGAACAAGGTGTCTCCTAAGGCTCTGGCTTAAGTGTATCCCTTTTTGCTATTAAAATCAATTCAATCATTGAACAGCTTCCTCCCACTGTACACAATGCTCTATATGTTGATGACTTCACAATTTACTGTCACTCACATAACATGAGGGTAATTGAAAGACAACTTCAGCAAGCAATTGATCATGTCTCTCTGTGGGTTCTTAATAATGGGTTTAAGTTTTCAACAGAAAAAAGTGTCTGTGTACACTTCTATCGAAAACGCACTCATCACCCAGATCCTGAACTAAGAATGGGACCCACTGTTATTCCAGTAACTACAGAAACCAAGTTCTTGGGACTCATTTTTGACAGAAAACTCACATTTCTAGCACACATTCGTCAACTAAGAGAAAAGTGCAAAAGAACTTTGAACTTCCTTTGCACTCTATCCTCTACTGGGTGGGGTACTGATCAAGCTTCATTGCTCCATTTTTATCGTGCACTTATACGTTCAAAGATGGATTATGGGTGCCAAGTCTATGGTTCGGCAAGACAGAGTAACCTACGATGGTTGGATTCCATCCATCATCAGGGTATACGGATAGCTACTGGTGCATTTCACACCTCACCCACTCCAAGTCTCTATGTAGAAGCAAATGAACTGGCTCTATCACTTTGACGGAAACAGTTGTCTCTTAATTACACCCTAAAAATAAAATCTCTTCCAGATCATCCTACATGGAATAGTATCTTCTCTCTGCATTGGGAAGCTCAATATCACACACATCAAACTGCTATACATCCTTTTGGTATGCATATTAAAAAAACTGTGCAAGCTGTTATTCTAAATGTTGACAACATTAGCTACACTAAACATAACAGCATTCCTCCACAGGAGATTTGCAACCTCTCACTTTGTCAGCTACAGAAATCTTATACCCCATCATCCATTTACCTGCAATTGTTTAATGCACACATAGAGCAGCACACACTGATTTCTTACCCATCTATACTGATGGTTCAAGAACTAACACATCTGTTGGCTGTGCTGCTGTGTTTCCTGACATTATCATCTCAAATCAGATCCCACCTGACTGCAGTAATTATACAGCAGAGTTACATGCCATTCAGCTTGCACTTGTGCATATAAAAGAAAACTGCTACCAAAAGTGTATAATTTATACAGATTCATTGAGCTCTTTACAGGCTATCTCCTCTCCTATGTATAATCCTCATCCAGTACTTTATGAAGTGCTACACCTGCTTCACAAAATGAAAATCCTTAATTTTGATGTTCAGTTCTGCTGGATTCCCAGCCACATCGGAATCAAAGGAAATGAGGCTGCAGATGCAGCTGATAAATCAACCCATACCTTCTCTACATACCATTTGACAGTTCCATATACAGACAACTAATAAGATCAAAGCTAATTGCTCAGTGGGAGTTAACATGGCAAGAAACATCAACAAACAAATTATATAACATTAAACCTGAAATTAAACACTGGCATTCTAGTCAACGTACAAAGAGAAGGGAGGAGGTTGTCCTTGCTAGGCTCCGCATAGGTCACAGTCATGAGAGCTGATGACCCCCCCCCTCCTATGTGAAAAATGCAACACACATCTCACTATTCATCATATTCTGGTAGATTGTTAAAAATTTACACGAGAGAGGAATGAAACTTTCACCTATCTAACCAAGCCATATACACTCAGGGAAATGCTAGCAGACTCAGGCAAATTGTATGATGTTTTTAATTTTTTAGAAAGAATTAATTTGTACAAACACATTTGACCATAAATTTATTTATATGTAAATACTTTTTTTTTTGCTTAACTTAACTTTAATACATATATATTATTCATTAGGTTAAATCTGACCAATTATGTATTACCATGGGCCTTGATCTTGTATATTTGTATCACCCAGCTGTAAGTTTGTTAATATGTAAATACCATAATGGTAAACTTAAATTTTATGCATCAATGCTGTATAATAATTCCTTTCTGACTCTTTAAGTATTTGTATAATAATGTTTGTTGTAATCTTACTAGATGTAGACACTGCTTTCCTTGACTTGTTTTGTATATACATATGTTAACCTATAGTTATCTATTTATGTACTGCTGAAACCTCTGCAGTAATTTTGTTTATATGTAGATACTGCATCACTTAACATACATTTTGTGTATGCATCTTATTTACTACTTTATTTTTTGAATAATCATGTAGTGCTGTGGAACATCTTACCTATTTGTGTACTTTCTAGTAATTCTGTTTACATGTATCCTAAATTCTGTTTCTACTGCATTGCTAAATTTAATTTTTATCCATGCATATTGTATAATAATCCCTTTTTGCCTATTTTTGTACTGCTATAAAGGCATCTATTATAATTTTACATATATGTAGATACTGCATTCCTTGGCTTAGTGTTTCATATATTATGTATTAACTTATATTGTTAACAATTTTTGCACTACTGTAATAATCTCTGATCTTGTGTGTTGCTGTGCCCTCTGCAGCAGTTCTGTTTACCTAGAGATGCTGCTTTGTGAAACTAGATTCTTGTAGAGACATATTGTTTACAATTTTCTGTAAATGCTAATGTTGTAACCTTTAATATGGCACAGTATGACCTTTGTAGTTTTTGTGCCAAATAAACTATAAACCAACCAATCCTTACTATACCGATCACACTTCTTGTCTGTGCCCTGTACTGCTCATGGGCATGCTGATCACCTTCTTTCTTTATAATCCCTTCACAACCTTTTCTTTGTGTGCAACTACTGCATAATGAAACTATTAATCCATCTAACTCCTATCAGATTTATCCTTCTGACTCTAGGTATACAATCAGACACTACTTTCTTCGAACACCCCTTGACAACCCCCCCCCCTCATACATCAACATCGCTCTCTTTCTCTCTGTCTTCTACAAATTCCTATGCCATGGTTCTGCTGAAAGCTGATTCTTCAGCTTGTCATAATCACCTGCTTTGTAATTCCACATATATCCCTTAACAGAAAGTTCTGCATGTCTGGTAATCTCCAAGGTCAAAGCTACATGATGACTTTCTCCAAGTGGAGGCAGCTTAGTTAGATTGGTTAGTGTGACATTCTTGGATGCAATGATTAGATCTAGCATTCTTGAACCTTATGTCCCTTCCAGTACATGTTGCCTCAGGTTATCTCTCAGCAGCTGCATAAATTACATTTCCTTCCCTGCCTGTAACCAGGATTTCTTTTGGCTCCCTCCTCCACCTCCTCCCAATCTATGTCCTTCTAGTTTAAATTCCACATAATAATTACTTGACCTATACTCATTGTGCTAATTTTTTTGCTAATGCTAATGCTCTAGCAACTCTTTCATGTCGTCTTGCATACCACACTTGTTACTTTGCTAAATCATTTGTACCAGCTAAAATTAAAATAAACATATCTTTCATCTTACTCTCTGCATCCTGACAGTATCACTGACGTCCTTAACCTTAGCTCCAGGAACACTCAGTTTTGTCATGCTCTTCTCAACGACTCCTCGTATCAATGAATTGCCATACAAAATCCAATCATTATTTTCATACTTTCATTCTTCCATGTTCTGCTTTCTCTCCCCTTTCGCTTCTGTGTCTACCATCTACCAGATGTTTCTCCAACCAAGCAATTTCACATTTTGTTCTGTTAAGAACTCCATGTAAGTGTGCTATCTTTTCCATTACCATCTGGTAATTCTCTTCATTTTCCACCATGTCATTTGTGCAGTCACTCATACCACTTGCAACACTAACTACTCCAATTGCATTATCAGGCATTTTGTCTTTCAACTCACTGCTCTTCTTAATCTTCTTAATCTCTGCACACTTCTGCCTTTCACTCATGAAACACTTTTGCTAAACATATTCTCCAGTTTCATTCTCCTTCCATAAATCTCTTGTTCTGTGAAGGCCATTACATTTCACACATTCTGCAGTGAACATAATCATGTATGTTAAAATTGCCTGCCATTGTTTTGTGCAGTGGTGCCATGAGCACCACTGCACAAAAAAAATACTGAATCTTTAAAAATCAGAAAATTCAGCACTCTATCCATATAGTAAACCAAACAAACACTCATAAATAGAATGATGCATTGTTAAATAATTCCATAAAGAACTTATCTTTTGGCAACAAAATCCACATCTTTTGCCCCTCTTGTGGGCGATTCATTTATCTAGTGCTTTACTTTTGTAGACACTTGCATATGCTTGATAATTATGAACTGGACAAACACAAAATCATTCTTTCCTCATAATTGTTTCCACGATAATGTCCATTTCCATTATTAACACAGATACATAACAATGTTACTCTTACACACAGATTCTTACCATTCCTCACATCATAATTTAGTTTCCCTGACTCTGCATTAGGTCTTATACCAATTAATAATTTTTCAAGACTCCTTCTTGAGGCAAACTGGCCCACTCCACCTTCAGAGTAAGGATAATATTATTATTATCATCACCGTCTGACCTTCATGAGTCAAGAGACTCATTGTGGGAGGTACACACACTATTGCACACAATACTCATCCAACGGCGCTGTAAACTGATTCAATGTGTCTACATTTGCAACACACTCAGGCAATGCATTCCACTTACCAACCACTCTTCATGCAAAGAACCTGCTCCTCACTCCTTGTTTGTTTTTTGGAGGGGAATTCTGAGCAGCAATGCACATCTCTATCTCTCTCTATTGTCCCATGTGTTTTATGGAGTTGAGATCTGGGGAGCTTGCTGACCACTTGATTTGATTAATATCCTCAGACCCCAGAAGTATCCCACTGCTCAAGTAAGATGTGGTGTGGTATTGCAATCCATAAAAATGAATTCTTCGCCTACAGCACCATGGATAAAGGATAATGGTCATCAATGTTGCAAAATGTAAGGCTATGAACTTGGGGATTAAAAGCATATATATTGTGTATCACATTGATGGTACTGGATTAGAGAAAACTGATGATGCTAAGGTTCGGAGTTAATAATGGACAGAGAAATGAAGTTTAGAGTGCATGTTGCAAAAGTTGGCAAGACAACTCAAAGGATTACTTGGAAAAAGAACAACCAAATAAAGATAGGAAAGTTATTATATCTCTTTACAAGGTTATAATTTGGCTGCATCTTGATGCTGTGCACAGATATGGTCACCTTGGTTTTTTTTTGGAGGGAGGGATCAGGAGGTGGTGGAGAGGATGCACAGATGAGTGGCTGAGCTGGTGATAGGTTTAATGGTACAAGGACAGCTATTGTCATAATGTGTTAGTACATAGGGTGATAAATAAGAGACATAAACAGGTATAAAAATCAGTATATAAAAATAAATAAATGTAAAAGATGTGTAGAAATACGTAAAAAGAGTACAAAAATAAGTGTAGAAAAATTCATAAAAACATTTATAAAAAATCAGGTATCAAAAGTGCATGCACACACACACACACTAAGTTAAACTAATGACAGTAATATGTGCATAATCTATATATGATGGTATATATGAATACATTCTAAAAATTAAAAAACGGGGGTGAGTGACACTTGTTCAGTCTGATAAAGTTGACCAGCATGTACAGGTTTATGAATGCAACTAAAATAATGACTCTGCTGGTTGATGAAATGAGGATAGTCAATTAAAATATGAATGATGGTTATTCTGGCAGCACAGAATGTGGAACTGAGCAAGAACGACTTCCTTTTTATGGTCCTGCATAGACTACACCATCCCAATTTGATTTCAGCCTTGATTTGGAGCTTATCACAGGTCTGTCTCTATTCCATAATGACTGCCACTAGTATAAGAGTTTCTGTCTGATGATCTGCTAGTGATCAGTGTATAGGACAGATAGATGGTGGAAGCTTGAGAAACAAGCTAACCTAGCTGAACTAACTGCAGTCTCATTTCCCTTAATCCCAATGTGGCTAGGAATCCAACTGAAGCATACATCCAACTGTAACTTCTGCAACTGAGAGGATGTGTTGGATTCAAGAGAGTCCTGGATGTTTCTGAAGCTCTGAATATTTTATTCACTGCAGAGAATTTTTAGAATCTACATATATATAATGTATCACTTTTGTAGCACTGCAGTCTTATGTGGTAAAAAGTGTGCTATATCACATAAGTTCAGCCGTGAAGGTGTTACATTTCATTGGGATTTGAGCAGATATTATGCTATCTGGGGAAGAAAATAGAACATAGCACTAGATCATCTGATTTTGAATCATCTGTGAAGTTAGGCAGAGAAGACAACAGGAGGGATGGAATGTTTGGGTAGTTTGCAGAAAATACAGTAATATACAAGTGCATGGTGGTATGTATGAATGTAACGGCAGTAGTGTATTTAGTGGCATCTATGCTACGTTGTCTAGATCCAATATTTATAGGTAAGATGGGCATTGTGTGTATAAAGGTTAGTGTGGGTCTCTTGCTACGAGTATTCTGACTGCATGTAGATATTCAAATAATAATAACAACAACAATAATAAAATGTTCTAGCATCTATCAGACCAGAATATGTCTATCTGATTTGAAGAAAGAATGTGTATTATTCTTTGGTCACTATATAGCAGAGTCAGCAAACTTCTGAGAAGGGTTGTAGAGTAAATATCGTGGAATTTATGGGCCAAGAAGTAAAACTGAAGGTAATATGCACTTATATTTGAGAAAAAAAAAAAAAAACTTACACAATTTTATATTAACAAAATACAGAATATTATTGTGCACAATACTTCTCACTAATTTCCCCAGGTTCTGGGAAAATTAGTGAGAAGTATATGCAATTCTTTTTTAGGGTTCAAAAACCTAACTAGGGTTCAAATTTAGTGTTCCCAATCATCAAAACTGATTGCAAATGTTCATCAAATAAGGCTAATCTGTTAACAATATTTTGCATATTCCATCTTTAGAAATGTCTTTTAACATGATGAATATTGGTACAAATATGTACCAATATTCACTAACATAAACTCATGATACATATGACTAAGAAGCCCATAGCATTTAAAACACTGTCAAGTTTCCACTGAGTGCAAGTGGCATTGGTGGCTGCATGTGGCAATGAGAGTGAAACATATGCAAACAAATGGATATAGGTGTATCATATTAAATACCAAAACAATAATTTAATGATTCTGTCATTTTTATTTAAAAACCATCCTTAGCTCATGGGCCATATAATAACAGGCTGGAAGCCAGATCCAGCACATGGACTGCAATTTGCTGACCCCTGCTCTATTCCACACCTTTGTAAAATTTGATGCAGTAAGAATTTTTTTTCTTAACTTTGCATTGACTTTTACAGAGGTCACAAACATTGTATATAGAAGGAGATTATAATTTTAATGCTGATTGTGGAATTTTGTTATTACGAATTTTGTATATAAGGGTTATATTAACTGTAGTTATAATTTTTTGGTGATTTGAAAAACCATACATGTATGTATTGAAATGGCAGGAATGTTAAGCTGTGTATTTCAAAGCCAATGCCTTAGAAAGCAATCTGTCATTTTAGTGGTTCCAATTCGAAAGAAAGAGCTTAGAAGCCTTATTTGGAAATTGTAAAGTGCCTTGAATTGCTCAAAGCTTAACCTAATGCGTGTCCCAAGGACAGTGCAACAACAGGCGGCGAACAACTAAGGATATCTCACGTATAGTGAATAATATTGTTTTTGTGTGTTCTGGGGGAAACAAAAGTAAACAACAACCCGAAGGTCACATCCCCCTTTTTGCACGGAATGCTAGGGGATTCTCAGCCCTTATTCCAGGGACAGCAAGAGGGAGTATAAGAAAGAACACAGAAGTATTCAAGAGGCTCTTTATCCAGGTATCCAGAGGCAGGAGAATGAGTATGTAGCAGGTGGAGACAGTATGCAGCAGTGCAGCAGCTGTATGCCGGCATGCATAGGTAGAAATAGGGAAGGAAGCAAGTATGCAGAAATGCAGAAGGAAAAGTAGTCTCCTCTCATAGTGTCTTGGAATCCAGTATCGCAGGTCCATTCGACGTCCGAAGAGAAGTAAGGAATTGTCTAGGGAGAAGCCGAACTGTAATATGCATAACGCCCAGGAATCCTTCAAGCTGCGACGGCGCTAAAGGAAAGAAGTCCACACGAATGTTAAAAGCCCAGGACAGAAAAGCAGTATCTGTAAGATATGATCCAATCCCCCTGAAAATTCTATGATATGATGGAGCTAACGAAAAGGAAACCAGCACGAGAAGCCAGTAGAACCAGATAAGAGACGAAAGAGCCAGTTCAGATAATTATGTCATGAGAAGAATTGTGAGTACAACCTTGAAGAAATTATATATTCGGCGGGACACATATAAAGTTAAATTGTGATAATTTGCCCTGGACTATGAGGTTACAAAAATACTGGTAGTGATTTAGATATAGCATACTTGTTGTTTGAAGTATATATACACACATACATGACTACTACTATTAACTCGGGGTTGGGATATGTTCATTTTTAATATTAACTGACTTAAAACCCGAGAATTATAACAAAATGAGATTTATTTGAAAATGCAACATGCTTCGTCGAGATTGACTTCATCAGGTGTTAAGAACATAGAAAGATATTAAAAGATACTGAAAATAACATTAAGACACTCTAAAGCTATACAATTATAAAGTTATAATATTCGACTATGAATTACAGTTATTATGAATTTAAGCTATAGTCCGTGTTAAAGTTCTATTGTTGTACACTTGTGCGTGTGTGGAACCACGCGATCTCCAGTATCTGATAGTAGAGCTGAAAGAGTCAGGCAAATTATAGCTGAGATTATTGTTCATATGAAGCGGGTCCAAGGTGATTTCTTTTGACTCCACAATGTGGCATTCCACCTCATCATGGCAAATGTGTAGGTTTGAAGTTATCGTCCAATTTACTTCATGTTGGCGGCTTTCGTTGTTCGTGTTTATTGAAAACAGGACATGGCTCGACAGAGAAGTTGCTCTGGTTCTCTTATAAGCAATGTCTCAGACTATAGCTCAAGTTCATAATAACTGTAATTCACAGTCGAATATTATAACTTTATAATTGTATAGCTTTAGAGTGTCTTAATGTTATTTTCAGTGTCTTTTAATATCTTTCTATGTTCTTAACGCCTGATGAAGTCAATCTCGACGAAACATGTTGCGTTTTCAAATAAATCTAATTTTGTTATAATTCTCGGGTTTTAAGTCAGTTAATATTAAAAATGAATATATATATATTGAAAATGAATATATATATATTGAAAATGAATATATATATATATATATATATATATATATATATATATATAAAGTTAAATTGTGATAATTTGTCCAGGACTAAGAGGCTAAAGAGCAGTTGATATAAATTAAATATGAGAAACTTGTTGAGTGAAATATATGCATATTGCTTGAACATTTTAGTTCTAGGATGCGAATATCGATTCTTATATGATAGTATTGCTGCATGTTTATTATATATGTACAATGTATGAGATTATAATTCTTAGCAGCAGAATGAACGAAGTTATAGATAGATATTTGTTAATATTGCTGTGTATTTTAATGTGAGTATATTGCATGAGATTATAATTCTTGACTTTTAATTTTCTGAAGAGCCAATTCATTGAAAAAACTGTATTAATGTATCCTAGTTTAACCCCTTAACTGCTACGGTTGAGTTAACTCGATTTGACCTTTCAATGTGTAATACTCATTTAATTTAGTTTGTGAAAGCATTTGAATTGAGTGGGCTTATAGTGCCATCTCTTAGGATTAGAAGGAACTAATTTTCAAGCTTCTGTCTGCTTTGTGGTGCTATCTTCGTAAAAAATTGTGAGACCATGCACAATGTTATCAGAGCCGTCCTTGACAACAGGAGCCAGGCGATCACGATGCAGTGATTCCTGAGTTAGTAAAAATGGCTTCGACAAGCAGACAGCAGCATTCTCTTACTGAGGTGGAATTAGTAGAAGTATTAGATGATATTTATTTTTTAGAAAATAGTGATATTGAAAGTTTAGATAATGAACCACCAGCACCAGTGCATCCGCAAAAACGAAATTGCCCTGACGCTTCATTGTTTCAATGGTGCGATACAAATTTTCGTCCAACAGTTCACCAATTCAATAATGATAATTCAGGTATTTCAGCAATTATAGATGATGGTTCAACTGTTTTTGATTTTTTCAAACTATTTCCCCCCCTTCATATAATGCAACATATTGCTTATGAAACAAATAAATATTATGTATTTTTGACTCAGAAACTACCACCAGCACCCCAATCTCGTTTGCAAAAATGGAAAAATACTACCCCAGAGGAATTATATAGATTTTTTGGAATCATAATGCTTGGCTAGGGTAAAAAAACTAACAATCGCAGAATATTGGTCCAAGGATCCCCTCATAGCTACTCCACAGTTTCACAATTATAAAATATTTTATAATTGTGAAAATAACTCAGCAAGGACGGTCATACTACTCATTTAGTATCTCAGCAAGGAGGGTCATACTAGTCATTTAGTATCTCAGCAGTTAAACGGTTAATAAATATGTTTGTTATGCTAAAGAATGTGTATTCACTGATCCTTAATCCAATGCACTGTTCCCAAATAAAATGCGAACCTGTGTGCAAAGAAAATTAAGAGTAGCCACGACTGTCAATAAAGCCTGAGATAGATTTAGAGAGATACTTCAGGTGATCTTAATTATGTTTAGTAACCTTAAAGGGGAATCTTGGTGGTGCAGTCGTAACATTAAATAAATTTTCCAAGGGTTTCCAAGGTATTAGATACTATAATAACCTGTAGTAACTTAGGTAAAAGTGTAAAGAGAAAAGTTAGAATAGAGTACAGAGAAGTAAAGCAAGTAAAGTACATAAACAGAGTAAAGTAAAATAAAGAATAGAGGAAGTTAAAACAAAGATGAATTAGGGAAGGATAACAATAATTGATAAAGACAGCAGAATCAAGAAGAATAGATAAAAGTAAAGTAAAAGTATAAGATATACAAATGGCTCAAACCCCCCCCCCCCCCCATTTTACAGCTTTTCAATGGTTTAAGGTCTAATCAAAATGTGTTCTGCACCATGTAAGTGAACCTGAACACTGTTTGTGATAATGTTTAGCAAACTTTGCATGGCAAATGAGGCTGTGGAGTTTAGTGTTCTGGTACTGCCTCAATGAGAGAATCTACAGAGCACTATCAGTTTATGCCAAATGAGTATCCAGGCATTAAAATGAAGAGTACATAACGTGTATGAATTTAGTTGATTCTTGGGTGTTTCTTTTTAGTGTAGCATTTTGATCATTCAATAACATCAGCTACAGTTTGTTTCGGATGCTCTGATTATGCTAGAGTAACATAAACTTTCAATATAGCAGCCTATGAGAATACACCTCAAGGAAGTTTGTTAAATTAAAACAATGTCTCACTACTGCATTGTATACAACTACAGTCACTTAGTATGAATCCCTTTTCTTCGTATCTTGTGGAACCATGTCATTTGTCAGTGCTTTGTACTGAAGAGAACAAATTAATCTGAACAAGCTAAATTTTTGTGAAGTTTTTGGTTTCATTTTGTTTCAGTTCACAATCATTTTGGTTTTGGTTTACTATTTCCAGTTTTTGTTTTTGTTCACAATTTTGCTTGAGTGCTGTGTGTTTTAACTGTCTCTATGATGTTTATTACTGGTGTGTTTTTAATAGTGTAAACAAGTTGACATTCATAGTGCTTTATTCATTTTGTGTAGCTATAAAATGGACATGTCTCCAAGAAAGCATTCAAAAATATGTACTCTTTCTCAGCACACAATCATGACTCAAAGACAAATTGCTAATGAGTATGGTGTTGGTTTGGGTAATGTTAATTCAATTTTAAAGAGGTTTAGGGAGACAGGTACCTTTTCTCCTGTGAGAAAAAGAAAATGTGGCTGAAAAAGGAAAACTACACTTATTCAAGATTGTTTGAATAAGTGTAGTTTTGAACACGATTCAAAGGAAGACTTCTATTATTTTTAAATAAAATTTACTCAACTGGTATCCCCCCCCCCCCCAATAGAATGGAAAAAAGCAACAGGTGATTCCTATCTTTAAAAAAGGTAATAGAGATGACCCTAAAAACTATAGAGGTATCAGTATACTAAATTCCTGTTGCAAAATATATAGCAGAATCTTAAATAGCAAACTAATGAAATATTCCGAAAACTTTATTCTAGAGGTACAAAATGGATTTAGAAAAAGGACGATCATGTATAGACCCAGCCTTCTGCCTAAAATTAATAATAGAGAAAAGAAGAGAATATAATTTAGAAACACATATTGCATTTATTGACTTTGAAAAAGCATTTGACAAAGTTAAAAGAAACATTATTTAACATATTAAAAGAAAGACAAATACCAAATAATATCCTAAAAGCTGTCACAAGTATATATGAAAATAATCAAATATAAATAAGATTAAATCACGAGCTATCATATACAAGAGAGATAAACCAAGGGGTCCGACAGGGATGTCCCCTCTCAGCAACTCTTTTTAATATCTACTTAAATGAAATAATAATAAAATGGAGTAAAAATTTACATCAAGGAATTAAACTTTCACCTACAGTTAACTTAAACACTCTCCTCTTTGCAGATGACCAAATAATAATTACAAATTCTGAAGATAACTTACAGAAAGCTATTTTAAATCTAAATGAGATATCCAAAGAATATGGTATGATAATATCAACGGAAAAATCAAAAACTTTGGCCTTTAAAGGACAAGATCCAGCAAGAACTAAAATAGTATTAGATAACAAGATCTTAGGACAGGTGAATTCATTTAACTACCTAGGATGTATGATCACATATGAAAATGAAAAAGATATAAACATAAAAATTGCAAAATATTTAAAAATAACAGGTGTAATTAACTCTATATTTAAACCACACCTAGTTCAAAAACAAACCAGGCTAAAAGTATACAATACATTAGCCTTACCGGTCTTAATGTATGGAAGCGAAATCTGGACAATAAAACAAAAAGACAAACAAAGATTAACAACAGCAGAAATGAAGTTTATGAGAAAAACTGCAAAGTATACCCTATTCGATCACAAAAGAAACGAAGATATTATGAAAGAATTAAACCAAGAACCAGTAATTGAAAAAATTAAAAAATATAAACATAAATAGATGGAACACGTTCAAAGAATGAAAACAGAAAGATTATCAAAACAATCCTTAAAGTAAAAGCCATTAGGAAAAAGAAAACCAGGACGTCCTCTTAAACGATTCAACGATGACTTCTAAGGCTGGAACAGGCCATACTAGGCCTAAATCCTTGATACGTATGATGATGATGATGATTCAAGATTGTTTACTAGTTAGGAAAAGCAAAATGAATTTAAGATTGTCTAGACTTAAATAGAGACTTGATAACTAGTGGTCTTAATAATTCTGATATGACAGTCTGTCGAAGATTGTCGGAAGCAGGGAGGACTGCTCGCAGACCAAAAAAGAAACAACTGTTGATGAAGGCTATCAGAAAAAGAGTTTCCAGTGAGCAAAATTGTACAAAACTTGGCCATTTCTTTGTCCTATGTTTGCAAATTAGCAGCTGAGAAGACTTCTCTCACCTACCTTCGACAAGATCCTAAACATCAGCTAAAAAGATGTTACAGAGTTGTTTTACAAATGACAATCCAGGATCACTGGTGCCTGTTGACTGTATGATGAAAAGTGGCCAATAAATAAAAATATTGGAGAAAAGAGTGGTCCCACAGATCCAGAAAGACAAAGAACTCATCTTCCAACAGGATCTTGCTCCATGCCACACTTCACAAAAAGTGCAAGAGTTCTTCAAAAATCACAACATCCATTTGCTTCAGTAACTCTGCTGACATTAACCCAACAGAAAATTTGTGGACCATAGTGAAAAGAGACTTGGAAAATTAAATTGTGATACAAAGGATAACTCTTCATATAATCCATTATAAAAGTATGGCTTCAAGATGCAGAAATAAGAAATATGTGTTCTACATTGGTAGAGTTCATGCCTAAGTGAATTAATGAACTTATCAGGAACAGAGGAGCAAATGTAAATCATTAGATAAAGTTGGAGTTTAACTTTTGTACTTATTTTCTTGCAGAATTAATATTTTTCTTTAAAATGTGAATGTTTGGATTAATTTGTTCGCTACTGTATTCAACAAAAATAGGGATGTATAACATTAGTGTATTTGACAATAGGTGTTATAATTGTTTCCGAATGTTTTTTACTATATAAAGTTCTTCATTGTAAAAAAAAAAAAAAAAAAAAAAAATCTAAAAAGGGCATACTTGCAGGGAGGATTAGAGTTGACATCACAAGTGCCTCCGTGTCGACAATTCACGTCTTGGCATGAAGTTGCAACAAAGGTCTCACAGTAAGTTCCCGCAAATCCTGGAGGACAAACACACAGATGGTTATTAGCACTTTCGGTTTTGGTAGGTATACATGTAGCACCATTACGACATCCACATTGATTCTGCTCACAACGTCGACCTTGAAAACCAGGAGGACATGAGCAGGCCGGCTTCTTAGAATTTCTAAGACAAGTTCCTGAAAGAAAAATACACATTAACTTAATTTTATGATTTCAGAGTTAAAATTTAGTCATATAAAATATTTTGGACATTGGTGTTCATTAGTCATGCTGGCCAGATTACAAATCCTTCAACAATGCTGAGCACCACTCCCACCAACCATGGAATTCAATGCATCTTCAGACATATTTCATTTCTTTGTTCCATGCTGTATAAAATGATAGGTAGATACCAAGATTGATCGACTGATTGATTGCTTGATGTTTTATGGCACAAGAACAGCAGTAGTCATAATGCACCAGTAAATGATCATAACAGTATACAAGTCATAAATAATAAAAATGATATAAATGGATATAGATAAAAATGAATATGAATGTAGTTCTAAAAAGAAAGGTGTACAGAAACAAACATAAATTAAGTATACAAAAAATAAGCAGGTGTGAAGCAATCTATTAAAAATTGTAAAACGTTCATTAAACATAAATAAAAAACTATAAGATATTAAAAGTATATACAAGAAAAAAAAGGAAATGGTATCTATATACAGTAAAATATGTTAATTTCACTTAAAAATTTAAAAACAAAAGAAACATTTTCTTATATAGTGAAACCTGTGGGGTATCCATAACTATAAAGTAACATGTATACAACATTACATAACTTTTTTATTATGTAAACATTTTGTTTTATTTATCATAAGACCTGCTGGCAAGTATGACAAGCTTAGGAGATTGCTTGGATCAGTGCCATGGCATGTACAACTGCAAGGGCTGGACGTCGATAGAGCATGGGAAATGGTCAAAGAGCATTTACAGGAGGTTATGGCTGATTGTATACCTAAGGTCCGAATAGTGAAACAAGTAGGGGTTAAATGGATGAATAACACCATTAAGCTTGAGCTGCAAAAAAAGAAACAACTATGGAGGGAATTTAAAGAAAGGGGTGACCTGCAGGCACACGAACGGTATAAAGTGCAGGCCAGAAGGGTAACAAGTGTAGTAAAAACAGCAAAAGCCGATTATGAAAGGAAACTAGCTATGCAAGCAAAAGAGAATCCCAAACAGTTCTTTCAATATGCTGCAAGCAAGAAAAAAACTGTACATGGCAAAATGATTTTAAGGAATGACGATGGTAAAGAGTTCACTGAACCAGTCGATATAGTGGAGTTACTGAGCGCGCACTTTGCAAAAGTATATCATCCAGGTGGTGACGTTGAAAAAATGAAGGAACCGTTAGTTTATACGGGAATTGTGATGAATGAAGTGGAGGTGAATAGTCTATTACAGAACCTTAATGTGAATACATCTGTGGGATTGGATGGTATACCGGCACAGGTCTTGCATGAAGCGGCTAATGAATTATCAGTGCCCTTGACCATGTTGTTTAATCTGAGTCTCGGGTCTGGCTTAGTCCCGAAGGCGTGGAAAGAGGGGACAATAGTTTCACTGCATAAAGGAGGATCCAAGACTATGGTTGCAAATTACCGACCGATCAGCATATCAAGAGTCGTTATCAAGGTCTTGGAGAAAGTAGTCAAGGAAAAAATACAGGAATGGATTGATGAAAATGAGATACTGTACAGAGGACAGCATGGCTTTGTGAAGGGTAGATCATGCCTCAGTAACTTGCTCAAGTTTTATAACAAGGTGACGGATGAACTGGATAAGGGAAATGGGTTTACAGTGATATTGCTGGACCTGGCAAAGGCGTTTGACAGGATACCACATGGAATTCTAATCCATAAACTACAACATATGGGAATGGATATAGAGTTGGTGAGATGGATAGCTGGGTGGTTGATGGAGAGATATCAAAGAGTAGTTTATTCAGGAGTAGAGTCCAAAAGACGGCCTGTGACTAGTGGTGTGCCACAGGGTTCTGTTCTTGGACCACTGCTGTTTAATCTGTTCATTAACGATATAGGGAAGGATCTAAGTGGAACAGTTCATTTGTTCGCTGATGATGCAAAGTTGGGTAGGGCGATAGTGAACGCAGAAGATGTCAAAGTCTTGCAAGATGACTTAGATAGATTGGAGTTCTGGACTAAGGAGAATGGATGTCAATTTAATGTGACAAAATGTACGGTTATGCATTTCGGAGTGAAAAGATTAGCAGCAGTATACCACATTGGTGGAACTGTGCTCCAAGAGATTGATGAGGCCAGGGACTTGGGAGTGTTGGTGGATAGGGAGATGAAGTTTAGGGGGCACATTGCGAAAGTAGCTAAATCAGCTCATCAACTCACTTGGTTGTTGAAAAATACCTTGACGAGCAGAGACAAGCAAGTTATTGTACCTCTGTACCGAGCCCTGATAAGACCTCATCTCGACTACTGTGCCCAGATTTGGTCACCTCGGTTCCTTCTTGATGGGGAGGAGGTGGAGAGGATCCAGAGGCGAGTGACTAAGATGATAGCAGGTCTATGGAATGAACCATATGAGAACAGGTTGAAGATTTGTGGGTTGCAGAAACTAGTTGATAGGCGGAAAAGGGGAGATATGATTGAGACATTCAAATTGCTAAAAGGATTCTATAGGATTAATTCAGATGATATTTTTGAGATCAGGACTGGGTGGTGGGAGAACTAGGGGACACCCATGGAAGCTGAGCAAGAGCATGGTTAGCCGGGGTGTTAGAGCCGGGTTCTTTACTTTTAGAGTAGTAAATGAATGGAATAAACTGCCAGAGTCTGTTGTGGGTGCTATGACAGTGAGCGAGTTCAAGGCAAGGTATGATAGATACTGTGAGAATGTTGAACAGTTGTGTGAACATGATGTTTAGGGCCTCCTTCGATGAGTCTAAGGACTCCTGGAGTAGCCCGTAGTAATAATAATAAAGACATCAGTACAATTTTCAAGCAACAATAGGAATTGAATTAAAAAGCAGTAGTGTGCATGCTTAGAATGGAATCTCTCTACATATACAATCATGTGTTCATGGCTTAAAACTAAACGGCTGAAATTAAAACTAATTAAATTAAAAAAAATAACAGCTAAATTTATTTAATACAATTGAGGATAACAATTTCCCAAACTTTTGGAATGAGCCAGCTGGTTTGATTAAGATTAGGTCTACGTGTATGAAGGTAAGGCTTGAGCACTTTCTTTATATAAATGTTCAAGTTTATATATAGATCTATGTCACGGCTTAGCTTTATTCCATTGGATCTTGGTTAGCATTTTCAATTCCATGTTGTGCAAGGCCAGATTTATGAGGTTTGAAAAGAAACATTTGTTGAGTCTGGTAAAATCTGAGTGTGTAAGGCTCAGACAGATTGTGAACATGGGTAAAAAAAACATGAAATGAAGGCAGTCAATTAAAATATCAATAATGGCATTACAAAACTCACACACAGGTATGTCATCATTCCTCAACAGGAAGGAAGGAGTGTGTGATATGACTATGCAGAGCTGAGCAAGAACAACTTCCTCGGTTCAAACCCTACAGACTAGACTGCCATAATTTAATTTTGGTTTTAATTTGGCAGAGCTTATTATTAGTCTCTCTGTTCCAAGATGACTGCTGATAATCAGTGTGTGAGAGAGGCAAATGGTGGACACTTGAGAAATGAGCTAACTTAGTTGCTTGGAATCCATCAAAAGGGTATGTACATCTAAGTATAGAGTCTATAACTGAGAGAACAGGTGTTGGATTCGAGAGAGCCCTGGATGTTTCTGTAGATCTAGACATTTTATTTTATGAAGAAAATCATGTAATTCTGAATATATTATGCACCTCTAGTAGCAATGCAGTCTGATGTATTCAATTAAAGCTCTATTCTTTTCAATATGTCAACTCATGGTATTTCATTATTGAAACAAAGATGCCACTATGTCCTTGATTTTGTATGTCAGGGTAGACAGGCACAAAAAAAAAAAAAAAATAGCGAATTTCCTTCTGTGTGCCTGAAAGAGCTGCTGGTAGACAATGAGATGAGCGAAATATTTTGGTAGCTTAAAGAAAGAAAAGCTGCATAATGGTATGCATGAATGCCACAGTGGTAGTATATTTAGTGACATCTGTACTATGTTGTCTACACTCCAATACTTAAAGCTTGTCAGAGAACCTTTTGTTCACAAAGCAAAGGATTGCATGGCAGTCTGATGAGTGCTGTTTAGATTCTTCAACTGTGGACAAAAAAACAGTTGGACACATGGTATGGAAGGAATTTTATTTCTGTACTGTATTAAGGAGACAGCTGTTGACCTTAAAGCAGCATTTGCCTTTTTCTGCAGACTAGGGATCAGTGAAATTTGAAATGCTCCAGTTGCAATTCTTAGGACTTGACAGGGGATAGAGAGCAAATCTTCTTCCAGAGTGCAGAGCACTCTCTCCGGAAGAAGCACTACTCTTGGAACCAGTAATTGTATTTCAACTTCATCAGTGCACAATGCAGATGGAGCAAAGAACACCTGTCTACACACACCAAGAGGAATGATGGGGTACAAAGAATGTTCATTACTTTAGGACTCTTGTCTTGTAACTGGCATATGTGAGAAAGAAAACTAAGTTTATTGTTAAATATAAGCCTTAGGAATTTGTCTTCTGGTACACCTGGAATTAAGATTTGACCTCATCTGTGTTCTAGGTCAAGATGAATGCCACATCTGCAAAAATGCACACACTGTCTTCTGCTGGGAAAATCTGAACCAACTGCAAGTGCCCATTTTGAAAGATAGTCAATGGCTTGCTGCAACAGTATTTCTATTACATTTGTTTTACATTAATGACAGAAGATAGTGAAATCCTCTACACAGAGGGCATTATTTACTACTACTACAGGCAGTTGTTCTGTTATCCATGTCACTTTGATTGCAAAAAGCCTTACACTTAATACTGAACATTGTGAGACTCCTTCCTCTTGGGTATATGGTCAGGAGAAAGTACTGGACTTGGAAGATTTGGTGGGATAGAAAAATTCTTTATAAAAAGAGGGAGATAATCTCTGAGACACAAGACTTTAGTGCACAAATCAAGTGACACCACTAGAAGCCACCATAGAGACCAGTATGGAGGTACAGCATAGGAAATGTGCAAAGACCCTTGCAGTCAAATATATGTCCAACAGAACCTTCCACATCCACTTCACTAACACCTGTGGCCTCAACTCCAACCTTGATAGTGTCCACTACTATCTTCAGTCCACTAAACCACACCTACTCTTTTTAGTAAAAATTCAAATCTCACCTACCCCCAGAATTATCCATCTGAACCTTCCAAATTACACACTTTTTAACTCCTTTTGACCTAAGGGTGGTGTCTGCGCATATATCCGCTCTGACATATGCCAGAGCAGCTAACCTAGAATTGCCTAACTTTGACCTTTTTGGTTGAAAATAACCCTTCCCCATTCAATCAAATTCATCTACTGTCTCTATCGCTCTCTTAATGCCACCAACCACTCCAAGCTCTTTAATTTCCTTTTTTTAAAAACTGATTTTCTCCAGTCCCACTTGCTTAACAACAAAATCATCTCGCTAGAAGATTTTAATCTCCATAACACCAACTGGCTTTTCTCCTCCAGTTGTATGGATCTTGCAAGCAGAGATGCTTACAAGATCTGTACAACTGGAGGAGAAACATATGAAACATTTGAAAATTTGAAACAGCTGAAACATTTGCCATCACTAACAACTTTATCCAAATTGTTCACATGCCAACCAGAATACCAGATAACCTGAACCACTCCCCCAAATACCCTAGATCTCTTCCTTAAAAATGGCCCTTCCACATACATAGTGAATGCAGTGAGCCCCTTGGGTAATTCTGACCACAACCTAGTGCTCATCTCTTCCCCCATGCAACAACGCTTACACAGTCACTCCCACACAAGAGTAGTTTGGCATTATAACAGTGCCAAATGGGACAGCCTCCGGGACTACCATGCTTCATTCCCATCATTGGACTATTGTTTCTGATCTTCCAATCCAAACATATGCACTGAATGTATCACCAAAGTAATTCCAACTGGCATGAAAACATACATTCCCACACTTCTCTGAACTGTCGTCCCATATCTAAACCCTGGTTTTCCAAAAGATGTGCCAAGGCTGTACAAATGAAAATCAAGAATACCACAACTGGCTCAAATCAAGAACTCCATCCTCTTTCAGTGCTTATACCGAAGCCTGAAATAGATGCAAGAAAACTATCAATGCTTCCAAAATCGAATTTCATCATCATCATCATCATGCATATCAAGGATTTAGGCCTAGCATGGCCTGTTCCGGCCCTTAGAAGTTATCGTTGAATCGTTTAAGAGCACGTCCTGGTTTTCTTTTTCCTAATAGCTTGTACTTGAAGGCTTGTTTTGGTAATCTTTCTGTTTTCATTCTTTGAATGTGTTCCATCCATTTATGTTTAGATTTTTTAATTTTTTCTATTACTGGTTCTTGGTTTAATTCTTTCATAATTTCTTCATTTCTTTTGTGTTCAAATAGGGTATACTTTGCAGTTTTTCTCATAAACTTCATTTCTGCTGTTGTCAATCTTTGTTTGTCTTTTTGTTTTATTGTCCCGATTTCGCTTCCATACATCAAGACTGGTAGGGCTAATGTATTGTATACTTTTAGTCTGGTTTGTTTTTGAACTAGGTTTGGTTTAAATATAGAGTTAATTACACCTGTTATTTTTAAATATTTTGCAATTTTATGTTTATATCTTTTTCATTTTCATATATGATCATATATCCTAGGTAGTTAAATGAATTCACCTGTTCTAAGATCTTGTTATCTAATACTATTTTAGTTCTTGCTGGATCTTGCCCTTTAAAGGCCATAGTTTTTGATTTTTCCGTTGATATTATCATACCATAATCTTTGGATATCTCATTTAGATCTAAAATAGCTTTCTGTAGTTTATCTTCAGAATTTGTAATTATTATTTGGTCGTCGGCAAAGAGGAGAGTGTTTAAGTTCACTGTAGAAGAAAGTTTAATTCCTTGATGTAAATTTTTATTCCATTTTATTATTATTTAATTTAAGTAGATATTAAAAAGAGTTGCTGAAAGGGGAGACATCCCTGTCGGACCCCTTGGTTTATCTCTCTCATATATGATAGCTCATGATTTAATCTTATTTGTATTTGATTATTTTCATATATACTTGTGATAGCTTTTAGGATTAATATAATTAAGGCTATTTTAGCCTGTTTTTGTTTAGAAGTGTCCCTTATATTTAATACATTGGCTAACATAACTCAAAAGTGGTATATATATATAATTTAGGACATTACGGGCGAGTGTAGAAGGCAATTATGGCAGAATAAAAAATGTTGAAAAATTATGTACATACCTTGATTTTGGTTTAAAGATGCCTTCTAAGTCCAAGGTCTTGTGGAAGGGGGGGGGGGGGGAAGAGAGGGAAAGAACATGGGGGTGTACTTGGGACACGGGAAATAAGTTTGGGAACCTGGGTTACAATTAATAATATATATATAAATATATATATATATTATTTTGTTGTGGGGAGAGGGGGGGGGAAGTAAGGGTATCCTTATGTGGAAACTGGGGCAAGGGTTTACGGGGTGTGGACCGTTTCGGTCATCGTCTGACCATCGTCGGAACTTTGTGGGAATGACTGTAGGGCTATGTCAAGGCTGCAAGATGTATCAGCCAAATTTGGGCATTTGTTGTCGCTAAATGGCTGGAGGCCTGGCTTTTGTAAGTTTTGGAACGTCCAACATTCGGAAATTAGGTAGGGACGGTGGACGTTGATAGAATTACCATCACATTTTATGGCAATAGTTTCGGATATTCTAAGCATCGTTTCGTTTTCTTGTTTGTCAATGGCTTTGTCAATTTGGGGAATGTGTTTTAGTTCAAGGGCGTGAGCTGCAATTTCAGTCTTCCCTGTATTCTGTGGTTTGTTTTTCTTTTTGATGTTGCGATGTTTTTTCGTGTTCAGATTAACCACGCCTCCGGCCATTTAGCGACAACAAATGCCCAAATTTGGCAGATACATCTTGCAGCCTTGACATAGCCCTACAGTCATTCCCACAAAGTTCCGACGTTGACCGAAATGGTCCACACCCCGTAAACCCTTGCCCCAGTTTCCACATAAGGATACCCTTCCCCTTCCTTCCCCCCCCTCTCCCCACAACAAAATAATATATATATATATTTATATATATATTATTAATTGTAACCGGGTTCCCAAACTTATTTCCCTTGTCCCAAGTACATCCCCATGTTCTTTCCCTCTCTTCCCTCCCCCCTTCCACAAGAGCTTGGATTTAGAAGGCATCTTTAAACCAAAATCAAGGTATGTACATAATTTTTCAACATTTTTTATTCTGCCATAATTGCCTTCTACACTCGCCCGTAATGTCCTAAATTATATATATATATATATACCGCTTTTGAGTTATGTTAGCCAATGTATTAAATATAAGGGCTCCTAAACAAAAACAGGCTAAAATAGCCGTTAATTATATTAATAGTGTTTTAGAGGAGTAGCATGGGAATTTCCCAGAAATTATACTTAGCTTTTAGGATATTATTTGGTATTTGTCTTTCTTTTAATATGTTAAATAATATGTATCTTTTAACTTTGTCAAATGCTTTTTCAAAGTCAATAAATGCAATATGTGTTTCTAAATTGTATTCTGTTCTTTTCTCTATTATTAATTTTAGGCAAAAGGCCGGGTCTATACATGATCGTCCTTTTCTAAATCCATTCTGTACTTCTAAAATAAAGTTTTCGGAATATTTCATTAGTTTGCTATTTAAGATTCTGCTATATATTTTGCAACAGGAATTTAGTATACCGATACCTCTATAGTTTTTAGGGTTATCTCTATTACCTTTTTTAAAGATAGGAATCACCTGTTGCTTTTTTCCATTCTATTGGGGGGGGGGGGGGGGAATACCAATTGAATAAATTTTATTTAAAAATAATAAGAGTCTTTCTTTGAATCTAGTTCCTGCATATTTATATAGTTCTGAACCTAGTTTATCTTCTCCAGGTGATTTTCCGTTTCTTGTTTCTTTCAGGCTGATTTCTAATTCTTCTTTAGTTATTTCCTTTTTATTTTCATTAATTGTTTGCCAATTGTCTTTTTTAAAATATTTGTCTGTCCACAATTCTGTGTAGTAATTTATAAATTCTTCTAAATTCAATTCAGTGTTTAATTTTATGTTTTCTTTGGAATCTGCATTTAAGTGTTTCAAAATTTCATATACATTGGGTTTTATTTTATATAAATCATGTTCTAAATTAGAAACAAATTTGTTCCATGATTCTTTATGTCTTTTTCTGACTTCTCTTTTAGCTATGGCTCTTATTCTTTTATATTCTATTTCATCTTCTAATCTTTTACTGCTTAACCATTTGTGATAGGTTTCTTTTTTCTTTTTGATTATTTCTTTCACTGTATCATCCCAGATCTTCAGTTTTTTCCTTTTATTGAATTTTTTGGTCTTTCCTAATATTTCATTTGCTGCTGCATTTAGTATCGTTTTTATATTAAGCCATTCTATTTCTATTTCTTCATTTTGTCTAGATATTGGTTAATTCTTTGTTCATATAGCCATTGTACATTTGTGTCATTCAATACCATTGTACATTTGTGTCATTCAATTGAAACATTTATAAACAAATGTTTCAATTTTTCTTTCTGTTCTTGTTACTTGTAGTCATTTAGGTGGTAATCTTAATTTTATTTTAACAAGGAAGTGATCACTGCTTATTTCATATCCTCTGTGAACTCTAACATCTAGTGAAAATTTTGATGTCTCTTCATTTAGTATAAAGTAATCTAATATTGATTTCCATCCTCTTGCTGCCCAAGTATATTTATGTATGTCTTTATGTTTATAGAAGGAATTCATTATTTTTAGGTTATTATAAACTGCAAAGTCAATCAATTTTTTACCATTCCTGTTTAGAGTATGTTCTCCATGTATTCCTATATTATTATTAATTTTCGTGTTTCCAATTCTTGCATTTAAGTCTCCTGCTAAAATTACGTAATCATTTTTATTTATTTTATTATATATTGAAATATGGAATTTCAATATATTCATTATTATATATGTTTTGTAGCTGATTATAAAAATCAATATTATCTTGTTCTCTTCCTCTTCTGGGGCATATAAACCAATTATTGTTAAATAGCCTCTATCTATTTTTATTCTAGTTTCTATTATTCTTTCATTCCATAATTTATAATGTTTTAACAGTTTTGAAAGGGAGTTATGAATCCAAATCATGACTCCTGCTTGTGCTCTTTGGTCTCTGTCAACTCCACTGTATATCACATTAAAATTTTCAGTTCTCATGGTTTTCCTTTTAATTTATTTTTTTTTGTTTCAGTGATTACTGCTATTTTAAAATGTCTTTCATTTAATAATTGGTCTAATTCTATTTCTTTATATGCTGTTACTCTTACATTCCAGTTTGCTATGTGTATTATATTTTGCCATTTCCATTTTTGTTTTACCTTTTCCATTCCAGGGTCGATTCCTATAGATTCAATCTGATTATCTTTTTCTGTCAGCTTACTAGTAGAATTATGTTCTCCATGTCAGGGGACTAGCCTGACGATGGAATAGTTCAGTGGTAGGGCTGCTACCTTAAGGCTTCTGAACTAGCCTTCTTCTGAATTTAAACCCATAGGAGGAATAGGGTATATTGAAGGGGGGAAAGAGTAGACTAAAGAGAGTAAGATTTATAGAGAGGGCATAGTTGTAAGGCCAGAAATGAAAAGACCCCATGGCCCTCGAGTACTCTAATAGCATAGGGGTCATAAAATAAGAAGAGTTGGCTGATAAGGCCTTATAGGAAAGATTAAAGTAAGTGGATCTTCCTCAAAGTAGTAGAAGGAGAGGATAGATCCAGCTAGGGGTCCATGGGAGTGCCACTTCCCTTACAATCAAGATGATTGCCCCTTATGGCCCTGTTGGTCCACGAGTCCTTATTCAGTATATTCGGACCATTCCACCATATACACACACGTACGTGCACACACACACACACACACCCACGGTGGGCTCCCCTATCCGCCACCCAGGGGACGTGCTCTCTAGGAGTTACAGGGTCCCCCAAGAGGGGCCCTGTAACCCCTAGAGAGACTCCCTAGAATTTGAACAGGCAAAACGCAGTAAACTTGCAGCCTGCCCAAATGGCAGCCTTACTTTTTGGTCTTTGCCAAAGCAATTGGTCATAAATTTTGCCCAACACTATTTCCACCCCTATCATACTCATACCCAAATGGCTCTATTGCATCATCACCCACAGAAAAAGTTAATCTCCTGGCTTCGCACTTTGCCTCCAATACATGCATAACTGACAATGGCAAATGCCCCCCCTCCCCAATCATTCTAACTGCCTAACATACAATGCCCCTATATCATTTTGCCAAAAAGAGATCAGAAACCTATTGTCTAAATTAGATACAAAAAAGTCTCCTGGCCCTGATGGCATCCTCCAATTGTCCTGAAGGTCTGTGCACTATAACTGACTCCTATCGTATGCTGCCTGTACATACTCTCTCTTACTCCACTGATATCTATCCCAAAGCCAGGAAACTGACCTATATTCAATCCATTCCTAAGAAGGATAACAAATTATTGCCATCTACTACTGCCCTATCTCACTCACTTAAGTCCTATCTAAAGATGGAGAAAACCATCAATTCCCAACACCTACACTACCATGAAGGCACCCAGCTATTAAGCGACCACCAGTACGGATACGGTCACTGCCAATCAACATGAAATCTATTCTCATATATCACCCATCTCTGGGCAAACGCCATGGAGAAATTTGGTGAATCTCAAGTGGATGCACTTGATATTTCTAAAGCTTTTACCGGGTCTGGCACCAAAGGTTTACTAAGCAAATCCTAAAATTTGAACTGTCTCAGGACTTCTGCAATTGGATTGCCAGTTTTCTGTCTACCATCACACTATGTGTGATGGTAGATGGTTCCTTATTCTTTCACCATCCAGCTAATGCTGCGGTTCCACAAGGTTCTGTTCTCTCACCAACCCGCTTCCTTCTGTATATCAATGACTTACTTCAGTTGACCTCTAACCCAATACACAGTTTTGCAGATGACAGCATATTGCACTCCTCCCTTTCATTTGACAAACCTTACTCTACACAACTCACTTCAACCTATAGAACATCAACCAACACTGCCCTCAATTCTGATCTCTAAGCCATCATCCAATGGGGCTCAGATAACCTCGTCAATTTCAATGCTAGTAAAGCCCAGTTCTGTCTTATTTCTTAGAAAAAAAAAACCATCCCATAGTAATATTTTTGATAATACTTAAATCTCCAAAGAAGATGAGATTTCTCTTCTTGGAATTACCCTGACATCAGGCCACTCCTGGTATAAACACATCACAACCATTGTATCCTCAGCTTCCAAAAAACTAGGATTTCTCTTTCACTCAAGATGATACTTCACCTCTAAACAGTTGTTTAGAGGTGAAGTAATGTCACAAATACAAATTACAAATCCACCCAGCTATTGAATACTGCTCTCACTTTTGGAGTGGGGGACTCCTAAATATTCCCTCAAAATGTTTGACCCAATTCAGAGGAGAGCAATTAGATTGATAAATGACCCATCTCTTACCAACTCACTTCCCTCACTTTCACACATACGTTTGGTCTCTGCAATTGGTGTATTCTATAAATATTTCCATGGCAATGTTCATCTGAAAGAGCATCAATAATTCTCCCACTCAGTACCAAGCTCATTGGAAACGTGCAGCTGCCATTCAACATCTTTTCATAGTACACCTTGATATCCACAGAACAAGTTTCTTTTCCTCCTCCTTCATCCCTGCTATATGGAACAGTCTTCCTCTGATGTATTTCCCAAAGAATACAATATACAGGCTTTTAAATCAAATGTAAACAAGTTTCTCCTTTCCCAGCATGCTACCAATGTACTATAGGTTGATCAACCAACCTTTCATGTATGGACCAACATAAAAACATGTAGAGACCAGCTTTTATCTTGATCATCTACCTTACAACCGAAATAATGTTCGTAGGCTTCCTTAACTATTACTATTATTACGGGCAACTCCAGGGAGTCATTAGACTCATCGAGGGAGGCCCCAAATCATATTCATCACAACTATTTGACATTCATACAATATCTATCATACCTCGCCTTAAACTCATTCACTGTCACAGCATCCACCACAGACTCAGGGAGCGCATTCCACTCATTCACTACTCTAAAAGTAAAGAACCCAGCTCTAACACCTTTACTAACCACACTTTTGCCCAGTTTCCATGGATGTCCCCTAGTCCTCCCACAACCAGCCCTGTTCTCAAAAATATCTTCTAAATTAATTTTATAGAAACCCTTCAGTAATTTGAATGTCTCAATCATATCTCCCTTCTCTGCCTATCAACCAATTTTTGCAACCCACAAATCCTCAACCTGTTCTCATACGGTTCATTCCACAGACCTGCTATCATCTTGGTCACTCGCCTCTGGATCCTCTCCACCTCCTCCCCATCAAGAAGAAACCTAGGTGACCAAATCTGAGCACAGTAGTCTAGATGGGGTCTTATCAAGGCTCGATACAGAGGAACAATAACCTGCTTGTCTCTGCTTGTCAACGTATTCTTCAGCAACCAAGTGATTTGATGAGCTGTTTTGGTCACTTTTGCAATGTGTCCCCTAAATTTCAATTCCTTATCTACCAACACTCCTAAATCTCGTGCCTCATCAATTTCCTGGAGCACGGTTCCACCAATGCAGTAAACTGCCGCCAATCTTTTCACCCCAAAATGCATAACCTTACATTTTGCCACATTAAACTGACATCCATTCTCCTTAGCCCAGACCTCCAATCTATCCAAATCATCCTGCAAAATTTTGACGTCATCTGCATTCACTATTGCCCTACCCAACTTCGCATCATCTGCAAACAAATGAACTGTTCCTCTCAGATCATTTCCTATATCATTTATGAACAAATTAAACAGCAGTGGTCCAAGAACAGATCCTTGTGGCACACCACTAGTCACAGGCCGTCTTGTGGACTCTACTCCCGAGTAAACCACTCTCTGATATCTCTCCGTCAACCACCCTCCTATCCATCTCACCAACCCTATGTCCATTCCCATATGCTGCAATTTACTGATTAGAATTCCATGTGGAATCCTGTCAAAGGCCTTAGCAAGGTCCAGTAGAATCACTGTAAAGCCATTACCCTTATCCAGTTCAGCCGTCACTGTGTTATAATACGTGAGCAAGTTACTGAGGCATGACCTACCCTTCACAAAACCATGCTGTCCCCGATACAGTATCCCATTTTCTTCTATCCAATCTTGTATTTTCCTCTTGACTATTTTCTCTAAGACCTTGACAATGATTCCTGATATGCTAATCGGTCGGTAATTTACAACAGCAGTCTTAGAACCACCTTTATGCGGAACTATTTTCCCCTCTTTCCACCCGCTCGGGACTAACCCAGACCCGAGACTCAAATTAAACAAAATGGTCAAGGGTACTGACAATTCTTTAGCTGCTTCTCGTACAACACGAGCTGGTATACCATCCAATCCCACAGGTGTATTGACATTGAGGTTATGCAATAGACTACTCACCTCCACTTCATTAACCACAATTCCCGTATAATCTACTGGTTTATTCGTTTCTGCAATGTCACTACCTGGATGATATACTTTTGCAAAGTGCTCACTCAGTAACTCAACTATCTCAACTGATTCAGTTACCTCCCTACCATCGACATTCTTTAAAATCAATCTGCCATGTACATTTTTCCTTTTACTTGCTACATATCTAAAAAACTGTTTAGGATTCTCTTTAGCCTGCATGGCCAATGTTCTTTCGTAATCCTTTTTTGCTTTTCTTACCACACTCGTCACCCTTCTGGCCTGCACTTTATACCGTTCATGTGCCTGCCGGTCACCCTTCTCCTTAAATTCCCTCCATAGTTGGTTCTTTTTTTGCAACTCAAGCTTAATGGTGTTATTCATCCATTTAACCCCTACTTGATTTATTATTCGGACTCTAGGTATACAGTCAGCCATTGCTTCATGCAAGCACTTCTTAACTACCTCCCATGCACTATCAACTTCTAGTCCTTGCAGTTGTACATGCCATGGCACTGAACCAATCAAACTCCTAAGCTTGACATACTTTCCAAACCGATAATTCCACATGTACCCTGTATTAATTGAAAATTCTGCACCTTTAGCCACCTCCCAAGTTAAGACCCTATGATCACTCTCACCGATTGGTGGTAATGTGGTCATATTTGTTACAACCAAATCCTCAGATGTAATTACTAGGTCAAGCACTCGCTGACCCCTAGTATTTTCCATTACATGCTGTCGCAGATTGTTATCCCTTAATAACCGCATAAAATCCAGTTCCTTCCTCCCATGTGTCCTCTCCTCACTCCAATCAATGCGAACATAGTTGAAATCTCCCATAATAATCACCCTCCTTCCACCCATTTCTTCTATTTGCTTGTGCATACTGTCACCACCATCTTTTCCATCACCTGGTCTATAGCAGCACCCAATTGTATATTTAGTTCTGCTAGCCACGATCTCACACCAAATGGCCTCAAATGTGCTCCTTTCTCTATCCTGCAATTCAACTTCTATTCTCCTTGGCTGGAGCTCATCAGCTACCATCAACAATACATCAACTGACACACATACAAGGCATTTTTCTGTCACATGGAGAATAGAGAATACGACATAAGCTATATCCAAGACTCATGCACCAAATAGACTGTATAGGCTAATATGGAACAATATGATGTGTTGCATCATCTTATGCAATAGTTACATATTGCATCATCTCTTGTTAACTAAGCATGGTTGATATAATAACAGCAGAATGTGATTGCATTACAATAGGCAACAGTAGCTCATATAGGGTTTATTGTTTTTCTGGAATAGTATGTGAAAGAAAATTTTTAAAAGCAATCCTCCAATGGGACTCAGATAACCTCATCAACTTAAATGACAGTAAAACCCAGTTCTGTCTTGTTTCTTACAAAAAAGAATCCCCCCCCCAGTATTACTTTTGATAACACTCAAATTTCCAGACAAGATGAGTTTTCAGTTTTCTCTTCTTGGAATTACCCTGACATCAGTTTGATGGTAAGAAAAAGTTATTGCAGTAATTTGATTCATTTGTTAAATTTTTGATAAACATTTATTTATTTTTAATTTTTATTTTTTGTTAAATAGAACACAGTTTTTTCAATAAAATTTTCAATTGTAATGTAACTGAGATTAAGAATTGTAACTACAAAATATTTCTGGTACGTATTTAGTTTATCATAATGTAATTCTGTAAGAGCGTTTCAGTAGACATTTCTTCTCTTCAAGAAGGTTAAATTATTTGCACTGTTTAATTGCCTAAATTCTTCCTGAACTGAGGAAAAAAAATTATAACAAATAATCAATTTTTCATGTAATTCACAAATAATAAATTTAAAATAAAAAATAACAAAAAATAAATTAAATAGTAGTACATGATTGCATTCAGTTAAAAAACAGGATGAACTAATTTTAAAATTTTCAGACATAAAAAATTGAAATAGGAGTAAATGATGGGATACTATGCCCTTCGATTGCAAAAAAATCCTGAGATCAGCTCTCATTGTAAGAAGTGAAATCTGTACACCTGCTTTTTCAGTTAAAGGTGAGATAAGAGCATTTTTTTTTTTTTTTTAAACTGAGGGATAATATTGCCTGAAAGCACATGCTGGATCTAGCAACAGCATCAGTAGAGATGTATCTGTAACCATGGTAGACACAAGACATGCAGCCTTGTTCTTGGAGGTTGTTAAATATGCAGAATTCTCAGTGAAGAAAGAATTTGTGCTTAACTAGAAAGCTAATAATTACGACAGACTTAGGAGGCAGCTTGGGACAGTACTATGATTTTTCTTAAGTTGCAAGGAAAAAATGCCAGTAATGCGCTGGAAGTGGTCAGGGATCATTTGAGAGAAGCAGTATTAGACTGTACACCCATGAGGGAAGATTAACTGGTGAGTATCTGACTTTATGGAAGTCTAACAATAATAATAATATAATAAAGCAGGGGCAACACACACACACACACAAAATTATGGAAGGGATATAAAGAAAAAGAGCGATCAGCATACTTGTGAGCAGTATAAATAGCAGGTAAGAAGGATCACTAGTATGATAAGAAAGACTAACTCGGGTAATGAGAAAAAAACAAGCTAAGCAAGAGCAAATCCAAAAGATTTTTGCTATGTACCAAGTAAGATGAAGAATGATTATTATTATTACCATCTGACCTCCATGGAGTCAGAGACTCATCGTAGGAAGCACACATTATTGCACATAACGCTCATCCAACCATGACTTTAACTGATTCAATGTGTGTACATTCATAACATGCTCATGCAATGCATTTCACTCTTCATGCAAAGAACCTCCTCCTCACTCCTCTACCTCTTGTTCAATCCCCACCTCTCTCCCATTCTATGAAAATTCTCTTCCATGTCAACCAGATAACAATCCCTGACCAGCTTATATGTCTCAATCATATCCCCCCCCCCCATCTTTCTCCTATTCATGAGACTCTTCAATCTTCTCTGGACCCTTTTTAACATATCCTAGTCACCATGAAAATCCAGTGACCAAATCTGTGCAGAATAATCCATGAAGCCTAATCAAAGCCTTATACAAAGGCATCATAACCTCTTTTTGCATGTTAGAATCCTCCACATCATCACCATTACCCAATGTGATGTCTTCACAACTTGTGCAATGTGAACCCCGATTTCGTGTCCTTGTCCACCACCACTCCTAGATCTTTCATCTCCTCTACCTTCTTTAAAGTTTCCCCACAAAGTGTATACTTTGCATCCCATCATGCTTACCAAATTTCAAAACCTTATACTTTGCAACATTGAACTGAAAATTCCACTTAGCTGCCCACTCATGCAATATATTTAAGTCCTCCTGTAAAGCCATAACATCGACTTGACTCTGCATTGCTCTTCCCAATTTTGCATCGTCTGCAAACAGCTGCATATCACTAATTAAACCCATCCCACTAGCAACGTTCCTGTTTCAGAATACTTCACCTCTATATTCAACTGTTTCCACTGCCAAGTACTTCTGTCTCTTCAATACAACTATCCTGATCTTTCACTTCATCTTTTACTTCTGATCTCTTGCTTGCATCACACAGTGCACTTCAATCTAGCAGCACTTACTCCAGTGCATTCAACTCACTCCAAAGTCATTCAAATGCAACCCATTACACCTGTATAATTCCATTCTTCCCTCAAACACATGTCATACATCCACAAAACATACATCGCTTCTCCTCACACAGCTCTGCTAGCATACCATTCATGATTCTGGCTCTCTGTCTCAACTCATCATTGTCATACCTTTGCAACACACAGAAACTTTTCCCACTATACTGTTATCTTTCACTCTTCTCAATAACCTCCTGATATTCACTCTTACAGTTCTCATTATGTCCACTTAAATCATTTGTCTTCACAATCACCACTAATTCTCTTATTTATTTCTTCCTCATGTTCAAAGCCTGAATTATCTTGCCCATTCTCCCTCCTGGATAGCAGACCTTATGGACTCTCTCATTAACTAATCCTCTAACAATGAAATCTCCAAACTAATATATCTTTAGATATTAATTGGTCTTTAATTTGCTACTTCTTTCTTGTAGCCATCTTTATGTAATGGAACTATCCTACTTTCCATAAGGTAGGATAGTTCAGCTTCCAAAAAGGTCAGTATTCTTTTATGTTCCAAATAGTACTTCTCTCCTGCTTAAATCCTAAGAAAATAAAGTTCAAATCTGAACAATGTTAGAATGCTGTTTTGAGATTTGGGGTGGTGCACCTAAAACTTAGAACGTACGAACACAGAAGTCAGCAATTCATTTAATTGATGATCTCACTCTCTCACTGACTCCTTCAACTCAATTTCCCATGGATGCTCTTCTTGATGCATTATGTCTCTTCCATAGGTATTTTCATGGGTACCTCTACACTGAAATGGCTGCTATGATCGTTCCACTTTCCCATACCCATGAATGAGGAATTGCCAATCAATATCCATATTCAGTTCATCTCCATCATTGAACTAACTTCTCATCCTCTACCTTCAATTCGTATCCTATACTCTTCAGAATGGTCTTCCTCATACTGTTTTCTGGGCTTTAAAAAAAAAAAAAAAATCCTTTCTTCTTTCTAACCACTTTTCTACATATGGCACTGTCATATCATATGTCTTGGAACCTATCACGTGGGGCTGATGTGTGTGTGTATGTATATATCCAAATTTGTCCAATAATTCTTCTTTTATGAATTGAACAAATGCATAAAAGAAGAGTTATATCACTGATTGGGACAGTTATAAGATATGAACAAAACTGACTAATAATCATTTTTGTCAGCTGTGATGTTCTTCATTCAATTAATGAAATCTGTTGTGTTTTTTATATACAGGGAGGAATGATCTAGCAACACCTTGAGTGTCAATGCTAGTTTCATGGTCAGGAGATAATTAGGGCTCTTGATAATTTCAACTGTTGGATGAAGCAGCATATTATCTTTATGTATTTTTATGAATATATGCATTCAATGGTACATATCAAGTTACTGAGAAGAAACTTGATATTGTTAGCATGCATTAAGGAATATCAGAGCAGAGCTAATCTAAGGTGGTATGGTCTTAAAGAGAATGTGAAAGAAAAGGTCAGCAAAAGAGGTGTCTGATAGCAGGAAAAAGATGCAGAAGAAGATCAAGATCTAGGTGGATTGATTCAATCAGAAGTGTCACAGAAGACCAAAATATTAGGTATGACAACTGGAGTGCTAACAAGTAATAAACTAATTTGGAGGTAAAGTATTAATATGAAATTAGTAATAATGTAAGCGTAATCACAGAGTACTGTTGTAGTATCCTATACACCCTTTGAGGGTACAAATCAGGAAAATTGATGATGAGAACATATAAGTTAGTGAGGACTGTATAGCTGATTAATATTGTAGAGAACATTCCTTAAATGAAGAGAGACCATTCCTGGAAGTTGAATAAGGAGTGAGGAGAAGATTTCTTTTTTTTCAGGCAATGACAATCAAGGAAAAGGAGTAGCCATAGTATTCAACACTAAATACGAGGCTAATCTTCTTGAATGGCAGGCAGTCTCAAGTAGAGTGATGTGGGCAAAAATATGAGAATGGGAAACTGGACAATGAGACTTATTTGTGCCTATGGTCCCACAGAAGGTTCTACTAAGATAGAAGTGAGGGGATTTTTTGAGGCTTTAGAGAAAGCAGCTGACATAATGAAAAAGGAAAAGTTGGTCCTTGTTGGGGATCTAAATAGCAGAGTAGGAAATGATTGTGAGACATACAAAAATATTTTGGGAAAATTTGGAGAAAAGAGCAAAACTAATAACAATGGCAAATACCTGTTAGATTTCTGCTCAGGACACTGGCTGGTTATGACTAACACAATGTTCCAACACAAAAACATGCACAAATTCACATGGAGAGAAGAGGCAAGGAATAAGAAAAGTCATGTTCAGTATGTTATTGTCATAGTGATGTTTCTTACTGGTTCAGGACACCACAGTGTACAGAGGATGTGAAATTGGAAGTGATCACCATTTAGTCTTGAGCAGGATAAAATTGAATTTCATATATTGAAAAGAAGAACATGTAAGAAAGTTTAAAAGCGAATAAAAGTTGAGCAGATCTCAGATGTGAACTAACAGGAACCAAACCTTGGAGATTCAGTGGCAAGTCCTGAAGAAAACACTGATTGATTCAGCCAGAGAGGCATGTGGTGAGGTTGTCTGCAAGGACAGAAAATCAGAACCCCATAGAGGACACAGGAAGGGAAAGGGGCAGTGAAGGAAAAGAAGAAAGTAAATCAAAAGTTCCTGGCAAATAAGTCAGCTTGTGCTCTTGGAGAATACAGAGACATATGTAGAAAGCCACTGTGTAAAACTATCTAAACAAAAGTCATAGGAGGACTTTGGTAAGAACATTGAAAATAAATAGCAAGAAGGTGGTAAGATATTCTTGAGGTTGAAGAAGCTCAGAAATGGAGGAAAGAGTGCTGTAAAAGAAATTAGAGATGATAAAGGTGATATGAAAACTGGAAAAAAAAAAGATATCCTTGAAGTAAGGAGTAATTATTTTGAAAAATTGCTAAATGAAACAAGCAGTGATGACAGCACAGTGGTAAAAAACACTGACCAGGTATACAGTCAGGAATACATATCCATACTTGAAGTTGAAAGAGCCATCAAATGCCTGAAATGTGGAAAGGCAGCAGGAGTAGATGATATTCGACTTAAAATGCTGAAGTATGGAGGTATAAAAGTCTTATAGTGGCTGCACTGCATAGTTCAGAAGGTCTGGACAGAGGGGCGAATTCCAGATGATTAGAGTAGAGCTCTCATAGTACCCATATATAAAAAGGGAAATAAAACTGGATGTGAGAATTACAGAGGTATTTCATTACTACGTGTTCCTGGTAATACATATGCAAATATACTTGAGAAACTGTTAAGAAGGATTGTGGAAGAGAAGCTTGGTGAAGAACAAACTGGATTCAAGCCAAATACAGGCTGTCAGGATCAGATTTTCACTTATTATTATTATTCGTGACACCTCCAAGGAGTCCGAAGACTCATCGCGGGAGGACACCTACTATACAACTATCTCCACTACTACACCAAACCTTTACTACCAATCATCTCCATCAATGCCATCTACTGCCCACCACAACTAGTATTTTTTTTTTGATATACAACTAGTAAATCAAAAAAACGCTACAGTTATATGGTATTAATGGGGCATTATATCACTTTACGACAAATAGTGGAGAAATCATGGGAATATAACAAAGATCTGTATTTAAGTTTTGTCGATTTGGAAAAGACATATGACAAGGTGCCAAGAGAGAAGCTATTCAATACGCTACAGTTATATGGTGTCAATGGAGCATTATATCAAGCAATACTTAGTCTTTATTTGAGTTGTAAGTCATCAGTTAGAATTGAAGGAAGTACAGGAAGATGGTTTAATGTTAAATATGGTGTCAGACAAGGATGTACATTATCCCCTCTGTTATTATCACATTAATGTTATGTTATGTGGATCACATTATATAGGAAAGAGGCATTAAATCTGATATCAAAATTGAGTTGTTGATGTCAGCTCTTTGTTTTATGCAGATGATGTCATTATTATTATTATTATTTGACACCTACAGGGAGTCCAAAGACTCATCGAGGGAGAATGTGCCAACAGCATCGAACGATTGGCCCCCTTACAACTACTAACTGCGATCAAACTTACTTAACTGAGCCATTAGTAGCAGAGGCTCTACCAATCGACCAACCTTTGCCAGCTAAATAAATGTTATACTTCTAAATAAATCTGCTACAAGTCTGCAGGATTCCCTGACTAAATTGAATAACTGTCATAATATATATGGTATGAAGATCAGCAATAACAAGACAAAGACAATGGAAACAGGCAGAAGCAATGAAAATATTGTGAATAGAGAACCTATAGAACAAGTAAAACATTTCAGCTACTTAGGCACACTTTTTAGTGATGGATGGTAAATTAAATATGGAAATAGACAACACAATCAAAAAGCTGGTATTGCAGGACAGCCGAATAAATTTATATGGAATAAGAGAGAAATTAGTCAAAAAACTAAATTAACAGTGTTCAAACCAATTTTAACTTATGGATCTGAGGGTTGGGTTAGAAGTAAAACACTTGACCAAAGACCGGAGACCGCAGGTATGAGAGTCCTGAGAAAGATTAGGGGCACGAACAGATGGAATCAATGGCAATATCATATTAAAAATGAGGATATTAGGAAAGAATTTTGCCATTGTCAGCATCCAGGAATGCATTAGAAGAGCTAATCTCAGGTGATATGGTCACTTAAACAGAATGGGAGAGTTAAGATTACCAAAACAAGTGTTCTCTGCAGCTTGGCAGGAAAAAGACCCAGAGAAAGACCAAGATATAGGGGGATTGATACGGCAAAAAGTGCCTTAGAAGACAGAAATATAAAAGCTGATAATATTGGAGTCCTGACAGGTAACAGACTGATTTGGAGGAAAATTGTAGATGGAAAGTTAGTAATGATGTAAATTTTTCATGTAGTACTATCATATCCAGTACACTCCTTGAGGGTATATATCAGGAATTCGATGATGATGAGAAGATTTTTTGAAAGAGTAAAATATGTTTGAAACATACTACAATGTAAATTGTGATAGACAGTGGTAGATAAGATTAAATAGGAACAAAGAATTTTTCTCTTCTCACTCTTATTCTTTCTTTTTTCCTTTTTTTTTTTTTTTCATTGTTTAAGTAGTGTCACTTACCTCCATTTTGACACCGAATTTCACACATATCCTGTTCGCACCGTTTGCCTGAATAACTAGGAGCACAATTACAGTTAGGTATTCCACCATTAAGAGTGCAGTTGCCGTGAGTGCAATAGTTATCACAATCTGATTTTTCACAATGAGTTCCACTATAGCCAGCAGGACATAAGCAAGCCAACTGATGATCTGCTTCCCGATGGCAAACGCCTTCGTTTTCACATCTAAAAAAAATTTCACATTAAATTACATAATATAAACAAAAATCTATAAAATATTCATTAATATTCTTCATTTCATTATTCAAAATTATTTATGACAAATGAACATGTGCTAGCAAGCAACTATCAGACAGATTCAAAAATAAATGGAGGGAAAAAAAAAGTGCTGTTTATGGTTATGCTAAGGACACCATTTCTGGGAGACAACGAAATGTTTATCCTGTAGGACAAACACCAGCAATCTTCAGCAAAGGAAAGAAAAGTATAGTATTAAGAGGAAAACTCTGTAACAAACTATGGAAAGATGACAAGATTTTAGTGGGAAGATATACACAAATATGAGGAATAAAATGCCCACTGGAATTTTGTGAATAAAGAATATTTATACATTGTTACACTCATTTGATATGCATCTCAAGCAAGTTTCTGCATATTATTTAAAACTATAAATTATTGGCCTTTGAACCACATAATTTGAATTATAAAAAACATTTTGCTTCAAGTTAGTAACTGTGACAGTACATTAAAAATCACTTAGAAACTGTGCTCTCTTATTATAATGTTTCAAAAGTGATTTCACTTTATCATCTGCCTCAAAAGAAATTACAGCAAAAACAATCAAGGGACAGAAGGTCATTAAACCAACCGTAAATACTCTAAGCATTTCAAAAAAAGTTTGCCCGTGCTTTAATATCAGACATAGCAAGTCTGCAGCATGAAGCAAAGATGGCAGCAACAAAAACAGAGCAACATATTTTTTCGTATCTGTAATGTCTGCTGCTGCAGACATTACAGATACAAAAAAGAGTATATACTCTGTGATTTTTGTTGCCAGTATACTGATGCCAATTGTGCAAAACTTGAAGAACCGGTGCTCAAACTGAAAAAGCACCCTCAGCTAGCCATTTTTCTATACCTCTGTACCTTCCCACAATTAAACAACTCCTAAACCTCGGCAAGTGCATGGAAGAGTGACTTATCATGCTTGATGAGACCTTTTCCTGGAAAATTGACACAATTGAAAAAAAGCTTCAAGCAATCCATGATCAGTGTCTTAAAGCTGACATGCCTACCGTAGATAAAGCCAGCAAGTTTTGAAATTTCATTGCGAAACTTGTTCATCAGTTCAAGACACGATCGAGGCAGAAAATAAGATATACAATACCATCATTATAAACTTCCATTTGGAAATCGACGTAATGCTAAATGATGACATTTGCAAGCTCACTGAACAATGCAATTTCGACCCCAAGAAAATTGTCAGGTGTCACAGTTGTTGTAGTTTTGGCCCTACAATCTCACGGAGAGATGGAATGAACTTTCTGCTCTTAATAAAAGTGACTTGCAAGTCGGAAGGAACCAGCCCAGCATCACGTGTACAAGCCCAGCCATATTTAACCTATGCTGCGTAAAAAGGTGGCAATTAAGAAAAGAACTGGAAGAGATCAAAGTGGAGAAGAAACATGGACAATCTATTACAAAGAAGGAATACTAATGAGAAAATCAAACTGTAAATTTTCCTGCTGGTTGTTTACAGAGTTTGATTTTCTCATCTGATCCCAAACACTGCACAGGAAATGTCGGACACGTGATCAAAAACAAACTTCACAGAACCTTCCAGATCCATTTCACAAATATACAGAGTCCCAGTTCTAACTTTAATGATGTTCACTTCCCCTTCAGTGTGCAAAACCTCACCTACTGACAGAAACTCAAATCTCAGCCTCCTCAAACATTACCTACCTCTAATCTTTAAAGGTACCTGTGGCATGATTATAAATAATAAATTACACGATAACTACAGTAATTAACTTTAATGAAATTAAAGGGCAGGTATTTTGTACTGAAAATAACAGTACATCATCAGTGTGTAGAAACAAGCAATCAAAGGAACCGGATTAAAGTACATATATTAGTCTGTGGTTTACCAATTAAAAACTGTTGCTGTATGCTAGAAATTAGTATTAATAAATAATATTATTAAAAATATTATTAAACAACTGTTTTTGATGGTTACATAAGATAAGAATCTCCCAAACGTTTGGGGGGGGGGGGAAGAGAGAGAGAGAGAGAGAATTGTTCTGATTCAGATTTGGCCAATGTAAAAGGGCTTTGCAACTTTCTTTGAAAAGGTGCTCATATTTAAACCTGCATCTATGAAGAAGATGAACTTTATCCCGCTAGATATTGTGTTTAGTGTCAATACTACGTTGTGTCAGACCAGACTTTTGAGGTTTCATGTATTCAATATAATACTGATGTTCGTTAATTCTCTTTTTTTCTACAGAACTGCCTGTTTCGGCCATGTTTCTTCCAAAGTATGTTAGATTACATTCACATGGTATCTGGTAAACACTAGCTAATGATAGAGGTGCTGCCAGTTGGTCTTTTGTAGATGGCAACAGATGAGAAATTTTGTTAATTGGAAAATATGTGGGAATGCGATGATACTTCATAATTCTATCAATCGGTTCTAAGATGCCAGAAATATAAGGGATTGGAAGTCTGCAGTCTGGTGAAGAATCATGAGGTGTTGGAACATAGGAGTCAATTATATGCTGGATTTGACTAAGGTTGTAACCATTAAATTTTTAATTGTGTAATTTATTGTTTAATTGTTATTTTATTGTTTAATATTGTTATTGTGTAATTTATTGTTTAACTGTTATTTTATTGTTTAATATTGTTATTGTGTAATTTATTGTTTAACTGTTATTTTATTGTTTAATATTGTTATTGTGTAATTTATTGTTTAATATTGTTATTGTGTAATTTATTGTTTAATTGTTATTTTGTTTAATATTGTTATTGTGTAATTTATTATTGAATTACCTATCTCTGCTTTCTCAACTGTACACTCTTTAACAACTTTTGCCTCAGAGGTGAGATCTGCACATATATTCACTCCGATATACCATGCCAGAGAGAGTACCAACCTAGATTCTCCCAATTTTGATCACCTCTGGTTAAAAATCACCCTGCTCCATTCTATCAAATTCATATGCTGTCTCTACTGCTCTCCTAATGCCAATAACCTCCCTAAACTCTTCAATCACCTTTCCTTAAATGTTGATTTTCTCCAATCCAACCTTCCAAACAATGAAGTCATCTTCCTTAGAGAATTCAACGTCCACAAGATTAGCTGGCTGAGTGCTTCCAATTGCACAGATGAAGCAGGTAGAGAAGCTGAGACTTTTGCAATCACAAATGATTTCATACAAATTGTCCACATTCCCACCAGAATACCAGATGATCCCAAACACTTTGGACCAGTTCCTCACCAGTAACCCATCTAAGTACACTGTGAATGTTGTCTGCCCTCTAGGCAGCTCAGGCCACAATGCAGTGCTGATCTCTTCCCCTCCCCCCCATGGAGCAGCACTTACACAAACACTCGCATCTATGTGTTGTATGGCATTACCAAAAAGCCACGAGGGATGACCTTTGCAACTTCTACTCCTGATTTCCTTGGTCAGTTTACTGACCAAGGAAATCAGGAGTAGAAGTTGCAAAGGTCAAGAGAATCAATTCTATTGATTCTCTTGAGAATCAATTGTTCAAGAGAATCAATAGAATAATATTTATTGGTATGGAAACGTTTATTCTCCACTCCACCCTAAATTCTCATCTCCTATCTAAGCCTTGGTTCTCCACAGGTGCACCTAGGCTGTACAAAAGAAGAGTCAGACATACCACAACTGGCTTGCATCCAAAACTCCATCTTCCTGTACAGCCTGCACCAAAGCCTGAAATAGCTGCAAGAAAATTATCACCACAAAAAAAAAGATTTTAAGAGAACTGATTTTAAAGTTGTTAAAGAGTGTACAGTTGAGAAAGCCAGTTGAGAAAGTTAGGATGCAAGAAACTTGCATCTGGACTAAATGGCAGCCATGCCTTCTGTGCTCTAGCTAAAGCCATTGGACAAACTTTTGTCAACCATTATTACACCAAGATAGTACTATTACATTATCACCCATAGAAAAAGTCAACTTCCTGGATTCCTACTCCTTGTCCAACTCTTGCATAGCTGATCATGGTAAATGTCCCCCACCATTCCAAACATTCACTGCTGCATTTGTTCTTTCACCAGAAATAGAAAAGAAAATTTTGCTCAAACTCATCATCATCAAATTCACGACATTTACCTCAAGGGGTGTACAGGATATGATAGCACTACATGAAAATTTTACATCATTACTAACTTCCTATTTACAATTTTCCTCCAAATCAATCGATTAGCTGCCAAAGATTCAACGTTGTCAGATCTTATATTTCTATCTTCTACAGCACTTTTTACTGCAACAATCCACCTATATCTTGGTCTTCCTCTAGGTCTTTTTCCTGCCAACCTGGCAGAGAACACTTGTTTTGCTAATCTTTCTTCTCCCATTCTGTTCAAGGGACCATACTACCTGATGAGTGCATTCCTGGATGCTGAATGACAAGTTCTTTCCTAATAGCGTCGTTTTTAATATGATATTACCAGTGATGCCATCTGTTCACGCACATAATCTTTCTCAGGACTCTCATATCTGCAGTCTCTAGTCTTTGGTCAAGTGTTTTACTTCTAACCCAGCTCTCAGATCCATAAGTTAAAATTGGTTTGAACACTGCCTTGTATACAGCTAATTTAGTTTTTTGCTTATTCCATATAAATTTATTCAGCTGATTTCCTGCAATACCAGCTTTGTTGATTGTGTTGTCTATTTCCATATTTAATTTACCATCTTCACTAAAAATCGTGCCTAAGTAGCTGAAATGTTTTACTTGTTCTATAGGTTCTCCATTCACAAAGCAATTAATATCTTCCATGCTTCTGCCTATTTCTATTGTCTTTGTCTTGTTATACCATATAACAAGACCTTCATACCTGACCTTCATACCATATCTATTACTACAGTTATTCAATTTAGTCAGAGAATCTTGCAGACTTGTAGCAGATTTATATAGAAGTATAACATCATCTGCATAAAGCAAAGAGCTGACATTAACAACTCCAATTTTGATATCAGATTTAATAACACTTTCCTTCATAAAGTGATTCATATAGATAATGAATAACAGAGGGGATAATGTACATCCTTGTCTGGCACCAGATTTAATATTAAACTGTCTTCCTGTACTTCCTTCAATTCTAACTGCTGACTTAAAACTCAAATAAAGACTAAGTATTGCTTGATATAATGGCCCACTAACACCATACAACTGTAGCATTTTGAATAGCTTCTCTCTTGGCATCTTGTCATATGCTTTTTCCAGATCTACAAAACTTAAATACAGATATAATAAATTTAGTTTAATCCTTTATCCAAGTGTGAGCAAACAAAGTTTGCGCCTGAAAGTATCTTCAGGACTGGGGTAAGGTGGTACAACACCAGGACGACTCCATATTCCCATGATTTCTCAACTATGTCATAAAGTGAAAAGCTGGTCCTGACAGCCTCTATTTGGCCTGAATCCAGCTTCTTCTTCATCAAGCTTCTCTTCCACAATCCTTCTCAACCGTTTCTCAAGTATACTTGAATAAATCTTACCAGGAACACTCAGCAGGGAAATAGCTCTGTAATTCTCACATTCAGTTTTATTTCCTTTTTTATATATCGGTACTATGAGAGCTCTACTCCACTCATCTGGAATTTACCCCTCTGTCCAGGCTTTCTTAACTGTGCAGTGCAGCCACTGTAAGACTTTTATACCTCCATACTTGAGCATTTCTGGTCGAATATCATTTTCTCTATCTGCCTTTCCACATTTCAGACTTTTGATGGCTTTTTCTACTTCAAATATGGATATGTATTCCTCGTTGCATGCCTGGTCAATGTTTTTTTATTACTGTGCTATCATCACTACTAGTTTCATTTACCAATTTTTCAAAATAATTACTCCATACTTCAAGGATATCATTTTTTCCAGTTTTCATATCACCTTTATCATCTCTAATTCCTTTTACAGGCACTCTTTCCTCCATTTCTAAGCTTCTTAAACAACCTCCAGAATGTCTTGCCACCTTCTTGATATGTTATATGTTCTTACCAACGTATTCCCATGACTTTTGTTTAGCCAGTTTTACACAGTGTTTAGCTTTCTTACATTTGTCTCTGTATTCTCTAAAAAAAAACAAGCTGATTTATTTGCCAGGAACTTTTGATATACTTGATATGTTTGCTTGCTAGTTTCCAGCAAGCATTTGCTGGAAACTAGCCCATATACAACCTATTCCTAAGAAGAGTGACAAATGCTCACCTTCACCCCACTGTCCGATTTCTCACACCTCAATTATTTCTCTACACTCCTACACTACCTTGAAGACTCTCATCTAATCAATGACCGGCAGATTAGATTCCGTCACTGCTGATCAAGGGGATCTACTAACCTGCATCACCCATCTCTCGACAAACACCTTGGAAAGATTTGGTGAATCTCAAGTGATTACTCTTGATATCTCCAAAGTTTTGACTGTGTTTGGCACAATAGCCTATTAGGAAAACTCTCATCATTTGGTCTGCCCCTCTGACTTTTGCAATTGGGCAGCCAGCTTTCTGGCCGGATACTCACTTCAAGTGATGGTGGATGGTTCCTTATCTTCTATTCATAAAACGAATGCTGGGATCCCACAAGGCTCTGTTTTCACTTGCCCACTTTCTTCCTCTTACACATTAATGATCTACTCCAGCTGACTTCCATTCCGGTACACAGTTTTATTGGTGACAGTACATTACACTCCTCCTTTCCATTTGACAAACTCTACAAAGAAGAAATCACCACAGCCTCCAGAAATCTAATTTCTACTACGTTAAATTCCAATCTTCAAAGCAGTCATCAGTGGCGTTTGGAAAACATTATGACTTTCACCAACTGTAGGAAAGTGTGAAACTCCTCTCATAATTACATCCTCAGATGAAATGATCAGATCTAGAACTCTCGATGCAATGAGATTTATCTCTAGAGGGCCATCAGTTGTGCAATGTTAGAATAGTCCCTGAATAATAACTGGCAATATTTCACAAATTTTAGGGTTTTATTATTTATTTTTGATAACGAAGTGTGTGTGTGTGCATGATTTTTGGTGTGAATCCTGCCTGATTTATTAGTAGAAATTGCCTTTTTTTTTTTTTTAAGTATAACCCAATGGTGGTCACGAGGTCAACCATGCAGGCGTCAACCAGTGATACTAGGTGAATGCCACGAAAATCAAGTGGCATTAATGACACAGACTTTTTGAAAATGATTCGATGTTATGAGTGCAATATGTATGCATCGCAGAGTGTAAGAGATGTGTTTGGGGAGAGAGAGAGAATGAACGATAGATGAGAGAAAGTATGGATTTGTTTGAAACGTGATATATTGTTGGACTATGAGGCAAAGAATGCAAAACTGACTGAAAAGATAGATGTTGTACATGAAACAAATGGAAATGAAACGAAAGCAAGAGAAACTGGGGGAGTAAAAGAATGCAAGGATATAGATGTGAAAGTTACGGAAAAAGTTATGAAAGTTAGGAAAACGAAACCAAACCTAGAGAAACTGAGAGTGTGAAAGAATGCAATGATGCAGAAGTGAAAGTCAGAGATAAAGGTGTGAAAAAAAGTATGAATAAGGAAACGGAAGTAAAGTGCAGAAGAACAAGAAATAGCAAGACTGTGGGAGTGATAGAGAGTGAAACTGTTGGAATGCAAGATTTAATGAAGCAGTTATTGAAAATGAAAAATGAAATGAGGAATATGTGGAGTGATGTTAGACGTCTAGTGGAAACAAACAAAAGTGTGCAAGAGAACAGAATGAAAGAAAAAAGAGCAAAAAGGTGATGAGTGATTCCAGGAGATATGCAGACTCCATAATTAGAGGACTAGTTTCTGAGAGAGTATAAAGTCTGCTATCCAGGTGGGAGAATGAGTAGAATATTTAAGGCATTGGACATAAGGAAGAAACAAGCAAGAGAGTTAGTCATGATTGAGGGGACAAATGATCTAAGTGGACATAAGAAGAATGTGAGGAGAAATATCAGAAGGCTATTGAGAAGAGTGAAAGATAACAGTGCAGAAGGAAAGGTTGTTAGTGTGTTGCGAAGGAGAGCCAAAATCATGAATGGTATGCTAGTGGAGCTGTGCAAGGAGAAGGAAGTGAAGTTTGTGGATGTATGGCATGTGTTTGAGGGAAGAATGAAATTATACAGGCATGATGGGTTGCATTTAAATGGCTTTGGAGTGAGTGTACTGGAGAAAATGTTGCTGGATGGAAGTATAGTGTTTGATGCGTGCAAGAGATCAGAAGAAAGAGATGAAGGGAAAAATTAGGAGAGTGGTATTGAAGAGTCAGAAGTGCATGGCAGTGGAAACAGCAGTAATGTGCATGAAGAGAGAACGGGAATGCAAGCGGAACAGGGAAATGGGGGTGGGAGCTCAGGTGGACAGGGAGACATGGCATAGGGAGAATATGTGTGTGTGTGTGTGTGTGTGTGTATGAAGATGAAGTATATTGTGATGTGGGTGGGGAAGTTGAGACTGAGCAGATATATGTGGTAATTGGTGATAAAGGTGACTGGGCAGGTGTGGTGGGGGAAATCACAACCAAACACGTGGATTGGATAGAACTGGTTATAGTCAAAATGAACTGCTATGTTTGTTTATAAATGCCAGAAGTAACAAAAATAAGGGGGATGAAATGGTTTCAGTGACTGAGTTTATTCGCCCCAAAATCATTGCAGTAAGTGAAACATGGTTGAATGAAGATGATATCCTAACGGGAAAAGAAATGGTAATTTTTGCGAGTATAGAAAGGGCAAGAAGGGAGGGGGGAGTGCTGCTGATGACAGCAGAAGAATTAAGTCCACATAAGGTAGACATGAAATGGGGAAATAGTAGCAAATGTTATGAGACAGTGCAGTGTAACATGAAGGTTGAGAGGAAGACATATTTAGTTGGATGTTGCTATAGGCCAGGGAATGCGGAGGGTGGTGATGAAGAAATGTATAAACAACTTGGATTAGTGAATAAAGGAAGGGTAATTATTACGGATGATTTTAATTATGGTGGTATAGACTGGAATGAAGAAATAGCATTTGGTAATAAGGAAAACGAATTTCTCGAGTTCTTGAGAGATAACTATTTCAGGCAGCACGTAAAAAAGGGAATGAGAGGTTCTAGAGTTATAGAATCTGATCATTTCATCGGATGGGGGGGGGGGAGATTCACACTTTCCTCCAGTTGGTGAAAGTGATCATGAAGTGATCACCTGTGTTGTGGCTAGTCATATGCACTTTTGTGAGGAAAGGATATATGTGGAATTATAAGGCTAGTGATTATGACACGCTTAGGAGACAGCTTGGAGCTATAACATGGAATGAGGAATTAAGGGATAAGGAAATAAATGCTGCATAGGAACTGAAAAGAAATACATAACAGCATCAATGTGAGAATGCACTCTGAAGACCAAGAGGCTGGACAAGGTAGGTGTAAAATTGATGAATGTGGAGCTTAAGCATGAAATCTGGAAAAAGAAAGTACTTTGGAAGAAGTACAGAATGAATAATGGTAATATAATAAAATTAGTTTAATCCTTTATCCAAGCGTGAGCAAACAAAGTTTGTGCCTGAAAGTATCTTCAGGACTGGGGTAAGGTGGTACAACACCAAGGCAACTCATTGCAAAGGTGGAGCAAGTTACCAACACTCCTACCTCAGTATCTCCTACAATGCAAAACACATCTCCTTGCGGATATGTTGTCGACCTTTATTGAGGTCTCTTCAGTGGGAGCCAGGCCCAAGTGGAGACAAGTGGAGATACCAGGCAGAAGCATTAGCAGGTCATCTCTACCTATAGGAGTTGCCAAATGGTGTGCCACCCTTTTTTAATAAATTACTCTGGATTTAGAGAAAGATGTTGAAAGTTTATTTTTCACTTGGTTAGAGTATAATAAAATTAGTTTAATCCTTTATCCAAGTGTGAGCAAACAAAGTTTGCGCCTGAAAGTATCTTCAGGACTGGGGTAAGGTGGTACAACACAAGGGCAACTCGTTGCAAAGGTGGAGCAAGCTACCAACTCTCCTATCTCAGTATCTCCTATAATGCAAAACACATCTCCTTGCGGATATGTCTAATGTTATGCATTAAGGGTTTGGGTAGTGGCCCTTCCCTTAATGCATAACATTAGACATATCCGCAAGGAGATGTGTTTTGCATTATAGGAGATACTGAGATAGGAGTGTTGGTAGCTTGCTCCACCTTTGCAACGAGTTGCCCTGGTGTTGTACCACCTTACTCCAGTCCTGAAGATACTTTCAGGCGCAAACTTTGTTTGCTCACACTTGGATAAAGGATTAAACTAATTTTATTATACTCTAACCAAGTGAAAAATAAACTTTCAACAATAATGGTAATAATCAGTTACATGAGGAGTATAAAGAACAAGCCAGGAGAGTAACTCAGTTAATAAGGAAAACAAAAGTAGAGTATGAGCAGAAATTAGCAAATCAGGCAAGAAAAACCCCTAGAGAGTTTTTTAGATATGTGGCAAGTAGAAGGAAGAACGATCATGGTAAGATGATGTTAATTTATGAAAGTGATAGAATGGCAAGTGCCGCAGAAGACATTGTTGAGGTATTCAGTGATCAATTTATAAGGGTGTTTCATCCTGATCAGGGGAGGAATCATGGGGAACTTAAGTGTAGGAGACATTTAAGTGGATGGTTTAATTCTGAGGGAGCAGGAGGTATTTGTGAAAATAAATAACCTTGATGACAAATCATCATGCAACTCAAGGGAATGTTCTAGGGAACTGACAGTAGTATTGGCATGCTTGTTTAATAAGAGTCTTACAACACAGGTTCCAAGGGTGTGGAAAGAAGGTAAAATTTTTCCACTGCACAAAAGTGGTGATATGTTGTGGCTTCAAATCATAGGCATATATATATATATGGAGTTGTGGTGAAGGTACTGGAGAGATTGGTGAGAGGTAGGATACAGAAATGGGTTGATAACAGCAATATTCTCTGTGGTTATCAGCATGGGTTTGTTAAAGAGGGATCATGTTTCACTAACTTACTTATGTACTATATCAAGGTGACAAATACCTTGGACAGGGGAGGTGTATACACATTGGTGTACTTGGATTTTACAAAAGTTTTTGATAGACCACCACACGACAAACTGTTAAATAAATTCAAACAGATGGGATCGGTAACAGACTTCTGAGTTGGATCAATGACTGGCTGTCAGATAGGTATAAAAGTTGTATATGGGGGTGTGGTATCGTGAAAGAGGAAGGTCACTAGGTATGCAGAGGAGTCAGTTTTGGGATCATTCTTGTTCAATTTCTATATTAATGATATTGGGATGGGTTTAACTAGTGATATGCAGGTGTTTGCAGATGATGCAAAACTGGGAAAAGCCATACAGAGTCAAGCAGATGTTATAGCCTTACAAGAGGACTTGAATAGATTGCATGAATGGGCAAATAAGTTCAATGTTTCAAAGTGCAACGATGGGATGCAAAATATAAACTTGGTGGGGAAACTTTAAAGGAAGTAGAGGGGATGAGAGATGTAGTAGTGATGGTGGACGAGGACCTGAAATTCAGTGGCCAAATTGCACAAGTTGTGAAGACATCGCATTGGATGATGGCAATGATACAGAGGACCCTGACATGCAGAAATAGAGAGGTTATGATGCCACTGTATAAGGCCTTGATCAGGTGTTATATGGATTATTGTGCACAGATTTGGCCACCAGGCTTTCATGATGAAGAGGATATGTTGGAAACAGTTCAGAGAAGATTCACAAAGGTGGTCGTTGGTCTTTGGAATGTGAAGTATGAGGGGAGATTGAGAGAATGTAAGTTGAAGATCCTCGAATGGGGGGGGGGATTTGATTTGAGACATAAGCTAGTCAGGTGTTGTTATCAGGTTGAAATGGAAATGATTTTTCATAGAATGGGAGGAGAGGTAGAACATGAGCTCATCACTGGAAAACTTTATAAGGGGGATGAGGAGCAGGATCTTTCTATCAAGAATGATTGGTGAGTGGAATGCATTGCCTGAGTGTGTTGTGAATGCAGACCAGTGGCACAACCAGAGAGAGGGGGGGGACTTCCCCCAAAAGAAAAAGGAAAAAAACACTAGAAAAATTTCCAGAAATCTTTTCCTAATTAATAAAATTATTTTTTTTTTTAATTTATGTTGCGTCATGTTTTCTATTTCTATACTACTTATGAATTAGCGATAATTGCAGATGCCCAGTCATAGGTTGTATGCGATCCATAGTGTGTATTCTCAAATCATCTGCTGAAATCGGGCCGCCTCCCCCAAGATTAAACCCTGAGTGCACTAGTGATGTAGACACATTGAATCAGTTTAAAGCATGGTTGGATGAGTGTGCATCTCCCACGATGAGTCTCCAACTCCATGGAAGTCAGATGTTAATAATAACATATCAACTTCAATGCCAGCAAAACCCAGCTCTGCATTATTTCCCATAAAACAGAACTGTGTTCTTGCAATCTTACCCTTGACAATACGCAAATCTCCATTCAAGATGAGATTCACCTTCTCAGAATAACTTTAACCTCTATTCTGTCTTGGCACAAACATATCACAACTATTGCCTCCTCTGCACCAAACAAATTAGGCTTTCTCTTTCACTTGAGCCTTTACTTTAAACTCTGAACAGCTCTTAACCATACACAAATCACAAATCTGCCCAAACCATTGAAGACTGATCTCATATCTGGAGTGGTGTCTCTAATAGCTCCATGAAAATACTGAATTCTATACAGAAAAGAGCAGTTATATTGATTGGCGATTTTCTCTTACTAATACAGTCCATTCAACTTTCACATAGGCATTCAGTTTCTGCAGCCTGCATCATCTATAAATACTTCTACTGCTGCTGTTCATTGGAGTGGGCATCAATAATTCCCCTGACTCTCATGCAAATCTGTTCACCCACATGCAGCAGCCAACCAACGCCTTCTTCTCTTCTTCATTTATCCCTTCTGCCTTCTTCCACTATGTTATTCCCAAGAAATACAACCCACAGCTTTTCAAATTAAAACATGAATAAGTTAATTACCACCCATCCATGCTACTAGCGTACTATAGGTTGACCAACCTCTTATGGATGGGCTCTCCATAAAAGGATAACATATAAATTAATTAAAAAAAAAAAGGTTATAGCAGCCATGGCTGCTTGAAACAGATAGGGAAACGGAAGTTATACATAATTAATTTCTCTGTGTGTGTGTGTGTGTGTGTGTGTGTTCATGGGCATATCGCTCGTATTCATTTATGTACATGAGCAACAGATATGTTTAAGCTGCAAGTCAGCAGCTAAAACTAGAGAATGCAATACAGGTTTACCGAATTACCAGTAAATGGAGCAAAAATCCATTAAAAACTAACTTGTAATTCAGTGTTTTCTACCAGTATATCAGTAAATTAAAAACAGTTTAAAGATATGTTATAATAATATTATTGTTTTAAATTGTACATATTTGGTCTAATGCATAGGTTGCCAAACTTTTTCGGGCCACCGCCCACTTTGCAAGACATAAATTTTGTAACGCTCCCCCCACAGTTTGAATAAAACCACATTTCAAATATTTGAGATGGAATAAAACCATATTTCAAATACTCAATACTGTACTGTCGACATTTCTTCTTATATTCAGACATAATGAAGTAATAAAATTTGCAAAAATATTCACAAAATAAAAGATTTAATTTACACTTTGTATGACTCCACTTATCTATCAGACTTTCGAATGATGATTTTTGGCAAAGAACACAAAAAATAATGAAACTTATTCCTAAACCACTGGTATTTATAGATTTGAAATCTAGCCCGAATCGACTTGTATGCATTGACTTGTTTGCGATATCATCGTACTCGTGCTTTGAAAAGCACTGCAAGCACCAATATTCCTGTCAAAACATGCTGAATTGAGTGAATTACCTACATAATAGTTGACCGACATACTACTAGTTAAGACTCGTCTGCTGCGTGGATACACTAAAGCCTGTATGGCACAATCAATTTTTACAATAGCAAAAAATGAATAAATTTTTTAAGTATATAAAAAATAGAAGTTAAAATATCCTGTATGACATTCAATTTTTTATTTTGTACGCAAGCGCATTTTGTTCGTCCGACCACAACATTGTCCAAATAATTATAAATAATAATTAATAAATACAATAATTACACAAGATATAAAAAACAAACTTACAAAACATAACCACAGAAAACAGTATAATAAGTGTCGAATAATATTTGCTTTGTTTTTTCCCCTCTAGTTAGCAATATAAGTTAGTACTAACTAGGCTAACTAAAATTTATGATTTTATTTCTTTCTTGACATTATTTTTACTCGTAATATTAAATTACATGAAATTGGGTTAATTTTTGTACAAATCAATTAGAAAAGTGGTTTTATATATTTTATATATATTTTGAAATGAAATATAACGAATATATTTGCTACTGTAAACATAACCTATTATACACACATATATACATGCTCTATTTTCTCATTGACATAGAAAATTGACATCTATTTCTATCTGACATGGTAAATTTTCAAATGATTAAATAATTGAAATAGAAAATTGATAAAAAAATTGATCATGTAAGATGGGCATATGATGAATTAAAATGCAATATTTAAATTTTAAATGATTATCTAATCGCAAAATCACGAAAATAATTAATTTTTAAATATATATTATTAATTTCTTCTATAAAGAGCCACCGACCCCTAGACTGCTTGAACACCCCCAAATGCTTCTGATCCCACTATAGTCCCCCCCCCCCCCCAGAAAGCTTCAGTACCCACTGGGGGGTGATACCCCCCACTTTAGGAACCTATGGTTTAATGTATTAAAATTTAAGAACTTTTATTGCTAAAAGACCATAAGATATAATGCTAAAATATACAAAGAGCCAACAAGTTTCACTAGCCACTGTCTAGCATTTTCAAGGCTGTACTGGTGTGAAAACAAATGCATCAAGTTACATGTAAAACATACACTTTAGTAACTGCTATTCGTGTTTGATGGCATGCATGCGCTCGAATGCTTCAGTCAGAATCTGGTACATGACCATGTGTTGTGTGGTATTTTGCATATTGTAGTTCTGTTAAACTGACAGAAATGATGAGATTTTTCCATATGTCTTTAAGAATAGTACCTTGATTTCTATTTAAATTATTGCCTATGCGTAACACCACAGCTGCTTCTTTGAAAGTTCTGTGTCTGTAGTCATTCTCGATGTAAGGCATAGAACTGTTTTTCCAATCTATAACGTGATTTGATGTTGAGAAATGATGAGCTAAACCAGATGTGATGATTCTATTGTGATTGACATCCCCCACATGTTCCTTCTGTCTTATTTCAAAACTTCTAGAAGTCTGACCAATGTAAGAAAGGCCAACACGTGCATGGAATTTCATATACTCCAGGAAATTTGAAGAAAGGCACCTCATCTTTGGGTGATCTTAAGATTTGTCTAATCATGGTAGTTGGTTTAAAAACCACTCTGATGTTATGAGCTTTTAACATTCTCGCCAATTTTGTGGAAACTGAATTAATATATGGAATGACAGCTGTGGACACATATTTGCTATTTAAAGACAGCCTCCAATAACGTGTTACGGTGTCCTAATATATGTCCACAGTTGTCATTCCATATATTAATTCATTTTCCACAAAAGTGGCAAGAATGTTAAAAGCTCATAACATCAGAGTGGTTTTTAAACCAACTACCATGATCAGACAAATCTTAAGATCACCCAAAGATGAGGTATCTTCAAATTTCCTGGAGTATATGAAATTAAATGCACGTGTGGCCTTTCTTACATTGGTCAGACTTCTAGAAGTTTTGAAATAAGACAGAAGGAACATGTGGAGGATGTCAATCACAATAGAATCATCACATCTGGTTTAGCTCATCATTTCTCAACATCAAATCACGTTATAGATTGGAAAAACAGTTCTATGCCTTATATCGAGAATGACTACAGACACAGAGCTTTCAAAGAAGCAGCTGTGGTGCTACGCATAGGCAATAATTTAAATAGAAATCAAGGTACTATTCTTAAAGACATATGGAAAAATCTCATCATTTCTGTCAGTTTAACAGAACTACAATATGCAAAATACCACACAACATGTGGTCATGTACCAGATTCTGACTGAAGCATTCGAGTGCATGCATGCCATCAAACACGAATTATCAAATGTAACGGCCTAGCAGTTACTAAAGTGTATATTTTACATGTAACTCGATGCATTTGTTTTCACACCAGTACAGCCTTGAAAATGCTAGACAGTGGCTAGTGAAACTTGTTGGCTCTTTGTATATTTTATCATTATATCTTATGGTCTTTTAGCAATAAAAGTTCTTAATATTATTGTTTATTAATTTATTACAAATATAGGTCCTTGTTTGGAAAAACCTCTTAAACCTTAAAAAATATCACGGATGTGTAGCAATGTGCCTTTGTTATCATCGATAACTTGAATAATTAAATGAAATACTTATTATATGATATTTATATGGAGTCCAGAGAATCATCATGGAAGACCCACACTGACTTTTACCCATATAAAACGTAATTAACTCTCACTAAACTTATGTCAGGGCACTAACAACTAATTCTGGCAATCTGTTCCACTCGTTCACCACTCTCCAAGCAAAAAATCTAGTCTACACACTCTTACTAACCACACTTTTACACAACCTCCATGTATGACCACTAGTTCCCTGATTATTTGTCATATATTGAAAAATTACATTTGCATCAATTTATAAGACCCCTTTAATATCTTATAAGTTTCTATCATGTTCCCTCTTTTCCATCTATCAACTAAACTCTGTAACTCACATTTCTTCAACCTATCCTTGTAGGGAGTATTCCACAGACCTGTCACCATCTTGGTCACTCATCTCTGAATCCTCTGTACCATCTCCTGATCTCCAAGAAAGCTAGGTCACGTTGTGGCTGAATCATAGCTTTATAAAGAGGGATAACTTCCCTATCTTTATTTGTTACGAGGGTGGTCTGAAAAGTTCTCAGCCTAACAATGAAAAAATGAATTTATAATTTCAAAATTGTTTTTATTTTTCAACATAATCTCCCTTACAATTAATACATTTATTCCAGCGATGCTCAAGTGCCATTATCATATCCCTATAGTGGTTCTCAGTAAGATCTGCAAAATACCCCTCTACAACTACAATCACCTCTTGATTTGAAGAAAAACGCTGACCAGCGAGGAAGAGTTTTAATTTTGGGAAGAGATAGAAGTCAGAGGGAGCCAAATCTGAGGAAGATGGTGGATGTTCCAACAATTCATAGTGCAGATCCCTTGATTTTTCCATTGCCAAAACAACTTTGTGGGCAGGTGCATTGTAATGAAAGATGATTTTTTTCTTCTGCAAACTGGATCTTTTCTCATGAATTTTTTCATCTAGTCTGGTTAAAAGATCGGAATAATATTCCTCAGTTACTGTTTTACCCTTTTCAAGATAATTAATAAACAAAATGCCTTTAGCATCCCAAAACACCAATGCCATTACGTGTCCTGCTGATGGAACTGACCTTGTCTTCTTTGGTGCTGAACAACTGGCTTCTGTCCATTTTTTTGACTGCTGTATGAATTCTGGCATATAATGGTGAATCCAAGTCTCATCCATAGTAATAAATCAATGAACAAAATCAGTTTTATTCTTGTTTTATTTTCATGCGAGTGTGTTTTTGATCTGTTGCTAGCAAGTGAGGCACCCATCTTGTGCAAAGCTTTTTCATTTGCAATTCTTCATGCAAAATATACCCTACACATTCTTTTGTAATGCCTATAGTCTCAGCATCCATGCGGTTAGCCTAGTGGTCATACGCTTCGCAACCATATGCCTGGGAAAGGAGTGTCCTAGGTTCAATTCCCATCGGTGACGTGAGGAGCTTAAGGATCTTCGTCAGCCATAGCCAAGTTAGCCGGTCTTGGGTGTGGACAGCAGGTTTTTCCTCCCAGTTTATCCTGGGGTTTTTCCTCCTACAAAGCAGACAAACCAGCTCCGTGAGCATATACTTTGACAGACATGGGATACCACTGGGAATAAGGAGCAACCAACCTATTCCATGGGATTATTGGTTACGGAAGCTTACATGGTAAAATGTGTAGGCCTGCATGAAAGCATAACATACAACGATGATGATAGTCTCAGCAATTTCACGCACTTTGACTCACTAGTTATTTAATACCATATCGTGCCCTTGTTCAATGTTTCTGGTGTTGTTACACTTTTTTGGATGTCCTTCACATGGATCATCTTCAAGGCTGGTATGGCCACGTTTAAACTCGGAAGCCCATTTCTTAATTGTCGAAAACAAGAGAAGAGTGTCTATAAACTTTTATAAATGTCGAATGAATTTCTTTTGCTGTTAAACCTTCTTTTACAAAGAATTTTATAACTGCATGATACTCAATTTTATCCATTTCAAGGGATACAGACAACACGTTTACTTCAGACAGCTGTATAAAACAAACTACTTGATAGAATGACTTGCAATTTCACGTGGATGCTCATGACAGATGTACCAACTTAGAAAAATGATCTTGCCAATAGCGTTGCCATCTATGGTCTAGGCTGAGAACTTTTCAGACCACCCTCATATGTGTTTTTCAACATTCAGGTATTCCTTTGAGCTATTTTACCAAATTTTGAAATACACCCTCTGAACTTCATCTTTCTGTCCACCATTATCCTCAAGTCCCCAGTCTCATCAATTTCCTGCAATCCAGTACTATCAATGTGATTCACATTATGTAACCTTTTTACCTAAAGTGCATAAAGATAGTGAGTGGCCTGTGAAATCTTCCCTATGAGGATAGATTGAGGGTGTGTGGATTGCAGAAGTTGGTTGACAGGAGAAAAAGCGGGGCTATGATAGAAACATTTATGTTGCTTAAAGGGTTTTATAGGATTGGTGCAGGGGAAATGTTTCAGCACTTGGTTAGATGGACCAGAACAAGGGGCATCCTTGGAAGTTGAATAAAGGTGTAGTTAATAGGGGTGTGAGGACTAGATTTTTCACTTGGAGAGTTGTGAATGAGTGGACTGGGTTGCCAGAGTCAGTTGTGAGTACTTTGTCTGTTAATGGATTCAAGGAGATGTATAATATATTGTGTGGATAGTTTGGTCTCCTGCGATTAGTCTCTGGACTCCATGGAACTGCCCATATAATAATAATAATAATAATACAATTGCTGCACAGCTTTCAAGCCCTACAGAAAATTTGTTACCCTTACACATTGTATTAAAGATTAGCTTCCTCCTATCTCTGTGCCTGGAATATATAAAGTGCCCTGCTCCTACAAGTTGGTCTACTATGGATAGACAGGAGGATCAGCCAATATCTGTATGGAAGAACACAAAAAAAATACATCTGCAGTCATGACTATGGTCAGTCAAGAATTGCAGACCATGCTTTAGATATGGCTCATAGAATTAATTGGGGGAAAAAAATCCCACCATGCTCCATTGCAATAAATTTAGAAGAGAAAGACTATTTTTGGAATCTGCAGCTGCTCTCAAAAATCAGACTAATTTAAATAAATATGGTCGCATTAAACTTTCCCAAAATATGGGAAACACTAATATTTCAAGATTTAAGTTTATATTGTAGGTTGCTAACAGGTGTCCACAGTGGGTACCCCACCTAGTTAGGACTCTAGTGTTTCTTCTGCATGTTTCACTTAGTTTGTGTTGCCTTTGTGTATACATGTCACAAGTCTCATATTGTACTCCCTGATAATACCACAGTGACTGAAATGAAATATTGGAAGAATTTTTAATCCTTTCTCAGTGTTGTTTCACTCCATTAAGCCTCTAACATGAACCAATCTAGTCTTATAGGAAGTATTCCACATCCCACTTACCATTCTGGTCAGTTACATCTCCAAGACATTCAGGGTGACCAAATCCGTGTACAGTAATCCAGATGTCTGTATATTGCAATATGAACTCCAATTCCCTATACACTGTTACTCCTAAGTTTTTAGCATCAGTTTGCTAGAGTCCAGTTTCATTGTTGTAATACAACCTTATAATTTTTTAATCTTAAAATGGGATGAAAAAAAACTCAAAAACCTTGTAACAAGTATCTTCCATATTTTCTTCATCAACAATACCAAGATAAATGATGCACACACTTACTGACATCTAAACCTGATCTGTTTTTTGACTGAAGCCCATGTTATTGCCACAACCACAGCATGCCTTAAATGACCAAGCTAAACTCTGCATGATTCCTTCTGTCAGTTTACAAGGAAGTTGCCCCAGTCCTTAAAACTCCAAGATTTAGTCTGCATTCAGAAGTGAGCAGAAGGAATCTGATCCTTTCCTCAGAAAAAGACAGGATTCATAGGATTCTGTACTGGGGTTATTGTTGATGGACATAGAATTATTTACTGATATTGCAAAGTTGAGAAGGATGATAAGGTACATAAATCTTAATGAACTAAAGTATAAAGAGCTAATAAGCTTCATTTCGGCAATGAAAACATTACTTAAATTAAGGGGATATTGAATCCCACATAGTTTTAAAACCGAATAAGAAACTCAAAGATTGGAATCAGATCAGAGAGTTTCTTGCCGAATATAGTAAACTATAAAGTATCGGCGGACACTAGCGTTAGCCAATGCAAGTGATCCTAGTACATAGTACATTACTGGGCAACTAGTTGCAAAGGTGGAGGAAGAAGTTCAGATCGCTATTCTTAGGTATTTTCCATAATGTAAAAACACATTTCTTAGGAAATGTATGCTGTTATTACATTATGGAGGGAGGTCACTACCCAGACCGGTTTCAGCCTTTTTTGAGGCTTCATCAGTGAGCAGCTAGACCTAATACCATAGTGTATAGCGAAAAGAACTTATGTACTTTGCATACGAGTTTTCCAAACAGGTGCAACCATTAAGTTACTAAAGTATAAAGAGCTAATAAGCTTCATTTCGGCAATGAAAACATTACTTAAATTAAGGGGATATTGAATCCCACATAGTTTTAAAACCAAATAAGAAACTCAAAGATTGGAATCAGATCAGAGAGTTTCTTGCCGAATATAGTAAACTATAAAGTATCGGCGGACACTAGCGTTAGCCAATGCAAGTGATCCTAGTACATAGTACATTACTGGGCAACTCGTTGCAAAGGTGGAGGAAGAAGTTCAGATCGCTATTCTTAGGTATTTTCCATAATGTAAAAACACATTTCTTAGGAAATGTATGCTGTTATTACATTATGGAGGGAGGTCACTACCCAGACCGGTTTCAGCCTTTTTTGAGGCTTCATCAGTGAGCTTCAGTGAGCTTCATCAGAGTACTAGGATCACTTGCATTGGCTAACGCTAGTGTCCGCCGATACTTTATAGTTTACTATATTCGGCAAGAAACTCTCTGATCTGATTCCAATCTTTGAGTTTCTTATTCGGTTTTAAAACTATGTGGGATTCAATATCCCCTTAATTTAAGTAATGTTTTCATTGCCGAAATGAAGCTTATTAGCTCTTTATACTTTAGTAACTTAATGGTTGCACCTGTTTGGAAAACTCGTTCGCAAAGTACATAAGTTCTTTTCGCTATACACTATGGTATTAGGTCTAGCTGCTCACTGATGAAGCCTCAAAAAAGGCTGAAACCGGTCTGGGTAGTGACCTCCCTCCATAATGTAATAACAGCATACATTTCCTAAGAAATATGTTTTTACATTATGGAAAATACCTAAGAATAGCGATCTGAACTTCTTCCTCCACCTTTGCAACGAGTTGCCCAGTAATGTACTATGTACTAGGATCACTTGCATTGGCTAACGCTAGTGTCCGCCGATACTTTATAGTTTACTATATTCGGCAAGAAACTCTCTGATCTGATTCCAATCTTTGAGTTTCTTATTCGGTTTTAAAACTATGTGGGATTCAATATCCTCTTAATGAACTGTTTGTATGGTTATTATTATTATTCGTGACACCTCCAAGGAGTCTGAAGACTCATCACGGGAGGACACCTACTGTACAACTCTCCATCTCTGCTACTACACAGAACCTCTACTACCAATCACCTACATCAATGCCATCTATTGCCCACAACCACCACCGCTAGTATTTTTTGTTTGTAAATTGCGTGTGTTCTGAAGGACCGATTTGTCTGTATGTGGGATGAAAAACCTGAGTTTCCGGGAGAAAAACCCTGCTACCTCCGTATGAGATTGGCTAGCTCATCTTCAATTGAAAAAGTCCATATAAAGATTCCTCCTGTCATGACAAGAATCGAACTTAGGCCTTTTCTAATCGAAGGGCGCAACATACCGTTGTTCTTCCAATTGCGCTACGGAGCTGCTTTATGACAATCGATATCAGTTCAATGTTCTCAAGTGCAAGATTATGAATTTCAGATTGAATAAGAAAATATTATACTAATGGTAATTTCTTAGAAGTTAACAAAGCTAGGAATGAAGACAAACAAACAAACAGATTAAGTGTCACTACCCAGACCGGTTTCGACAGGTTGAAACTGGTCTGGGTAGTGACCCTTCCCATAATGCATAGCATTATACATGTCTGCAAGGATATGTGCTTTGCATTATAGGATACTAAGGGAAGTTATGTGAAGTTATTTGCTTCTGCATACGAATTTCCTCAGTCCTGAAAATACTTCAGGTGCAAACTTTATTTGCTTATACTTGGATAAATGCTTATACTTGGATTGCACTGATTAGATCGTCGGCTTGTCGAGAGCTCCTGAAAAGATGAGTAGTATTTTGTGTTAACATTAGATATTTTACTAGACTTTTAAGTAGTATTGTTTGCTTTTTGTTTCTTGGTGTGTCTGTGCAATTTTTGCGTGTTTTCTGTTATTTTAATTATTATTTTTAAGAAAAGATAGCGTACACATGGCACCGATAAAGAAAAAAATGGCGGCCAGGTCGCCATGTTTGTTTAAGAGTTTTGATGTAAACGAATTTATGCAATGTGCTGTCTGTGAGATGTATGCCTTGCGAAGAGCGGTGGGAGTCTGGTTAGAAAGTGATAGTGGAGTTAATATGTGTAGAAAGTGTAAAGAGAATGAGGACTTCAAGCGTGTTTCGTGTGTCGAGAGTGATATCGTTAACGATAGTCAGAATGTAGAAAATGGCCGTGTGCTAGAGAATTGCATGGTAGTGCCAGATAGGTGTGAGAGCATCGCTGAAAGTGTAAATGAAGGTAGAAACACAGAAAGAATGAATGATTTGATCGATAATGAAAATGGTGAGATAAATGCGAGTAGCGAAATTGCCCGTTTGAATGGTGCGATACACAGAGCTAAAAGACAACTGGAGCGTATGGAAAAAAACGTGTGTTGAACGTATCGACAAATAACCGGCGGAAGTCTGTGACGGCAAATAATAGAATGTTCATAAACGTCAATAAAATGAAGGAGCGAGTGCTGTATGGGATTCGCTATTAAGAGGCGTAATAAAGAGTTTAACGAAGTCGTACCAGCCGGGTGCGAACATAAAGAACGTCAGCGAATCTATTCGACTGCAAAAACAGAGTGTGAAAGAGATGATAATCGTGGCAGGAACGATTGATTTGAAAGAGGACAAAATGGAAATGATAGAGGATGTGAGGGAGTTGTTTGAGGTAGCAAAAGAAAAGAGTGAGAGAGTTAGGATGGTGAGTATCTTACCGCGGTATGACAGCGAAGTGTTTAGAAGAAGGGCCATAATTGCCATTATGCGTGGGTTATGCATGGAGAGTGGTGTGAAATTTGTGGATGTGTGGAATGAGTTCGATGGGCGAAAGGACTTATATAAGATGGATGGGTTACATTTGAATGGAGTTGGTGTACGGAGACTTGAAAGAATGTTGATGAATTATGTGGAAGTGGATGTACAGACTCAGGGAAACTAGATTTATTGAGAGGGTGGGGGGGGAGTAGATATGCAGACTTTAGGGGGGCAGTTAAGTGTATGAATGAGTATATTATGCCCGAGCGAGTACGAAGGACAACAAATCAGAATGGGATAGTTAGTATAAGGCATCAAAGTAGGAATGGGACAAGTGGGCTTCTGCGATTCATGTACACTAATGCCAGGAGTATTAGGAACAAGAAGGAAGAGTTTTTGGCCATGGTTGGCACTTCCAGGCCACAGGTTGTCGGTATTAGTGAAACATGGCTGACAGAAGATGATAAAGCCAGTGGGATTGAATGCGACAGGTATAGCATGTTCAGGAGTGACAGGGTGAATAAAAAGGGGGGAGGAGTGTTATTGATGATAGCTGATGAGCTTCAGCCAAGGAGTATAGAAGTTGAACTGCAGGATGGGGAAAAAAGCACATTTGAGGCTGTTTGGTGTGAGATAGAATCTAGCAGAACAAAATATACAATTGGGTGCTGCTATAGACTGGGTGATGGAGTGGATGGTGGGGATAGTATGCATAAGCAAATAGAAGAAATGAGTGGAAGGAGGGTAATTATTATGGGCGATTTCAATTATCGTAACATTGACTGGAAAGAGGAGAGGGCACATGGGAGGAAGGAATTGGATTTTATGCGGTTATTAAGGGACAACTATCTACGGCAACATGTATTGGAAAATACCAGGGGGCAGAGAGTGCTGGACCTAGTAATTGCAACTGAGAATGTGGCTGTAACGAACATGACCGTGTTGCCACCAATTGGTGAGAGTGACCATAAGGTCATGACTTGGGAGGTGGCTAAAGGAGTCGAATTTACAATTAAGACAGGGTTCATGTGGAATTACCGGCTGGTAAGTATGACAAGCTTAGGTGTGTGCTTGGCTCAATGCCATGGCATGTAAAACTGCAAGGGCTGGATGTTGATAGTGCATGGGAGGTGGTTAAGAACTGCTTGCAGAAGGCAATGGTTGACTGTATACCAAGAGTCCGAATAATAAATCAAGCAGGGGTTAAATGGATGAATAACACTATTAAGCTTGAGCTGCAAAAAAAGAAACAATTGTGGAGGGAATTTAAGGAGAAGGGTGACCATCAGGTGCAGGAACAGTATAAAGCTCAGGCCAGGATGGTAACAAAGGTGGTAAGAAAAGCAAAAGCAGATTATGAAAGGAAATTGGCCACGCAGGCTAAAGAGAATCCCAAACAGTTTTTTCAATATGTTGCAAGTAAAAGGAAAAATGCTCATGGTAGAATGATCTTAAAAAATGCTGAGGGCAGGGAGGTAACCGAATATAATACATCTGTGGGATTGGATGGTATACCAGCTCGTGTCGTACGTGAAGCGGCCAAAGAATTGTCAGTGCCCTTGACCATTTTGTTTAATTTGAGCCTCAGGACTGGGTCAGTCCCAGGTGGGTGGAAAGAGGGGAAAATAGTTCCACTGCACAAAGGTGGTTCCAAGGCTGCTGTTGAAAATTACCGGCCAATCAGCATAACAGGAATTATTATCAAGGTCTTAGAGAAAATAGTCAAGAGGAAAATACAAGATTGGATAGAAGAAAATGGGATACTGTATCGGGGACAGCATGGTTTAGTGAAGAGTAGGTCATGCCTCAGTAACTTGCTCACGTATTATAACACAGTGACGGCTGAACTGGATAAGGGTAATGGGTTTACAGTGATTCTACTGGACCTTGCTAAGGCCTTTGACAGGATTCCACATGGAATTCTAATCAGTAAATTGCCGCATATGGGAATGGACATAGGGTTGGTGAGATGGATAGGAGGGTGGTTGACGGAGAGATATCAGAGAGTGGTTTACTCAGGAGGAGAGTCCACAAGACGGCCTGTTACTAGTGGTGTGCCACAAGGATCTGTTCTTGGACCATTGCTGTTTAATTTGTTCATAAATGATATAGGAAAGGATCTGAGAGGAACAGTTCATTTGTTTGCGGTTGATGCGAAGTTGGGTAGGGCAATAGTGAATGCAGATGACATCAAAATTTTGCAGGATGATTTGGATAGATTGGAGGTCTGGGCTAAGGAGAATGAATGTCAATTTAATGTGGCAAAATGTAAGGTTATGCATTTTGGGGTGAAAAGATTGGCGGCAGTTTACTGCATTGGTGGAACCCTGCTCCAGGAAATTGATGAGGCACGAGATTTAGGAGTGTTGGTGGATAAGGAATTGAAATTTAGGGGACACATTGCAAAAGTGGCCAAATCAGCTCATCAAATCACTTGGTTGCTGAAGAATAGGTTGACAAGCAGAGACAAGCAGGTTATTGTTCCTCTGTATCGAGCCTTGATAAGACCCCATCTCGACTACTGTGCTCAGATTTGGTCACCTAGGTTTCTTCTTGATGGGGAGGAGGTGGAGAGGATCCAGAGGCGAGTGACCAAGATGATAGCAGGTCTGTGGAATGAACCATATGAGAACAGGTTGAGGATTTGTGGGTTGCAAAAATTGGTTGATAGGCGGAAGAGGGGAGATACGATTGAGACATTCAAATTACTGAAGGGTTTCTATAAAATTAATTCAGAAGATATTTTTGAGAACAGGGCTGGTTGTGGGAGGACTAGGGGACATCCATGGAAACTGAGCAAAAGTGTGGTTAGTAAAGGTGTTAGAGCTGGGTTCTTTACTTTTAGAGTAGTGAATGAGTGGAATGCGCTCCCTGAGTCTGTGGTGGATGCTGTGACAGTGAATGAGTTTAAGGCGAGGTATGAAAGATACTGTATGAATGCAAATAGTTGTGATGAATATGATTTGGGGCCTCCCTTGATGAGTCTAATGACTCCCTGGAGTTGCCCGTAATAATAGTAATAATAGTAATAAAGGATTAAACCAAGCATATAATTTCTTGGTTTTTTTAATTTATAGGAGAGGAAAGGTTAGCAAAACAAGTGTTCTTTGCCAGGATCGTAGGAAAAAGATCCAGAGGAAAACTAAGATCTAGGTGGACTGATAGACTGAAAAAGTTCTTTAGAAGAGAGAAATATAATATTTGATAATACTGAAGTCTTTACAGATAACAGATTAATATGGAGGAAAGATTGGTCAATTGGTAGAGCCTCTGCTACTAATGGCTCACGCAAACAGTTAACAAAGTTTGAGCATGATTAGTATTGGAAGGGGATCAATTCTTCAATGCTGTTGGCACACTCTCCCTCGATGAGTCTTTGGACTCCCTGGAGGTGTCACATAATAATAATAATAATAATAATAATAATAATAATAATAATAAAATAGCTGACAGGAAGTTGTAATGATGCAACTTTCTGATGTAGTACTTTTATAATATATGTATACTGTCCTGAGGATAAGTGTCTGGAAAATGATGCTGAGGATGTTCAATCATTGTGATTTTTTTGCTTTATTATCATTATCAGAAATTCATGGAGTCAGACAACTCCTCCAACTCCATGGGAAGTCCTACATCACACACCCACATCTCATCATACATGACTTGAATGTATTCACTGTTTCTACACCCACCCAGCCATGCAAAAAACCTACTCCTCATCCCCATAATCATCCCCTCCTTATACAGCTTTCATAGATAGTCTTTTGTTCTCCCTTGCCTCCACCCATTCTATGTAAAATATGATCCACATTAATCTGTAATAATCTCCTACCTACTGATATTTTGATTATGTTCCTCCACTTTTCCTTCTATCCATTAGACTTTTGCAATTGCATTCCCTCAAATCTGTCTTCATACTCAACATTGCAAAGACCAGAAACTACCTTAGTCAATTATTTCTGAACCCTTTGCAACATCTCTTCATCCTTTAAAAAACTGGTGACCAAATCTGTGCACAGTAATGAATATGCAGTCTGATCCAAGCCATATACAATGAAATCATAACATTCTTATAGAAAATATGTCAGTATTTTCTGCATCATTGCCATAATACGCTGTGCTGCCCTCAGAATTTTAACAGATCCCAAAACTCCCAAATCCCTCATCTCCTACATCATACACCTCCTCTAAAATAAAGAGGCAGAAGAGTGCTACACTGAACTGGTAGCCACATCAATTTACCTATTCACAGAGTCTATTTAAGTCCACTGCAAGGCTACACCATATGTTCTACTCCACATAGTTCTTCCCAATGTCCTATTATCTACAAACAACTGTATATCACCAATCAAGCCTTTCCAATATCATTTACATACAAATTAAACAGTCATGCCCTCAAAACAGACACTTGGGACATACCACTAATGACTTTTCTCTTTTGCAATATTGCACCCCCATACACAACTTGCTGATACCATCAGATAGCCAATCTCAAATCTAGTGCACTAATCTATTATCCAACCCCATCTGTTCCAGTTTAATTATCTACCAGCTTGTCATGTGGCAATCTATCCAAAGCTTCAGCAAAATCTAAATATACCACTGTGTATGCATCCCCTTTGTTCAATGAGTCTGTCACCATGTTATAGTATGTAGATTGCTAAAATACAATCTTCCTTTAGCAAACTCACTGTCCGTCAAAGAGAATATTGTTGTTGTTGTTGTGAATCCAATTCTGAAACCTGGTACTCACTAGCCTTTCTAATCACCTAAACCACAACTTCAGACAAAGAGATTGACCTGTGATTCAAAGCCTTAGTCTTATCACCCCCTTTATGTATTGGAACAATTTTATCCTCTTTCCACTCCTTGAACTTGAGCAAATCTAAGACTCATGTTAAAGAGGTAAGTTAAAGCTGTTATTAACTCCCTGGAATATTCTCTCAAGACACACAGTAATATACCATCAACTCCTGCAGTCTTACTGCCATCGAGTTTGCTCAATTCCTCACATTCTGCCTACTCACTCACCATCAGTGGCTCCTCCTCCCTTCTAACTGCTCTCAAGTTCTGTATGATGTCATTTTCACAAGGATAATGAAATACCTCCATGAATTTCTCAATTAACATCTCTGCTATATCCTCCTCAATGGTTATCATTCTAGAATTTTCTCCAACCAGTATCATCCTTCTATAATCATTCTTTCTTCTATTGGCCATGTATCAAAAATACTCCCTAGGATTTTTTTTTTGGTCTCATGAGCTAACTACTGCTCATACTGCACTTTTCTTTTGCTAGCCTTAGCAAGCAGGTTACTTCTCTTGCTTGCTCTTTGTACTTCTCATACAACTTGACTGTTATCACTACTCATCTTGTGCTACTTCCATAATGTCTTCTTCCAAATTGCATGCTTCACCTCTTCATTCATTCATAACACATGTACCTTATTTGAGCTCTTGTCCTTTGGAACGCATTCAGACATTGCCTCTGCTAGATAGTTCCTGAACAGGTCCCAAGCAGTAGTGATCTCCTTATCATCTAATTCTTCATTCTATGATATAGCTGCAAGCTGTCTCCTGAGGTTGTCATACTTATAGTTCCACATATATCTCTTTCTCACAGAAGTCCTCATATGACGGCTACCTTAGCAGTAACTGAAAAACTCGAGAAATTCATTCTTTTTAGACTAATGCTTACACATTTTCTTCTCACTGCTCTCCATCTTACCATGTCTATAGCAACACCCAACCAGATATTTCATTCTGTTCACCTCCACCTCACACCATACTGCTTCAAATCCATGTTCCTTTCATCTCCACCTTAGATGGGATTAATTTCTTTTCTACTATACAACACTTCTCTCTTTCTGACCTGTCTATCTTCATTGAAAACATTACATCCATCCATCTCTATTTCTGTCAGAATGTCATTCTCATCTAACCATGTCTCATTTATTCCAATAATTTTTGGGTGAATATACTCTATTGATGTTACAATTTCAAATACTTCTGGCATTGGCACACATACATTTCTGGTTCTATAACAAGCCTCACCGACCCCACTCCACAAATATGACTCTTCCAAGCTTCCCCCAGGGGAGGTGAGTTTGTAGGAGTCATATTTGAGTCATATCTGCAGAAGAGTCCTCTCCTCCTCCACAGATCTGTTTGTTTCTCCCACACACACACATATCTTGGTCATCCCAATCCTTTCATGTAAATGCACATCTGATCCTGTATCCATCATCCACTCTTCATACACAGTCTCCCACTTGACCTACCCCAGCTCCCTCATTTTCCTGTTTGTCTTGTGTTCTTTCTCTCTCATTCTCTTCATTTGTGCCACTCATCTCTTCATTCACAAGTTCTCCTACCCTACTTTCCTGCTCTTCCATGTCAACTCTACCAGCTTTTGCTTCCTCAGGTCTTCCATTCACTTCAGTCATTACTATCTTGCAGCAACAGTTTCTCCAGCTGAATCACACCAAATCCATTTTAAATGTAGCTCATGTCTTTTATACGGCTACATCACTACATCCATCCCTTAAATTCAACATCCCTTAAGTTATGTTCACACATTTATAAAAGGAATTCTTTTTCTTCACATAACTCTGCTAGCATCCCATTCATAATCACTTGCCATCACAACTCATCGTTATTGTACCCAGGCAACATGCTAACTACCTTTCCTACCACACTGTTATCTTTTATTCTCCTCAGTAACCACCTGATATCCATCCTTACATTATCCTTGTTGCCATCCAGATCATTTGTGCCTACTAGCATTTCCAACTCTTTTGCTTTTTGCTTGTTTCCTTCTCATATTTAGTATTGCAGTTGCTCTGTTCAATTTACCCTAGAAGCAAACCTGGGGCACTGTATCATTTAACCACACCTCTAATAATTAAATACCCATATATGACCACTTTCTAATCATTGGACACCTCTTTCACATTGCCATATTTTATTCCAACCTCCCTCTCTTTTCCATACATACTTGTTATTCTCATTTCACTCTGCAATCTTTTGTCTCATCTTCACTAACTCCACTTTTATATCCTGAACTACTTTCTTACTGTTCTTTGCTATTTCTACCAGATTGGTCACTCTTTCATTCTCGTTATCTATCCCACTTGCTATTTTAAGGTCTGTTGGCCTAGCTTCCGATATGCTACTTTACTGCTACTTAAAATCAGAGGGTATCTGAGGAAAGCAATATCAGATTGTGTCCCCATGGTCAGGAGGTCAAACAAGGCAGGCATTAGATGGATGAGCAGTAGTATCAAGCTTGAACTGCAAAAAAAGAAAATGTTATGGAGAATTTACAAGGAGAAAGGCGATGGACACCCATGAGCAGTACAAGGCTCAAGCTAGGAAGGTTACCAGCATAGTAAGAAAAGCTAAATCAGATTATGAGAAGACCTTAGCCAAAGAGATCAAGGGTAATCCCAAAGAGTTCTTCCGCTATGTGGCAAGTAAGAGGAAGAATGACTTCGGAAGGATAACCTTAGTGGGTGCTGATGGTATTGAGGTGACAAAATCAGATGTAATAGTCGAGTTACTGAGTGATCACTTCTCAAAAGTCTATCACCCAAGTGAGGATATCTCTATACCTATAGCAATACCTAATGTGAGAATTGAAGCTAAAGAATCAGAGGTATTAAATATATTGCAAAACTTAAATGCAAACACTGCGGTAGGCTTAGATGGAATATCAGCTCGGGTGTTGCGTGAATGTGCAAATGAATTGTCAACCCCTCTTACCTGGATATTTAATTTAAGTTTGAACTCTGGTATGGTCCCTAGGGAGTGGAAGTTAGGCAAAGTGGTTCCTTTGCATAAGGGTGGCTCCAAAACTGCGGTATTGAATTACAGACCAATCACCATCTCAGGAGTAGTGGTAAAAGTATTGGAAAAGTTGGTTAAAGACAAAATTCAAGAATGGGTGGATCAGGATATGATACTCTATAGAGGCCAACATGGTTTTGTTAAAGGTAGATCCTGCCTTAGCAATCTATTAACTATTCATAATAGAATAACATCTGAGTTGGACAAAGGAACTGGCTACACAGTGGTACTTCTGGATTTTGCTAAGGCTTTTGACAGGATACCCCATAGAACACTGTTACGCAAATTGGAGCAGATGGGAATGGATATTAAATTGGTGATATGGATAGGAGAATAGCTCAGGGAGAGATACCATAAGGTGGTGTATGGAGGAGCCGAGTCCAGAAATGAGGCAGGTGACCAGTGGTGTGTCTCAGGGCTCTGTGCTTGGGCCAATGTTGTTTAATTTGTATATAAATGATATAGGAAACGGCTTAAAGGGAGATATTCAGTTGTTTGCTGATGATGCAAAGTTGTGTAGTGCAATAAAAAATCAAGCTGATGTTGAAAGTTTGCAGGAGGATTTAAATAAGCTGGTAAAATGGGCAAAAGAAAATGGATGTCAGTTCAATGTGGAAAAGTGTAAAGTCATTCATTTTGGGATTAAAAGATTACCAGCTGTGTACTACATCGATGGAAAGGTACTCCAAGAGATTGATGAGGCTAGGGAGTTAGGGGTATTGGTAGATAGGGAGATGAAGTTCAGAGGACACATTGCTAAGGTGTCCAAGATTGCACATAGGATTACTTGGTTGTTGAGGAACACACTGACATCCAGAGATAAAGAGGTTATTATTCCCCTTTATAAAGCATTGATACTTCCACATTTGGATTACTGTGCTCAGGTCTGGTCACCTGGATTCCTTGGAGATGAGGAGGCTGTGGAGAGGGTTCAGAGAAGAGTGACCAAGTTGGTGAGTGATATAAAAAATGCTCCCTACATTGATAGATTGAGAGCTTGTGGATTGCAGAGATTGGTTGATAGGCGAAGAAGAGGGGATATGATAGAAACATTCAAATTACTAAAAGGTTTTTATAGGATTGATGCAGGGGAAATGTTTCAGCTGTGTGATAGTGATGGAAGAACAAGAGGTCATCTCTGGAAATTAAAGAAGAGTGTGGTTAACAAAGGTGTCAGAACAAGGTTTTTTGCCTGGAGGGTGGTGAATGAGTGGAATTCATTGCCTGACTTAGTTGTGAGCTCTTCGTCTGTAAATGAATTCAAGAAGAGATATGACAGATATTGTTTTGCTAGTTTGGGTCTCCTGCGATGAGTCTACTGACTCCATGGAGATACCCGTAATAATAATAATAATAATACAACCATCTCATTTATACTCTCTTTCACATTTCTTTCACTATTTTTATTCCCATAATTCTATTCACTACAACACTTTCAGTTTCATGGTTTTTGGCATTAACTTCCATTACTTCATTTTTTCCTTTTCTTTTTTTTTCTTGATGCACTTATTACAATTTTCTCTCTCTCCCTATGAGAATTTTTTTTTTTTTAAATATTCTTTCCTAAGAAAACTATTTTTACTTGATAGCAATTTCTTATATTTCCTCTTTTCTGTTCTGTTTCCCTTAGTTACCCTAGATTTTTAGATATTCCAATTTTCAGCTGTTTGCATTTGAAATTATTTGGAGGAGAAGTCAGTAATGAGGCAGGTTCTGAAAACATGCACAGAAAAACTTCTGGCCACCACTATAGCTTTTGGGTATATATGTAAGACAAAGTTATGTTCAAAACATAGCCACTTTTTAATTCTTTTTATAAACAATAGATTCTTCAACTCTTGCTAAATTTCACTTAATAAATTATGTTACTGTTTCTTATAAGGATACACAGACAGAGTAAATTAAATTATTTCACTTTCATTTTACACAAATTATGGAATCTACAACTGTGTTATAAATAACTATTTTAATTTCCTGATGTTTCAAACTTCATATTAAGGTTATATTAAGACCTGAGTATACACATATATATACAGAGACAAGCTAAATTACATTTCACACAGTATGCTGAAGAGACAATGATTTGATCAACAGTTATTCTACTTGCCTGATCTCTAGTGAAAAAAATAAAATTACAATAAATAAATGACATAAAATAAATGAACTACATAGAGGCTATAATTCTATTTAAGACAACATCAGAGAAACATTCTTTCATATAGATAGTTTTGTTACAGTAAAAATGATGATCCAATTTAATATGAAAATTGTTATATTAGATTTAGGATCCTGGATTACCTATGGTCCTATTTATAATAAACTCTTAGGGAGAAAGGTTAAGTGGGTAGAATATGTGCCTTCCATATTCTTGGGATTTTTAGACCATCATTATTGTTAAGATCAGGGTGATTGATAAGAATCTCACAGGCCTCCTTAAATTTACGTTCATACCATGTTTTGGCGTGATGTAAGCAACAGGTGCTTTTCCAGTCAATTCTATGTAAAGTGTTCAGGGCATGATCAGAAAGGCCAGCTTGACCATAGTTATTATATTTAATGTGCCATTTATGTTCCTTTTTTCTGATAGGAATTGTGCATCCTGTTTCCTCTATATAGGGAAAATTACAGCTGTAATGAATACGGTATACTCCAGGGTGGGCAAGCAGAAGGAGTGGATCCTTGGACAATTTGAGTAAATTCTTTAATTTTGCAGGAGATTTAAAGGTAGCGTTAAGGTTGTATTTTTGTAGTAGTCTGTTTATTTTGTCTGATATCCCTTTAATGTATGGAATGGTTGCAGTTTTATTGTAGTCTAGTTTATTTTTGTTTTTAAGTGAGGTCTTGTACAGACTTTTGTTGTTAGTATTTTGGCTGTAACCATTTAAAGAGCAAATCTTCAAAGCCCTGTTTTTTAGTGTATTAATGACCCCTAGTTTTTGTACTGGGTGGTGGAAGGAGTTTATGTATATATATTGGCCAGTATGTGTCGGCTTCCGGTAAACAGTGAAGGAAAGACTACCAGAAGGAAGATGTTGACAAGTGTACCTAAAAACAGAAGCGTGTTCTGCTTTTCAATCTCAATTGTGAATTGTATGCATTGTTGTTTGTTTAGGTGGCTGAGGAAAGTGTCTAATGTCTGGCGGCCAGATAGCAAAAACATTATCAACGTATTTAAGTCAGACTTTGGTTTTCACCCTTTCACTCTATCACCCCATGGCTGTGCCTTCTTTTTGTAGGTAGAAAGTATTTTGCCACACAAAAGAGCCAGAACGTAGTACATGCGCAAAGAGCGCTGTGATATCAGGAAGGAATCTGTCCTGTAACAGATGGATTGTATCTTTGATTAGGACATTTTTGAAGAGGGCAGAGACGTCAAAGCTGACTAATAAATCATCTTTTTCCAGTGTGATGTCTTTGATTTTGTTTACAAAGTGTTGTGTGTTTTTAATATAGGAGGAGGAAGGGCCTTGAGTGTTGATGCTAATTTCTTGGTTAGGTGATAATTGGAGCTGTCTATACCTTTGACTATCAAAGATGAAGACCTTAATATGAAGGTCGAAATGTCGGTAAATTAAAATAATTATTTATAACATGGTTGTAGATTCCATAATTTGTGAAAAATGAATGCTTATCACCATGTAACACTAAAGGAAAGGATAAATTATTTCACTTATCTACATGTTGAAATCAAAACTACAATTAGAAGACCAACATAGCATGATATTTTATCCTAACATAATTTTTTTTAAATTAATGAATTTTTTTATATATATATATAAATAAATAATAAACAAAATCAGCTAACGCCTATGTTGTTCCCGTATAGGAAGTAGGCGGGGCCGTTTACCCTATCTGACTTTTTGGAGACTGAGTGGGCAGTTCAATCTCCACTGGTAGCCAATCAGAGAGATAGCTGGCCCAAGGCTATCACTGATTCATCGGTACTCAGTGAAGAAGGCGGCAAGCTAGTGCCGCCATCTCGTGGTCCCTAACCCTAACACTCGTATTTAATGTCTGAAAATAGTGTGGGTTCTACGGTCGATTTTCTTGAGTTTACGGGACAAAAAACACGAGTTTCCAGGAGAAAAAACCCGCTAGCCCGTGCCAAAGATTGACTAGCTTGGGAACCGGCCGAAAAAAAAGCTTAGAAAAATTTCCTCTAGTCAGCGACTAGATTTGAATCACCAAATCATTTCTTCGTGCGGTCAAGCGCTGTAGAGTGCAAACGCCACTTCTACTGAGCTACACAGGATATCTCTCTCTCTCTCTATATATATATATATATATATATAATTATAAAAATATACACTGGACTTTTGTAAGAATTAAGCATGAAACTTTATGAAGCCAGATATGAATTAAGAAAGTTAAACACTGTAAAACTAGCTACACAAAGGCCATTGGAAGACTTTGGTAAGAACATAGAAAATAAAATCAAAAAGGTGGTAAGATATTCTGGAGGTTGTTGAAAAAGCTCAGATGTGGAGGAAAGAGTGCTGTAAAAGGAATTAGAGATGATAAAGGTGACATGAAAACTGGAGAAAAAAGATATCTTTGATGTATGGAGTAATTACTTTGAAAAATTGATAAAGGAAACAATCAGTGACAGTGCAGTGGTAAAAAACACTCAACAGCATGCAATCAGGAATATATTTAGGCAAAATAGAGGCTGTCAGAATTAGATTTCCACTTTATGACAAATAGTGGAAAAATCATGGGAATATAACAAAGATCTGTATTTAAGTTTTGTGGATCTGGAAAAGGTGGCAAGAGAAAGGCTATTCAAAATGTTCAGTTGTGTGGTGTCAATGGGGAATTATATCAAGCAATACTTAGTCTTTATTTGAATTGTAAGTTAGCAGTTAGAATTGAAGTACAGGAAGATAGTTAATATAAAATCTGGTGTCAGACAAGGATGTACATTATCCTCTCTGTTATTCATTATCTATGGGTCACATTATGAAGGAAAGTGGTATTAAACGTGATATCAAAATTAGAGATGTTAATCTTAGCTCTTAACTTTACACAGATTATGTTATACTTCTAAATAAATCTGCTAAAAGTCTGCAAGATTCCCTGACTAAATTGAATAACTGTTGTAATATATATGGTATGAAGATCAGCAATAACAAGACAAAGACAATGGAAACAGGCAGAAGCATTGAAAATATTGTGAATAGAGAACCTATAGAACAAGTAAAACATTTCAGCTACTTAGGCACAATTTTTAGTGATGGATGGTAATTTAAATATGGAAATAGACAACACAATCAACAAAGCTGGTATTGCAGGAAGTCAGCCGAATAAATTTATATGGAATAAGAGAGAAATTAGTCAAAAACTAAATTAACTGTATACAAGGCAGTGTTCAAACCAATAATTATTATTATTACCTAAAACCTTGAAGGAGTGCAAAAGACTCATCGAGGGAGGGCACCTACTCTACAACTCACTATCTCCACCAACAAACCACAACTACACCAATGCCATCTAAATCCCACCATCACAACTAGTATTTTCACAGACAATTACAAACATCCATGTCCATGGTGGGATTTGAACCCACAGCCTTTTCGCTAGAGAGCGGATACATTAACCACTCGGCCAAACAGGCGGTGGATCTGAGATCTGAGAGCTGGGTTAGAAATAAAACACTTGACCAAAGACTAGAGAATACATATATGAGAGTCCTGAGAAAGATTAGAAGCATGAACAGATGGCATCAATGGCAATATTACATTTAAAATGAGGATAACAGGAAAGATCTTAACATTGTTAGCATCCAGGAATGCAGAGTTAATCTCAGATAGTATGGTCACTTGTGTAATCACAGAATGGGAGAGGAAAGGTTAGCAAAACAAGTGTTCTCTGCCAAGTTGGCAGGAAAAATTCCCAGAGGAAGACCAAGGTATAGGTGGATTGATACAGTAAAAAGTGCCTTAGAAGACAGAAATATAAGATCTGATAATGCTGGAGAAAAAGCAGAAGAAAACCAACTGCCTTTCTGCTTAGCCTTTATTGATTATGAAAAAGTATTTGATTCCATAAAAACTAATGCAATAATCAGAGCACCCAAGAATCAGGGAGTTCCTGAAAAATATATGAACCTCCTCAGGAAATATACCACACTGTAACAGCAACAATCCAACTTCACACAAGCAGCAATAAAATATTAATTGAAAAAGGTGTCTGACAAGGAGACTCTCTATCACCCAAAATGTTTACAGCAGTCCTTCAAGAAATATTTAATAATATAAACTGGATAAACCTTGGTATAAAAATTAATAACAGAAACTTAACACACCTAAGATATGCAGATGACATCTTAATTTTTGCAAACACTCCAGAAGACATTAATATAATGATAAAGACCTATATCATGAAAGCAGAAATCAGAAATCTAAAAATGAACAGAGAAAAAACTAAAATCATGTTTAATCATTTTGTAACACCAAAAAAACATAATAACAGAAACCAATTTATTGGAAAGAGTCTCTTCATACACAGCATAAGTCATCTCATTGATTTAAGATGTGGACACCAAAAGGAAATAAATAGGAGAGTTCAACTTGCTTGGGGTGCATTCAGAAAACTGAAAAGCATTTTTCAAAACGATGATGTCCCACTCTGTTTAAAAAGGAAGACATATAACCAGTGTATACTTTCAGTCATCATATATGGTTTCTTTCAGGCAGTATACTTTCAGTCATCACATATGGTTGTGAAAATTGGTTGCTAACAAAAGCACTGGCAAATAAACTAACAACAATGTAAAAAAAATAGAGAGGTTGATATTAGGCATCACATTAAAAGATAAAAAGCAAAACATCTGGATAACAACCCAGACTCACATCACTGACATCATTCTTCACTGCAAGTGACTAACACGGAAATGGGCTGGACATCTATCCAGGAAAGAAGATGAGTGATGGACCACTATACTAAAAAACTGGATGCCAGAAAAAGGGAAACGAGGCTGAGGATGTCCTAAAAGAAGGTGGAGTGATGAACTGTCAAAATTTGTTGGGAAAAATTGGTGAACCATTGCCAAGAACAGAGAAAGGTGGAAAGAACTGTACCAGATAGACATAATAGAGGTGACTGAAACAAAAAGGACAAAAACTGGTGAGATCTTTCTGAGCAATAAATACAAAATTTTACATTCAGGAAATGACAATAAAGGAAAAGAAGGAGTAGCCATAGTATTCAACACTAAATATGAGGCTAATCTTCTTGAATGGCAGGCAGTCTCAAGTAGAGCGCTGTGGGAAAAAATATGAGAATGGGGAACTGGACAATGAGACTTATTTGTGCCTATGGTCCCACAATAGGTTCTACTAAGGTAGAAGTGGAGGAAATTTTTTGAGGCTTTAGAGAAATCAACTGGCACAATGAAAAAGGAAAAGTTGGTCCTTGTTGGGGATCTAAACAGCAGAGTAGGAAATGATTGTCAGACGTACAAAAATATTTTGGGAAAATTTGGAGAAAAGAGCAAAGCAAATAATAATGGCAAATACCTGTTGGATTTCTGCCCAGGACATAGACTGGTTATTACTATCACCATGTTCCAACATAAAAATATGCAAAAATTCACATGGAGAGAAGAGGCAAGGAATAAGAAAAGTCTCATTGACTATGTTATTGTCGATAGTGATGTTGTCTCCCTGGTGCAGGACACCAGAGTGTACAGAGGATTTGAAATTGGAAGTGATCACTATTTAGTCTTGAGCAGGATAAAATTCAATTTCACATTGAAAAGAATAACATGTAAGAAAGTTTTAAAGCGAATAAAAGTTGAGCAGCTCTCAGATGTGATCTGTAGATAGACTAAAATACACAAAGATTATTGAAAAAAAAAAAATGAAACAGTTTGAGAACAGGAAACAAACCTTGGAGATTCAGTGGCAAGCCTTGAAGAAAATACTGAATGATTAAGCCAGAGAGGGATGTGGTGAGGTTATCTGCAAGGATAGCAAAATCAGAACTCCATGGTGGACACAGGAAGTTAAAGAGGCAGTGAAGGAAAAGAAGAAAGCATATCAAAAGTTCCTAGCAAACAAGTAAGCTTGTGCTCTTAGAGAATACAGAGAAAAATGTAAGAAAGCTAAACACTGTGTAAAATTATTAGCTAAACAAATGTCATGAGACTTTGTCATGAGATATACAAAAGACTTTGGTAAGAACATAGAAAATAAATATCAAGAAGGTGGCAAGATATTCTGGAGGTTGTTGAAGAAGCTCAGAAATGGGGGAAAAGAGTGTTGTAAAAGGAATCAGAGATGATAAAGGTGACATGAAAACCAGAGAAAAAGATATCCTTGAAGTATGGAGTAATTACTTTGAAAAATTGCTAAATCAAACAAGCAGTGATAGCACAGTGGTAAAAAACACTCAAAAGGCATAGAGTCAGGAATACATATCCACACTAGAAGTACAAAAAGTCATCAAAGGCTTAAAATGTGGAAAGGCAGCAGGAATAGATGATATTCGACCAGAAATTACTGATGTAAGGAGGTATAAAAGTCTTACAGTAGCTGTACTGCATAGTTCAGAAGGCTTGGATAGAGGGAAAAATTCCAAATAATTGGAGCAGAGCTCTCATAGTACCCATATATAAAAAGGGATATAAAACTGAATGCGAGAATTACAGAGATATTTCCCTACTGAGTGTTCCTGGTAAGATTTATACAAGTATACTCGAGAAACGGATGTGAAGAATTGTGGAAGAAAAGCTTGGCGAAGAACAAGCTGGTTTCAGGCCAAATAGAGGCTCTCAGGATCAGATCTTCACTTTGCGACAAATAGTGGAGAAATCATGGGAATTTAACAAAGATCTGTATTTAAGTTTTGTCGATTTGGAAAAGGCATATGAAAAGGTGCCAAGACAGAAGCTATTCAATACACTACAGTTGTATGGAATCGATGAGGCATTATATCAAGCAATACTTAGTCTTTATTTGAATTGTAAGTCAGCAGTAAGAATTGAAGGAAGTACAGGAAGATGGTTTAATGTTCAATCTGGTGTCAGACAATGATGTACATTATCCCCTCTGTTATTCATTATCTATATGGTTCACATTATGAAGGAAAATGGTATTAAACCTGATATCAAAATTGGAGATGTTAATGTCAGCTCTTTGCTTTATGTGGACGATGTTATACTTCTAAATAAATCTGATACAAGTCTGCAAGATTCCCTGAGTAAATTGAATAATTGTTGTAATCAGTGATTCTGCTTATTTTCATTATCTTTGACAAAGATAATGAAAATAAGCAGAATCACTGAAAATGTCAACTGCGTTGTGAATGGAGAACCGGTTTAATGAAACAAGTAACACATTTCAGCTACTTAGGCATGATTTTTAGTGATGATGATAAATTAAATATGGAAATAGACAACAGAATTAATAAAGCTAGTATGGTAGGTAGTGAACTGAATAAATTCATATGGAATAAGAGAGAAATTAGTCGGAACACTAAATTAGCTGTATACAAGACAGTGTTCAAACCAGTTTTAACTTATGGATCTGAGAGCAGGATAAGATGTAAAACACTTGACCAAAGACTAGAGACTGCAGATATGAGAGACCTGAGAAAGATTAGGGGCACGAACAGATGGAATCAATGGCAATATCATATTAAAAACAATGATATTAGGAAAGAACTTGTCATTGTCAGCATCCAGGAAAGTGTTACTAGAGCTAATCTCTATTGGTATGGTCACTTAAACAGAATAAGGGAGGAAAGATTAGCAAAGCAAGTTTTGCTAATCTTTTTGTTCTATGCCAGGTTGGCAGGAAAAAGACCCAGAGTAAGACCAAGATATACGTGGATTGATACGGTAAAAAGTGCCTCAGCCGATAGAAATATAAGATCTGATAATGTTGGAGTCTTGACAAGTAACAGACTGATTTGGAGGAAAATTGTATATAGGAAGTTAGTAATGATGTAATTATTTCATGTAGTATCATAACCTGTACACCCCTTGAGGGTACATAGAAGGAATTCGATGATGATAATGAATTTCTTGGAAAGAGTCTCTTCATATACATACTTAGGTCATCTCATGGATCTAAGCTGTGAACTCCAAAAGGAAATAAATAGGAGAGTTCAACTTGCTTGGGGTGCATTCAGAAAATTGAAAAGCATTTTTCAAAACAATGATGTCCCACTCTGTTTAAAAAGGAAGACATTTAACCAGCGTACACTTCCAGTCATCATACATGGTTGTGAAACTTGGTCGCCAACAAAAGCACTGGCAAATAAACTAACAACATCTCAAAGAAAAATGAAAAGGTTGATGCCAGGCACCACATTAAAAGATAAGAAGCCAGACTCACATCACTGACATCATTCTTCATCGTAAGCGACTAACATGGAAATGGGCTGGACATCTATCCAGGAGAGAAGATGAGTGATGGACCACTATGCTAAATGTATAGTGGTCCATCAATGGACCACTATACTATACTTTTTCTGGATGCCAAAAAAAGGGAAACAAGGCTGAGGATGTCCTAAAAGAAGGTGGAGTGATAAATTGTCAAAATTTGTTGGGAAAAATTGGTCAAACATTGACAAGAACAGAGAAAGTTGGAAAGAACTGTACCAGATCGACATAATAGAAGTGACTGAAACAAAACAGACAAATACTGGTGAGATCTCTCTGAGCAATAAATACAAAATGTTATATTCAGGCACTGACAATCAAGGAAAAGATGGAGTAGCCATAGTATTCAACACTAAATACTAGGCTAATCTTCTTGAGTGGCAAGCAGTCTCAAGTAGAGTGATGCAGGCAAAAATATGAGAATGGGGAACTGGACAATGAGACTTATTTGTGCCTATGGTCCCACAATAGGTTCTACTAAGGGAAATGGAGGAATTTTTTGAGGCTTTAGAGAAATCAACTGGCACAATGAAAAAGGAAAAGTTGGTCCTTGTTGGGGATCTAAACAGCAGAGTAGGAAATGATTGTCAGACGTACAAAAATATTTTGGGAAAATTTGGAGAAAAGAGCAAAGCAAATAATAATGGCAAATACCTGTTGGATTTCTGCCCAGGACATAGACTGGTTATTACTATCACCATGTTCCAACATAAAAATATGCAAAAATTCACATGGAGAGAAGAGGCAAGGAATAAGAAAAGTCTCATTGACTATGTTATTGTCGATAGTGATGTTGTCTCCCTGGTGCAGGACACCAGAGTGTACAGAGGATTTGAAATTGGAAGTGATCACTATTTAGTCTTGAGCAGAATAAAATTGAATTTCATATTGAAAAGAATAAAATGTAAGAAAGTTTTAAAGCGAATAAAAGTTGAGCAGCTTCCAGATGTGATATGTAGACTAAAATACACAAAGATTATTGAAAAAAAAAAAAAAACAGTTTGAGAACAGGAACCAAACCTTGGAGATTCAGTGGCAAGCGTTGAAGAAAATGCTGATTGATTCAGCCAGAGAGGCATGTGGTGAGGTTGTCTGCAAGGATAGAAAAATCAAATTCCATGGCAGACACAGAAAGTTAAAGAGGCAGTGATGGAAAAGAAGAAAGTATATCAAAAGTTACTGGCAAATAAGTAAGCTTGTGCTCTTAGAATACAGAGAGAAATGTAAGAAAGTTAAGCACTGTCTAAATTAGCTAAACAAAAGTCATTTGAAGACTTTGGTATGAACATAGAAAATAAATATCAAGAAGGTGGCAAGATATTCTGGAGGTTGTTGAAGAAGCTAAGAAATGGAGGAAAGAGTGTTGTAAAAGGAATTAGAGATGATAAAGGTGACATGAAAACCAGAGAAAAAGATATCCTTGAAGCATGGAGTAATTACTTTGAAAAATTGCTAAATCAAACAAGCAGTGATAGCACAGTGGTAAAAAACACTCAACGGGCATACAGTCAGGAACACATATCCATACTTGAAGTAGAAAAGCCCATCAAAGGCTTGAAATGTGAAAAGGCGGCAGGAATAGATGACATTCCACTAGAAATGCTGATGTATGGAGGTATAAAAGTCTTACAGTGGCTGCAATGCATAGTTCAGAAGGCTTGGACAGCGGGACGAATTCCAAACAATTGGAGTAGAGCTCTCATAGTATCCATATATAAAAAGGGAAATAAAACTGAATGTGAGAATTTCAGAGGTATTTCCCTATAAAGTGTTCCTGGTAAGATTTATGCAAGTATACTCGAGAAACGGTTGAGAAGAATTGTGGAAGAAAAGCTTGGTAAAGAACAAACTTGGTAAAGAGCAAGCTGGTTTCGGGCCAAATAGAGGCTGTCAGGATCAGATCTTCACTTTACGACAAATAGTGGAGCAATCATGGGAATATATCAAAGATCTGTAATTTAAGTTTTGTCAATTTGGAAAAGGCATATGAAAAGGTGCCAAGTGAGAAGCTATTCAATACGCTACAGTCGTATGGTGTCGATGGGACATTATATCAAACAATACTTTGTCTTTATTTGTATTGTAAGCCAGCAGTAAGAACTGAAGGAAGTACAAGAAGGTGGTTTAATGTTAAATCTGGTGTCAGACAAGGATGTACATTATCCCCTCTGTTACTCATTATCTATATGGATCACATTATGAAGGAAAGTGGTATTAAACTTGATATCAAAATTAGAGATGCTAATGTCAGCTCTTTGCTTTATGCGGATGATGTTATATTTCTAAATAAATCTGACAGAAGTCTGCAAGATTCCCTGATTAAATCGAATAACTGTTGTAAAAGATATGGTATGAAGGTCAGCAATAACAAGACAAAGACAATGAAAATAGGCAGAATCATTGAAATGTCAACTGCATTGTGAATGGAGAACCTGCGAAACAAGTAAAACATTTCAGCTACTTAGGCATGAATTTTAGTGAAGATGATAAATTAAATATGGAAATAGACAACAGAATCAATAAAGCTAGTATGGTAGGTAGTCAACTGAATAAATTCTTATGGAATAAGAGAGAAATTAGTCGGAACACTAAATTAGCTGTATACAAGACAGTGTTCAAACTCGTTTTAACTTATGGATCTGAGAGCTGGGTTAGAAGTAAAGCACTTGACCAAAGACTAGAGACTGCAGATATGAGAGACCTGAGAAAGATTAAGGGCATGAACAGGTGGAATCAATGGCTATATCATATTAAAAACAATGATATTAGGAAAGAACTTGACATTGTCAGCATCCAGGAATGTGTTACCAGAGCTAATCTCAGGTGGTATGGTCACTTAAACAGAATAAAGGAGGAAAGATTAGCAAAACAAGTTTTGCTAATCTTTTTGTTCTCTGCCAGGTTGGCTGGAAAAAGACCCAGAGGAAGACCAAAATATAGGTGGATTGATACAGTAAAAAGTGCCTTAGATGATAAAAATATAAGCTATGATAATGTTGGAGTCTTGACAAGTAACAGACTGATTTGGAGGAAAATTGCATTTTTCATGTAGTATCATATCCTGTACACCCATTGAGGGTAAATGGCAGGAATTCGATGATAATGATGAATTTCTTGGAAAGAGTCTCTTCATATACATACTTCGGTCATTTCATTGATCTAAGCTGTGAACTCCAAAAGGAAATAAATAGGAGAGTTCAACTTGCTTGGGGTGCATTCAGAAAATTGAAAAGCATTTTTCAAAACAATGATGTCCCACTCTGTTTAAAAAGGAAGACATTCAACCAGCATATACTTCCAGTCATCACATATGGTTGTGAAACTTGATCGCTAACAAAAGCACTGGCAAATAAACTAACAACAGCTCAAAGAAAAATGGAGAGGTAGATGCTAGGCATCACAATAAAAGATAAGAAGCAAAACATCTGGATAAAAAGCCAGACTAATGTAAAATTTTAATCTCTCTTTTATGTTTTTCGTATTGTACTCTTAATTCTTAATTGCACTTATGTTTGTGCCCTAGTAAAATCCTTCTATAGTAAAACTTTATTTCTCTTAATTTCAATATTTTCTCTTGGCCGATCTTTACCTATAAGAATGATGCTAGTGGTTTGTAGGACAAAGGGAATACTAATGGTCAATGCTAATTCCTTTGTCTCAACACTGGTTCTAATTCCTTTTTCGGATTAAGGGAAAATTTATTTTTTAATGCACCACCTTGAATCCTAGATTAACAAAGAGTGTGGAATCAAGGAACCAGAACACAGTTTAGCATACAATCTTATTATTACTATAAATTACTTTTGCAGTCGTAGCCTCTCTATAAATCAATCTCCCGCTGTGGTCCGTATTTTATAAGCAAGTGCAACAGAGAAGAAAATCAGGCAAGTCATCATTATTGCTCATGAATGCATGTCATGAACTTGCATTGCTGATTAAATAATCTGCAATTGCTAATGAATGAGCACTAATTTCTCAGATTCTCTATATCTATCTTAGCATGTATGACAAAGAGCTTCATTTATGATTTACGACTTATACTTGAAAGATTACATTTATTCATCAATATTAAAGGCATTTGTTAACTGAATTACTAATGTAGCTCCACGTGCTCTCATACAATTTCTCTCACAAAATTCTTATAACTTATTCATTCATTAAAAGACACAATCCCTAGGCTCCACGTGCTCTTGTATGATTTCTTTCACAAAATACTCATAATATACTCTATTATTAAAAGAAATAATCTCTAGAGTCCTTCCTAAATTTTACAGATATCCTTTTTGTACACATTTAAAGTATATGTCCTGACGAGATATGTAAGGTGGCCAAATAGTTTCCCCAGAAATTGGTAACGTACTAGACTGTACATTACCAATTTCTGGGGAAACTATTTGGCCACCTTACATATCTCGTCAGGACATATACTTTCGACTCCATGTTCCTTCTGCTTTTTCTGAGGCATTCTTCAAGGGTTCGATCAGCACATACTTCTGCCTCTGAAAATAAGTAGACGTTTTTCTTTGGTGAACTGGCTCAACATTATAACGAAATCTCCATAAGCATCGGTGAATATCTTCTGTTGGGCTGGTCGCTGATTGGTAAAATTTTTGGGAAATCCACGGCAAAGTTCCTCGGTCATTATCTCGAATCCGCAGAGAATAAGGGGATGCCACGAGGAGGCTCCACATACCACAGCAAGACCGCACGAGACCCGGAGCATAACAAGCCTAAGAGTAAGAGAGAGCTTTCTGGCACTGCATGACTTTTTAAATTGCGCGCCACACGTTGACACTACGTCATCGATTTCTCCTCCCATTTTCCAGCGTCACTTCACGTCACCCAGTACTGAGCACCTCACACAGAATCCTTAGCGTGATTTTCGGAATGCATGAGTGGGGGGACTACTTGCTTACGAAAAGGGTGCATCTGTACCCTTTGTAGCTCGTTTCTATTCCGGCCACTTTTATTTAATCGGATTATCTCTTTCTCCCAGCAATTTATAAGTACTTACCCTTAAGCAGTAAGATTTAAGCAATTTAGCAATTCATAATACTTTACATTATAACCAAAATAAATGAAAGATTCTCAGTTTAGTAATAGTTTTGTAATTTACAAGAGTTTAGTATATTCTGATATATCAATAATTGAATCAAAATGTAACCCCATGTTAAGTCTGAAGGAAACATAAATTAATCCTATTTTAGTTTCATTCAGAACTTAACACTCACATCACTGACATCATTCTTCACCATAAGCGACTAAAATGGAAATGGGCTGGAAAACTATCCAGGAGAAAAGATGAGCAATGGACCACTATACTGACAGTTCATCACTCCACCTTCTTTTAGGCCTAGGACGTCCTAAAAGAAGATGGAGTGATGAACTGTCAAAATTTGTTGGGGAAAAATTAGTCAACCATTGCCAAGAACAGAGAAAGGTGGAAAGAACTGGAGGAGGAGGCCTTCGTCCAGCAGTGGACAGAAAAGAAGAAGAAGAAAGAATGTTGGAGTCTTGACAGGAAACAGATTGATTTGGAGGAAAATTGTAGATAGGAAGTTAGTAATGATGCAAGTTTTTCATGTAGTACTATCATATACTGTACACCCCTAGAGGGTACCTGGCAGGAATTTGATGATGATGATGACATAAATTATAAGCATGGATTTTTTACACTGTTTAACATGTGTTAAAACAGTTTTATGCCAATTTTTGGAATTAATTTCTCCCCTAATTTGAATAAAGCACTTCAATACAGAAAAAGTACAGCAAGTCATTATGATATGCAATTACTATAAACTGCTCTGATAAATCTTTATTATGCTTACCTCAAAGAAGTACAATGCTGACATCGTTGGCCTGTAAATTCAGGTGAACATGTACAGTGCCGGACTCCATATTCAATTCGGCAAGTGCCACCATTCTTACAATATTCATCACAAATTGGAGTTGGAGTTTCACATCGCTCACCTGTCCATTGAGGTGGACAACTGAAAAAAAATTTATACTGCTTGTGCAAAAGCATAAAATGAATAAATATGTTAAGTTGAAAACAGCTGATACTTATCAATTTTGAAGGCACTGCAGATGACACTAATGTATTATAGTTTCTATCACCTATCATGTGCCTGACTGATGAGTGAGAGTGCACACACACACACAAAATCTCTGCACTACGAAACCTAACGGCATGACTGGATTGCCATGTGAGTAACCAGCTACTGGGATATATTTAATTTTTAAACTAAAACTTTCATTTACAGTTTACAAAATCCTTTTACATCCATTTACCATGGTAACTTTAATCAAAAATATTTATAGTCAGGGTCAATGAATATTCTCAACTACTTGCAAGTGGTGAGTAGATTTTTCCAGCTGGCAAGTAGCTGCAGATTACACAAAACATAATAACTTTTATTTAATAAAAATCAACTTTTTAAACAAAATCTTTTTTAATTTTAAGAAACCAAAAATGCAACATGAGTAATCACTTTATGGAATTCCTCAATTTATTTGGACATTAAAAAAAATGGAGGGGGGGGGGGGAATACATTTTTTGCATGCTGAGTAAGGATTTGTATAATTTGTTGAGTCTTGCTTACAGCCAACTATACTCAAGGTGGTAACAACTTATAATTCATATAACTGTTAATAATAATAATAATTGTTTCAATTCCAAACAATAACTGTTTCATGATTACCTGATAAAAAAAAAAATCTTTGTGCACAAAAAATACACCTTCAGCTAAGTGCAATTAGGCAAAAAAGAAAAAAAAAAAATTCTGAGGTTACTTTTTCCAGATAGAATATTTTATATGAATACATAAATACTATACTTAATTTTACTTTTACAGGTTGCCTTTTATTACCTGATGCTGCCTTCATATCCACTCACAGGTTGTCATCCAATTTTTTCCCCCTCAAGACTTGTAGCATTCCTTCTCTCTAGGTTATTAGAGATTTCTCACATTTTCTTCTCTCTGAGGAGGCCAATCCAATACTATTTTTTGGCCATCTTGTATCCAGCATCCTGCTGATGTAACTGTACCATCACAAAATCTTCACTCCAATCTTTCTACTACCACAGAATCTAGCTGGTGTATCTGTCTTCTGATCACTTCATTTTGAATTTGTCTATTTATCAGAAGATGCCCCTCTCGCTTCACTTATGTGATAATCCACATCTTTTTGATAAGTGCCAGTATGTAATATTGTCTGCAGATATTTAAAGGATTTTGACCACTATTCCTAGTATATCTGAGTCATACTCCATCTCCTCCTATTACTATGACAATGACGGAAGGATCAGTCATTGTCATAGTAATAATGGATGTCAATTGACTCTACAGAAAGTCAATTGACCTTTGCATGTCAACTGACTTTCTGTAGAGCATCATCTAACTGCATTTCAGTTACCTACCATGTCGGTAATAACCGAACATGGTAGGATAAACAACAGATTACTGTATTCTGTTTCCACAATGCTAATTTTAAGTCCTCCTAATTTATATACCTGTATTAATGTTTTAGTCACATAATGTGCCATCTTGTCCTGGGCTATTATCACCTGGTCCTTAGCAAAATGTAAAGAATGTATCACTTATATCCCCTCCACCCCCACAAAACTGCAACACTTATCCCTTGACAAGATGCATCCCAGTCTCTGAATAAATTCTAAAAAAAAAAAAAAGGTGGAGATATTCCACATTCCTACCTTAGCCCTTTTGTTGTTCTGAATTCTTCTGCCATTGTCTGGCTTTAACTGTTGCCTAGGCTGTATCACAGATCTTTATCAGCTGGACCATCATTGAGTCATAAGCTTTTTCCATGTGCTTCTTTTAATATATACACTAATGGATGTCATTATACTTATTCTCCTTTTGGCCATTAAGGGGAATAAGTATACTTAAATCCTTCTAATTTCCATTTTCTTTTAATGATCAAAACATGAGATCAATTCCAGTCATCAGGTATGTAGGCTTCTAAAACTTCATTAAATAATTCTGTTATAATTCTAAATATATCATACCCAGCAATTTTCCACAATTCCATTGGTATCTATCCATCCCAGTACTGTTGCTTTATCATTTTTAGATGTTCTAAGCAAATTTATCACTTTGCTTCCAAAACTGGCTAAATCTGTATATCATGCTCCTTTTACTTTAGTAAGAGCATTTCAGATTATTTTATTCAAGTCTTGTCATTTTTTTCAGTGAGGATTTATGAAAAACACTTCTTCCAGTCCTGTAATTTTCAATTTATACTGAAAAATATTAAGAGCACAAATTCTGAATATTCTCTGCGCCTGTCCCACTTTTCTATATCTTACTGTATGCACAATTCCACTGCTACTTTTTTTTCCAGACCTTTTCTTTACAACTGTTTTGTCGCCCATTTGAAAATCTTATAACATACTAAATCCTTGCCTCTCAGAATTTAATCAAGTCTGCTTGTTTTGTTGCATTTTTGTGTATAACTGTTGATGTCCCTGTTTTATGATAAAAAAATCATATTACAAGTATGGAAGTTTCTCTTATTTTTTCCTGCAATTAACAAAAAACCTATAATTATAAGCTAAAAGGACTAAAAATATAAATATATACTGTATAGTTTTGTCTACATAATTTCTGAATTTAAAATTAGAGCTATATTGTATGGAAATATGTTTCTTGCTTTCACTAGCACTAGCTCTGAGATGCATTTATGAAACCAAATTAACAGTAAATCAATAAGCTGTTCACCCACTGTCCCTTTTCATTCATTTTAAAGAATAGAACTATTCATAGTTCATTCATAGTCAATTATATAAAAATATACTGTATGTGGTTTTGTCGAGCTAATATTTCTATTTAAAATTAAAGAGCTATATTGTAAGGAAAAATATATTTCTTGCTTTCACTGTTCACCCACTGTCCCTTTTCATCCATTTTAAAGAATAGAATCTTGTTGGAACATATCATTCCATCTTCCCTTTTCTGTTAGACCCAATAGTCAATCACAACAAGTAATCTGGCATCTTATAATTCTGGCATTACTTATAATAGGGCACTCAGTTCTATCTACATATTTGTCTGTAAATTGTGTGTGTTCTCCTGGACAGTTTGCCTGTTTTGTGAGTCATATTCAGTTGAAAAGCCCTAATTAAAGTTCTTTGTATCCTAGATGTGATTCTACCCCATGTCTTTGCAATCAAAGGGCTTTGACAATACCAACTGAGCTATATTAGAACATGGTGTTAGTAATCACTAGTTAATATCCTGACCTGAAATTCATATATAAATGTCTGAAATATAAAAACATAGTGTATGTCGTTTTGTCTAGCTAATATCTCTATTTAAAATTAGAGAGCTATATTGTAAGAAAATATGCATTTCTTGCTTTCACTGTTCACCCACTGTCCCTTTTTATCCATTTTAAAGAATAGAAAATACAGCTGAGATTAATATCAATTTTATCATAAGTGAGTCCAAATGTGGATTACAGCTTTAAAATTGTAACTGTGTAAAAATACCATATGTTAACACTGAACAGATTTATATTTTACTTAAAATATTGCAATAGAACAAAATTTCATTCTTGATATTTTATGTTTTAAACAATAAAAAATTCTTAGAAAATTTTTCATTAAAATTAGCTTGATTTTAAAAATAATTAATTGCATATTGCGATGCAGAGAGGAGAGATAGTGTGCATGTTGCCTAGGTATGATGGTGACGTGACGTGTGTAGAGGCTTAAGTGCTGTGAGGACATCATGTTGGAGGCTTAATGGATTTTTTACAACACTCAAAAAGAATTAAAATAGAATTTAATACTTCCTATATTTCGTCCTAGTCACTAGGACATCTACGGGGATTACAAAAACAATTAATGTAACATATACACAAATGCTTAATGGATTTTTTACAACACTCAAAAAGTATTAAAATAGAATTTAATACTTCCTATATTTCGTCCTAGTCACTAGGACATCTACGGGGATTACAAAAACAATTAATGTAACATATACACAAATTTGTGTATATGTTACATTAATGTATTTTAATTTTACTTTTAATTTTAATTTTACAACATTAATTGAGTGTTGTAAAAAATCCATTAAGCCTCCAACACGATATGATGGTGACGATCTGAGCAGAAGAGCAGTAATATTGAATAACATAATAGCTAGAATGTGTCAGAAGAGAGGATTGGAACATGTGGATGCTTGGAGGGCGTTTGAGGACAGAGAAGAATTGTATGCGAGAGACCACTTGCATTTGAATGAGGAAAGGCGTAGGTATATGGAGAGATTGTTGTTCTGAATGAGTCAGTGTTCAATGCAGAGAAACTAGAATGCCCAAGGTGGATGTTAGCAGGTGGCCTCTTGTGGGAATGGGTACTTGGGAGAAGGGGGACGACATCAGGTAATGCTGAGCCCAGTGGAATCTAGAGGGGGATAATGCTGGGTATAGAAACAGTGGCATTCTTATGCGTTATACTAATAGCAGGAGTATCCGGAATAAAGGAGAATTGGTGGCATGATAGCATCAGCCTGGTCAAAGATTATTGGGATCACTGAAACGTGGTTGCAGGAAGAGGATATAATAACAGGAACAGAAGTAGCAGGGCACAGCATTTTTCGGCAGGATAGGAAGGGAAAGTGTGGTGGTGGTGGAGTACTGCTTATGATAAGTGAACAACTTGTGTCCTCGAAGAGTGGAGGCTTTGGAAGGCAGTGACACTAATGATTCTGAATGCATATGGTGTGAGGTAGAGAGGCAAGATGGGATATTTAGTGGGGTGTTGCTACAAACCAAGGAGCAAAGAGGGTGGAGACCAGGAGATGTTTAGACAGTTGAACTTGGCAAGTACAAGAAGAATGATTGTTATGGGAGATTTTAACTACAGCAGTATAAATTGGGGAGAGGAAGATCCATGTAGCAATAAGGGAATGGAATTTCTAGAATTCTTGAGGGACAAATGTCTTAGGCAACATGTAATAGAGCAAACAACAGGTTCAAGAGTTTTGGATATCGTCATAGCATCAGAAGAGTTGACAATAACCGAGATGGCATCTCTCCAACCAGATGGAGAGAGTGACCATATGGTTTTGACTTAGAAAATGAATAGACATGCAGGAGTATCAAATAGACAGGAACATAGGTGGAATTATAAGGCAGGTGATTATAATAGCCTTAGACATCAACTTGGGGAAGTTTCATGGAGGGAGGAATTGGAAGGCCGGGATATCATTAGTGATTGAGAAATTGTGAAGGAATATTTGTTAGCAGCAATAGTAAGCTGTATTCCACAAGTGAAGAAGAGAAAACAATTTGGTGTAAAGTGGATGACAAACAATATTAAACAGGAACTGCATGTGAAAAAGAGGCTATGGAAGAGATATAAGGAGACAGGTGAAGAGCAGATGAATGAAGAATATAAGACACAGGCCAGGAGAATGACTAGTATGGTAAGGAAGGCAAAACTAGAATATGAGAAGAGATTGGCCCAAAGATCCAAAGAAAATCATAGGGAAGTTTTTAGCTATGTGGCCAGTGGGAGGATAAATTGTGGAAGAATGACATTGTGGGATAAAAATGGGAAAAGAGTGACTGATGCAGAGGACATAGTGGAATTGTTCAATGAAAACTTTATTGATGTATTTCATCCTGGAGGAGTAAATTTTAATACTAGAGGGATAAGGCAGGTTCAAAGTTTAGAGGTGAAGGAGGAGGAGAGGGATGTGTTCCAAATGCTGAGCACTCTGGATATCAGTAAAGCTGTGTGATCGGATGGTATTTCACCACAAGTTTTAAGAGAATGTGCTAAAGAAATGACAGCTCCTTTGTCCTGGCTTTTCAATGAAAGTCTGGCTACGGGAAAGGTGCCCAGGGAATGGAAGGAAGGTAAGATACTGTCATTACATAAGGGCATAAGCAGACTGGAAATGTCTAATTATAGGCCAGTTTGTGTGTCATCAGTAGTTGTTAAGATCTTGGAGAAATTAGTTAGGGACCATATACAGCATTGGGCAGATGAGGGCAATGTCACCTGTGAGAGTCAACATGGATTTGTGAAGGGGTGTTCTTGTTTTAGCAATATGCTAGCATTTTATAATAAAGTTACAAGAGCAGTAGATGAGGGAAAGGCATATACAGCCATTTTCTTGGACTTAACAAAGACATTTGACAGGGTGCCACATGATAAGCTGATATTTAAGTTGCAGCACATGGGTGTGGAGGTCAGGTTGGTCAAATGGATTCAGGATCGGCTGTCCGATAGTTTTAAGGAGGCAGAGGGTACACAAGTGGGGTCCCACAGGGCTCAGTACTGGGACCTACATTGTTTAATCTTTATATCAATGACCTTGTCAGTGTACTGCAGTGGGGGGGGGGGATATTCAGTTGTTTGCAGATGATGTGAAGCTAGGAAATGTTATTAGTAATAGTGCAGATGTGGTGGTCCTGCAAGAGGATTTGAATAAGCTAGACAACACTTAGACTATTATTCTCAGATTTATTCCCCAGGATTTGAAGTGGATAAATTAACTGTGGAAAGGGTACAAAGGCAGATAACAAAGATAGTTTCAGGACTGTACAATGTTAGTTATGAGGATCGGCTGAGGGAATGTGGACTGCAGAGTTTGGTGGATAGAAGAAGGAGAGGTGATATGATTGAGACTTTTAAACTGTTGAGAGGTGGTTACAGGGTTGACACTGGGGAGTTCTTCGGCTTGAAAAGCAGGAAGGAGTGATGCCAAAGGGCCATCCCTGGAAGTTACGAAAAGAAATTGTGAGCAAGCGGATGATTAGTGGTTTCTTTGCATGGAGGGTGGTTGAACCGTGGAATGCATTGCCTGATAGAGTGGTGAGAGCGAGAACGGTCAATGAGTTTAAGGAGTGGTATGATGGACTTTGTGTTTCCTAGGAGGGACCTCCCACAATGAGTCTTGATAGACTTGTTTTTCCTAGGAAGGACCTCCCACGATGAGTCTTTTGACTCCTTGGAGGTCTAAATAATAATAATAATAATAATTATATATTCATGAACACAAAGACTATGAAACATGGAAATGATTCAGATATGTACACAACAAGCACTATTTAAGTATCAACTGATGTTGTTTGATGCATCTAGGAGTGTGTCTAAAAACAGTAATTATCAATTGGTTTCTAATTCAGTAGTGAATTTATTGTTGAAAGTTTTTCACTTGGTTATAGTATAAATTAAAGATGTCAAAAAATTATATATTATTGGTTTCAGCCTTTATTCAAGTGTAAGCAAACAAAGTTTGCATGTGAAGTAACTTCATGACTGGGCTGCTTGTATATAGAAGGTAATGACATCACGTTAATTGCCTTAGTATCCCGTAATGCAATGCATATCCTTACGGACAAGTATAATGCTATGCATTATGGGAAGGGCCTCTACCCACATTGGTTTCAACCCTTATTTTGGTCTTGTCAGTGGGAACCAGACCCAGAAGTGATACCAGGGTTGAAGTAATGCAGAAGTCATATTTCCATAAGCAGTTAAAAGGTGTCACTCCTATCTGGATTAGAGATTAGTAATGAAAGTTTTTTCACTTGATTATATTATAAATGAAAGATGCCAAGAAATAAAGGGTGAAACCAACAACAATATAATTTCTTGGCATCTTTAATTTATAGTATAATCAAGTGAAAAACCTTTCAACAATAAATTCACTACTGAATTAAAAACCAATAGATAATTACTGTTTATAGACACACTCCTGGATGTTCACAGTCTTGTGTTCATGAATATATAATTATGTAATATGCAATAAATTATTTTTAAAATCAAGCTTTTATTGCAAAGACATGAGTTAGAATCCCATCTAGTATACAAAGAACCTTAATCAGAGCTTTTCAACTGAATATGAGTTAGCCAGTATCATATGGAGGCAACAGAGTTTTCCCTCCTGGAACTCTGGATTTTCTTTCCCAAAGCAGGCAAATTGTTCAGAGGAACACACACACACACACACACACACACACACACACACACACACACACACACACACACACACACACACACAAATTTACAGACAAATATTTAGATAGAAGTGAGTGTCCTATTATAAGCAATGCAGAATTATAAGATGCCAAATTACCTGTTATGACTGATTATTATAAAGATGCATACAAGTTCACATGTAGAGAAGACATAAGAAATTGCTGACAATGATATCTTTATGCTGGTTCAGGATAAGAGTATACTGAGGATCTGAAACTGGAAGTAATCACTGCTTAGTTATAAGTAAGATAACAATGAGTACTGATTGAAAGTTATAAACAGAATTAAAGCCAAGCAGCTTTTACAAGTGAAATGTAGACTCAACTACAGAAATATTACTCAAGAACAAATGATACAGTTTTGAAAAAAAAAAGTACTCAATCTTGGATTCCCAGTGGCAAACTCTAAAGAAGACAGACTAATTCAGCTAAGAAGCACATGATGTTTTTTGCGATGAAAATAAAAACACCATGGTGGTCATAAGAAATTAAAGAAGCAATCCTGGAAAAGAAGAAATCAGGCCGAAAGTTCCTAGCAAATAAGTCAGCAGATGACACAAAAAATATAAAGAAAATGTAAGAGAGCAAAGCTATCTGTAAAAGTATATAAACAAAAGTCATAGTTTGGTCAATTGGTAGAGCCTCTGCTACTAATGGCTCAGTTAAGTAAGTTTGAGCACGGTTAGTAGTTGGAAGGAGTCCAATTATTCGATGCTGTTGGCACACTCTCCCTCGATGAGTCTTTGGACTCCCTGGAGGTGTCAATTAATAATAATAATAATAATACTTCAATAAGAATATAGAAGATAAATATCAGGAAAGTGGTAAAATCTTTTGGAGCTATTGAAAAAGCTTGGAAATGGAAGAAAGAGTACTGTAAAAGGAATCAAAGATGATAAAGATGACAGGAAATGTGAATATAAGGATATTCTAGATATCTGGAGTAATTACTTTGCAACACTAAGTAAAATATTTCAGCCATTTAGGAACATGTTTTAATGAAGATGGCAAATTAAATTTGGAGATAGACAACAAAATAAGAAAAGCTGGCCTGGTGGGAACCCCAGCTGAATAAATTTATATGGAATAAAAGAGAAATTAGTCAAAACACTAAACCAGTAGTGTACAAGACAGTGTTCAAACCATGTTCAAGTTATGGATCTGACAGGTGGGTTAGAAGTGAAGCAGCTGATCAAAGACTAGAGACCACATGAGAGTTCTGGGAAAAATTAGGGTAGTGAACAGAATCATGTTAAAAATGAAAATATTATTATTATTATTATAATTTTATAATATATACTTATAATATATTAAAATTATATAGTATAATTATAATATATATATATATTGTATATATTATATTGAGAAGGAACTTGACATTGTTAGCATTCAGGATCTAATGTGGTATAGTCTTAAACAGAATGGGAGAAAAAAGGTTTGCAAAACATCGTCCACATATCTAAACCAAATTTTAGGTTTAGGAAAAATTTGCGATAAGATTTTGTTATCTAAGTCTTCCATAAAGAGGTCAGCACATGAAGGTGAGAGTGGGCTCCCCATTGCCAAGCCTGTAAATTGTTGAAGATCTTATTTTTCCAAGAAAAGTAGTTGGAGTTTAGGCAGTGAGCAAACAATGAGGTTATATCTTGTGGGAACAAGGTACTTAAGATGTCGATGACCTCTACCACAGGAACGTTTGTAAAGAGAGAGGTGACATCTAAGCTGGCCAGAAGATCATTATCCTATTTGGTTTAGATATGTGGACGATATCTTCATCGTATGGAACAATAACAAAGATGACATATAAGGTTTGCAAAACATATTTGAACATCAAGATGGCAGGAGAAATACCTACAAGGAGACCAAGATCTAGGTGGATTGATTTTTTAACGATACTTGTGACATAATGATTAGAAATATATACATGTTAGCACAAGAATAATGTTTAATTTGCCAAATATTTCGGTCTGAATATTACAGACCATCTTCAGTGGCTACATAGGAATAGTTTTAAAAACAAAGTGGAATATGAACAATTGATCATTCATACACAGATGTATGAATGATTGTGATATCATATCGCAAAGTATTAGAAAAGTTAAAAAAAAAAAAACATAATTAAAGATATTAATTCAGAAATTCATATAATGATCTTAAATAATATATATATATTTTTAATACTTAGCGATATGAAATAACGTGGCGCATTCTATATATGAATGGTCAATTGTTCGTATTCCACTTTGTTTTTAAAACTATTCCTATGTAGCCACTGAAGATGGTCTGTAATATTCAGAACGAAATATTTGGCAAATTAAACATTATTCTTGTGCTAACATGTATATATTTCTAATCATTATGTCACAAGTATTGCTAAAAAATCAAATTTTATTCCTTCATGGGGAAAATTTAACCAAAAAAAACGGTAAATAGGCAAACTATCAGTAACTCAAGGTAAGTTACGAGCGAGGATCATCTTTTTAAAAAAATGCCGCGACAACAAGATAATTCCTAATTTTGCTAAGATTAAAGAAACCATTAAATCTCCTGGAGCTCATAATATTTACAGGAACACCAGTTTATCCTTAATCCATAATCAACTCAAAGCTGCTAAACATGATCTGGCTATTAACATTCAGCTAGTTTCTGATCTCCGTATCTATATCTCCACAAACTTAGAACCTCATATTTCAAACATAGTTCTGGATGTAGCTAAATGCTCTTTACAACATTCTTATAAAAAACAGAATCAACATCTAAGCCACAAATATGATGTTCTTGTTTCTAAACAAATCAAGCCTTTCCAAGTTCCAGATAATTGGATCGTCAAAGTATCCAGATGGTCTTTAACCAATAATGAAACACTCATCCTCTCAAAAGGACATGATTTCTCTATTGTCCCAAAACAGATTCCATATCTAGATTTTCTAGTTAATATCGAACGAAACCTCATTCATCTTTCAACTGAAAAAGCTAATGCTCTCTGTCTAGAAGTTGCTTCTTCACTACTTAAAGCCAAGCTTCCTCCTTCGAAGATATCTCCTTCTGAAAAGAAAGCTATACGTTCCTTAAGAAACAACAATCACCTCATCATTACCAAGGGAAAAGCGACAGTAATTATGGACTCTTCAAACTCTTCTATTAGAAGAAAGTTTTCTTCTATACACTATAGAAGAAAACTTTCCCTTTTACTTCAAGACCATTCAACATACCAGGAACTCAATTACGATCCAACCAAGAGACAACTGAAGAAATTAAATTCCTTTCTAGATGAGGTCATAAGTTTAGATGTAGACACTATTGAAAGACAAAAAACTCATTTTGCAAGGCCTCCCAGGTTTTATGGTCTACCAAAAATACATAAGACAGATATTCCTCTTCACCCTATAGTGGATTGTATTGATTCTCCTACCTATCGCATAGCCAAATGTATCTAAATTATTGAAGTCACACATTGGCAACTCATGCTCTTTTTTGAAAAACTCTTCTGATTTCTTAAATAAATTAAAAAACTTCTCTTTACAACCTACAGATCTTATGGTTACCTTTCATATAGAATCTTTATATACGAATGTACCTCTCAAAGAGACTTTGGAATTACTAGCTGACATCTTCCCACAAGATATTATAAAACTTTTTGATTTCATAATGCACTCTGGATATTTCTTATGTCAAAATAAATTTTACAACCAAGTGGAAGGAACAGCCATGGGAAGTCCACTCTCTCCTGCTCTTGCAAACTTTTATCTAGAACAGCTAGAAGAAGTCCTGTTCTTATCTATATTCCCTCAACCATCCTTTTGGGTTAGATATATAGACGACATCTTTGCTATATAGCTTCACGACAGCGACTCCTTACGTTCCTTTTTAAGCAGTATCAATTCCTTACATCCTCGTATAAAGTTAACCATGGAAATTAAAAAAGACAACAAGTTATCCTTTTTAGACGTCCTTCTAATCCATTCACCTTCTGGTATTCTTACAACAACAGTTTACAGAAAACCAACTTTCACAGGTCGTTATATTCTCAAAGAATCTGCTCATCACCCTTGTCAAAAAACAGGAGTCACAAAATGTTTAATCTGACGAGCAAAAACTAACTGTTCAACTTCTCATTTATTACAGAAGGAACTTTCAACTATCAAACATCACATGAAACTAAATGGCTTCTCCGAAAAGAGTACACAACATCTTTTCGATTCTTACAAACCAACACAACAACCAAGATTCAATACGTCGAGTTCCAATTCCTTACATTTCGAGAATTCTAAAGAAATATGATCTAACAGCCATTTATACATCTATTAACAAATTATCCACCCAGTTTCCTTCATCTAAAGATAAACACTCAACTTTGTTTCTAACTGGTGTGTATCAAGTTCCTTGTAATTGTAATCTTTCTTACTTTGGACAAACAGGACGTTCCACAGAAAAAAGAATTCAAGAGCACCAGTCATCAATTCAACACAACAAACCTGAGAAATCTGGATTAGCTCAGCATGGATTAGAAACAAACCACAACATCCTTTGGTCCAAGACTCTCCTTCTACACAGATGCCGCTACAAATTTGAACATTTATTTAAAGAAAGTGTAGAGGCCTTACTTCAATGTCCTAACTTGAATCATAATGACTGTATATCTATATCAAAAATTTGGGAGTTTAATCAGGATAACACATTACATTTATTTATTTATTTATTTTATTTTTTATCAGTATAATATTATTTAAGATCATTATATGAATTTCTGAATTAATATCTTTAATTATGTTTTTTTTTTTTTACTCTTCTAATACTTAGCGATATGACATCACGATCATTCATACATCTATGTATGAATGATCAATTGTTCGTATTCCACTTTGTTTTTAAAACTATTCCTATGTAGCCACTGAAGATGGTCTGTAATATTCAGACCGAAATATTTGGCAAATTAAATATTATTCTTGTGCTAGTGTGTATATATTTCTAATCTAGGTGGATTGATTCAGTCAGAAGTGTCCTAGAAGACCAAAATATTAGATATGACACTATTAGAGTGCTGTTAAGTAATAGACTAATTTTCAGGAAAACTGCTGATAAGAGATTAGTAATAACTATCAAAAAGTGATGATGATGATGATGAGTTCCATGAGGAATCTTGTTGAATGCCTTTGCAAAATCCAGGTATTATGGAGCAGCCATTTTCTTTATAGAATTCAACTGTCACTGTATTATAAAAAAAAAATAATACGATAAGATATTCCCTTCATGAAAAAACCATGCTGCTCACTATAAAATATCATATTCCTGTCCATCCAGTCCTGAATTCAATTTTACCTAGTTCTCCAATACCTTTAAGCATTTCTGAGTTACTGATTGTTCTATAATTCTCTACCTCTGTCTTGGTACATCCTTCATGTCATGAAACTATTTTGTCCTTTTTCCACACCCTAGGCACACCTTTCCAGCACTCAGACTTAAATTTAACAGCCTGGCCAGAAGAGCTCTGAATTCCCTGGCACATTCTCATAAAACATGCTAATATAATGTCTAATCTCAGGGCCATATTTACATTAAAGTTCTACAATATCTCAAGCACCTCCATTTCATCCTTATATATATATATATATATATCTGACACCCCCCCACAAACCCCCCCCCCACAAAAGGTCATAAGACCTATATCAGATTAGTATCATGTGCATGGACAAGAGAATAAAGAAGAAAAGAGGATTCTATTCACATTTTGTTTGAACAGTTGAAGGTTGTATTCTATGGGGAAGGCTGTTTCAAAGAACAGAAGTAGATGAACGAAAGAGAAGGCAATGAAGTTGGTTTGGTAAGGTTCAAGATGGACTGTAAAAAGATAAATGGTTAACAGTGGCTCTTGTTCTAATGATTTTTAAGGAATAATAGTGGCCAATTCAAAAGAGCACTGTCCATGAAAGAATCTGTAGAAGAGGCACAAAGCAGAAACTTAACATCTCTGAGAGAGAGAGAGAGAGAGAGAGGGGGTGGGGATTGAAATGGATATGTGAGAGAGGAATCATTAATTAACCTGACTGTCCTCTTCAGGATAGAATCAAGCAATTTTAGAGAGGAATTTGGTGCACTATCCCAAATATTTGAGCAATATTCCATGGTTGGACGGATTTGAGATCCGTATAGAGTTAGCAGCTGTGAAGTAATATCATGTGCAAAAAAATACACCAAGTTTTTGGCAGCTGCAGAAATTATAGTTGAAATGTGTTTATGCCTGGAAAGGTCAGCCAAAGTGGCCATGAAATCTGATCATGTTTGGATATCCGGGTATTACTCAAGGTAAAGGGGAGGGATGTGAGCTATTTCTTGTGAGAGATCTGAGAAGACTGAATTTTGGTGGCACTGTTGAAATCTACAAGGTTGTCCTTACCACATTGGAATATAGCTAGGAGGTTGGCGTTCAGGCGATTGGTTGTGGTGGATCTTATGGATTCTAATTGAGCATGTGGCGGTGAATTTGAGCTGTGTAGAAGAAAGTGATTTTTAATTGGTGAATAGTCCGTTTTTTCCCCCGTTTTCCTACATTTTTGAGGGCTAAATTGTTTCTCTGAATACGAGTGTACTTCAGTGGTTGTTTTTTGGAAGTTAGTTGCTGTCGCGATATAACATATTTTGGTTACCTTCGGAATCGAATGCATAACGGTGGAAGACAAAACGAAGCTAAGTTTTCATTACTGTATTTAGTTATATTTAATTTTATTTAGTGTACTTAAATGTTTTGTTTTGTTCGTAATTGTTTGTACTTTTTTTTTTCTATTTATTTAACGGAATTTATTAATTGAATAATTAACGATTACGCTACTCGGCAGTAAGGAATGATGACGGATTCAGCAGCAGTCGCAAGTGGCGTATCGCCAAGTCCTCCGCCATTTAAGATCTCAATTATTAGCAATATCATAAGGGACTTTGCGGCATGCAGTACTTGCGGCATGTATGCGTCTCGGGATTTAGATATGTGGCTTGTGAAAGAGAGCGGAGAGCGTATATGTGCAAAATGCAGGCAGTTGGAGGAAATAAGTGCATTAGAAATATTGATATCCAACTTTGTTGCTCCAGGAACGGGGAATGAATGTAGGAAGACAAGTAGTGTAATAGGAGAGAATGAAAAAAAGATATATATGAATGAGGAAATAATGATTGATAGTGTGGAAGGTGTGAGTGACTGTGAAAGTTTAGGAGATGGTTTTGCTTGGGAGAGTAAATTTAGATTAAGAGTGACTGACCTGCAGAGGGAGATAGATGAGTTGAAAGAGGAGGTGGAATGTCTTGTGAATGAGAGCAGAAGTATGAAAGATAAGATTAAGAGAATGGAAGAGATAAATGCAAGGAGAATCAGAATAGGAGAGAGAGAGAATTTAGGGAGTATGAGTGAGAGGTATGGGGGTGCTAGATGAGGAGAGAATGGAAACAGTAGAAGAGAGGGATTGAGAGAGAGGTATGGGAATGCTAGCAGACGAGAGGATGGAAACAGTAGGAGAGACAGAATGAGAGAGGGATATGGAGTGCTAGAAGTGGAGAAAATGGAAACAGTAGGAGAGAGGGAATGAGAGAGATGTATGGGAGTGCTAGAAGAGGAGAGAATGGAAACAGTAGGAGAGAGAGGTATGGGAATGCTAGAAGAGAGAATAGCAGTAGAGGAGAGGAAATGAGAGAGACCTATGGGAATGAAAGAAGAGGAGAGAATGGAAACAATAGGAGAGAGGGAATGGTAAGAGGTATAATGTATGGCGAATCAATGATCCGTGGTGTTCAAGATAGGATGCGTGAGGAGTGTTTGCCAGGATGAACAATAGAAAGGGTGGCTATGGCAATTAAGAGAGGTGAAAGAGTGGATGAGATGATTGTGATGGTAGGAACGAATGACTTGAGTGGTAATGTAAGTCGGGCAGTGAGAGATATGAGGTTTTTGCTCGAGACTGTACGGAAGAAGACAGAGAGGAAAAATAGTGTGTGTGATGCCGAGGTATGATAATGATGAGCTGAAGAGTGGTGATATTGAATGGCATTATAGCAAGAATGTGTAACAAGAGAGGACTGGTATATGTGAATGCTTGGAGTGCGTTTGAGGAAGGAGAGGAATTGTATGCGAGAGACCGTTTACATTTGAATGAGGAAGGACATAGGCATATGGAGAGATTGCTGTTCTGAACGAGTCACTGTGTCCCAGGGAGGATGATAGCAGGGGTGGCCTCTTGTGGGAATGGAAACTTGGGAGAAGGGAGACGATGTCAGGTAACACTAAGCCCAGTGGAGTCTAGAAGGGATAATGCTGGGTATAGAAACAATGGCATTTATATGCTTTATACTAATGCCAGGAGTATCCGGAATAAGGGAGAGGAATTGGTGGCGCAGATAGCATCTGCCTGGCCAAAAATTATTGGGATCACTGAGACGTGGTTGACAGAAGGGGATATAATAACAGGAATAGAAGTAGCTGGGTATAGCATTTTTCGTCAGGATAGGAAGGGAAAGCGTGGTGGTGGGGTACTGCTTATGATAATTGATGACCTATGTCCTCTAAGAGTGGAGGCTTTGGAAGGAAGTGAGACAAATGATTTTGAGAGCATATGGTGTGAGGCAGAGGTAGGCAAGACAGGATATTTAGTGGGGGTGTTGCTACAGACCCAGGAGCACGGAGGATAGGGACCAGGAGATGTTTAGACAGCTAAGTTTGGAAAGTGCAAGAAGAATGATTGTTATGGGAGATTTTAACTACACTAGTATAAATTGGAGAGAGCAAGATGCATGTAGCAATAGTGGAATGGAATTTCTAGAATTCTTGAGGGACAAATGTCTTAGGCAACATGTAACAGAGGGAACAAGAGGTTCAAAAGTTTTGGATTTGATTATAACATCAGAAGAGTTGATAATAACTGAGTTGACGTCTCTCCCACCAGTTGGAGAGAGTGACCATATGGTGTTGACTTGGAAAATGAATAGACATGCAGGAGTATCAAAGAGACAGGAACTTATGTGGAATTATAAGGCAGGTGATTACGATAGTCTTAGACATCAACTTCGGGAAGTTTCATGGAGGGAGGAATTGGAAGGCCGGGATATCACTAGTGCGTGGGAAATTGTGAAAGAATATTTGTTATCAGCAATGGTAAGTTGTATACCACGAGTGAAGAAGAGGACGCAATTTGGAGTAAAGTGGATGACAAACAATATTAAACAGGAATTGCATGCGAAAAAGAGGCTATGGAAGAGATATAAGGAGACAGGTGAAGAGATGCATGAGGAATATAAGACATAGGCCAGAAGAGTGACTAGTGTGGTAAGGAAAGCGAAACTGGAATATGAGAGGAGATTGGCCCTAAGATCCAAAGAAAATCCTAGGGAATTTTTTAGCTATGTGGCCAGTAGGAGGAGAAATGACTGTGGAAGAATGATATTGTGGGATAAAAATGGGAATAGAGTGACTGATGCAGAGGACATAGTGGAATTGTTCAATAACCACTTTATTGGAGTATTTCATCATGGAGGAGTCAGTTTTAATGCTAGAGGGATAGGGCAGGTTCAAGGTTTAGAGGTACAGGAAGAGAGTGTGTTTCAGATAGTGAGAACTCTGGATGTCAATAAAGCTTTGGGACTGGATGGTATTTCACCACGAGTTTTGAGACAATGTGCTAGGGAACAGACAGTGCCTTTAACCTGGCTTTTCAATGAAAGTCTGACTTCGGCAAAGGTGCCCAGGGAATGGAAGGAAAGTAAGATAGTGCCATTGCATAAGGGTGGTAACAGACTGGAAGTGTCTAATTATAGACCAGTCTGTTTGTCATCAGTAGTTGTTAAGATCTTGGAGAAAGTAGTGAGGGACCATATACAGCATTGGGAAGATGAGGGTAATGTTATCTGTGAGAATCAACATAGATTTGTGAAAGGACGATCTTGTTTTAGCAATATGCTAGCCTTTTATAATAAAGTTACAAGAACATTAGATAAGGGAAAGGCATATACTGCAATTTTCTTAGACTTGGCGAAGGCATTTGACAGGGTGCCACATGATAAGCTGATATTTAAGTTGCAACACATGGGTCTGGATGTCAGATTGGTCAACTGGATTCAGGATTGGCTGTCTGATAGGTATCAGAGAGTTGCATATGGTGGAGCAGTTTCAAGGAGACAGAAGGTTACAAGTGGGGCCCACAGGGCTCAGTACTAGGACCTATATTGTTTAACCTTTATATCAATGACATTGCCAGTGGATTGCAAGGGGATATTCAGTTGTTTGCAGATGATGTGAAGCTGGGAAGGATTATTAGTAATAGTGCAGATGTGGTAGCCCTGCAAGAGGATTTGAATAAGCTAGATAGATGTGCAAATGAATGGGGGGTATCAGTTTAATGCAGCAAAATGTAATGTCTTGAGGTTTGGGAAACATCGATGGGATGCTGCATACTCTATGGGAGGAGTTATACTGGAGGAAGTTGTGGAGACAAGAGATCTGGGATTGATGATTGATAGAAACCTGAAGTTTAGGGGACATATTGCAAAGGTGGTGAAGGTAACACAGAGGATTGCTGCAATTATGAGAAAGACACTGACCTGCAGAGATAAGAGGGTTATCATTCCGTTGTATAAGTCTCTGATTAGACTACACTTGGATTATTGTTCTCAGATTTGGTCCCCAAGATTCGAAGGGGATAAATTAACTGCGGAAAAGATACAAAGATGGATGACAAAGATGGTCTCAGGACTGTACAAGGATAGTTACGAGAATCGGCTGAGGGAATGTGGACTGCAGAGTTTGGCAGATAGAAGAAGGAGAGGTGATATGATTGAGACTTTTAAACTGTTGAGAGGTGGTTACAGGGTTGACACTAGAGAGTTCTTTCACTTGGTTGAACAGCAGGAAGGAATGATGACAAGAGGCCATCCCTGGACATTACGAAAGGAAACTGTAAGCAAGAGGGTGAGGAATTGTTTCTTTGCATGGAGGGTGGTTGAGCCGCGGAATGCATTGCCTGATAGAGTGGTGAGGACGAGAACGGTCAATGAGTTTAAGGAGTGGTATGATAGACTTTGTGTTTCTTAGGGGGAACCTCCCCTCGATGAGTCTTGACAGACTTTATGTTCTTAGGAAGGACCTCCCACGACGAGTCTTTTGACTCCATGGTGGCCTGAATAATAATAATAATACTTGAGCACTACAATTGCCAAATGAAAAGGAAGAATGGAATGTACTGTCATTGGAAAAGCTAGGGATACGATTGAAAGTCTGTGAGAGCAAGTCATTTATATACAAGAGGAAGAGTGTGTGGAAAGAATAGAATCCAGTGGTACTTCTGCATTGGTGGGGAAATCTGAAGAAAGGAAACTGTCCACTATGATATATAGTGAGCAGCCAGTCAGAAAGCTGGTGATCCAGATGCAGAGTGTGGAAGGCAGACCACAGGATGGAAGTTTGCTAAGTAGACCCCTGTGTCAAACCTAATTAAATGCCTTTAAATTGCCTTTTATTAAATTGTCACATTTTTTTTTGAGAACCAAGGCTTAGATGTGAATCTGGAGTGGAATGTTTAATGGTTTTAATGATACCTCCTGCAGTAAGTTTAACTCGAGGCAGGCTGTTGATGATGATAATAATGAAAATATGGAATGTCTAGAAAAATACAGTTGTTTGCAATAGTTCATTGCCTATTTGTCTTACAAAAGTAAAATTTTCAGAACTAAGTGTCTTATCAGAAAAGTTTATAGATGACTACAGAAAATTTACATATTATGTATATAATATATATCTTTCAGTTTTTAACAAAATTGAAACATCATTCATGAAAATGGTAAAACATAATGAAAGTCTTACTTGCACTTTAGTGGTGGTTTTTGACCAACTGGTGTATCCTTCAGAAGATCAGTATAACAGAAACCTTTATTTTTACAGTAATTTGAACAACGGTAGATTTCACAACGATTTCCTTCATAATCAGGTTGGCACCTGGAGGTAAAATTCCGATTGGGAATATTTATTAAATCATTTAACAGTTTAAATGAATATTAACTTACAAATCTGACTAGAATTTAACTAGATAAAAATAGATTAAGATTAAATTTACCAGATATTTAATTAAATCAAACACACATTTCACCATGTTGTTTAATCTGAGTCTCGGATCTGGTTTAGTCCCAAAGGTGTGGAAAGAGGGGAAAATAGTTCCGCTGCATAAAGGAGGATCCAAGACTACAGTTGCAAATTACCGACCGATCAGCATATCAGGAGTCGTTTTCAAGGTCTTGGAGAAAGTAGTCAAGGGAAAAATACAGGAATGGATTGATGAAAATGAGATACTGTACGGGGGACAGCATGATTTTGTGAAGGGTAGATCATGCCTCGGTAACTTGCTTAAGTTTTATAACACGGTGACAGCTGAACTGGATAAGGGTAATGGGTTTACAGTGATACTGCTGGACCCGGCTAAGCCATTTGAAAGGATACCACATGGAATTCTAATCCATAAACTACAACATATGGGAATGGATATAGGGTTGGTGAGATGGATAGGTGGGTGGTTGATGGAGAGATATCAAAGGGCAGTTTATTCAGGAGTAGAGTCCAAAAGATGGCCTGTGACTAGTGGTATGCTGCAGGGTTCTGTTCTTGGACCACTGATGTTTAATTTGTTCATTAACAATATAGGGAAGGATCTAAGAGGAACAGTTCATTTGTTCGCTGATGATGCAAAGTTGGGTAGGGCAATAGTGAATGCAGAAGATTTCAAAATCTTGCAGGACGACTTGGATAGATTGGAGTTCTGGGCTAAGGAGAATGGATGTCAATTTAATGTGACAAAATGTAAGGTTATGCATTTTGGGGTGAAAAGATTAGCAGCAGTATACCACATTGGTGGAATTGTACTCCAAGAGATTGATGAGGCCAGGGACTTGGGAGTGTTGGTGGATAGGGAGATGAAGTTTAGGGGGTATATTGCAAAAGTGGCTAAATCAGCTCATCAAATCACTTGGTTGCTGAAGAATACTTTGACGAGGAGATAAGCAAGTTATTGTTCCTCTGTACCAAGCCTTGATAAGACCTCATCTTGACTACTTTGCCCAGATTTGGTCACCTAGGTTCCATCTTGATGGGAAGGAGGTGGAGAGGATCCAGAGGCAAGTGACTAAGATGATAGCAGGTCTATGGAATGAACCATATGAGAACAGGATGAAGATTTGTGGGTTGCAGAAATTAGTTGATAGGCAGAAAAGGAGAGATATGATTGAGACATTCAAATTGCTCAAGGGTTTCTCTAAGATTAATTCAGAAGATATTTTTGAGATCAGGACTGGTGGTGGGAGAACTAGGGGACACCTATGGAAGCTGGGCAAGAGTGTGGTTAGCAGGGGTGTTAGAGCTGGGTTCTTTACTTTTAGAGTGGTAAATGAGTGGAATAAGCTGCAAGAATCTGTTGTGGGTGCTATGACGGTGAGTGAGTTCAAGGCTAGATACTGTGAGAATGTCGTATAGTTGTGTGGACATGATGTTTAGAGCTTCCCTCGATGAGTCTAAGGACTCCCTGGAGTCGCCCATAATAATAGTAATAGTAATAATAATAGTAATATGATAACTCCTAAGCAGCTTGCAATTCACAAAAATGTAAATCAAAAACCTTGCATAGTAATTAGATCTACTGGGAAGTACATAACCGTTAAGTTTTGGAATGCATTTTTTCCCCCTGCTCTTCTCGAAGAACAGCAGAAAATAACAGAAGAGACTGTTTACCACCAATAGGCATGCTGGTAGTTCCTTCTATTCTCCTGAAGAGATGCCAATAAGCATGAGCTGGTAAACTGGAACTGGTTGGAAAAACTATGGTTATGAGGCTAATATTATGTTAGTTAACTGCATATATTTTCTGGCTGATTTGTCTGTTTGGATGAAATACCCAGGGTTTTTCTCCATGAAAAACATTGTTAACTCTATATGAGCATCTGATATGCTCTCCTTCAGATGAAAATCCTTAAGCTTGCATCCTAGACAGGATTTGAACCTAGATTGAGCTTTACAATGAAAGGGAATATATCATTCATCCTTCTGACTCATGGAGATGCTTATTGGTAGAATTGGAAGAAGGATTCTTCATTTCTGAAACTTAAAGTTATAATGTCCATGTGATCAGATTCAATGCATATATTTTATCAAATGGATACTTTGAATAATAAGATAAGAAAAAAATGACTATCAGTTTATTTATTCAAAGTCCACTTAATACTAATCGGGACAATTAAGAAGACATTAAATTATTATTTAATGTCATCATGATGAAACAGAGTGATCATCCTATGTTAAATGAAATGATTACAGGTTGAATTCGGTCTGTTTGTGGGGAAGAAAAAAGAACCCACAGTTGCTGAGGGGAAAAAATCTCCTTATGTAAATTTAAGACTAGCTAACTTGCTTTTGTCAAAAAAAAAGACTTACTAAAGCGCCTCAGTCAAACAGGCAGAAATTAAAACTATATGCATGCTACACAATTAGTATGTGAAAAAACTAATTCAGAAATTGAAATGTAAAAAAGAATTACTTCATGGTTTGTTTAATAAAAGTGAACACAGTTATAATGAATTCAACTGCTGGCCTGGTTGGACAAGTGGTTAGCATACCTACTTTCCAACCCAGGTCAAGGTTCGAATCCTGCTGTGGGCATGAATGTTTGTGATTGTCTTTAGCTGGGAGATGAAATTCATTGTCTGGTGTGAGACCACTTCTCCACTTATTGGATGTCTGAAGTGGCTTGAAAATGTTCCATGTTTGGTCTCCAAGAGCAGGGTTACTAGACTATGTACAAATAAATAAAAAATTGCAAAAAATACATAAAATTGATACATAATTTCCCATTACTGGGAAAAAAATACATAATGGGAAAAAAAAAATGTTTACTCCATCTACAGTGCAAATGTACTATAAGTTTACTGATAACCTTTTGTGGATGGGAACCATATAAAAAATCACTTAAAAAGTTTTAAGTGATTTTTTAAATCACTTAAAACTTAACTGTGGCCATTTAAATTGCATTTTATAAATGTTTAAAAAAGAATTAGGTAGAAATAAACTTATGCATAATCAGCTCCTCAGGATTATTTTTGAATTTAAAAGGAATTTAATAAATATTTTGCATGTACAATGCAAAAAAAAAAGGTCAATTAGGACAGGAAATGTTCCTTGACTGGCAAGATTTACTTAGTGGCATAATCTGGCAGAAAGTGATAATATCTTAAATTATTTGGCAAATTAACAGTCTTAAGTCAAATTAAGGCTTATGGGCTGGTTTAAACTCATTATTAGGTTGGCCATTAGAGAGATTTTCTACATGCTGCTCAGAGACCATGTAACTTATAAACCTCTGGATACTGATCCCATCAGTTCTCAGAAAAAGAAAAAAAAATATGAAAAAGGCTTTTATAAAATTATCAGGGTGTCTAAGAAGGCAGACTGTTGTTACTTTCTTTTCAAAACAGAAATAGAAACTAACAAAAGTCTGCACTTCTTAGAGATCTTGGTTACAAGACAACCAAATGGATCTCTGACTTTCACTGTCAACAGAAAACCAACACACACAAACAGGTAAATACATCCATCAACAGTCACATCATTCCCCCTCCCAGCAATACAGAACTATAAAAATTCTAGTCCACCAGGCTAAATTAGTTTATTCAGATAACACTGCATTCACCACAGAATTCACACACATAAAAAACACTTTTTTGGCCCATGGCTACACCTCCCACCAGATAAAAAGAATTCTATCACCATGTACGCTGCCCCCAGGGCCGGTGGAAGTGGGCATGAAGAGCATGCGGGCACCGCTATGATGGGGACACTGCTGCCAGGAAACGGTTCATAAGTTATTATTATTATTATTATTTCCCAAGACCTCATGGAGTCAAAGAATCATCTAGGAGGTCCTTTTATCACACACACATCTCACCATACTGTGTTAAAAAACACTCAAACTCCTTGCAGACACCACACTCTCAGGCAAGGCATTCCAATCATTCACAACTCTGCACGAAAAAAACCTGCCTCTCACTCCCCTACTCACACCCTCTTTATACAGTTTCCAGGGATGATCTCTGGTTCTCCCCTGATCTCCCACTATTCTCTGTAGAACTTCTCCACCACTGATCTTATAACAACCCCTTACCAACTTGTAGGTCTCAATCATATCTCCCCTCTTCCTTCTTTCCACCAAACTCTGCAAATTACATCTTCTCAATCTTTCCTCATACTCAACATTCCAGAGGTCAGAAACTACCTTAGTCAGTCACCTTTGGACCCTTTCCAATATCTCTTCATCCTTCTGAAAATCCAGTGACCAAATCTGGGCACAATAGTCCATGTGTAGCCTAATCAAAGCCTTATACAAAGGAACAAGAATCTCCTTACTTCTACACGTCAGTGTCCTCCGCATCATTCCCAGAAGTCTTTGTGTTGTCTTCACAATTTTGGCGATGTGTCCCCTAAATTTCAGATCCTTATCTACTATCACCCCCTGATCTCTTATTTCCTCTACCTCCAACAATATATTCTCACCAAGCATAAATTCTGCATCCCATCTTTGTTTTCCAAATTTTAAAACTTTACATTTTGCAACATTGAACTCACATCTCCAATTCTGTGCCCAATCACTCAATTTATTCAAGTCTTCTTATAAGGCCACAACATCTTCACTACTCTTCATAGTTCGTCCCAACTTTGTGCATCATCTGCAAACAACTGAATATCTCCATCCAAATCTTCACCTATATCATTAACATACAAGTTAAATAGTAATGGCCCTAAAACAGACCCATGAGGCATTCCACTAGTGACTTTCCTTTTCCTGGATATCGCACCCCCATACACAACTTGTTGATACCTATCAGATAGCCAGTCTCCAATCCAATGCACTAATCTAATATCCATTCCCATCTGCTCTAGTTTGACTGTCAACTTATCATGAGGTACTCTATCAAAAGCCTTTGTGAAATCCAAGTATATTACTGTGTATCCTTCTCCTCTGTCCAAGGAAGCAGTCACTTTATTGTAATAAGTAAGTAGATTACTAAAACATGACCTCCCTTTAGTAAATCCATGCTATCCATCAAAGATTATACCATTGTTGTCACCCCAACTCTGGATCCTAGTTCTCACAAGCTTCTCCAACAACTTAACCACAACACCTGACACAGAGATAGGCCTATAGTTTGATGCTTGAGTTCGATCACCTCCTTTATGAAGTGGCACAATCTTGCCCTCCTTCCACTCTTTAGGTACTTGACCAAGTGCAAGACTCGTATTAAAAAAATATGTCAAGGCAGGTGTCAACTCTCCCTGCACATTCCTTCAGAATACGTGGTGATATATTATCAAGTCCCACAGTCTTATTTACATCTAGTTTACTCAACTCCCTAAACACCTCTTGCTCACTTACAGTTAGTCTCTCCTCCCGATCACCAACTGCTCTCAATCTCTCCATGAAGTCACATTCGCAAGATTGAAAGATCTTTATGAACTGCTCATTAAGTATCTCCACCACACATTCTGACAGCTGTCTTTATACCCTTTCCTCCAATCAATGTCATCCTTCCATAATCATTCTTTCTTTTGCTGGCTACATATCGAAAGAACTCCCTAAGATTCTTTTTTTGGCTTCATTAGCTGACTGCTGTTCATACCTCTCTTTAGCTATGCTCACCAACCAAGTCACCCTCTTTGCCTGGTCTTTGTAGACCTCATGAAATTGGTTATTTCCATTTCTCTTATGCTGCCTCCACAATGCCCTTTTTCTCTGTATCGCATGCTTAATCTCTTTATTCATTCATCTCACACCTACCTTATTTAACCTTCTCACCCTTGGAATACATTTAGGCATTGCATATACTAGATAGTTTTTGAAAATCCCCCAAGCTGCAGTGATCTCTTTTCCAGCTAACTCCTCATTCCACGCTACACCCGCAATCTGTTTCCTGAGCCCTTCATAATCCCCCCCCCCCCTTGTTGTACCACATATACCCTTTTCTCACAGAGGCCCTCACACTGCTGGCAACCACCCAGGTAATCACCTCATGGTCACTTTCACCAATTGGTGGATGATTTGACACCTCATTTATAATTACATTTATAATGAGTTAATTTTTAAGAAACAAAATTTTTATCATAAAAACAAAATAATTCTTAGAATGATCAATATTAAAATAAATGAGGCCGTATACACTGAATAAAAATTTTTAAAAAAATGTATATTGTAAATGTATACTGCCTCTTTGATCAGCCGGCTGTTTACAATTTTGCAGCTAGAGCAGTCTAAATGCTTGCCTGCAGAATGTTGTGTCTACTGCAGTCTATCTAAAGTGAAACGGTGAACAGTTTTTATGCGCAGAAATGAATTTTCGTACAAAACATTTGTTGCTAGTTAACCAGTCATATGGTATCATATATAGTCATCTCAGTAGGCTACTGACAGTAGTGCAGTGCGGACTATTATTTTGTCTCTGTGTCGTGTTGTGTAATAATTTCTTGTGGGTATAAAATAGAAATGGAATCAAAAATTAAAAAAAGAGTTATCCGGTGTACAAAATCATAAGCGTCACGCTGTGAAAGAAATAGATCTTAAGAAACAAACCGGGGCCCTTAATAAATTTGTTAAAATATTAAAATATTCTGATGCAGATTGTAACCAACTCGATACATCAGAAATCAGAGTTGAAGAACCGTGCACATCATCCAGTTTGCATGAAGGTACTATTGCAACTATTGAACGAGATAATTGAACATGATTTAAGTGAAAAATAGTTAGGATTTAGTCAACTACAACAAGATTTAGTTGTAGTTGACCATGAAACTAACACATTGTTAGTCTCTGTGAATTTAGAAGATCCAGGTGAACGGAGAAATATTGATGAAAAATTACGAGTTGTTTTAATTGAAATGGGGTCGGGCCTGTTCAAAATAAAACTATAATATATCCCAGAGATACATATGGTCGTAAATTTGGCGACATGTATTATAATAGAAAAATGGAAAACGGGAGCTCGTGCCAAGAACATGGCTCATTTATTCCGATACTTTAAATTCTGTTTTTTGCTTTTGTTGCAAACTTGTCGCACCTACTGAATCAACTGAATCACCCACTGAGTCTTGTAGAAGGTTATAATGATTGGAGAAATGTAAGTACAACTTTACATAGACATGAGACTAGTTTAACTCACATGAAAATTTTCTTAAAATGGAAGGAACTTGATAAAAATTTAAAAAACAAAACTACTATTGATTTCCAGACTCAAAGCATGTATGAAATAGAAAAGAAACATTGGACGAGTGTTTTAGAATGCTTGAATGAAATTATAAAATTCCTTGGTAGCCGAAATTTAGCTTTTTGCGGATCATCTGATAAATTATATGAAAGAAATAAAGGCAATTTTTTAAAATTAGTCAAACTGTTTGGGAAGTTTGATCCTGTTATGGAAAATCATGTTGAAAGGGCCCTACAACAAAACAATAGAGTACACTGTTTGAGTAAAGACAGTCAAAATGAAATATTGGCAACTTTAAGTAAAGCAATCAGGGATACAATTTTATTATTAATTCTAAAATCTAAATATTATTCCATAATTTTAGACTGCACACCTGATGCAAGTAAAACAGAACAAATGACCATTATTATTCGCTTTGTTTCCTGTGACAATGGAATTGTCAAGATCAGGGAAAACGTTTTAGGTTTTGCAGATATATCAGATTCCACAGGACGTGGTTTATGTGCAACAATAATGGAACAACTGAAAAAATGGAACATTCCCATTGAAGACATGCAAGGTCAAGGATATGATAATGGGGCAAATATGGGCTCCAAAATTTGCTTTTGAACAAAAATCCTCTAGCATTTTTTACGCGCCATGTGCTGCTCATACTCTAAATTTAATCATTAACGATGCAGCCAAAGTGAATGAAGATGCAATTAGTTTCTTTGCAATTATTCAAGAAATATACAATTCTTGTCATTCTCTTACAAATGTTGGGCAATCCTTTTAAAGTTCGTAAAAAAATTAACATTGAAACAGCCATCAGAAACGCGATGGGATAGTAAAATTAATGCAATCCACCCTCAATGATATCAGTTAGGAGAAATTTATGATGCACTTTTTGAAATTTTAAATAATGAAAATTTTAATAAAGAAACTCAGCATGAAGCACAAACATTATGTGTTAAAATAAAGGACTACAAATTTATTTGCTCTCTTATAACTTGGTATGATTTACTTAACAGAATAAACCCTGTGAGTAAAATGCTTCAAGACAAAAATATGAACATTACATTCGCTTTAGAATCTATCCAAAACTTAAAAATATTCTTACAAGAGTATCAATCAGATATAAATTTTAAAGAAGTTCTAAAAAACGGCAAAATAACTGAGTGAAGAGATGGATGGAGAACAAGAATTTAAAACTGGTATGGAAGTTCGACGATGAAAGAAGACACGACAATTTGACTATGAGCATCGTGACGAAACGCAAAATCGCCAGAAGATAAATTTAGAGTGAATGTGTTTTATACACTTCTAGACGTTGCAATGTGTTTGTTAATAGAACGTTTTGAACAACTAAAAGATATGATAATTTCAATTTCTTGTATAGATTACTACAAATTAATAACGAAGATTTATGAAAAACTTGTGACGATTTAGAGATTCTCTTGAAGGACTGCGACAATAAAAACATAAACGAAATAGAACTATATGACGAGTTATGTGCTTTCTGGGATATTTTTCGGATGGATAATTTAAATATTCAAAAGCCCTTTCGATATTCTTAATTTTATTGTATCATAATTTATCTTTCCCTAACTTTTCAATTGCTTTAAGAATACTATTAACCTTAACTGTTAGTGTAGCGAGCGGTGAATGTTCCTTTTCCAAGTTGAAATCGATTAAAACCTACTTAAGAACAAGTATGTCACAAAAAAGGCTTGTTAGTTTGGCGTTAATAGCTATTGAAAATGATATATGTGCAGAATTAGATGTTAAGACCATTATTTCTAATTTTGTGAATATGAAATCAAAAACCTTAAAATTTTAATAAAAAAAATTTCAAGTATATTTATGTAATTTAATTTATTTTCTGTTATTCTGTAAACATATTATTTTTTGAATACTTATATTAAATGTTCTAATTATTTCAAATTCTTTTATTATTTTCTCATCTATCTTGAGTTTCTTTTAATTTCCTAAAAGATAGTTCCACTTTTAAAAATTATTACAAGTTACTAAGAATTTAGTAACTTGTAAAATGCAAGAATTTTTTAAACTTTAGTTCAAATAAATTTTAACTTTAATTAAAATTCATTTAAATTTTGTTAGCGATTCGGGTCGGTGAGAAGGCTATAATCCCTGTATCATTATATTCAACGATTAAAGTGAAGTGGCTTTATCAAAATTTGCTTTAACTTTTAAGAATTTTTTTGAATATTCGGGTTTTTAACGATTATCCTGCCTAGTCAACACTCCCGGTTCGTTGCATTTAGCGAACCAACGTGTGGCTGTTCTGTCAAAATTTATTTAAGAAATTTCAAATAATTAAAATTTTTATTATCATAAAAGAACCACACTCCCGGATCATTACAGGGGCACTTAGATAGAAATTGCATGCAGGCGTCAAAGACCCTAGCGCTGGCTCTGCCTGCCACCCCCCCTCCAAATAATATAGATCACAGTAACTCATCACCATCAAGTATTCATGGAATCTCAAAGAAGTTGGCCAAGATCTTAAGAAAAGTACAATCTGGTGGCCACTTCAGGTAAATAAAATTTATCTGGAGTGTGCCAAGTACCCTGCAGGATACCTGGCAGGACAGCCAACATCCCTTTATCAGAGTACCGTTTCAACCCCTATGGCCACTTAAGATGAGAAAAACATGTCCAGGATACCTGGAACAGGATCCATTGGGGAAAAAAAAAGGCAATTTAATCCACTGAAGCAAATTTAAATTTGAGGAACTTTTACTCAAATCTGCTGCAGCTGTTACCAACTATCAAACCTAAACAAATATGTGAATTGGATCCAAGCATCCTTTTGCTTCTGATGACAGATGTATCATGTTTGAAAGCAAATTTATTTGCTGTTATAGTATATTTGTAAAAGAAATTTCATGATTATTTTTAGCTCTCTTGGCTGCTGTTTGGAAAGGCAGGAACCACCATTTTTTTTTCTTTTGTGTATTTCAGTTGTGGCTTGTATCATACACACACTGAATTGAAGCAATAAATTATGTTATACCAGTACCAAAATTTACTGTTTTAATGATGGAGAGGGAGGCTGAACTGTTGCAGAATCAAATTCTACTAAGAATGAAAAATATTTCAGTCAACATGATCTATTTTCCATCAAGATATCTGTGTTGGAGTACATGGCTGCATATGCTGGTGTATGCAAAAATTGTTGTTTTCATGTATTTAATAAGGAGAGATTATTGTTGTTGAGCATGTACTCTACAAATTCCTCTGATGTTAGTATGTGCACTATCTCATAGAGTACTGTGGCCATTTAAATTGCAAAATACAAGTATAGGGGTGGTGACCACAACATAAAGTTGCCCACAAAGATAGCAACTCCTTGGTGCATAGGTCCATTCCCAGTCCTGTCCTTACAGATGATGGTAACATACCACTGTGTGAGATCCTAACTAGACTTATGGTAAGTTTTCTGCAGGCAAAATAACACTAGCTTATGCTTTTTCAAGAGGGCCTTCATGTCACCAATGTTTTTTTTTTTTTCAGAATCAACAATTTCATTGTAGAAAGGTGTTAATTACTTATGTTTCTGGAGCTATACTATCTAGCTTCCAGTTTTGTGAGATTTTAATTTTATAGGTCTTTGATTTTTCTTTTCGGGAATTATAGATGGCCAATGTCCATCTCTTTCCTCCTCTAGAAAAATATACAAGATGCCATTATATTCAACTCTGTTCAAGGAACTGAGTATTTTAATAGTTGGGATTTCTCTGTGGAAACAGAGGTATTCACTTTATCTATTATCAAGTGGGAGGCTTCTTGTATTCTGATGGTCTTCATGTCATTATTTTCTTTACTAAAGCATTCTTATGTGGTGGTATCATTTCTAGTATGTTTTCAGAAGCCAGTTCATATACTTTTTTTTTTTCTCCTATAATCTACTTTCGTGAGACCCAGACACACACACACACACACACACACACACACACACACACACACACACACACACACACACAGCAACTGTTATGTTTATACATTGATTGAGATGGTATGCCCAAAAGTAATTGGAATAAGTGAAACTTGGTTGTCTGAGGAGGATGTGATGCCAGGAATAGAATTAGAAGGATATATAATTTTCAAGAAGGATAGATGTAAAAAAGAGGAGAGGGACTGATGTTAGTGATTGCAGAGGAATTTGTGTCCGCAAAGTGTGGAGGTTGATGGTGCATGCATAGAATTTGAATCTGTGTGGCACAAAGTTGAAATAAACAGGTTAGTATATCTGATAGAATGCTGTTAGAGGCCAGGGAATATAGAGAATACTGATTGTGAAATGTTTAGGTAAATATTAGTTTGGCATGTAAAAAGAAGGTGATCCTGATGGTAGACTTTAATTATAGGAATATAGACTGGAAGGAGGAGATAGTGTATGAGAACAAGGAGAGCGAGTTTGTGGAATTTCTGAGAGATAAGTATCTTAAGCAGCATGTGATTGAAGCAACTAGAGACTTAATGTTTTGGATTTGGTGATAATTTCACAAGATGTAGTTACTAATGAGGTGTTGACACTGCCACCAGTTGGTGAGAGTGATCATGAGGTACTTGTTTGGGAAGTGATGAAACAAGAAAAGGTCACTGCCAAAAATGGATACATGTGGAAGTATAAAGCAAGTAATTATAGGAAGCTCTATAGTCAGTAAGCATCAGTACGTTGGGTAGATGAGCTGAGCGAAAAAGATGTTGACAATGCATGGAAATTCATAAGGCAGAATCTGACAAAACCAATGTATGACTGCATACTGAAGGTTAAGCGAGTAAATAGAGTGGGATTGAAATGGATGAACAGTGAAACCAAGCAAGCTGTGCTGGAAAAGAAAATGTTATGGAGGAGTTACAAGACAGTTGGTGGTGATTAGATCCATGAAGAGTATAAGGAGCAGCCTAGAAAGGTGACAAGCATGGTAAAGAAAGAAAAGGTGCAGTTTGAGAGGGGATTGGCTAATCAGGCCAAAGTTAACTCAAGGCAATTTTTCCGCTATATGGCAAGCAAGAGGAAGAATAATTATAGCAGACTAACATTGGTGGATAGTCATGACAGCAGACTAACAGCTGCAAAGGATATACTGGAATTATTAAATGAGCACTTTATCAGCATATATCATACGAGTATAAATTATCCGGTACAATATATAGAAGAGAGGCAAGTATTAGGAGAATTGGAAGTGAGAGAAATAGAGGTGTATCAGATGTTGGTTGGGTTAGATGTGAATAAGGCTGTAGGAATGGATGCAATATCACCACCTATGCTTAAGGAATGTGCACCACAGTTGGTTATGCCTTTGGCCTGGTTATTTAATGAAAGTCTTGCAGTGGGGTAGGGTTCCTAAGGAGCGGAAGGAGGGAAAAATAGTACCACTCCACAAGCATGGTTCTAAGACAGAACCAATCAATCCTTATCAATCTTTCCAACACACTGACCACAACTGCAGTTATGCAGACCAGTCTGTATAACTCAGTTGTGGTTAATGTATTGGAGAGATTGATAAGGAATAGAATACAGAATAGGGTTGATGGACACAGCATTCTTTATAAACGTCAGCATGGATTTGTAATGGGTAGGTGTAGGTCCTGTTTCAGTAATTTACTTGCATTTTATGATAAGGTGACGAGTGTGTTAGATAAGGGAGAATCATATACGGTGATATTCTTAGACTTTGCAAAAGCGTTTGATAGATTACCACATGAAAAGTTGGTGTACAAGCAGCAGAGGATGGGAATAGCCATCCTCTCAGTATATTGGTTAGATGGATCAGAGATTGGCTCTCTGAACGATACCAGCAGGTTGTGTATGATGAAGCAGTGTTTCAAAAAAGAAGAGTGACCAGTGCCCCAGGGTTCTGTTCTTGAGCCCCCTGTGTTTAACTTGTTTGTAAACGATATATATCATGAGGACTGACTGGAGATCTTCAGTTATTTGCTGAAGATGCAAAGTTGGGAAGAATTATAAATAGCACTGCTGATGCTGAATCTCTTCAGGAAGATTTAAATAGACTTTTGACTTGGACAAAAGAGTGAAGTTGTAGTTTTAATATCAATAAGTGCAAGGTGTTGCATTTTGGAGTGCAGAAATATGGGGCTATGTACTATATTGATGGTGCTGTACTGCAGGAAGTGGATGAGATTGGAGATTTGGGAGTGATGGATGAGTAGACTGAAGTTTAGAGGGCATGTTGCTATGGTTACACATCATAGTGCTTCTATGATAAGAAGTATCCTAACATGCAAGGATAAGGAAGTGGTTGTGCTGCTGTATAAGGCAGTGGTTAGAGCACACTTGGACTATTGTGCTCAGATCTGGTCACCTGGTTTTCAATATAATGTGGAGACATTGGAGAGGGTCCAGAGACGAGTGACTAAGATAATATCAGGAGTTTGGAATGATGGCTATGGAGAGAGGTTGAAGAGATGTGGCTTGCAGAGTTTGGTGGATAGGAGGAAGAGAGGTGATATGACAGAGACGTTTAAGTTAATGAGAAGATTTTATCAGATTAATCCAGAGGAGATTATAAAAATAATAGAAGGTGAGAGGGGAAGAACCAGAGGTCATTCCTGGAAGTTGTGTAAAGGTGTGGTAAAGAAGGGTGTGTGAGGAGTAGAATGTGTTAACAACAGAATGTGTTGTTAATGCAAGCAGCGTTAAGGACTTTAAGAATCTATATGATAAATATGTTGTCAGTTTAATGAACCACCCACGATGAGTCTGTCGACTCCATGGAGGGTGTAATAATAATAATAATACATATCCTTCTCACTTAAAATCTTCTGATTCTTTCTCAACTTCCACCTTTTAAATTCTTGAGAATATACTGTATGTTTTCTCTCTCTCTTATAAATGGTACATTTAGGTGATTTGCTCAATGCAGCTTTTTTATGTTCATGCTCTTTACTGCCATATTGGGCACAGAGAATGACAGTATTTCTAGAAGCATTTGATCCTTGATTTTCCAGGTGATCAAATCTCCTCACCTCACCTTGAAGATTGAGCAAATTCCACACTGATATTATTACCTGCAAAAAGTTTAATGTTTTATCACACCAAGCTTTGAACTTTATCCCCAGCCATAGGGAAGGAGACTTACTATGACACTAATGGTACCTGCAGACAAGCATACTAACCAGGATTGTCTGTATTGCTAAAGCAGTCATACATCACCAGGATTTCCTCCCTCCCTTTCCAGATGTTCATGGATTCTGCTGTTAAGCAAACATGGTAACAGGGTGTTGAATACTAGTGATGGTAGTTTACAAAAGAAAAGAGTAAAAAAGAGTCAGCATCGGAAGAAGAGAAGAATGCAGGAAGAAAATAACAGACACAGAGAAAGAAAAGAACCAGTAATATACTGGGAGGTGTCCAACTGAAAGGGAAAGTTATTAAGATTTGGTTTGGTAAAGGGTTTAGTGGGGGCAACGACTACTAAGGTCATGCTGTGACAATACAGCTCATTAGCAGTACACGAGGTAATAAAACAACAGCATAAACAGATAACTGAAAAAAAGTGCATAAAAAAACAAGTGTCAAAAGATGTATAAAAGCAAGTATAAAGAGGTTCATAAAAAACATAGTTAAAGCAGTAGCAAGAAAGAGGAAGATGCAAAAGATGGTGGAAAAGTAGAAGAGTGAAGGAAGAAGTTAAGAAAGATATGAACATGAGTGAAGATATTGGAAAAGAATTGGTAAGGTTGAGGATTAATTGAGACATGTGCAGAGTGATATAGGACATTTAAAAAAGGGTTTGGTAGTTGGAGGTGTAAGAAGGAAGGTGCCAGTAGTTATTCATAAAGAGTCAAAAATGAATAACTGCAGAGGAAATAAAAAGTTATTGAACTTTTTATTTCCTCTGCAGTTATTCATTTGTGTTGTGTACTGCTATATTGGGATTCTATACTAAAAGATGTGAAAATGAAATTTTTAAAATCTTTCTTTATAGAGACATTTCATTAATGTCTCTATGGTGAAATTGTGACATTTAATTTCAATATTTTAACTGTGAAACTGTATCTGAGAGTGCAGCAATAGTGACTGAGGCTGTGGAGAGGAGAGGAAATGCAGAGGAGTTGACCATGCTGATTTGTGAGGAAGCATGACCAAGGCAGTGCAAGAGTTACAAGTGTTGCTAGTGACAGTAAAGTGGAAGAGTGTGAGAGTAGAGAATTATGAGTGTTTTGCCATGATATGATATTAGAGAACTGAGGAGAAGAGCAATGATCATGAATGGTATGATAGCTATAATGTGCATGAAGAGAGGACTTGAGTTTATGGATGTAATAAATTTGAAGGCAAGAGAGAGCTGTTTGCTGTAGAAGGTTGTCAATGAGAGAAAGAGTGTGTGTGCAGTCAATTAGGGAAATGAAAAATAGGGTACAGTGAGTGTTAGCTGTCAGAATTGGAGTGAGATAGAGGATGAAGGAAGACAAGATAGGGATGCAAGGATAGCCTCACTGAGAGTGATAGAGTTAAAGGACTTCAGTGATAGGATAAGAAACTATGGGAAGGACAGGGGGAGAACAGGCAGAAAGCTACTGTGCTTATACACCAATGCAAATAGTATCATGATTAAGAAGGCAAAATGTGTTGCCTTGATACAGTTAGTCATGCCTCAAATCACTGATTCACTTAATGAATGATGACATACTCATGGGAACAGAATGTGATAGCTATAGCATTTTTTGAAAAGACAGAAAAGGTAATAGAGGAGAAGGGGTATTACTGATGATTTCAGAAGTCTTCCCAATTACGGAACCTGAAAAAAGCAGTAAATAATGGCTTTAAAGCCATTTTGTGTGAGGGAGAGATAAGCACAAATTTTAGATATTTAATAGGGCAGGGGTGTTCAACCTGTCGATCGCGGAGTAATTTTTGGTCGATCTCTTGTGTATTCCTTCTTACTTACAAATTTAATTAAAACTGAAAACAAAATTTTATTTATCATTATTTTGTATTATTTTAAATTCGTTTTAAGTGTAATGTTATTTGTTTATTTATTTTTCGTTAAATTGTCAAATCAATAATTTTCTTATTAAGTCCGGGTAAATGAATTAATTTGGATCAGTGGAAGTCAAACAGTGAGCCAAGTGAATATGATTATAAGCAAAGTGTAAAAACTCGATTGTAGCGTAAATATTAAATATTCCACAGCACATTACATCAATTTTTTACTAAGGTTAAGTCCCATGTGAATATTGTAAAAAAATAAACTTTGTTTGTCACGGTATAGTTTGTATTCGATGTTTTTGTAAATAACTCTTTAGAAGCTAACTGTATATACTACTATAATAAGAATATGTTAGAGTGTTAAAAACAAAGGCAACATGTTTGTCGCCGAAGCTGTATATGGCGGTATTAGAAAGATTGTTATTGAAACTTGCATGTATGAGAAAGGCTTGCAGACTCTAAGTGTAAACATCTCCAAAGTCAGTCAGAAAGAGTTCAAACAACTTTCCGATAGCCGGCAACTCACAATCAAAAGAAAGCGGAGGAGAACAAAAGGCATGCTGAACTTGAAAATTAAGATGAAAGACTCATACCAATTCTTTGGGGGTTGCCAAACTTCATGCGAGGTCTCAGAGGAGGCCTAATAAAAAGGGACTGAAGCAAGCAGAAGGGGGTCCCAGTTCCAGAATTGCTGTCAAAGAGGAGGCCGCCCAGTCCAGAGTCACCATCAGAGAGACTGCCCAGATCCACGTTGCTTGAGAGAGGAGTTTCCTGCTTCCAGAAAGGAGCTTCTCGGTTCGAGACATTGCTAGAGAGAGACTACTTCTATGCCGCAGACAAGGTTTCAAATTGCCGAAAGGAAGAGTTCCAATTGAAAGAGAAAAGTTTCCAAGCCAGGTTAATGCGAGACATTCACCAGTGTGTTGCGTTTTCATTATAATTTGATGAATCAAACGACCTCACTGATATTGCTCAGTTAATGGTATTTATTCGCATGGTATTTCAAGATTATTCAAGTAAAGAAGAACTTTTGAAAATTATAGCATTATAGGAAAGGACTAGGGGAGAAGACATTTTTTTGGCATTTGATGAATTTGTGAAACAACACAAACTTCCGCTTTTTAAACTTGTGTCTATTACTACTGATGGTGCTCCTGCAATGATAGGTAATAAATCAGGCTTCATTTTATTATGTAAAAACAATGACAAATATCCAGTTTTTTAACGTACCACTGTATTATTCACCAACAAGTACTGTGTAGTAAAAGATTAAACACAAAAGATGTTTTGGATGTTACATTTAAAATTGTAAATTCTGTTCGAGGAAAAGCCCTGCAATGGCGGTTATTTAAATTACAGGCAGATGATGATAGGGAACTTCTGTTGTACAATAATGTTCGCTAGCTCAGCAGAAGTCAATTTTTAGAAAGATTTCTTGTATTAATTAACCATATAAAAATTTTTCTTGATGAAAAAGGAGATATTTATCCACAATTGAGTGATAAAAGGTGGTTGTTACACTTATCATTTTTAGTAGATTTCTGTACGAAATTAAGCAATTTAAATTTAGAGTTACAAGGTAGAGATAAAAAGTTAATTGATATGTTAAGTTCAATAAAAACTTTCCAACAATACTTACTTTTACTAAAGAAAAATATAAGTGACCACGAATTTAGACAACTCCCATATTTATTAAAATTTTTTGAACAAAATCAAGAAATGCTTCGCTATGATTTAAAAGAACTTATTCGTGAAATAGAATTAGTTGAGGAAGAAATAAATTCAAGATTTAAAGATTTTAATAAAACTGAAATGATTGTATTTTTTATCAATAATCCATTTCAAGAAAACTTGAACATCACAGAAATTTCAAACAAAATTAGTGGGCTGTTTGATATAAACCAAGCTGAAGTAGAACTTGAGATAATAACCATTCAGAATAGTTTACATTTAAAATCAATAAACAATGAAGTCATTTGGAAGTATGCACATGAAAATTCCCAATATTAACTGATATTGCATGAAAAATTCTGTCGTGTTTTGGATCGACATACATGTCAGAATCCGCTTTTTCAAATATGAACGTCATAAAAAATCAATTAAAAAATCAAATTACAAATGATCATTTGGATGATTATCTGTGATTGGCCACTTCTTTATATCAACTTGACTATGAAAATAATGCGAAGTCCAAACAATGCCAAATTTTACATTAACTTCTTTTTTTCTTTTAATCAACCAGCATTTCCTGTAACTTGTGAGTTCGTAATCAATCTGTTGTTTTTTCTAACTTTGGTTTTCCAAAATAGAGAAATAAATATTTTATTCCAATATATATATTTTTTTGTATTAAAATAATTAAAAGTGATAAATAAATTTTTAAATACACAAATAAAATTTTTAGTTGTGTATTTTTTTTAGTTGTTTATTTGTGCGTAATCTGGTTGGGGGAACGTGATCTATATAAGAGAGTAGATTGCCTAATAATTCTTTATAGAAAAGTAGCTCACGCAGTAAAAAAGGTTGAACACCACTGCAATAGGGTGTGGCTACAGACCAAGGAATATAAAAGGAGATGATTCTGAAATGTTCAGATAGATCAGACTGGTGAGCAACAGGAGGGTTATAACAATAGAAGACTTTAACTGAAAGCATTGACCAGAAGCAGGACATGTGTGCATATGGAGTATTAGGAATAAGGGCACAGAGTTTCTTTGTAGCCTGGATACAGTTAGTTAGTCTGCCAAACATTGGTATCAGTAAGAATTGGTTAATGGAGGATGATATACTCATGGAAATATTAATAGAATGTGATGTTATAGTGTTTTCAGAAAGACAGAAAAGATAAAAGAGGAGGTGGGGTATTACTGAAGATTTCAGAAGAGTTGTGTCCTCTTAATGTGGAACTTGAAGAAAGCAGTAAAGACAATGGCTTTGAGCCCATTTAATGTGAGGTTAAGGTAAGCACAAATTTAGATATTTGCTGGATGTTGCTATAGGACAGAGAATGCAGAGGGAGATAATTCTGAAATGTTCAGACAGATGAGACTGGCAAATAATAATAGGAGGATTCTTTCTTTTAGGGTTACACTTTATTTTATTTTTGTTTTATTTTATTTGTAATTAATAAAATAATCTGTTCAACACGTGTGTTTTTGAGTCCCTAAATCTACAAATATGAATAATAGGAGGATAACAGTAATGGGTGACTAACTATGGAAGCATTGACTGGAAGCAGAAATAACATGTAGGTAATTGAATTCTTTGAACCTATTTAGGGAACAACTATCTTATGCAGCATGTAGTTGAAGCAACTCATGTGACTCTAGTGTTAGATTTAATAGTAATGTCTCATACAGTGACAATAGAGGATATTACCACAATGCTACAGAGAAGAACGATCATGTAGTTTTTAAATGGAAAGTGACTAGGCAGGTAAAAGCTTCATGTAAGAAGAAAGAGAGAGAGAGATGTGTGGAATTACAGAGTAGAGGACCAGATTTAAATTAAGGAAACAGACTCATGATGTGCAATATTTTGATCAATTGAAGGGGAGAGAAACCAGCAGTTTGATCAGCTGTAGTGAGAAAAATCATGTCATTTCAATGTTGCCAAGGGTAAAGTTATGCACTTTGGCCAGAGAAGACAGATAAAAAGAAAACACACACACACATATATATATATATATATTTTTTTTTTTTTCTTCAATAAGAGACAATTAGGTTTTTATTATTATTATTATTATTATGTGACACCTCCAGGGAGTCCAAAGACTCATCGAGGGAGGGCACCTACACCAACGGCATCTACTGCCCACCACCACCATCACTAGTATTTCCACAGACAATCATAAACATCTATGCCCACAGTGGGATTCAAATCTGCAGCCTTTTGGCTGGAGAGCAGATACGCTAACCACTCAGCCAACCAGGACAGCTCTTTTTAACTCGTATATATTTTTAATTTATACTAGATGTAGTTCCTCAAAAACATGTTTCGCTGTCTATATGGCTAGAAGCATCTTGAGGAGGTTACTTAACATGATTAAAAATGCAAAAAGTAAAATAGCCAAAATATTAAAGGCAATTAACATCAGAACAGTCTTCAAAAAGTGTCATCACCTTATGAAACTTTCTACACTCTCCTAAAGACAAAGTTACATTTTATAAACATCCGGACGTATACAAGATTTCGTGTTCTTGTGTACTTAGGTCAAAAAGGGAGAATTTTGAAAATCTGCAACAAAGAACATATAGACGATGTTGAAAACAAAAAAGAAGAAGAACATACATCCTCAAATAACATCACACGGTAAGTTGGTAATCATCCTCCATGCTCTCATTTGAAGAGAATTACTTCGACAGTTTGTTCAAGGATTCCTCTTCCAAGGTGATTCATTGAAAAGGCACACTAAATAGAAACCAAGGAATGCTCCTTCAATGATCCTTTGGAAGTCATTAATTGCCATATATAACATTGAAGACCTGTCCTATGCCAGCAATCACATACAGAGTTTATATAACAATATAGAGACTGAGCACAATATCCCTAATGATACTCGTGATTGAAAACTATCATTCTGGTCTTCAGTTTAAAGAAATTAGTAGCTGTTGGAAAATTTTTTTTGTCAGTTTTTTACTTATGTTAAGCAACCTCCTAAAGATGCTGTTAGCCATACAGCGAAACATGTTGAGTAAATACATCTAGTATAAATAAAAAACATATATGAGTTAAAATCTAGTTATCTATTATTGAAGCAGATCTACTCATAGTGAATAGCATACAAATATTGATGTTCTGTAAAAATTTTAAAATGAAAGAAACACTTGATTAATCTGATACGATCATCTTGAGTGTATAGTGTTCCAAAGGATTATGAATAGGACGAATATAGTGATTGTGTTCATTGACAAAAAGAGGGCAGTCCATAAAAACATGAATGATGACTGATCCAGTACTCCAGAACTGTGTCAGACAACTATGACCTATGCAGAATTCAGCAAGAAAAATTTCCTCTTTACAGTCCCTATGTAGACTAGACTACCATAATTTAATTTCAGATTTGATTTCATGGAGTTTGTTATTGGTCTCTCTATTCCATACAAACTACAACTGGAACAAAAGTTTCTGTCTTGTGATCTGTCTGTAATCAGTGTAGGTCACAGCAGATGGTGGAAGCTTGAGAAACAGCTGATCTAGTTGCAGTATCTGCAGCCTCGTTTCCCTTAATCCCAATGTGGCTCAAGATCCAACAAAAATGAACATCCAAATGTAGATTTCTTAACTGAGAGAGGACATGTTGGGGGTACAAGAGCAAAAATATTTCTACAGCTCCCAACTTCTTATTGCCTGTAGAAAACTTTGTGAATCTATATACATATACACCTTTGGTACTGTTGCAATCTTATGCGGTTTAAGGCAAGCTCTATGGCACAGAGCTCAGCAGTACAGCTGTTACATTCTAATGCAATCTGAGCAGATATTATGCTGTCTAGGAAGACAGCAATGATTACACTAGATGATTCAGAATCATCTAGTGTAATCATTACTCTGATTTTGTAATAATTACAAAATTATTACAAAAAGAAGTGTAATAATTACTCTGATTTTGATGATTCAGAATCATCAAAATCAGAGTAATCCATTCTGGGCTTGAAACAGCTGCTGGCAGACAATGTGGAATGTTTCGGTAGCCTGCAGAAAGAAAAGCTACATGGTGGTATATATGATTCAATGTAGAGACTAGAGATTGGTGAAGTTCAAAATGCTCCAGTTACAATTCTTACTGATTGATGGGGAATAGGATTCAACCATTGCAGTGTATGCTCTCTCTTGCATAGACTTGAGACCCATACTCAAGTTTCAATCTAATCAGTGCCCAGAACAAATGGAGTAAAAAACATCCATCACCACCAGAAGAGGTCGATGATGGGGGGGGGGGGGGGGATGTAAAGAACAGGGCACTTCATAGTGCCCTGTTCTTTGCATTTGTCCTTAGGTGAACGGATGAAAGTTGTTAATTTTACATAAGGTTTGAATACTGTGCATAGTTGGTGTTTGTTAAACACCCTAGATATCTTTTCAGATGTGCTTTTAATGTATGGGATGGTGATAGTTTTGTTGTAGTCTTTTGTGGTAGATAGAGGGGATTTCTGGGTAGCATTTAGTATGCTATCTATCTTATGGGGATTATAACCACTGGTTAAGAAGGTGTGACGTAGGTGAGAAAGTACAGCAGTGAGAGCAATGTCATTGGAACAGATTGCTCTAGCTCTATGGGTTAGTGTTTTTAAGATACCATATTGTTGAGAAGGGTGATGGTGTGATTGTTTCTAAGTATATCCCTGTATGTGTGGGTTTTCTATAAACTGAAAATGATAAGGAACTTTCTGGAAGATGTGTGATCAATGTGTCCAGGAAGGGCAGGTAGTCATTGGCTTCTAGTTCCATTATAAAGTGGATTTTAGGATGATGGCTATTTAAATGCACTAAAAATGTATTCAATGTGTCTGGGCCATGTAGTCAAATAGCAAACACATCATCAACATAGCTTGCTGCAGCTGTCTTTCTATGACCCTAATATTACATGCATGACAAAAAGTGGTAAATCAATCTATGAAGAGGGCATTATTTAGAGTTAGGGAAAGTTGTTTGCAAAAAGTGCAACACTTAAAACCAAACTTTGTAGGAATTTCTCCTCTTGGGTATAGAATTGGGACAGAATGGTCTTCATTTAGACTTGGAAGATTGGATAGACTGTTGGATAAAAAAGTTCTTGATAAAAAGAGAGGTGGGTTCCTCTGAGACCGAAGCTTCCAATATTTCAAATTTCCAACAATGGCATATCCTTTTTCCATATATAAAACAAAACAACAACAACCAACACTTGGGTTTTAGGAAGGCATTTCTAAGGGATGCTTATAGTCAGATTAGATACTCAGTTATTTAGTGATATTTGTATAGGCTAAGTTGTGTCTTAGAAAATAGATTGCTTCTCTCCAGTAACCATGAAAGAGTTAACTGTTTTTTCTAGAATCTTATATGAGAACCTGGCAACAGCAACTGGTCAACAGTTTATTGGGAATTCTGGATCCTTTCTTGGCTTAGGAAAGGCAACAATAATTGCCTTCGAAAGGTATCTGGAAATGGCAGACATGTGTCAGAAAAATTGAAGATCTCTGTATGTAGAAAATCCACACATACCAATAGATGCCTTCACATGCAATCTCATCATTACCCATCCCAGAAGCTTGGAATCATTTCTAAGTTAAGTAAATGTGCTCATTCCCTCATCAGTGAAAGAGATCACTAAGGAACCAACGTTTCATCTAACAAACCTTTCAGAACAGTTATCATAAGCAGACTATTAATGCGCTCATGTTTAATCCACCTGTTCATCGTATTGAAGATAATGATGATGTAAAAGGCTTTCTCTTCTGTTATATTAGCTCAGTTTCACCAAAGTTAGTAAAAGTTTTCAAGAAATTTAAAATCCACATTATTTTTACTCTTCCAACCAAATTGCATTCCTTACTTGGTAAACTTAAGCCAAAAAATGACAACTTAAAGTATTCCAGAGTTTACTGTCTTTGGTGTAACTGCAATGTGCCCTATTTTGGTCAGATGGAGAAATCCATTGAGTTGCATATGGAAGAGACATCATCTACAGCAGAACTAGAACCATTGCTCTATCTGATCATGTTCTTAATTTTGCTAACCCTGATGATGAAGATTCTACCAATCGCCCAATGCTCTGGGATAAATCAGAAAACTTTTTTAGATGCTACGACGAGCTTGAGAGAATAATTGTTGGATCAACAGATATTGTCCTTAATCCAGTTCACCTTAATACTAACCTAAGCTATAACCTGCCTGAATATTAATCCTCAGCCATTCAATTTTGGCATACATGAGATCATACCTCCATGAACATGGTCAACAATACTTTTGGAGCCAGAATACCTTCAAATGTCAGCAGTCTGTTTGCAACTTAATTTATAGCTGTTGCTCTAGTAATTATTATTATTATTATTATTGTTGTTGTTCCGGGAAACTCCAAGGAGTCGACAGACTCATCGAGGGAGGCCCTAACATCATGTCAAGAACAACTATTCAACATTCACACAGCATCTATCATACCTTGCCTTGAACTCATTCACGGTCGTAGCACCCACAAAGACTCTGGAAGCTTATTCCACTCATTTACCACTCTCCAAGTAAAGAACCTAGCTCTAACACCCTTGTCAACCACGCTCTTGCCCAGCTTCCATGCATGGCCCCTAGTCCTCCCACCACCAGTCATATTTTCAAAAATATCTTCTGGATCAATCTTATAAAAACCCTTCAGTAATTTGAATGTCTCAATCATATCACCCCTCCTTCGCTTATCGTCCAATTTCTGCAACCCACAAATCTTCAACCTATTCTCATAAGGTTCATTCCACAGACCTGCTATCATCTTGGTCACTCGTCTCTGGACCCTCTCCACTTGCTCCCCATCACGAAGAAACCCTGGTGCCCATAGCTGGGCACAGAAGTCTAGATGGGGTCTTATCAAGGCTCGATACAGAGGAACAACAACTTGTTCGTCTCTGCATGTTAAAGTATTTTTCAGAAGCCAAGTGATTTGGTGAGCTGTTTTAGTTACTTTTGCAATGTGTCCCCTAAACTTCAACTCCCTATCCACCAACACTCCCAAATCCCTGGCCTCGTCAATCTCCTGGAGTATGGTTCCACCAATGCGATATACTGCTGCTATTCTTTTCACCCCAAAGTGCATAACCTTACACTTTGCCACATTAAATTGACATCCATTTTTCCTAGCACAGTCCTCCAAACTATCCAAATCATCCTGTAAAATTTTGACATCCTGTGCACTCACAATTGCTCTACCCAACTTTGCATCATCAGCAAACAAGTGAACACTTCCTCTCAGATCCTTTCCAATATCATTGATGAACAAATTGAAAAGCAGTGGTCCAAGAACAGAGCCCTGTGGCACTCCACTAGTCACAAGACGTCTTTTAGACTCCACTCCTGAATAAACCACTCTTTGATATCTCTCCTTCAACCAATCTCTTATCCATCTCACCAATCCTATATCTATACCCATCTGCTCCAGTTTACTGATTAGGGTTCCATGTGGTATCCTATCAAAGGCCTTGGCAAGGTCCAGTAGTATCACTGTAAACCCATTACCCCTATCCAGTTCAGCCGTCACTGTGTTATAAAACGTGAGCAAGTTACTGAGGCATGATCTACCCTTCACAAAACCATGTTGTCCCCCATACAATATCCCATTTTCATCTATCCAATCCTGTATTCCTTTCTTGACTAATTTCTCTAAGACCTTGACAATGATTCCTGATATGCTAATCGGTCGGTAATTTACAACAGCAGTCTTAGAACCACCTTTATGCGGAACTATTTTCCCCTCTTTCCACCCGCTCGGGACTAACCCAGACCCGAGACTCAAATTAAACAAAATGGTCAAGGGTACTGACAATTCTTTAGCTGCTTCTCGTACAACACGAGCTGGTATACCATCCAATCCCACAGATGTATTGACATTGAGGTTATGCAATAGACTACTTACCTCCACTTCATTAACTACAATTCCCATATAATCTACTGGTTTATTCGTTTCTGCAATGTCACCACCTGGATGATATACTTTTGCAAAGTGCTCACTCAGTAACTCAACTATCTCAACTGATTCAGTTACCTCCTTACCATTGGCATTCTTTAAAATCAATCTGCCATGTACATTTTTCCTTTTACTTGCTACATATCTAAAAAACTGTTTAGGATTCTTTTTAGCCTGCATGGCCAATGTTCTTTTGTAATCCTTTTTTGCTTTTCTTACCACACTCGTCACCCTTCTGGTCTGCGCTTTATACCGTTCATGTGCCTGCCGGTCACCCTTCTCCTTAAATTCCCTCCATAGTTGTTTCTTTTTTTGCAACTCAAGCTTAATGGTGTTATTCATCTATTTAACCCCTACTTGATTTATTATTCGGACTCTAGGTATACAGTCAGCCATTGCTTCATGCAAGCACTTCTTAACTACCTCCCATGCACTATCAACTTCTAGTCCTTGCAGTTGTACATGCCATGGCACTGAACCAATCAAACTCCTAAGCTTGTCATACTTTCCAGCCCGATAATTCCACATGTACCCTGTCTTAATTGAAAATTCTACACCTTTAGCCACCTCCCAAGTTAAGACCCTATGATCACTCTCACCGATTGGTGGTAATGTGGTCATATTTGTTACAGCCAAATCCTCAGATGTAATTACTAGGTCAAGCACTCTCTGACCCCTAGTATTTTCCATTACATGCTGTCGCAGATAGTTATCCCTTAATAACCGCATAAAATCCAGTTCCTTCCTCCCGTGTGTCCTCTCCTCACTCCAATCAATGCGACCATAGTTGAAATCTCCCATAATAATCACCCTCCTTCCACCCATTTCTTCTATTTGCTTGTGCATACTGTCACCACCATCTTTTCCATCACCTGGTCTATAGCAGCACCCAATTGTATATTTAGTTCTGCTAGCCACAATCTCACACCAAATGGCCTCAAATGTGCTCTTTTCTGTATCCTGCAATTAAACTTCTATTCTCCTTGGCTGGAGCTCATCAGCTATCATCAACAATACTCCTCCCCCCATTTTATTCTCTCTGTCATTCCTGAACACACTATAACCATCACATTCAATCCCACTAGTTATATCATCTACAGTCAGCCATGTTTCACTAATACCTATAACCTGTGGTCTGGAAGTGCCAACCATGGCCAAAAACTCTTCCTTCTTGTTCCTAATACTCCTAGTATTAGTGTACATGAATTTAAGACCCCCATTAGCCCCAACCCTACCTTGATGTCTTATATTAACTATCCCACTCAGATTTGTTGTCCTTATTTGCTCTGGCGTATTATATTCATTCTTACATTCAACTGCCTCCATAAGGACTGTATCTCTACTCCCCCCCCCCTTAACAAATCTAGTTTCCCTGAATTTGCACATCCACTACATTCAGCAACACTCTCTCAAGTCTTTTTACACCGTAACCATTCAAATGCAAGCCATCCATCTTATATAGATCCTTTCGCCCATCAAACTCACTCCACACATCCACAAATTCCACACCACTCGTCATACATAACCCACGCATAAAGTCATTCGCAATTATAGCCCTCCTTTTAAACATTTCACTGTCATACCGTGGCAAAAGACTAATCATTCTAACTCTCTCACTCTTTTCTTTTGCTACCTCAAACAATTCATTCAGGTCTTCTATCATTTCCATCAGTTCATGCTATGAATCCAATGAAGTCTTCTAGGAAGACTACTCGTGTGTTCATGATAAGAAATAGTTTTTTCTATATTGTCATTCCTCAGTTTTAGTCATTTAAGTTTTATCTATTATGTCAGATAGCTGAGTAAATCCATTGCATCAAATATATATTTAAACTCCAAAAACTAAAAAAATTTGCAACAAAGCAAAGATACTCAAGGGACAGTTATAAGAAACCAATTAAATAACATGCTATTCTTATTTACTTTCTTAGAAAAAAAAACTACAAGCAAAAAGTGCTAAACACCCAGAAAAGCCAATTTTAGTAAAGGTTTTAATTTCACTATTCGTACACATAAAGTATCAATTATTTATCAGCAAAAATAGAATAGGCAGTCACTTTCCAACCTCCTTCAGAGGCTAATTTAATGATTTGAATCTCTCTTTATAATAAACATTGCAAAACCATATAACATTATCATGTAGATAAAAAGAATGCAACAAATAATCCTTGACGCAGAAAACTATGTGACTATAAAATGATGTGATTACTTCATACTTACATTTACACAAAATGCAAAAAAGATCCTATATTATAACTCCAAAATCACACAAATTATCAAATCAGACATCAGAATTCATAAGAAAAATAAGTAATTCTCAGACCTCTTCATTCACTTATTCTTCACCTTTATTGAGTGCCCAAAATTCAGTAAAGAAAACATTCCAATGAAGACGATTTTCAAAAGTATTTAATAGTATATACTATTTAAAAGTAGCCTGTTTATAGGTTATCTAAATATTTAGCAAAATTATAAAAATGTTAAATTAAATTATAAAAAATTTAATAAACTGAACTTCTTTGTACACTAAAAATCTGAAATTTTGTTAGAAAATTACTAAGTGGTTTTCATGGTAAGAAAAATCAATCTAAAAAAAGTGAAATCATAGCAAACTGTGATTTTATCATTCTTTTGACAAACATTCACAGAGAGGAAGAGATAACACTATTGGAAGATAAAAAGTCACTCCTAAACCACTGTGTAGATTCAAAACAAAGGCATATGTTTTGAATCTACAAATCACCTGGTAAAAGTACACTAATGAATTTGGGAATTTGAGGAGTGAGAGTGGACAGAAAGTCGAGATACTCAGTACATACTGCAAAAGTGAGCAAAACAGCACATAGGATTACTTAGATGTTGAAGAACACTATGACAAGTAGAGATAAAGAAGTTATTATCCCTCTTTATAAGGCTTTCATGCCACTCACTTAAGGTACTGATGTTCTATAGGTTTACAACTTTACATGGGTGACAGTCACATAAAAAATTTACATTCCTGTGCACAGGTTTAGTTAATGGACATCATGGGGAAGAAAAGTGGTGATGAAAGATTCAGAGGTGGATGACTAAGACAGTGATAAGTTTGGGGCATGCTCCCTATAAGTGAATTCAACAGACTATAAACCTTCTCTTTATATAGTTATAAAACTTGGTAAACAGGAAGAAAAGAGGAGGATATGATAAACTCATATACATTACCAAGGGGATTACATGACAATTATAGAAAAAAAATTTCAAGACACATAAAAGTGTGGTTAGAAGGGATGGGAGTGACAAAGTTTTTTCACTTGGAGTGTGGTGAATAAGTGAAATGGGTTGATTGAAAGTGGTCATAAATATTTTTCAGTGAATGATTTAAGGAAAAATATGCTGAGTATTTGTACAAATAATGGTTACTGTGAGCCTCCTGAAATGAGTTTCTGGCACCGTGGAGATGCTTGGAACATAACAATCCCTGAAGGTAGTTCATGTCAATAAGATGCTTAACCATGATTCTTCTTTTAAAATATTATTAGGTACTTTTTCTTCATTTTTTATTGCGCTATTAATTTTATTCTGCTAAGAACTATGATGATTTCCAATTTCTAATCACTTTTATAATTCTAGTATTGCAGGTGCTTATATCACCTACCAAAAATAATGTAATTAGTAAGACTCTTCTTACTCCTCACATGTTTTATTCATGTGAATTATGCCACCATTTTTATAACGAAATATGATAGGGTGGTAGTATGTTTCATTTCTACTGGATTATTTAACAGCCAAACACTCAAGTCAGACATGTTTTGATTACAATATAATGTTAGTGATGTTGTAATAGATTTCACGGCATGATATGAACACAGATGGATAAGAAAATAACTATTTATTAACTTAGAAGATAATATTTCGCTGGTATTATATCCAGCATCTTCAGAGCACACAACATAAAGTTTGTTACAAAAACAAGACAACCACAATCCGGTGTAACAGTGGGGCTAGTATAAGTAATTGCAGGGTGCAACAAGACTAAAGTCCTAATATGAAGCCATCTAGGTTAAAAAAAAAAAAAAAGTTCAAAGTTTTGAAATAGTAGTCCAAATGATAGTCTTAGAAAGTTTTAAAAAATAAAATAAAATAAAAGTAATAAATATTAATTTGGTCTTAGGATGACTCCCAAATCTTTGGTAATAATTTATACAGCCATACTTGATAAGGGTTGGAGTATGTTTTAAGGCTTCTGTTGATTACAGGAACAACCTCTCTGACTTGTAGAAGCTTCTGTGCATTACCTTTGTTTCATTTGATCCTGCGTGCAGGGGTATTCAACGCATGGTCTGCCAGACCCGACTTGCCATAGTGAAAGTGTCGGATATATTTTTTGTGTTCACTGAAGCAGATGTCCACAGTTCTTCCTGTCTGTCCATAGTAGGCTTGATGGCAAGAACGAGGCACTTCATAGCATTTGTCCTTAGGTGAACGGATGAAAGTTGCTAATTTTACATAAGGTTTGAATACTGTGCATAGTTGGTGTTTGTTAAGCACCCTAGATATCTTTTCAGATGTGCCTTTAATGTATGGGATGGTGACAGTTTTGTTGTAGTCTTTTGTGGTAGATAGAGGGGATTTCTGGGTAGCATTTAGTATGTTATCTATCTTATGGGGATTATAACCATTGGTTAAGAAGGTGTGACGTACGTGAGAAAGTACGGCAGTGAGAGCAATGTCATCGGAACAGATTGCTCTAGCTCTATGGGTTAGTGTTTTTAAGATACCATATTGTTGAGAAGGGTGATGGTGTGATTGTTTCTAAGTATATCCCTGTATGTGTGGGTTTTCTATAACTGAAAATGATAAGGAACCTTCTGGAAGATGTGTGATCAGTGTGTCCAGGAAGGGCAGGCAGTCATTGGCTTCTAGTTCCATTGTAAAGTGGATTTTAGGATGCTGGCTATTTAAATGCACTAAAAATGTATTCAATGTGTCTGGGCCATGTGTCCAAATAGCAAACACATCATCAACATAGCGTAGCCAGAGAATAGGTTTGTGAGTGGCTGTGTTGATAGCTAATTTTTCCAGATGTTCTATGTAGAAGTTGGCTAATGGAAGAGAAAGGGGGAAACCATAACTGTCCCATCTAATTGTTTGTATATTTTCCCTTTCCATATAAAATAACCTGCCTGTACTGTAAATTTAAATAGCTGAAATATATCTGGGGGAAATTGTGAATTTAGTAAGTTAAGTGTTTCAATCAGTAGTACATTAGTGAATAATGAGGTGATATCAAAACACACCATTAGGTCTGAACTATTTAAAGTGTGGTTTTCTAAAATACTTTTTAGGTGGGTAGAATTTTTAACAAAAGAGGAAGAATTGTTTGTGTAAGTGGTTAGTAATTTGGCTAAATGTTTAGCTAGTTTAAATGTAGGACTGTTTATACTATCTACAATAGGACGGAAAGATGTATCTTGTTTGTGATTTTAGGAGCACCATATTTTTTTTGTTGTTTTTTGAGTTTTTTGACAATTTCTTTTGGCCAGGAAGTGATTTTGTTCAGTAACTTGCACATCTTATTCTTTTGTGAGTTGGTGGGATCTCGATCTATGATTTGATATGTAGACCGGTCTTGGAGCAGTGCATGCATTTTGCTTTCATATTCTGTTGTTTTGGTTATTGTAATGTGGTTATTATTGCGTAGTTCTTTTAGAGCTATTATTTCTTTATGTGGGATATTATTTTTGGGAGGCTTAGAATGGATAAGGATATTGGCCACGTCTAACCTAATATTATTGGCTATAGCTGGAGGCAAGTGGTAAATCCTGCGTTCAACAGAAGCCATTATTTTGGTTTTAGGCACATCTTTAGGAGTAACGGCAAAATTGTGTCCAAGGACTTGCACTCGTGGCCTCTTTGGATAAGGCTGTTGATGATAAGTTCACAATGATGCCATCTTGATGAAATTGTGGCTGCTGTGTAACATTGTGTTGCTGGAGGATTTCAAATTTTTTCCGGTGTCAGTTTATAACTTTAGCAAATTCTTTATTGGCTGTCGATCCAGAGATTTTATCCAAGAAAACCAAGGTTTTCTTGGATAATCTAAACCTTGGATTTAATGCAAGGTTTAGAAAAACCACACCTTAAATAGTTTAATCAGAGGTACGTTATTCACTAATGTACCACTGATTGAAACACTAACTTACTAAATTCACAATTTCCCCCAGATATATTTCAGCTATTTAAATTTACAGTGCAGGCAGGTTATTTTACATGGAAAGGGAAAATATACAAACAATTAGATGGGACAGCTATGGGTTCCCCCTTTCTCTTCCATTAGCCAACTTCTACATAGAACATCTGGAAAAATTAGCTATCAACACAGCCACTCTCAAACCTATTCTCTGGCTATGCTATGTTGATGATGTGTTTGCTATTTGGCTACATGGCCCAGACACATTGAATACATTTTTAGTGCATTTAAATAGCCAGCATCCTAAAATCCACTTTACAATGGAACTAGAAGCCAATGACTGCCTGCCCTTCCTGGACACACTGATTACACATCTTCCAGAAGGTTCCTTATCATTTTCAGTTTATAGAAAACCCACACATACAGGGATATACTTAGAAACAATCACACCATCGCCCTTCTCAACAATATGGTATCTTAAAAACACTAACCCATAGAGCTAGAGCAATCTGTTCCAATGACATTGCTCTCACTGCCGTACTTTCTCACCTACGTCACACCTTCTTAACCAATGGTTATAATCCCCATAAGATAGATAACATACTAAATGCTACCCAGAAATCCCCTCTATCTACCACAAAAGACTACAACAAAACTATCACCATCCCATACATTAAAGGCACATCTGAAAAGATATCTAGGATGCTTAACAAACACCAACTATGCACAGTATTCAAACCTTATAATAAATTTAGTTTAATCCTTTATCCAAGTGTGAGCAAACAAAGTTTGCGCCTGAAAGTATCTTCAGGACTGGGTTAAGGTGGTACACACCAGGGCAACTCGTTGCAAAGGTGGAGCAAGCTACCAACACTCCTATCTCAGTATCTCCTATAATGCAAAACACATCTCCTTGCAGATATGTCTAATGTTATGCATTAAGGGAAGGGCCACTACCCAGACTAGTTTCGACCTTTATTGAGGTAGAATGGGAGTTCATGCCTTTCATCACTGGCCTCTTTAGATTTAAAAAAAAAAAGTTGTGCTGAGAGTCAGCTTGATAGTGAGAGAGGAGAAGAAAGATAGAGTGGATAGTAGTAGGTAGTTAAAAGAGGCCTCAGTCGATCAACCTGGCCTGACTTAAATGCCAGCACCAAGCAGATCTCCGACATTATCTCCCTCCATCCGTTCTCCGGCCAGCCACCTCTTCAGATGTCTGGCCGACGAAAGAAGTGAAAAAAACAAATGCAGGAAGACACACATAAATTGAAAAACAAAAGAACTAGGACACATAAACAGAAACAACAAAGGAGCTAGAACACGCATAAAGAGAACAACAAAAGTCGGTGAATTAACAGAAAAGTACTGCAAGAACGGGGGAAGAGCCCGGCCCGAGTGATGCAGCCCGCAAGGAGCTGCACAGCCTCGCTGTAAGCCTTCGCCGCTCGGGTTCTCAGGTCTGCCCCCTCCTATGTGGATTAAGCGTGAACATACAAAAACAGAACCAAGAAACTTAGAAGGGGCTTTTTTTTTTTTTTTTTTTTTTTTTTTTTTTTTTTTTTATGTCATATTTGCCCTGCTATCGCTTACCGCTTCCTCATAGTCTTTTACCACGTTTTCCATCACTGTGAGTACGTGTACTGACTCCTCATCATTAAGTTGCCATATTCTTTTCAAGCATTCATTCCATTCCGCTCGGTTGTAAGTGACTTTCCCAAACTTGAGCCATATTCTAAGACTCTCTAACTCACCTTCACATTGCAAAGCCACGTCTCCCTTTTCCTGTACAGCTGTGTGGACTTTGTTTTTTATCTCGGGTTTATTCCTAAGATAGAATAGGATTCGTTCTGTTACATTCGAATATTCATATCGGGGTTCTTTTCTTTTTACCGGTTTTGTAATGGCGTGAGAAGAACCGGTGTTTGTATCCTGTTTATTTCGTTTCATTTCTCCTTCTTCTTCCGGCGTGATGGGTCGTTTTGTTGTACTGGTGTTGATTTCCATTTCCTCTGTTTCTGTACTGTTATTGTTGCCTTCCGATTCATTGGTGCAAGATTTCATAGTGTTCTGTTTCTTTTTCTTCCTAATTCTCCCTTCTGCGTTCCTCCCAGTTATTGCCTGATTTCCTAATGTAGTCGTTGCGGTAACTGGCGGTTGGAGGGCTGGAAACTCTTCTGGTTCAGTTGTTTGTGGTTCGTTTACTGTTTGGCCGGTAGCTCGAGAGTCCTGTGTTGTGAGCTTAGGAATGGCTACTGCCGCAGGTGTTATGGAGCCTCCTGCTCTTTCTGCAAGGGTCCTATTAGGACAAATATCTATTTTATGGGATGTGTTCCCACATTTACGGCACGGTGACTCACATTGATTCAATGTGTGTTCTGTAGATAAGCAGTTGCGGCATGTGTTGTTTTTCGGGCAGTGAGCGCTAAGGTGACCCAAAGCGGTGCACCGAAAACATTGTTTTCTTACGCCTGGATAATTGACTATTACTCTTGCTGAGCCTAAAAAAATCAAGTTGGGGACCTCGGTTTTCATCTAGATTGAAATGCTCACTTCCCCTGATTTCCACTCTGGGATATCCGCGTCTTGTCCGAATGTTACGTTTCGGACAGTCCCCCACTTGGAGAAAATGGTTTTAATGATTTCCTCCCCTTTCTCTAGATATTCGAGTGGAAACCTGTCAATTTTTATGGATTTTAAAATACTTCCGACTAGGAAGGGTAGGTATTTTTTCCCTTCACATTCTACACCCTTAAGGAGCGTTTCTCTTGTTTCTATGTTGTTTGTTACTACTTGGAATCTACCCCCCCCCATAAGGGGTAAGCCCATAAATACTTTCTGCTTTGACGACTTTGAGAAGAGCTCTCACAAACGTCGCTTTGTCGATGTTTGGGTCAATTTCGATCCCGAGAGTACGAACTCTTGGCAAGAATTTCGACATTGTTTAAAAGCAAATACCTTACCAACGGAATAGTAAATTTCAGTCCCCAAAAGGAAATACCCTAAAACGGACCTGCACCGATTGGAACGAGGCCGCAAAAAATAAAAACCAACAAAGGAAAAACTAGAAGGATTCTTACCAAACAATACTGGAATAGGAGCTCTCTCTCGGGATCTGGTAACTGGCAACTGGAATCCAAAAGAAGACTGGAACATGGAGCTTTCTCTCGGGGCCGCTAAATCTGGAACTTATTGAGGTCTCTTCAGTGGGAGCCAGGCCCAAGTGGAGATATCAGGCAGAAGCATTAGCAGGTCATCTCTACCTATAGGAATTGCCAATTGGTGTGCCACCCTTTTTTAATAATTTACTCTGGATTTAGAGAAAGATGTTGAAAGTTTATTTTTCACTTGGTTAGAGTATAATAAATTTAGTTTAATCCTTTATCCAAGTGTGAGCAAACAAAGTTTGCGCCTGAAAGTATCTTCAGGACTGGGTTAAGGTGGTACACACCAGGGCAACTCGTTGCAAAGGTGGAGCAAGCTACCAACACTCCTATCTCAGTATCTCCTATAATGCAAAACACATCTCCTTGCGGATATGTCTAATGTTATGCATTAAGGGAAGGGCCACTACCCAGACTAGTTTCGACCTTTATTAACCCAGTCCTGAAGATACTTTCAGGCGCAAACTTTGTTTGCTCACACTTGGATAAAGGATTAAACTAAATTTATTATACTCTAACCAAGTGAAAAATAAACTTTCAACATCTTTCTCTAAATCCAGAGTAAATTATTAAAAAAGGGTGGCACACCAATTGGCAATTCCTATAGGTAGAGATGACCTGCTAATGCTTCTGCCTGATGCCTGATATCTCCACTTGGGCCTGGCTCCCACTGAAGAGACCTCAATAAAGGTCGAAACTAGTCTGGGTAGTGGCCCTTCCCTTAATGCATAACATTAGACATATCTGCAAGGAGATGTGTTTTGCATTATAGGAGATACTGAGATAGGAGTGTTGGTAGCTTGCTCCACCTTTGCAACGAGTTGCCCTGGTGTGTACCACCTTAACCCAGTCCTGAAGATACTTTCAGGCGCAAACTTTGTTTGCTCACACTTGGATAAAGGATTAAACTAAATTTATTATACTCTAACCAAGTGAAAAATAAACTATTCAAACCTTATGTAAAATTAGCAACTTTCATCCGTTCACCTAAGGACAAATGCTATGAAGTGCCTTGTTCTTGCCATCAAGCCTACTATGGACAGACAGGAAGAACTGTGGACATCTGCCTCAGTGAACACAAAAAATATATCCGACACTTTCACTATGGCAAGTCGGGTCTGGCAGATCATGCATTGAATACCCCTGCACGCAGGATCAAATGAAACAAAAGTAATGCACACAAGCTTCTACAAGTCAGAGAGGTTGTTCCTGTAATCAACAGAAGCCTTAAAACATACTCCAACCCTTAACAAGTATGGCTGTATAAATTATTACCAAAGATTTGGGAGTCATCCTAAGACCAAATTAATATTTATTACTTTTATTTTATTTTATTTTTTAAAACTTTCTAAGACTATCATTTGGACTACTATTTCAAAATTTTGAACTTTTTTTTTTTTTAACCTAGATGGCGTCATATTAGGACTTTAGTCTTGTTGCACGCTGCAATTACTTATACTAGCCCCACTGTTACACCGGATTGTGGTTGTCTTGCTTTTGTAACAAACTCTGTGTTGTGTGCTCTGAAGATGCTGGATATAATACCAGCGAAATATTAGCTTCTAAGTTAATAAATAGTTATTTTCTTATCCATCTGTGTTCATATCATACTGTGAAATCTATTACAACATGTCTGACGAACACATAAGCCTATCCACGTGTATAATGTTAGTGAATTCAGTTTTCCTGTGAAATTAGAATTACAGTTTGATTGGCCAAGTTCCAATCTCCCATCCCATTCCATTCTTCTTTAACTGAATTCCTACTAACAAAGTGTACTGAAAAAAAAGTAAGGATTTAACACTGAGTCAGAAGCACTAGTCAGTTCTCCATATTCCTTGAAGGACATGCAGTTGCCTATCCAGCTTCAATGTTCAGATTACTGCTCTATAAATAATGCACAATTAGCATTTTTGCCATTATTATAAGAATGTGATCAGAATATTATATTAATAGAATATTAAGACTATTTTTAATTGTAATAATAAATACTTTCCTGGTAGATATGTACAGGATACTATGGCAGTCTAATGAATATTTATATATTCAAAAATAATACAAAACCCACTCTGATTAAAGATTTTTATTAAAAAAAAATCATGCAAATACATAAAATATTACCTGCAATATGCCTCTTCATCTTGTTCCAACACACAAGTTCCTCCATTAAGACATTCAATCCCACAAGTAGCTAAAAAATGTAACAGTTATTTTTTATTACCATATGATCTCCAATCCAAGGAGTCAAAAAAGACTCACCATGGAAGGTCATTATTATTAAACAATGTTCATCAAACTGCATCATAAACTTGTTTACTATTTTAACACCGATTACACACTCAAACAAATGCACATTTAATTAACTTGCAACTCTCCCAGCAAAAAAAAATCTACTCTTCATTTGCTTATCCTGCCTTATAAAATTTCTGGGTATGCTCACTTTAGCATTTATCTGTTTGTTTTTTAATTTGCAGCTCCTACTTAATAATTAGTAAGTAATTTAATATCCACCCACCTGACTTATTTTATCTAACCCTGAGTATGCAGTCAGATACTGCTTCTGTAAAATATTCCCTGATAATTTATCATGTACTGCTAACGTCATTCCCTGGCAAGTCTTTTTATGACATGGCATTTCTCCAAGTTTGCCATAATCATCGGTCTTAGTTCCACATATACTTATTAATAGAAATGCTAGACATTTAGACATTTAGTCATCTAACATGTCAAGAATGCATGATTACTTTCTCATGAGAAGCAATACGACAACCTTAGATATGGATAACTTTGATTGCTTATACTTGGATAAAGGATGAAACCAAGAATATAATTTCTTGGCATCTTTAATTTATAGTATAACCAAGTGAAAAAAGTTTCAGCATTAGATATGGATAGTTCCTCTGATCTGTTGCTTTTAATTATCTCTCGGTAGCTGCATAAATTCAATTTACTTCCTCTCATGTGTTCTATATTTCTTCTAATCAATATCTTCCCATGAACACTGAAGGCTCATTGTGGAGACCTGCTCTATCTGCACAATACCCATTATACTTCTCCTTGAACACATTCAAGGACAATCTCCAAGGAAAAAATATAAATAAATAATAAACTAAATTAATTAACTAAATAAAATAAAAAAGATTAAAAAGTTAACCCTGATGTTGTTACCAACCATACTATTACTCAATTTCCAGGAACAATCCTTGGCTATGCTCCTAGATAAGTGCTGAACAATTTCCTCTGCATCAGTGCTATACAACCCTTTTAGTAAGTTATATGTTTCAGTCATGAATCACTTGTTTTTCACCAATCAATCAATCAACTTCTGCAACTTACAAATCCTCAATCTATTCTCATAGGGAGAATTCCACAGACCCCTCATCTTAATTGTTTGCCTCTACATCCTCTGCACTACTTCGTCATTACCAAGAAACCCAGATGACAGATCTGTGTGTGCAGTAAACCATATGTGGCTGTATCAAAGCCTTATAAAGAAAAATGATAACTTCTTTATCTCTTCTTCTCAGTGAGTTCTTGAACAATCAAGTAATCCTACTTCAGATACTTCTACAATGTGCCCTCTGAAATTCAACTTACTATCTACCCACACCCAAAATTCTGTTAAATTTCTGGAGTATGGTTTCATCAATGCAGTATTCAACTTGTAATATTTACATCCTAAAATACATAATTATAATTTTCCACATTAAACTGGTATACATTTCCCTTTTCCAATACTGTTAGCTTATTTAAATCATCATGCATGTTCTCTACTTGCCTTGATTTAGCTATTGTGCTATTACTACCCAATTTTACATCATCAGAAAACAAATGAATATTTTCCTTTAAATTATTTCAATTAAATGATCTTCATTTAAGTACCCTAAGAAAATTACTCTCCCTATGCTTATGTATCATGAGCTTTGGACTAATGTCTTTCAGTACTAAAATAAAAGTGCTTTTAACACTAGGTTATAATACCATTGTAAAATAAAACAATGTGAAAGCATGTTACTTAATTTTTTGGCATGCATACAGTGTATAAATAATGAAAGATATACCATTTTTGTTTATTTCATTGTAAAGGGTGGAAATTTTAATTCTAGAAGTATTGTTTGTGTTAACAAAGTCAATGGATCGATAATAAAAATTTCCACATTTCACACTGAAATAAACATTTTTTGTTTATATAGAGGGTGGCTGCTAAACACATATATCAGAAAGAGGTACATGGATGAGCAGAATACAGGTGAATGCATGTGACTAGTAGTGTGCCACAAGGTTCAGTGATAGGACCACTACTGTTTAATTTGTACATAAATGATATAGGAAATAGCCTGAAAGAAAATATTCAGTTGTTTGCTGATGATGCAAAATTAGGTAGAGCAATAGTGAATAAAAGGAGAGCTTACAGAATGATTTAAATAGGATGTCAGAATGGGCAAAACATAATGGGTATCAGTTTAATGCAGAGAAATGTAAAGTTATGCATTTTGGGATAAACAGATTATTACGTGACACCTCCAGGGAGTCCATGGACTCATTGATGGAGGACACCTACTCTACAACTCTCTATCTCCACCCACTACATCAATCCGCCAACTACAATGAACTGCAACTACATCAGGAAAGATAAGGAAAGAGTTATTCCTCTTTACAAGGCTGAGATACATCCACATCTGGATTACTGTGCTCAGGTCTGGTCTCTTGAGGATCAGGAAGTTGTGGGGAGGAATCAGAGGCAAGCAACTAAGATGGTGAGGTCTGTGGATCATTCCCTATGAGGATAGATTGAGGGTGTGTGGACTGTAGAAGTTGGTTGATAAGCAAAAACGAGGGAATGTGATTTATTTATTTATTTATTTATTTGTATGAAGTTTCCTCCCTTTTTCTCCCCTGCCTCTATTGGGGTGAGTGTTGAGCCCGCTCATTGGGGGGGGGGGTTAAGAATTTATTGCTGTAGATCCATGTTTGTTCATGGGGCCGGTTTGCCTGCTTGCAGGATGAAAAACGCCAGATAAACTGGCGGAAAAAACCCTACTGCCCGCAACCCAGACCGGCTAACTTGGCTATGGCTGAGGAAGATCCTCAAATTCCTCACGTCTTTGATGGGAATCAAACCTGGGACACTCCTTCCCCAGTCATATCGTTGTGAAGCGCATAGCCACTAGGATGACTGCGCAGACAGGGAATATGATAGAAACATTTAAGTTACTTAAAGGGTTTTATAGGATTGATATGCAGGGGAAATGTTTCAGCACTTTCAACACAGGCGGTGTGGGCAGTGGGGGGGAGAACAAGAGGTCATCCCTGGAAGTTGAGTAAAAGCGTGGTTAGAATGGGAATGAAGATGAGATTTTTCACTTGGGGATTGTGAATGAATGGAATGGGTTGCCAGAGTCAGTTGTTAGCATTTTACCTGTTAATCGGTTCAAGGAGAGGTGTGATAGACTGTGTGGATAGTTTGGGTCTCTCTAAATAATAATAATAATAAAGTACAGAAGATGCACAAAGAATAAGGTACTGGGGGTACTGGAGAGATTGGTGAGAGGTAGGATGCAGAAATGGGTTGAAAACAGCAGTATTCTCTGTGGTTATCATCATGGGTTTGTTAAGGAGAGATCAAGTTTCACTGACTTTATGTATTATAAAAAGATGACAAATACCTTGGAGATGGGGAGATGCATATACAGTGGTGTATTTGAATTTTGCAAATGCTTTTGATAGATTGTCACACGACAAGCCCTTATATAAATTAAAACAGATGGGATTGGATAACAGACTTCTGAGTTGGATCAGTGATTGGCTGTCGGTTAGGTATCAGAAAGTTGTATATGGGGATGTGATATTCCAAAAGAGAAAGGGTGCTAGTGGTGTGCTGTAGAGGTCAGTTTTGGGATCACTGTTGTTCAATTTGTATGTTGATATTGGGATGGGTTTGACTAGTAATATGCTGCTGTTTGCAGATGATGCAAAGCTGGGGATAGCAATGCAGAGTCAAGTGGAAGTTATGGCCATACAAGAGGACTTGAATAGATTGCATGAATGGGCAGGTAAGTGGAACTGTCTTTTCAATGTTGCAAAGTGTAAGGTTTTGAGATTTGGTAAGCAATGATGAGATGCAAAGCATACACTTGGTGGGGAAACTTTAACGGAAGTAGAGGAGATGAGAGATCTAGGAGTAATGGTGGATAAGGACCTGAAATTCAGGAGCCACATTGCACAAGACATCACATTGGATAATGGCAATGATGTGGAGGACCCAGACATGCAGAAATGGAGAGGTTATGATAGCACTGTATAAAGCCTTGATCAGGCCTCATTGGATTATTGTGCACGGATTTCGTCACCTGGTTTTCATGGTGATGAGGATGTGGTGTAAAGGGTCCAGAGAAGATTCACAAAGGTGGTCGGTGGTCTTTGAAATGTGGAGTATGAGGACAGATTGAGAGAATGTAAGTTGCAGAGCTTCGTGAATAGGAGGAAGGGGAGGGATATGATTGAGACATACAAGCTAGTCAGGAGTTGTTATCGCGTAAACATGGAGGAGATTTTTCATAGAATGGGAGAGAGGGTAGGACAGGAGGTTATCGCTGGAAACTGCACAAAGGAGGATGTAAGCAATGGAGTGAGGAGTAGGTACTTTGCATGGAGAGTGGCTGGTGAGTGGAATGCATTGCCTGAGTGTGTTGTGGGTGTACACACGTTGAATCAATTTAAGGCATGGTTGGATGAGCACTGTGTGCAATAGTGTGTACCTTTCACGATGAGTCTCTGACTCCATGGAGGTCAAATGTTAATGATAATAATAAAGTTTTTTTTTTTTTTTATATATGATTTGTATTACCTGAAACAAAGTTTACTCTTTATGGCAGCATTTTCTGTACTTTATAAACAAAAGATGTGGCAATTTTATTTCAATGTGAAATGTTGAAATTTTAATTATAAACACTAGAGAAGAGGATTATATGATTTTTAATTATGCTAATAGTGATATTGATTCTCATAGATAGGCTTATACGTTGGTTATGCATTTCTAAATAACTTAGGGAATTGAAACAACGTAGATCCAAATATAAATTAAATAATACTTTAATAGATATTTCCGATATTTCGGCAGTGTCTCATTGCCATTTTCTAAAGGAACTTACAAACGGCAGGAGCACAACAGGCTCTAACAATATAGCAACTGGAAATGAAGATATGAAGCTATCTTTCTCCTATAAGTCCTGATGGTGCCTTCTGGCGGGCTAAGTAGGCATTCTTGGGCGTTGGGCTGAAGGTCTGCTGATGTATGCCTCCCAAATTTGGGGCAGTCGCATACAACCAAATTTGTTGAGGTTTGGAGAGTTTCTTAGGGCAGAGGCTGATTCCATAAATAATCTTTCGAATTTATATTTGCTCCGGTGTATTATTTTTGCTTTCTTCCACCGTATTCTGTGGCGAGTATCCAGAGCATGGTCTGTAAGACCAGAATGGCTATATTTGTAAAACCGGATGTAGTCCTTGTGTTCAGAAATTCTGATATTCGCTGTCCTGCCTGTTTGGCCAAAGTACGACAGTTTACAACTGCAAGGGACCTGATATACACCAGGTAGGTCTAGGGAAAGTGGTTGGTCTTTGGTAGAGTGGATAAGGGATGCCAATTTTCTGTAAGGCCTGTAACAGGAGGTGAGGTCATGTTTTTTTAGAATTTTGGTAATTTTTTCTGAGGTGCCTCGGATGTAGGGAATGATGATGGATTTAGAGTAATCTTTTTTGTGGAGGGGGGAGGGGGGGAGGAGGGGGGCTGTGGTTTGTAGGTTTTAATATTTTTTGGATTTTTTTTTGGGGGGGGGGGTAGCCATTGGCTGAGAAAGTGTTTAGGATGTGATTTAGTTCAGTGTTAAGGGCTATGTCGGGGCTAAACTAATCTGTTCTAACGACATAGCCCTTAACACTGAACTAAATCACATCCTAAACACTTTCTCAGCCAATGGCTACCCCCCCCCCCCCAAAATCCAAAAAATATTAAAACCTACAAACCACAGCCCCCCTCCTCCCCCCCTCCACAAAAAAGATTACTCTAAATCCATCATCATTCCCTACATCCAAGGCACCTCAGAAAAAATTACCAAAATTCTAAAAAAACATGACCTCACCTCCTGTTACAGGCCTTACAGAAAATTGGCATCCCTTATCTGCTCTACCAAAGACCAACCACTTCCCCTAGACCTACCTGGTGTATACCAGGTCCCTTGCAGTTGTAAACTGTCGTACTTTGGCCAAACAGGCAGGACAGCGAATATCAGAATTTCTGAACACAAGGACTACATCCGGTTTTACAAATATAGCCATTCTGGTCTTGCAGACCATGCTCTGGATACTCGCCACAGAATACGGTGGAAGAAAGCAAAAATAATACACCGGAGCAAATATAAATTCGAAAGATTATTTATGGAATCAGCCTCTGCCCTAAGAAACTCTCCAAACCTCAACAAATTTGGTTGTATGCAACTGCCCCAAATTTGGGAGGCATACATCAGCAGACCTTCAGCCCAACAGCCAAGAATGCCTACTTAGCCCGCCAGAGGGCACCATCAGGACTTATAGGAGAAAGATAGCTTCATATCTTCATTTCTAGTTGCTATATTGTTAGAGCCTGTTGTGCTCCTGCCTTTTGTAAGTTCCTTTAGAAAATGGCAATGAGACATTGCCGAAATATCGGAAATATCTATTAAAGTATTATTTAATTTATATTCGGATCTACGTTGTTTCAATTCCCTAAGTTATTTAGAAAAGCTAATAGTGATAAATATACTTTACTGTATATATGTTTGCTGTTAGTGCATCATAGCAATGCCAGATTTAAGTTTTTGGTTTTTGGGATGCATAGGTAGCTATTTTATTATAGGAAATTTAGATATTACATATTTATTTAGTATAGCATATTTAACCAACAAAATTTCTTTTCACATTCTGCAAATTTACTTCACAGAATATGCATATTTAGTTTGATGAACCTCTGAAAGGCAACAAAGTTAGTTACTGCAGTTACAATCTCATTAAGAATAAAATATTATATATTAAATGCAAGCCAGTTGGTACACAGTGTGCTAATATATCCCAAAGAGTACTCATGGTTTCATTATAACTCAAAATATCAAAAAGTTCATTTCAACTGCTAAATTCAAAAGGATGTTTATTTATGACAATTAATGGTTATCATAACCTTTTAATTCATTTTCAAATGTGAAAGATACTTTGTTCTGATGCAATGGTTTTCAGCTAAAATGATATTTATATCATCTTTATCAGTGTTTGTTTAGGTAGTGTGATTCCCATCCCTCTGAAACTTGAGGGAAAACTTTACAAAATTTGCATACTACAAAAGAAGACATAAACCTAACAGAGCATATTTTAAAATGATTAATTTTTAAATATGCTCTTAAAATATTAGTGGCATAAGTAACAATGTAACACAGACAATTACATGTATAAATACAAACAAAATGTTACCTAAACCAGTAGTTGGTGTGGGTGCAATCACAGTACATGCAGTCTTCCCATCACTTGTCTTTGTTTCAACCATACCATCAGGACAAAGGCATATCCCTTCAGTAGATGCCTGAACCACACAAAGAGCAGAAGTGCCGCAAGGACTAGACTTACATGGATTAGTTACTGTTACACATAAAAGAATAAAATATAACACTTTAGCAACGTGCTTATTCATCTTTTAAACTAAATAATCCCACTACAATTAATAATATCACCAGCTGAATAATTTTTTTAGGTTATTTTTTAAATAAGGCAGATACACTTACATTTTTCTTGTCATTCTAGACAATGAAACAATGTTCTGTGAGATCATTATTGCTAAGAAGATCATGTGAGAATAGGTTCTTTATCAATTTCATTTATAAGTTATTCATCTCTGAAAATTCTATTTTCCATTTTCCTTACTTTTCCATGTTGCAATTAGTTCTTTAATAATCTTAATTTTTCTTATTATTATTAAATAAAGGCAAGAAAAAGCTGAAATGAGAGATAGGAGGGAGAGAAGAGAGAGGGAGAGGGAGAGAGATTGGAAGACATAAGAGTCAATGATGCTGGTGAGAGAGGGACAAATGAATCTGTCTGGAGTGTCACGCATGAAGATTCAATGATTCAGAGTGTGCAAAGTAGAGTGTCAGAGGAGTGCTTGCCTGGTGGAACAATAGAGCGTGTGACAATGGGGTGAAAAAAAAAAGGAGTGCAAGTGTAGAGGAGATAATATTAATGGTTAGGATGAATGACTTGAAAGATAGTATGAATTGTGCTGCAGGAGATTTGAGGTTGATGTTATACATAGTGCAGCAGATATCTGTCTGAGGAAAGATAGTGCATGTATTGCACTGGTATCATAATGCAGAGTGGAGGAGAAGAGCAGTGATGATGAATTAGATGATAGTGAGAATGTGCAAGAAAATAGGTATGGAATATGTGGATGCATGGAGTATGTTTGAGGATAGAAGAGAGTTGTATGCAAGAGATGGATTACATTTGAATGCAGAAGGGTGCAGGCATCTGGAGAGACTTATTTTCTGGGAAAGTGAGTGTATTTTGGCAATACTAGAATTGCACAGGTGGAATGTATCAGGGATGGCCTCATGTGGAGGACAGTGGCTTGCAAAATGAGGGGTGGGTGTAATTTATATATTACAGAGCCAGATGGAGTAATAATGGCTATAAGAATACTGGTAATACACTGGCTTTTCTGTATACAAAGACTAAGAGCATTAAGAATAAAGGGAATGAGTTTGTGCCATTGATTGACTCAGTCCCTCCAAAGGTAGTTGGTATCAGTGTCAGATACCAGTATTAGAGGGTGGTGTATGGTGGAGTAGAATCAAGGCAAATAAGGGTGACTGGAGACATTAATATACATTAATTTGTATATTAATGATATAGCAGAAGATCGGAAGGGGGGGGACTTTCAGTTGTTTGCTGATGATACAAAACTAGGAAAGGTAATAGTTGATAAAGGTGATGTAGATATCTTATAAGATGATTTAAATAAATTGGCAGTGTGGGATAAAGAACAATGGTTGTCAATTCAATGTGGTAAAATGTAAGGTAATGCACTTCAAGATGAAAACATTACACACTTCATCCCATATTGATGGAATTAGTTTACTGGAAATTGATGAGGCTAGGGATCTGGTGGTGATGGTGATAGAGATTTGAAATTCAGAGGACATATTGTAAGAGTTGGCAAAATAGCTCAGAGGATTACTTGGATGCTGAAAAGCACATTGACAAGTAAAGATAGGGAGGCTATTATCCCTCTTATAAGAATATGCTTTGGCCAAATGCTCTGACTACTGTGCACAGATTTGGCCACCCGCATTTCTTGGGGATTGCGAGGTGGTGGAGAAGATTCAGAGATGAGTGACCAAGCTGGTGACAGGTCTCTGGACAGTTCCCTATGATGACAGACTGAGGGTGTGTGGGTTGCAGAGTTTAGCTGACAAACAGAGGAGAGAGTATATGATAGAAACTTAAAAGTTACTAAAGGGACACTATAACATTGACACAGAAGAAATGTTTCAATACATGGGGAGGGGATATGGGGAAAACAAGGGATCACACTTGGAAGCTGTCTAAGAGTGTAGTTAGTAAGGGTGTGCAGACTAGATTTTTTTTTTTTTTTTTGGAGAGTGGTAAATGAGTGGAATGGATTGCCAGAGGCAGTTGTTGTTAGCACTCCAACAGTGGAAAGGCTATCAGAATAAGAAAAAAGTTATCAGAATGACATAATAGGTATTATGTTAATGGGGAGAGTGGGTCTCCCATGACGAGTCTTTTGACTCTATGGAGTGCCCATATAAATAATAATAATAATAATATGATCAAGACATTTAAAATGTTGAAGGTTTATCATCATATTAACACTGAGGAGAATTTTCATATGGTAGAATGGGTGAAAGGAGCAAAGACGAGGGACCACCATTCCTGGAAGTTGCAAAACAAAGTGGTGAGTAAAAGGGTAAGAAGTAAGTTTTTTTGTATGGAGAGTGGTAGGAGAATGGAATGCATGCCTGAGAGAGTGGTGAATGTGCAGAGCCAGGTGGAGTAATGAGTTTAAGGAGTGGTAAGACAGACTGTGTTGATCTCCCATGATGAGTCTTGAAACTCCATAGTGGTCAGGAAAATAATAATAATAAATAAACCATTTGGGGAACCCAAGAACTCATCAAGGAGAGACACTTGTACACTTAAAAATCTTCTTCTTGTACGTCCTTCAATTCTAATTAGTGACTTGAAACATGTACAGACCAATATAAAATGCCACTTACAACAGATAATTGTGATGTGTTAGAGAGCTTATGATCTTGTCTTATGCTCATGACTTCTCAATTAGTATTATTTAGGCCCTCCATGGAGTTACAAGACTCATTGTGGTAAGAACATCTTAGACAACACAAAGTGTGTCATACCATTCATTAAACACCTGTTCATCATCTATCATACCATTCCTTAAATTAGTTCACTATCAAGCCAATCGTTAGATTCATTCAACCTCAAATTCATCACCTTATCATGGAAGTGCCATCCACAGTAAGGTTATCAGAATAATATAAAGTTATGTATGGTGGACAGATCAATAAAAAAATAAAATAAAAACTGAATAAAATCTGTTATAGGTGTTGACATATTTTGCAAAACTTTTTTTTTTAAAATCAATATATGGTATTCTCCCAATTATCCAAACTTTGAATGGGTTAGTTTGTCAACTGATTTTAACACAGCGCTATGTGATTCTACCTTAAGTGAATCAATGCTTTCATTATCCAACCAGCAAATTCATTTCTCATTGCAGATGGATAAATGAGGAATTACTATATATGTCATAAAAATGAACATAAGTGAAGCATGCCATTATTTGCACATCTTTGATCCCTTCTGCCACAAGATGGCTCTTGTAAAATCTGGTATTTCACAGTACAGAATTCTCTCTTTTTTACCCTTCTCTGGCTTGAGGTTTTTTGTCCATTCATTAGATGACTCTCTCACTGTATAAGTAAATCACTCTAGTCTCTAAATTCTTATATTTGAAGCTTCATTTACTGCATTTTACTTAAATAGTAAGGTAAGTTTCACTGCTGACTAATGTCCATAATGAGTCAGATAAAATTTTTATGAAGCAGATAAACTCTGCACGAGTGCACAAGACTGGTAATTACTAAAATGGAAAACTTCAAATGTAGACATGTTCCTATTTTAAACATAGTACTATGTGATTCTACCTTAAGTGAACCAATGCTTTGATTACCCAACCATTACAATTAACTGAAAGCAGTAACATATCTGTTAGTGAAGATGTGAATATTGTATTTTAAATTGCATTTCATCTTTAAAATTTCACATCTTCTTCACATGTCACGCCAGCCTAGTTGGCCGAGGGGTTAGTGTATCTGCTCTCCAGCCAAAAGGCTGAGGGTTCGAATCCAGGCATGGGCATGGATGTTTGTGATTGTCTGTGAAAATACTAGTGATGGTTGGCAGTAGATAGCGTTGGTGTAGATGATGAAGGTAGTTGCAGTTGGTGGAGACGGAGAATGGTTGAGTAGGTGCCCTCTCCTGATGAGTCTTTGGACTCCCTGGAGGTGTCATATAATAATAATATAATAATCTCAGGAACAATTTCTCAATTATGGATATGAAAAATTTTGATTAGATACAGGATATACACTTTTCTTTGGTAATGAAATCAAAGAAAGTAAATAATTATAAAAGTATCAGTGACTGCGGTGTATGTGTTTTATGCAGTGTTTGATTGCATTTTCAGTGACTGCAGGGTTGATAAGAATGAAAACTCAAATCCTTAGTTTAACTGTTGCATTCACCACTTGTATATAAAATTATCACAAGCTCAAATCCTGCATACCACTTCTTGAAGCAACAGTTTTATGAATAATATATGATGAAATATCACTGAGTGAATACATACATCACCAGATGAAGAAACAATCCATTTTATGCAATCCACCATATATTTTAAAATGTAATAGGTTTGTAATTTTCTGTGGTTATGCTGAAGTTCTTGAGTTTTCTGATATCAAGACCATATAATTTTGAGTTGAAAATAAAAAATAAAAAAAAAACTATATTAGTACTATACTTCTGTATTAGTGCCCTTTTTTCCTACACTTCTTGGGAATATTTTAGATAGAAGTTAAATGCCAACTAGCAGTCTTTACTACAGTTTATTTCCGGATCTGTAGATCCAGAAATGAGCTGTTGTGTTTTATGCAAATGCTACAAGTATAAGAAAAAAGGCAGATGAAATGGTTGCATTAATTGCGTAGGTTCACCCAAAGATTGTAGGAATAAGTGAGACATGGTTGGAAGAGGATGACATAATGACAGGAATAGAGATGGAAGAGTATGATGTATTTCATGAGGATAGAAGAGGTAAAAAGGGAGGAGAAGTGCTATTGATGATAAAGAAGGAGTTATGTCCATACAAAGTAGAGATGCAAGAGGGAAATAGTGACAGTGGTTTTGAGGCAGTATGGTGTGAGACAGAGGTAAATGAAATCAAATACTTGGTTGGATGCTGTTTAGACCAGGTAATGTGGATGGTGGTGATAATGAAATGTATAATCAAATTAGTCAAGCAAATAAGAAAAGGGTAATCATTATGGGCGATTTTAATTATCGCAATATAGACTGGAATGATGAGATAGCAACTGGAAGTAAAGAAAATGAGTTTCTTTCGTGTGTCCAAATCCAAGACCCTCAATTCTCATGAATTGAGGGTCTTGGATTTGGTCATCTCATTAGAGGATGTAATTATAAATGAGGTGTCAAATCATCCACCAATTGGAGAGAGTGACATGGGTGGTTGCCAGCAGTGTGAGGACCTCTGTGAGAAAAGGGTATATGTGAAACTACAAGGGGGGAGGGAGTGGTTATGAAGAGCTCAGGAGACAGCTTGCGGGTGTAGCATGGAATGAGGATTCAGCTGGAAAAGAGATCAATGCAGCTGATCTATCAAGACTGGCTATCTGATAGGTATCAACAAGTTGTGTATGGGGGAGCGATATCCAGGAAAAGGAAAGTCACTAGTGGAGTGCCTCATGGGTCTGTTTTGGGGCCATTACTGTTTAACTTGTATACTAACGATATAAGTGAAGATTTGGATGGCGATATTCAGTTGTTTGCAGATGATGAAGACGAGCCATGAAGCGTAGTGAAGATGTTGTGGACTTGAATAAATTGAGTGACTGGGCACGGAAATGGGGATGCAAGTTCAAAGTTGTAAAATGTAAGGTTTTAAAATTTGGAAAACAAAGATGGGATGCAAAATTATGCTTGGTGAGGATATATTGTTTAAGGTGGAAGAAATAAGAGATCTGGGGGGGGGGGTGATAGTGGATATGAATTTTTCACTCAGTCAAGTCCCTACGGAGAGGAAGGAGGGCAAGATTGTGCTACTTCATAAAGGAGGTGATCGAACTCAAGCATCAAACTATAAGTCGATCTGTGTGTCAGGTGTTGTGGTTAAGTTGTCGGAGAAGCTTGTGAGAACTAGAATCCAGAGTCGGGTTGACAACAATGGTATTATCTTTGATGGACAGCATGGATTTGCTAAAAAGAGGTCATGTTTTAGTAATCTACTTACTTATTACAATAAAGTGACTGATTCATTGGACAGAGGAGAAGGATACACAGTAATATACTTGGATTTCGCAAAGTCTTTTGATAGACTACCTCATGATAAGTTGACAGTCAAACTAGAGCAGATGGGGTTGGATATTTGATAAATGCATTGGATTGGAGACTCGCTATCTGATAGGTATCAGCAAGTTTTGTATGGGGGTGCGATATCCAGGAAAAGGAAAGTCACTAGTGGAGTGCCTCAGGGGTGTCTGTTTTAGGGCCATTACTGTTTAACTTGTATATTAATGATATTGGTGAAGATTTGGATGGAGATATTCAGTTGTTTGCAGATGATGCAAAGTTGGGACGAACCATGAAGTGTAGTGAAGATGTTGTGGCCTTACAGTAAGACTTGAATAGATTGAGTGATTGGGCACGGAAATGGGGGATGTGAGTTCAATGTTGCAAAATGTAAGGTTTTAAAATTTGGAAAACAAAGATGGGATGCAAAATTATGCTTGGTGAGGATATATTGTTTGAGGTGGAAGAAATAAGAGATCTGGGGTAATAGTGGATAAGGATCTGAAATTTTGGGGACACATAGCCAAAATTGTGAAGAAAACACAAAGGCTTCTGGGAATGATGCGGAGGACACTGACATGTAGAAGTAGGGAGATTCTTGTTCCGTTGTATAAGGCTTTGATTAGGCCACACATGAACTATTATGCTGAGATTTGGTCACCTGGTTTTCAGAAGGATGAAGAGATGTTGGAAAGGGTCCAAAGGCGATTGACAAAGGTAGTTTTCTGACATCTTGCATGTCGAGTATGAGGAAAGATTGAGAAGATGTGATTTGCAGAGTCTGGTGGACAGGAGAAAGAGGGGGAGATATGATAGAGGCCTACAAGTTGGTAAGGGGTTGTTATAGGATCAATGCTGGAGAAATTCTACAGAAAATAGTTGGAGATCGGGGGGAACCAGAAGTCATCCCTGGAAACTGTATAAAGAGGGTGCGAGGGGAGTGAGAAGTAGATTTTTCATGCAGAGTTGTAAACGATTGGAATGATTTGACTGAGAGTGTCTGCAAGGAGTTTGAATGTGTTCAAGGCACGGTGTGATGAGCTGTGTGTGTGTGTGATAAAAAAAGGACCTCCCAGATGAGCCTTTGACTCCATGAGGTTTGGGGATAATAATAATAAGGAATAGCTGCCGTAGTGCAATTGGAAGAACAGTAGAACACTGCACCCTTTGATTGGAAAAAACCTCGGTTCGATTTTTGTCATGACGAGGGGAATCCTTATATGGGCTTTTTCAGTTGAAGGTGGGTTAGTCGATCTCATACGGTGGTAGCAGGTTTTTTTCCCCCAGAAACTCGGGTTTTTTTCATCCTAAGTACATACAAATCAGCCTTGAACACACGTAACTTACAGACAAAAATACAGTTGTTTGAAACTATGGGCATTGATGGTAGCAGTGTCGTAGTTGGAGAATTGTGAGGATGAGATGTATTTAGAGAAATAGAGTAGTGTGCCCAGTAGTAATTAATAATTAATATTTTTTGTTTGTTTCTCAAAATTATTAAGGAAAGCAGCAAGCAACTTTACAGTTTTTGTCGAGGTATTAAAATTCTTGCTATCTAATTAATTCTTTCTAGTAGTGGCATGAAATTTTGAGACTTTCTTTTGAAATAATATACCAGTAATGCTTAATGTTTCAAATAAAATTATATTTTTTATTACATTTGGTGAAAAAAAAAGAATCCATACAAGCATGTGTAGCCTTTCACCAGAAGCACTTATATTTTTAGGCTAAGACGTAATGAAAGGCGGGGGGGGGGGGGGATTATCAAATCTACTCTGATGTAATATGCCATCTTGTATCTTCCTAATTATTGTCTCTGTAAATAGATAGTGCAGTAATTAACAGAACACTGTGTTTTTAAATGTCAGGTTATAGAGTTAGTATGTGTTGCAAATGAGTTTGTTAAGTAGTGATGACTTAAATAAATATACAGTAGTCCTTCGTTATATACAAATTTGTTATTATTATTATTATTACCACAAGACCTCATAGAGTCAAAGATTCAACTGGGTGATCCTTTTATCTCGCACACAGCTCATCATACCGTGCCTTGAACACATTCAAACTCCTTGCAGACACCACACTCTCAGGCAAGGTATTTCAATCATTTACAACTCTGCACGAAAAAAACCTGCATCTCACTCCCCTACTCACATCTTCTTTATACAGTTTCCAGGGATGACCTCTGGTTCTCCCCTGATCTCCCACTATTTTCTGTAGAACCTCTCCAGCACCGATCCTATAACAACTCCTTACCAACTTGTAGGTCTCTATCATATTTCCCCTCTTCCTCCTGTCCACCAGACTCTGCAAATTACATCTTCTCAATCTTTCCTCATACTTGACATTCCAGAGGTCAGAAACTACCTTAGTTAATTGCCTTTACTCTTTCCAACATTTCTTCATCCTACTGAAAACCAGGTGACCAAATCTCAGCATAATAGTTCATGTGTGGCCTAATCAAAGCCTTATACAATGGAACAAGAATCCCCCTACTTCTACATGTCAGTGTCCTCCGCATCATTCCCAGAAGCCTTTGTGTTTTCTTCACAATTTTGGCTATGTGTCCCCTAAATTTCAGATCCTTATCCACTATTACCCCAGATCTCTTATTTCCTCCACCTCAAACAATATATCCTCACCAAGCATAATTTTGCATCCCATCTTTGTTTTCCAAATTTTAAAACCTTACATTTTGCAACATCCCCATTTCCGTGCCCAATCACTCAATTTATTCAAGTCTTCTTGTAAGTCCACAACATCTTCACTACTCTTCATGGCTCGTCCCAACTTTGCATCATCTGCAAACAACTGAATATCTCCATCCAAATCTTCACCTATATCGTTAATATACAAGTTAAACAGTAACGGCCCCAAAAAAGATCCCTGAGGCACTTCACTAGTGACTTTCCTCTTCCTGGATATTGCTCCCCTATACACAACTTGTTGATACCTATCAGATAGCCAGTCTCCAATCCAATAAACTAATCTAATATCCAACCCCATCTGCTCTAATTTGACTATCAATTTATCATGAGGAACTCTATCAAAAGCCTGGGCACAATAGTTCATGTGTTGCCTAATCAAAGCCGTATAAAATAGAACAAGAATCTCCCTACTTCTACATCAGTGTCTTCCGCATCATTTCCAGAAGCCTTTCTGCTGTTTTCACAATTTTGGCTATGTGTCCCCTAAATTATTTGCAGTTCTTTTGGTCACACATGCACACACGAAATGAAACAGATGCTGAATGTGTGATTTAACGATTAGGTACAGAAAAGAATTCTGTTGATCTTCTTTGAATAAAAAGGCAAAAATTTGTATCAACACTTCATTGAAGTGTTGATACACTTCAATGAAGTGTATCAACTGTATCAAGTGGTAGATTTAATGGCTGCAGAAGCTTTTAAGATGAATTAAGAAAATTCATTGCAGACCTCAACGAGTGTTTAATATAAAACTGGAATGTTTTCTTAGAGAATACTTTCCAGAACTTACTTGTCATTAAAATTGAAAAATCTACTACTGTATTCAAAGCTGCCAAAGATGAGCTTACTCTGTTTTGTGTAAATGCTATTTGCTGTATGATCAAAACGATAGTTGTGTACTACTGTCAATATGTGTTAAAGGGTTAAAACACTTTCCAGTTTATTATAAATCCAATAAAAAAAAACTTGTACAATACCTTCAATTTTTAGGTGGGTTTGTATTTGCTTTCTGCATGAAATGGAATTTTACTTAATTTCCAGATATTTATCATTCACCGTTCATGGATGCTTAAGGGTCAACTGTATAACTGCGAGGAGACCTCCATGTAGCCTTATAAGAAATACAGAGATCTGGTCAGGGCTTCTGACCTAATGTCTAATCCTCACCTTCTCATGGTGCACCCTGTTAGATTAGATATCTACCCCGACACTTAATGAATGAATGGTCAGCTATATCCCACACTTCCAGAAATCTGGCCGTTTGCGATTTAGCTGACCAAATCATATTCTTATTGGCTTAAACCACAATGTAAAATGATGGCACAACATAACAGATGTCATGCTGGTTGTGACATTGCCCAGTTAAACAAGACCACCATTGTGTTCTCAGAGAACCAGAGCAAACAGCGTAAGTCAGTACTGGAACAAATCCCAACTCAGCATGAGCAGATCTCAAGATTGGTGCTATCAATGGAAAAGAAATGGAACTACCAGAAGAATTGGATAAGTTGGGTAAATTGGATAAATTGGATTCGACAGAAGACCGACATAATAGGCATGACTGAAACAAAGAAGACAAAAACAGGTGAGATCTTTCTAAGCAACAAATACAAAATGTTATATTCAGACAATAACAATCCAAGAAAAGAGGGAGTAGCTATAGTATTCAACACAAATATGAGGATAATCTTCTTGAATGGCAGCCAGTATCAAGTAGAGTTAGGTGGTCAAATATACAATGGGTAACAGGACAATGAGACTTATTTGTGCTTATGGTCCCACAGAAGATTCTACCGATGAAAAAATGGAGGAATTTTTTGAGACATTAGAGAAGACAGCTGGAGATCTAAACAGCACAGTAGGAAATGATTACCAGACATATAGAAATGTTTTGGAAAAATTTGGAGAAAAGCACTAATCTAATAATAATGGTAAACACCTTGTGGATTTCTGTTCATGACATAGATTAGTTACTATTAACACCATGTTCCAACATAAAAATGTGCAAAAATTCACATGGAAAGAAGATGCAAGAAATAAGCAGTCTCATTGACTAAGTTATAGTTGACAGCAGTGTTTTCCCACTGGTAGACACAAGAGTATATAGAGGATTTGAAATAGGAAGTGATCACTATTTAATTTTGAGCAGGATAAAATTGAAAAGAAGAGTGTGACCAGCTTTAGAAATGACTGTAGACTCAAATGCATAAACATTATTGAGGAAAAAATGAAAGAGTTTCAATGGCAAATCCTGAAGAAAACATGGAGTGATTCAGCCAGAGAGGCATATGGTGATGTTGTCTGTAAGGATAGAAAAATCAGAAGTCCATGGTGAACTCAGGAAGTTAAAGTGACATTGAAGGAAAAGAACAAAGCATATCAAAAGTCCTGGCAAGTAAGTCAGCTTGTGCTGTTAGAGAATACAGAGAAAAATGTAAGAAAGCCAAGCACTGTGTAAAACTGGCTAAACAAAAGTCATGGAAAGACTGGTAAGAATATAGAAAATAAATATCAGGAAGAAGAACATATCTGCTCTCCATCCAAAGGCCTGCGAGTTCGAATCCCACTGTGGGCATGGACGTTTGTGATTGTCTGTGAAAATACCAGTGGTGGTGGGTGGTAGATGGTGTTGGTGCAGTTGGTGGGCTAAGGGTGGATACAGAGAGTTATAGTGTAGAGTAGGCGCCCTCCCTCGATGAGTCCTAGGACTCTGTGGAGATGTCACATAATAATAATAATAATAAATCAAAGTTAACAGGAATTAAATCAAATGTTAACTTTGATACAGTGAATATCTCTTATATCACTTAACTTATAACTAAAATCTCTGAAAGAAGCTTTTAAAAATGTGCATGAAACTAGTAAAGAAAGTTAGTACTAATAAAGTATTTTTCAATTCAGAATGATGTGGTTTTTATACCAGAACTCTTGAGTAAACAGTTCCCCCCCCATCCCACCCGACTTGAAATTTACTTAGAAGAATTTCTACTTATATTCTTATAAGATATTCTATACCATTAAAACTGTTCACAAATAGCAGTTTTAGATGAAAATTTTGCCAAACAGAGAGAGAGAGAGAGAGAGAAAGCCTGGCATAAATGTGTTAAGAAGGGGCACATGAAGCACTACTCCTAGAATACAGCTCTCAGAGTATCCATCTGAAAACAAACAAAAAAAAATAAATAAAACTGAATGCAAGAATTACAGAGAGATAAAACCTAGAGGATAAGAAAAATTGTAAGAGTAGAGTTCAGGCAAAACTGAAGTTCTCAGGTTCAGATGTTCATATTATGATAAACAGATCAGAAATCATGGAATATAGGAAGGATTATTTAAGTCTTCTAGACATTTGAAACAACATGACAAGGAGCCAAGAGGGCTTCTTCTCAAAACAACATAGAATCAGAATCTTATACAGACCTCTGAACAAAGTTTTCACCTTCCTGAGACAAATCAAAAATCACAGGAATCCTCTCTCCTTCTCAGATATCGACAGCATCCCTTGTCAGTGTAGAACTCAATATTTCGGATAGACAACCTTGGTCAAAAAAAAAAAAAAAAGGCAAATAGCAAAAAAGTGAACCAGACCAACATGCCTTGGAGGAAGTTCACAGAATGAAGAAGGGCAAGCTACTTTACAAATCCATGAAAATCAGAGAGAACGTTCGTGGAAGAAGCATAAGATCTATAGAAAATGCTTAACTGCAACAGAACGGATGGTGTGATCTTGCATAAATTTCAGCATACTGCCATCATCCTGTCAGCATTAATAACAGAAATTAATTCTTTTTCTATTTATTACTATATGATATCTCCAGAGAGTACGAAGATGCATCATGAAAGACTCAAACTAACTATTATACACAGAAAACCTATCATATCTCTTTTTAAACTCATTCGCTGTCACAAAACTTATAACTCATTCTGGCAATCCATTTCACTCATTCACCACTCTCCAAGCAAAAAATTTGGTTCGCATATCCCATCTACCCAACTCTCGCACAACTTCCACAGATGATCCCTAGTTCTCTCACAATTGCACCCTCTGTCCAAAAAGAAACCGAACTTTTCGAAAATAGAAGAAACTAGTGGCACCACTTGTATCTTTTTGTTGTCGAAAGATGTAACCTTCATTAGTGTTGTGTCAACTGTTTATGACATTTGTTTCACTAGAACTGAGTTATAGTAACAGTGTTTTGATGAACGGTCAGAAAATGAGTTTCAAACAGAGAGCTGCGATTGACTTTTGTGTTAAACTTGGTAAACATTTTACTGAAACGCATTGAATGCTTCATAAAGCATGTGATGACGAATGCTTATCCCGTACTGAAGTTTACGAGTGGTTTAAGTGATTTCAAAGCAGTCGTGAGACGCTTGAGGACAACGAAAACCGGGCTGTCCAAAAACTGGACTGAGCAAAATTAACATTCCAAAAGTGCATGATTTTATCAAAGAAAACCCAAAATCGTCCATGAGATTGATTGAAGATGAATTGGGGATTCCAAAATCAACTGTGCACAACATTCTGACCGAGAGTTTGGGCCTTCGTAAATTGAATTCGATATTTGTCCCCACAAGGACCTCGTTAAAACCGCTCGTAAGGACTCAAACTTCCTTGAAACGATCGTTACTGATGAAACGCGGTGTTGTGAGTATGAGCTGGAAACAAAGCGCCAGAGTGCTGAGTGGAGACCACCAGAAGAGGGACAGATGAGAAAAAAGTCACTTGGAGAAGTCAAAAGTAAAGACAATGCTGATTTGTTTCTATGATTCTAAGGGCATTATCCACAAAGAATTCGTTCTGCCTGGCCAAACGGTCAATGGTGAGTTTTATCTCAAAGTTTTGAACCGATTGATAGTGAGAATTCATCATATACGGCATGAATATCACGATGCAGGCAGCTGGATAATGGAGGGTAACCAGATGCATGCCACTTTTGGACGATAATGCATCATCTCATCGTTCGAACATTGTGAGACAGTTTTTGAGCAAAAACCGAGTTTGTGTGTTGGATCACTCACAGTATTCATATGATTTAACATCCTGTGACCTATTCCTCTTCCCATGACTTCATATGCCAATGAAACGAAAATAATGATACGACATCATTGAAAACGTTCAAACGGCAGTAACCACGACTCTCAACAGTATCCCAAAAACCGATATAAAACTCATTTCACGAATTAATTGACCATGCCAAATGCTGTATCGAAAATGAGGGAGAGTATATTGATTCAAATAAATGATTTGAATTATAATTGGCCTGTTTTTTATTTTCTATCAAAAGTTCGGTTTCTTTTTGGACAGAGGGCATATTATTATTACACCCTCCATAGAGTCGGTAGACTCATCGCAGGAAGTTCATTCAACTGACAACATATTTAGAAATACAAAAGAAAAACATATTAAAATCCTTAAACACTGCTTGCATTAACAACACATTCTGGTAATGCATTCCATTCACTGACCAGTCTCCATCTAAAAAAATCTGCTCCTCACTACACTTTTACACACCTTCCAGGAATGACCTCTGGTTCTTCCCCTCTCACCTTCTACTCTTTTTATAATCTCCTCTGGATTAATCAGATAAAATCATCTCACTAACTTAAACGTCTTTATCATATCACCTATCTTCCTCCTATCCACCAAACTCTGCAAGCCACATCTCTTCAACCTCTCTCTCTCTATAGCCAGCATTCCAAACTCCTGATATTGTCTTAGTCACTCATCTCTGGACCCTCTCCAATTTCTCCACATCACATTGAAAACCAGGTGAACAGATCTGAGCAAAGTAGTCCAAGTGTGCTCTGACCAGTGCCTTATAAAGTGGCATAACCACTTCCTTATCCTTGCATGTTAGGATACTTATCATAGCAGCACTACGATGTGCAACCTTTGCAACCCTAGCAATATGTCCTCTAAACTTCAGTCTACTGTCAACTATCACACCCAAATCTCTAATCTCATCTACTTCCTGTAGTATGGCACCATCAATACACAGCCTTATATTTATGCATTCCAAAATGCAACACCTTGATACTATAACTCCTCTCTTTTGTTCAAGTAAAAAGTCTATTCAAATCTTCCTGAAAGGAATTAACATCAGCAGTGTTACTTATAATTCTTCCTAATTTTGCATCATCAGCAAATAACTGAACATCCCCAGTCAGTCCACATGATATATCATTTACAAACAAGTTAAACAAAGAACAGAACCGTGGGGCACGCAACTGGTTACCCTCCTTTTTTGAGATACTGTTCCATCATACAAAACCTGCTGGCAGTATCGTTCAGAGAGACAATCTCTGATCCATGTAACTGATACTATCTATTCCCATCCACCGCAGCTTGTACACTAACTTATGTGGTAATCTATAAAACACTTTTGCAAAGTTCAAGAATATCACTGTATATCCTTATCTAACACACTTGCTACCTTATCATAAAATGCAAGTAAATTGCTAAAACAGGACCTACCCTTTATAAATCCATCATAAAGAATGGTATGTCCATCAACCCAATCGTGTATTCTATTCCTTACCAGTCTCTCCAACACTTTGACCACAATCACAGTTATACAGACTGGTCTATAGTTGGAGACTTGTGTTCTAGAATCATGCTTGTGGAGTGGTGCTAAAACAGGACCTACCCTTTACAAATCCATGCTGACCATCATAAATTTGACATATATTGAAAATTTTCCTTTGCATTAATTTTCTAAAATCCCTTTAATAACTTAAAAGATTCTATGATGTTTCATTTTTTCTGCTTACCAACCAAACTTTGTAACCCCCAAATCTTCAACCTATCCTCAAAGGCAGTATTCCACAGACCTGTCACCAGCTTAGTCACTCAACTCTGAATGTTGTCTACCACCTCCTATTCCTCAAGTAACCCAGGTGTCCAAATCTGTGTGCAATAGTCAAGATATGGCTGATTAATAGCATTATAAAGAAGGATAATAACTTCCCTGTCTTTACTTGTTAGCATGTTTTTTAACAACATGTTTTTTGACTCTCTGTCCACCATTATCCCTAAGTGCCTAATCTCATCAATTTCCTGCAATCCAGTATCAGCTATATGAGATACTGTAGCATATTGCTTGTACTGGATCACTGTCCCTTTTCAACCCGAAGTGCATAACCTTACATTTGCAACATTAAATTGATAATCATTATCCTTTGCCCACAATGGCAATTTATTTAATTCATCTTGCATGATATCTACATCACCTTTATCAACTATTGCTCTCCCCAGTTTTGCATCATCAGCAAATAACTGAAAATCCCCTCTTAAATATTTCCCTATATCATTGATGTACAAATTAAAGAGTAGTGGCCCTAGTACAAAACCCTGAGGTATTCCACTAGTCATCACCTTCATTCTCCGATTACACTCCATCATATACTACTATCTGGTGTGTCTGTCTGTCAGTCACCCCCCCCCCCCCATTCATGCAAGTAGCTTCATATCCATTCCCATTAATCCACATTTTGGAAAAGGAAAAATTCAATGTTGGATTTTTCCTTTAACCAACATTTCCAATATTTTAACAGCCACTCCTGATATATTAAAATAGTCTGTAGTTTGCTACATCTGTCTTTGCTCTACCTTTATGCAATGTTACTATCTTACTTTTTTCCATACTCCTCTGGAACCCTGCCAGAGCTGAGACTAAGGTTGAACAACTTCATCAGAGGCAATGCCAATTCTCCTGAACATTCACACAGTACATGGGCTGACGCTGATTGTTCACATTCATATTTTCAATATGCAGAACACCTTCTGTTCATCTACTTCAACTTTGAAATGAGTCTCTGTCACATTAGCAACTGCAAAATCTTCACCTGGATGAAGCACTGTTGCAAAATGGTCATTCAGCAACTCAACTATTTCTTTTGCCTCTGTCACCTTCCAACAATGGACACTGTTTAAAGTCATTCTACAATAGTCATTTTTCTTCTTCTTACTTGCTACAAAATGAATAAACTCTTTTGGATTTACTTTGGCCTGCTTAACTAATTTTGTCTAATAATTTGATTTGGCCTTTCTTACCAAGCTAGTTGCCCTTCTTGCTTGCACTTGGTACTGTTCATGAATATATGCAGATCACTTTTTTATATATTCCCTCTACAATTTTTTTTCTGTGCAGCTCTTGCTTTATATCTCTACTCATCCACTTCATTCCCATTTGCTTTATCCTTTTGATTGTATGCAGTCTGATACTACTTCTCTCAAATAATCTTTGACTACTTCCCATGCTGAAAGTTTATTTTTCACTTGGTTAGAGTATAATAAGTTTAGTTTAATCCTTTATCCAAGTGTGAGCAAACCTTGCTCCTTGCAACGAGTTGCCCTGGTGTTGTACCATCTTACCCCAGTCCTGAAGATACTTTCAGGTGCAAACTTTGTTTGCTCACACTTGGATAAAGGATTAAACTAAACTTATTATACTTCCCATGCATTACTTACATTTTTCCCTTGCAGCTTCTTAAGCCTGCTCCAAGATGACTCCTAAGTCTGTCATAATTACCTGCTTTATAATTCAACATAAACCCTTTCTTAACAGAGAATTCCACATGTTTGGCAGCTCCTCAGAACAAGACTGCATTGTCACTCTCCCAATTGGAGGCAGAGCGTCTACTTGGTTATGGATATATCTTCTGAAAATATGATCAGATCCAATACTCTCAAACCCCTTGTCTCCTCTATAACATGTTGTTTAATGTAATTATTCCTTAGCAACTGTATAAATTCCACTTTCATCATGCCATGCCCACTTTCTTCCCTCCAATCTATGTGTCCATAGTTAAAGTCTCCCATAATAATTGTTTGGCCTATTATCATTGTGATTATAGGCAAAATATTTTTTGTCAACCAGGTCTCACTGATTCCTATAATTTTTTGATAAGTCAAGCTGACCACTGTCAAAAACTCCTCTTCCTTATTGCTGATACTTTCTTGCATTCATGTACATACATTTCAACATCCTCTTGTACCTATATTTATCCTTGTATAATGTCATTACCAGCCAATTCAAAAATGGAAATCTGTGAAATCACATTTAACATTGCACAATAATTTCTGTACATATGCTCATCACAGGAGTGGCCAGACACATGCTTGACTGCATCCCCCACTCCCCAATATCTCTAGTTTCTCTGGTATTGCACTTCAAAATTCTCACTAAACAACACTTTATCCAAAAAATAACTCCAAAATCATCTAAATATAGTAGTCTCTCAGACATATATAAGTCCTTTTGTCCATCAAATTCACTCTGTACATCAATAATCTGCACACCATTCTTTCTGCACAATCTTCTCATTGACTAATTAGCAACCATGGTCCTTCTCAACTCTGTTCTATCATGCTGAGCAGTGGCAAATTCTCCATGCTTGCTGCACAAGCTCATTAATTGAGAAAGAAGTAATATTTATTTGTTAATAAATGCATGAATTTATAAGCATTCCATTTAGGCTTTTATTTTTGTAGACAGAAGACGTTTTAAGCTTGCGTGGCAATAATTGAACATTGCGTTATGTATCGAAAGCCGACACTAGTCAATCTACCTTGGCTTGCTCGGTTGTGGGAGCATCCAGGTCCTTGCTTCAGCACTGTGATTTCATGCACACGCATAGCCATTTCTGCTCCTTCCACGTCATCTCACCCTGTTGCTTAAACATGGGCCATACGCAGTCAAAGTAGCTCTAGCCAGTGAGCTTCATCCAGCCTTTACAGGCGCGCATGTTGCTTGGGAAAATTAAGTTACAGCCAACTTTTTATGACGAAGTTATTGACCAGTTCATAAAGAAGAACTGTAAGGTAGAATTTGTATTCAAGTAGCTAAATTGAAAAAGATAGAATATCATTTGTAAAATACATGTTGTATTTGTATAATTAAACGTACATAAATTTCTAAATACAGGTAACCCTCATATAACGAGGATGTTAGGTTCCACAAAAATGCAGCGTTATATAAATCGAGTTATGCGAGACTCAGATCACATAGAAAAAGTAGGGTTAGGTTCCGAAATCGTTTTTTTTTAAGATTATATAAACAATGACATATCCAACAAAAAAATTTTTATTTAATTCAGGTAATGCATGTAAGTTAAGAAAACAAATAAACTATGAAACAAATACATTGTATAAAATTATAAAAAATTATAAATTGTACGTAAACTTCATTGCATATAATACATAAATGTTTTAGGCAAAATAAAATAAAGTGTATATTTTAATCGTCATCACTCTCTTCAAAAGTAACATTTCATAGATGTTCTTTATTTACGAGTGGCCGGACGTTGCCATCACTTGAAATCTCTTGGACATCATTTGCATAATTCTCATTGCATACTTCGGTTGGTTTAGTTATCAAGAAGTCAGTAATAAGATCTTGCTTACCACTATGCTGCAATTTTTATTAAGTTCATAATACGGAGCTAAACAAATATCCAATTGTCTTGTGAATTTTTCGGAGCGCTCCATTGGGAGATCATTATCCATAAAATAACTTTCTTGCCAAGTCCAATCCTTCTGCTAATTTCTTTAAACTGAATTCTTTAACGGATTCATCACAATCAGAATCTTCGGCAGAACTTTCTCCGCCATTTGGTTCAACGTCATCTATTAATTGTACCAGTTCCTCCTCATTTAAATCTATTTCTCCATCAATTAATTCACTAATTTCGTTTTCAATCATATCACAAAAGCGCTCTAAATGGCCATTAAGAAAAAAAATTTTTTTTTTACATAAAAAAAGCATTACATATTGTATGTAACCTACCAAAAAATAAAGTGCACAGCTTGAGATTAACACACTTATGATTTTTAATGCACTTTCCTGGCAGAAAACTAAGACAATTTTCAACAATAAATACTTTATATGGTAAACAATTGACATACCTGTGTGCTAAGGGGTATTTCCCCTAATATAAATTCGCTACTTATAACGACATGTGCGATACGGGCATTCGCAAATTTAACGAAGATAAAATTTGATTTTTAAGTCCCGCGTTGAAAAATATATGAAAAGATAAAGGGTTACTATAGTTTGTAGACCATCTTATATTGAAACCGTGTTGTATAAGTACCGCGTTCAACAAGGGTTACTACAATTTGTAGAACGCGTTATATCGAAACCGTGTTGTATAAGTACCACGTTATACGAGGGTTACCTGTATATAGTTTTAAATGGTCAGTAATTCATTATTCCGCTAATCAGACTTCAATCACACCTCTCACTCCCTGAATGATAACAAGAGCAAGCGTGAATTTCAAGACCAGCATTCGTTCCTGACGCTGAGGCAGCAGACTCACAAGTTTTATTCTCTTACTCTTCATTTTTGTTTCTTTCAACAACTTTTTCATATCTTCTCTCATTGTATATTTCTCCCTTTTCAAATCATTTGTTCCTGCCATAATAATCATCTCTTTCATTTCTCCCTTCAGCAAACTAACACTGTCACTCACATACTCGATTTTTGCACCTGGAAAAGATGCTTTCGTCCCTTGCTCATTAAGTATACCTCTTATTGGCGAATCTCCATACAATAATTTATTCTTATTTTCGGTTTCTTGCACTTTTATACTTTCTGAATTCCCATTTTCTTTCATTCTACCATCTGCTATACTACACAACAATTGTTTCTCCAGTCACTCTAGCTTCCATTTGTCCTGTGAAGGATACAATGTAATTGCACTATTTCACTCCTTCCTGTCACTTCATCATCCACATTACTTTCAGCCACTTCTTTCATGCTGTCATTCTGCACACTATCATTGACTAGTTTCAATTTAGCCAGAATACTTTTTCTATCTTTCCTCACATCATTAACGTTCGTCAATTCGTTTTGTTGCTTTCCACATGACTCACATTTCTTACACTAATCATCACACAAAACATTTACAACAAATTCTTTCTCCATTCTTGCTTTTGTACCACGGGCCTTGGCAATGAATACATAGAATATAACTACATTGTACAAAATCTCTCATGCATGATTTACTGCAAAGAGCACCACTGTCATCCTCCAAGGATGTGGCTATCATTGTTCTTGAGGTTCATTTCATTCCGTCTTCACTGACTGTGTATTGTTAAAGCGCCTATGATAATGCTAGTTGGAGCTGCTGAAACATTGGCATGTATATAATTAATTTTAGCCAAGAAACTGTTTATTTCCATTTCAGCTTTTGAGTAGATTTTTGTTGCAAAATGTTACAATTATACATAGCACATAGTATACCATGAGAATATGATAAGTTACATTCCCATTTAATTTAATTGCTGGCTTACAACGTAAAGAAGGTAAACAAAAATGGTTTGATTTTAAATCTGATGGAAAATTAAATTTGGAAATGAATAACTATGGGTGTAATTGCTATAGTGAGAAACTAATAAAACTACAATGTTGAAACTACTATTAACTTATGGATCTGAAAGGGGGTTAAAAATAAATGTTGATCAATGAGCAGAATCAAGTTCTGAGTTCTGACAAAAATTAAGGAAAAGAACAGATGGTTGCAATGGCAAAATTGTATTAAAAATTAAAATATTAGAAAGGAATTTCACATTTGTTAGCTTTCACGAATGTGAGTAGAGCTAATCTATGGTTGAATGATTCACTTAAACAGAATAGCAGAGAAAGGCTAGCAAAACAACTGTTTGACATCAGAATTCAAGACCTAAAGAACAACTGAATGATCCTCTTAGAAGACATAAAGGTTAGATATGGCCATTGACAAGAAAAATTTAATTTGGAACCAAGTGAAAAAACTTTCAGCAACTATCTCTGATCCAAAGTATTTTAATACTAAGGTAATATATGATTATATATGGAAGATGTAATAAATGTTATGGAAAATATATGATTTCTGCATTAATTCAACTTTGGTATCTTTCTGGGTTTGGCTCCCAAACCCAGAAAGATACCAAAGTACACTATGAGACCTTATTATGAACTTAGTATAATAATCAGATGAAATGCAAACAAATGAAACTGTTATACAGAAGAAACAGAAAAGCAAGTAAGATAACTGAAAGAACTTAATATACAGACAAGTTCATCAAAAAAGAAAACATGAATTAATTTAAAAAAAACTGAGGATAAACCAAAAAAATTAAAAGATGTATTAAAAAGAGGAACTAAATCTAAAAGAAGAAGAAATAATAAAAAAATGCAAAGATAGAGATGGTTGTGGATCGGCAAATGAAGACCCCACAGGCTGAGAAAAGTTTGTGGACTATGAGGAACCATTTCACGCTAATAAAGGGGAATCAAGAGATACAATTAAAGAAAAAATAATAAATTTTACTGATTCAAAGTTTTCTCAGTATGATTATCATCTACATGAAAAGAAAATAACAATAACTAGCTTCCAAATCAAGAATAATAGGCATGAAATTGAAATAATGGAAAGCAACTGTAAAAAATTGGAAAACAATTTACAAGAAGCAGGCTACACAATTGCTCCTTCACAGATTGAAGACCTCATCAGGTTCATCCAAAATTTAGAAGTTAAAGACGTACCAGTGACATTTCATTAATCATAGCATCTTCTTTCTGCATTGCCTCATTAAATGTACAAGGATTCCACAGATAAGTTAAACAAGAAGCTATATGGAAACTTATGCTATGCCATAATATCAGATTTTTGTTTCTCCATGAAACATACTTCTGCAGACATAAAGAGATAAAAAATTTTAACATATAGATATCTCTTCTCTTTTATTGGAGCTTTGAAAGATTTAACAGAGCTGGAGTAGGAGTTTTTATTCTCGTACCCCTCCCCCTCTCCTTGGATCATTCTGTAATATCAAATGAGTTGTAGAAGGGAGAATCTTGACAATAGATGAAAACACTGTGGATGTGTAATAAGGTTTCTAAATTACAAAGATATTATAATAAGCCAAAAGGTTATTTTACCAGCGAATTTGTTAATTGAAAGGGAGATGGTAAATCCCGTTTTAATTTATAGCCGGGTATGAAACTCGGGTTGAAATCCATCGACATCCATAGAGTTTCAATGCCGAAAAAACTATCGGCGGAACCAAGTGTAAATGATCACTTGGGTAGTACAACACCAGGGCAACTCCATGCAAAGGTGGAGCAAGCTCCGTCACTAACTTTAATATTCTCTCATAATGTAAAACCCAGCTCCTAAGAGATATGTATATATACTGTTTTACATTATGAGAAGAGGTCACTACCCAGACTGGTTTCAACCTTTTTTGAGGTCTCATCAGTGAGTAGGTAGACCTGGAATATCAAGGTTTTAAGTGAACCGAAACTTACATACCTATACTAGCGAATTGCCGAAGTGGTGTACTATATATTGTTAAATATTGTTAATTACAAAGATAATAAGCCGAAAGGCTATTTTACCAGCGAATTTGTTAATTGAAAGGGAGATGGTAAATCCCGTTTTCTTTTATAGCCGGGTACGAAACTCGGGTCGAAATCCATCAACATCCATAGAGTTTCAATGCCGAAAAAACTATTGGCGGAACCAATCCTTACATTATGAGATAATATTAAAGTTAGTGATGGATCTTGCTCCACCTTTGCATGGAGTTGCCCTGGTGTTGTACCACCCAAGTGATCATTTACACTTGGTGTTCCACCGATAGTTTTTTCAGCATTGAAACTCTATGGATGTCGATGGATTTCGACCCGAGCTTTTGTTTCATTAGCCACAATCCACATTCTGCCATGTATATATGTTGCATTCACAACAACAAAGAACTCTCAAAAAGTCAATGCCTTTAATTACATTTGATTATTTGATTATTTTTTTATTGTTTTATTATTGTGTTGCAGGACATGCAGATCTTGTTTGCATAACCAGTTTTGTTATTGTTCACTGCAAGCTTCATAAAATAGTAAAAGAAACATCTGCTTCAAACATACAAAGCTCCACAATCACTCAATTATGTTCAGCTATGAAAAATAAAAAAACTACAAGAAAACACAAATGCAAATGGCTAATTTAATACAGAAATAAAACTTATTTTTTCGACAGCAACTTTATGTGCTCACAAAGAACAGAATATGGATGGAAGTGGGACTAATGGTTTGGAGATTGTATTGTGTGCAGTGCAATGCTGCTATAGACCAGTGAACATAGAAGATGATGAGCAGGAAATGTTTAGGTACATAAGTTAGGCAAGCATAAAATGAGTGATGATTATGGTAGATTTCAACTATAGTGTTATAAATTGGACAGAGAAAACAACATCAGTAGGAAGGAAAGAATGGAATTTTTGGAATTCTTGAGAAAAATGTCTTAGGCAATGCGTAGCAAGGGAACATGAGGATCAATAGTTTTGAATTTGGTCCTAGCATCAGAGAATCTGGCTGTAGCTGAGATCTATACCAACTCAGAGAACATTCAACCTTAAATGGAAATGAGATAGCCTCTAAACACTTCTTGATCAACTCAAATAACTTTATTCCCCTATTCTTTTCCTACACATTTACTTATTCACCCCCGTGTATTCTTTCATTCCACTTTATAATTGTTTTCTTAAACTAATAATCACATTCCTTTACTTTTTTCACAACTTGCCATTCTTAATCTCTTCACTTGACTTCTTTATATATATACTCATTTTATCCTGTACCCCTCCTCTCTCTCTCTCTCTCTCACACACACACACACTTTAGTCACTTAAAATGTCTCAACTCATTTAAATGTAGCCATGAATTTTAAACCACTGTAACTTCATTTCAAATTCACTTTACAGATTCAATAACTGCTCACACATTTTGCCTCACACAGATCAAACTCTCTCTCTCTCTCTCTCTCTCACACACATTCTAGAGTCACTTGAAATGTCTAAACTCATTTATATATACTCATCTATTTTAAACCCCTCCTGCTTCCTTTCAAATACACTTTATACATTCAAATAACTGCTTAGTATACAACCATGAAAACATGTCTAATAACCTTTTATTTACCATATCTCTGACAATCCATGTCACTTTCTTTTTCACATCAACAACTATCTCCACCTTGCTTACACCAATTTTTTTTTGAAATCCTGATCAATTTGATCTTTCTCATGTGCTTTATTTCACTATTTTTTCACAGTCTCCCTCATCAAAATTCTTCAAACTTCATTCATTGCCACCATTTTCATCATTTCTTTATTCACTTTCAACTCTATTACTTTCTTTATAACAATCTAATACCAATTATCTTCATTCATCTTTAACCATCCAGGGCTCTTTCACAGTTATGTGTATAAAGCAATTTCTGTAGCAAGTTTAATGGAAAAATAAGAAACTTGATCCCAGAATTGCTTTTTTTTTTTTTTTTTTTGGAAAATTTTTAATAATAGTATACGCTACAAGAACTTAGACTAGCAATATAAACATGAAACAACTACAAAATTCTTGGATTAAATTCTCATTACAGTTAAATATTAGTATTATTATTGCACAGGAACCACAATGGGGTCCAAAGACTGATCATATGAGAGTAGTATTTCTGAGACTCAGCTATATTTCAATTCCTGGGACATAAAACTTTTTTTTTCTCCCCAAGTTCTGAGACTACACAATTTAATTAATGAAAATTATTTTTTAAGTATATATCTTATTTGCTATTCATTATATTTTTTATGAAATGCTTCAATGACTGATAAATAAATGGCAGGATTAAGCCAGAGTAAACTTTCAACTGAGCATTCAGATTCAACTTTTGGCATTAACCTCACTTCATCGGTATTTATAACCACAATATGCTTATTTTTTATTCTATAAATTATTCCAAATTTCAAGTTCATCAGTTGATGAACAGTATTCAGAATATACTGGATTAATCCTAAGTTTAAAATTTTGGCATCATCTGAATGAACAACAATATTGAAATACCATTTATTTTCAAATTGTGGTCCAATCATCCAAAGTAGGACTAAAATGGTGATCTGAGTCTATTAATTCTTTAATTTTTGATATTTGCTCTTCTTTTTTATGTTTACAGAAGTCAAAAATTAACTTTAAGATATGAGACTGGTTATTTAGCAATACATAATTCTGCTTTAAAACTGGTTTGTGTATAAAAGAACCATTGGCAGTGGAGATTCCATCTTCAGCAGCCAATCTAGATACTATCTCACTTAGCTTTCATATTTTACAAAAGTTTAAAACTGACTAATTAGTTTAATTCTTCATTTAGCTATTTGAAGATTCCACATATCCCTCATCACTTCCATTAAAATGCGATTAACTTTGATTACACTTGATTAAAAGGTGTAATTCTGTGAATGAACCAACTTGAAGCAGCTAAGTGCAATTAAAGTGTCTATTTACGAGTGGGACTTTCATTGCATTTCATTCATACTCATATTAGTCAAATAATGTTCTTATTGTACTATATTTAAAAGAAGCAGGAATGTATGTAAATAATGAATAATGTTGTTTTCATTATAGTCGAAAAATATTATTATTATTATTATTATTTATTATTATTATTATTATTTAGGCCTCCAAGGAGTCAAAAGTCTCATTGCAGGAGGTCTTTCCTAGGAAAAACACAGGTCTATCAAGACTCATCATGGGAGGTCCTCCTAGGAAACACAAAATCTATCATACCACTCCTTAAACTCATTGACTGTTCTCGATCTCACCACTCTATCAGGCAATGCATTCCATGATTCAACCACCTTCCATGCAAAGAAACCACTCATCACCCATGCAAAGAAACCTGCTCACAGTTTCCTTTCGTAACTTCCTGAGATGGCCCGTTGTCATCACTCCTTCCTGCTGTTCAACCAAGCGAAAGAACTCTACAGTGTCAACCCTGTAGCCACCTCTCAACAGTTTTAAAGTCTCAATCATATCACTTCTCCTCCTTCTATCCACCAAACTCTGCAGTCCACATTCCCTCAGCCGATCCTCACCTAACATTGTACAGTAACATTGTAAATGTAACATTGTACAGACCTGAAACTGTCTTTGTTATCTACCTTTGTACCCTTTCCACAGTTCATTTATCTCCTTCAAATCCAGGTGACCAAATCTGAGAACAATAGTCTAAGTGTGATCTGATCAGGGTCTTATACAATGGAATGATAACTCTTTTATCTCTGCAGGTTAGTGTCCTTCTCATTATTGCAGCAATCCTCTGTGTTACCTTCACCACCTTTGCAATATGTCCCTTGAATTACAGGTTTCTATCAAACATCAACCCCAGATCTCTTGTCTCCCCCTACTTCCTCCAGTATAGCTCCTCCAATAGAGTATGCATCGTCCCATCGATGTGTCCCAAACCTCAAGACCTCACATTTTACGGCATTAAACCGACACCTCCATTTATTTGCCCATCTGTCTAGCTTATTCAAATACTCTTGCAGGACTACCACATCTGCACTATAACTAATCACCATTCCCAACATCACATCACCCACAAACAACTGAATATCCCCCCTACAATCCACTGACAATGTCATTGATATAAAGGTTAAACAATATAGGTCCTAGTACTGTGACCTGTGGGACCCCCACTTGTAACCCTCTGCCTCTCTGAAACTGTCCCACCATACTCTCTGATACCTATCGGACAGCCAATCCTGAATCCAGTTGACCATTCTGACATCCAAACCCATGTGCTGCAACTTAAATATCAGCTTATTATGTGGCACCCTGTCAAATGTCTTCGTTAAGCCCAAGAAAATGGCAGTATATGCTTTTCCCTCATCTACTGCTCTAGTAACTTTATTATAAAAGGCTAGCATATTACTAAAACATGAAAGCCCCACAAATCCATGTAGACTCTCACAGATAACACTACCCTCACCTGCCCAATGTTGTAGATGGTCCCTAACTAATTTCTCCAAGATCTTAACAACTACTAATAACACACAAACTGGCCTATAATTAGACATTTCAGTCTACTACCGCTCTTATGCAATGCACTATTTTACCTTCCTTCCATTCCCTGGGCACCTTTCCCGTAGTTAGACTTTCATGGAAAAGGCAGGTCAAAGGAGCTGTCGTTTCTTTAGCACATTCTCTCAGAACTTGTGAAGAAATACCATCCAATCCCACAGCTTCACTGACATCCAGAGTACTCAGTATTTGAAACACACTCTCCTCCTTCACCTCTAAACCTCGAACCTGCCCTATCCCTCTAGTATTAAAATTTACTCCTCTAGGACGAAATACTCCAATAAAGTGTTCATTGAACAATTCCACCATGTCATCTACATCAGTCACTCTATTCCCTTTTTTATCCCACAATGACATTCTTCCACAATCATTTTTCCTCCTACTGACCACATACTATAAAATTCCCTAGAATTTTCTTTGGATCTTAGGGCCAATGTCTTCTCAGATTCCAGTTTCGCCTTCCTTACCATACTAGTCACTCTCCTGGCCTGTGTCTTATATTCTTCATTCATCTACTCTTCACCTGTCTCCTTATATCTCTTCCATAGCCTCTTTTTCACATGCAGTTCCTGTTTAATGTTGTTTGTCATCCACTTTACACCAAATTGTGTCCTCTTTTTCACTTGTGGAATACAGCTTACTATTGCTGATAACAAATATTCCTTCACAATTTCCCAAACAATAATGATATCCTGGCCTTCCAATTCCTTCCCCCATGAAATTTCCCCAAGTTGATGTATAAGACTATTATAATCACCTGCCTTATAATTCCACATATGTTCTTGTCTTTGATACTCCTGCATGTTTATTCATCTTCCAAGTCAAAACAACCACATGGTCACTTTCTCCAACTGGTGGGAGAGATGTCATCTCAGTTATTGTCAACTCTTCTGATGCTATGACCAAATCCAAAACTCTTGAACCTCTTGTTCGCTCTATTACATGTTGCCTAAGACATTTGTCCCTCAAGAATTCTAGAAATTCCATTCCATTATTGCTACATGGATCTTCCTCTCCCCAATTTATACAGCTGTAGTTAAAATCTCCCATAACAATCACTCTTCTTGTACTTGACAAGCTCAACTGTCTACACATCTCCTAGTCTCCACCCTCTTTGCTCCTTGGTTTGTAGCAACACCCCACTAAATATCCCATCTTGCTCATCTCTACCTCATATTATATGCTTTCAAAATCATTAGTGTCACTGCCTTCCAAAGCCTCCACTCTTAGAGGACATAGATCATCACTTATCATAAGCAGTACTCCACCACCACACTTTCCCTTCCTATCCTACCGAAAAATGCTGTACCCTGTTACTTCTATTCCTGTTATTATATCCTCTTCCTGCAACCACGTTTCAGTGATCCCAATAATCTTTGACCAGGCTGATGCTATCACGCCACCAATTCTCCTTTATTCCAGGTACTCCTGCTATTAGTATAAAGCATAAGAATGCCACTGTTTCTATACCCAGCATTATCCCCTCTAGACTCCACTGGGCTCAGCATTACCTGATGTCGTCCCCCTTCTCCCAAGTACCCATTCCTACAAGAGGCCACCTGCTACCATCCACCTTGGGCATTCTAGTTTCTCTGCATTTAACACTGACTCGTTCAGAACTACAGTCTCTCCATATGCCTACTCCTTTCCTTATGCAAATGCAAGTGGTCTCTCGCATACAATTCTTCTCTGTCCTCAAACGCCCTCCAAGCATCCACATATTCCAATCCTCTCTTCTGACACATTCTAGCTATTATGTTATTCAATATTACTGCTCATCTGCTCAGATCGTCACCATCATACCTAGGCAACATGCACACTATCTTTCCTCTCTGCATCGCAATATGCAATTAATTATTTTTAAAATCAAGCTAATTTTAATGAAAAATTTTCTAAGAATTTTTTATTGTTTAAAACATAAAATATCAAGAATGAAATTTTGTTCATCCAATTCCTTCCCCCATGAAATTTCCCCAAGTTGATGTCTAAGACTATTATAATCACCTGCCTTATAATTACACATATGTTCCCTTGTCTTTGATACTCCTGCAAGTTTATTCATCTTCCAAGTCAATACAACCACATGGTCGCTCTCTCCAACTGGTGAGGGAGATGTCATCTCAGTTATTATCAACTCTTCTGATGCTATGACCAAATCCAAAACTCTTGAACCTCTTGTTCCCTGTATTACTTGTTGACTAAGGATTTGTCCCTCAAGAATTCTAGAAATTCCATTCCCTTATTGCTACACGGATCTTCCTCTCCCCAATTTACTGCTGTAGTTAAAATCTCCCATAACAATCATTCGTCTTGCACTTGCCAAGCTCAACTGTCTAAACATCTCCTGGTCCCCACCCTCTGTTCTCCTTTGTTTGTAGCAACACCCCCACTAAATATCCTGCCTGCCCACTTCTACCACCATATGCTTTCAAAATCATTAGTGTCACTGCCTTCCAAAGTCTCCATTCTTAGAGGACATAAATCGTCACCACCATGCTTTCCCTTCCTATCCTGCCAAAAAATACTGTAGCCTGCTACTTCTATTCCTGTCATTATATCCTCTTCTGTCAACCACGTCTCATGATCCCAATGAACTTTGGCCAGGCTGATGCTATCACCACCACCAATTCCTCTCCTTTATTCCGGATACTCCTGGCATTAGTATAAAGCATAAAAATGCCACTGTTTCTATACCCAGCATTATCCCCTCTAGACTCCACTGGGCACTGATGTCATCCCCCTTCTCCCAAGTACCCATTCCCACAAGAGGCCACCCCTACTACCATCCACCCTGGGCATTCTAGTTTCTCTGCATTGACACACCAACTCGTTGAGAACAGCAATCTCTCCAGATGCCTATGTCCTTCCTCATTCAAATGCAAGCAGTCTCTCGCATACAATTACTTTCTGTCCTCAAACGCCCTCCAAGCATCTGCATATTCCAATCCTCTCTTCTGACACATTCTAGCTATTATGTTATTCAATATTACTGCTCTTCTGCTCAGCTCGTCACTATCATACCTAGGTAAAATGCACACTATCTTTCTTCTCTGCATCTTATTTTGTACTACCTCAAGCAAGAACCTCATATTTCTCGCAACCCAATTTAGATTACCTCTCAAGTCATTTGTTCCTACTATTACAATCATCTCATCCACCCTATCACCCCTCAATTGCCATAGCCACACTCTCTTTCGATCCTCCAGGCAAACACTCCTCAGGCATCCTATCTTGCACACCACGGATCATTGAGTCACCTGAAAACATTACACCTCTCACCACCCTGTTCCTCGATTGCTCCCATGCATCCCTCACTCTCTCTCTCTCTCCTCTAACACTTTCTCTCTGTGTTCCCCTGCCTTACTGTCATCACCTATCTCTGGTTCCAATGCTCCCTCACAATTCTTATCATTCCCTCTCTCTTAATATTTCCATTCTCTCCTCTTCTATCATTCCCTGTCTTCTACTGTTCCCATTCTCTCTTCTCCTATCATTCCCATAGCTCTCTCACATTCCCTCTCTTCTTCTATCATTCCCATACCTCTCTCACATTCCCTCTCTTCCAGTTGTCTTCCTATTCTCTCCTCTTCTATCGTTCACATAACTCTCTCTCATTACCTCTCTTCTACTGTTCCCATTCTCTCCTCTTGTATTTTAATTCATATTTATAATAATTTTCATAATAATTTTATTAACTTTAATATATTTTAATAATAAAATTTTAACCATGTATAAGCTGAACAATACATTTTATTCATTTCACTAAAATTAAGAAATATAAAAATTATAATAAATTTGATGCTTTTCTGTTTTGGATTTGTAAATTTACTTTTTCTTTATGAAATGTTTCATGTCTAAGGCTTCTTTTCCCTGGACTTGAGATAAAAATTATTGGAATTTCATCCCTGGAATAGAAACCCTAAGTGAAACCAATACTATTTATAGAATATGTATTGTACTTCTTCCTGAACACACTGGTCAACAAAGCACTGACCACAGAATATGGCCCATTCTACTCATTAACTGCTCTGCAAGAGAAAAATTTAGTGCTCACACTCTTGCAAACCACACTCTTACTCGATTTCCAGTCATAACCCCTTGTTCTGCCATTTCTAGCCAAGAGGCAAAATTTTTCCTCTGCTTCAATTCTATAAAACCCTTTTACTAACTTAAATGTTTCCATCATATCACTATTTTCCACTTATCAACTAACTTTTGTGACCCACAAATTCCTTAACCTATCATCACATGGAGTATTTCACAGACCACTCACATCTTGATTACTCACCTCTGAATCCTCTTCACCACTTACTCATTCCCCAAGAAACTCAGGTGACCAGATCTGAGCTTCATAATCCATATGTGGCTATATTAAGCTCCTTATAAAGAGAAATGATAATTTCCTTATCTCTTAAATAATCAAATAAACATATGAGCCATCTTGGCCACCTTAATAATATGCCCTATGAACTTAACCTCACCATTCATAAACATTTACATCCCTAGTGTGATAAACAGTATGTAATCTTTTTAGTCCAAAAATGCATATTAAACTAGCATCTATTATCTCTTGTCCATTTAAATAGCCTATTTAAATCATCTTGCAAGTGCTCTACCTCACCTTCATTAACTATTAGGCTTAAAGAGTTAAAATTTTCATGGCTTATTTTCCATCTCCAGTTCTCAAACTATCCATGAACTCAAGCTGCCATCCAGTTGGATTACTGGATGCTGCCACAATTCCTGGCATTTTAGGTGTACAACATAATATGAAAATTATTTCCTCCTTCCACATACCCTAATGTAATACTGGACCCTGCTGCATGGTTCTTATTGTACATACATCATAATCACGTTTGATTCTATTATCAAGCTTGAATTGGTCCATTCAAACTGTTTCTTGCAAGTTATGTAATACTTATACTGTTTAATGAACCAAACATGGCATTTAACAAGGTAAAAAATTCTATGCTTATTTATATATATATATACAAGGTTTCAAATAAATGACTGTTTTTTATTAACAAATTCCCCATGAGAGAATTTGTTAAAGAGCAAGTAAAAATATAATTTTACATTTTTGTTTGTTTATAATTTTTAACATTTTCTTTTCCTTTTATGTACAATAATGCAAAATATCCCAGAATACCAATTATGAGTTATGTGATGCCGCCATGCAAATTAGCAAAAGGACACGAGAAATGGAAAAGCTAGTTTGTAAAAAATGCAAAATCTAATCTTTTTGATACATCATCATGAAAATTACTTCCCCCCCCTCCCTTCAGAGTATGAAAAATTGAATTGAAATATGTGAAAAATTAATGGCTTAATAATAGTTACAGGGGTAAGGGAGCATGCATACATGTGTGCATGTATATATTATATACATATTATATATGTATATATTATATATACATACATGTGTGTGTGTATGTGTATATAATATACAAAATTGTTTTAAGAATTAAAATTTATTTAAGTATGTTAGCTTACAGTTAAAACATATGTGTTACCAATTAGATAGATGAATTTCATCACCTGGTGTGGGTGTGCACACGCATCCTACTTATTGGTGGTTTTGATTAGTTGACTGGATCTGTGTTTTAAGGATGGCTGTGGTTATACACCAGTAAATTATCATAGCAGTATTAAAGTTAAAAAAAAGTAAAATATGAAATAATTAGATATAGATAAAAATGCATATAAATGAATTTCTAACAAGAAAGGTGTACAAAAACAAGTATATACAAATGGATAAAAAGCAGTTGTAAAACAATTAATGAAAAAGTGTAAAAAGTTCATAAAACATAAATAAACATAACAAGGCATATATAAGAAACAACATTCTAAATAAAAATGTGTAATTATTATTTTAGCCATATTCATAATCTGTCTGAGCTCTTTACACCCAGGCAGATTTTATCAAACTCCACAGATGTTTCTTGTGCAAACAATTCATACATATGATAAAAGATGTTTTAAAAATTTTAAAAAACACAAGAAACATCTGTGGAGTTTTATAAAATCTGCCTGAGTGTAAAGGGCTCAGACAGATTATGAATATGGCTAAAATAATAATTACACTCACTCATGAAATAAGGACAATCAATTAAAATATGATGAATAGCGAGTCCAGCATTACAAAACTCACACACTGGTACGCTATCACCACCCAGAGTGGGTGAGAAAACTATGGCCTATGTGGATATGAGCGAGTAGAACTTCCTCTGTTCGAACCCTGTGCAGACTAGAATGCCACAATTTAATTGCAAGCTTAACATGGTAGAGTTTATTATTAGTCTCTCTATGACATGATGACTGCCATTGGGATAGAAGTTTGTGTCTGTTAATCTGCCAGAAGTCAGTGTAATGGCAGATGGCTGAGAAATAAGATGCCATATATCTGCAGCCTTTGTTTTCCTTTATACCAACGTGACTTGAAATTCAACAGAAGCATGCATCTAAATGTAGCATCCAATACTGAAAGAGCATGTGCTGAATTTGAGACAACAATGGATGTTTTTGTAGTTCTAGACTTTTTATTGCCTGAAGATAACTTTGTGAGTCTAAATATATTATGCACCTTTGGCAGTGATTCAGTCTGATGTACTTTAGTGCAAGCTCTATTGCACATAGCTCAGCTGCAAAGTTAGTACACTCTAGTGGGATTTGTGTAGATATGATAGTCTGGAAAGATGTCAGAAGATCCCACTGGGTGCTCTGATTTTGAACCATCCGTGTAGATAGCACAAAATCAGAATATTCAATTCTGTGAGATTCAAAGAGCTGAAGGTAGGCAAAAGGAGGGATGGAACATTTCAGTAGCTTGCTGAAAGTTACATGCAGCTATGTATGACTGCCAGGGTGGAACTGTTTTAGCAGTGTCTAGGCTACGCTGTCTAGAGCTTGTAGGAGAGCTTCATTAGCAAACCAAAGAGTTTTGTGAGTACTGCAGAATGTTGTACAAATTCTCCCATCATGGAGATTAAATAGTTGGTCACATGGGATGGCGTAGTAGGGATTTTATTTTCATTGCTTATAACAAAGACAGCTGCTGATGTTGAAGCAACAAATGTGGTTTATTTGCCTTGACGTACAGACTAGGAATAGGTGATGTGCGAAATGCTCCGGTTGATATTCTGATGATTTGATGATGAATAGGGTCTATCCAATGCAATGCACTGTTCTGGGCAGAAGACTTGGGACCCATAATCAAGTTTTGAACTTATCAATGGCTTTCACAAACCAAACAAGGAACATCTGTCAGCACCCAAGAAAGTGGAAGATATGGTGTGTAGAATGTGCATAGCTTAACGGCACATATGTGAGTCCCAAGAACCTGACTGATTGTCCTATTCCAAGTTCTGGGTCAGAATGGAGACCATGTTTATAGCAAAAATACTTCTGCTGTGAAAATCTGAAACCATTTGCAAGTGCTCATTTTGAGAGATGATCAAAGGCTTGCTGCAACTATCTGTCTATGACCCTCATATTACATGAATGGCAGAAGATATGGAGATCATCGACATAGAGGGCATTACTTAGTGTTGGAGGTAGTTGTTCTGTCACTGAGTTGACTTTTATTGCAAAAAGTGGAATACTTAAAACTGAACCTTGTGTGACTCCCTCCTTCTAGTTATGTGCTGGGAAGAAAGCACTCCCCACTCAGACTCGGAAGATTTGGTTAGATAAGAAGTTCTAGAAAAAAAAAAAAAACAGGGAGATTCCCTTTAAGATCCAAATTATTTAGGTCCTTCAGTATTTCAAATCTCTAAGCAGTGTTGTATGCTTTATCCATATTAAAGAAAACCAATATCAGATGCTTGCATTTTAAGAATGCATCTGTAATGGATGCCTCCACCTGGACTAGATGATCAGTAGTAGAATGATATTTTTAAACCAGATTATGTTCTGGGAAAAAAAAAAAGGTTGTTTCTCTCCAAAAACCATAAAAGATAAGAGTTAACTATTTTTTCCAGAATCTTGCAAGCTGGTCAGAGCAATTAGACAGTAGTTATCTGGGAATTTTGGATCCTTCCCTGGCTTAGGAAAGGCAATTATAATTACCTTTTGCCAGGTATGGTATCCAGAAATATACTCTCACAGAAGATTCTGTTGTAAAAAAGCAACAGTTGATCCATGGATGATGTTGAGAGATGTTTTACCATCTCATTGCGGATATTGTCCAGAAGAGTTTGATGGAGCTTAAGCAAAGCAACTTACATTTCTTCTTTAGTGAACAGCCAAATGTATTCTTCTCTTTCAGTGCCATTTGAAGAAAACAGGATTTCTTGTTTAGGTGCTTTGCTTTTTTTTTTTTTTGGCAAGAAATTTGGGAGGATAAGAAGATGCTGCTGATATTTTAGCAAAAATTGTGCTGGCAATTATTTTTTGGCTAGGCAAAAACCTATTCCATATGCAAGTACTGATAGGGGTTCAGAACCTTTTGTGAGTGGGAAACAAAAAAAAATTCAGCTCTTGATGGAATAATCAAAGTACTGGAAGATTCCCTAAAATAAATAAATTGTACAGCATTTAAGAAAGAAAATAAACTTACAGTTTTTAGTCTGCTTGTTTTGCTGAACAATCAGAATATCACTCGCTTTATTCAATCCTCTAATCAAGTAAGTGATGTTTCCATGGCCAAATTTATTCATCCGGATTATAGCATTATTTTGGAATGTAGTAATATACAAGAAGTCCTCGAAAACATCAATTTTGAATGGTTTTTCTTCTATAAGAAAAACACAATATTCAGTTATTATATAATATTATATAATCTATATGCATCAGATTTGCTGTAGACGGAAATGCTAATTTATATATTGAACTAGTCATCCCCCACAGATTTTGTAATTTAGATCAAAATAGATAGATACCATGTATTTTGTCAAGGAGAAATGGAAAAACTGAAATTGTTTTATCTAGCACATCAAGGTTCTTTGTTACATAACATAAGCCTGACACGCACACAGTTTGATGATTTAAAAAAAGACATGATAGCCAATTAGAAAAGAACTGTATTACACAAAATAATTAGATCAGTCGTTCTTAACCTGGGCAGTAGCCCCCCCCCCAAAAAAAAAACGAATATTCATTACCATTTACACAGAGAACTAGGTTGTTCAGAGTAACCTGTTAAGGATATATCAGAAATGTGCTTATTACCCTTCCTAATGGGGTGTATTCCAAGCTCGCCTCCACGTGGTGCACCCTGGGTAATGCTAATGAACGGGAGAGCGACTGCTGGCAGCCAGACCTATCTTAACGATCTCCTGGCTATAGACACATGAAATTACAGGCTATACAATCACCAAATGAGCCTTTTCAGGACCACAAGAAAAGAAAAATCCGGAAATTAGGTGCTAATTTCCAGATTTGCCAACCCAACATTGAAGGAATCAGCTTTGCTAAAAGTCAATATCTCTCAAAAATCCTTCTAGACAATGATATAGACATAGCTGTCATTCAAGAGATGCACACAGATAATGAACAACAATTGAAATCTAGGGGAAAAATTGCAGGGTACAATATAATACTAGGAGCTACACATCACCAAGCTCATGGCTGTGAAACTTACGTACGCAATAACATAGAGAATGCCCACTTAATATCAGCACATGTTAATCAGAATATACACACTATCATAGCCAAAATTGAAGTTCTTACAGTGGTTAACATCTATAAGCCTCCCCTGGTAGAATGGCCACCTGAAGTAATTCCCATATTTCCACATCCTACTATTTACATAGGAGATTTTAACAGCCATCACACCATGTGGAATTGCAATAATAATGATGGAAATGGTGAAGCACTAACAAACTGGGCTGAGCAAAACAATCTTAACATAATATTTGAAGCAAAGGACAAAGGAACCTTTAAGGCTGCAGCACGAAAGAGGGAATACAACCCAGACCTCTGTTTTGTTACACAAAATTTGCAAAATCAGCCGATAAACACAACAACACAAGTCCTTGAAGATTTTCCACACAGCCAACATCGCCCAGTTGGTAGAAAAAGGAATACAAATACCAATAATACGGTCTACCCCACGACCAAGATGGAATTTCAGAAAAGTGAACTGGCAGGAGTTTTCACAAGAACAGGATAAAATAGTAAGATGGATACCTCCTGTGAGTGAAAACTACAACAGATTTATTGGAGCAGTCATATCAACAGCGAAGAAGTATATTCCAAGGGGGTTTCCGAAAGGAATACGTATCTGGCTGGAATAAAGACTGTGAAGGTGAAGAGCTATACCAAGTCTACTTAGAATCTGGTGACTGTGACATAGCTGATGAATTACTCCAGAAGCTTGATAACAAGCACAGAGAAAAATGGATAAAACTACAGAGGACTTAGACTTTAAAAAATCAAGTAGAAAAGCATGGAGTCTATTAAAGAAGTTAGGTGGAAGTAACCCAATCACTCATAAAGATCCTTTGGTGACTCCAGATCAAATTGCCTGTCGAATAACTTCGCTGTCTAGAGCTCCTCGAGATCATCAACACACACACACACACACACACACACACACACACACACACACACACACACACACACACACACACACACGGGAAGTTAAACGAACACTCAGAAACTTGCGACAAAGTGCAGATGGCAATTCCCAATTTTCAAGAGAATTCACCACAGATGGAATAACTGAGGCCTTAAAGGAGGTGAAAACCAGCAAAGCATCACGCTTTGATGGTGTTCACCTGGAATTCTTGGTAAACTGTGGAAAAAATGCTCGTCAATGGTTAACAAAATTTTTTTCTCACATTTTAAGGACTGGAAACCTTCCAACAGCCTTTAAGAGAACCAAAATAATAGCCATATTAAAACCCAACAAGTCCAAGATCAAGTAGAGAGCTATCGACAAATTGCGCTCCTCAGTTGCTGTTATAAGCTCCTCGAGAGACGACTCCTTGATCCCAGAATTTACTCCCAGAATTGGGCCAAAAATATCTGAAGTTATCCCTGTTGAGTAAGTGGGCTTTACGACTCAATGTAGTTGTACAGACCAAGTACTAAGCCTTTCTACCCATAATCGAAGCAGGCTTCCAGAAGAAATGTTTGAAAACCTCTGTTGTGTTTGTTGACCTTACTGCTGCATATGACACGATATGGAAAGAGGGGATGCTACACAACTGATACAAATCATACCATGCCAATCCATCATAAGACTTATGCTGATGACATAGTCCTTGCCAACCAACACAAGAGCATTGAAGTAACTGAAGATATTCTCACAAATAACCTTAGAACCATTGGGAAATACTTTCATAATGGAGATTAACACCAAACCTCAATAAGATCGAGGTTATCTTTTTTCACCTAAACGCCAAATTGGAAACTTCAGGTCAGCATTAACAACACAATGCTGCAGCACCAAGAGTTCCTTAAATATCTGAGTGTTACCCTGGATAGAACACTATCTTTCAAAAGACATCTGGAAAATCTCTCTTTAAAGATCAGAACCCGTAATAACATCATACAAAAACTGTGGTTCTACATGTGGTTCTTCTGCTATTCACTGCGATACTGCACGCTGGCCTTAATCTACTCTGCGGCAGAACATTGTTCACCAGTATGGCTAAACAGTCCTCATATCAAGAAAATCGACATGCAAATAAATGCAGCGATGAGGACAATAACAGGTTGTGTCAAATCCAGTCCCCTCTACTGGCTTCTAACTTTGAGCAATATTGCACCACCGAACCTGCACAGACAAAATGCTGTGGTAAAAGAATACAAAAAATTAAACAGCAATCCCCTGTTGCCAATACACGAAGACCTTCCATATAAATATATGAATCGCCTTAAATCCCGACGGCCTCTACTAACACTGGCTGAAGAACTAGCAAATAGCAATTTCAATGTTAATTCGAAATGGCTAGAAACTTGGAAAGAAAAATCACCACAGACTTAAACAAGTATATCCTTCCCAACCAAATCTGAAAGGGATTGAGCTTCCATGTCATCTATAGAAAAGCCTAAATAGGATACGCACAGGACATGGTATCTGCGCGGACAGCTTACACAAGCGGGGAAGATAACCTACACTCCAATGCGACTGTGGGACCATAAACCAAACCATCCGGGACATTGTGGAGGACTGCAGCATAAGAGCCTACCCTGATGATCCGAGAGACTTTTTTGAGGCAGATCCTTCAGCTCTTGATTGGCTATCTGAACTTGACTTAAAATTTTACACTTTTTTTTTTTACCTGATATTTGTATATGTGCATGAATTGTATCATTTTTATTGTCTGCACAAATACGTATTTATATATTCTGATATCATGTGTCTTTATTATGCCATACGCTAAATAAACCCTTCCTAATATTTCATTATTGGTAGATAATGAAACATTGCTATTCAGACCGATTCGAATATCACAATTATATAAGAAAGAATAGGAAAAGTACAGAACAATGTTATACAATACTGGACAACTTACTCCTCTTGGCATCTGCACATCCATAAACGACTTTCTACCACCTAGCATTTAGCCAATCTCTTATGAATGTTACAAGTTTATTTTGTATGCCCATTATTTTGAGTCAGTATAACAAAACATCAAATACTTTGGAAAATGAAAACGTTTCGTGGTATATCCATTCTCTTTAACCAACAAAGCTATTTTAAAATGTATTCTATTTTAAAATTTATTCTATTATATAATATGAATAAATTGCTGAAGTAAAACTAACCTTTAATGTTTTCACTGCTAGGCTAGAGTTATCTCAAGCATTTTGAAAAAAATGGCACCTAGTAAGCTCAAGTGTTCTTGTATGAGCTGTTATATTAAAAAAAAAACTTTGGCAAAATAACTTTAAACACATTTGAATTTTGTGGGAATATGGTGACATTATTATGAATTCAATTCATTTAAGCAATGAATTAACAATAAAAAATAAAAAGTTGGTCCTTGTTAGGGATCTAAATAGCAGAGTAGGAAATGATTGTCAGACATTTAAAAATAATTTGGGAAAATTTTGAGAAAAGAGCAAAGCTAATAATAATGGCAAATACCTGTTGGATTTCTACTCAGGACACAGACTGGTTATTGCAAACACAATATTCCAACATAAAAAATGTGCACAAATTCACATGGAGAGAAGAGTCAAGGAATAAGAAAAGTCTCATTAAATTGAGAAAACAGTAATGTTTTCTCACTGGTGCAGGATACTAGAATGTACAGTGGATTTGAAATTAGAAGTGATCACCATTTAGTCTTGAGCAGGATAAAAATTGAATTTCATATTGAAAAGAAGAACATGTAAGAAAGTTTTAAAGCAAATAAAAGTTGAGCAGCTCTCAGATGTGAACTATAGACTAAAATACACAAATATTATTCATGAAAAAATGAGTGTTTGAGAACAGCCAAACCTTGGAGAATCAGTGATAAATCCTGAAGAAAACACTGATTGATTCAGCCAGAGAGGCATGTGGTGAAGTTGTCTGCAAGGATAGAAAAATCAGAACTCCATGGTGGACACAGGAAGTTAAAGTGGAGTGAAGGAAAAGAAAAAAGTGTATCAAAAGTTCCTGGCAAATAAGTCAGCTTGTGCTCTTAAAGAATACAGAGACAAATGTAAGAAAGCTAAAAACTGTGTAAAACTAGCTAAACAAAAGTCACAGGAAGACTTTGGTAAGAACACAAAAAATAAATATCAAGAAGGTGGCAAAATATTCTGGAGATTGTTGAAGACGCTTAGGAATGGAGGAAAGAGATCTGCAAAAGGAGTTAGAGATGATAAAGGTGACATGAAAACGGGAGAAAAAGATATCCTTGAAGTATGGAGTAATTACTTTGAAAATCTGCTAAATGAAACAAGCAGTGATGACAGCACAGTGATTAAAAAAAAAAAAAAAAACACTCAACAGGCATTCAATCAGGAATACATATCCATACTTGAAGTAGAAAAATCCATCAAAAGCCTGAAATGTGGAAAAGCAGCCGGAGTAGATCATATTCGACAGGAAATGCTCAAGTATTGAGGTATAAAATCTTACAGTGGCTGCAATGCATAGTTCAGAAGGCCTGGACAGAGGGGTGAATTCCAGATTATTGGAGTAGAGCTCTCATAGTACCCATATATAAAAAGGGAAATAAAACTGAATGTGAGAATTACAGAGGTATTTCATTACTACGTGTTCCTGGTAATACATATGCAAGTATACTTGAGAAACCGTTAAGAAGGATTGTGGAAGAGAAGCTTGGTGAAGAACAAGCTGGATTCAGGCCAAATAGAGCCTGTCAGGATCAGATTTTCACTTTATGACAAACAGTTGAGAAATCATGGGAATATAACAAAGATCTGTATTTTTAGTTTTGTAGATCTGGAAAAAGCACACGACAAGGTGCCAAGAGAAAAGCTATTCAAAACACTACAGTTGTATGGTATTAATGGGGCATTATATCAAGCATTACTTAGTCTTTATTTGAGTTGTAAGTCAGCAATTAGAATCGAAGGAAGTACAGGAAGATGATTTAATTTTAAATCTGTGTCAGACAAGAATGTACATTATCCCTGTGGTATTCATTATCCACATGGATCACATTATGAAGGAAAGTGGTATTAAACCTAATATCAAAATTGGAGATTTTAACCTCATCTCTTTACTTTATGCAGATGATTTTATACTTCTAAATAAATTCCCCAACCCCGTGTGGTGGCCGGGATAAGAATAGCCCCACTGTAGCCCATGCATGTTGTACGAGGCGACTAAAATGGGTACCCAGGGAGGTTAATGGATGGCAATGCTATAGCCCAGTGGTCGGCAAACTGCGGATCGTGAGCAACATGCAGCTCTTTGGGTACGTTCATGTGGCTCTGAAGTAAAACTGAAAATGAAAATAAAACTACCATAGTTTCATTTATAAAATTTTTAAAGGATTTTATTCACATAATGGTGACTAATTAGGATTAGGTTTTAGGGTGCCTCGACATCTGAGGTCATTTGCAGAGCAACAAAGTGACTAATAAGTTAGCACATGGGCGCTATCTACTGGGCAAGGCAACGTTGGCCATGGCAAAATGTGAAAGCAGAGTAAGTGTTGCTTTGCTGTTTCTGCAACTTAGTATTCTCTTTTGGCTGGGTGCATCCAGAAACTGCATTAAGGTGATAAAGGCAACCTGACAATTATTATTATTATTATTATAAAGGCAATTATTTTAAATATATATATATATATATAAATAATATTGGTTTTAGTATATTTAGATACATCGATGTTCGCGATTTACCGCGCCGTGTTTTATTTCACGTGCAACTGTTACAATAAAATGTGTTACTGGTGAGATTTATGTTTATTATATTTTCGAATTATTGTCATTTATTATTTTGAATAATCACTTAGTTCCTTTTATTTTCTTTTTATATAATGTAGTTATATAACGGGGTAAGGGATAATTTTATTTACAGGGAATTATTCCAGAGTAAAGATATGTGCAATACATCTCTATTACAGAGACCTAGCCTCTTCTTTACCAAGACTGCACTGCGTGGTGAAGAGTCACATCCTTCCAGAGGTGCCCTCGTTTTCACAGAACAGTCGGAACTAGATTGGAAAGAAGAAAAATATTCCAGAGGAAAGCAATGGAAAACCACCTCTGTACCTTGCCAAGAACATTCCATGAACATGCCAAAAATGAGAAAGTACGATATAGTGCTGGATGGTAAGCCCCCAGGGCCTGAAGGCATCCAACATGCAACAGGGGAAGAACAGAGGGCTTCCACAAGTAGAACTAGTTTTTATGATGTGACCAGGGGTCAAACCTGGAAGGAAGCTTGGTCACAGATGTTGCTGGTTGGAAAAGGGAGGCTCCCTGTTTCACAAAAAACCACAAGATTGGAACGTGGAATGTTAGAAATATGAACCAAGGTAAGCTGGAAATAATAAAGATGGAAATGGAGCACAAGAAGCTGGATATATTGGGAATAAGTGAACTTAGATGGACAGGAATGGGCCATTTTCAGTCAGGGGACTATATGTTGTATTACTCAGGACGTGAGACAAGTAGAAAATATGGAGTATCTTTCTTACACAGGAAAAAGATGGCTAGGTATGTATTCGGTTAAATTCAGTGAGTGATAGAATCATTTCTCTCAGAGTGAGTGGACATCCAATGAATATGACCATCGTTCAGGTTTATGCACCTACTACAGAGGCATCAGAAGAAGACATTGAAAAATTTTATGGCACCAAAGCGAGATTTATGGCTACTTATTGGAGATTGGAATGCAAAAGTGGGAGAGACTGAGGAACAAGGAATAACAGGTCGTTTTGTTTTAGGTATTCGTAACACTGCAGGGAAGAGACTATTTGAGTTTTGTACAGAGAATTCTTTGTTTGTTGCTAACACCTGCTTTAAACAGCACAAAAGAAGATTGTGCACATGGATATCTGGACAACACAGAAATCAAATTGACTATATACTTGGACAAAGAAGATGGAGAAGTGGAATTCAGTCTGTCAGACTTTTCCAGGTGCAGACTGTGGAACAGCCCATCAGTTATTAGTGGCTACGATACATGTGAAACTACGGAAACTGAAAACAACACAAATGTCTATCAGATATGATCTTGGAAACATACCAGCTGAATGCAATATTAGTATACAGAACAGATTCAACACACTCAATTTGTGTGAAAGAGAACCAGATGAACTATGGGAAGAGATTAAAGATATAATTAAAACAGAAGCAAAGAAGAATTTTCCAACAGTTTGTAAGAAGAAGAAGAAGTCCAAATGGCTGTCAGAAGATGCCATCAAAACTGCTCAGGAAAGGAGGAAAATGAAGGCCACAGGAAATTTGTAGGAAGTATGGCATTTGAATGCAGAGTTTCAACGACAGCCAGAGGAGATAAGGAAAAATACTTTAACCAGGAATGCCAACAAATAGAAGACCAAAACAAGAAAGGAAAAACAAGAGATCTTTTCAAAAAGATCAGAGAACTAACAGGGAAGTTTAGTGCCAAGGTGACAATATTGAAAAGTAAACAAAAAGGATATCTTACAGAAGCTGCAGACATCAAAGAAAGATGGAAAGAGTATATAGACGCCCTTTATAGAAAAGACTCCAAAATTACTGAGAAATTTGAAGAACAGGATTATACACAGGAGCCAGTACCACTGGGGAGTGAAGTGATGTGGGCACTGCAACAGCTATCCAGTAAGAAAGCACCAGGAGGAGATGGAATACTCATTGAGCTGCTCAAAGCCCTGGGAGAAGAGGCAGTAAAAATTTTAACAGCTCTACATCAGTGAATTTGGATCACAACTACATGGCTTGGGGCAGGATTTCTCAAACTTTTTCTATGACGGAATATTTCACAAATCTGGAAATTTTTACGGAACACCTTGGTAATTTTATAATGTATTGATTAATAATTAATTGGTAATTTAGCTGATTTTTTAATTAATTAATAATTCATAATTAATTATTAATGAATAATTAAATAAACATCGATTAAAGTTTAATTTAATTGATGTTTTTTTATAATAAACCATCATTAAATTAATTTGTGTTGATTTTCATTGACATATCCAATTCTGATCACCAAATATATTTATAATATTATTATAAGTACTTACAAGTGAAATGCAAACTTTTTCTCCTTGCGTGCTGGTAGTTTTCCCCTCCTTTTATACATCCTGGAGATCTTTGTAGACTTGAGGTGGATGACTCACTATCTGTTCCGTCACAAACACCTTCAATAAGAGATTTCTTAATAACAATATTAAACAAAGTGGCTTGTCTCTTATTCATATTAGAATTTAAATCTGTATTCCTATTAGTTTTAAAAAAATCACGGCACTTCAGTTTCAGAAATAGTACTTACACACTGCAATATGAACTTGTGAAGAAAGTATTCAGTATTACTAGATTTGAGAACTGGATACAGACTACCTCGCTCTTCAATTTCAGTGAAAAAATTTTCTTTATACTTCCTTGCTGATTGGTCACTAACATTTGCAACACAGATGTTATTTCGTCGCCCATTGTTGTAATCAGTTTGCAGGCAATTTTTATGATCGGTCATAAACGGCGGTATTCTCTTTCCTGATTGTTGAAAGATTTCAATGTGTGAAAATTAACAATAATTCTTGAATATTTCCATGTTTAAAAATACGCCGCTTGGTCACTGACATTTGCTACACAGATGTCATTTCCTTCAGTTTTGAGAACAGAGGATATGCCATCAGTTGTTATAATCCACTTGCAGGCAATTTTTATGACCCTTCATAAACAGTGGTATTCCCTTTTCCAAATGCTGAAAGTTTTAGATGTATGAAAATTAACAATACAAAGATGTTATTAGGCATTCTGGGTCTGAGCTTTTCGATTTATTCACGAATATTATTCTCCTCAGAATATTTCTCCTATAAAATATTTATTCATGAAAAATGCTTAGAAAACTAAAATGACAAATTCCAGAACTTCTCGTGGAACACCTATTCACCTTCCGCAGAACACAGTTTGAGAAACCCTGGCCTAGGGAATGGAAAAAATCAGTTTACATACCTTTATTGAAGAAAGGCGATGCAAGAGAGTGCAGAAATTACAGAACTATAGCACTGATTTCTCATGCAAGTAAAGTCTTACTTAAGATTATTCAGAAAAGACTGGAACCATTCATGAAGAGAGAAATGCTAGATGAACAGGCAGGATTTCGAAAAGGCAGAGGAACAAGAGATCAAATCGCCAATGTGAGATGATAGATGGATAATAGAAAAAGCACAGGAATATCACAAGAATGTCTACCTTTGTTTCCTTGACTATAGCAAGGCTTTTGACTCTGTAGATCATGTGAAACTATGGAATGTGTTAAGAACAATGGGAGTCCCAGAGCATTTCATTATCCTTCTGACGAATCTTTATTATGAACAAGAAGCTACTGTCTGAACAGATCTTGGGGAAACTGAGTATTTTACAATAGGTAAAAGGGTGCGACAAGGATGTATTTTATCTCTGTACCTGTTTAACTTGTACAGTGAATACATTTTAAGAATGGCAGGGCTGGAGGAGTCTCCAGTTGGAATTAAAATTGGTGGAAAAAATATTAATAATTTGAGGTATGCAGATGATACCACCTTGCTAGCAGAATGCAAAGAAGATTTGAAGGAATTTATTATGAAAGTTAAAGAAGAAAGTGGTAAATATGGTCTTAAACTTAACCTCAAAAAAAAAAAAAAAAAAAAAAAAGTCAAAAGTTATGGCAACATGTGAACTTAATGATTTTGAAGTAGATGGGGAGAAAATGGAAGCAGTTAACAATTTTGTGTTCCTTGGATCCTGAATTGATAAAGATGGTTATTGTACCGAAGAAGTTAGAAGAAGATTATTACTCAGAAAACACGCAATGACAAATTTAAGCAAGATCTTTAAAGATAAAGATATTAGCCTCACAACAAAAATCAGAATCGTGAAAGCAATGGTATTCCTTGTGGTGCTGTATGGATGTGAAAGTTGGACTCTGAGATGCATATGGGTTTGGAGATGCTTACTAATGTTATGTCTCCATATCGTGTCTCTTTTACTTTTATCTTTTTTTTTATATTCTATGCTTTATTTATCTCACATGCATATCAGTTATTTCATTGCCGACAAATTTATATTTTTTTGAATGACTGCGCCAGCCGGCAACTAAATTCTGATAATATCAGAACTCATGAACTTTGATATAAAAGAATACATTTAATGAAGCACTAGTATAGATACACTTTAAATAATAAATTCAATGCTAAGTTACCTTCTTTGAATTAAACTGAGAGTCTGAACTCCCCACGTTTAAGATATCCAAAATTACAATCTCTATGCTTAAGTAATGCAAATCCCATATCTCTGTCATATTATTAAACTCAGACTCAACTTATCCTTACAGGGTTACTCAATGCTCACTTTCTAAGCACAATTAGACATAAACTTTATACATGGCATATCAAACTCATTCTAACTTATATTTTAACATGGAAAACAAATTCTAATTCTGTAAAATCTCTATCCCCCACAATTTAAGTGAAATTCAGGCTAATATCTAACACTACAGCAAATAGTTTCTTCCTGACAAACAGTTCAAAGATCAGGTTCCCTTCTCGGCACAAGCTTGGAATGGCACCAGCTTACTTGACACAGACAATTAGTCCAAATAGTCATTAAGGCACTATGGGTAAGTTAATGTGTGGAGCTCCTCAAATCCTTGGCTCCTATTCCTTTTTATGTGTACAACTCTACAATATGTATGAAAAGGTTGTACATTACCATCTTGTCTTTGTTCTTGGGGTTTCCGTGACTTCCCCCATGCTTTCACTTCCGATATGGCAAGACTTCCGTATTTCTTAGCCACGTGTTTCTATGGCCTCTGCGACTTACTTACACCTTCTTCGAAGGTTGCCCTTCGCTGACTATACATTGGCATGGTTCACCAACAGCTCTTTACTGAAATTCTGACTTCATTCCTTAGGTGGCTTTATACAACTCGGTATAACAGCAATCAGGAGATTGTTGCTGGGCACCGGCGACAAGCTTCCTCAGCTATCCAGGATTTGGATGGGAATAGGAACAGAAAACAAGAAAGCGTGCGAGTCTCATGCGGCGCCTTATAACTACCTTCCGAGCGCCCTCTCTTGTTGAATACGTCATATACTTAGCTACGGCCGATTGGTCACCCTAACTCTGAACTATTCTAACATGGTTCTAAAACATAGATCTCTTAAGCACATTAAATACCAACAATTCTGGTCCTGAAATAGAGTTTTCCTTTGCTTATTTTTCGAGAACAATATTAGTTTTAAACACAGATTTCCTTAGCTTATTGAGTTTTAATAATCTCAGTCAAGTTGATATACCTTTGAGTGAATATATATACAATACTCCCTTAGCCCTGTCCTTGGAAGTATAAGCATGTCCTTATCCCTAGGTTTTCATTGTCTCTGTGTTGGGTCGGAAACAAAGTGGCTTACGAAAAGTGAGTCGGCCCTTTTTCCGACACAACACTAAGAATACCATGGACTGCAAAGCAAACCAATAAATCAGTGATAGACAGAATAAAGCCAGATTGCTCCCTTGAAGCCATGATCATCAAGCAAAAATTGTCATACGTCGGACATATTATGCGAGCAAATGACAGCCTGGAGAAGATGATGATGCTTGCTAAAGTTGATGGAAGCAGGAGAAGAGGAAGAACAAGAATGAGATGGGTGGATGGAATTAACACATTCGCTGCCAACTACGAGTATACTCATAGTTGGTAAACCAGCTACGAGTATACTCATATGACGCTTACCGCCGGCAACGAGATTACCATACTGACCTTGAAGAAGTGAAAATGCTTGGCTTGTGGAGCTAGCATCAAAACTGTGTATTCTCATAGATGGTATATGCTCTGCACAAGCCAAATACGAGTATACTCGTATGACGCTTTCTGCCGGCAACAAGATTACCGTACTCACCTTGAAGAAGTGAAATTGCTCGATGTATGGGAACAGACTATGCCGAAGTAGCGTGGCAGCGAATGTGTTAAAGAAGCAACTGGAGTGCACTTGGAGGTTCTGAAAGACATGGTCAGGGACAGGTCAGAATGAAGAGTGATGTTTGTGGAGTCGTCAGGAGTTGGAAACAACTCGATGGATCATAAAAACAACAATTTATATAACGTGTTAAATAAAATATATTGTTTAGAGTGCTTTTCAATATGGCTACAAAGAAAAACAACAGATGAGCATGTGCCTTTAAAACTGAATGGACTAAATCTTTCGCGTTTATCTCGAACTCAGATGGCCTTCCAACCTGTGTTATTTGCCAAGAAAAACTGGTGCATAACAAAAAAAGTCAAATTTGGAGAGATACTTCACGATAAAACATGCCACATTTGCCAGAAAATATCCTGTCGGTGATACCAAAAAGAGAACAGTTGAAGAACTTCAGAAAAATGGTGAAAAATCAAGTTCTGTATTTAATTATTGGAGAGAGTCTGCCAATGATGTTAATATTGTAAGTTTGGTAGTGAGTCAGGAGATCGCTAAAAGAGGAAAACCAAGATGGTGAATACATAAAATTTTTTTTGTTAATGCATCTGAAGAACTTTTTCGGGATTTCAAAAACAAAACAGAGATTTTAAATAAAATTAAAACTTGTTTTAATTTTATTTAAAACCAACAACCTTTAAAGAGATTGTAAATGTCCTCAAATGTGACCATCCAACAAGTCGAAGACATTAAATTAGCTCCATCTTTATCAATTGCAGTAGATGAGTCTTGCGACATCAAGGACACAGCCCAAGTTTCCCTTTTTGTGTGGTATGTATCATCTGAGGGTCCAAGAGAAGAAATTCTGGGATTATTGCTACTCAAGGGCAAAACGCGTGGAGAGCATGCGTTTTGCCCTTGAGTGCATGGAAAAAAAATCATATCCCACTCAATAAAATTGTGTCAATTGCAACCAATGGTGCAAAAAGTATGACGGGAGCGAAAAGGATTTTGTTTCAATTTTAAAAGGAAAAATTATCATGAAGCGATTACTTTCCATTGTATACTCCACCAGAAAGCACTTTGTGCACAAACATTTACAGAAGAAATTGGTAAAATTATGGAATTGGTAATTAAGATTACCAATGCCATTATAGCAAGGGGACTTAACCATTGACAATTTAAAGAGTTGCTAAGTGAAATGGAGAGTGAGTATTCAGATCTTCTCCAGTACAAAAGGGTTCAATGGCTTTCCAAAGGCGACATGTTAAAGTGTTTTGCATCTTGCATAAATGAAATCAAACTATTCCTCGACAACAAGGATGTTCAATATCCAGAGTTAACGGAAGATCAGTGGTTGCAAAAATTGTACTTTATACACAACTTTATATCACAACTGAATCAGCTCAATCGTAAATTACAAGGCAAGGGAAATACTACTTTTTCAATGCTAGAGGAAGTTGTTGGATTCTGAATGAAGAGAAAATAAAATTATTAACACTCCCTTCAGAATCCAACATAATCCACCATGGCAAAGGCTACAATTGTAAATATTATTTAATGTAAATCTCTTGTTATAAACTATTATTCATATAATTACCTTTGAGTTTTTTTATTTAATTAATTAATCTAGGATATATATTAATAATGGAAAGGACTCTGTATAAAAATAACGTTCAGATTATTTTATTTATTCCTATATTAATAGTAGGAGAAATTGTGTTCATCATGTTTAATTATATATTATTTGAATTGAAAAATATCCCTTTATTTAGTTTCTGAATATAAAGGTAAAATGTTATGTAATGCTTATGCTTATGTACTGCTCTAATTGTTGTCATGGAGATGGAGTTAAAAATAGAAAGCACAAGCGTAGTGGTGCGTGAGTTATGGATGTGAGATGGAATCGATATGAGCTAGACAGTGAGAACAAGTTTTGGTGGGAAAACGGAGTGAAAATATATAAACGGAAAGCGAGAGTAAACAAGAAGAGCGAGTCAGGAGTTGGTCTAAGCAGTTGGTCGGCAGTCAGTCAGCACTAGAACTAGGGACTGGGTACAATTGGAGCACTCAGCACAGTAACGGCACTGAGAACAGTACAATAGAGATGAGGAAATAATTTATTAGCAGCACGGAGTTAAGTAAGAGGCTGTACTACAAAGAATTAAGTGCTGTAATCAGATTACGAAGGATCAAAATGTAAATTGACAACTCAGAATATTGATATGGAATTCTGAAGTTAATGTTGTATTCCAGTGCTTTCAAGGAAGATGAGTGGAAAGCTGATTCTATTGAAAAGTAGTATCTGAGGAATAAGTGAATTTTCTAGTACAAGTGTATCTGCATATGTGATGTGCTGAAAGTAAAGATTAAGATAGTTTCAAGAAGATTACTTTTGAAATGTTAGCTCCAGTGTGATAATTAACTAAAGTTTTAAGTGTGCTTCAGTGAATAATTTGTGCAAAGATTTATTCTGGTAAGAACAGTTATAGCATTTTAGAGTGAAGTTATAAGAATTATCTCCTTCTGTTAAACCCTAACATTAACTGTGGTGTTTATGCTGAAATTAGCCGAAGCTAGAAGATTAATAGTCTTCCCCCCCCCCTTAAAGTGATAGCTATCTTTTGACTGAGCTATGTGATTTCTGACTAAGGGATAGATAAAGAATACAATTGTTAAAATATTTGCTGTGAATTTCAGTGATAAAGAAATTGAGAACTATTTTTTGCTTATTAGGGAGAAATTCGATTTTGAAGCTCAGTGTTTAATACCAAAAGTTAAGTGAATGTTATGTGTAGTTGAACTGAGTTAATTTTGCATTATCTTGCATCCAAAGTATGCTTATGTATATTTTATATAACCTTGCATTAAATGTTTTGTTTTATTGATTTCAATTTGTTGTTAACCTGATTCTTTTCCACTGCACCGTTCATAAAATTATCAGACCTAGCGGGAACCTCAAATGTTAATGTAACATTCTGCCTATATATAAACATTAGACTGCTAAAGTTAATTAATATTTGATTAACTATTTTACAGACTAATCTGAATATAGGGTGGCGCAGTATAATAGAAATTTCCCTATATTTGAATTAGTAATCAACATACAATTAATTAACTTTAATAAGAACAACGTTAAAGCAAGATGGCGGATCAAAAGACAGGAAGGACAATCCAACAAAGTTATTTCGTTTGAAAAGAAATTGATTCTGTTTGCTGAAGATTTAGAGAGGGGAACTTTAGTTCATTTCCCAAACTCGTCTCAATATTGCCGAGAAAACAATGCCCTCATTAACAAAGATTATTTCAAGACAGCAGTTTTAAACATGAGAGAATCTTTTCTTCAAAGGTTTCAGGAATTCAGAAATAATAAAGCGACTCTAGCTTTTATCACAAATCCTCTTAATGCCAATGTGAAGGAATTAAATTTTTCTCCATTTGATATTGACATGGCTAATTTTGATATACAATTGCTGGACTTGACAAGCAAAGACTTATGGAGCTCCAAATTTGTACATCTTGGTACCGAAATAGAAGAACTGGAAAAAGAAAAATGCAGTCTGATTTCACAGCACAAGCAGACTGCTATAAAAGAACTACAGAAGGCAGACTCAATGATTTTCAATACTTAGAATAGTCTTCCGGACTCATATCATGAGTTGAAAAAATTTGCGTTCGGTGTTCTCAGTATCTTCGGGTCTACATATTTATGTGAGCAATCGTTTTCTAACATGAATTTCATTAAATGTAAATTGACTAAATTACTGATGCCAACTTGGAATCGTGCCTTAAATTAAATATGACTAGTTACAAACCCGACATACAGAAACTTTCTAAGGAAATGCAAGCTAATTGCTCACACTGATTAAAACCAATGAGAGCAATTTTTTCTGTGATTTTTTCTTCATTTTATAAAGATATAATATTATAACTTGTTATATATTACTATAAATTTACTATAATATTACTTTAAAATTTCCTTATTTGTAAAAATATATTTATGGCTCTCGAATAATTTTTAAACTGTTGGGAGGGATGGGTTTGGCTCTTCCGTCTCAAAAGTTTGCCGACCCCTGTTCTAGCCAATGAAGTTTGCCAGCAAATGTTGGTCGATTGGTAGTCTCCGCTACTAATGACTCATGCAAGTTAAGCAAGTCTGAGCACGGTTAGTAGTTGGAAGGTGAACAATCATTCGATGCTGCTGGCACTCTGCTGAGGACTGGCCATTCTCACAGGGTTAACCTCAGCCTGTAAACTGACGTATGTCAGACCTCTATACCCTCAAGGACATGTGGGGATATGACAAATAAATTCCCCAGTACAAGTCTGCAAGATTCCTGACTAAATTGATTAACTGTTGTAATAAATTTGGTATGAAAATCAGCAGAAACACTGAAAATATCAACTGCGTTATGAATGGAGAACCTATAGAACAAGTAAAACATTTCAGTTACTTAGGCACAATTTTTAGTGAAGATGGTAAATTAAATATGGAAATAGACAACAGAATCAACAAAGCTGGTATGGTTGGAAGTCAACTGAATAAATTTATATGGAATAAGAGAGAAATTAATCAAAACACTAAGTTAGCTGTATACAAGACAGTGCTCAAGCCAATTTTAACTTATGGATCTGAGAGCTGGGTTAGAAGTAAAACACCTGACAAAAGACTAGAGACTGCAGATATGAGAATTCTGAGAAAGATTAGGGGCATGAACAGATGGCATTAATGGCAATATCATATTAAAATTGAGGATATTAGGAAAGAACTTGATATTGTTAGCATTCGGGAATGTGTTAGCAGATCTAATCGTATGTGGTATGGCCACTTAAACAGAATGGGAGAGAAAAGATTAGCAAAACAAGTGTTCTCTGCCAGGTTGGAGGAAAAACGACCCAGAGGAAGACCAAGATACAGTAAAAAGAGCCTTAGAAGATAGAAATATAAGATCTGATAATGTTACAGGTAACAGATTGGTCTGGATGAAAATTGTAGATAGGAAGTTAGTAATGATATAAGTTTTTCATGTAGTACTGTCATATCTTGTATACCCCTACAGGGTGCATGTCAGGAATTTGATGATGATTCATTTAAGCTCAAGTACTTTCTAGATCTATTATCTGGAAGGCTTACGCACATAACAGAAGAAGAAATCTTCCGGTTTATATGTCACATGATCTGTCTTCCCAGGGATAGTAAAAACAGTGGGAAGTGTGTATGCTGACTATAAGTCATTAAAATTTGAACAATAAATAATGATGCTCCATTGTGCAATAGAGCTTAAGTATTGGCTATTATGAGAGCAGTTAACAGGTCAGACATAATGAGTAGATGCATTGAAAGTTTGCATGAGGTCTTGAAGGGATAGAGAAAATTATTTTTTTCACCTACTGCACATAACAGTTCTAAATTCTCAGATACCGTACAAAGTAAAAACAGGGAAAAGCTAGCAGATTTTTAGTTGACTCATAAAGGAAAATTTTCAAATTACCATGCCAATATTCCGTCTAATCACATGTGTTCAAATGATTTTATTGCAATAAGCTTTAATATCTTTAACTAACCTGTCTATTTTTTCCTCTAGTTCTCCCTTATCAACCATAGAGATAATATATATATCCAACAAGAAGAGTATTTAATACTCTTCTATTATCTGCATTCACTAAAGTTATTCTTTAATGGTCATTTTTCCTTTTAGTTACTGCAAAGTAATAAAATTTTCTCAAATTTCCCTTGGCCTCTTCAGTCTCTGTTATACTACTCCTGACCCTCTTTATCAGTCTTCTCACAATATCAAATTCATAATTTCATAATTCTTTTCCCTGGAAAAGAATTTGGTCGCCGGAGAACATGGCAGGAAATTTGAGCTGTGCTGAAAAAAGTGCTTTTTTAATCAGTGAATAATGCGACTTCTGTCGAGATTTGTGCTACGTTGTTTTTCTGTAATACAAGTGTCCTTCAGTGGTTGTTTTTGGAGTTAGTTGGTTGTTGTTGCTATATTGTGCATTTTTGGTTAACAAGAAGATAAGGTCAAAACCGATTGCATAGCAGTGGAAAAGAAAACGAAGATAACATAAGTTTTCATTATTTAGATATTTAGTATACTTATAGTTATACTCACTTATACTTATTTAGCATTTAGTTGTAATAGTTCCTGAACACTATTTTGAATAATGATGGCAGCGGCAGCTAAAATTGCAAATGGCGTATCACCAAGTCTTCCCCCATTTAAGGACTCCATTTTGCGTGATATAATACTGGATTTTGTAGCATGAAGGACTTGTGGAATGTATGTGTCCTAGAGGTTGTATGTGTGGCAGGTGAGAGAAGGGGAAATATGTATATGTGCAAAATGTAGGCAAGGGGAGGAACTTGGTGAGTTAGAGACAACTATAACTGACTTTGTCGGAACTATAACTGACCTCGTTGAATCAGAGGCGGGAGATTCTCCACGTAGAGAGATGAGTGGCATGATAGAGGGCAAGAAAAATATGAATGAAATAATGAGAGTGGGGAGTATGGAAAGGTTGAAGGATTGTGAAGTTTTTGGAGATGGGCTCAACTGGGAGGATGAATGGCAAATAAGAGTGACTGACTTACAGAGAGAGAGAGAGAAAGAGATGAGCTGAAAGAGCAGGTGGAATGTCTAGGGAATGAGATGAGAAGTGTGAAAGATGAGATTAGGAGAATGGAAGAGACAAATGCAAGGCGAATCAGAGTAGAAATGAGAGAGTTATGGAAATGATAGAAGAGTAGAGAATAAGAACAGTAGAAGAGATGGAATGAGAGAGAGTTATGGGAATGATAGAAGAGGAGAGAATAGAAACAGTAGAAGAGAGGGAATGAGAGAGAATTATGAGAATGGTAGAAGAGGAAAGAATAGGAATGATAGAAGAGAGGGAATCAGATAGAGTTATGGGAATGATAGAAGAGGAGAGAATAGGAACAGTAGAGGAGAGGGAATGAGAGACAGTTATGTGAATGATAGAAGAGGAAAGAATAGGAACAGTGGAAGAGAGAGAATGAGAGAGTTATGGGAATGATAGAAGAGGAGAGAATGAAAACAGTAGAAGAGAGGGAATGAGAAGAATGCGAGGGAGCACCGGAGCCAGGGATAGAGTGATGTCAGGAAGGCAGGTAAGTAGGGGAACACAGAGAGAAAGTGTTAGAAGAGAGAGAGAGAGAGAGAGAGAGAGAGAGAGAGAGAGAGAGTGAGAGATGCATGGGAGCAATCGAGGAACAGGATGGTGAGAGGTGTGATGTATGATGACGCAATGATCCGTGGTGTGCAAGATAGGATGCATGAGGAGTGTTTGCCTGGAGGAACGAAAGAAAGTGTGGCTATGGCAATTAAGAGGGATGAAAGGGTGGATGAGATGATTGTGATGGTTGGAACAAATGACTTGAGAGGTAATGTAAATTAGGCAGCAAGAGCTATGAGATTCTTGCTTGAGGTTGTACGAAAATAGACACAGAGAGGAAAGATAGTGTGCATGTTGCCTAGGTATGATAGTGACGAGCTGAGCAGAAGAGCAGTAATATAGAATAACATAATAGCTAGAATGTGTCAGAAGAGAGGATTGGAACATGTGGATGCTTGGAGGGCATTTGAGGATAGAAAGGAATTGTATGTGAGAGACTACTTGCATTTGAATGAGGAAGGACACAGGCATCTGAAGAGATTGCTGTTCTCAATGAGTCAGTGTGTCAATGCCGAGAAACTAGAATGCCCAGGGTGGATGGTAGTAGGGGTGGCCTCTTGCGGGAATGGATATTTGGGAGAAGGGAGACAACATCAGGTAAGTGCAGTGGAGTCTAGAGGGGATAATGCTGGGTATAGAAACAGTGGCATTTTTATGCTTTATACTAATGCCAGGAGTACCTGGAATAAAGGAGAGGAATTGGTGGCGGTGATAGCATCAGCCTGGCCAAAGTTCATTGGGATCACTGAGACGTGGTTGACAGATGAGGATATAATAACAGGAACAGAAGTAGCAGGGTGCAGCATTTGTTGGCAGGATAACAAGAGAAAGCGCAGTGGTGGAGTAATGCTTATGACAAGTGACAACTTATGTACTCTAAGAGTGGAGGCTTTGGAAGGCAGTGACACTAATGATTTTGAAAGCATATGGTGGTAGAAGTGGGCAGGCAGGATATTTAGTGGGGGTGTTGCTACAAACGAAGCAGAACAGAGGGTGGGGACCAGGAGATGTTTAGACAGTTGAGCTTGGCAAGTGCAAGACGAATGATTGTTATGGGAGATTTTAACTACAGCAGCATAAATTGGGGAGAGTGTTACACCTGATATCTTGAGAATATATTATTCTCAGTTATCATGGTGTAACATGAAAAATAAGTAACAAAAAAAAAAAAAAAACCCTGCATAAAAAGGATAATTTAATTAATAAAATATTCTTGCATCCAGTATAAATTGAGTAAAATGTAAAGGTCTATTGTTTAGTTAAGATAACAAAAGAAAGGAATATATTAAGATGTATTATGATTAAACAAGGAATTTGTATTAAATAAGTAGCTAACTAAGAATTAATATAGTAATGCGATTAAGAATGAAAGAGTTAAGTGCATAAGTATAAAAGAATAAGTCATAAAATGCGCTATGTAAGAGGCTACAGATTAAGAATTAAGTAGAATTCTGAGAAAAGGTTTGAAAAGGGGTTAAGATAGAGGCTAACAAGGGAAATAACGGAATATCGCTTAGGGCCTATACCCGGATAGAAACTTCGTTACGAGTTGCCGATCAAAAATGACGTATGGCGGCAAAATGCTATCCAATTGGTAGACAGACGGAAAACAAGTAGGAGGTGGGGGAAAGAAGTAAGAAAGGGCGCCGTTAGGGTAGCAGCTATAAAAGGGTTGGTAAACCCCCCCCCCCCCCCCCTCAAAAAAAATTTTGTTTCGAAGAGTAGGCTCTCTTGGTTTTGGGGGAAGACGTTTAGATTGAGGCCTTTTTGCTTTTTTTGCCAGAGGAGAAGAAACGTTTGGATAGTCGCGGTGGTTTTAGTTTGTTTTTCTAGTGGATTTCACGGTGTTCCTGAGTGGAGAGATATGGCTTATATCCTCATGCCACAACAAGGAATCGAAGGTGAGCGGGAAAGCTATTCCCGTATTCCTATGTAGAAAGCGAAATATACCATAAAGTCATAGGAAACTGTGAAGATATCGATGTCCTCGTTTCGGATAGTACAGCCGACGGTGCAGATGTTCATAAAGCCCCGAATTGCAGGCAAGTTCGTTCAGTAGAAGGTAAAGGCCCGTAAGTGAAGCTAAAGAAAGGTAATGTGAATTTTGTCTTATGTTAACCAGAAGTTGTTTGTGATAGGTACCATTGTCATAATACGGAACTGTTAAAGTGATTAGGGAGAAAATATAATAGGACTTGAGAATTTGATAAAGAGTGTGAAAAATAAGCTAGCTAGTGTTGATAATTTGTGAGTAATTAATTATCCTAAGAATCATGAGTGCCTACTATATTGTAAAGGGAAAGTTAATGACATAGTTGTGTGTTAATGAAGTAAATGGTTTTGTTAATATTGAGTTTGATTAGTGTGAACTGAGTAATCAAGTAGACTGAGGAATTTGAATGCCTAGTGTGATGTGTAGAGAATCGGAATTGTCATAAGTATGTGCTAGAGTAGTTACTTTGTTAGTGCACTTGAAGTTGAATAATCTATTAATGTGTGGTGATCTAATCTTTCCATGTTAAGTGAGTTCGTGTTTTGTATGAAATTTTGTGGTGGCATGATCGTAGTAACTTTTGTCGAATCATAGCCCAACTATTTGTTTTAAGCTAATTTTAGTGTGTAAGTTATATAGTTGAGTAATTTGATATGTACCATGTTTAGAGAAATAATAAACCTTTTGTTTAATGGAAAAGAAAGTTGTTGATATTGCTAATCCAATACACCGCTTAGAAACATTCGAGCCTAACCACGTGGGGAACTAATGTTAAGAAATGGGAAGTTTAAGGAATTAATGTTGAGTAACAAGAAATAGTGTCACGACTGCAATAGTTACACTTTCAGATATTTGAGTTCCTTTCTCTGTTTATGTATAAAATATCTTAAACTAAATATCCCAAAGGGCGCAGTTAAAATACAAATACTAGGGATATTACGGGGAACAATAACTCAGATATTAATAGAAACTTAGGTGGTGTCTTGAAAGTAGAAGTTAGGAGAATATAGACGAAGGCAGTTTGGAAGTCAAACATAATCGTAAGATAGGGACGTAACAAGAGGAAGATCCATGTAGCAATAAGGGAATGGAATTTCTAGAATTCTTGAGGGAGAAACGTCTTAGGCAACATGTAATAGAGGAAACAAGAGTTTTGGATTTGGTCATAATATCAGAAGATTTGATAATAACTAAGATGACATCTCTCCCACCAGTTGGAGAGAATGACATGGTTTTGACTTGGAAGATGAATAGACATGCAGGAGTATCAAAGACAAGAGAACATATGTGGAATTATAAGGTTATAAGTGACATGATTATAATAGTCTTAGATATTAACTTGGGGAAGTTTCATGGAGGGAGGAATTGGAAGGCCAGGATATCATTATTGTTTGGGGAAATTGTGAAGGAATATTTGTTAGCAGCAATAGTAAGCTGTATTCCACAAGTGAAAAAGAGGACACAATTTGGTGTAAAGTGGATGACAAACAACATTAAACAGGAACTGCATGTGAAAAAGAGGCTATGGAAGAGATATAAGGAGACAGGTGAAGAGCAGATGAATGAAGAATATAAGACACAGGCCAGGAGAGTGACTAGTATGGTAAGGAAGGCGAAACTGGAATCTGAGAAGAGATTGGCCCTAAGATCCAAAGAAAATTCTAGGGAATTTTATAGGTATGTGGCCAGTAGGAGGAGAAATGATTGTGGAAGAATGTCATTGTGGAATAAAAAAGGGAATAGAGTGACTGATGTAGATGACATGGTGGAATTGTTCAATGAACACTTTATTGGAGTATTTCGTCCTAGAGGAGTAAATTTTAATACTAGAGGGATAGGGCAGGTTTGAGGTTTAGAGGTGCATGAGGAGAGTGTGTTCCAAATACTGAGTAATCTGGATGTCAGTAAAGCTGTGGGACTGGATGGTATTTCATCACAAGTTCTGAGAGAATGTGCTAAAGAACTGACAGCTTTGACATGGCCTTTCAATGAAAGTCTGGCTACGGGAAAGGAAGGAATGGTAAGATAGTGCCTTTGCATAAGGGCGGTTGCAGACTGGAAGTGTCTAATTATATGCAGTTTGTGTGTCATCAGCAGTTGTTAAGATCTTGAGAAATTAGTGAGGGAGTATACAGCATTGAGCAGATGAGGGTAATGTCATCTGTGAGAGTCAACATGGATTTGTGAAGGGGCACTCTTGTTTTAGTAATATGCTAGCCTTTTATAATAAAGTTACAAGAGCAGTAGATGAGGGAAAGGCATATACTGCCATTTTCTTGGATTTAGCGAAGGCATTTGACAGGGTGCCACATGATAAGCTGATAATTAAATTGCAGCGCATGGGTTTGGATGTCAGGTTGGTCAACTGAACTCAAGATTGGTTGTCTGATAGGTATCAGAGAGTTGTGTATGGTGGGACAGTTTCAAGGAGGCAGAAGGTTACAAGTAGGGTCCCACAGGTCTCAGTACTGGACCAATATTGTTTATCCTTTATATCAATGACATTGTCAGTGGATTGTGGGGAGATATTCAGTTGTTTGCAGATGATGTGAAGCTGGGAAGGGTTATTAGTAAGAGTGCAGATGTGGTGGCCCTCTAGAGGATTTGAATAAGCTAGACAGATAAACAAATGAATGGGGGTCGGTTTAATGCAGCAAAATGTAAGGTCTTGAGGTTTGGGACACATTGATGGGATTCTGCATACTGTATTGGAGGAAGTAGGGAAGACGAAAGATCTGGGGTTGATAATTGATAGAAACCTGAAATTTAGGGGCCATATTTCAAAGCTGGTGAAGGTAACACAGATTGCTGCAATAATGAGAAGGACGCTGACCTGCAGAGATAAAAGAGTTATCATTCCATTGTATAAGACCACACCTAGACTATTTTTCTCAAATTTGGTTCCCAGGATTTGAAGGGGATAAATTAAATGTGGAAAGGGTACAGAAGCAGATAACAAAGATGGTTTCAAGACTGTACAATGTAAGTTACTAGGATTGACTGAGGGAACGTGGACTGCAGAGTTTGGTGGATAGCAGAAGGAGAGGTTATATGATTGAGACTTTGAAAGTGTTGAGAGGTGATTACAGGGTTGACACTGGGGAGTTCTTTCGCTTGGTTGAACAGCAGGAATGAGTCATGACAAGGGGCCATCGCTGGAAGTTATGAAAGGAAACTGTTAGCAAGAGAGTGAGGAGTGGTTTCTTTTTATGGAGGGTGGCCGAACAGTGGAATGCTTTGTTTGAGAACTAGAACAGTCGAGTTTAAGGAGTGGTATGATAGACTTTGTGTTTCCAAGGAGAGACTTCCCACGATGAGTCTTGATAGACTTTGCGTTTCCTAGGAAGGACCTCCCACGATGAGTCTTCTGACTCCATGGAGGACTGAATAATAATAATTTACTTAAATATAAAGAGCCAATAGGCTTTGTTATGGCGATATAAACATTATTTAAATTAAGGGGATATTAAATCCCACATTGTTTTCAAACCGAATAAGAAACTCAAAGATTGGAATCAGAGAGTTTCATGCTGAATATAGTATAATAAACTATAAAAGTATCGGCAACTACTAGCGTGAGCTAATGCAAGTAGTCCAAGTACGTAGTACAAAATTGGGCAACTCGCAGCAAAGGTGGTAAAGTTATGATCGCTATTTTTGGTATTTTCCATAATGTAAAACACATTTTCTAGGAAATGTATGCTGTTATTACATTACGGTGGGAGGTCGTAACCAGACCGGTTTCAGCCTTTATTGAGGCTTCATCAGTGAGTAGCTAGACCAAATAAATACCAAAGGGTATAGCGAAAAGAACTTATATACTCTGCTATACGAGTTGTCAGAAAGGTGCATCCATTAAGTTACTTAAATATAAAGAGCCAATAGGCTTCATTTCAGCGATATAAACATTATTTAAATTAAGGGGATATTAAATCCCACATTGTTTTAAAACCGAATAAGAAACTCAAAGATTGGAATCGGAGAGTTTCATGCCGAATATAGAATAATAAACTATAAAAGTATTGGCGACTACTAGCGTGAGCTAATGCAAGTAGTCCAAGTACATAGTACAAAATCGGGCAACTCTTAATCCCCTTAATTTAAATAATGTTTATATCGCCGAAATGAAGCCTATTGGCTCTTTATATTTAAGTAACTTAATGGGTGCACCTTTTTGTCAACTCGTATAGCAGAGTATATAAGTTTTTTTCACTATACCCTTTACCGTTTGGTATCAATTTGGTCTAGCAACTCACTGATGAAGTCTCAATAAAGGGGCTGAAACCGGTCTGGGTAGTGACCTCCCACCATAATGTAATAACAGCATACATTTCCTAGGAAATGTGTGTTATGTTATGGAAAATACCAAGAATAGCAATCAGAACTTTACCAACCTTTGCTGCAAGTTGCCCGATTTTGTACTACGTACTTGGACTACTTGCATTAGCTCACGCTAGTAGTCGCCGATACTTTTATAGTTTATTATACTATATACAGCATGAAACTCTCTGATTCCAATCTTTGAGTTTCTTATTGGGTTTTAAAACAATGTGGGATTTAATATCCCCTTAATTTAAATAATAATAATAATAATTTTCATACAGGTTTAATTTAAAATATTATTCATTCATTTAACTCCTTTGTAATTTTTTTTCCCTCCTAACTCTTTGGATGCAGTCACTTAAGGCTTCCTTCAGATACTCTTTGACTACTTCCAATACACTGCTGATTTCTCTTCCATGTAGTTTCTGAAAAGTCCAATTTTATTTCACATTTGTATGTCTGTAGGATCTGAGGTAAATTGAAGGACATTAAAGATAATTCTCAGTATAGCTAACTCCAAAGAACAACAGAAATAGTGTGTTATTTCTGTTGTTCTTTTTACCTATATCCATTAAAAAGAAAAATGCATAACAACCCACTTGTTAAAGTTGACTCTCAGTATAGAAAACACGATTATGACAAACCTGTTCACTAAAAAAAATAATCAAAGTCCCAGAAGTACTATGTCATGCTAACAGAAATTCACTGTTCCAAACTATTAGTGGATAGTTTGGAACAGTGAATTTCTGTTAGCATGACATTGTACTTCTGGGACTTTGATTATTTTTTTTAGTGAACAGGTTTGTCATAATCGTGTTTTCTATACTGAGAGTCAACTTTAACAAGTGGGTTGTTATGCATTTTTCTTTTTAATGGATATAGGTAATTTTTTATTATACAGATAATTTTTTTAACAGAAAGATCAAAGTAAAATTGAAAAAAGAAAATTCATAGTAATTCATATAACCTGAATTAAAAGATTTGACTATGTGTCTATGATGACCATCCATAGCAACTGTTTCAATGGTAAAAGCTTTTGGATCAGTCCAGTATATCCTACGAGCAGCAAAATCAATAGCAAGACCAGTTGGCCACTGAATATCTTGGTCAACGATGGCATGCCTTTCACTACCATCTAATCTAGCCCGTTCAATTTTTGCATTACGACCCCAATCTGTCCAATACATATACCTGAAAATACAAACATAAATTATTACTTGTAATCAATTATCAATTTCCTTCCTTAATAAATATTTTAACAGAATTATATACATATTTATATATAAAAACTGCAAAATATATCAAATTTTATACAATAATTTTTTGATTATTCAGGTCTTCTCACTTTTACTTTTTTTTTTTTTACACAAGCAAACATTTTTCTGCAACAAATTCTTCCTTTAGTCTAACATTAAACTAGTTAAGAGATTTAAAGAGGCAGATAGAGGTTGGTTAAGGGTGATGATGACAAGTGTAAAGTGTTGAGCTTACATTAGGTAGTGTGAATAAAAATTTAGAGGTCCTGATAGATGGTAGTGTTGAGTCAGCAAATGTAGAATATGGGTAGGATATTTGAAGAGAGACATGGCAACACTGAGAGATGAAGATTAAGGTATAAAAAAATAAGTTGTGTAGTGCGAAGAGAGAGATTAGAAGCAAATATGAGTAGAAGTGTGAGAAAGATATGGAAATGAGAGAAGGAGAAAGATGGGAAACCCAAAGAAAGACTGGAAATGAGAGGAGGTTGAAAGGGTACAAAAGCAAATTAATTGAGATTACAAGAGGTATGCAGACAGGTGAGAGATCAAGGAGGGAGATTCAGAGGATGGGTGGGTGGGAGAAAGAAAGAAAGAAAGAGAGAGAGTAAGGAATGAATGGATCTGTTAGGGAATAAGGTGTATGGAGAGTCAATGATCAATGGGGTGCAGAAAAGAATGATAGATGAATGTTTGACTGGAGGAACAACAGAAAGTGTGATAATGACTACTGGAGCTATGGCAAGAGCAACTAAGGTTATGTAGCAAGTTCATTATGTCTGATATTCCCTGTGTTATTTCTGGTTTGTCTGTTTTTTCAGGATGAAAAAGCAGAACTTTTGGAAGAAATTGGCTACTTCACCTTCAAATGAAAAGCCCATATAATCTGGATCTGTATTCAGATCCTGATGTGATTATGAAATGAAGAAGGTCAGAATATATATAAGATGAAGTGATGGTGGATACAAATGATCAAAGAGGTAGCATGAATCAGGGAGGAGGAAGAGATCTACAGTTACTGTTAGGAAATGTGCAGAAGAAAAGAGTGAAAATAAAGACTGTGAGCATATTTCCTAGATATGACAATGCAGAACTGAGGAGAAGAATAGCAGTAATGAATGACATGCTAGCAAGAATGTGCAGAAAGAGGAGGCTGAAATATGTGGATATTCTACTGCATTTGAAAATAGAAGAGAACTAAATGTGAAAGATAGGATATTCGACTGCATTGTCTGGAAAGATTGCTGATCTCTTGGCAAGTGAGAGTGTTAGGACAAAGAAACTAAAATAGTCAGGGTGGATAGTGGCAGAAATGGCCATTTATGGATCCATGAATGGTGACAATCTTTTCACAGTTGGGAGAATGGGTATATCACAGAGGCAATGGAGTCTGGGGGAATAATAATAGTATAGATAATACTGATAATGCATGTATCTGTTTTACAAATGACAGGAATATCAGGAACAAAGAAATGAATTGGTGGCTGATCAATTTGGCAAGTGCAAAGAACAGAGAAAGTAACATACAGTGAGAGTAAGGGAACAAACATTACTGAGGGACAACTATCAGGCAACATATATTTTGAAAGTTTTTCCACTTGGTTATACTATAAATTAAAGATGCCAAGAAATTATATTCTTGGTTTAATCCTTGATCCAAGCGTAAGCAAACAAGGTTTGAGCGTGGAGTAACTTCATGACCGGGCAACTTAAACTAATGACTTCACATCACTTGCCTTAGTATCCCATTATGCAAAGCACATATCCTTAGGAACAATGTATAATGCTATGCATTATGGGAAGGGTCACTACCCAGATTAGTTTCGACCTACATTGAGGTCTCATCAGCAGGAGCCAGAAGTGATACCAAGGTTAAAGTAATGCAGATGTCATATTTCCACATACAAGTAGCCAAATGGTGTTACACCTTATTAATAAAATACTCTGGAGTAGAGATAGATGATGAAAGTTTTTTTGTTTTTTCTATATAAAGGATAAAAGATTAAACCAAGAATATAATTTCTTGGTATCTTTAATTTAAGGCAACGTATAGTATGCAGAAAACATGGGAATTAAGATTTGGATGATGAACAGAATTGCACAAATATCAGAGAGAAAGGAATTCATGTGCAATAATAAGGAAAGTGACTATACTAATCTTGGGGTAGTTGAATGGATGGATGGATGAATCAGAAGGGTGAGATATCAGCAGTGCATGGGAGATAGTCAAGAAATATTTATCAGTTGCAATGGCAAACTGCATATCCCCAGAAATAAAAGCAATCTGATGTGAAGTGAATATCTATTTAAATTAAACAAGAATTGTACATGAAAAAAAGGTTAAGGAAGCAATATAAAATGAGAAATGGAAAGTATTTGCATGAGAAACATGATTCAGGCCAGGAAAGTGATTAGTATAGTAATGAAGACAAGAAGAGACTGGTACTGCAATTCAGTGAAAACCCTAAGGACTTCTTTTCTTATGCAGGCAGTAGGAGAAGAAATTATTGGATGAATGACCATGCTAGATGAAAATGGGGATCAAGTAACCAACGTAGATGACACATTGAAGTTCTTTAATTATCACTTTATTGGGATTTTTCATTCTGTATGGATGGGAGGGTTTAGAAGTTCATGAGGAGAATGCACTTTGAAAGTAAAGTACTTTGTAAGTCAATAAACAGTGGGACTGGATGGGATTTTGCTGTGTGTTCTGAGAGCATGTGCTAAGGAACTAACAGTCCACCGAACTGGCTATAAAATGAAAGTCTGGCTACTGGAAAAATGTCCAAAGAGTGGAAGGAGGATAAGGGGGTGGTAGAATGAAGGCATAAAACTATAGATCAGTTTGTATCTATTATTATTATTACATGACACCTTCAGGGAGACCAAAGACTTATCGAGGGAGGGCACCTACTCTACAACTTTCTGTCTCCACCACTCAATCCACTAACTACAATGAACCGCAACTACACCAATGCCATCTACTGCCTACTGCCACTAGTATTTTCACAGACAATCACAAGCATCCATGCCTACGATGGGATTCGAATCTGCAGCCTTTTGGTTAGTGGATACACTGACCAATCAGGCTAGCCATCTATTCCGTAGTTTTTAAGATTTTGAAGAAATTAGTGCAACTGCATACAAAACTGAACAGCAAAGATAACGTTATCTATGAGGGTCAGCATGAATTTGTTATGAGATGCACTTGTTTCATAATCTATTTGCCATTTATAATCAAGTAAGAAGAACACACAATAATATGCTGCCATTTTTTTTTTTTTTAAATTTTATTTTGCAATGGCATCTGACAGGATGGCAATAAATTGATACTTATGTTGCAACATATTGCTTTAAATATCAATATGTTGATATTGGTATCTAAGTCACTTTGTACCCATGTGTATATATATATATATATATATATAATTCCATGTTCTTGTGGTTTAGCCTACAAAGGAGAGACAAGCTGTGAATTTGAGGTAAGAAAGAAGGAACATGTTGCAGATAACAAGCATAAAAGAAGAGACAGATCTGGTTTGGACAACAATACTTATAATACTAACCATGCAGTTGATTGGAACTGTTCAACCATGCCTTATATAGAGAAGACATTTTATTTCAAACTTCTGAAGTTATGGTCATCCATTCATGTGGATCACTGAATAAAAACCAAGGACTGATATTAAGTAATATGGAAATCACTTATAAAATCACAGATTTCAATTTTGCCAACAATCAGCTTCTGTTGCTAACTGCAGACAGCAAATGCATGTCACACTATTTTACCTTTATTTGTTAGCATGAATTTATTTATTTGTCTTATAATGTTTTCTCATTATTTAGTCAACTTTGTGACCAATGTATTTATGTTTTTGATGTTTAACCTCCCTACCGGCTAGGACGTCTATAGACGTCCAACTAAATCTGGATATGATTCAGCCCACCTGTTTAAAGAACCTGGATAAGAAGTGCAATTTGACTGTCATGTCCATTAGAAGGTGTGATAAACCCTCACGCTGAAGAGAACGGTTAATCGGATTATCTCCCATTCGTAGCTGCCTCTCAGTTGCCTATAACAAGAAACGGACTTTCTTGTTTCATGCTGGTGAACTGGATTTTAGTTATATATGATAGACTAAAAATAGAGAAATTATTTATATTTTTGTTTTCTCTTTTTATTGTACAATACAATTTTAATTTCTGGACAAAATAAAGGTCTTGCATAATTTCTTCACTTAAATATTGCCTTACCTTGGAGAACCAATTTAATTTTTTATTTTTGTGCGCTAATTTTTTTCTAATCGCTTGGTAGACAAAATATTTTTCTTTGTTCTCGAAGAAATTAATTCACGATAATTATTTGAAATATTCTTTTAAAAAAAGAAAAGAAAACCGTCTGCCGACGTTCCAGTTTATATTATTTTTATTTTTGTACAAAACCTTCAAAATCGAATAATAATTAACAGATTTCCTTTAGAGAATAACATGAAATTCTTTAATCATATTACTAAATTTTTTCTTCATGTTGTATAGTAATCTGTACTTTCACTTTCTTGGTTTCCTTGTATAATTGGTCATTACAAAATGAAATGAACAGTTATGATTTAAATTTATATTTTCCACATAATTCAGATATTTTATTCTCCAATTTTTAAAGTAAGCGATACATTTGCTTATTTTGATCATTCAAAATATGTATATCAAATGTGAAATTTCATTTCCATATTTTTACGATAGAATTGAACTTTATTTCGCCTCTGATAGTTTAACCCCCCCCCGTTGCATTACTATCACACACCTGAAAACTGTTATGAAACATAGGTACAGTTTTTATTTAATTCGTTATTTTTCTCTAGTAATTGTTCCACATAACTTTAATTTTTCGATACTGAAACTATGTGGTGATTATTATAAATTAGCAAATTATAAATCAGACAATATACATATTTCCTGATTATTATAAATCAGGAAATTATGTGATATTCGGATATAGATGAAATTAATATTTAAAATCACTGTCATCCTTCAAATGCAATATCAGAATAAAGAAAGTGGAAAACCCGAAGTTTCGAAATTCATATCGAAAGCCCGCTCTTGAAATGTATTGGTCTACAGACTGGATTCTGAACACGTCAATGTTTTGTGATGTTATGACTGAAAAACAATTTAGTCTCATCATGAAGTATTTGCATTTTCAGAATAATGAGGAATACGATCAGGCAACACATCCTTGCCCGTTCCTCAACAAAATTTATGATTTTCTGGTGAAAATCCGTCAAAAATGTAGATCACTCTACATTCCTGAGAGAGACTTGAGTATCGATGAAAGCCTTATGCCATTCAAAGGTGGCATACATATACTGAAATGTAAGCAGTATGTTCCCAAAAAGAAAGCGAAGTATGGAAGTAAAATTTTTTATGCTTTGCGAATCGGAAAGTGGGTATCTTTAGGATTTCAAACCTTATATGGGATAGCAAATTGTAATCGAGCACGATAAATATTCGGATCTCCCTTTGTCGATGCGTGCAGTAATGCAGTTACTAGACCCTTTACTGGGGAAAGGTTACTGCATTATAATGGATAATTACTATATATGTGTCCTGAACTCGCTGATTTGCTTTTACAGCATCGCACAGATAGTTATGGTACTGTAAATGCAAAAAGGCGAGATATGCCTCCAGATCTGGCTTCAGGAAAGCTATCGAAGGGGGAAATCCGAACTTATCAGCGAGGGAAAGTCTTTGCACTATGTTGGAAAGCCAAAAAAGATGTTTTTCTGCTATCTTCCCTGCACAATCCATCAACGGAATCCGTGGAGAAGCATGGTTTGAAGAAAGAAAAACCCATTGCTGTGTGTGCATACAACGACACTATGGGGTGAGTCGACAGGTGCGATCAGCAGCTATCATTCTACTCTGTAATGAGGATACAGCATAAAAAATATTACAAAAAAGTGTTTGGACATGTTATTTGAATTTTGAAGTGTTTGGATTTTGTTATTTGGAACAGTTTCCTCCTGTACAAGAAAAAATGTTTGTCTACCATAACATATCTAGAATACAGAATAGAAATTGCGAAAGCATTGCTGCATGCACATGCACCTTCTTCAACAAGCAGAAAAACGGGAAATCCTACCAGACATCTGAGGTTGAACGCTGCTAACTCCAACCATTATCCTGAAAATCTACCACCAACCGCTAATAAAAAAAAAACTGCATGCAAATATTATGTATGTAATAAAAAAAATATCAGAAAGGAAACAAAAATCTGGTGCCCTGAGTGTAAAACTGCTTTGTGTGTTTACCCTTGCTTCAAGGTGTTCCACGCTGTTCAAGAATTTTAAATTCTGAACAGTATGAAATAAAAAATGTTTCTTTTCAGGGCCATCAAAACAGTCCTTTTCAGGACTACAAATATTGATAGAGGGATACCCGAATGCACTGTTTGTTTTTCATCTTGAAGGCTAATTTTTAAGTTCTTTTTATGACACAGAGAAACTGGAAAGAGTATTCCAGGTAAAGTATTTCATCAAAAATAAAAAATAATGAAATAAAATCTACCCTATATATATATAAAATGATAAGCCTTTTTATGTCATGTTTATCGAAACGTTTTGAAACTCAGGGGCTACCCTGAGTGTCGAGTCTTCAAAATTCTAGTCATCAGAATTCAGGGGCAGAACCCCCTTTCGAGTTATCACAATTGAAGGAGAACTGGTCTACCATACCGGAATACGGGGGGTTGGGCATAGCCCCCTAGTTAATATATGAAATATATAAATAATAACGGGAACATTTTCACCTTGCCAACACTCAATATTGATGTGATATGGGTTCCTTCCAAATTTCTTGTTTTAGAGAATATATATATATATATATATATATATTACAAAGTTTTGTAATAAAAATTTCTGCTACAATGAAGTTTGGGAGAATCAACAATATTATTACTACCTTATTTCTGTTTCTCGTGTGGGAGAAAAACGGTAAAATGTCACTCTTATAATTATATGAGATGTCATAATGGCAAAAATAGTTTCAAGTTTTGGGAAGAGACACAATAAATCATTTTAGAGGCAAGAAAGGTCAAATAACTTAGGACAGTAAATGAAATTCTCAGTAAATGAAACTGTTGCTGAGTGACACAAAGGTCACTCAGCAACAGTTAATCCACTAATGACTATAGAATAGACGTAACGAGATTAACAGGTGGAGGTAGTTAATAGCATGATAAAAGGTAGAATGCCGACGAAGTTTTGATCCATGAAAAAAGCTAGGGAGGGTTGAATATTTCATCCACACCGGCCGGTTGGGAGGTTAAGTCCAGAAGATGCCACCAGTTCAGATTTAGGTGGAGAAACTGATAGCTATATTTTAATATTTTAATAAGCTTCCATCATTACTGATATATATTTTATGTTGCTCCCACTCACAAAAGGTTGTAAACCTGGAGCATTTCAATAACATGGATGGGCTAAGGAATTTTTTTCCACACACACACACACACACACATGCGCACGCACAAAATACAAATATCTAAAGACAAAAGATCTAAAGTCCTAATTTGGCACTCTCTAATGTTGTAAAAAATAAAAATTTTAAAAAATTGGCAAATTAATGCAACCATATTTGTTCAAGTTAGGAGAATTTAGCATAATTATATATTTTTGGATTTTTATTTATTTTTCTTGCATGTCTAACAGACAAGCTTTGGTGTTGAAGGTTATTCATAATTTATTTTTAATGGTATTAACAACACCAAATGAACTATTTTATAAAAATTGGGCATACAGGAAGATCTGATAACATCTGCCTGTAAGAACATAAAAAATACATTTGCTACCATTGTTATGGCAAGTCAGAACTGGCAGACCATGCTTTGGACACCCCTTCACACAGGATTAGATAGAAGAAAATGAATGTGCTATTTAGAAGTTGTTACAGATTGCAAATATGATTTTTTGAGTCAGCCATGACTATGAAGAAGTCTCCTAACCTGAACAAATATGGTTGCATTAATTTGCCAATTATTTCTTATTTTATTTTTTACAACATGAGAGGGTGCCAAATTAGGACTTTAGATCTTTTGTCGGTTACAATTTGTACTGTTTCACTGAAACATTTATATGCTGTGTTGTGCTCTGAAGATGCTGATTCGAAATTCAGCGAAATATAAGCAAGTTAATAAACATCTTTTTATAAAATAGTTCATTTGGTGTTGTTAATACCATTATAAATAAGTTATGAATATTTTTTTGCATAATCCAGAAACCTTGCTTTAGAGACCAAACATGAAACTCTTTCAAGTGATTTCAGGGTTCCAATAAGCAGGGTAGTGGTGCTGGTCTCGTGCCAGGTGATGAAATTTATCACTCTCAGCAAGATAATCACAACATTCATGACCATGGCAGGGAGGATATGAACCCACAGTTTACATTATTATTAACTTTCTACAAACAATTTTCTTTCCTAATCTGCTATATGTCAGGCTTCCAATATTGGCACAATTATATTTCAGCCTTCTAGAACACTTTAACTGCACCAAATCACCTAGGTCTTGGTCTCCCACTGGGTCTTGTTACTGTCATCTTGGTGTCAAATATCTCTTTTGATAACCTTTACTCTCTCTCACTCTGTCAAGTGACATACCAGCTTAGATTAGCTCTTCTCATGCATTCTAGAATGCAAATAATGTCAAAGAAACTTCTTCCCATTATCTTCATATCTAATTATGCTGTTGATGCCATCTGTTCTGGTTTTTTTAACCCAACTCACAGATCCATAAGTTAAAACTGGTTTGAACATTGCCTCGTATATTGCTAGTTTAGTCTTTTGGCTAATTTCTCCCTTATTCCAAATATGGTTATCAAACATATTAATATCTACTAGTCAGTGGAATCATAATCCAAAGCAGAATGGTTATCTTATATGTGAAAGCAGAATAGTTTATGATTACAGTACCATTACTATTATTTGTATTTTTAACTATTTTTTTCTGTTTTCTTTAGCTGTAGTAGTACCTCAACTTGTCTACTAGAGAGAGGCTGTCCTTAGGAAGTTTTTCTTGAATTAATGTTGATTACTTCCGGTTTAATATTATTAGAACATGACTGGATAGCTGGCAGATTCCATGCATAATATGTATCATGAATTTGTTAGTTGGCATATTCCTAGAAGATATAGTAAAGATATGCCCAATACTAAGAGCAAATGATTTCTGCTTTGAGGGTAGTAGAGGAAAGGTTCACTGTGGTGTTTTCAAGTGATCACTGGAACTTAGAATTAGAGTTTGCAACTAGACTGGTAAATTTCTGGACATGTGAACTCCTTACTTTTAGAAATTCTTTGGCTGCTGAAACGTCTTCATGGAGAAGCTGAAGAGAAAGTTCTAAACTCCATCCTACACCAACCTAACATTTGATTATACAGTATGATGCAAAACAGTACTGAATAACTACAATGAGAAGTGTATGAAGTAAACGGGTGTCCCCACCATACAGTACATGGGATATGTTCTCCATTTGGCCACATGGCAGAGATCCACTGAATGTCTTTTTACCACATCTGAGGAGCTGACATTCCAGAATCCAGTTCAGTTCAGAAAAGGAAAATAACGGTTCTGTCCTTTCTAAATACCTTGATTATACATTAACAAGATGGATCCATGATCTACAGAAGACCCACTCACATACACAGAAGCAGGGATACATTCATCAACAGTCACACTACCACTTCTCCCAGCAGCATGGCATCATAAAGATTTTAGTTAACAGAGCAAAACTGATTTACTCTGTACAATGTCCTCATGTACTTAACCATATGTACAATACTTTCTTAGCCAAAGCCAATGACTAGAGTCCCCACTTGAACAAAAAACTACTGATATTGCATAACCAAACACTCCTACCTCCTTCCCATTAGACTACAATAAACTATCACAACCTCATATATGTGTAGCATGTCTGAGAAGTTAACAAAGCTGGTGAAGAAATAGAGTTCAATTACTACCTTCACACCACACAAAAAATGGGCATCTTATCTGTTCTCCTCAAGATTGGCTGGCTATATTCCTCACATTTTTGCCTGTCACCTCCGAAGTGTCATACAGCTGTAAGCTTTCTTGCTATGACTAAACAGGCAGGATAGCTAACATCAGAATCTCTAAACACAGATTACATCTGGTCCCATCACTATGGATGGCATGGCCCACAAGGGCAGGGCTGACAGGGCTCTAGCCTGGGGGGGCCCAGAATTAGGGGGCTCGTCTTGTCAGGTCGGCCAGTTAAGTGAGACTAACAAAAGACAAAAAGCAAACAGACAAATGTCAAGTTTGCGCCTGCAATTTATGCAGGACTAGCTGATCCCACAGGTAGTGCAAGACCAAGGCAACTCGTGGTAAAAGTGGAGCAAGCTCTGATCACTAATCTTAATATTTATCCTTAATGCCAAAACACATCTCCAAGAAGGGGATGTATGATGTTTTGTATTAAAAGCAAGGGGCCACTACCCAGACCGGTTTTGACCTTTATTGAGGTCTCATCAGTGGGAGCCAGGCTAGAAATACCAAGATTTAGTAATACAGAGCTTGTAAGTATTTTACCAAAACAAGTTACCATAAGGTGTTATAACCTTATTAAATAAAAATCTCAGGAGGAGATATAGATGTAGAAAGTATTTTTAACTTGGGTATAGTTATGTTAAAGATACCAAGCAATTTTAAACCTGGTTTTACTCCATTTTTTCCAAGCAAGCAAACAGACAAATGTCAAGTTTGCACCTGCAATTTATGCAGGACTAGCTGATCCCATACCCAAGTTAAAAATACTTTCTACATCTATATCTCCTCCTGAGATTTTTATTTAATAAGGTTATAACACCTTATGGTAACTTGTTTTGGTAAAATACTTACAAGCTCTGTATTACTAAATCTTGGTATTTCTAGCCTGGCTCCCACTGATGAGACCTCAATAAAGGTCGAAACCGGTCTGGGTAGTGGCCCCTTGCCTTTAATACAAAACATCATACATCCCCTTCTTGGAGATGTGTTTTGGCATTAAGGGTAAATATTAAGATTAGTGATCAGAGCTTGCTCCACTTTTACCACGAGTTGCCTTGGTCTTGCACTACCTGTGGGATCAGCTAGTCTTGCATAAATTGCAGGCGCAAACTTGACATTTGTATGTTTGCTTACTTTGAAAAAATAGAGTAAAACCAGGTTTAAAATTGCTTGGTATCTTTAACATAACTATACCCAAGTTAAAAATACTTTCTACATCTATATCTCCTCCTGAGATTTTTATTTAATAAGGTTATAACACCTTATGGTAACTTGTTTTGGTAAAATACTTACAAGCTCTGTATTACTAAATCTTGGTATTTCTAGCCTGGCTCCCACTGATGAGACCTTTTCTTTTCTAGCCTGGCTCCCACTGATGAGACCCGATTTAGCGGCCCCGAGAGAAAGCTCCATGTTCCAGCTCTGCAGTGAAAGTATCCCAGCCTTGGATTCCAGTTTCGAGACCCCGAGAGAGAGCTCCTATTACAGTCCTGCTGCCTTGGTAAGAACCCTTTGTCTTTTTTTTCTTCTTTGGTTCTTTGTGTTCCCCCTGTACCTAAGTTTAACAGGTTTTTCTTATCTGCAAACAGGGAAAGCTTGGCCTTTTCTACAGGTCTGTCCTTTTGTGGACTTGGATCGTACAAGGGTCTACTCTTCCCTTTTTTTTTTAAGTATGTCTTCGGCTCTACCGAGAGTAAGAACCCTCGGGTTCGAAATCGACGCAAGTGTACACAAGAGGATGTTTGCAAAAGCGCTAATTGACACATAGGGGAAGATAATATTTCTGGCTTTACCCCCTATGGGGGTGGTAGATATCAAGTAGTTTGTAAAAATACGACAACAAGGGAGAAACTACTCAAAGGGGTTGAGTGTGAAGGGAAACTTTGCCATCCTTTTGTCGTTGGTAGCATCTCTAAAAAGATGAGAATAGAGCGATTCCCTCTGGAATACCTAGAAGGAGGCAACGACATAATTAATCAAGTCTTTTCGAAATGCAGAACCGTATGAGATGTCCAAGTAGGCAAAGACGCTGACTACCCTGAATGGATGTTGGAGGAAGTCACGTTCTCGTTAATGATGAAAACAGAAGTTCCGAATTTTGTAATGATCAGATCGGCCAGGGTAATGGTGAGTTACCAGGGAGTAAAGAGGCAATGTTTTAAATGTGGAGCCCTGACTCATCTCAGGGCCCAGTGTCTGAAGTTAAAGTGTAAGAACTGCCTAACAGCGGGTCATACATTAGCACAGTGCCAATCGGCATGCCTAAAATGCAGCATTAACGGCCATAAAATAGACACCTGTCCAGACAGAAATCTGACCGAAAAATTGGGAGGCACTATTATGCCCAACACAGAAACAACAGCCCAAAATGTTATTGGTGCAGAACCGAATGATTTCCCCACCCTGAAGGCCGCGCATGAGGGAACAACAAAGAATCATGCCGCCACCTCCGAAACACTGCCAAGTACACCAGTGGAGAAGCCTGCAACCAGGAGAGATGAAGGGCAGGAGGAACTGGCCACCGATCAAACGGCCACTACAGACGTAGCAACCGAAAATAACCAGCAGCACCAACAAAACGGAACTATCACTGCAGTCACAATAGACGAGGACACGGAGGCAGTAGATATGGAAATCAACAATGCAGAAACCACACAAAAGAGGCCAGCCAGCCCTGAAGAAGTAAATATTAAAAAATCGAAACAAAGAAGTCCAGCACAAGTTGGAAATATAAAGTCAACTTCAGAACCCACAAAGTTCCCTCACGCAAAGGCCAATGCACCTATATTGCATCTCTTAAAAGATTTCCCCGAGGAGGCGGCGAGACTACGAAAAGCAATAGAGACATTCAACTGATACTCACAGGACAAAACGGGCCAAGAGTCGTCGGTGCAGAATGGAATGACGTGTTTGTCGATAATATAGATGAAATCACTCCTGAAAAGATCATTGGTCTTATCGATGCAGAGGACGACGTGGGACTAGCACTGCCCAGAGGCCTCTACATGCTAAACCACGTCCGTGGAGACAAATTAGCAGATCTCATCATTAAAACCCACAACAATAGACAGCAGGAGGATTTAAACCTCGCCTAACAAGTCAGTCGACTCCTAGTATCGATCTGCCAGAGGGGGGGGGGGGAATTCTGGTTTGTTTTTTCTTCCGTTTGCCCTCTTTCAGATTAGAATTTTTGTTGTAAAAGAGGTCTATGTCTATTCCACACAGGAGGGGGTATCCTGAGAACCTGGGCTGCGAAGGCTTACACCGAGGCGGTGCAGCTCCTTGTGGGCTGCATCACCCAGGCCAGGCTCTGCCCCCGCTCTTCTCAGTATTAAACTGGTCATTCAGGTTGAAATTTCAGAATTTACCTAGTTTCTTACAAATTGTTATATGTAATTTTTAATGTCATTTACTAGTTCCTCTTTTTCATGTGGTGCTTCTTTCATTTGTTTTTCCCCACTTTCGAGCGGGGCCAGGCTCTGCCCCCGCTCTTCTCAGTATTAAACTGGTCATTCAGGTTGAAATTTCAGAATTTACCTAGTTTCTTACAAATTGTTATATGTAATTTTTAATGTTATTTACTAGTTCCTCTTTTTCATGTGGTGCTTCTTTCATTTGTTTTTCCCCACTTTCCTCGGGCAGACACCTGAAGAGGTGACTGACCGGGGAAAGCTGAAAAGAACGGATGGGGGGAGATAATGTCGGAGATCTGCTTGGTGCTGACATTTAAGTCAGGCCAAGTAGATCGACTGAGGCCTCTTTTAACTATCTACTACTATCTACTCTATCTTTTCTCCTCCTCTCTCACTATCAAGCTGACTCTCAGCACAACTTTTTTTAAATCTAAAGAGGCCAGAGATGAAAGGCATGAACTCCCATTCGACCTCAATAAAGGTCGAAACCGGTCTGGGTAGTGGCCCCTTGCCTTTAATACAAAACATCATACATCCCCTTCTTGGAGATGTGTTTTGGCATTAAGGGTAAATATTAAGATTAGTGATCAGAGCTTGCTCCACTTTTACCACGAGTTGCCTTGGTCTTGCACTACCTGTGGGATCAGCTAGTCCTGCATAAATTGCAGGCACAAACTTGACATTTGTCTGTTTGCTTACTTGGAAAAAATGGAGTAAAACCAGGTTTAAAATTGCTTGGTATCTTTAACATAACTATACCCAAGTTAAAAATACTTTCTACAAAAGACAAAAAGAAACTTTATAAAATATGAATGAATATGTGCCGAGAGGAACTACTAGCTTTTGCAATCGCTTCCAACCCATTATCCATGTTTTGAGACTTATGGTTACTCTTCTGAACTTCCCATTCAAAAGGATTTACTTTATTAGATATATGAAGATATATGAAGAGCCAAAGGCTTCAATTCGGCAGCATATATAACTTGTTTAAGTTAAGGGATATTACATCCCATATAGTTTCTTAGCCGAATAAGAAACTCAAAGAGTTTCATGCCGAATATAGTAGAAACTATATAAAGTTCGGCGATTCCAAGCGTAAGCAAATACCTGGATACTGCAGCAACTGACCCTAAAGGTAGTGCAAGCTGAGGCAACTTGTGTCAAAGGTGGAGCAAGCTCCGATCACTATTCTTGATATTTACTCATAATGTGAACTTAGCTCCTAGGAGCTGTATTATTGTTCGACATTATGAGATTATTGTTCGACATTATGAGATTATTGTTCGACATTATAAGAGAAGGTCACTACCCAGACCAGTTTCAACCTTTATTGAGGTCTCATCAGTGAGTAGGCAGACCCAGTTAATATCAAGTTTGTAGCGAACAGAACTTACAACCCTTCTATGAGTTTTGCCATGAGGTGTCCTAATAAATTATTAGATATATGAAGAGCCAAAGGCTTCAATTCGGCGACATATGTAACTTGTTTAAGTTAAGGGATATTACACCCCATATAGTTTCTTAGCCGAATAAGAAACTCAAAGTGTTTCATGCCGAATATAGTAGAAACTATATAAAGTCCGGCGATTCCAAGCATAAGCAAATACCTGGATACTGCAGCAACTGATCCTAAAGGTAGTGCAAGCTGAGGCAACTCGTGTCAAAGGTGGAGCAAGCTCTGATCACTATTCTTGATATTTACTCATAATGTGAACTTAGCTCCTAGGAGCTGTATATATAGTTTCTACTATATTCGGCATGAAACTCTTTGAGTTTCTTATTCGGCTAAGAAACTATATGGGATGTAATATCCCTTAACTTAAACAAGGATTTACTTTAGTTTTCAGTTTTCGTTTGCCCATATCGCTTTCTATGCACGCCATCGTTTCAATGCCGATGCTGCATCGACGTTATCGGCACACTTCCCTACCGGTGCATACAGTGCGTATGCTATGGATGCTGAGAGAATTTCATTTTATTCGTAAAAGAGAAAGCTTTATTTGATAGTTTTAATTGGTTAAGTTGATCTCAAGAAACTGAAAATTTTCTACAAAATTCTTTATATTAGAAGAATTTGTCTTATTTGAATTAAAATTTTACTAGTTAGTAAGTAAAAGAAAATATAAAGCTTTTTTAGTTATGATTTTTTTTTGTATGAACCAAACTTAATTATTATTTCTTTTCAGCTCATACAAATTTGAAATATTAAAAATATTTAAATAAATTTCTCTCAAGCAAGCAAAGAAAGTTAAAATAAATAAAATCCCAATGTCTGATTCAAAGTACAAACATAAGTCCGGAGCTCAGAAGAGGAAACTTAAATCCGAGAGAGAATCGAAAGCATCATCAGGTCGTCAATTCATAACTAAAATTTTCAAATCTGAAAACGAAAAGGACATAGTGAAGGTAGTGATAATGTTTGTGATATTGAGATCCAAACAGAATATCAGTGTCAAATCGAAACTCATAAGGCAGTCGAAAGTCAAGCGACTGTTACATGTGAACCTCTTGCAACTAAAGAAAAGGCCACAAGTGAAAAACCTGCAGAAGGAGTGACTATGGAAGAATATGATACAGTTGATGCTTCAGTTGCAGGCCCTGTTGAAAAATTTGATATAAAATATGATGACCTTAGTACTTGGCCCAGAGTAATCTCACACACCATGTGGCAAGAGATAGTACGAACTATCAGCTTTCAAGAATTTCAAAAGATTTATAAGTAGCCAAGAACGACTTAATCATCTGGCAATTTTGTGCATCAAAAATGATTTGGCTAAGCAAGTTGACTTTAGTGACATCATTGACATTATTTACGTCGACAAAAGCTAGAAAATATACTTTGATGTAATTTTGAATATTATTATTAGTTTGTATTATGTAGATGATGGTAGTTTTTTAAATAAATATCACTTTTGTGTTATCATTTAAACTAATTGATCCTAAACCCCTGTAGACTGTATAGCAATGCATTGCCCTTAACTGAGTGACAGGTAGGGGGCCTGCCAAAAATCCTGGCCTGGGGGGTCAGCTTCAGGATGTGGGTGCCATGATGGATGGTTAAGATTTTCTGAGACCTTGCCTTAAATACACATCACGAAATCTATTGGAAGAAGGTCACCTTACTTCATAAGAGCAAATTTAAGTATAAAAGATTGTTCCTTGAATCTGCTACTGTCCTAAAAACAATCCTAAATAAGTTTGGATGGATAAAATGGCTTCAAGTCTGGGAAATGCTTTTTCTCAGACTATCAGCCAACTGCTAAGAATGTTCAATCAAATCCACTAGGTTGTGAAATTTGGGACTTGCCTTGTTTCTTCATATTAATTCTGTTTACTTGCATAGTGTCTACCTGGATGTATCTTTAATTAGCATAATCAGGGAAAAACAGCAAGTAAAGATAAATGCACAATGTTCCCTGATGATGCAAATTTGAGTTTGGAAAAAAAAATAGGATTTAGTAATTAAATTTACCATTACTAATACAATAATATTACTGACTAGATGGCATAATGATAATAATATTCAACTATTACTTTGGGTGAGTTGAAACCAGATGGGTATAATGGTGTTCAGAAATTATATACAGCCCCAGAGCTAAAATTACTTGTACATAATTTCAGATGTACATAACTCTTACTCTCCCCTTAGAGGAGAGGAGAGATTGTGAATTTGTGATGGTACAACACAGAAGGAGTTTAAAATATGAGGACTTTTGTGAAGAAGGGATATATAAAGAACTACAGGGCTGTTTATTATGAAAAGCACAGAAAAGTATTTCCATTCAATTGTAGCTATATCATGGAATTGAATGGAGACACATCTTGGGCCCTGCTCAAGAACTGTTTAGCAGAGGCAATGTCTGAATGCATTACAAGGATCAGAAGGTTGATTAAGGTATGTGTGAAGGGAATGAAGAGATTAAGCATGCAATCTGGAAGAAGGTATTATTGAGGCAGCATAAGATGAATTGTAATAATCAGTTGCATGAGAAGTACAAAGAGCAGGTGAAGAAGGTGATTCACCTGGTAAGTATAGCAAAAGTGCAGAATAAGCTACCATTAGCCAATGAGGCAGAAAAAAAAAATCCCAGGGACTTCTTTTGATATGTGGCTAGTTATGGAAGGATGATACTGGTTGGTGCATATGGTAGAATGTATAAAATGGTATGAAGGTATTTCATCCTCACAAAATTTACCTCATGTAGAGCTTGAGCGTAGTGGGAAGGGAGGAGAGATTCATCATGAGTAAATAGAACATATAAGAGGAATTGAGAAAACTCAAACTTGCATGCTAATTAAGCCAGCAAGAGGACTTGACAATACATCACATTTTGAGGGAATGTCTAGGGAGTTAACAGCTGCTTTGATGTAGCTGTTCAATATGAGTTTACATTAGGACAAGTTCCAAAGGAGTGAAAAGATGGCAATATTGTTCCATTTCATAAGGTTGAGGGGGGGGGGATAACAAAACTAAGGCTTTGAATTATAGGCCAATTTGTATGTTATGAAGTTGTACTTAAAGTGCTGGAGAGGTTAGTGAAGACAGATTCAGAATTTAGTTGACAACAGCATGGGTTTGCTAATAAAGGAAGACTGTGTTTTAACAATATACTTACTTATTACAATAAGGTGAGAAATGCATTGGACAAAGGATATGCACACGCACACACACACACACACACACACACACACACACACAGTTGTATATTCAGATTCTGCAAAGGCCTTTGATAGATGGTCTTGTGACATGCTGGTAATTAAAGGAACAATTGGGGTTACTGTGTATTTGGGGGGGGGGGACATTCCAGAAGAGGAAAGTCACTAGTGGTGACAGTTTCTGTTGAAGTTGTATGTTAATGATATTGGGAAAGTTTTCAATGGAAACATGCATTACTTGTTGATGATGCAAAGTTGAGATGATCTATAATGGATAGAGCAGATGCTATGGCTTTACAAGAGGAATTTAAGTGACTGGATGAGTAGAATTATCAGTTGAATGATGGAAAGTGTATTGATTTTAAAATTCAGGAAACAAGAAAGTAAGGATGGAATGCAGAACGATATCTTAGACTAGGAATTAAAGGAGATAAGAGACCTGTGGGGCGATAGCAGATAAGGACTGCAAATATAGAGGACATATTACTAAAATCCTGAAAATAGTGCAACAGATTATGGCAATGAGGAGAAGGACGATAATGTGTAAGGCTAAGGAGATTTATGGTTCCATTATACAAGGCCTTCATCAGGCTGCATACGGATTACTGTGCACAGATTTCACCTGGTTTTCAAAAAGGAGATATTGGAAAGAGTACTGAGACAACAGACTGAGCTGGTTTCTAGTCTATGGAACGTCGAGTATGAAAAAAAGATTGAGGAGATGCACTTTTCAGAGAGTTTAGTAGATAGGAGGAGGAAGTTATTATTGCGACACCCAAGTTGGTAAGGGGTTATTACATGATCATCACAGAAGTTTTACATGGAATGGAAGGATACAGGAGAAAACAAAAAGTGATCTCTGGAACCTGTATAAGGAAGATGTAAACAGGGGAAGAGGAGTGGATTTTTTTTTTTTTTTGCATGGAGAGTTGAAATGCACTGCATGAGAGTATGGTGAGTGAAGAAACAGAGAATGAATTTAAGGCATGGTTTGATGAGTTGTGTGTGATAGAAAAACCTCCTAGTCTTCTGACTCCACAGAGAAAGTCTGATAATAATATGATGCACAAGAGAAAAATTAACAATAACAATCATAACGATAATTATTATTATGACTGTTATTATTATTAATTATATCATCATTGTTAATTAAGTGCCTCCATAGCACAACTAGAAGAACAAAGCGCCATTGCGACCTTCAACTGGAAAAGACCTGAGTTTGATTTTCATTGTGACAAGAGGAATCTTTATATGGACTTTTTCAATCAAATGTGAGTTAGCTGATTTCATATGGAGGCAGCAGGAATTTTTTTTCTCCTTGAAACTCAGGTTTTTCATCTCACATATGGAGAAATCAGCCAAGAGAACATACATAATTTACTGACAAAAAATACTATTGGTGTTGGTGGGCAGTAGATGGCATTTTGTGTTAATGGTAGTAATGCTGTTGTGTATTTAGAGAATTAAGTAGAGAGAGAGATCATGAGTTGTGTTCAGTGGAGTAGGGTGCCCTCCCACGAGTTCTTACTGATTGGAGGTGCCACATAATAATAGTAATATCACATGGGTATCTCCACAGAGTCAGATTCATCGCAGGAGACTCCTAACCTTTACACACAATATTTATCATATCATTTTTAAACTCAGTCACTGTTATGAAACTGACAACTAATTCTGGCAATCCATTCTGCTCCTTCACCACTCTCCAGGCAATATGAAACCAGGCAAGGCTCCAGGTTTTGATGGAATTCATCCTGATTTCCTGTTGAAGACAGGCCAAAAAGCTCAACAGTGGTTGGCTTGCTTTTTCTCTGACATCCTCCGACTGGAGGATGTCAGAAAAAAAGACTTCCAAAAGAGTTTAAGAGGACAAAAATTATCCCTATCTTAAAACCAGGAAAAACCAACAACAAACCAGAAAACTACTGACCAATTGCCCTGCTTAGCACCTGATATAAGCTCCTAGAAAGGCTCATCCTTAATAGAATTGCCCCTAAGACAATAGAACAAGTCAGAGTGGAACAGGCCGGATTCAGACATAAACAAAGCTGCTGTGATCAGGTTCTGTCACTCACCACACATATATAGAGGCAGGTTACCAACAATGCCGGAAAACAGCTGTAGCTTTTGTAGATCTTATTGCAGCTTATGACACAGTCTGCAAGTTGCTCCATGCAGTCCCATGCAAAACAATAGCAAAACTAATCGATAACATGTTAAGCAACCACCTGTTCCAAGTGTGTATGGACGAGAACAAAAGTAAACAAAGAACACTGGATAATGGATTACCACAAGGGTCAGTTCTGGCTCCCGTCCTTTTTAACTTATATATCACAGATATGCCTCATACAGTCTCTAAGAAGTTTTGCTATGCTGATGACATTGCTCTAGCCACCAGACATACAAATTTTACTAATGGAAGATACACTAACAAATGACCTTGCAGTCCTAGATGAATACTTTAGCAAATGGAGATTATGCCCAAATCCTAGCAAACACAAGTCTCATGCTTCCACCTGAACAATAACCAGGCTAACAAAGGACTCATGGTCTACTTCAACCACAAACTGCTACACTACAACAGATTCCCGAAATATCTGGGCATCACTCTAGATAGAATACTATCTTTTAAACCACATCTCATTAACACAGCATCCAAGCTAAAAACAAGAAACAATATACTGCAAAAACTATGTGGAACAACTTGGGGTGCCTCAGCAACAACGTTTCATTGCACTGCTCTTGGCCTCGTTTTCTTTACAGCTGAATACTGCTCACCCGTATGGCTGAACAGCGCCCATGTGTATTTGGTTGAATGCCCAGCTTAACACCACTATGCACCTTATTTCTGGAACTGTAAAATCAACCCCAACCTACTGGCTCCCAGTGCTAAGCAACATCCCGACTCCACACATCCGCAAATTCAACTTTCTTCTACATGAATACAGCAAAATCATGGAAATCCAAAATCTTCCAATCCATTAAGACATCCCACCCCTAGAAATAAACAGGCTAAAGTCAAGGCACCCTCCAATCTTAACAGCAAAAAATCTTGCAGAGACAAGCTTCAACATGAAGGAGAAGTGGAAAGAGTCCTGGTGTAACACTTCAACAGGGATCTTCCATGAATTAGTGGACCCAACACAGATACCTTCGGGTTTTGATCTACCTTGGAAAACTTGGTCTGCCCTTAACTGAATCTGCACCAACCATGGCAGAAGTGCAGACCACCTTTACAAATGGGGCATGATTGCCTCACCCAGGTGCGACTGTGGATCACTCCACCAGACAATTAATCACATTATAGCAGAATGTGCCCTACATGAATACAGTGGAAACCTGTCAGACGTCATTCATGCTACACCAAGTACAGTCGACTGGATAATCAACCTAGACATTCAGTTGTAGCCTATTCTTGATTCTTGAGTGTCTCTTTTATGACTGTATTATGTCTTCTTATTGTACACATGTCTATTACTATGTCCATATATATATTAAGGATTAATGTAATGTAACTTTTCATGTGTGAGCCATATGCTAAATAAATAAATAACCACTCTCCATACAAAAAAATCTGGTGACATCTGGTGAGTGCAAATGGTATGAGGGTGACAGATGCAGAAGAGATTATTCAACTAATTTGGCCATTTTGCTAAATGCTATGAACCGGGAGTATGCAACATTGCAATCATCACTGCTACCTCTTCAATAGATGAAGAAACTCAGGTATATGAGGAGGGGGGGGGGTACTACAGCTGTTGCACAAACTGAACAATAATTTGGCAAAGGGACTGATAGAGTTCAGTATTCAGCTGAAATAACTATTCCTTTCATCAGGCTATATAATTTGAGTCTAGAACAGGGAAGATTCCACAGGAATAGAGAATATGATAATCCTGCAGAACCAGAACCCTGCAGTCTGTTGAAGAATCCTTAGGTGTTGGAACATAGGAGTCAATTATTTGCTTGATTTGATGAGGAGTGTAACCATTCATTTCCATTAAAGTTTTGATAGTGAGAAATTCTTGTAAGTTTGAGGGAGAGGAGCACACATTCTGTGCTCTATTAATTAAAGACTTGATAACACTAATTTTTTGAAAGGTGTGATGAGCAGACAGTAAAAGATTCCACAGGAATAGGAAGTTTTCGATAAACACTGGTTGTCAAAGTACCAGAGGCTATGAGTAAGAAGGAGGTCCAAGAATGGTAAACTAAAAGCATTTTCTACACACTGATGATGTACAGTTATTTTCAGTATAAAAGATCTGTACTTGCATTAAAGTATATTACTGTGGTTATCATGTAATTTTGTTGCTCAAATGAATTTATTTTCCCAGAGGACTTTAACCAATATAAGAAACCGCTGCATTAAAATATCCCCTTTTTCATTTGCCAACCTCTCTAGCTCATTCGATTCTCTTGAAGGCCAAAACATCAGCTTTATAACTAATAACCCTCCTGAGTTTCAAAGTCATCTGGAAATAACTGAATATCTCCCTGCAACCAAGAGACAATATTATTAACATAAAGGATAAAAAGTAAAGGTCTGAGTACCAATCTATGTGGAACCTCACTTGTAACCTTCTTTCTTGATACAGCTTCCCCATACACAACTCTCTGATATCTACCAGGCAGCCAATTTTCAATCCGCTTCACTAATCTGATATATAATCCCATAATTATGTATGTGTATGTGTAAAACTTATTTAGTTACGTTAAATAAGATTTTTACATAAGTTTATCTCCATTTTTATATTTATTTTGATTATGCCAACACACAGCATTCCATTATCAAAACAAAAACAACTTAAATATCAACTTATCACTTGGTACCCCATTAAATACCTTTGCAAAATCCAAAAAAATGGCAGTACATGCCTTCTGCTCATCATCCACTTTTGTCACTTTATTATAAAAGGCAAGCAAATTACTGAAACAAAAGTGCCCTTTAACAAATTCATACTGATTTTCACAGATAATATTACCCAGTATCTGCCCAATTTTGTATATGGTATCTTACTAATTACTAAGTAAGATACAATACTCAGTAATTACTTTACAAAGTAAATACTAAGAAGAAATACAAACTGATCTATAGTTTGATGCAAGCATCAAACTACAGACCAGTCTAACATCACTTTGTGTAATGCCACTATCTTACCATGCTTCCACTTGACTTTCTCAGTAGCTAGCACAGTCAGGTCAATTAAGCTGTCAGTTCTTAAGCACATTCTCTCAAAATATACAGTGAAATCCCATCCAGTCCTACTTCCTTACTGACCTTCAGAGTACCTAAGTTTTGAAACACATCCTTCCCATTCCTCCAGGAATAAAATCTGCTTTTCCAGAATGAAATGCCCAATGAACTAATCATTAAACACTATATCATCTGCACTAGTCAATTTTCAATCTCCATCATCCTCCTTTACTATCTAATATGGACATTCATCCACAGTCATTTCTCCTCCTACTGGCCACAGAACAAGAATGAAAGAATTCCTTGAGATTTTCCTTGGACTGCAGATTTAACCTCTCCTCATATTCCATTTTTGTCTTCCTTACTATACTAGTCACTTGCCTAGCTTGAATCTTATTTTCCTCATGCAACTACTCTCCACCTCACTATACTTTTCCCCAATCTCTTTTCATCTGGAGTTGCTGTTTGATTTCATTAGTCATCCACTTCACACTAAATTGTTTTATTTTTTTTACTTGACAAATGTTGATAGATACTTTTTCACTAGCTCCCATGCACTGCTGACATTTCTCCTTTGCAATATTTCTATCCATGGAGCTGCCCTAAACTGATTTCTAAGAGTATTATAGTTGTCTGCCTTATAATTCCACATAAATTTCTTTCTCCCTGAAACTTCTACATGCCTTTTCAGCCTCCAAGTCAACTACATGGTCACTCTCACCAATGGTGGGCAAGATTGACATCTCAGTTACAATCAGCTCCTCTGATATAAGAACAAATCTACAACTTTTGATCCTCATGTTTTCTCTACTACATGTTGCCTGAGAGATTTACTCAAGAATTCCGGAAATTCCATTCCCTTACTACTGTATGGTTCTATTACTGAATTTATACTGCTATAGTTAAAATCTCCAATGATGATCACTCAATTTTCACTCGCCAAACTGTTCTGCCTAAACATTTCCTGCTCATCACCCTCTTTGTTCCCTAGCCTATACAAGCATTCCGCTTACTTAACCACTTTGACCTACACTTTCCATTAATATGCATTAATGGTAGATTTCCTTACATCTCCAACCAATTCCTTTATGTTACTCAAGCAATCAGCAATGTTATAATTTTTACTTCTTTACTGGGTTATAACTTTTACTGGGTGTCCTTGGATATTGTCAATTAGAAGAAGAAATCATCATTAAATTCCTGATATGTACCCTCAGAGGGTGTACAGGATAATTATGACAGTACTACATGAAAAATTTACAATAATACTAACTTCTGATCAATGATTTTTTTCCAAATTAATCTATTATCTGTTAAGACTCCAAAATTACCAGATCTTATATTTCCATCTTTTAAGGCACTTTTTACCATATCAATCGATCTACATGTTGGTCTTTTTCCTGCTAAACTGGCAAAGAATACCTGTTTTGCTAATCAAGTTATTCACCCATTCTATTTAAGTGACCATACCACCTGAAATTAGCTCTAATAACACATTCCTGAATGCTAACAATTGCAAGTATCTCATTTTGTTGACTCCGCTAATTTTTCTCAAAACTCTCATAACAGATGTCGCTAGTCTTTGATAAAGTGTTTTATTTCTAACCCAACTCTCAGATCCATAAGTTAAAATTGGTTTGAATACTGCCTTGTATACAGCTAATTTAGTGTTTTAACTAATTTCTTTCTTATTCAATATAAATTTATTCAGCTGACTTATTACCATACCAGCTTGACTAATTCTGTTGTCTATTTCCATATTCAGTTTGCCATCTTCTAAAATTTGTGCCAAAATAGCTGAAATGAAATTTGTTCTATAGATTTGCCATTTGGGCAACTGCTATTTTCAATGTTTCTACCTATTTTCATTGTCCTAGTCTTTTTGTTGCTGATTCTCATACCAAATTTATTACAACAATTATTCAATTTAGTCAGGGAATCTTGCAGACTTGTGCTGGATTTATTCAGAAGTATAACATCATCAGCAGCATAAAGAATAAAGAGCTAAGATTAACATAGCCAATTTTGATATCAGATTTAATATTTTTGATATCAGATACCACTTTCCTTCATAATGTGATCCATAGAGATAATGAATAACAGTGGAAATAATGTGCATCCCTGTCACACACCTGATTTAATGTCAAACCATCTTCCTGTACTTCCTTCAATTCTAACTGCTGGCTTACAGCTTAAATAGAGACCTATGTATTGTTTGATATAATGTCCCATTTACACCACATAACTGTAGCATTTTGAAGAGCTTTTCTCTTGGCACCTTATCATATGCCTTTTCCAAATCAACAAAACTTACATACATATCCTTGTTATATTCCCAAGATTTCTCAACTATTTGTCTTAAAGTGACAATCTGATCATGACAACCTATATTTGGCCTGAAGCTTGTTCTTCACCAGCCTTCCCTTCCACAATTTTTCTTAGCCATTTCTCGAGTATAATTGCATAAATTTTACAATACTAAGTAGGGAAATACCTCTGTAATTCTCACATAATTTTTATTTTTCCTTTTTATACATGGGCATTATGAGAACTCTGCTCTAATCATCTGGAATTCCACACTGTGACCAGGCCTTCTGAATTATGCAATGCAACACAGTAAAACTTTTATACCTGCACATCTGAGGCACTTGTTGTTGATTATCATCTACTCCAGCTGCCTTTCAACATTTTTTATGACTTTTTCTACTTCAAGTATGGATATGTATTCTTGACTGCATTGCTGTTCGGAGTTTTCTACCTTCATGCTTAGACTTCTTGTTTCATTTAGCAATCTTTCAAAGTAATCCCTCCAAACATCTGGAATATCTTTATTTTCAGTTTTCATGTCACCTTTATAATCTCTGGTTCCTTTTACAGTGCTTTTTCCTCCATTTCTAAGTTTTATTATTATGTGACACCTCCAGGGAATTCAAGGACTCATCGAGGGAGGGCACCTACTCTACACTTCAACTCTCTGTATCCACCCTTAACCCACCAACACCATCTACCACCCACCACAACCACTAGTATTTCCACAGACAATCACAAACATCCATGCCTACAGTGGGATTCGAACCTGCAGGTCTTCAGATGGAGAGCAGATACGCTAACCACTTGGCCAACTAGACTATGGAGGCTATTAAAAAAATAGCCTCCGTAATATTTTGCCACCTTCCTGATATTTATTTTCTATGTTCTTACTACAGTCTTCCCATGACTTTTGTTTAGCCGGTTTTACACAGTGCTTGGCTTTCTTACACTTTTCTCTGTATTCTCTAAGAGTACAAGCTGACTTACTTGCCAGGACTTTTGATATGCTTTGTTCTTTTCCTTCAATGTCACTTTAACTTCCTGAGTCCACCATGGACTTCTAATTTTTCTATCCTTACAGACAACATCACCATATACCTCTCTGGCTGAATCATGCAATGTTTTCTTCTGGATTTGCCATTGAAACTCCAAATTTTAGTTTTTGTTTTCAAACACTTTCATTTTTTCTTCAATAATGTTTGTGTATTTGAGTCTACAGTCATCTCTAAAGCTGGTCACACTCGTCTTTTCAATTTTATCCTGCTCAAAACTAAATAGTGATCACTTCCTATTTCAAATCCTCTATATACTCTTGTGTCCACCAGTGGGAAAACATTGCTGTCAACTATAACTTAGTCAATGAGACTGCTTATTTCTTGCCTCTTCTTTCCATGTGAATTTGTGCATATTTTTATATTGGATCATGGTGTTAATAGTAACTAATCTATGTCATGAACAGAAATCCAGAAGATATTTACCATTATTAATAGGTTAGTGCTTTTCTATAAATTTTTCTGAAACTTTTCTATATGTCTGGTAATCATTTCCTATTGTGCTGTTTATATCTGAAGCTGTCTTCTCTAATGCCTCAAAACATTCCTCCATTTCTTCATTGGTAGAATCTTCTGTGGGACCATAAGCACAAATAAGTCTCATTGTCCAGTTACCCATTGTGATATTTGCCCACCTTGATCTGGCTGCAATTCAAGAAGATTATGCTCATATTTGAATTGAATACTATAGCTACTCCCTCTTTTCCTGGATTGCTATTGTCCGAGTATAACATTTTGTATTTGTTTATTATTATTAATATTATTATCCAGGCCTCCATAGAGTCAAAAGACTCATCGTGGGAGGTCCTTTCTAAGAAACACGTCTATCAAGACGCATCGAGGGAGGTCCCTCCTAGGAAACACAAAGTCTATCATACCACTCCTTAAACGCACTGACCATTCTCAATCTCACTACTCCATCAGGCAATGCATTCCATGATTCAACCACCCTCCATGCAAAAAAAAACCACTCTTCACCCTCTTTCTCACAGCCCTTGTCATGACTCCTTCCCGCTGTTCAACCAAGCGAAGGAACTCCCTAGTGTCAACCCTGTAACCACCTCACAACAGTTTAAAAGTCTCTATTATATCGCCTCTCCTTCTATCCACCAAGCTCTGCAGTCCACACTCTCTCAGCCGATCCTCATAACTAACATTGTACAGTCCTGAAACCATCATTGTTCCCTTTCCATAGTTAATTTATCCCCTTCAAATCCTGGGGACCAGATCTGAGAACAATAGTCTAAGTGTGGTCTGATCAGAGTCTTATACAATGGAATGATAACCATTTTATCTCTGCAGGTCAGTGTCCTTCTCATTATTGCAGCAATCCTCTGTGTTACCTTCACTACCTTTGTAATATGTCCCCTAAATTTCAGTTTTCTATCAATTATCAACCCCAGATCTCTTGTCTCCCCTACTTCCTCCAGTTTAACTCCTCCCATAGAGTACGCAGCATCCCATCGATGTGTTCCAAACCTCAAGGACCTTACATTTTGTTGCATTAAACTGACACCCTCCCCCATTCATTTGCCCATCTGTCTAACTTATTCAAATCCTCTTGCAGGGCTACCATATCTGCACTATTATTAATAACCCTTCCCAGTATCGCATCATCCGCAAACAACTGAATATCCCCTTGCAATCCACAGACATCATTGATATGAAGGTTAAGCAATATAGGTCCCAGCACTGAGCCCTGTGGAACACCACTTATAACCTTCTGCCTCTTTGATGCTGCTCCACCATACACAACTCTCTGATACCTATCGGACAGCCAATCCAGCCTGAATCCAGTTGACCAATCTGACATCCAGACCCATGTGCTGCAACTTGAATATCAGCTTATCATGTGGCACCCTGTCAAATGCCTTTGCTAAGTCTAGGAAAATGGCAGAATATGCCCTTCTCTCATCTAATGCTTTTGTAACTTTATCATAAAAGGCGAGGATATTGCTAAAACAAGAGCACCCCTTCACAAAACCATGTTGACTCTCACAGGTAACATTACCCTCAGCTGCCCAATGCTGTATAGGGTCCCTCACTACTTTCTTTAAGATCTTACTAACTACTGATGACTCACAAACTGGCCTATAATTAGACACTTCTAGTCTGCTACCGCCCTTATGCAATGGCACTATCTTACCTTCCTTCCATTCCATGGGCACCTTTCCCGCAGCCAGACTTTCATTGAAAATTGTTGAAAATTTCATTATTGCCTAGAAAGATCTCACCTGTTTTACCTATTATGTCGAAATTCTGTCGAATCCAATTTAACCAACTTATCCAATTCTTCTGGTAGTTCCATTTCTTTTCCATTGATGCGTCTTACATTGATAGTACCAATCTTGAGATCTGATCATGCTGAGTTGGGATTTGTTCCAGTAACTGACTTTACACTGTTTGCTCTGGTTCACTGAGAACACAATAGTGGTCTTGTTTAACTGGACAATGCCACAACCAGCATGACATTCTGTCATGTTGTACCATAATTGTACATTGTGGTTTAAGTCAATAAGAATATTATTTGGTCAGCTAAATCCCAAACTGTTAGAAATCTGGCAGTTTAGTATCGAGGTAGATATCTAATCTAACAGGGTGTACCATGAGAAGGTGAGGATTAGACATTAGGTCAGAAGCCCCGGCCAGATCTCTGTATTCCTTATAAGGCTACATGGAGGTCTCCTCCAGGTTATACAGCTTTGACCCTTAAGCACTCCCAGAACTGTGAATGGTAAATATCTGGAAATTAAGTAAAATTCCATTTCATGCAGAAGGCAAATATAAACCCATCTAAAAAGTGAAGGTGTTATACAAGTTTTTTTTTTTTATTGGCTTTATAATAAACTAGAAAGTGTTTTAACCCTTTAACACATATTGACAGCAGTACACAACCATCAGTTTGATCATATGGCAACTATCATTTACATAAAACAGAGTAAGCTCATCTTTGGCAGCTTTGAATACAGTAGCAGATTTTTCAATTTTAATGATAGGTAAGTTCTGGAAGGTATTCTCTTAGAAAACATGCCAGTTTTATATTAAACACTTGTTGAGATCTGCAATGGGACAACTATGCAATGGGCAATGAATTTTCTTAATTCATCTTGAAGCTTCTGCAGCCATTAAATCTACCACAGCAGATTCATCAAGCTACAATGCATTTAAAAATTTGACCCAGCCTTTTTTGGGTTAGTCTATAGTGTATTACCAAGATTCAATGAAATGTTGATACAGATTTTTGCCTTTTCGTTCAAGGGAGATCAACAGAATTTTCTTTTCTGTACCTAATCGTTAAATCACACATTCAGCATCTGTTTCATTTTGTGTGTGTGACCAAAAGAACTGCAAATAACAAATCTGTAAATAATGAAGGACTACTGTATCGATACAAAATTAATAACGGAAAAAACTCACTTACAAAGATTATTTAATAGTATAATTTTTAGAAAATTATACTATTAAATAATCTTTGTAAGTGATTTTTTTCTGTTATTAATTTTGTATCGATATGTCTACTCACGGTATACCTCTTTTAAAACTTAGGACTACTGTATATTTATTTAAGTCATCACTACTTAACAAACACATTTACAACACATACTAACTCTATAACACAACATTTAAAAACACAGTCTTCTGTTAATTACTGCACTATCCATTTACAGAAACAATAATTAGGAAGATACAAAATGGCATATCACATTAGAGTAGGTTTGATAATCTGCTCCCCCCTCCCCACCTTTCATTACATCTCAGCCTAAAAATATAAGTGCTTCTGGTGAAGGATGCACATGTCTTGTATGGATTCTTTTTTTTTCTCACCCAATGTAATAAAACTATAAAGAAATATAATTTTCTTTGAAACGTCAAGTATTACTGGTATATTATTTCAAAAGTCAAAATTTCATGCCATTACTAGAAAGAATTAAGTAGATACAAGAATTTTAATACTTCAACAAAAACTATAAAGATGTTTGCTGCTTTCCTTAATAATTTTGAGAAACAAACAAAAAATATTAATTCTTAATTACTAGTCAACTTTTAAGACCGAATCCATTTTACAAAAAGATAAACATACCCAGATTGTGGATCCACAGCAATATCATGGGGCTGATCTAATTCAGTTGTTATTAATGTCCTTCGCAATTTGCCATCAAGAGTTGCCATTGATATGGTGTCAGTACCAGCATCAACCCAATAAATATGAAGTCCCACCCAATCTACTGCAATTCCTCTAGGCTCTGACAGGCCAGAAATCTGAAAAGTAATTTGAGCAGAAACTAAGTTTTTAAAAACAGGATGTTTTTATTTAACTTAACAATTAAAATAAGGAAATGTCCACCAAACTGCTATCTAATCCCATCTTCTGCAGCTTACACAACAAACTACCAATCTGTCATGTGGTAATCTATCAAATGCCTTTGCAAAGTCCAAGAAAATCACTGTATATGAATCTAAGGACCTACCTTTCACAAACCCTAAGGGAACAATCATAAAGAATCTCATGTAAAATCAGTGGTAGTCATGGGCACAAATGAATTAGTTAGGGAGAAAAAAAATGTTGATAGAGACTTTAGGAAGTTGTTGCAGCAAGTAAAGAAGAATAGTGTTGTTCAGAAAGTCATAGGCGTGTTGCCCAGATATGACAACAATGATGTGAGAAAGAAAGTAGACATAAAGAATAGTAAGATGGCTGAGTTGTGTGAAGCAAAGGGGGGTTCAATCTGGAAATTTGTGGAGTGATTTGAAGGAAGTTGGAATGGTTTAAAGATGATGGATTCCATTTACATGAGTTTGGTGTTGGGCATTTAGAAAGGCTATTGTTTTCTGAAAGGCACAGAGTCAAGAAGTTAATGTAGTAAATGATCAGGGTCTACTTGTCAAGCAGGATAGCACAACTAAACAGATTGTACGACAGGAGGAAGATGGATGTGAGGTTGAAGATGTGGTTGCAACAGCACAAGATGATGGAATACATAAAGATGAGGAAGAGACAGGTAGGAATGGAAATCAGAGTCATGATAAGGGAAGCAGGAGTGGACAAACAGAAGAGAGTGGTGTGGTATAGCAGCTAGAATAGAGAATGTTGGTGCTGGTAGAATGACTCAAACACAGAGGGATTGTTATATTTATACACAAATGTAAGGAGTATTCGAAACAAGAGAGCTCAGTTTGTTGCACTGATTGAGTCAGTATGCCCAAAGATAATTGGAATAAGGGAAACTTTGTTGTCTGAGGAGGATGTGATGTCAGGAATAGAAATAGAAGGATATATAATTTTCCAGAAGGATAGAAATGTGAAAAGAGGAGAAAGAGTGCTGTTAATGATTGCAGAGGAATTGTGTCTGCAAAGTGTGGAAGTTAACAGTGCATGCACAGATTTTGAATCTGTGTGGTGTGAAGTTGAAATAAACAGGTTAATATATCTGATAAGATGCTGTTATAGGCAAGGGAATGCAGAAAATACCAATTGTAAAATGTTTACGCAAATTAGTGGTATGTGAAAAGAAGGCGATCTGGATGGGTGACTTTAATTACAGGAATATAGAATGGAAGGAGGAGACATGTATGTTAACAAGGAGAGTGAGTTTGTGGAATTTCTGAGAGATAAGTATCTTAAACAGCATGTGATTGAAACAACTAGAGGAGTTAATGTTTTGGATTTGGTGATAACTTCAAAAGAAGTAGTTGTTAATGAGGTGTTGACACTGCTGCCAGTTAGTGAGAGTGATCACGAGGTACTTGTTTGGGATGTGATGAAACAAGAAAAGGTAACTGCCAAAAATGGATATATGTGGAAGTATAAAGCAGGTATTAATTACAGGATGCTCTGTAGTCAGTTAGCATCTTAAGCTTAAGTACATTGGGTAGATGCGCTGAGATAAAAAGTTGTTCACAGTGCATGGAAACTCACAAGGCAGTATCTGACAAAAGCAATGTATAATTGCACACCAAGTGTTAAGCGAGTAAACAGAGTAGGAGTGAAATGGATGAACACTGAAATCAAGCAAGCAGTGAGGGAAAAGAAAATGTTATGGAAAGAGGTACAAGACAGTTGTGGTGAACACATCCATGAAGAGTATAAAGTGCTGGCTGGGCAGGTGATGAGCAAAGTAAAGAAAGAAAAGGTGCAGTATGAGAGGAGATTGGCTGATCAGGCCAAGGTTAACTCAAGGGAATTTTTCTGCTATGTGGCAAGCAAGAGAAAGAATAATTATGGCAGGTTAACACCAGTGGATAGTTATGGCAGCAGAATAACAGCAGCAAAGGATATAGTGGAATTATTGAACAAGCACTTTATCAGCGTATATCATACTGGTGTAAATGATGCTGTGCAATATATAGAAGAGAGGCAGGTATTAGGAGAATTGGAAGTGAAAGAATAAGAGTTGTGTCAGATGCTGATTGGGTTAGATGTAAATAAAGCTGTGGGAATGGATGATATATCTCCATGTATTCTTAAGGAATGTGCACCACAGTTGACTATGAGATTGACCTGGTTATTTAATGAAAGTCTTGCAGTGGATAGGGTTCCTAAAGAGTGGAAAGAGGGCAAAATAGTACCACTCCACAAGCATGGTTCTAGGAGAGATGTCTCCAACTATAGACCAGTCTGTATAACTGTGATTGTGTCAAGGTGTTGGAGAGACTGGTAAGGAATAGAATACAGGATTGGGTTGATGGACATAGCATTCTTTATGATGGTCAACATGGATTTATAAAGGGTAGGTGCTGTTTTAACAATTTAGTTGTATTTTATGATAAGGTAGCAAGTTTTAACAGTTTGCGCCTGCACGTATTGCAAGTCTAGCTGACCTTGCAATACGTGCAGGCGCAAATTTGACTTGTTTGTCTGTTTGCTTACTTGGGAGATGGAGTAAAACCAGGTTTAAAATAGCATGGTATCTTTAACATTTATTATACCCAAGGTAAAATACTTTCTATTTATATATATATATATGTGTGTGTGTGTGTGTGTAGTATTGGAAAAATTCACAAAAGCAGTGGATTAACTATTAATGCAGACAAGACAAAATTAAAAGTTTTTGGAAAGTGGGATCTTGGAGGCATTCCTTTTGGGCTAATCCCTAAAAGAGAACCCCTCATCCCTTCTCCACTTACCCAATATTGCCAGTTCAAGAACTTATATACAAGAACTTTGAAACCCTAGAAGACTGGAAAATTGGACCACTTTCCTTTTCTTCTAAAGCCACAGTACTCAAAACCATAATTTTTCCTACTAAGTTGTACATAATAAATATTACAGACATCACAGAAGCTGAAGAAAACCAATTATATAGTAAACCTGTACAATTTTTTTGGTCCAGCCAATACCAAGAAGTTAAAAAAGAATTTCTTCAACTATCAAAGAAGCATGGAGGATTTGGACATCCAGTCTTAAAATTCTGTATTTAAGCAATACAGCTTCAAAAATCCATAAAAGATTGCAGACTAATCACACATGTACAAACCTTCTCTTGTACTACCTGGGTTTTCATCTTCCCCTGTTTGGAGTTAATGATTATAAAGGTCTAAACGCTGAGATTGTTCCTGAACTACAACACTCTATGCTTAACTCTGAGATTGCTAAAATACTCTGGAGTTGACATTCTTTCAATTAAAAAAGCAAAATTTGGTTTCTTTCACTGCAAAGTTCCACAGTTAGGTACCGACAACAATAGTTTGTTTCATAACACTTTGAAGTTCCAAGGATACCCTAACAGGAGGGATCTTGCTTGGAGAATTGCATATGGCTGCCTTCCAGTCAATACCATCAAATGGAGGTACTTTAACATTGGAAATCCAATCTATGACATCTGTTACCAATTGGAAACAGTAGATCATGCATTCTACAGCTCTCCTCTTGCCCTGCATATTTGGAATAGATTATGTAGTGTGTTGGGCATTCCATTGCTTACAACGTCAGCAATGGGAAGAGATTTTTGATTTTTATAATTAATGAATTAAAATACCATTTATTGAAGGTTAGAAAGCAACAAGGATTAGAAAACCAACATTATGACATCCAAATGCTTTATAATAATGTATTGTGGAAATTTTATTGTTCAGTCAGAGGATTTTTGTATTTAGAAAGAAACACACTAGGAGATGAAATTTATTAGTATATTGTGTAGATCACCCACATTATGCAATACTCACCAGGGGGAGATAAAATTCTGTCCATTCTTACTATGAAAGGTATTTTAAATAGTTCCACACTCTTAATTCAATGTGGTCTTACAGTCAATTGCAGGGATGACTGGAGAGCAATCCCAGGCAAAGAAGGTCAATTCAAGACATTTAACTGAGATGGAGGCTAACCACCTGGATATCAATCATCTTTGTGCTTTAGTTTCCATTGTCTTTTGGTTGTTCATCTATATGAGATTGGTGAAAAAGGAAAATGGATAGCCTTTGGCTATATGATGATATAAAAGAGATGAGGCCTTTTCTCTATCTCTCATGCTAACCATCTATCTTTCTCCTAATACTATCAGGCTCTCTTGCATCCCCTATACTAACTACTCTAGGCCTATGATGAGCATCTCAATAAAGGTTGAAACTGGTCTGGGTAGTGACTCTTCCCATAATGCATAGCCTTATACATGTCTGTAAAGATATGTGTGTGTGTGTGTGTGTCTTGCATTATGGGATACTAAGACAACTGATGTGAAGTCATTAGAGTCTATATACAAGTAGCCAAGTTACTTCACGTGCAAACTTTGTATGCTTACACTTGGATAAAGGATGAAATCAAGAATATAATTTCTTGGCATTTTTAATTTATAGCTGCCACTGCTGTTGTGCTTTTTAAAGGAAAATTAATATAATAAACATATGCAACTAGTTTGTTGTAGCATATATAATTCAATATAATCCAATATGTTCCAATATAATCAACTATTCCTGTGTTTACCACATATTCACTATAGCAAGAAATGATTACTGAAACACTTAAGACTTTGAAACATCCACATTACATTGGGACTCAAACCCACAATTGCTGTTTTCAGTTTTTTTTTCTTTATTTAAGTTGATAAGTCAGTGGTTTCTGGATGAAATCAAGAATATAATTTCTTGGCATTTTTAATTTATAGCTGCCACTGCTGTTGTGCTTTTTAAAGGAAAATTAATATAATAAACATATGCAACTAGTTTGTTGCAGCATATGTTCCAATTAATCAACTATTCCTGTGTTTACCACATATTCACTATAGCAAGAAATGATTACTGAAACACTTAAGACTTTGAAACATCCACATTACATTGGGACTCAAGCCCACAATTGCTGTTTTCAGTTTTTTTTTCTTTATTTAAGTTGATAAGTCAGTGGTTTCTGAATTAGGTAGAGGGATTGTTGAAGGCCCTGATAAAACTGAGGATTCATTGTGAATAGGAAGTTTGAATCAGTGACAGAAATCGCTCTCCATACATGGATTTCAATTCCCTAGTAAGCACATAATGCAATCAGAAGTGGAACATATAGCCACCCCAGATGCCACACTGGCACCATAGCAAATCAAGGATCCCACTGCTATAAACTATTAATCCTTGAAGGTGAGCTCACAAGTCAAGTGATACTGGTTAAGGGGGGGGGGAATGTGAGAACAGCGTTCTAAGGTTGGATAGTTTCGAATTTGTATAGGGTGAAGATGAGGTGTTTTGTATTAGGGCAGAAGTACCTCCTCTTATCTTGCACAACCATTCAAACAGAGCCCCCATAGCTCAGTCAGTATAGATGAAGACCCTTTGGTCAGAAAGATCCAAGTTTGATTCCCATCCATGACGTGAGGAACCTTTATCTGGTCTCTTTCAAATAAAAGTGAGTTTGCCAGCTTCATATAGAGGCAGAGGGTCAGAACAGGCAAACCTGCTCCGTGAACAAACACATGGATCTACAATAATAAAATACATACTTAATCCCTCATCAGGAGGGCTCAACCATTTCACCCCAATCCTGAGGGATGGGGGTGAAAAGGGAAGAACCCCATATGAAATAAATAACCATTCAAATAGACTTTCCATGAATCTGCAGTGTAATTTCTCAGAAAATTTGTTTAGGCTCTAGCTGCTAGCTCATAGCCTGATTTGCATATATTCATTCATAGCCTCCTTAGTTTTTAGTACTTGTGTCTGTTGACTGTGTTCTTGTAGATGGTTTGTCTGTTTTTGATAGATAACCTCATCATTCCATATAAAACAAGCTAATCCAACCTTCATTTGAAAAGTCCTTATAAAGGTTCTTTGTATCCTAGATGGGATTTGAATCCAGAGGGCATTACCAAATAAGCTACAGAGACAGTTGTGCACTTATACGGTTAGCAGCTGTAGAGGTGAGAAGTAATATCTCAAGTGGAAAAGATCAGCAGTTTTTTTTGAAGGCTACAGATGTAATGTGTTAACAGGTTAGAGAGGTATATGTTGCAAAGCTTATAAAGGCTAGTCTGAACTTCCCACATTTTCTAGACATTGTCTTATGAGGTAAAGTGAGATCCTTCTTGTAAGAAAGAGTGGAAAAAAGAAACTACTTCTGATAGTACTGAAACCAATCTCACTCCATCAAAGAATGATAAAAATCATGCAATCTATTATATAAAGAGAAGAAATTGAGTGTATTGTCAGCAAACTATGGATATGATTTCAGGTCAGTGAAAGAAATCTGTATGGAATGAAGAGGATAGGTGAAAATAGAATACTCTGGAACTGATATGAAAATCTGAAGAAAAGAAGACAGCCACTCAATTACAGATGGTGGGGATATACTATGTACTTGTTATAGTGAAGAGGGGAAGGTGGACACCCAGTTACAAATGGTAGAGGTATACTATGTATTTGCTATTTACTTTCTTATTTAGACATGCATACAATAATCTATTGTTCACCCAATCATGTTTATTATGATGATGGAAGTAATGGAAAAGATTTGTATAGATTGGAAAGATAGAAGATAAATTATTTCACTATAGATGGGACAAACTGCTATGGTAAGAGATATATATGGTACACAGAAACATTTATCATTGGACGAGGAGTAAGACAAGGCTGTTCTATGTCACCAATTTTGTTCAATATGTATTCTGAAGTGATGTTAAAAGAAGCATTGGAGAATGCAGAAGAAGGAATAAAGATAGGAGGTAGACAGATATTTGCAATAAGATATACAGATGACAAGGCATTATTATCAAACACCGAGGAAGAATTACAACATCTGCTGAACAGCTTACTAGAATCCTGTATCAATTATGGAATGAAAATTAACATAAGCAAAACAAAAGTAATGAAAATAACAAAGAAAGAGACAACTATGGATGTAAGAATAAATAGAGAAAAATTGAATCAAGTAAGGGCATTTAAGTATCTAGTGCTAATATCATCTGCTGAACAGCTTACTGGAATCCTGTATAAATTATGGAATGAAAATTAACATAAGCAAAAACAAAAGTAATGAAAATAACAAGGAAAGAGACAACTATGAATGTAAGAATAAATAGAGAAAAATTGAATCAAGTAAGGACATTTAAATATCTAGGAAGTGTGATTATCAGCGATGGAAGATGCGCAAGTGACATAAAAGCAAGAATAGCAATGGGAAGGGATGCTTTAATAGAAAATGGAATTTTTTCGGAAGTAAAATATATAAAAATTTAAAGAAAAGACTAATAAAATGTTGTGTGGAGTATTGTCTTATATGCAGCTGAAACCTGGACATTGAAGAAAAAAGAAATTAAAATTTTGGAAAGCTCCCAGATGTGGATTTGGAGAAGGATGGAAAAAAATAAAATGGACAGATAAAATAAATAATGAAGAGGTCTTGAAAAGAGTAGAGGAAGAAAGGAATCTGTTAAAAAGGATAAAAAGAAAAGAAAGAGAAATTGGATTGGACATATCCTGAGAGGAAATGATCAGAGATGCCATTGAAGGAAAAACAGAAAGAAAAAGACCTAGAGAAAGAGTGAGGAAAACAATGCTAGATGACATGCTGAATGGAGACGGATACACAACCTTGAAAGAGAAGGATCAGAAGAGAAGACAGTGGAAGGAAAGTTTTTGCTACTAAAAGAAGAACCTGCTTAATTGCAGAATACTTAAGAAGAAGGAGTACTAGAAGTTGGTTGATGTGAAAAGCTGGATAAATAATAAGATGGAACAGATAAAATGGCTCTGGGTGCAAGTATTTAAATTTAAATAAAATTTTATCTTAAAATATGAGTTAAAACAGAGTTAACAAGTACACAGAATTAATTTTTTTTGTTAGCTTTGCATTTGCCATATAAATTCAAAAGATATTATTAAATTATAATACCAAAGCTAATGATCCATCCTGCCTCTTGACACGACTGTTTTGGAAGGTTTCATCAATCTGTGTAACAACATATTTATAGATTTTATGAGTATGAAAATTAGTCCAAAACACTACTGGATGACTGCCATTGAATAACACATCCACTGAATCAATACGACTTGTTCCTGAAGAATTATGCAGTATATCTTCTAGGCCTTGTTGTGATGGTTTGTAAGGGTTGAGCCGTCGCAATTCATTTTCACTAGCTACTAGCATATAAGATTCCTGACCTTACAAAACAGAATTTTATAATTAATGAACATAATTAATATAGCTATTTTAAATAAGTCATGCTCTACATTTATTTTATACACATATGCTTTTAAATAAGTAATTTATTTTATGTATTTAAAACACACAAACAGATAAATCAAAAATATAATAATTTAAAGGAATTCAAACGGTAAATCCAATACAGCAAATATAAATACAATTTAAGGAAATTGAAAAATCTCGGCAGTAACGAAGTATGCTGATCATCAATAAGTAACAACAAAATTTTCCCTATCATGATATGCTACAGATAATTTTATATATTTGAATAAAATCATTAAAATAATTTGTTTTTATAGTGGGAAAATTCTGAAAGAATAATAATAAGAAGTAAAGACAACAGGTGGCAGGAAATACATGTAAACAGTAAATATGTAAATAATATAGATATATCTGGTAGTATCATAGTGAAAAAGAAGCAGCAAAACATAATTGGATTTGTGAAAAATGCGTATTTTATGTGTATAACATAAAATGAGAACCAAGATAAACTGTGGGCACCACAAAATATGCTGAACAGGTTTCAAGCAAATGAGAAACGAATTCAAGAAAGAAAGAGGTCTCCTCCATGTGTAATTCCAATGGTGCAACAGAAGTAAAAAAAAAAAAAATGACTACTAATTTTGCCTAATCAAAGTAATAGCGAATTAAATTAAAAATGCCAAGAAATTACATTCTTGTTTAATGATTTATTCAACTGCATGCAAAGTCTGTGTGTGAAATTTCTTCACAACTAGGCTACTTGTAGGTAGAGGCCCATGATTTCACATTAATTGCCTTAGTATCCCAGACCAGTTTTGACCTTTATTGAAGTCTCATCAGTGGGAACCAGATCCAGCTCCCAACTTGCCATATTTAAAAGTTTAATAATTTTGCCAAGAAGATAAATAAACTGCAGTTACCTCCAGAACACCTGGTTATTAGCAAGTAATCATTCAGCTAAAGAAAGAAGCTACCAAAGTGCTCAGTCTAAGCCATAACTATGCAGTAACTCTGAACAAAATTCCAATACTATGAAATAATACAGCCTACTGGTCTATATTGCCAATAATATCCAGTAAGATGTAGCAAATGTTTTAAAGTCAGCAAAGTCTCTAAAAAGAAACTTTCCTATAGAGAACTGACCAAACTTAAAAAACTATGCCAGAACCAAAATATTATTATTGGCAAAGAGGATAAGCATAACACTACTTAGCCAAAGAGCTCTCTCAATACTGGTCATGCTTCTTTCTATATATATGGAATATGATCGAAAAATGTTAATCTTACTCAGAGATCGATTGACATACCTCCTTATTGATGCTGATCATATGCCTAAACACAGAAAAAGGCGGTCAAAAAATTATTATACAAAGCTGTATCCTGGCCTCCTGAAACTAATCAAAAACTTAAACCATATAATGCCTTCCAGGATTTATGGGTCACTGCCAGATATCCTCAGAGACACCGACATCATGGTTGGTTGGTTTTGAAATAACTTCTCTATTCACTAATTTATCCCTGAAAGAACCCTCAGAACTCATACTGAACGTTCAGAACTCTCTATACTCTGGAATTAGCAGATTCAGATCCTTTAAATTTAGTGGATGCTAAAATTGCAGGACTATCATGTAAGGTACTTTTTGATATGAAGCATACACTTCAGTGATTACTTGACAGTTTTTCACATTTTTAAAGAATACGTTAAAGGATGATATTCAATAATGGGATAAAGACATAAAATTGAAGGATATATTTAACCAGGATTTACCAGCTACATAGAAAATCAGTGGAAATATTCTTTCCTGATTTTTCTGTTACTGTTTAGCATGAGATGCACATCTCCCAAGCAATTTTTAGTAATTTGTTTTCGGTGAAGAATTTTTGGCTCTTCATGGTTACTGTTGTAATTATTCATTTGGAGTTATTTCTTTGCATAGCATTGACTTTTGTAATTGACTTTTCTTTGCATTGACTTTTGTAAGCCATCTTAAAATTCTCTGCAGAACCTTGTCAGAGTTTATTTCCTCTGAATGAAGTCCATGAGGTTTGTTTGTTGACTGAAAATACTAAGGATATTAAAGCAAAAGGTCTTACTCCTTTTGATGCTCTGTCTGAGAGGACTTTCAGTAGAATAAATTCTGAGGATGATAAGCATATTTTATTTAAATGCTTAAAGCATTTGAGAAATAAATTCTCTGATACATTAACTGAAAGCATACTTGGGTTGTCTTGTACAGATGTGATAGAACATTCTGTTGATAATTAATTCAGAAAAGCCTATTTTTAAAATGCTGTACCAGACACATTTTAAGTACTCTGAAAGGCTTAAAACTTTACTTCAGAAATATTTAGAGGCTGGTATTATTCAACAACATTCTTGGTCATTGTGCAACTCTCCATTTTTTTATTGGAGAAACCTAATGAAGATCATTACCTCAAGGTGCAAAGAATTCTGCATAGTCATTTCAGGCAATGATGAATGTAGTTTTATCTGAATTTGAACAAGATGATTTACTGCTGTTTTGCTTCAGATTTTAATCATAGCAAGAATGCTGAAGACAGTCTTGCATATGATTAAAATATGATGCATGAATGCAATCATATAATACATGATTGCATATGATGGCAATCTTTCATGAATCAAGAAGATTCATGAAAGATTTATCTTTCTAAATGAAACGTTTCATTTTCTGTCTCAAGGACACCAGTGATATTAATTATTTTATCAAAACAATGATAGAATTAGTGAAATCTGAAATTGTAAAGTGGTTTTAATGAAGAGCTCTACTTTGACGCAGTGTTATTTATAAAGTATTAAAATAAACTGTTTTTCTCTGGTAAAGGATTTGTGTTTCTTGTAATTAAGTTGCCTGAGGTAAGAATATTTATACTCCAGTGAAACATTGAAAATGAATGGAACACATGTGCTAAATAAGAAAACAGTGCATAGTCCTGTGGAAGTTAAGAAGTTTTTAGATGAAGGTCTGATAAAGAGTTGACTCTGAACATTTATTATTTGTAGGAAATTGTTATAAAAACAAAACGTTCAGTCTGGCAGACTGATTAAGTAGATATGAAGTAAACTATTAATAGAGTGTGTCAGTGAGATAATGACTTTATCCTTTAAAGATAGATATTTCTGGGTATTGCTTATGAATTTAATGCTCCATATGAAGACAGATCCTCTTTAGAATGGTTGTTATTGTTGCATCAATTTAGGCATGGCTTTAAAAATAATTTGAAAGAAACAGCTTACAAGAAAAAGGTCACGCTTTTTAAGGAAATGGAGCAAAGACTAACAGACATATTTCATTCCACAAACTAAGTGGGTAAACTTTTAGATGAAACCTTCTCCTGATAAAGTGACGGAAGATAAAAGGAGAGAAGGATGGTTACAAAAATCAAAGTATGATAAGAGAAAGAAACAGTCTAAGGAAATTTCTGTGAATTTAACTGAAGATGTTTCAGAATCTGAATCCAAAGTGAAATCGCATGATTTGGGAAAATTAGAACTAAAACTATTTCTTATAGAAGAAACAGAAAGTCAGCAGAAGAGACCAACAAAGAAAGGTCAGGAACTTCTGTTTAAGATGATATCTGAATTAATATTATCCAAAAATCCTCTTACAGATAACACAAATTTTGTTGACTTTTATGAGACTTGTTTTTTTACTAATTTGGGTGCACTGATTTCAAATATCAAACCATTTTTCTCTATCACATCAGGTTTTTCCTTTATGGCATTTTCTTTTTGCTAATTTGTAAGTTTTTGATATTTTTAAGGAGGCAGTACTATTTAGAGGATCAAAAAAATCGATTTCTAATATTATTTTCTGAAAGTATGTACTTTTAAAAATCTGTTCCTAACTTTTTATCAAGAAATTCGAAAAATTCCTGAAGATATAGCCTATTATTCAAAGTGGTGCGCAGATCAGGATCGGAGCGCTCACCGCTCTCGCTTGTTAGTAAACGAATAAACGCGTAAGAACCTGCAACGGCACGTACTGGCGCTTTGAATGCAAGAGAGGCCGATAATTAGATGCATAACTACTTAACAACATTCATTACAAATTACAATAATATTTATAAAAAAATAACAATTTTACTTATATATGAGTTTCAGGGAATAAATTTTTGTTTGTAGCAATTTCTGCTGTGTGTTCTGTTTTGGCAATCCCTTTGAATACTCCAACAGTAGTGGGCCATCATGTGAGAATCCCTTCTTCCTTGGTACCGATCTTCCATAGTTTTTTAGTCTTGACAAGCGAGAGCGGTGAGCGTTCCGATTCTGATCTGCGCACTGCTTTGAATAATAGGCTATATCTTCAGGAATTTTTCGAATGTCTTGATAAAAAGTTTGGAACAGATTTTTAAAAGTACATACTTTTAGAAAATAATATTAAAAAATCGATTTTTTTGATCCTCTAAATAGTACTGCCTACTAAAAACTATCAAAAACTTACAAATTAGCAAAAAGAAAATACCATACAGGAAAAACTTGACGTGATAGAGAAAAATGGGTTTGATATTTGAAATCAGCGCACCCAAATTAGTAAAAAACAAGTGTCAGATCATAATCAGCAGAAAAAAATTTTTTTTTTCTTGCCAGGGTAATCAGTCTTTCTCTTGCAAATGTAATGTTCTTGACAAGAATAAAACATCTCAAAAGAGATATGTTTCACAATGTTTTAGATGTAATATAGCTGGCCACTTTACTAAAGACTGTTGTGTTAGGAATAAATTCAATTGTCAGCATAAGAATTTTCAGAGTGTAGGAAAATTTAGAAATAATTATCATTCTAATATCATATTTGCAAGGACAGAGTTCTTGCTAATATGTTATTAGTTCAAACTACTTGTTAAATATGATTAAAGCTAAAGTCAGTTCAGCTTGTGAAAGAGTTGGATGTAGCATTAGCTCTGTATGTTAATCGAGATAATCCTTTGATAGTTCTACAAAGATTTATTCAGAAGTGCCTTTAAAAATCTTATTAGACATGGGTGTGTATATTTCACTCATTTCTCATAAGTTTAACAAAATTAAAACTCTAATTTCAAATTACATTTCAGTTTTAAGTTATCCAATTACGCTAGAAGGCAGCCATGGAATATTGCTCCCATAATTAGGGTGGTGCAAAAAATCCTTCTTAAGAGTGCTCAATTCTATCCAGAAGAGGGCAATCCAGCTAATTAATGATCCATCATCATCATCATCAAATTCCTGCCAAGTACCCTCACAAGGGGTGTATAGGATATGATAGTACAACATGAAAAATTTACATAATTACTAACTTCCAATCTACAATTTTCCTCCAGATCAGTCTGTTACGTGTCAAGACACCAATATTATCAGATCTTATATTTCTGTCGTCTAAGGCACTTTGTACCCTATCAAACCACGTATATCTTATTATTATTATTATTATTATTACGGGTATCTCCATGGAGTCAGTAGACTCATCGCGGGAGACCCAAACTAGCAAAACAATATCTGTCATATCTCTTCTTGAATTCATTTACAGACGAAGAGCTCACAACTAAGTCAGGCAATGAATTCCACTCATTCACCACCCTCCAGGCAAAAAACCTTGTTCTGACACCTTTGTTAACCACACTCTTCTTTAATTTCCAGAGATGACCTCTTGTTCTTCCATCACTATCACACAGCTGAAACATTTCCCCTGCATCAATCCTATAAAAACCTTTTAGTAATTTGAATGTTTCTATCATATCCCCTCTTCTTCAAATATCAACCAACCTCTGCAATCCACAAGCTCTCAATCTATCAATGTAGGGAGCATTTTTTATATCACTCACCAACTTGGTCACTCTTCTCTGAACCCTCTCCACAGCCTCCTCATCTCCAAGGAATCCAGGTGACCAGACCTGAGCACAGTAATCCAAATGTGGAAGTACCAATGCTTTATAAAGGGGAATAATAACCTCTTTATCTCTGGATGTCAGTGTGTTCCTCAACAACCAAGTAATCCTATGTGCAATCTTGGACACCTTAGCAATGTGTCCTCTGAACTTCATCTCCCTATCTACCAATACCCCTAAGTCCCTAGCCTCATCAATCTCCTGGAGTACCTTTCCATCGATGTAGTACACAGCTGGTAATCTTTTAATCCCAAAATGCATGACTTTACACTTTTCCACATTGAATTGACATCCATTTTCTTTTGGCCATTTTACCAGCTTATTTAAATCCTCCTGCAAACTTTCACTTAGTCTTCCTCTGGGTAGTTTTCCTACCAACCTGGCAGAGAACACTTGTTTTGCCAATCTTTCCTCGCCCATTCTGTTTAAATAACCATACCAGCTAAGATTAGCTCTGCTAACGCATTCCTGGATGCTGACAATGTCAAGTTCTTTCCTAATATCCTCGTTTTTTATATGATATTGCCATTGATGCCATCTGTTTACACCTCTAATATTTCTCAGGACTCTCATATCTGCAGACTCTAGGCTTTGGTCAAGTGTTTTACTTCTGACCCAGCTCTCAGATCTATAAGTTAAAACTGGTTTGAACACTGTCTTGTATACAGCTAATTTAGTGTTCCGACTAATTAATCTCTTATTCCATATAAATTTATTCAATAGACTTCCTACCATACCAGCTTTGTTAATTCTGTTGTCTATTTCCATATTTAATTTACCATCTTCAGTAAAAATCATGCCTAAGTAGCTGAAATGTTTTTCTTGTTCCATAGGTTCCCCGTTCACAACACAGTTGACATTTTCAACAATTCTAACAATTTTCATTGTCTTTGTCTTTTTAATGCTGACCTTCATACAATATCTATTACAACAGTTATTCAATTTAGTCAGAGAATCTTGCAGACTTGTAGTGGATTTGTTTAGAAGTATAACATCATCTGCATAAAGCAAAGAGCTGACATTAACATCTTCAATTTTGATATCATGTTCAATACCACTTTCCTTCATAATGTGATCCATATAGATAATGAATAACAGAGGGGATAATGAACATCCTTGTCTCACACCAGATTTAACATTAAACCATCTTCCTGTACTTCCTTCAATTCTAACTGCTGAATTACAACTCAAATAAAGACTAAGTATTGCTTGATATAATGCTCCATTGACACCATATAACTGTAGCGTATTGAATAGCTTCTCTCTTGGCACTTTATCATATGCCTTTTCCAGATCTACAAAACTCAAATACAGATCTTTGTTATATACCCATGAATTCTCCACTATTTGTCGTAAAGTGAAGATTTGATCCTGAGAGCCTCTATTTGGCTGGAATCCAGCTTGTTCTTCACCAAGCTTTTCTTCTACAATTCTTCTCAACCATTTTTCTCAAGTATACTTGCATATATCTTACCAGGAACACTCAGTAGGAAAAAAACTCTGTAATTTTCACATTTAGTTTTATTTCCCTTTTTATATATGGGTACTATGAGAGCTCTACTCCAATCATCGGGAATTCGTCCCTCTGTCCAGGCTTTCTGAACTATGCAGTGCAGCCACTGCAAGACTTTATGCCACCATAATTCAGCATTTCTGGTCGAATATCATCTACTTCTGCTGCCTTTCCAAATTTCAAGCCTTTGATAGCTTTTTCTACTTCAAGTATGGATATGTATTCCTGACTGTGCCTGTTGAGTGTTTTTTACCACTGTGCTATCACTGCTTGTTTCATTTAGCAATTTCTCGAAGCAATTACTCCATACTTCAAGGATATCTTTTTCTCCCGTTTTCATGTCACCTTTATCATCTCTAACTCCTTTTACAGTACTCTTTCCTCCATTTCTAAGCTTCTTCAACAACCTCCAGAATATTTTGCCACCTTCTTGATATTTATTTTCTGTATTCTTGCCAAAGTCCTCCCATGACTTTTGTTTAGCTAGTTTTACACAGTGTTTAGCTTTCTTACATTTGTCTCTGTATTTTCTAAGAGCACAAGCTGACTTATTTGATAGGAACTTTTGATACGCTTTCTTCTTTTCCTTCACTGCCTCTTTGACTTCCTGTGCCCACCATGGAGTTTTGATTTTTCTATCCTTTCAAACAACCTTACCACATGCCTCTTTGGCTGAATCAATCAAGGTTTTCTTCAAGACTTCCCACTGAATCTCTAAAGTTTGGTTCCTGTTCTCAAACTCTTTCATTCCTTCAATAATCTTTGTGTATTTTAGCCTACAGTACACACCTGAGAGTTGCTCAACTTTTATGCGCTTTAAAACTTTCTTACGTGTTATTCTTTTCAATATGAAATTCAATTTTATCCTGCTCAAAACTAAATAGAGATCACTTTCAATTTCAAATCCTCTGTACACTTTGGTGTCCTGGACAAGGGAGAAAACATCACTATCAAACATCATTATCAACAATAACATAATCAATGAGACTTTTCTTATTCCTAGCCTCTTCTCTCCATGTGAATTTGTGCACATTTTTATGTTGGAACATGGTGTTAATAATAACCAGTCCATGTCTTGAGCAGAAATCCAACAAATATTTGCCATTATTATTAGCTTTGCTCTTTTCTCCAAATTTTCCAAATATATTTTTGTATGTCTGATAATCATTTCCTACTTTGCTATTTAGATCCCCAACAAGGACCAACTTTTCCTTTTTCATTGTGTCAGATGCTTTCTCCAAAGCATTAAAAAATTCTGCCACTTCTACTTTAGTAGACTCTTCTGTGGGACCATAGGCACAAATAAGTCTCATTGTCCAGTTCCCCATTCTCATATTTTCCCACATCAATCTACTTGAGAATGCCTGCCATTCAAGAAGATTAGCCTCGTATTTTGTTTTGAATACTATGGCTATTCCTTTTCCTTGATTGTCATTGCCTGAATATAACATTTTGTATTTATTGCTCAAAAAGATCTCACCAGTTTTTGTCTTTTTTGTTTCAGTCACCCTTATTATGTCGATCTGGTACTTATCTAATTCCTCAGCTAGCTCCATTTCTTTGCCATTCAGGCTTCTTATGTTGATAGTACCGATCTTTAACTCTGGTTGAGTTGTGGTGTTTTTTCAAATTTGTTCCAGTAGCTGACTTTTCGCTGTTCAACCTGGTTCTCTGGTGAAAACAACGGGGGCCTTGTTTAACCAGGCGATGCCCCAGCCGACATGAAATTTTGTCATGTTGTACGATCATTTTATAATTTGGTTTAAGCCAATAAGAATTACAATTTGGTTGGCTAAATCCCAAATTGCCAGCCCATCCTCGTTAGTTCAGTATCCAGGTAGATACCCAACAGGGTGCACCACGAGAAGGTGAGGATTGGACATTAGGTCAGAAGCCCTGGTCGGTTCTCCGCATTCCTTTAAAGGCGATGTGGAGGTCTCCTCTCAGTTATACAGCTTTGACCCTTAAGCACCCCTCTCTCACAAACCCATTTCAAACCCTCTCTCACAGATGTTCAGCTTCTCCCTTGTCCCTCTTCTACAGATACTTTTATGGATAGTTGTAAAATGTTTTTACCTTGGTTTTATTATACATTAAAGATACCAAGAAATTTATATACTTGGCAGAACAATGTTTTGTTCATGAAATATATTTGCGATTTGCGGATCGGTTAATAAACATTGATTTTGTCATGTAATCACCTGATACATTACTACAAAACAGTAGAGTAATTCTGTCTTTGGAAACTTTGAATCCAGGAGCTGATCTTTCATTTTTCGAAATATAGGTACGTTTTGACATTTTTTTCCAATATAACCCAGATTCATCTGCATTGAACATCTGGTCTACACTGTAAGTATCTTCTTTAATGATTTTTAAAAGTTCTGCTGGGTATTTCCTGGCAGCTTCAACATCTGCTGATGCTGATTCTCCCTGGATTTTAAGATTATATGAAGAAAACAGCTTTTTAAAGTTTTCGAATCAATCCTTACTGGCACAAAATCCATGCTGAGATATTTCTTCTAAAGAATCTTGATCGAGTTCTTTTAAATGTTTATAAACTTTGAGAGCTTTTTGCTTAATAAAGGTGTCCATCCAAAGGAATTTTCTTTTGAGTGCAATCTTCTATCCAAATCATTAGAGATTTCTCCTTTTTTTCTATTAGAATATCGCAAACACGAGCAAAGCGCTTTGCACTTACTGTTGACCCAGCAATAACACTTTCTCGGATTTTATGTTCATTTTGTTTGATTGTTCGAATTGTTGATTCATTTAAATTCAGAGTCCTTGCAACAACTCCTGGTTTTTCTCCAATTTTCAACAGATCCAAGATTTTAATTTTTTCTTCGAAAGAAATGAATTTCCTCTTCAATGTTGGTTTTTCCCCTTTTGTTGCAGTTTTAGTGGCCATTACAATAAAAATAAACTTTTACATAAAAAAAAAAAGCATTACATATGTATGTAACTCACCAGAAAATAAACTGCTCAGCTTGAGAATAACACACTTATGATTTTAAACGCGCTTTCCTGGCAGAAAACAAAGAATTTTCAACAATAAATACTTTATACAGTAAACCCCAGATGGCAAACCTATGGCACTCATGTCAGAGGTGGTACGTCTCAGAATTTTGCTGGCATGTCAACGATTTACAGGTGATATCCATTTATATGCTTATATATTATTCAAGTTTTTTTTTTTAATTGTTGCAATACATACAAGCTGAATTTTGTTTTACACAAAACAGCAGCTATAAAGATTATGATTGATGCATATGATCGGTGCAGTATTAACAAAAGATCGTGCGACTCAAAGACAAAAGCAACCGACTAGTGTTGAATCGAAGCGCTAATTCTCTTCAACTGAATTCCATAACATCTGAAACTGTCATAACATTCGGTATTAGTTTTAACACATTCACAACAGGGTGTCATTTATCGTTCCGATTGAACTTCTCATTACTGACTGACTCAACTCACACAAAAGTTTCAACATTTGGTTGAATGTTATGGCTTCTTGGAAGGCAAACTCACACATTCATTATATGGCATGTTTCAATTCTTGGTAGTCTTTTATTTTAAGTTAGCCTTTGTGATCTGTCATAATGACATTGAGAATTTCAAATACAATAAAACAAACAATTATTTCATAATTGAAAAATTGGACAATAGTTTTTAGTTAGATACTGTGTTTCAGTGCAACATATCGTTTTGCTTAAGTCTATACAGCACACTTTCTGTGAGAGGGGGGAGATGTGATTTATTAGTTAGTGCTGTTTTTATTCCATCTGTCTCTAATTGCACTATTTGTTGAGAATGACAAAGACTGCAAAAGCCTATGTACCTTTTGCATGTACTCTGTACCTGATACAATAAAACTAAATTCGATACTTATAACTACTTGTGCGATACGGGCAGACACAAATTTAACGAAGATAAAATTTGATTTTTAAGTTTCGCGGTGAAAAATATGACAAAAAAAAATAAAGGGTTACTAGAAATTGTAGACCGTGTTATATCGAAACCGCGTTGAACAAGGGATACTACAATTTGTAGACTGCGTTATTTCGAAACTGCATTGTATAAGTACCGCATTATACTAGGGTTATCTGTACTTGGTTTTTAATCCTTTACCCAAGAAAGCAAAACAATGTTTTCGAGACTTCTGCATTACTTCAATCTTGGTATCTCTACTGGGTCTGACTTCCACTGATGAGACCTTAATAAAGGTCGAAACAGATCAGTATGTATCCCATAATGCTTTGGATTATGGGATACATACTAAGGCAATGATGTGAAGTCATTAGCCTCTATACACACCCTCTGCCCAAAAAGAAATCGAACTTTTGATAGAAAATAAAACACAGGCCAATTATAATTATTCAAATCATTTATTTCAATCAATATACTCTCCCTCAGCTTCGATACAGTGTTTGGCACAGTCAATTAACTCGTTAAATGAGTTTTTTATATCGGTTTTTGGGATACTGTTGAGGGTCGTGGTTACTGCCGCTTGAATGTTTTCAATGGTGTCATATAGCTTTCGTTTTATCAACAAATGAAGTGTGTGTGGGGGGGGGAAGTCATAGGATGTTAAATCAGGTTGAATACGGCGAGTGATCCAACACACAACTTGGTTTTTGCTCAAAAACTGGCTAACAATGTTTGAACGATGAGATGGTGCATTTTCGTGCAAAAGTGCCCAGCTGCCTGCATCACGATATTCATGCCGCGGGATGAATTCTCGCTATTAATCGCTTCAAAACTTTGAGATAAAACTCACCATTGATTTGGCCAGGAGGAACTAATTCTTTGTGGATAATGCCCTTGGAATTGTAGAAACAAATAAACATTATCTTCACTTTTGACTTCTCTAAACGAAGTTTTTTTTTTTTGGATCCTCTTCTGGTGGTCTTTACTCAGCACTCTGGCGTTTTGTTACAGGCTCATATTCAAAACACCATGTTTTGTTACCAGTAACGATCGTTTCAAGGAAGTTTGAGTTAAAACCTAACAAGCGGTTTTAATGAGGTCCTTGCAGTGTTCAATTTGATACATTTTTTAGTCATCTGTCAACTTGCGGGGAACAAATCGCGAATTCAATTTACGAAGGCCCAAACTCTTGGTCAAAATGTTGTGCACAGTTGATTTTAGAATCTCCAATTCATCTTTGATCAATTTCACATACGATTTCAGGTTTTCTTTGATGAAATCATGCACATTTTGGATGTTAACTTCGCTCAGTCCAGTTTTTGGATGGCCTGGCTTTTCGTTGTCCTCAAGCGTCTCACAACCACTTTGAAATCACTTAAACCATTCAGAAACTTCAGTACGGGATAAGCATTCATCGCCATATGCTTTTTAAAGCATTTGATGCGTTTCGGCAAAACTTTTACCAAGTTTAATACAAAAGTCAATCGTAGCTCTCTGTTTGAAACTCATTTTCCGACCATTCGTCAAAACACACTGTCACGCTTGGCACTATAACTTGGCTTCTGATGAAACAAATGTCATAAACAGTTGACACAACACTAATGGAGGTTGCTACTTTCGACAACAAAAAGATACAACAGGTGGCACCACTAGTTTCTTCTATTTTCGAAAAGTTTGTTTTCTTTTTGGACAGAGGGTGTACAGGTACCTCAGATGTGAATATATCTCACGTGCAAAACATTGTTTTGCTTCCTTCGGTAAAGGATTAAAAACCAAGTATATAGTTTCTTGGTATCTTTAACATTTCATGAACAGTGTTCTGCTGAATTGACCAGCAGAACACTGTTTTGTTTTTCCTCCCCTCTCCTCCAAAATCATTAAAACAGGAACCACTGCTAATCAACACCCTTTTACAGTCCACCTCAAAACTCACTGAACAAACTTCACTGCTTCCTCTTTTATTGCATTTATTTCTATCCTTTAGAATAGTCTCCCCCACTCTCCCTTCCCCAAAGACTACAACCATCTGTTGAAGCAAAATGTTAACAGACTCCTACTTTCTTCTATTCCTTTTGCCCCCCCCCTCCCTGCATACAGCACTAGTGTGCTACAGGTCTTGTAGCCTTTTGTGTGTAGATTAGATATTATATATATATTTTATTATTATTATTATTCATGACACCTCCAAGGAGTCCAAAGACTCATTGTGGGAGGACACCTACAGTACACCTCCGTCTCCACTACTACACAGAACCTCTACTACCAATCACCTACATCAATGCCATCTACTGCCCACAACCACTACCACCACAGCTAGTATTTTTTTGTCTGTAAATTGCATGTGTTCTGAAGGGCCAATTTGTCTGTATGCAGGATGAAAAACCTGAGTTTCCAGGAGAAAAAACCCTGCTACCTCCGTATGAGATCGGCTAACTCACCTTCGAGTAAAAAAGTCCATATAAAGATTCCTCCCGTCATGACGAGAATCGAACTTAGGCCTTTTCTAATCGAAGGGCACAACATACCGTCATTCTTCCAATTACACTACAAATCAAATCAGATTTTTCAGCTGATAAGCAAATAAATACTTTTATTCCAATTCCTTGTTTTCCTTAGAAAGTTTGTTATCCATTAATAGTTCTTCCAGAATTTTTAAATCCAAATGTACAAGTAATATCTGGAATTGATTTTTTGAAGCATCATGCTTTTGCATGTAATTCTGTTGATAGTACAGTACCCTTGTGGATATTGTGAATATGTTTTGACAAGACATAGTAAATTTTAGAGCAATCTCCAGTAGTTTTTAAAGGCACTGATGATAATGATCAAGTGTTTGATATTGAGACTATAAGTAAGGATAAAAAAAAGGAAAACATTGAGAAATAAAGGCTAACCTAAAAGAGAATTTAATGAAATTAACAAACACTAGTTAAAAAGGGAACAGAATTGCAAAATTCTTTAAACCTGTCTGAATTTAAGTCTAGTGTTTCACAGAGGATATTGCTTCAATGGCTTGCACTAATGTAGCAGAATACTCAAATTAAATTTGTACGCAATTTCTTATTTACATTAGGAAATATCAGATTCCATTGAATTGAAATATACAGAGTGTTTTCAGAAACTATTGCAGGAATATGAAAAGACAAGAATAATTGAGAAATCAAATGTTCAATGCAATAGCTCTTTTAATTGAAAAACCAAAGAGAAGCTTGAGATTTGTCTTAGATTTGAGAGTTATCGATAATGTTACAAAGGCTATTGATGATGTTACAATGCTACAATAATGTTACAAAGGTTGTGAGACTTTAGAACTAGTTGAAGGAAGCTTCAACTAGTTCTAAAGTTCTTTTAGCATCTATGCTGATATTCCATCAATCCATATTGCTGAATTCTTATTCAGTTTGTGCAAGAGCTCTAATACCTCCTCCTCCTCCTAACACATTTCAGTTTCTTCATTCATTGAAGAGGTAGCAGTGAGTGCAATGTTGCATAGTGCAAAGGTGGGATGCAGAAGTGGTTGTTCGATAAATGAGTGCCTGTTTTGCTAAAAGACCTATGATTGTAGTACTAGTAACAGTATTTCATGTCTTTTAGCAAAACAGGCACTCAATTCGATACAAAATTAATAACGGAAAAATCTCACATACAAAGATTATTTAATAGTATAATTTTCGCCTGTGTGTCACAGGCATCTTCAGCAATAACTGACAATTCCAAAAAGCGCGGCCTAAGTAGCTGGTGGAGCTTAATGCACTGAAGATGTCTGTGACACACAGGTGAAAATTATACTATTAAATAATCTTTGTATGTGAGTTTTTTCTGTTATTAATTTTGTATCGATACGTCTACTCAAGGTATACCTCTTTTAAAACTTGGGCACTCATTTGTCGAACAACCGCTTCTGCACCCCATCTTTGCACTATACACATCCAGCAGTTATTCTTTCATATTCATTCTTTCTTTTATTTGCAGCATAACAATACAATTCTTTGGGGTTGTCTTTAGCTTGTAGAGCCAGTTTTTTTTCATATTCAGACAACTTTCTCTACATCAGTTGTGACTATTCTAGCAGGATGCTTATAGTTTTCATAACGGACATCATTCTTATGCACACGGTAATCCTGCCACATCATCAGTTACTTACGAATCTCTTGCTTAAAGATCACACATCCATTTGATTCCAATCCTATTTATTCTTTGAACTCTCAGGATACATTCTGATACTGCATCATTTAAGTGTTTTTTAAACAATTCCCATGCACTATCGATATTCTTCCCATCCAGCAATAGATACCATTCTGCTGAACTGAGTATACTCCTCAGTTGATTATAATTTCCTGCTTTGTAATTCAGCATGGAACATTCATAAACTTAGCCATTTTCCAAGTGAGTATGCATGATCACCAACTAGAGGCAGAATAGTTATGTTTTTAACTGAAACACCCTCTGACACTATAATAAAATCTCACACTCTTTGATCTCAAGCACCTTCTGTGACATGATGCTTGAGGAAGTTGTCTCACAACAGTTCAATAAATTCAGTTTCGTTCTTCTCATGAGATTTTACTGCTATCCAATCAATATTTGAATAATTAAAGACCGGGATAATTTGGATAATTGGATAATTTGTTATAGACCTGGTAATGTGGATGGTGGTGATAGTAAAATGTATAGTCAAATAAGTCAAGCAAATAAGAAAAGAGTGATCATTATAGGTGGTTTTAATTATGACAATATAGACTGGAATGATGAGATAGCAACTGTAAGTAAAGAAAATGAGTTTCTTGAGTTTCTGAGGGATAACTACCTCAGACAGTATGTAACAGAGGGCACACGAGGATTAAGGGTCTTGGATTTGGTCATCTCATCAGAGGATGTAATTATCAATGAGGTGTCAAATCATCCACCAATTGGTGAAAGTGACCATGAGGTGATTACCTGGGTGGTTGCCAGCAGTGCAAGGATCCCTGTGAAAAAAGGGTATATGTGGAACTACAAAGGGGGGGGGGTGATTATGAAGAGCTCAGGAGACAGCTTACAGGTGTAGCATGGAATGAGGAGTTAGCTGGAAAAGAGATCAATGCAGCTTGGGGGATTTTCAAAAACTACTTAGTAGAAGCAATGTCCAAATGTAAACCATTGGTGAGAAGGTTAAATAAGGTAGGTGTGAGATGGATGAATAAAGAGATTAAGCATGCAATACAGAGAAAAAAGGCATTGCGGAGGCAGCATAAGAGAAGTGGAAGTAACCAATTTCATGAGGTCTACAAAGACCAAGCAAGGAGGGTGACTTGGTTGGTGGGAGTAGCTAAAGAGAGGTATGAACAGCAGTTAGCTAATGAAGCCAAAAAGAATCCTAGGGAGTTCTTTCGATATGTAGCCAGCAAAAGAAAGAATGATTATGGAAGGATGACATTGATTGGAGAAAATGGTATAAAGACAGCTGTTGCAGAATGTGTGGTGGAGATACTTAATGAGCAGTTCATAAAGATCTTTCAATCTTGTGAATGTGACTTCATGGAGAGATTAAGAGCAGTTGATGATGGGGAGGAGAGACTGACTGTAAGTGAGCAAGAGGTGTTTGGGGAATTGAGTAAACTAGATGTAAATAAGGCTGTGGGACTTGATAATATATCACCACGTATTCTGAAGGAATGTGCCAGAGAGTTGACACCTGCCTTATCATATTTTTTTAATATGAGTCTTGCACTTGGTCAAGTTCCTAAAGAGTGGAAGAAGGGCAAGATTGTGCCACTTCATAAAGGAGGTGATCGAACTCAAGCATCAAACTATAGGCCTATCTGTGTGTCAGGTGTTGTGGTTAAATTGTTGGAGAAGTTTGTGAGAACTAGGATCCAGAGTTGGGTTGACAACAATGGTATAATCTTTGATGGACAGCATGGATTTGCTAAAGGGAGGTCATGTTTTAGTAATCTACTTACTTATTACAATAAAGTGACTGCTTCCTTGGACAGAGGAGAAGGATACACAGTAATATACTTGGATTTCGCAAAAGCTTTTGATAGAGTACCTCATGATAAGTTGACAGTCAAACTAGAGCAGATAGGGTTGGATATTAGATTAGTGGATTGGATTGGAGACTGGCTATCTGATAGGTATCAACAAGTTGTGTATCAGGGTGCAATATCCAGGAAAAGGAAAGTCACTAGTGGAGTGCCTCAGGGGTCTGTTTTAGGGCCATTACTATTTAATAACTTGTATATTAATGATATTGGCAAAGATTTGGATGGCGATATTCAGTTGTTTGCAGATGATGCAAAGTTGGGACGAACCATAAAGAGTAGTGAAGATGTTGTGGCCTTGCAAGAAGACTTGAATAAATTGAGTGATTGGGCAAGCAAATGGGGATGTGAGTTCAATGTTGCAAAATGTAAAGTTTTAAAATTTGGAAAACAAAGATGGGATGCAGAATTTATGCTTGGTGAGAATATATTGTTGGAAGTAGAGGAAATAAGAGATCTGGGGGTGATAGTGGATAAGGATCTAAAATTTAGGGGACACATCGCCAAATTTGTGAAGACAACACAAAGACTTCTGGGAATGATGCGGAGGACACTGACGTGTAGAAGTAGGGAGATTCTTGTTCCATTGTATAAGGCTTTGATTAGGCCACACATGGACTATTGTGCCCAGATTTAGTCACCTGGTTTTCAGAAGGATGAAGAGATGTTGGAAAGGGTCCAAAGGCGACTGACTAAGGTAGTTTCTGACCTCTGGAATGTCGAGTATGAGGAAAGATTGAAAAGATGTAATTTGCAGAGTCTAGTGGAGAGAAGGAAGAGGGGAGATATGATAGAGACCTACAAGTTGGTAAGGGGTTGTTATAGGATTAATGGTGGAGAAGTTCTACAGAGAATAGTGGGAGATCAGGGGAGAACCAGAGGTCATCCCTGGAAACTGTATAAAGTGAGTAGGGGAGTGAGAGGCAGGTTTTTTTCGTGCAGAGTTGTGAGTGATTGGAATGCCTTGCCTGAGAGTGTGGTGTCTGCAAGAAGTTTGAATGTGTTTAAGACACGGTACGATGAGATGTGTGTGAGATAAAAGGACCTCCTAGATGAGTCTTTGACTCCATGAGGTCTTGTTTAATAATAATAATAATAAAGTCTCCCATTATGTGATTACTCTTTTTTTGTGCCCATCATCTGTATTTGGTGATGCCTTTCTTCACCATTAGCAACTGTATCCACCATGTCTGTAACAATACCCACTATGTAACTGAACATGTTAGATTCCACCTCACACCAGACAGCCTCAAATTCACTGCCATATGAAATACTGTTACTAGTACTACAATCATAGGTCTCAACATTAACTGGATTCAAGTCATCTGATATCATTAGCAGTATGCCCCCCCCCCCTCCTATCCTGTCTATTCTTCCTAAAAATATTGTAATCTTTACACTCAACACAAGTTAGCATATCTGATTCTGATAGCCAGGTCTCATTAATGCTTACAATCTGAATTCCCAACATATTGACCAAGGGAACAAATTCTATTCCCTTGTTTCTGACACTCCTACCATTCATGTATCGACATAATAATCTACCTGTATGTTCTTTTGTATACTCTTGTCTACAGTCTGCATGACACAATTGGATAACTTGGAGATCTTTACTCTTCTCTAGTGCCTTATAAATGTAGATATCTGAATTGATGTGTCTGAATCAGATGAACACAAAGTTGAAATCGCAATTTCCTCATAATCATTTCCATGATAATACCCATTCTCGTCATTAGCATAATTATATAACACTACTGCTCTTACTCGTATTCTCATCATTCCTTCAATATAATTTATTTCCCTGACTCTCTGTGTTAAGTCTTATACCAGTTATTAGTTTTTCAAAACTCCTGATACCAAACACATTCAGGTGTAGGCCATCCCTCTTATACGAAAAAACTCACATCCATTCTTCTGCACAGCCTACGCATTAAATCATTGGCCATCATAGCCCTTCTTCTTAATTCATTTTTATCATATCGAGGTAATATACTTGCTATTTTCACCATCTCATTGTTACCTCTTCCAACAACCCTTTCATATCCTCTCTCATACTAAACTTATCACTAGTTAAGTCTTTAGTATCTACTACAATTAAGATTTTGTTTACTTTTCTTTTCTGTTTTAAATTGCTTGCATTAAAGTTTTAATTTCTACTTCTGGAAAACTTGAAGCTATAACTCGCTTATCAACAGCATGTTTTATGATACAGTCACCATACCAAATAATATCCTTCTTTTTACAAATAACGTTACTTACTTACTTACCTGATTTTCATCACTTACTGACTTACCTGATTCCACATTTCGTTGTTTCTTAGTTAATTCATTTTCAATAATCTCTTAACATCTCCAATAACTTCCCTAGTGGGGTAAGCATTCTTCTTCTTGACTTCCCTGCTCTTCTTAATGTTATGTTTCTTGTGCATTTTTGGTGCCATTTTAAACTATATTTATTATTGCAATATCTTAAAAAAATGTTATGAAACACTAAATATACGAAAATCTACACTACTTTTCTAAGAAAAAAACACAATAAATCAGATAAAAATCATCAATTTTGCAAGAGCACTAAATTCACTGGCCAATGACAATGTAGCCTCGAACCCAATATGTTAGCTGAAATGTGTGAAGAGAAAGGAATGCAGTTTGTTAATGTGTGAAATGAGTCTGAAGGAAGAATTGAACTATATAAGAGATAGGACTGCATTTGAATGGTTTTGGTGTGAGTAATTTGGAGAGACTGCTGCTGAAAGGGGAGAGTAATGTGTTCAGAGAATGAATATGAGCAAGTAAGAAGTGATGAGAAAGAGCAAGAAAATAATGAAGAAGATATTGAAGTGGTGGTGATTATGAATGAAGATGTGGGCAGCAGAAGTGTAGAGAATAGACCAAAAGGGAAGAGAATGACCTGAGATGTAGGGAAAACAGATGGGTTTGTAGAAAGTTCTGGGATGAGAAGGAGAAAAAGAAATGGCTCAAGGAAAGTATGGAGAAATCACTTCTAATAAATGGTATCAGTGAAACTTGTCACAGATCCAGAATGAGCTGTTATGTTTGTATACAAATGCTAGAAGAATCAGAAACAAGGGAAATGAAATGTTTGCATTAATTGAGTTCATTCACCCAAAAATTGTTCGAATGAGCGAGGCATGATTGCATGAGGATGACATCCTGACAGGAATAGAGATGGAAGGGTGTGATATTTTTTGTGAATATAGAAAATGCAAAAAGGGAGGCAGAGTGCTATTGATGATAGGAAAAACAGTTATGTCCATAACATATAGGGATGCAATGGGGAATGGTGGCAGTGGTTTGGAGGCAGTATGGTGTGAAATAGAGGTGAATAGAATGAAATACTAGTTAAATGTTCCTAAAGACCAGGTAATGTAAAAGGTAGTGACCATGAAATATGTAAGCATATTAGCCAAGCAAATGAGAAAAGGCATTATGGGAGATTTTAATAATGGCAATATAGATTGGGATGAAGCGATAGCAACTAGAAGTAAAGAAAACGAGTTTCTTGAGTTTTTGAAGGACAACTACTTAAGGCAGTATGTAACAGAGGGCACACAATGATTAAGGGTCTTGGACTCATCAAAGGATGTTATTATTAATCACTCTCCAGTTGGTGAGAGTGACCATGAAATGAATACCTGGGTGGTTCCCAGCAATGTGAGGACTTCTGTGAGGAAAGGGTGTATATGGAACTACAAGTCTGTTGAGTATGAAAAACTCAGGAGACAGCTTGCAGCTGTAGCATGGAATAAGGAGTTGGCTGGAAAGAAGATCAATGCAGCTTGGGTGATATTCAAGAAGTAGAAGAAATGGCTAAATGTATTCCAATTAGGCATGCAATACAGAGAAAAAGTCATTGTGGAGGCAACATAAAAGGAGTGGCAATAATCAATTCCAAGAGGAATAAAAGAACAGGCAAGGAGGGTGACTGAGTCAGTAAGGGTAGCAAAAGTTCAGTATGAGCAGCAGTTAGATAATAAAGCTAAAAAGAATCTCACAGAATTCTTTTAATATGTAGCCAGCAGAATAAGAATGATTATGGTAGGATGGCAGTGATTTGAGAAAATGGTATAATGACAAGAACTGAGGAGGATATATAGTTGAGAGTAGTGGATGAAGATGAGGAAATACTGTGAGTGAGAAAGAGGTATATGGAGAATTAATCAAACTTGATATTAATAAGGCTGTGTGACTTGAAAATTTATCACCACGTATTTTGAAGGAAAATCCTGGGGAGTTGACATCTTCCTTGACATATTTGTTTAATATGAGTCTTACATTAGATTAAGTTCCAAAGGAGTAGAAGGAAGGCAAGATTGTGCTGCTTCATAAAGGAGATGACAGAACCCAAGCATCAAATTATATGCCAGAGTGTGTGTGTGTCAGGCATTGTAATTTAATGTTGGAAAAGTTGGTAAGAATTAGGATCCAGAATTGGGTTGAAAATGATGGTATTATCTTTGATTGACAGCATGGATTTGCTAAATAGAGGTCATGTATTAGTAATCTACTTTATATTACAATAAGGTTACAGCCGGATTGGACGTGGGAGAGCGATACACATAGACTTTTGATTAAAATAATTAAAATAGTTGATAAATTACTTCATGATAAGTTGATAGTCAAACTACCAACTTATGATGCAGATGGGCTTGATTATTAGACTAGTACATTAGACTGGCTGTCTGAGTTGTGTATGGGGGATTAATATCTCAGAATAGGAAAGTCAATAGTGGTGTGCCTAAGGGTCTGTTTTAGGACCATTGCTGATTAAGCTGTGTATTAATGATATTGGAGAAGATATGAATGGAGATATATAGCAATTTGCATATGATGCAAAGTTAGAATGAACTACGAGGAGTAGAGCAGATGTTGTGGCCTTACAAAAAGATTTGAATAGACTGAGTGAATGGGCAAAGAAGGGAGGATGCCAGTTCATTGATGCAAAATGTAATGTTTTAAAATTTGGAAAACAAAGATGGGATGGAGAATTTACTCTTGATGGGATATATTGTTGGAGGTGAAAGAAATAAGAGATCTTGGGGTGATGGTGGATAAGGATATGAAATTTAGAAGACATATTGCCAAAATTGTGAGGAAAACGCAATGAATTCTCGGAATGACGTAGAGGACACTGACTTGTAGAAGTAAGGAGATTCTGGTTCCATTGTATAAAGCTTTGATTAGGTCATATAAGGATCACTGTGCACAGATTTGGTCACCTGTTTTTCAAAAAATGAAGAGATGTCAGAAAGAGGTCAGAGGCAATTGACAAAAATAGTTTCTAATCTCTGGAATGTTGAATATGAAGAAAGGTTGAGATGATGCAATTTGCAGAGTCTAGCAGACAGGAGGACGAGGGTTGATATAATAGAGGCGTACAAGTTGGTAAGGGGTTGTTATAGGATTAATGTTGAAAAAGTTTTTCACATAAAATGGTGAAAGATTGGGGGAGAACAAGAGGTCATTCCTGGAAGTTATAGAAAGAAAGTGTGAGCAAGAGAGTGAGGAGAAAGTTTTTTTTTTTTGCATGGAGAGTTGTGAATAATTGGAATGCATTGCCTGAGAGCATGGTATGATGAGTGCATGTATGTATGTATGACAAAACAGACTTCACATATGAGAGTGACTTCATGAGAATCTTAAGATAATAATGATGAACATATAGGGTATTACTTACTGCTGGAGAAACTTGTTTTGTTATTGAGCTGACTCTGATTGCAAAAAGTGGGACAGTTAAAACTGAACCTTGTGGGACTCCCTCTTTCATGGTAATGTGCTGGGAGAAAAAAAAAAGTGCTCACCACTCAGACTCAGAAGATTTGGTTAGATAAGAAGTTCTATAATAAGTTTAGTTTAATCCTTTATCTAAGTGTGAGCAAACAAAGTTTGCGCATGAAAATATCTTCAAGACTGAGCTAAGGTGGTGCAAAAACACCTTTTGTCCTGAAGATACTTTCAGGTGCAAACTTTGTTTGCTCACACTTGGATAAAGGATTAGACTAAACTTATTATAGAGTCTAACCAAGTGAAAAATAAACTCTTAAGAAGTTCTGGAAAGAAAAACAGGAACATTGCCTTTAAGACCCAAAATTATGTGGGTCCTTCAGTATTTCAATTCTCCAATCACTGTTGTTTGCTTTTTCCATATCATTGACAGTAAATGCTCGCACTTTAAGAATGCATCTTTAATGAATGCCTCCACCTGGGCTAGATGATCAGTAGCAGAATGATATTTTTCCACCAGATTATGTTCTGGGAAAAAAGGTTGTTTCTCTCCAGAAATCATAAAAGATAACAGTTAATTATTTTTCCAGAATCTTGTATAAGCAGCTGGTCAAGGCAATTAGACAGTAGTTATTTGGGAATTCTGGATCCTTCCCTGGCTTAGGAAAGGCAACAATTATAATCGCCTTTGGCCAGGTATCCAGAAATATACTCTCACAGAAGATTCTGTTGTAAAGGAGCAATAGCTGATCCATGATTGATGTTGAGAGATGTTTTATCATTTTGTAATGGATATTATCTGGTCCAAAAGCAGTTCGATGGCACTTAAAGCAGCTTTAATTTCTTCTTAATGAATGACAGGTTGTATCGTTTGATAAGATTTGAAGAAATGAGAATTTGTTGTTTTACTGCTTTGCATTTTTGGAAAAGGAACTCATTGGGGGAGAGCTGTTGCTGATTTGTTTGCAAAAGTATTTCCCTGAGTGTGTCCACAATTTCTGTTGGGTCAGCAACTGTGCCACCATTATATTCTTTGATGGAGCTGGTGGATGGTATATCTTCTTTTCATTTTCTGGATTTTTTCCTTCTACTTGTTTGTTGTTGGTGGATCTTGATATAGAAGACATACATTGAATGCAGGATTACTTCTTGTTCTGATGAAGGATGTATCTTGCTTGGCCTAAGAATGTTAACAATTGAAAGTGATTAGGTTTGTTGTTGTGGGGTACTTCTGGAAAATACCCCAAGCTTTCTTCTTTGGCTGTTGTGCAATAGGAAAACAGAAACTGGCTGGATGTTTTTGTATATGCAGTTCTGGTTGCTCCTGTAATATATTCTGTTACATGTTTCACTGATAGGATATGAACTGACCACTGTGGAGCCAAATTCTGCTAATGAAGAAAAAAGTGCTATAGGCAGATTGCTTGATTTTCCACTGATATCCATGATCTAGTAGTATATGGTTGCCAATGCAGAAAAGTGGGTATAATGGGAAAGTGATTGCTTCCAAATAGGTGGTCATCCATTTTCCGCTTAAACAGTGGGAAAAGGGAGGGTGAACAGAAAGTTCAGTGAATGGCAATGAATGTTCAGGTAGGCATGTGTTAGTGTTGCATCCTGTGTTTCAGTAGAAGAGATTGTTGTTGCCAAGCATACACTCTTCCTCTAATGTTTGTTCAGGCACTACTCCATGGAGTGTTGTCTCCATTTAAATCCCCTATTAAAAGTAAGGGGGATGGTAGATACAGCATACTGTTATTATATTTCTGACTGGGTCTGATAGCAATTGCTGCTACTTTGGTGTTAATCTGGATTTGCTGGAAGGGTTGTCTGCAAAGATGGTGACTCCTCTGCAGGCAGGTTCATCTCCCGTCCTCTCCTTACATCACTTGGCCTTCAGGTATGCTTTCTGCAAGCAGAACATACTGGTTTATACTTCTGCAAGGGAGCCTGGATGTTGTCTATGTTTTGTCAGAATCCATGACAATTTCATTCAAGTAATGTTTCCATTATTTCTTTTTTGGTGGTATCATCTGGCTTCCAATTGAGAAGTATTGTTTTCATTAGTCTTTGATATTTTCTTTTTTGAGGATTGTTGATGGCCAGTATCCATTATTTCTTCTTTTGGAAAAACATCCAGGTTTGTCAAATTCAATTCCCTCTAGGGCACTTGGTGTTTTAACTTTTATTTTTCTGAGGGAGGGAGCAGAGGCATCCATTCTACAAGTTGATGGGCCAACCAATAAAGAGTCTGGAGGCATATCTTTGTATTTTCATGTAGTGGGATGATTTTTGCATGTTCTTCAGGAGAGAGTCCAGAATGATTTTTCTCTTCCATATGCTTAAAGAAGATAGTGAGCAAGTAATTGTCTTCGGGGATGTTGCTGCAAGAAGGTAAGATGAACAAACAGGTTTGGAACCGTATTGACACTTTCTTTACAGTTACCTTCTCAGTGTAAGAGGCAGTTTAGCAAATGTTGTTGCTGTTGTTGTGATATACTGCCTCTTAGCCTTTTGATATAGATTTGTTACTCTGTTTTTACGGGCACAGATAGCAGAGGAATAACAGGCAGTTTGAAAATGACCTATTCTGACATTGACACTTGGTCCTAGAGCTCAGAGCATATCTCTTCATCAGAAACATCAAGGATGCCCCACCGATATTACTCTTCTAGAAAAGTTTAAAGTTTTGTGTGTGTGGGGGGGGTAATTTTAACTGGTATTACCATGACAGATGCTGCATGGAGTAATTTTTCTGATTGTATGACTGTAGCTGCTTTGATAAGGATATCTCCATAACAAAGTTTCTTTAGAGATTTTGGATATCCTGCTATACTCTGGATGAAGAAGGGTGGCATTTTACCAACTGGACATTCACTCCTTGAATGTAGGATTAAGAACAGTGGTGTATTTACTGCAGCTTTTTGATCTCTTTTGAACCTTATTTTGATTTTCTGTTGATAATAATATACTTTCTGTTCCTGTTGAGCTTGCTGAACTCCTGATAAACAAGATGAAGTAGTAGTATTCATTCTTAGGAGAAGTTGGATTCAGCACCTGAGCTCCCAATCAATTACTGAGCCACAAATCGAAACCCAATCTCTGGAAAGCAATGACAGCACTTGGGAGTTTCAGATCTACCATGAATGCTACGAACATCTCAGCATGCTTTTTTCAGTCCTGTCCCCAGACCATGGGGAACAGGAGACTTACCCTTGACCCTTACAGGAAAGCCAACTAGTCGAGTAATCATCAGTCAGGCTATTCAGGAATACCCATCCTGCCACAGCAGAGGCCAAAGTACTGCAAGACTACTAGGATCTTCCTTTCTGGATGTCCACAGGATGCACCACAAGGCAAACACGGCAAGCATGTTAGATCCAATGGCAGTCTGGAAGATAGGATAGTATAAAAGACTGAGAAGAAGTAAGCTAAGAATACAGGAAGAAAAGCAAAGAAAAAGGAGGAAGAATGAAAAAAGCCATCAGTATCATTACTGGAAGGTCCTATCCACCACAAACGGGTACCTCACATGGAGAAACCATAAATGATATATTTCATTGTATCCTTCAAGCATCATCAAATTACATTTGTGGTTAATGATATCACAAAATACAATTTAGTCAACTATGTTCCAAACTGTCAGCCCATTCCCATTCATATAGTACTTGAGTGGACACCTGAGCAAACTTTCTGACACAAGAAAACTCTCTTGACACTTAAAATCATCTAATAATAATAACATATAAAATACAATTCTACATCATTTTTGTTTTACCTTCTGCTTTACAAGAACCATCATTGCCAGGTACTCTTATATATCCAGGAGAACATGCACATGTATGATTCCCAGATTTTTTGGCAAAACACACTTGAGAGCAGATTCCAAACTGGCATGGTCCAATTTCTAAAAAAGGATTTGCCTTTAATTAGTATAATAATAAAAGAAAATTTTTATCTCAATTATAAATCAGTATGCTATTAAATATTTACTGAAAATGAAAAGCATAATTTATTACAAACTAGCCTTTGTCATTTATCTCATTTAAATAATGATAAAAAGAAAATCCTGTTGCCAAGTAGACAAACTGAAAATTATATACTGAAATAACTGAAAGTAATAGCAATATTATCACATAGGGAGTATTATTACTCATGCTTTGTGATTTTTAGATTAGAACTGCTTAGCAAACTCATTTTAAACACATATTTTAGAAATATTTCTAATCTAGAATATTTTTAAAAATGATAGAGCTTTAACTTTTCTCTCTGAACAACTACAGAATAAAGTTTTATCTTCACCAATAATTGAAATATCTGTCATGACAGTATTATTCAGTTTTAATCTTTAAAAATAAGAGGCCTTCTTCAGATTTATATATTCTACGTATTCCGTATGTAAGGGGTGCTTAAGGGTCAAAACTGTATAACTGAGAGGAGACCTCCACATAGCCTTTAAATGAATGCGGAGAACCGACCAGGGCTTCTGACATAATGTCCAATCCTCACCTTCTCGTGGTGCACCCTGTTGGGTATCTACCGGGATACTGAACGAACGAGGATGGGCTGGCAATTTGGGATTTAGCCGACCAAAATGTATTCCTATTGGTTAAACCAAAATACAAAATAATGGTACAACATGACAAAATTTCATGCCGGCTGGGGTGTCGCCCGGCTAAACAAGGCCCCCATTGTTTTTGCCAGGGAACCAGGGTGAAAAGAGAAAAGTCAGCTACTGGAACAAATCTAAAAACACATCCCAACTCAACATAACCAGAGTTAAAGATCGGTACTATCAACATAAGAAGCCTGAATGGCAAAGAAATGGAGCTAGCGGAGGATTTAGATAAGTACCAGATCGACATAATAGGGGTGAAACAAAAAAGACAAAAACTGGTGAGATCTTTCTGAGCAATAAATACAAAATGTTATATTCAGGCAATGACAATCAAGGAAAAGAAGGAGTAGCCATAGTATTCAACACAAAATACGATGCTCATCTTCTTGAATGGCAGGCAGTGATAAGTAGAGTGATTTGGGCAAATATCAGAATGGTGAACTGGACAATGAGACTTATTTGTGCCGATGGTCCCACAGAAGGTTCTACTAAGGTAGAAGTGGAGGAATTTTTGGAAGCTCTAGAGAAAGCTACTGACACAATGAAAAAGGAAAAGTTGGGTCTTGTTGGGGATCTAAATAGCAGAGTAGGAAGTAATTGTCAGACATACAAAAATGTTTTGGGAAAATTTGGAGAAAAGAGCAAACTAATAATAACGGCAAATACCTGTTGGATTTCTGCTGAGGACATGGACTGGTTATTACTAACACCATGATCCAACATAAAAATGTGCACAAATTCACATGGAGAGAAGAGGCTAGGAATAAGAAAAGTCTCATATGACTATGTCTCATTGATTATTGTTAATAGCGATGTTTTCTCCCTGGTGCAGGACACCAGAGTGTACATAGGATTTGAAATTGGAAGCAATCACTATTTAGTCTTGAGCAGAATAAAATTGAATTTCATAATGAAAAGAATGACATGTAAGAAAGTTTTAAAGCGAATAAAAGTTGAGCAGCTCTCAGATGTGAACTGTAGACTAAAATACACAAAAATTATTGAAGGAAAAATGAGACAGTTTGAGAACTGGAACCAAACCTTGGAGATTTAGTGGCAAGTCTTGAAGAAAGCCCTGATTGATTCAGCTAGAGAGGCATGTGGTGAAGTTGTCTGCAAGGATAGAAAAATTGGAACTCCATGGTGGACACAGGAAATTAAAGAGGCAGTGAAGGAAAAGAAGAAAGCATATCAAAAGTTCCTGGCAAATAAGTCAGCTTGTGCTCTTAGAGAATACAGAGACAAATGTAAGAAAGCTAAACAGTGTGTAAAACTAGCTAAACAAAAGTCATGGGAGGACTTTCACAAGAATATAGAAAATAAATATCAAGAAGGCGGCAAAATATTCTGGAGGTTGTTGAAGAAGCTTAGGAATGAAGGAAAGAGTGCTGTAAAAGGAGTTAGAGATGATAAAGGTGACATGAAAACAGGAGAAAAAGATATCCTTGAAGTATGGAGTAATTACTTTGAAAATCTGCTAAATGAAACAAGCAGTGATGACAGCACAGTAATAAAAAACACTGACCAGGCATGCAGTCAGGAATACATATCCATACTTGAAATAGAAAAAGCCATCAAAGGCTTGAAATTTGGAAAGGCAGCAGGAGTAGATGATATTCGACCAGAAATGCTGAAGTATGGTGGTATCAGAGTCTTACAGTGGCTGCACTGCATAGTTCAGAAAGTCTGGACAGAGGGATGAATTCCCGATGATTGGAGTAGAGCTCTCATAGTACCTATATATAAAAAGAGAAATAAAACTGAATGTGAGAATTACAGAGGTATATCCCTACTGAGTGTTCCTTGTAAGATATATGCAAGTATACTTGAGAAACAGTTGAGAAGAATTGTGGAAGAAAAGCTTGGTGAAGAACAAGCTGGATTCAGGTCAAATAGAGGCTGTCAGGATCAGATCTTCACTTTAAGACAAATAGTTGAAAAGTCATGGGAATATAACAAAGATCTGTATTTAAGTTTTGTAGAGCTGGAAAAAACATATGACAAGGTGCCAAGAGAGAAGCTATTCAATACGCTCCAGTTATATAGTGTGAATGGGACATTATATCAAGCAATACTTAGTCTTTATTTGAGTTGTAATTCAGCAGTTAGAATTGAAGGAAGTACAGGAAGATGGTTTAATGTTAAATCTGGTGTGAGACAAGGATGTTCATTATCCCCTCTGTTATTCATTATCTATATGGATCACATTATGAAGGAAAGTGGTATTGAACATGATATCAAAATTGGAGATGTTAATGTCAGCTCTTTGCTTTATGCGGATGATGTTATACTTCTAATTAAATCCGCTAAAAGTCTGCAAGATTCTCTGACTAAATTGAATTACTGTTGTAATAGATATGGTATGAAGGTCAGCAATAAAAAGACAAAGACAAAGACAATAAAAATAGGCAGAATGATTGAAAATGTCAACTGTGTTGTGAATGGAGAACCTGTGGAATGAGTAAAACATTTCAGCTACTTAGGGAGAATTTTTACTGAAGATGGTAAATTAAATATAGAAATAGACAACAGAATCAGCAAAGCTGGTATGGTAGGAAGTCAATTGACTAAATTCATATGGAATAAGATAGAAATTAGTCGGAACATTAAATTGGCTGTATACAAGACAGTGTTCAAACCAGTTTTAACTTATGGATCTGAGAGCTGGGTCAGAAGTAAAACACTTGACCAAAGACTAGAGACCACAGATATGAGAGTCCTGAGAAAGATTAGAGGCGTGACCAGATGACATCAATGGCAATATCATATTAAAAACGAGAATATTAGGAAAGAACTTGACATTGTCAGCATCCAGGAATGCGTTAGCAGAACTAATCTCAGGGGATATGGTCACTTAAAAAGAATGGGTGAGGAAAGATTAGCAAAACAAGTGTTCTCAGCCAGGAAAACGACCCAGAGGAAGACCAAGATATAGGTGGATTGATACGGTACAAAGTGCCTTAGACGATAGAAATATAAGATCTGGTAATGCTGGAGTCTTGACAAGTAACAGACTGATTTGGAGGAAAATTGTAGATAGGAAGTTAGTAATGATGTCAATTTTTCATGTACTACTATCATATCCTATACACCACTTGAGGGTACATGGCAGGAATTTGATGATGATGTCGTATTCAGTATTAATAGAAAATCTTTCAGATTTATTTATAATCCTTTATCTTCCAATTCTCATTTAAAAAAATCCTGTTGAATATCAACATACCATATGAGACTTCACAGCGCTTGATAATGAGTTGCACTGCTTTCTGAAAGTATTCACATGTACACAACAGTTGTTATGTACATAACAGTTTCACGTGAGCATAATTAGTTCCCCTTCTAAGGGTACGAAAAACAACGTGGAAAGTAAATTTTGAGGTAATATAAACAGATTTGTTATACAACTTTACTCCATGAAAGCAAAAGGATAAGTTCATGCTATTGCTGAAATGTAATAAGTGTTGATCTTGTACTTGAAAATCCTCTAATTCCATGTCTCCATTGACATTAAAAACAGCAGAATTTTTCATCCATCAAAAGTTTGTTCATCCAAGATGTGTTCAGTCTGCTGATTAGAGCTTATAGGTAATCAGCATGCTATTCCTCTCCTGAATTCCATAAGGATAAGTTTTAATGTCTACAGATATGTGTGTTCATGGAACCAGTTTGCCTGTTTTGAGGGAGAAAAATCAAAGTTCCAAGGGGAAAAAACCCTCCACCGCCATATAAGACTGGTTATCTTACTGTTAATTCAAAAGCCCTTGTAAAGGGTCCTCACATCACAGGATTCAAACTCAACCAGAGCTCAGTATGAAACTATCTGAGTTACAGAGGAAGATGCTGAATTTCAGCAGTACTAACTAATGTTAAAACTGAAGTACCACATTCTGCTCAAGCAATAACAATGAATTCTTATTACAAGTGGTTTCGGAAGGACTGGTTATAGACCTAAAAGTGAACTGCTGTGTTTATTTACAAATGGCAGAAGTGTCAGAAATAAGCAAGATAAAATAGTTTCACTGATTGAGTTTATTCGCCCCAAAATCATTTGGAATAAGTGAAACAAGATTGAATGAAGATATCATGACAGGAATAGAAATGGAAGCATACGGTATTTTGTGAGAGGATAGAAAGGACAAAAAAAGAGAAGAGTGCTGCTGACAATAGCAGGAGAATTATGTCCATATAATTCTATCAATATGCTGCAAGTAAAAGAAAGAATGAATATGAAAGAATAACTCTTCTAAATCCAGATGGAGTGAGGGTTACAGATGCAGAAGAGGTTGTTCAGTTAATGAATGCCAATTTTTGATAAAAGCTATAAAACTACAAAGAAGGGAATTAAAACCAACTGAGAAGTATACTGAGTTCAGTGGAATGGGAAGCATTTAAACAATACTAAAATGATGCGATATCAGAATGTGTTCCGAGAATTCGAAAAATAAATAGAGTAGGAGTCAAATGGATGTGTAATCTTATTAAGTAAGAGATTCGTAAGAAAAGGATGATGTGGAAGGAATACAGTTTGCATAAGGATGATGTTTGTTATGAACATTATAAGCAGCAGGTTAGAATAGTCACAACTGTTGTACGGAAAGCAAAGTCTGATTATGAAAAGAAACTGGCTCTGCATGCGAAAGACAACACACAAGAATTGCTGCAAGTAAAAGAAAGAATGAATATGAAAGAATAACTCTTCTAAATCCAGATGGCATGAGGGTTACAGATGCAGAAGAGGTTGTTCAGTTAATGAGTGGCCATTTCATTAAAAGCTATCAACCTGGTGAATGCAACATTGAGCTCACTGTTACCTCTTCACTAGATGAAGAAATGCAAGTGTGTGAGGCTGAGGTATTAGAGCTGTTGCAGAAACTGAATAAGAATTCAGCAATAGGGACTGATGGAATATCAGCATGTGTGCTAAAAGAGTGTTCAGCTGAACTGGCCATTCCTTTGACTAGGATGTTTAATATGAGTCGCAGAACAGGGGAGATTCTGCAGGAATGGAAGGAATGTATGGTAATTCCGTTGCACAAGGGTGGTGCAAAGACCGATGTATCCAACTATCGACCAATTAGTATCTCAGGAGTGGTGGTGAAGATTTTGGAAAAATTGGTTAGGGCCCACATTCAGAAATGGGTTGACAGTGAATCTCTACTTTGCAATGAACGACATGGGTTTACTAAGGGAAGGTCATGTTTTAGTAACTTGCTCACATTCTATAACAATGTCACCACTGAACTAGACAAGGGGAATGGATACACCATGATACTTTTCGATTTTGCTAAGGCTTTTGACAGAATACAGCATGGCAGACTGCAGCATAAATTGAAGAAAATGGGTTTGGGTTATACAATATTAGCATGGATAAGAGGATTGCTGACTGACAGATATCAAAAAGTGGAATACGGGAGATCCGAGTCTGCAAGGTTTAAGGTAACAAGTGGTGTACCACAAGGATCAGTGTTTGGTCCACTGTTATTGAATCTGTACATTAATGATATTGGGAAGGATTTGACAAGTGACATACAGTAATTTGCTGATGATGCAAAGATAGGTAGTGTAATTAGGCATGCTGCTGATATGCAGTCTTTGCAGAATGATTTGAATAGGATGGAATTGTGGGCATGGGAAAATGGTTGTCAGTTCAATGTCAGTAAATGTAAAGTCATTCACTTCGGCATGATTAGATATCTAATGTCATATTATATTTGTGGGATTAGGCTAGAAGAAACTAATGAGGTTAGGGATCCTGGAGTGTTAGTAGATAGGAAGTTGAAGTTTAGGGACCATGTGGCAAGATTCCAAATACAACTCAAAAGATAATTGCAATGCTGAAAAGAATGTTCACATGTAAAGATATGGATGTTATTTTGCCTCTTTACAAGGCCTTGATAAGACCTCACTTGGACTATTGTGCACAGGTCTGGTCTCCTGGTTTCCATTGTGATTCTGATATATTGTTGAGAGTACAAAGGGGAGTGTTAAAAATGATATCAGGATTCTGGAATACTGATTATGAAGACAGATCGAGAATTTGTAGACTGCAGACACTAGCAAACAGGAAAAAGTGGGGGTGATATGACTGAGACTTACAAACTTCTGAAAGGGTCATACAGGATTTCAATTGATGGAGTATTTCAATTTATGGAGGGTAGGGAAAGGACGAGAGGGCATCCTTGGAAGCTGAGAATGAAGGCTGCCATGAAGGGTGTGAGGTCTACATTTTTCTCTCAGAGGATGGTGTGTGATTGGAATGGATTGCCATTGGATGTTGTGAGTGCAAGCAGTGTGAATGAATTCAAGAATAAATATGATAGTTGGTGTGTGTAGTATGTGGCCTCCCTCAATGAGTCTCTGATCCCTGGAGGTCTCTCTTAATAATAATAATAATGATTGACATGAAAGAGGGAAATAGTGACAATGGTTATGAGGTAGTGTGGTGTGAGGTGGTAGTTGGCAGGAAGACATATTTAGTTGGATGTTGCTATAGGCCAGGGAATGTGGAGGGTGGTGATGAAGACGTATAAACAACTTGGGTTAGTGAACAAAGGAAGGGTGATTGTTATGGGCGATTTAAATTATGCTGGTAGACATTGGAATTAAGAGATAGCATTTGGGAAATAAGGAAAACGATTTCTTGAGTTATTGAGAACAGAATGTAAAGGAGATCACGCAATGATAAAGAGTTTTAGATCTGATAATTTCATCAGAGGAAATAATTGTGAGTGAGTTATTGAATTTTACTCCAACTGGAGAGACGGATCATGAAGTGATCACCTGCGTTGCGACTAGCCAAATGCAGACTTCTGTGGAATATATATATATATATATATATATATATATATATACACACACACACACACACACACACACACACACACACACACACACACACACACACACACACACACACACACACACATACACACACAGTAAAACCCCATTTTTACGTTCCCGGAATTTGCGTTTTCCTGCCATTTACGTCATTTTCCGTTGATCCCATCTTAAGTCCTATTCTTACGATGTATTGTTTTCCTGTCATTAACAACTTCATGTGGACGTAATTTTCTGTGATTTGCGTTTTTTTCTCTGGTGGCAATACTGATTTTCGAATTGATTTCTGCGGAAATCTGCACATTTCTGTTCCCAGATGGCATTGCTTTCAGCTGTAGTTTCGTTTCTGCCATCACGGTGACTTGCACGCTTGCAGCAGTGATGTAGTAATGAGTGATACCGCGATTTTTCAATCACAGTACGAATTGATATTGCAGAATTTCTGCTACATAATTTAGCATATGATAGATGCTTTCAAGTTGTGAAGGTGGATTATCCATATTAGTAACATGGAGAAAAAAAGACAGAAAATGTGTTTCGGTAGAAGAAAAGATGGCAATTCTGTGACGTGTAGATTGGCATGCCGGAACACGTATGCATTTAGCAAAAGATCTTGGACTCTCCGTGCACACTTTGAACACGATAATAAAAAAACAGGTCAAGCATTGAACTCAATGCAAAGCAATCTGGTGCTATGTCATAAAAAAAAAAAAAACTATTTAAAGATTTTTTTAAATAGATAAATGTAAGTAATTGTAAATTCATTTATTTTCAGTTATTAAATTTTGTAATCTAGTATGTAGACTCACATACTAGCAGTAAGTCATCTTTTAGCCTTTTTTTAAATGTTTTTTTATATTTCCTGCTATTTATATATATATAGGATATATGTAGAAGTACAAGGCTGGAGATTATGACAAGCTTAGAGGACAAGTTGGAGCTATAGCATGAAATGAGGAGTTGAGCGGTAAGAAAATAAATGCTGCCTGGGAACTGACAAAGAAATACTGGAAATTATAAATGTGTGAATGTATTCTGAAGGTCAAAAGGTTGAATAAGGTAGGTATAAAATGGATGAATGAGAAGGTTAAGCATGAAATCTGGAAGAAGAAGAAGGCAATTTGTAGGCAGTACAAGATGAATAATGGTTACATGAAAAATATAAAGAGCAAGCCAGGAGAAGGGTTAGTAAGAACAACAAAAGTACAGAATGAGCAGAAATTAGCAAATCAGGTGAAGAAAAACCCTAGACAGTTTTTTTAGATATGTGGCAAGTAGAAGGAAGAAGGACTATGGTAAAATAATGTTAATGGATGAAAAGAGTAGAATGGTAACTGCAGCTGAAAACATCGTTGAGATATTCAGTGATCAATTCATAATGGTGTTTCATCCTCATTAGGGTGAAATAATGAGAAACTCAAGTAAAGAGGACATAGGAGAGGGTGACTTAGTTGTGAGCAAGCAGGAAATATTTGAGGAAATAAATAACCATATGATAAGCTGTTAAATAAACTGAAATGAATGGGATTGGATAACAGATTTCTGAGATGGATCAGTGAATGTCAGAAAGGTATCAGAAATTTCTATATCGGGATGCAGTATCCCAAAAGAGGAATGTCACTAGTGGTGAGCTGCGGGGGTCAGTTTTGGGACCATTGTTGCTTGTATATTAATGATACTGAGATGGGTGTAACTGGTGATATGCAGCTGTTTCTAGATGATGCAAAATCTGCTTAACAAAATAGTTAAGTAGATGCTATTGCCTTACAGTAGGATTTGAATCGATTGCATGGATGGATGGATAGGTAGGTGGAATTATCAGTTCACTGTTGAAAAATACAAGTTTTTGAAATTTGGTAAGCAATGATGGGATGTAAAGTATGCACTTAGTTGAGAAACTTTAATGGAGGTAGAGGAGATGAGAAATCTGGGAGTGGTGGTGGATTAAGACCTGAAATTCAGGGACCACACTGCACAAATTGTGAAGATGTCACATTGGATAATGGCAATGATGCACAGAGCACTGATGTGCAGAAACAAAGAGGTTATGATGAAATTGTATAAGGCTTTGATCAGGCCTTATACAAGGGTTGTTCGATAAGTCCGTGCAAAAATGAAGTAAACATAATTTTTTTGGGACAAACATTTTTTATTTTTCAACATAGTCTCCTTTGAGATCTATACAGTTAGTCCAATGATGCTTGAGTTTTTTGATCTCGTCCATATAGTATGATTTGTTTCAGCAATCACCTCATCGTTTGATGAAAATCTCTTTCCTGCCAACCATTTTTTCATGTTTGGAAACAGATAGTAGTCTGAGGGAGTCAAATCTGGAGAGTAGGGGAGGATGCAAAACGACTTTGTAGCGTAAATCGAACAATTTGCGGTCACAATTGCAAAAGAGTGAGCGGGTGCATTGTCATGGTGAAAAAGAATCTTCTTTTTCACGAAGTGTGGTCATTTTTCGTTTAGTTCATTATTTAAACGATCCAGCAAAGACGCATAATATACTCATGTAATTGTTTTGCCCTTTTCCAAGAAGTCTATGAAGATTATGCCACGAGCATCCCAGATAATGGTGGCCATAACCTTTCCTGCTAAAAGAACACTTTTCGCTTTCTTTGGTGCAGATTCCCCACATGCAACCCATTGTTTTGATTGTTCCTTGGTCTCAGGCTGATAGTGATGAATTACGAAACGATGTAAAAATTCCTTTGGATTCCATTGAAACAGCTTCAAGCTGTCCTTGCAACAGTTCACATGTTGATACTTTTGATCCAGTGTGAGCAAATGTGGCACCAATTTTGCAGATAGTTTGCTCACGTCAATGTTCATGTAAAATATCATGTACGCAGTCATTTGAGATGTCCACAGCTTTAGCAATTTCACGCACCTTCACATTTCTATCATCCATCATCATATCATTAATTTTTTCAATAATTTCTGGAGTAATGACCTCAACAGGGCATCCAGAACGTTCACTATCACTTGTGCTCATATGGCCACTTTGAAAGTTACTAAACCATTTAGAAACAAATCTAATCGAAGATGAGGACTCACCACAATGTTTATCAAGCTTAGGCTTTGGTTTCCTGAGCCGTTTTGCCTTTCAAAAAGTAATATTTAATCGCTACATGAAATTCTGTCTCATCCATTTTTCCGAAATCATGGAACTTGATCGATTCAAATGAATGCCAAACACAGAGTAATAGATCTATTTGCCTGAAACTTAGTGTGTGATCCTCCAACAGTTGCTAGCAACTAAGAATAACCTTGATATGTACTGGTGGTGCCATCTCTTCGATTTTGCACGGACTTATCGAACAGCCCTCGTATGGATTATTGTACAGAGATTTGGTCACCAGGTTTTCATGGTGATGAGAAGATTTACAATAGTGGTCAGTTCTCTTTGGAATGTGAATTATGATGATAGATTGAGATTATGCAAATTGCAAAGCCTCGAGAATAAGAGAGGGAGATATGACTGAGACATATAAATTAGTCTGTGGTTGTTATCAGGTTGACATGGAGGTAATTTTTGATAAAACTAGAGAGGTGATGTAGAACAAGAGGCTATCCCCGAAAACTGTATAAGGCAGATATGAGCGAGGAACGGGGGGTGAGGAGCAGATTCTTTGCATGGAGAGTGCTTGGTAAGTGAAATGCACTGTGAATGTAATCACAATGATTCACTTGAGGGCACAGATGGTTGAGATTTATGTGATAGTGTTTACCTCCCACAATGAGTCTCTGACTCCATAGAAGGCAGATTTTAATAACAATAATTATTGCATGGGTACCTCTATGGAGTTTAAAGACTAACAACAGGAAGTCCAAAATATCAACACAAAATCCATCATTCCACTTCTTCAACTTATCAACTCACAAAGCACTCACAATAGATTCCAGTAACCCATTCCACTCTCTCTTGCAATTTTTGTTTTTTTTGTTTGTTCCTTTAGAAAGTTAGTGCTTTATGGTATGTTAGTGTAGATTTTTGCATTGTTTGAGTATTTAATGTTTCATAACATTTTTATTAAAATACTGAAATATTAAACATAATTTAAAATGGTGCAAAAATGCTTAAGAAACATAACGATAAGAAGAATAGTGAAGTACAGAACAAAGAAGCCTACCCTGCTAAGTAGGTAAACAAAGATATTGAGAAGGATATTGAAAATGATTTCACCTCCAAAATTGCAAACTTCATGCCGTCTGGGGCGTCGCCCAGTTAAACATGGCCCCTGTTGTTTTCACCAGGGAAACAGGGTGAACAGTGAAAAGTCAGCTACTAGAACAAATCCTAAAATACACCCCAACTCAATATCACCAGAATTGAAGATTGGTACTATCAACATAAGAAGCATGAATGGAAAAGAAATGGAGCTAGCTGAGGAATTAGATAAGTACCAGATCGACATAATAGGGGTGACTGAAACAAAAAAGACAAAAACTGGTGAGATCTTTCTGAGCAATAAATACAAAATGTTATATTCAGGCAATGACAATCAAGAAAAAGAAGGAGTAGCTATAGTATTCAACACTAAATACGAGGCTAATCTTCTTGAATAGCAGGCAATTTCAAGTAAAGTGATGTGGGCAAAGAGACTTATTTGTGTCTATGGTTCCACAGAGAGTTCTCCTAAGGCAGAAGTGGTGGAATTTTTTAAGGCTTCAGTTAAAGCAACTGATACAATGAAAAATGAAAAGTTGTTCCTTGTTGGGGATCTAAATAGCAGAGTAGGAAATGATTGTCAGACATACAAAAATATATTGGGAAAATTTGGAGAAAAGAGCAAAGCCAATAATAATTGCAAATACTTGTTGGATTTCAGCTCAGGACATGGACTGGTTATTACTAACATCATGTTCCAATATAAAAATGTGCACAAATTCACATGGAGAGAAGAGGCAAGGAATAAGAAAAGTCTCATCGACTATGTTATTATTGATGGTGATGTTTTCTCCCTGGTGCAGGACACCAGAGCATACAGAGGATTTGAAATTGGAAGCGATCACTATTTAGTCTTGAGCAGGATAAAATTGAATTTCATATTGAAAAGAATAACATGTAAGAAAGTTTTAAAACGAATTAAAGTTAGCAGCTCTCAGATGTGAACTGTAGAATAAAATATACAAAGATTATTCAAGAAAAAATGAAAGAGTTTGAGAACAGGAATCAAACCTTGGAGATTCAGTGGCAAGCTCTGAAGAAAACATTGATTGATTCTGCCAGAGAGGCATGTGGTGAGGCTGTCTGCAAGGATAGAAAAATCAGAACTCCCAGTGGACACAGGAAGTTAAAGAGGCAGTGAAGGAAAAGAAGAAAGCATATCAAATTAAGTCAGCTTGTGCTCTTAGAGAATACAGAGACAAATGTAAGAAAGCTAAACACTGTGTAAAACTAGCTAAACAAAAGTCATGGGAGGACTTTGGCAAGAACATAGAAAATAAATATCAAGAATGTGGCAAGATATTCTGGAGGTTGTTGAAGAAATGGAGGAAAGAGTGCTGTAAAAGGAGTTAGAGATGATAAAGGTGATATGAAAACTGGAGAAAAAGATTTCCGTGAAGTATAGAGTACTTACTTAAAAAAATTGCTAAATGAAACTAGCAGTGATGACAGCACAGTGATAGAAAACAGTGACCAGGCATGCAATCAGGAATACCTATCCATGGTTGAAGTAGAAAAAGCCATCAAAAGTCTGAAATATGGAAAGGCAGCTGGAGTAGATGATATTAGACCAGAAATGCTCAAGTTTTACAGTGGTTAAACTGCATAGTTCAGAGGGCCTGGCCAGAAGGATGAATTCCAGATGATTGGAATAGAGCTCTCAATAGTACCCATATATAAAAAGGGAAATAACGCTGATTGTGAGAGTTACAGAGGTATTTCTCTACTGAGCGTTCCTGGTAAGATTTATGCCTGTATACTTGAGAAACGGTTGAGAAGAATTGTGGAAGAGAAGTGATGAGGAAAGTGATGAGAAGTGGTGAGAAACAAGTTGGATATCAGGCCAAATAGAGGCTGTCAGGATCAGATCTTAACTTTACGACAAATAGTTGAAAAGTCATGGGAATATAACAAAGATCTGTATTTAAGTTTTATAAAGCTGGAAAAAAACATATGACAAGGTGCCAAGAGAGAAGCTATTCAATACACTGCAGTTATATGGTGTCAGTGGATCATTATGTCAAGCAATACTTGGTCTTTATTTGAGTTGTAACTCAGCAGTTAGAATTGAAGGAAGTACAGGAAGATGGTTTAATGTTAAATCTGGTGTCAGACAAGGATGTACATTATCACCTCTGTTATTCATTATCTACATGGATTACATTATGAAGGAAAGTGGAATTAAACCTGATATCATTGGAGATGTTAATGTCAGCTCCTTGCTTTATGAGGATGATGTTATACTTCTAAATAGGTCCGCTACAATTCTGCAAGATTCCCTGACTAAATTGAATAACTGTTATGATAAATATGGTACGAAGGTCAGCAATAACAAGACAAAGATAATGAAAATAGGCAGAAGCATTGAAAATATCAGCTGCATTGTGAATGGAGAACCTATAGAACAAGTAAAACATTTCAGCTACTTAGGCATGATTTTTAGTGAAGAAGGTAAATTAAATATGGAAATAGACAACAAAATAAACAAAACTGTTATGGTAGGAAGTCAATTGAATAAATTTATATGCATTAAGAGAGAAATTAGTCAAAACACTGAATTAGCTGTATACAAGAGAGTGTTCAAACCAATTTTAACTTATGGATCTGAGAGCTGGATCAGAAGTAAAACACTTGACCAAAGACTAGTGACCGCAGATATGAGAGTCCTGAGAAAGATTAGGGGCGTGAACAGATGGCTTCAATGTCAATATCATATTAAAAACAAGGATATTGGGAAAGACCTTGACATTGTCAGCATTCAGGAATGTGTTAGCAGAGCTAATCTCAGGTGCTATGGTCACTTAAACAGAATGGACGAGGAAAGATTAGTCAAACAAGTGTTCTCTGCCAGGTTGGCAGGAAAAAGACCCAGAGGAAGACCAAGATATAGGTGGATTGATATGGCAAAAAGTGCCTTAGATGATAGATATATAAATATAAGACAATGTTGTAGCTTTGATAGGTAACAGATTGATTTGGCAGAAAATTGTAGGTAGGAAGTTAGTAATGTTGTAAATATTTCATGTAGTACTATCATATCCTGTACACCCTTTGAGGGTAAATGTCAGGAATTTGATGATGAATTGCAAACTTAAAGGAGATTATTAGAGAGACAATGCAGGAATTACAGAAAGTCAAGAGGTGTTTAACTGAACATAGGGATGATAAAAAAATGTAGCTGCAAAATAAGAAACAACAAAGCATGAATCTGATAAGTTAGTAAGTAGTGAAAATCTGTTAAGTAACAATTGTAAAAAAGGTTATTATTTGGTATAGTGACTGTCATAAAACAAGTTATTGATAAGTGGGTTATAACTTCAAGTTCTCCTGGAGCAGAAATTAAAAAAATAGCACATGCAAATGAAAAACACAAAAGAAAAGTAAAAGAGATGATAATTGTCGTAGATAACTAACTTAACTAGTGGTAAGTTCAGTATGAGAGAGGATATGAAAGGGTTGTTAAAATAAGTGAGAGTGAAGAGTAAGAAAGTGAAAATTGTAAGAATATTACATAGATATGATAAAAACTGAATAAAGAGGAAGAGCTAGAAGGGTGGTCTGAAAAGTTCTCGGACTAACAATGAAATAAATTTATAATTTTAAAATTATTTTTATTTTTCAACATAATCTCCCTTAAGACTAATATATTTATGCCAGTGATGCTCCAGCGCCAATATCCCGTCCCTGTAGTGGTTCTCAGTAAGAACCACTAAAGAGCATACCCCTCTACAACTGCAAAATATCCCTCTAGAGCTGCAATCACCTCTTGATTCAAAGAAAAATGTTGACTAGCGATGAAGAGTTTTAGTTTTGGGAAGACACAGAAGTCAGAGGAAGCCAAATCTGGTAAATAGGGTGGATGTTCCAACAATTCATAGTGCAGATCCCTTAATTTTCCTATTGCCACAACACCTTTGTGGGCAGGTGCATTGTCCTGATGAAAGATGATTTTTTTCTTCTGCCAACTGGGTCTTTTCTCATGAATTTCTTCATCTAGTCTGGTTAAAAGATCAGAATAATATTTCCTGGTTATTGTTTTACCCTTTTCAAGATAATTAATAAACAAAATGCTTTTAGCATTCCAAAGCACTGATGCCATGACCTTTCCTTTTGACAGAACCGACACTGTCTTCTTTGGTGCTGAACAACTGGCTTCTGTCCACTGTTTTGACTGCTGTTTGGATTCTGGGGTATAATGGTGAATCCAAGTTTCACCATAGTAATAAATCTATGCACAAAATCAGTTTTTATTCTTGTTAAAATGCTCCAAGCACTGTTCAGAGATTTTCATGCAATCTCTGAACAGTGCTGTTTTTGATGTGCTCTGAGCAAGCGAGGCAGATTGCTCAAAGCTTTTTCATATGCAATTCTTCATGCAAAATATATCATACATTATCCAATTATATATTTGGTTTAATCCTTTATCCAAGTGTAAGCAAACAAAATTTGTCCCTGAAGTATTTTCAACCTGGGGTAAGGTGGTACAACCCTGGTGTTGTACCACCTTACCCCAGTCCTGAAGATACTTTCAGGCACAAACTTTGTTTGCTCACACTTGGATAAAGGATTAAACTAAATTTATTATACTCTAACCAAGTGAAAAATAACCTTTCAACATCTTTCTCTAAATCCAGAGTAATTTATTAAAAAAGGGTGGCACACCATTTGGCAACTCCTATAGGTAGAGATGACCTGCTAATGCTTCTGCCTGGTATCTCAACTTGGGCCTGGCTCCCACTGAAGAGACCTCAATAAAGGTCGAAACTAGTCTTGATAGTGGCCCCTTCCCTTAATGCATAACATTAGACATATCCGCAAGGAGATGTGTTTTGCATTATAGGAGATACTGAGACAGGAGTGTTGGTAGCTTGCTCTACCTTTGCAACGAGTTGCCCTGGTGTTGTACCACCTTACCCCAGTCCTGAAGATACTTTCAGAGGCAAACTTTGTTTGCTCACACTTGGATAAAGGATTAAACTAAATTTATTATACTCTAACCAAGTGAAAAATAACCTTTCAACATCTCCTTGAGGACATGCTTAATGCTATGCATTAAGGGAAAGGTCACTACCCAGACTGGTTTCGACCTTAATTGAGGTCTCATCGGTGTGGGAGCCAGACCCAGAGATGGTGATTCTAAGGTGAAAGTAATGGAGAAGTCATATTTCCATTAAAAGGTAGTGACCTTTCGCTTAATGCATAGTATTATACATGTCTGCAAGGAGAGATGTGCTTTGCATTATGAGATACTAAGGCAGGTGATGAAAAGTCCCAGTCCTGAAAATACTTCAGGTGCTAACTTCGTTTGCTTACACTTGGATAAAGGATTAAATAAACCAAATATACAATTGGTAGCATAGCCAAGTGAAAAAAACTTCTATCAACATATCCTACATGTTCTTTTGAAATGCTTATAGTCTAAGCAATTTCTAGCATTTCGACTTGCCGGTCATCCAATACCATATCATGCACTTGATCAATGATTTCTGTTGTTCCACGTTTAGGACGTCCTTCATGTGGATTATCTTCAAGGCTGGTATGGCCACGTTTAAACTCGGCAGCCCATTTCTTAATTGTCGAAAATGAAGCAGAAGAGTACCCATAAACTTTTATGAACTTCGAATGAATTTCTTTTGACGTTAAACCTTGTTTTACAAAGAATTTTATAACCTCACAATACTCAATTTTATCCATTTCAAGGGATACAGATAACACTTTTGCTCCAGACAGCTGTATGAATCAAACTACTTGATAGAATGACTTGCAATTTCACATGGATGCTAATGACAGATATACCAACTTAGAAAAAAAAATCTTGCCAATACTGTTGCCATCTACGGTTGAGGCTGAGAACTTTTCAGACCACCCTCATATATGTGTGTGTGTGTATACATACATACATACATACTGTAGGTATTCTTTGTTCATTTCATAACATTTAGTAACACACTTATACATATATATAAATATATTCAAAACAAGTTTTAGCACCAAACAAGCATTCTGCTAATTAAAGCATGTAAATGAACGTAAAAGTACCTTTATCAGAGAAAAGTAAATCTTAATATTAAAATTTCCAATGTGCACTAACAGTATATTAGACATTTGATAAGGATATGGGTAGATGATGGTAGACATAATACATAAGACATAAGTAATATTTCACACCTGTAAGGGAAATAAAATTTTAATTTATTAAATACTCCTCTATATTTAAGGAAGCATGCACAGCATATGCAAATGGATATTGATGTGTGCACATGTTAGCAAATTCTGCCTTCTCCCTGAATGATTCACATGACATATTCAGTGAAATATATAGGAGTGTTTAAAAAATTCAATTTTATTTTCCTTACATGTGTGAAATAGTTATTTTAAAAATGATATTAGTAACAGTATATTTGTAGTTGTTCTTGATTTATTTCATAACATCTCAGTAATATATAACAAAATCTCATCAGTGAGTAGGTAGACCTGGATGATAGTTTTCGATCTTAGAGTTTCGAATACTGGCTGCAAAATAATAAGGGATTTTTATCCCCTTAATTTAACTAACTTCACCAGAAAATATAGCCGTTTGGCTTTTCATCTTAATTATAATATAATATATATGGACACACCACTCTGGCATTCATATAGTGAAGGTATGTAAGTTCTTTTCACTTAAACTTTGATATCATCCAGGTCTACCTACTCACTGATGAGACCTCAAAAAAAAGGTTGAAACTGGTCTGGGTCGTGACCTCTCCTAAGAGATGTAAACCAGTATTACATCTCTTAGGAGCTGTGTTTTCACATTATGAGAAAATATCAAGGATAGTGAGGGATCTTGCTCCACCTTTGCATCGAGTTGCCTTGGTGTTGTACTACCAAGTGGTCACTTATACTTGGAATCGCCGATAGTTCTTCGGCATGAAACTCGTAGATCGTAGTTTTTGATCTTAGAGTTTCGCATACTGGCTGCAAAATAATAAGGGATTTTTATCCCCTTAATTTATCTTAACTGTATGTTATTTTAACTCACATTTTTACTTTTTTTCTAATACAAAATAGACATACATTTATGAATGTATGAATATATGACATTTTTTCTAATTAAAATAAAAGTGTAATCAATTGTAAAGAAGAGTTCTTTCATTAATTTTTCTTTATGATGAGGCTTTTGTTTTTACATACCACAATCAGCTTCATCTGAATTATCTCCACAATCATCAAATTGGTCACAGAAAAATGATAAATCTATGCAATGATTATTAGCGCAGCGGAACTGGTGAGAACCACAATGGTTGTGCAATGAGCCTGAGGGAAATAGAATCACAGAAAAGTTACAATTTTTAGAATAGCTGATAAGGCAGTTAATAACAAAAAAGTAAATTCCGTTAAGGTTACAATAAAATTTAAGTTATATTTAGTTGTGATATAGTTAATTTTACTTTTATTAATTGCCTTTACCTTTTTTTTTTTAATTTTAGCTAACTAGTTAATTATTTTGCACATGGTTGGCTTAGTGGGTCAGAATATCTTCTCTTCAACTAACAGGCTGTGGATATGCTCAGCAAGTGTAGGATCAACAACCACATCATATAAAGAAAAATCACAAGATGACGATTAAGCATGAACCACTGACTATAAGCAAGGAATGCTAGTGCAAATAACAAGCGCTATTAATAGCCACTCTGAAAACCAAACTGAAACATTGAACAGGGAACGTGCTTGGCTGGCCCACGTGGTCAACAGCAAACTTCAGAGAACCTTCCAGATCTACTTCAGAAGCAGTGTGTTCTCAGTTCCATTTCCATGATATCCATTGCCACTGGCAGTATGCTAAACCTCACCTGCTTTTTCTAAGAGACACTCAAACTGCAGCATCCTCAAGCAATTGATGAGTCTCAGGTGCACGCTCTTGATAACTGAAATATTTTGACAGTGTGTGGGTAAAAAGAATGCAACTGAATTGCTAGCTTTTTTGACTGAACACAGTCTGTGTTCAGTCAAATTAGAAGGCTCTTTATCCTCTAACTATGCAACTAACTAACTATGGGTTTTTACAGGGCCCTGTTCTCTCATTATGAGGGGGAAAGTCAGTAAGTTACAAATGGTTATAAAAAATAAAACAAGTGAAATAAGAACCTCAGAAAATGAGAAACTGAGAGCTCATGAGAATACAATCCTCACTGAAGTTGCCTTAGCATGCACTACTTAATGTAAAGATTTCAAAACTTTCAAAGTTTCGACATACATTCAGCTTTGAAATAATTGGATCTTTAATATCTACTATTTCTATATGATTGACATCACAGAAACGAAGTCGTATGGCTCTTTCTTTTGATAATTACTATTATGCACTAACCGAGGATGCTCGCTCATGTCTTTTTTAAGTAATGCATGCTAAGGCAACTTTGATGCTGAGGATTGTATTCTCATAAACTAAGCACGCTGGTCAAAATTTTAAAATTTTGACGTTTCTACATACACTCAGATTTGAAATAAATTTCCCAGGGAGTACTGCTGGGTCAAGAAAAATAAAATAAAATTTTTCAGGAGCTAGCATCCCTGCAAAAATTTCTAGACTTAGATGGGGACTGCTGCACATAACAAACCCTTCTTGCCATAAACAGGATACATCTCTTTATGAATGTTACTTTGCAACAAGTTCTTTTGCCCAAAGAAATGCACAACAGAATGCTGTTTGACAGTTGCACACTCCTCAAGTATAGACACCATTTTACATCGCTGAAACAGCTATAAAACATGAGCATGTGCATCTACTATCATTCATTTATTGTGTTTTGTTTGAACTTACTAACTTTCTCTTGTGTGTATATATGTATATATATATATATATATATATATATATATATGCAGTGGTGAGCTATAAGAGGCTTGCGCTAGCCCTTTGTTAAATTTTTCTCCTTGTTCTTCTTGTTTAATAATCTTGTAGAACTAGAAAATACCACCGTGGAATGTATACATGCTACTATAATTGCTACTTTAAATTCATATGGATTTTCTGATAACTATATAAAAAATCATTTCATTGTTCTGATGGAGCTAGTGTTATGTTAGGAAACAAATCAGGTGCTGTAATCAAACGTCTACAAAGATTTCCCAAAGTTGTGATTTGGCATTGCGCTCATCGTTTACACTTAGCATTAGATGATTAGATAAAAAACATTAAAATAATAAATCATTTTGAAATATTTATGGATAAATTATATGCGTTTATCATCAATTGCCAAAAAATCAATGAGAATTAAATACGATTGCAAAAGACCTTGGTACCAAAATTTTAAAGATCATCTGTGTGTTTGGACCACGATGGGCAGCTTGCAGTTTACGAACGGCTCTTGCTTTGTGGAGAAATTACCCAGCTTTATGCAAGCATTTTGCATCAAACGATAAATATAAAGGCTTTTTAAACCGACTTCTCAATTTGGAATTTTTTAAAGATCGATATCCTACAAGAATTATCACATCTGTCAGAAGCTCTACAAAGTTCGCAATATAAGTATTATAAAGGCTAAGTTAGGCCTGTTTTTTTTTTTTTTTTTTTTTTTTTTTTTTTTTTTTTTTTTTTGTGTGTATATGACTAAGAGCTTATGGTATCCCTCCAGTTGCAATAAAAACACATTCCAAAAATTAATACCTATTCTTTATTACCAATTCAAGCTTTCATAATATTCTGGTAACATGGCATGAAGCTTTTATCCAACCTGATCCTAAAAAATAGGAGATAAAAGTAATTAAACTATCTTCTTCCCACTGCACTCACCTTCATACTCTCAAAAAATAAAGGAAACGATTATTAACCCCCCAACCGGCCACGACGTCTATAGATGTCGAGCTAAATCTGGATACAAAGCTCTAAAACCCATTGAATAACATGGATAAGAAGTGCAATTTGATGTCACTATTTCATCCACATTGGCCGGTAGGAGGTTAATAGCCAACTTCTTCACTACTTTGATGCCCACCATTTAACTAGAGATCATCAATATGGATTCCACCACTTTAACATCTAAACGTTACTTTGTGAATCGGACATGTGTTTCTTCTCGTGGTGGAAGGTTTCCACTCATTAGATTTTTCTCTCAATGCCAGTACATCCCCAGGATTTTGTGTCTCACTCATAGTCATTCTCCCATAGATTTATGACCTTCACTCACTAACCACAAATCCTATCCATACTTCTGTTGATGACAGTATACACTCCATTTCATTTCTTCATTCAAGAAATCTTACCATACTCAAATCAATTAAAGTTTTCTGTATGGAAATGATCAGTAGGATAGAACAAAATCAGAACTTTTTTGGACACAATCGTTTTGGGAAAGGGAAAATCCACATGGCATCTGAGACCGTGTTCGCGGCACCCCAAAGGTTAACGTTTTTTTGTGCCATAAGCAAGAAGAAAGTGTATAGAACCTTTATTTTTTTCAGAGTCTACCATTGCTGGTCATGTGTATCTGGACATACTACAAGGGTACCTAATAATACAACTCGATGACCATGATGGATACTCTCTATCATATGTACTTATCTCTATTTACATAAATTCCATTTCTTTCCCTCCATGTCTTTTCCCCTAAGACTCAAACAGAGGTCCTTCAGATTAATGCCACAGTAGCTTGGTATTAATCCAAGAACAGATTGGCAACACCTGCATCGAGCTGCAAAATCAACACTGCCATCACCATGTTACAGGAAGACTTTCTGTAATTCTAAATCCTGAACTGTGGCCAATTTTTTATACATCTCTGAAATTGCAGTAACTAAAGAATTTAAAAAAAGTTCAGAATTGTCATTTTAAAAATATTAAGCTCTCTCCAACAGTGAAAATACTTCCTGACTGCAACTATAGCAAAACTGCGTAGCAGGGTTTCTATCTTTCCAACTATTCTTAGAAAATGCAGTCAATGAGCTTAGGCAAAGTCATGATTTTACTATCACTCCCAAAAAAAGTACATGACTAGCATGGAAAATGGTATTTATGATCTATCACAGCAGCTAATAACAATCATTTGGACATGCCAAAATTCTGACAAATTCAAAACATCCTAAGATGAATATTTCACTTTTGTGAAATATTAATCTTAGGATGTTTTGATTTTGCTTTATAGAAATATTAGCACTTAAGTCATATAAAGCATCCAAAAAATTATTATAACAAAGGAAATGGGACTGCTATAGACCAAACTGATTATAACAGAAAAATGAACAATCTTCTTAAGATCTCCATATCAGATTAAAGATTAGGATCATCCTACTAAATCTCAAAAGGAAAAAAAAAGTGTATAAATTATTACAAAAAAGTTATATCTTGGCCAAAAGAATTTACGAAAAGCTAAAACCATCCCAGATATATGGGATCCTACAATGGTTAGCTCTGACTTTACTTCACTGTTTACCAATGTGCCTTTGACAGAGACCATCAACCTTATTAAACCTCATTTCCCATTCTGACATATTTGCATTATTCAGATTCACTATACATTCTGACTATTTTTCATGGAAAGGAAAAACACAAACAGTTATATGGCATACCAATGAGTTCCCCTCTTCTTAAATACCATTAGGGATCCCTATAATTTTTACATGAAGTGTTTTGAAAACCAAGTATTCAACAACAGCTAAACATAAACTAATAGTTTGGCTATACTATGTAGATGATGTGTTTGTTATTTGGCCTTATAGACTAGACATGTTAGACATATTTTTAGCAATGCTAAACAGCCAACATCCAAAAATATACTTCACGACAGAAAATGAAAGTAACAATTGTCTTCCCTTCCTTGACACACTAGCAACATGATTACCTAATGATTCATTATCCTTTTCTACTTATAGAAAACCCACACATGTGGGAAGGTATTTATAAAAGCACTCACACTGCCACCCATCCCAACAGTATGGGATCCTCAAAACACTCACACAAAATTAATGGTATTTGTTCAAATAGCACAATCCTTGAAACTGAGTTCTTGAAACACTTTTTTAGCCAATGACTAAAACCATTAAAAAATAAATAAAATACTGCATGCACCCCCCCTTACACACACAGTCCCTCCTATAAACCAACAAACACAAGATCACAGTAGAACCATTCCCTTCACTAGTATAGCAGTGTTTGTGAGCTGTGCTAAGAAAAGTGTTTTAAATAGTGTATAATGTGGCTTTTGCATAAAATTGTGCTTTATATTTTTCATGCTGGATAAAGAGCCCTTTTGTAGTATTGGTGTGTAATTTTGTTTGTTTATTTGTGTTTTGCTGCTTGTTTGTTCCTACTGCTTATGCTTTCCAGTAGCGCACTCAGGATTTAATCTTGGGGGGGGGGGGCCAAGTTGAGTAGATGATTTGAGAATACACACTACACATCGCATATGACTTATGACTGAGCATCTGCAATGATCGCTAATTCATATGTAGTATAGACATAGAAGACATGATACAACATAAATTAAAAAAATGAATTTTAATTAGGAAAAGATTTTTGGAAAATGTTCTAGTGTTTTTTCCTTTTTTCTTTGGAGGGGCAAGCCCTCCCCCCTCTCTGGGTGTGCCACTGATGCTTTCTGAAAATGGTGTCTGTAAAGAAATGCAAGTGTGTAGTACAAGCTTCGGCATAAAGATCAAGTTCTGCTCTGAATTCATCCCAGTGGATGCGTTGAGAATTACTTCACATATGCTCCAAAAAATGTGAAAGATTTGTGGACTGTTAGAGTGAATGAAAAGAAGGAAAGTATTAATATGTGTGTGAAGTGTAATGATAGGTTAGAGCATTTTAAAATGGGAGCTTGTGTCAGGACCATCTACTATGGTCCTGACACTTTAGGGAAAAGTTGGCAAAAATGAAAAGTGCAGCATCTAGAAGATGAGATTAACACCTAAAGAAGAGATTGGCAGATGGGAATAAGGAAGAGGAAATTAATATTACAAAAAAAGAGTCAAAGAATGATAGTGATGTGATAAATAACAAAGTGCACAAAACATGCTTTCTAGGTGAAACATTGAAACAAACAACTAATGCTTTGCAGAGACGGTAAGAGCAGGTGTCAGAATTAGTGGTAGTAATGGGCATAAAATGACTTAGTTGGTGGAAAAAAAAGAATGTTAATAGAGACATTCAGAAAGTTGTTGCAGTAAAGGATAGGTAAGTAGTAAAGGATAATGGTGTTGTTGAAAAAGTCATTAATGTGTTGCTCAAATACAACAATAGTGACCTGAGAAGGAGAACAGAGATAATGAATAGCAAGATGGCTGAGTTGTGCATGGCAAAGGAGGTACAGTTTGTGAATCTGAAGGAAAGTTGGAATGGTTTAAAGTTGATGGATTACGTTTGAATGGGTTTGGTGTTCAGAATTTAGAAAGGCTATTGTTTTCTGAGAAGACACAAAATCAAGAAGGTTGTAGCAGGAGGAGGTGATGCAATGCATCAAGGGGAAGATGAGACAGGTATGAATGGCAATCAGGATCAGGGAAACAGAAGTGGTCTGAATGAAGAGAGAGGTGTGGAATGTTGGGTGAGAGAATGGCCTCAAAAACACAGGGATTGTTATGACTGAATTCAAATGTAAGGAGTATTCATAATAAGTGAGCTGAGTTTGTTGCATCTGATTGAGTCAGTATGCCCCAAAATAATCAGTATAAGTCAAATGTAGTTGTTTGAGGATGATGTGATGTCAAGAACACAAATGGAAGGATATACAATTATCCAGAAGGAGAGGAGGGGAAGTACTGTTAAAGGTTGCAGAGGAATTGTGTTCACAAAGTGTGCAAGTTGATAATACATGTGCAGATTTTGAATCTGTGTGGTGTGAAATTGAAATTAACAAGCTAGTATATTTGAGAGGATGCTTATAGGCCATGAAATGTAGAGAATACTAATGATTGAGAAATGTTTAGGCAAATTGGCTGGGCATGTAAAAAGAAGTTTATCTTGATGGGAGACTTTAATTATAGGAATATAGAATGGAAAGAGGAGAGTGAATTTGTTGAATTTCTGAGGGCTAAAGAAGCATGTGACTGAACAACTAAAGGCTTTAGTGAAATGTGTTCATAAGATGTAGTTGTTAATGAGGTATTAACAGTGTTGTCATTGAGACTAATCATGAGATACTTATGTGGAAAGTGGTGAAACAAGAAAAGGTTACTACCAAAAAAGGATACCAGTGAATTATAAAGTAGATGATTATAGGAAACTCATAAGGCAGTATCTGGAACAAGCAATGCATAAACACATTCAGAGGGTTAGGCTAGTAAATAGAGTAGGAGTGAAGTGGATGAACTGTGAAATCAAGCAAGCTGTTGTTAGAAAATAAAATGCTATGGAGGAAGTACAAGGCAGTTGGTAGCGATCAGATCCATGAAGAGTATAAAGTGCGGACTAGGAAGATGACAAGCATTGTAAAGGAAAAGGTGCAGCATGAGAAGAGATTGGCTGGTCAGGTCAATTTAATTCAAGAATATTCTTCTGCTGTATGGCAAGCAGGAGGAAAAATAAATATGGATGGTTGACACTGGTGGATGGTCATGGCAGCAGAGTAACTGCTGTAAAAGATAAAGCGGAATTACTGAATGACTACTTTATCAGTGTAAATCATACTGGTGTAAATGATGTCATGCAGCATGTAGAAAGGAGTCAAGTATTAGGAGGATTGAAAGTAAAAGAATCAGAGGCGTAACAGGTATTGATTGGGATAGAAGTTAATAAGACTGTGAGCATGGATGATATATCACCAACTGGTAATTTAATGTAAGCCTTGCAGTGGATAAGGTTCCTAAGGAATGATAACAAGGCAAAATAGTACCACTCCACAAGCAGGGTTATAGGACAGACGTTTCCAATTATAGACCAGTAGGTATAACTGTAGTTGTAGTCAAAGCGTTGGAGAGACTGGTTAGAAATAGAATACAAGATTGGGTCGATGGACATAGCATTCTTTATGATGGTCGGCATGGATTTGTAAATGGTAAGTCATGTTTAAGCAATTTACTTGCATTTTATAATTAAGGTAATGAGTGTGTTAGATAAGGGAGAATCATATACTGTGAAATACTTAGACTTTGCAAAAGCATTTGATAGATAACCACATGTTAAGTTGTGTACAAACTGCAGAGGATGGAAATCAATCTGGTTAGATGGATTGGTGATTGGTTCTTTGAACAATACTAGCAAGTTGTGTATGATGGAGCGGTGTCTCAAAAAAGGAAGGTAACCAGTAGCATGCTCAAGGATTCTGTTCTTGGGCCCCATGTTGTTTATTTTGTTTGTATTTGATATATCATGTGGACTGAGTGGAAATCTTCAGTTGCTTGCTGATGCAAAGTTGGGGAGAATTGTAAGTACCACTATTGATGCTAATTCCCTTCAGGAAGATGTGAATAGACTTTTGACTTTCACGAAGCAGTAGGATATCGTAGTTTTAACATTAATAAGTGCAAGGTTTTGCATTTTGGAGTGCAGAAAATTAAGGCTGTGTACTATATTGATGGCAGTGTGCTGCAGGAATTGGATGAGATTCAAGATTTAGGAGTGATGGTTGACAGTAGACCGAAGTTTATAAGGCATATTGCAAGTGTTGCAAATACTGCACATCGTAGTGCTACTATGATAAGTACACTCACAAGTAGAGACAAGGAGGTAGTTGTGCCACTTTATTAAACACTGGTCAGACCATACTTGAACTAGTGTGCTTCATTTTGGTGATCTGAATTTCATTGTGATGTGAAAACATTGGAGAGGGTCTAGAGATAAGTGAGTAAAAATTCACACACACATACACCACAGTAATTAAATTTTAATGTGTATTATTTAAATTAAGGGGATATTAAATCCCACATTGTTTTAAAACCGAATAAGAAACTCAAAGATCGGAATCAAAGAGTTTCATGCCAAATATAGTAACTATAAAAGTATCGGCAACTACTAGCGTAAGCTAAAGCACGTAGTTCAAGTACATAGTACAAACTAGGGCAACTCGTAGCAAAGGTGGGGAAAGTTCTGATCGCTATTCTTAGTATTTCACATAATGTCAAACCCATCTCCTAGGAGATGTATGATGTTATACATTATGGTGGGAGGGCACTACCCAGACCAGTTTCGATCTTTATTGAGATCTCATCAGTGAGTAGCTAGACCAAATATAATACTAAGGGTATAATAGCGAAAAGAACTTATATACTCTGCTATACGAGTTGTCAAAAAGGTGCACCCATAAATTATTTAAAATAAAGAGCCAATAGACTTCATTTCGGCAATGTAAACATTATTTAAATTAAGGGGATATTAAATCCCACATTGTTTTAAAACTGAATTTTTAAAAATATTTCAATATGTAGATATTTCGTTTTAAGTATCTTAAGACATCATCAGTAAGGTTATTATAAACAATACTAGGAATAACATTTAAAGGATCAGTTAGTGAGCATGCTTACATTGAAATCTCTCTATGCGTACAGTAGCGTGTTTGAGAATCCCCCCCCCCAAATAAAAATAAAATAATTTCAGCTGTAATTAAAATTAAATTAAACTATATCTGATAAATTTATTTTATACAAATGAGGATAATAATTTCCCAGATGCCTTTGATATATGGTATAGGAGTCCTATGGGCTTCTTCTTGTCTGGGTTGTGTTGGGAAGTAGCTGATGATTTTTTGAATTGTTTTTGGATTGTATCCATTTAATAAAGCTGTGTCTTTAATAATTTCTTTTCTGATTCTTGTTTTAAAGATTCTTCAGAGGAACAAAATTTGTGCGCCCTGAATACCAAAGATTTTATGATGCCATATTTTTGAGATGGATGGTGAGCTGATGAATTGTGGGTATAACGACCTGAAAAGTTGGTTTACGATAGACAGAAGTGGAAATGGAAATATCTTGTTTTTGTTGGATGTATACATCAAGAAAAGAGATACCTTGTGATGATTATTTTTCTAGTGTGAATTTGATGGGAGGATGAAAGTTGTTGATGTTATCTAGAAATGAGTATAGTTCTTGTTCAGAGTGACTCCAGACTGCAAAGACATCATCAATATATCATAGCCATATTTTTGGTTTTGGTTCAAGAGCAAAAATTCTGTCTTCTAGGTGTTCTAGAAAAAGGTTGGCTAAGTTAGGTGATAAGGGAGAGCCCAACGTGGTTCCTTCCTCTTGTTTATAAATTTTGTCTTTCCATATGAAGGATGTGATAGCAAATTTGAATAATTCCACAATATTGGATGGAAATTTTTAACATAACAACTCTATTTTCTCCTTGTGAGGAATATTAGTGAAGGGGAGACAATGTTGAAGCTTATTAGCATGTCTGTTTCTGACAGTTGAATGTCTTTTATTTTTGTGTGAAATTCTGTGGAATTTTTAAATTGATGAAGTTGAGTGGCCTGTGAGAGGATGGAGAAGGTTAGATAAAAATCTTGATATTTTATAAGTCGGGCTGCTTATAAAATCCACAATAGGTCCAAGTGGACACATCATCCAGTAACTTATTGAGTTTCTTGAGCTGTCCTTTTGTAGGATCATAATGTAGCTGGGAGTATGTATTTCGATCTCGAAGTAATAGATTCATTTTCCGGTTGTATGAATTGGTATTTAAGAAGACAGTGGTATTCCCCTCAACAAGGGGAATACCACTGTCGAATACCCTTCGACTTCGAAGGGGAATACCCTTCGAACTTCAAATTCCTATCCACCAATAAGCCAAGATCCCTTGCCTCCTCAGTTTCTTGTAGCATAACCCAGCTAATATAATACACCACTGGAAATCTCATCACGTCAAAGTGCATAACTTTACACTTACTAACATTAAACTGATAGCCATTTTTGTTTGCTCAAATTTCCAGCCCATCCAAATCATTTTATAAGTGCTGAATATCAAGTAACATCCCTGATTGGCCTGCCTATCCTTGCACATCGGCAAAAAATTGCACGTCTGGTGTTAGACCCTGCCTGATGTCATTAATGTACAGATTGCACAACAATGGCACAAGAACTTAACTCTGAGGTACACCACTGATCACCTTAAATTTGGCAGATATACACCCACCGGATACCACTTTTTGATGTCTGTCAACCATCCACTTATTCAAGTTAAGAGTTTATATTCCAATCCCATTTTCTCCAGTTTATGCAACAGTCTTCCACGCTGTATTCTGTCAAAAGCCTTAACAAAATCCATCATTATCATAGTGTATCCATTCCCTTTATCCAACTTGGCCGTAACATTGTTATAAAATATGAGCAAATTGCAAAAACATGACCTTCCTTTAGTAAACCCATTCTGCTCCTTGCAAAGTATATCTTGTTTGTCTACCCATTTCTGTATGCAAATTCTTACCAACTTCTCTAAAATCTAAAATCTTCACTATACATACCAGTGTGTGTATTACAGAAAGTTATATTAGAGTGTAGTGAAGAAGGTGTGGAGACTAGATTTTTACATGGAGAATTATGAGTGAATGGAATGCATTATCAGAATATGTTGTTAATGTAGGGAGTGTTAAGGATTTTAAGATTCAGTACAATAAATATTTGTCAGTTGAATGAACCTCTCATGATGAATTTGCTGACTCCATTGAGGGTGCTATAATAATAATAGCAATAATATCCAGGGTAAATCAGAAAAGGCAGCTAAAGTTCTCCACAAATATAATCTTCATACTCTGGATATTCCTTCACACAAGATTAAATGAAAAAAAAAAAAAAAATCTGTACTACACAGAAGAAGTCACAATAGGTCTAAGAGACTATTTTTAGAATCAGCACTGGCTATGCAACCCCCCCCCCCCTCTATCTCCAAACCTCAATAAGTATGGCTGCATTAATATGCCAAAGATCTGGAAGACTGTCACTTTCAGAGATCAAATATACCCTGTCTTCTCCAAGTAAACTGTATGGTTATATGGCCCTTAAAGGACACCCTGTTAGCACATTAGTTATTTTTTCAGTTACAATTTAAATTTTTTCTACAACTGTTTAGCCGAGTGCTTATCATAATTATAATTTGTGTAGTCTAAAGATACTAAGAAGAAACCCAGCAAAATATTGGTGGTGATGATGACGATCAGCCTGCTTCTTACCTACTACAAGGTGAAGGTCTCTCCCATTGCAGGAGGGTTGGGTCTACTACTCCCATGGTGACCCAATCCATCTTGGGGAGTGTATTTACACTTGGGTGAATGAATGTATGAAGGTGGAAGACAATCACAAACATCCATGCTTTGGTGGGATTCGAACCTGTAGCCTCTTAGCTGGATACACTAACCATTTGGCCAACCAGGCCAGCTACCAAAATAATAATAATATTAATATAATAATCCTGGATGAAGTATATGCATCAGCTTGTGTTAAGCATATCTGAAGATTATTATTATTATTAACATCTCACCTCCATGGAGTCAGAGACTCATCTTGGGACATACAAACTATAACACACAAAGCTCATCCCAACTATGAATTTAATTGATTCAATGTGTGTTTACATTCATGACACACCCAGACAATGTATTCCACCCAGCAAAAAACCCACCTCCCCCCCTGCCCGACCACACCCTCCTCACACAGTTTTCACTGATGGTCTCTGGATATTGGTAAGTTCAATAAATTACACACATGCACACGCGCACGCACGCACGCACACACACACGCACACACACACACACACACACACACACACACACACACACACACACACACACACACACACACAATGGTGTGCTGAAAAGTTGTAATAATCACCATGAAAGAACTGAAATAGAATCATGTAACTTACACATTACCCTACATCAGTATTGGATCATGCCCCACCTCAATGCCTCAAAGATTTTGATGTCCCCCTAGCCGACAGTGATGAGTGTTTTGAGTATATCAGTGATGGTGACGAATGCAACATCATTTTTTATTCCCCCCCCCCCCTGCAAATATTCGAACTGAACCCCTGTGGGGCATATGCCCCACGTTGAGAAACAAATACATACATACTCCCCACAAAATGTTATGCATGTTATACGCTTGTCATAATGCTTCATTGCATCATTTGTAATCCTCTGAGAAAAAAGTATTTTCCTTTGCACAAACCAGTCCTCAGCTGAAGATATGACTTCATCATCTGTGGTAAATTTAGTTCCTTTCAAATGTTTCTTTAAATTTGGGAATAGGAAATAGTCAGATGGGGCCAGGTCCAGCCAATAGGGTGGGTGAGGCAGACATTGAAAGCCGAAGTTGTGTATTGTCTGTTGGGTTTCACGAGCAGCGTGAGCAAGTGTACTGTCCTGAAAAAAGCAACATGCCTCTGCTCAGTTTCCAGCAGCATTTTAACTTCAGTACCTCCTTCAATTCCTTTAAAGTTATTGAATAAACTGCTGCTGAAACAGTTTCCCTTTTTTGAGGTTCTCGGTTAAGATTGCACTATCATAGCCAAAAAGACAATGGAAAGAACCTTTTCTGATTTGGCTGTGGAGAACATTTGTGTCTCTATTCCACTGACTGCTGTTTGGTCTCTGGATCATAGGGATGAAGCCATGTTTCATCAACAGTCACTATATGAGCCAAAAAATTTGCACTTGATTTCTCAAAGTGACCCAAAATCTCTTGAGTTGACAGCATGTGTTCTCTCTTTTGGTTGGCATTCAAACATTTGGGGATCCACTTCACTGAGAACTTCTGCATGTCCAGATGTTGGTAAATAACAGCGGTGAATATTCCGGGCATGCTATTTTTGTTTTCTGAGTTTCATCTGTTTTACATGCATGAAGTGTGAACTGATGTGTTTATGACATTGATATAGATAAGTTTTTAATATACATTTATAATTTCTATAAAAATGTATAACTTTTAGCCCATATTTACAATGGGAAAGATTGTTGTTGATGATATACTGAATGTCCTGTTTTCTGCCAGAACTTGTGCGGATTGTATGATTATATATTCGAATGAGTTTGGAACTTGTGTATAAATAAGTAAAATGAGTTATTTCAGCCTTTGTTTAATCTGGAAAAATAATAATTACCAAGTGATTACTTTTTTCGATTTCTGTAAGTATTATATGGCTGTTTAAAAATCATATCAAAATTCGAATTATCTCTGTCTCACTCTAGTATTTGACAATGATAATCTAATCTCACCATGAAGCATAAAATCTTTGTGCTGCTCACATAAAGTATAGCTACTGTTCATTTGATTTTTATGCTTTTCATATTTACAATTATATTAATTGATAAATTAAAGCATTCCAAGTTTCCTACAATTAATTGCATTGGACCAATTAAGATGAGCACTGATGCACTGTCCAGTATCAAAACTTTCATCAATAAAAATGCAATCATACAGTCAAATTGATGTGAATTTTGTAGTGCAGGTTGCATAAGTCACATGACAGCACATCCAACCTAAATGAGCACGTGATGCCATAGATGAATAATGACCCCCAACTCGTTCCCTGTATATCCCCAGAGTTTTTGCAATGTTGATGATGGCCCACACCTCTGTGTCTTCAAAACCTCTGACATGTCTTCTTATATATACTAAAAGAAAAAGGTCTTTGTCAGAACTTACCAGTTTCCACACCCCCTTATATATTCTCCAACCATTCACCATTTATTTATTATTGAGGAGAAGAAATTAGATAGTATTTTGCTCTAGGGCCAGGGTGAGTAAGAAGGTCTGGAATGATGACATCAATGTCAAGAGCTTTACCTGTTTTAGTTAGTTTGAGTGCTGCATCAATTTCATCTAGAGTAACTGCACTGGAGTTTGCTGTAGATATAAGGCATAATAAGAAAACATTTTTGTAAAGACAATGGATCTCTTTTTTGATATCTATAGGAATTTTGGTTTAGCATTTGTGCTAAGATTTTTGCAATAATGTTAGGGTTCACTTTTCCTTTAATTCTGTTTGGAGTGCAAGTGCCTCCCAGTCAATGGAGCAGTGACCAAGCTTGGCGACTTGATCTGGTAACGTTGAGGTCGTTCATTTCTTCAAGCTCTCCTACCATCATTCAAGGACCTTAACAGGGCAAAAGCAATGATCAGATGGTTCTGTTGTTCATACTCTGCCAGAAGAATATTAATTTCTGTTGACAAGCATGGTGTGTATATTTTTCTGAAACCTCTTGGAATGTGTTTCTTGGCAGATGTTATGAGAAGGCTAGTGAATCTTTCATAGTTATCAACTATAGGTGAAATTATGATGATGTTTTCAATCAATTCAGTAAATTTTGGCCAGTTTGCTTTCCTGGAACTGCATGGGGGGGGGTATTCAGAAGCTATTTATTGTTGGGATTACATGTCCTATAGCAGCGTTTCACAACCTGTGGTCTGCGACAATGGGATAGGTGGTCTGCAATAACTTAAATTAATTAAATAAATATATTTTTTAATTATCCAAACAAAAATTAAAATTGAATAAGTAAGTAAAAATTATTGAAATCAAATGGAGACTTAAAAAACCAACAAATAGCATTAGAATGTTCAAAGGTGGAAGCAATAAAACTATACTGTTGTTCACTTCACTCCTCTTTTATTATTCGTCATTGTGCCACTAAATGTGTAGCTGCAGAATGACGAATGAAGAATAATAAAAGAAGGGTGAAGTGAACAACAATATAGTTTTATTGCTTTCTGCCTTCCTTGCTGTTTTGTCAGATTTGAAGTGAATATGTGTTTATCCACATGTCAACCAAAGAAAAAATACAGTAGGAAATATAACAGTTCATATTTGGAATTCGGGTTTACTTGATGTGGAGATGAAAGTGAACAGAGGACTCAATGTGTTTTGTGTTATGAAGTGTTGTCGAACAAGTGCATAAAACCTGCGAAATTCCGACGGCATTTAGAAACTAAACATTGTGATGTGAAAAATAAGCCAATTGAATTTTTTCAGCCACGGTTAGGGACATTAAATCATGGGAAACATATAGTTTTGGCCATGGGTTTGATTAATAGCAAGGCACTGGAAGCATCCTATCTCTTAAGTTTGTGCATAGCGAAAACAGGGAAACCTTATTCTATCAGGGAAATTTGGTTACTTCCTGTTATAAAAGATGTGGTAAAAACTATGTTTGGCAACATGTTACTAAAAGATATTGATTTGATTCCTCTTGCAAATGACACTGTCGGTAGCAGAATTAATGATATGGCAGGTGATGTAGAATCTCAGTTAATTGAAAGAGTTAAGAAGCCCTTATTATGCTACATAAGATATGTGCATGATAACAACATTCATGATGATATTCTGTTTTGTAGAACTTTGCCATCCCGAACAACTGGAGAAAAAATATTTCACACTCTCAATAATTACGTAATACACAAAGGGATCCAGAGGGGAAAATGCACAGCTTCTGTTCAGATGGAGCTCATGCCTTTACAGGCAGGATAGCTGCCCACGTCTCATTTAGCGAAGTTCCATATTTCATACGGTTGCTTGCGGAAATATGCGGCCGAGAACACCGAATCCATCGCATGCAGGCAACAATATCCGTACGGTCATGGATTGTACAGAAACACACACATCACAATGTAACGAACACAAGCAGCACACAGGACGGATATAAATAAAACCACCACATGATTAATAAATCTACCAAATTTACGATGACCACTGTTGTGCCTCTGGATAAAACATGACTGATATGATTAAAATCACCATCATAACATGATTAGTACAAATCACATGAGTACAATATATACAGCATACAGTCGCTGGTGGAAAAATGTGCCTGACCATGTCGATGGCACTTTGCAACTGACATTGTGGGTTGGACTGTTTATAGATATCGGGAATGACCTCACATAACAGGATGTCTTAAATTTTTTTTGCTGGTCATGGAAAACTCCTCAGGGAAATAAGGCAATTCGTATCGGCAGGAAATGTGTGTGTGTGTATGTGTGGATGGGGGCATTAATGGCTTTGGGATGTTCTGAGTGAAATTTTTGGGTATATGCAGGGGATGGTTTGGACAGGACAAGGGATGTCATCCATGATGGAATCCATGGATGTCAAGTTCGTATTCAGTGTTATGATGAATGGAGCAAGATACGAACATTTTTCCCTCGTCTCACAATGCACTTAGCAAATGGAACAGTTTACATGTCGCAGGTCGAATCAGAGAATGCGTGAAGATAAAAGTTGTTGTTGGACTAGCTTCATGAGCATGGGCAGATGAATGGGAATACAACAGAAAATATAAAAGTTGCTGTGGGTAGATGAATGGGAATTAAAGATGAATGTCGTTGTGGGCAGATAAACAAAGGTATCAGTGGGACGGTGCTGACATTCCTCTTTCATTTGGCCATGGTACCAACAGCGCTAAAAATGTTGTTGTGGGGTGAGCTTAATGAGTGTGGGTAGATGAATGGGGATAACAAATAAAATAGAAAAGTTGCTGAGGGTAGATGAATGGGATTATCAGCAAGACCACGCTGTCATACCCATTCATTTGTCCACACCAAATCGAAACTGATACCTTTATTTGTTTAATAAAAATGAAAACTTTGTTCAGTGATGATACACTTTTAATCGTTTCTTCCAACTTAATTATGTTTCCATATGTATTTGTAAATGTTGTATGTAAATATGTAAATGTTGGTAATTCCCACATACATTTAAAAAAAACACATAACTTAGTGGTCCTTAGAATTGTTTTATGCATTTTACTGGTCCTTGGACTTAGAAAGGTTGAGAAACGCTGTCCTATAGTAACTAGGCAGGGTCTGTGGGGAAAAGGAGGCAGTGCTTGATATATGAGAGTGGTTCTTTCCATATCAGTGATAGTAGAACAGAGGTCAGGGATTGACTTTGTTCTTCATCTTTCCAGATTTAAAGGTTCAAGTGGCTTGCTGTCATAGAGGAGGTGGAGGCTATTTGCTACATCCAGTTTGTAAATTGCAGGACTGGGTTGTCTTCATTACTGGATTCCCATAATGCACTGGGCAAGTTAATATCTCCAAGTATGATGCCAGGATGGGCAGTGTTTGGCCAGTCAAGTAAAGGACTTATATACATTGTAGATAGAGAAGTTGTCCACCAAATACCAATGAAAAAAGTCACTTTGTGAATGGGCTAAAGATTCAGAGATCTTTCAAAATTTGCTTTTGCATAGATTTCCAGGCTATGTTTTCATCAGGTTTATCAGTGAAAAGAATGTAGCCAGGAATGTTAATATTTCATTGTGGAGTGTGGTGAGTTTCTTGTAGAACAACAACATCTACATAGTAACTGGTAAGAATATTATTTAGTACCTTTGATTTTGATCTAGTGAATGCCTTGATATTTTTATTATTTTATGACGTGACACCTCCAGGGAGTCCAAAGACTCATCGAGGGAGGGCACCTACTCTCTGTCTCCACCACTCAATCCACCAACTACAACTAACCACAACTACACCAATGGCATCTACCGCCCGCCACCACCACTACCACAGACAATCACAAACATCCATGCCCATGGCAGGAGTTGAACACGCAGCCTTTTTGGCTGGAGAGATGGACATGCTAACTGCTTGGCCAACCAGGCTGGATATTCAACTGAAAGAGAATCAGGCAATTCTCGATGTTCTTGTTTGGTTGTGTTTGTTCATTTCTAAGGAGGCTAAAATGATATGGAGACTGTAACGGACTTTTGAAACACAGTTCTCTGCCTAAGCTATCGACACAAACCTTGTTGTCGCCAGAGATGTTCAAGGTGGTATGTCTACTTTGATACTGTGTGCTCATTTCTTGTAGTGTCTAGGATACCATAGTTAAAATTTGGACCCCAAGGTTAGATATTAGAATTTGTGCCATTTAAGTAGAAGCCATTTGTCATATATAAGTTCTTTCCTTTATCAAATTTACTCAAATAGTAAAAATGGCATACTATTCCTCATGCACAACCTATATAATGACTTATTTGCAATCCTCTTCTTTTTTCATACCTATCATAAAATGGTAACAGAGTGCACTTGTCCATCCCTCTCTCTCTCTCTTTCTTCCCCCCCCCCCCCTTTCTTTTAGTGTTGCAGGGTGATCAGCATGCATTTTAGAAATTATTCACTTTACAACTGTGTTAAATAACTATTTTAATTTCCCGACGTTTCGACCTTCATATTAAGGTCATCATCTGGAGTATATACAAATATACAAGGACAAGCTGAGTTACATTTCACACAGTATGCCAAAGAAACAATGACTTGATCACCAGTAATTCTACTGGCATGACCGCTAGTGAAAAAAAAAAAAAATACAGATAAAATTAAAAATTAATTAATTATTTAGAAATTACATTAAAGCTAAATTCTGTTTAAGATAACATGAGAGAAACATTCTTTCATATAGATAGTTTTCTTACAGTAACAACAATGTTCTATTTTTAACATGACAATTGTTATATTAGATTCAAGATTCTGGATTATCTACAGTCCTGTTTATATTAAATGGATAAGAATCCTATATTGTTATATAGCCAGTAAGTGAAACTCAAGATCGATAACTACGATCTATGAGTTTCAATGCCGAAAAACTATCGGCGAAGGCAATTTGAAGCAAAGGTGGAGCAGGATCCCTCACTATTCTTGATATTCTCTCATAATGTAAATCACAGCTCCTAGGAGATGTAATACTGTCATTACAATATGAGGGGAGGTCACTACCCAGACCGGTTTCAACCTTTTTTGAGGTCTCATCAGTGAGTAGGTAGACCTGGAAAATATCAAAGCTTAGTTAAAAGAACTTACATACCTTCACTATACGAATGCCATAAAGGTGTGCTTGTATTTTGTAATTAAAATAAAAAGCCAAAAGGCTAGTTTTCTGGCAATTGAATAGATATTAAATGGATAAGAATCCTATATTGTTATATAGCCAGTAAGTGAAACTCAAGATCGATAACTACGATCTATGAGTTTCAATGCCGAAATTTTAATTACAGTCCTGTTTATAGTTAACTCTTAGGGAGAAAGGTTCCGTGGGTAGAATATGTGCCTCCCATATGCTTGGGATTTTTAGACCATCATTATTGTTGAGATTGGGGTGGTTGATAAGAATTTCACATACCATGTTTTGGTGTGATGTAAACAACTGGTACTTTTAAACAGTTTACATAGAATTGACTGGAAAAGCAGCAGTTGTTTACATCGTTCATACCAAAACATGGTATGAATGTAAATTTAAGGAAGCCTGTGAGATTTTTATCAACTACCCCAATTGGAATCCTTTTTAGTGGAAAATGATTTTTTTGTTGATTCTGAGTTTCTGGAAAGGGTTTGTGACCACCTCAAAACTACATCAAAGCTAAATAGAATTTAGCTTTGATGTAGTTTCTAAATAATTAATTTTATCTGAATTTTATTTTATTTTCCACTAGAGGTCATGCCAGTAGAATTACCAGTGATCAAATCATTGTTTCTTTGGCATGCTGTGTGAAATGTAACTCAGCTTGTCCTTGTATATTTGTATATACTCCAGATGACGACCTTAACACGAAGGTCGAAACGTCAGGAAATTAAAATAGTTATTAATAATACGGTTGCAAAGTCTATAATTTCTAAAATGAATGTGGTTGTGTGTTTCTTCTTCCTGCAACTATACTTCTTTCATTCTACATGTACTGCCTTTAACCACCTTAGTGGCCATTATGGATCAAATACGCATCCTCATACGCTTCGTATCCATCGTATATTTCAATGTAATATCAATGGTATTACAATTTTAATATGCACTTCACATCCATGATAACCTTGACGTCTATAGACGTCTTGGCCGGTAGTGGGGTTAAAATCATTCAAGCTTGTCAAAATTATCAACTTTTACTTTCCCTTTTTCTGTTCTAATAGCAAAACTCATGTCATCGATCTTCATTCCAGAAAAATATGAATGTCATACTCCCATTCAGCACATCTCTGATTACAAAATCTACTGGCTTCTTGTTACCCATCTTGTGCGCTTAAGATGGGTAACAAGAACTCTTTTCTTCACTCGCGATTCTCTCTTCTCTGCTGTACTACTCAAAAGACTTTTCTCTAATTAGTCAACTTCATACATTATGCTCTCCACTTAAATAAACATGCTATCCTCATACATTAGTGTGCTACCTCTAAATTCTTCTCATTTTTCAACATTTCTTTTTTGTTATTCACTCTCCTTGCAGTGACTAAAGGCGAGTGAAATGTCCTCCACTACAAGTGGGCATTTCATTCACCTTAACTCGTTCTACAACTTTATTCCTACCTAAATGCCCCACTCCCATTGCTTATATTTTCTCTACTTCTCTATCATTTACCTCTGTACAATGTCACTTTTGAATCTTTGATCTATTGCTTTTGACATGGCAAACACTCCCCAAATGGATTTCCTGTACTGAAAATGAAGTAACAATTCTAGGCAGGATTTCATTCATGACACATTCTAATTTCATGCGATGGAGGAGACAAACATGAAAAATCAATATAATCTGTACTACATGCTAAAACACAGATTACCAATTCATTTGTGAACAAATGGCAATATCAGAATGTGCTTTTAAAATGGTGAAGATGGAAATTTAAATAAATGTGATACAACTGTATATTATTATGTTTCAGAGGTGAATGCAAAGAAATAATCAAGCTTGAAAATGAAAAAAAAAAAAAATTAAATATCATAAAACCTTACTTTTCAGAGTACTATTCATAAGAATTACGAATAAAAAATAAAATAAATAAAACTTGTCATCTGTTCAACGGTGTTAAATAGAATTATTAAAATCATTACTGTTAATGATATAAATATAAAACATACAAAATCTTGGTGTTTCATCTGAGTTATCTCCACAGTTATCCTGTCCATCACACACTTTTGATTGAGGTATACAAATACTATTTCTACAGCGAAATCTGCCAGGGGGACATGCTAGCTTACCTGAAATGTATTTAAAACATATTAAATTTGGGACATGGAAAATGAATGATATATTGAATGCAAAGATATTTTTAAAGAGAAAAGTAAAAATAATGGACTAATATGAATAAGTTCATTTTTTTAAGTGTGTTGATATTCTTTCATGTTCAACTTTAATTATGTTTTGAAAATTATTATGGTAAATATGAATATATATTTATACATGCTTACTACACAAGGAATGTTCTTCATCTGATCCATCCCCACAGTCGTTTTCTCCATCACATTGCCAGAGGGCTGATATACACTGTCCATTTTTACATACAAATTCACCTCTCTTACAACTGATTCCTGAAAAATTCAAAATATTTAGTCAATGAAATTTCAGTGAAGGTGATTTTATTTCTGTAAGCAGCTATAATTAATAGCAGACAAAGAGGTAATTTATACTAACATATCAAAACTTAAACCTTAAAGACTGCTCTTTTAAATTATTTGAAATATGTATTATCTGTTTGCTTTGCTCCATATTCAACTGAACATTTATTAATGGACTAAGAATGTCTTATTAGACAGCTAGACAAACAGTGTGTAACAACTTTCAATAGATTATTGATAAAATTAATATGCCTTTCTTCATATCTGCTAACTTTAGAGCAAATACATATTTCTTACTTCTTAGTGAAAATGTAGTATTTTATACTTGACATTGGTGGCTTGACATTAATATGAAGTGTTCTCAACAGTCACAGAATATTTATTGATCATGAACAGACAATAAGAAAAAAACAAGGAATACCAAAATTGGGTGCCAGAATTATGGGAGGTGAAATATATTAGTATGCAGTTGACGTAACATTCATTATAAAACAAAATCTACAGTCAGGTTCATGTATATGCAAAAAATTTTCAGGTGTTTTTTGGTTCAGCTATAAATCCAAAAAAAAATTTTTAGTGGAATTTAAAAACAGTACCTAAAGAAATAAGTAATGGACATCCATTTTGGGGAGGAAGATATTATTTTTTCATAAAGAAAACTAGAACTAATCGACACTACTTTAAGACAAGAGCCACCACAGTAACCCCTACTATTGTAGTATGAAGAACAGCATAAATACCAAGAATAACAAGAATAAATAAGGGGGAGGGGAGGGGAAGAGAGAGAGAGAGAGAAGGCCCATTCCAGTTCTTCTGTGGTGTGCAAAAAACATTTATAAAAAAAGGTCTTTAAAATTTCAAACTACGACAAATATTTAGGTGAATCAGTAATGAACAAGTTAGTAGCATTAAAATTCACCTCAATTTATACATGCTAAACCACATGAAAGACATATTGCAAAAAAGGCAAGTAAATTGTTAAAAATATCAAGTACACTAAGAAATGTGGTTTTCTATGAAGTGAATAAATCTGTAATCACTGTTATTAAAATTCATGACTTAATCCGACTTTTATACCAAGAACAACTAAGAAATATCTGAGGAAATTTAAATTCTGACAATGTTTTCCTTATGCTTTCCCAAGTTAGGAAAAATCTATGGAAAGTAGAACATACAAGCAGAAAAGATCTCAGCTGGTGCATAATATTAAGCAGACCACAACTTAATAAAGTGAAATTCAAATATCATAACTATGATTATCAAAAATCCTGAAAACACGAAATCCTGAAATCATCAAATATACTTTCTGTATTTTATTTAAAAGGTTAAGGCATATAGTAGGAAGTTATATCAAGTCAAATCTGAAATTATACCAAGAAAGATGATATAATTTGATCAATGAACCAACTAAACCAAACTTAAGGCTGACAGACATTTTAATTGAAGTTGCAAGTATCATATTTAGAAATTAAATGGTCACCCTCCTTTTATTATTATTATTATTGTACAGGAGTCTAAAGACCAATAACAGGAAATCCAAACAATCCATGCAATCTATCATACCTCCCCTAAAACCCATTAACAGACAAAGCACTCACATCTAACTCTTGTAAACCTTTCCAATAATTCACACCTCTACAAGTGAAAATTCCAGTCCACATGCTCTTAGTAACCACAATTTTACTCAACTTCCAGGGATAACATCTTGTTCTGCTTGCTCTATCGAAGTGCTAAGTAACTTAAAATGTTTCAATCATATTCTCTCTTTTTTGTCTATCAACCAACTTCTGCAATCCACACACCCTCAATCTATCCTCATAGAGAGCATTCCACAGACCATTCACCATCTTGGTAGCTTTTGTCTGGATACTCTCCTCCACATCCTCATCTCCCAAGAAACCCAAGTGACCAGAGCTGAAGGCATATTGAGGCTTTATAAAGAGGAATAACAACTTCCTTATCTCTGATTGTTAGTGTGTTCTTTAAATAACCAAGAAATCCTATGAGTTACCCACTACTTTAGCGATATACCCTCTAAACTTAAGCTCTCTGGCTACCACTACCCTAAATCTTTAGCTTTAGCTAAATCATTTCCTGAAATACAGTTCCACCAATGTGGTGCACTGATTGTAATATATTTATCCCAAAATGCATAGCTTTACATTTCTCCACATTAAACTGACACCCCATTATCTATTGTGCAAGCTGTCCATATCTCCTTGAATAACTGTTACTATATTTAATTTTTCATCATCACCAAACAATTGAATATTTCTTTTCAGATTCTTTTCTATATCATTGATGTACAGTTAAACAGTAGTGGTCCTAGAACTGAACCTTACAACACACCATCAATAACCTGTTTTTGCCTGGAGTTTGCTCCTCTGTATACTGCTTTTTGATATTTGTCAAGTAGCTATTCTCTTATTCACATAACCAGTGTCATATCTATCCCCATTTGTATAGCCAAGTGCCATGTGATATTCTGTCAAATATTTTTGCAAAATCGAGCTGAATCACAGCATAGCCATTTCCTTTATCCAACTCATCTGTCATTGTATTATAAAAAGCTGGTAAATTACTAAGGCATGTAAGGAACTTCATAAAGCCATCATAGAGTATCATATTTTTATCCACCAATTCTTAGATTCTCTTTTTGATCAATTTTTCCGGTATGTTTACCACCAGACCTCAGATACTGATTGGTCTATAGTTTGCTACTGCAGTCTTAAAGCCTCTCTTATGCAAGGGAATTATTTTGTACTCTTTCCACTCCCTTGGAACTCTATCAGAACTGAGTCATATATTAAACAGAGGCATTGCTAGTTCCCTTGTACATTCTCCCAAAAATGTGAACTTATATCACAGCTAATCCCACAGCTCTATTTACACTGAGATTCTGCAAAATCCTAAGAACTTCCAATCATCTCACTCTGCTCTCACATTAGTGTGTCAAGTATGTCCTAGCATTAAACTTACTTGGATGATATACTCTTGCAAAGAGGTCACTAAGTGACTCAACTATTTTATCTGCTTCTGTCACTTAACTACCATCAGTACTTATTAAGATTATTCTTCCATAGTCATTCTTCCTCTTACTGGTCATGTAACAAAAGAACTCTTTGGGATTTCCTTTGCCATGCTCGGCTAGTTCTTGTAATCTGATTGCATCTTCTTTACCATGTTGGTAACCTTTCTTACCTGAGCCTTGTTCTGTTCATGAGTTTCCTGGCCACCTTTCTCCTTATATACTCTCTACAACATTTTCTTTTCTGCAGCTCTTTCTTAATAATATTACTCATCCATCTAATTCCTAGCTGATTAACTCTCCTTACCTTAGGTATACTATTTAATATTGCTTCCTCTAGATGCCCCTTAGTTATCTCCCATGCACGACTAACATCCTTCCCTTGCAATGTTTTATGCCATGGCATAGATTCAAGCTTTTTCCTAAACTGGACATAATCACCTGATTTGTAATTCCACATATACCCCTTCTTGACAGAATATTCCTCATGTTTTATAATCTCCCAAGTCAAAAGCACATGATCACTTTTCCCAATTGGAGGCAATGTGGCCACCTTTGTTATGCAGACAATAACTTAAAAGAAAACTTACTTAACTCTTCAATAATATCTGGAAATATCAAAAGGTCCCAAAAGAATGGAAAACTGGAGTAGTAATAAATATTCACAAAAAAAAAAGGTATCAAGGACAAATGTGGAAATTACAGAGGCATTACTCTCTTAATAACAGCATCTAAACTATATGCAAATATTAGATATATGAAGAGCCAAAGGCTTCAATTCGGTGACATATGACTTGTATAAGTTAAGGGATATTACATCCCATATCATTTCTTAGCCGAATAAGAAACTCAAAGAGTTTCATGCCGAGCATAGTAGAAACTATATAAAGTTCGGCGATTCCAAATGTAAGCAAATACCTGGATATGCAGCAACTGACCCTAAAGGAAATGCAAGCTGAGGCAATTCATGTCTAAGGTGGAGCAAGCTCTGATCGCTATTCTTGACATTTACCCATAATGTGAACTTAGCTCCTAGGAGCTGTATTTCTGTTCTACATTATGAGAGAAGGTCACTACCCAGACCAGTTTCAACCTTTATTGAGGTCTCATCAGTGAGTAGGTAGACCTAGTTAATATTATGTTTGTAGCGAACAGAACTTACAACCCTTCTATGAGTATTGCCGAGAGGTGTCCTAATAAATTATTGGATATATGAAGAGCCAAAGGCTTCAATTCGGCGACATATGACTTGTATAAGTTAAGGGATATTACATCCCGTATCGTTTCTTAGCCGAATAAGAAACTCAAAGAGTTTCATGCCGAATATAGTAGAAACCATATAAAGTTCGGCGATTCCAAGCGTAAGCAAATACCTGGATACACAGCAACTGACCCTAAAGGTAGTGCAAGCTGAGGCAACTCATGTCTAAGGTGGAGCAAGCTCTGATCGCTATTCTTGATATTTACACATAATGTGAACTTAGTTCCTAGGAGCTGTATTTCTGTTCTACATTATGGAATCGCCGAACTTTATATGGTTTCTACTATATTCGGCATGAAACTCTTTGAGTTTCTTATTCGGCTAAGAAACGATATGGGATGTAATATCCCTTAACTTATATATGCAAATATCTTAAAGAATAGACTAATTAAATATACAGAAAATTATTTAGAAGAATAACAGTGTGGTTTTAGAAGAGGGAGAGGATGCACAGATACATCTTTCACAATCAACAGATCATAGAAAAAATAAAATAATTTAACCTGCCCACTTTCCTTCTATTTATTGACTACAAAAAAAGATATGATAATTTGAACAGAAATCTACTCTGTAAAATATTACAAGATGATAAAATATCTCCTCAATTAATTAAAGCAATAAAAAGTCTATAGAGAGAAAGAAAAATTTGCATCAAATTTGTAGATGGAACATTATCAGAACCTATAATTATAACTGTGGCTTATCCGCAATTCTATTCAACATTTATATAAACAGAATCCTAAAAGACTGGAAAACAACTATCAAAGATGGAATTAAACTAACAAATATAACAGCTTAATACAAAACTTCATGCAGATGATCAAGTACTAATTTCAAATTCAGAAGAGAAACTTCAAATTGCAACTAACTATCTAAATGAAATAGCAAAAAAGTTTTAAATGAAAATCTCTGAAACAAAAACTATGGCAATGTGTGGAAACACCATTCAAAAAGTCAAAATTAAGCTTAACAATAAAATAATAGAACAAGTTACAGAATTCAATTACTTAGGAAATATAATCCCACAAAACCTGTGTAGCTCAGTGGAAGTGTCACTTGCATCTTCTGCACTAGGCTGTCCAAAGATTCAGTTCAAGTCTAGTCGCCAAATGAAGGAACTTTTTCTAATCCTATCTTCGACTGATTCCTGAGTTAGTCAATTTCTGGCATGGACAAACAGGTTTTTTCCTCCTGGAAACTTGGGCTTTTCATCCCATAAACTCAATAAAATCAACTAAAACCCACATTAATTCAGACAGTAACATTATCCTGTTAGGGTTAGGTACCAAGAGATGGCAACACTTGTTTGCCAGTCTCTTCATTGGTGGCAGCTTATAATTAGTGATAGTCAGAGTCCAGCTATCTCTGATTGGTTACCAGTGGAGATTGAGCCTGCCAAAAGTCTCCAAAAGCTAGATAGGGTTAAAAGGCCTCACCCACTACCTATAAGGGAATAAAAAGGTGTTAGCCTATACCTAAATTTGTGCAGACGATGACGAGCTCTTCTGATCCTATCACTAGATCCAATACTCTCACACCCCTAGTCCCTTCGCCACATACAGATTCAAGTGATTATCTCTCAGTAACTGTGTAAATTCAATTTTTTTCCTGCCATGCAATCCTTCTTCATTCCAATCTACACAGGTTTATCTCCATGGCTGATGCCTCCCATAATTGACTTGCACTCAATGCACTAATTTATTGATACATGTCTTGAAGATCAGCCATAGAAACCAACCATATATTTTGTCTTATTGGCCTTGATCTCACACGAAACTACTTCAAATGAACAATCATCCTCTTGACTATCTCCTATTCATTTTGGCTGTAATTCATCTGCTATCATCAGCAGTTCCCCTTTCCTAATCCCATCTTTTCTGAAAATACTAATCCCTTCACATTCTATCCCTGTAGCAACATCATGTGTTGTTAGCCAAATCTCACTAATGCCAATAACTTTTGGTGAGGTTGCACTAACCAATGCAAAAATCTCCTCCTTTCTGTTACTGATGGCATTAATATAGAGAAACTATGGCATCTCTTTAGGCCCAACCATTTTTACTTCCTGAACTGACTACCTTATTCAATAGTTTTTGCTTGAGAGACTAGATTATGCATTTATTGGTCATTCTCACATTCACTCCTCTCATGGGTGGTTTTGTACACACTCACCTGCATCCACCTCAATTGCTTAAGTTTTCCTGAATTTGCACATTGCATGCATGGTGAACAAAGCTCTCTCTAGACTCCTAGCACCTTACACCAAAACCATTTCGATGCAGTTGGTCAGCATTATACAAATCCTTCTTTCTATCAAACTCAGAACATAGGTCTACAAATCCTACATTATTCCTTCTGCACAATCTGCATATCGATTTGTTTGCTATCAACATCCTTCTCCTCATTCATCTCTAGCATGTCAGGAGACTTACGATCTTCCCTTCTTGCTCTTCATTTTAACTTCATCAAACAACTCCATCACATCGTTCCTCACAGAATATTTTTCACCTCTCAGATCATTAGTACCAACCATCACAATTAGTTCTTTCACCTTACCTTTCTGCATCTGGAAGGCATGACTAATATCATTGGTGATTCAGGAAAGGAAAATGATTAGCTCAAAGCACTGAAAAATATGATATATATTGCACTGTCTGCATCTTTCTTGCTTCTCACTTTCAAACCATCCAAATGGCCAATTTCAGTTTCTACATAAATTATATATATTATTTGATATTACTATTCAATTTGAATTAAAGAATCAGCAATAAAAATATTCAATATTTAAAAAACAATTAAATGGATGTAACTATAGGATTCTATATTTACTTTTGTAGAACAGAAAAGTAAATATGGAGTATTTTTAGTCATTTACTCACTGCAGTCTTCTTCATCAGAACCATCTGCACAATCTGTATCACCATCACACTTCCATTCACGCAGGATACAGAAATTGGTGGTACGGCATCCAAATTCATTCACTTTGCATGTTACATCTACAAAATAACAAGATGCATAAAAATAACTTAACACACACACACACACACACAAATGATGCAAAAAATCAGAAAAATCCAATGGAGTGAATTAAAGTTGTCTTGAAGAGTTTACATGCAAAAAAAACTACCCAAAATATTCTTAAACAAGTTTTTACATTTGAGAATATTTTTGAGCATAGGATTTCATATCAATTTAAGAGGTGCATCCAGAAACCAAGTTCTGATTGATTGTAAATGAATGAAATGACAATATTTTTGATAGCCTAATCAGAACAGAAATGAAAATGTGCAATATTTTTCATATAATAGAAAGGACAAGAAGGGAGGAGGGCTACTGATAACAGCACAGGAATTATGTCCGAGAAGGTGAAGATACAAGAGGAAAATAGTGGCAATACTTTCCAGGCAGTATGGTGTGAGGTGAAGTATCAACAGAAAGAGATATTTAGTAGGATGTTGCAATAAGAGAGAAATTAGTCAAAATACTAAACTGGCTACATACAAGACTGTTCAAAAACCAAATTCTGAGAGCAAAGTTAGTAATAAAACACTTGATTGAAAACTACCAAAGATATGAGAGTTCTGAGAAAGACTAGTGTAGGGGTGGAAATGAACAGAATACATTAATGGCAACATTATATTAAAAATGAGGATCTCAGTGAGAGTGAGAGCATGACATTGTTAGCAATCAAGAATACATTAGCTGAGCTAATATCTCAGGTAATATGGTCACTTAAAAAAAATAGGAGAGGAAATGTTAGCAAAGAAAGTGCTTTTGCTAGGATGGCAGAAAAAAAAGATCCAGAGGAAAACCAAGATTTAGGTGCAATGAGACAGTGCACCTAAAATATTCGCTATATATTTCTTAGTTTTAACACATTCACGATGAGGTGTCGTTTATCATTCCAATGAAACTTCTCATTACCGGCAGGCTCAACTCACACAAAGTTTCAACCCTTGGTTGAATTTTATTCCTACTTGTTTGCTTTTGAGCTGACAGGCAAACTCACACATGCATAATATGTATAGTGACCATATTTTTTTGGAGAAAATAAAGGAGAAATCAGAAATTGTTTCATAATAAATAATAATAAAAAACAGGTTGCGTTTGTTTTATTAAAACTAAAAAGCTTTATAACGTTTATTGTAAAATATAAGCATATAACATAGCTTTTTAAACAAATCATATTATTACTTAAAAATTTAATTTCAATACTTTTTACAAGAATGAACTTTTTTTTAAATAAATCAGGTTTGTGTTTTAAAAATTCATAAAATTGTATACAATTCATGTCAAAGTTCCATTTGGTATAAATGCATGCTTTCAATGTTTCGATTTTTAATGGAGTTTTTTCCACTGGTACACATATTGTTCACTAATGAAAATACTCGTACCATCATTTTTTAATGATATAATTTTTTCATGTAGTACTGTCATATCCTGTACACCCCTTGAGGGTACATGGCAGGAATTTGATGATGATGATGATGAAAATACTTGTTCAATGGGGGCATTAGATCTAGGAGATATAACCAAAATTCAATGATTTTTAAAATGTTTTTAAAAGATGCATGTTTATCTGTGAAATATTTAAAAATTTCAACCCATTTACATTCGCAGGACTCGTCATTTTGTCACCATTCTTTGAACTTTTCACTGGTGACATAACTTTTAATACACGAAACTTCATCAAATAGTTCGCCATCATTTATGTTTAAGTTCCAGTGGCCGGAAGTGAACAAAACACTTTCCTCGATCTTCACCCACAGAGGTATTTCTCGTAGTAGGACGCCCATTCATTTGTTTCGTGGAAATACTTCCATTTCCACGAAACAGCTGTCCCACTTATTTAAATAATCAATGCAGGTTTGGTAAAACTTATGAACTGCATCTTTAAATATGCTGGCATTAATATTCAATTTGCTATTTCAATTCACAAAATAAAGGACAAAATGGCCATTTTAGAAAAAAAAAAATCTAAAGGACAGAGCAGTGAAATAAAGGACATCATCATCATCATCATCAAATTCCTGCCATGTACCCACAAGGGGTGTACAGGATATGATAGTACTACATGAAAAAATTATATCATTACTAACTTCCTATCTACAATTTTCCTCCAAATCAGTCTGTTACTTGTCAAGACCCCAACATTATCAGATCTTATATTTCTATCATCTAAGGCACTTTGTACCATATCAATCCACCTATATCTTGGTCTTCCTCTGGGTCGTTTTGCTGCCAACCTGGCAGAGAACACTTGTTTTGCTAAGCTTTCCTCGCCCATTCTATTTAAATAATCATACCACCTGAGATTAGCTCTGCTAACGCATTCCTGGATGCTGACAATGTCAAGTTCTTTCCTAATATCCTCATTTTTAATATGATATTGCCATTGATGCCATCTATTCACACCTATAATCTTTCTCAGGACTCTCATATCTGCGGTCGCTAGTCTTTGGTCAAATGTTTTACTTCTGACCCAGCTCTCAGATCCATAAGTTAAAACTGGTTTGAACACTGCCTTGTATACAGCTAATTTAGTGTTCCGACTAATTTCTCTCTTATTCCATATGAATTTATTCAATTGACTTCCCACCATATCAGCTTTGCTGATTCTGTTGTCTATTTCTATATTTAATTTACCATCTTCACTAAAAATCATGCCTAAGTAGCTGAAATGTTTTACTTGTTCCACAGGTTCTCCATTCACAACACAGTTGACATTTTCAATGATTCTGCCTATTTTCATTGTCTTTGTCTTTTTATTGCTGACCTTCATACCATATCTATTACAACAGCTATTCAATTTAGTCAGAGAATTTTGCAGACTTGTAGCGGATTTATTTAGAAGTATAACATCATCCGCATAAAGCAAAGAGCTGACATTAACACCTCCAATTTTGATATCATGTTTAAACCACTTTCCTTCATAATGTGATCCATATAGATAATGAATAACAGAAGGGATAATGTACATCCTTGTCTCACACCAGATTTAACATTAAGCCATCTTCCTGTAATTCCTTCAATTCCAACTGCTGACTTACAACTCAAATAAAGACTAAGTATTGCTTGATATAATGCCCCATTGACACCATATAACTGCAGTGTATTGAATAGCTTCTCTCTTGGCACCTTATCATATGCCTTTTCCAAATCGACAAAACTTAAATACAGATCTCTGTTATATTCCCATGCTTTCTCGACTATTTGTCATAAAGTGAAGATCTGATCCTGACAGCCTCTGTTTGGCCTGAATCCAGCTTGTTCTTCACCAAGCTTTTCTTCCACAATTCCTCTCAACCGTTTCTCAAGTATACTTGCATAGATTTTGCCAGGAACACTCAGTAGGGAAATACCTCTGTAATTTTCACATTCAGTTTTATTTCCCTTTTTATATATGGATACTATGAGAGCTCTACTCCAATCATCGGGAATTCGTCCCTCTGTCCAGGCTTTCTGAACTATGCAGTGCAGCCACTGCAAGACTTTTACACCACCATACTTCAGCATTTCTGGTCGAATATCATCTACTCCAGCTGCCTTTCCACATTTCAAGCATTTGATGGCTTTTTCTACTTCAAGTATGGATATGTATTCCTGCCTGCATGCCTGATCAGTGTTTTTTTACCACTGTGCTGTCATCACTGCTTGTTTCATTTAGCAGTTTTTCAAAGTAATTACTCCATACTTCAAGGATATCTTTTTCTCCTGTTTTCATGTCACCTTTATCATCTCTAACTCCTTTTACAGCACTCTTTCCTCCATTCCTAAGCTTCTTCAACAACCTCCAGAATATTTTGCCACCTTCTTGATATTTATTTTCTATATTCTTGCCAAAGTCCTCCCTTGACTTTTGTTTAGCTAGTTTTACACAGTGTTTAGCATTCTTGCATTTGTCTCTATATTCTCTAAGAGCACAAGCCGACTTATTTGACAGGAACTTTTGATGTTTTTTTTCTTTTTATGCTTTCTTCTTTTCCTTCACTGCCCCTTTAACTTCCTGTGTCCACCAGGGTGTTCTGATTTTTCTATCCTTGCAGACAACCTCACCACATGCCTCTCTGGCTGAATCAATCAGGGTTTTCTTCAAGGCTTGCCACTGAATCTCCAAGGTCTGGTTCCTGTTCTCAAACTCTTTCATTTTTTCTACAATAATCTTTGTGTATTTTAGTCTACAGTTCACATTTGAGAGCTGCTCAACTTTCATTCGCTTTAAAACTTTCTTACATGTTATTCTTTTCAATATGAAATTCAATTTTATCCTGCTCAAGACTAAATAGTGATCACTTGCAATTTCAAATCCTCTGTACACTCTGGTGTCCTGCACCAGGGAGAAAACATCACTATCAACAATAACATAGTCAATGAGACTTTTCTTATTCCTAGCCTCTTCTCTCCATGTGAATTTGTGCACATTTTTATGTTGGAACATGGTGTTAGTAATAACCAGTCCATGTCCTCAGCAGAAATCCAACAGGTATTTGCCATTATTATTAGTTTGCTCTTTTCTCCAAATTTTCCCAAAACATTTTTGTATGTCTGACAATTACTTCCTACTCTGCTATTTAGATCCCCAACAAGGACCAACTTTTCCTTTTTCATTGTGTCAGTAGCTTTCTCTAGAGCCTCCAAACATTCTTCCACTTCTACCTTAGTAGAACCTTCTGTGGGACCATAGGCACAAATAAGTCTCATTGTCCAGTTCCCCATTCTCATATTTGCCCACATTACTCTACTTGAGACTGACTGCCATTCAAGAAGATTAGCCTGGTATTTTGTGTTGAATACTATGGCTACTCCTTCTTTTCCTTGATTGTCATTGCCTGAATATAACATTTTGTATTTATTGCTCAGAAAGATCTCACCAGTTTTTGTCTTTTTAGTTTCAGTCACCCCTATTATGTCAATCTGGTACTTATCTAATTCCTCAGCTAGCTCCATTTCTTTGCCATTTAGGCTTCTTACATCGATAATACCGATCTTTAACTCTGGTGATGTTGAGTTGGGGTTTGTTTTCAGATTTGTTCTGAAACAAAATAAAGAAATGATGGTACAACATGAAATAAAGGACTGTCCTCTTAAATAAAGGACATATGGTCACCATAATTATATGGCACGTTTCAATTCATGGTAGAATTTTATTTGAAGTTAGCCTTTGTGTCATAATGACATTGAGAATTTCAAATGCAGTAAAACAAACACTTATTTCATGGAATTGAAAAATTGGACAATAGATTTTAGTTAGATACTGTGTTTAAGTGCAACATATGGTTTTGCTTGACTCTATACAGCATAGTTTCTGTGGGAGGGGACAATAATAGTGCAATTAGAGACAGCAGGAATAAAAACTGCTCAAACTAATGAATCATACTATTTGTTGAGAAATATATTACACAGACTGCAAAAGCCTCTGTACCTTATTCAGGGATACAATAAAAAAATACTTGTTTTTCTTGCATCTGCAGTATAATGGCTGTTGGGGGAGGGCATGTTGTTTCCGAGGGGAGAGAGTTACTATCGCCTCGACGTGAACAGGTTTAAACATTTTTCGTGTGCGAGGAAATATGCAAAACTTTTTCATGTTTTTTCGTAAAGTAAAATCAGGGGTGCGAGTTATACACAAGGACATGTTATATTCAAGTAAATATGGTAAGAATTTTGCCAAAAGTTGACATCCTTCTGCTGCTTCCCCTGCTCAGCTGACTTCTATGGCAAGTTCCAATGCATAAATATTTTTGTCACTACTGTTTTCTTTTTTTTTCCAAACCAACATCATTAAAATCAATTTAATAATACAATAATCAATTTTACACCGAATAACATTATAAATTTATATATAAATATTATAAATAAAAAAATATTATTTATAAAATATTATATAATATTATAAATTAATTTTCTATTAATTTTTCCCCTACTAAAAACTGCCCGGCACGACAGCAACTCAATTTGTAAACTTTTGGCACACGCACATAAAACTGATATAGGATATGATTTAAGAAGAAACATGTAGTTGTTTGCTGATGATTCAAAGCTGATATAAGCGGTAGTCAACGAAGATGATGTAGAGATCCTGCAGAATGACTTAAATAGGTTGGTAGTATGGGCAAATGTAAATGTTGCCAGTTTAACGTGGCCAGGTATAAGGTCATGGGATGAAGAGAACACAAGATGCAAGCTGTGTACTACACTGATGGAACTGTAGGAAACTAATGAGGCCAGAGAGGTCAAGTTTAGAGGATATATTGCAAAGATGCCAAAACTGCACATTCGATTTTGAGGCTGTTGAAGAACACACAGACAAGTGGGGATAAAAAGGTTATTATTCTTCTTTATATGGCTTTAATAAAGTCATATCTGAATTACCACACAGAGATCTGATCCCCTGGAATTGATGAGGAAGTAGTGGAGAGGATATCCAGAGGTAGGTGACGAAGATTTTGGGAGGTCTATGGAATATCCCTTATGAGAATAGAATTGAAGGTCTGTGGGTTTCAGAAAATAGTTGATAAGTGAATACCAGGGGAATATGATAGAAGCATATAAATTATTAAATGGTCTTTATAGAACTGGTACCAAAGACTTTCAGTACATGGCATTAAGGAAGAGAACAAGAGGGGTCACCGCTGGACTTTGTATAAGAGTGTGGTTAGCAAAGGTGTCAAGACTAGATGTTTTGCATGGATATTGGGGGGGGGGGGTTTCAAATGGAGGTTCAATCCATTTGAACCCATTCAAGTGAATGGGTTCAAATGGATTGCCAGATGTGGTTGTGAGTGCTTCTTTGGTGAATGTATTCAAGGAGAGGCATGACAAGTATTGTGTGAACAATCGTTAAAATGAGTCTGGACTATGAGTCTTTGACTCCATGGAGATGCCCAAGACATTATAATATATTAACATTCATTTCTTATTTTTTAAAATGTTTTAGCATGCGAAACTTACTGCAACTAGCTTCATCACTTCGGTCTTCACAATTGAACTCTCCATTGCATCTCCAAGAAGCTCTAATACATCGCCCATTATCACAACGAAATTCACTTTCTGAGCAATTTCTGGGAACTATAAATATTTAATTTATTAATATTTAAAAGTGCATTATATTATGATACTAAAAATAATAGTATAATAAACTGTAGAGTTTTTTTTATTTTTTCTTTGTTTACCATGACATAGTAAGTAATCACATGAACTTCTGAATGCAACTTGGCAAAACACATACACACATGCAATAGTAAAAGGAAGAAAAGCAATTTATTATTACTACTTTTTATTAAATCAAGAACAAGAATTAATGCTTCACTTCATGCATCAAGAATAATTGTTTATATTGGTCTCATAATTTTCATAATGCTGAATGAGAAGAATGTTTTCAGTTGTTCCTACTATCAGCTGTGCATCACTTCTCTAATTACATCACCATCAAAAATAAAATAAAATAAAATAATAAATAAAAGAGAGAAAACCTACAATCCGGACTGCAGGACTATAGGTGAGAAAGAATATAAAATTTATATACGTGAATTATTTCAATGTTTAAAAAGATGAACAAGAATAGATTGTTTGAATGAATAGTTGGAATAGATGAACATAGACTAACTATTCATTCAAACAATCTAGTCAGTATACCAAAGAACATCTTCTGACAGCAATAATCTATGTTTACAGCAAACTGCAAGTTTCAGTTCTGAACCTTTCAACCCATTTGTACATTTTTCTATGACAATGTTATCACTGTCTTGGGCTATTATTTTACTATTACTTATTTATTACCCATATACAGTACTAATGTACTATAGGTCAATCAACCAACCTCTCATATATGGGCTCAACATAAAAAAAAAAAAAGCAAAATAAATGAAAATTATTTATTTTAATAAATCTTGTAGAGTTTGATCTTCATCTGACTATAAGTATCTCTGGACAGCACACTGTTCAGTCCTTAGAAGGTTGAATTGATGTTGGAAGTTTTTCCCCACTGGTTAGACTATAATAAATTTAGTTTAATCCTTTATCCAAGTGTAAGCAAACAAAATTTGCACCTGAAGTATCTTCAGGACTGAGGCAACTAGTGGTAAAGGTGGACCAAGTTCTTATCACTCCTCGTCTTAGTATCTCCCATAATGCAAAGCACATCTCCTTGCAGACATGTATAATGCTATGCATCAAGGGAAGGGCCACTACCTAGACCGGTTTCGACATTTATTGAGGTCTCATCAGTGGGAGCCAGACACAGAGGTGATGATACTATGGTGGAAGCAATGGAGAAGTCATATTTACCTATATAAATTTATTACAGTCCAACCAAGTGGAAAAAAAACTTCTAACATCTTTCTATAAATCCAGAGTAATTTAGTAATAAGGTGAGACATCTTTTGGCAACTCGTATAGGTAAATATGGTTGGCTGAGTAGTTATACTTCTGCTCTCCAGCCAAGAGGCTGCGTGTTTGAATCCCATGTAGGCATGGATGTTTGATCCTCTCCCAATATGCACTGGGTCACCATGGGAGTAGTAGACCCAACATCTCCTGCAATGGGAGAGGCCTTCATCCTGCAATGGGTAGAAAAATAGGCTGTAAATTTATTTTATTTTTATATATATCATCCTCAGGGGCTCACTTTACTGAGTACGGTTGTGGCAAACCCGAGGTACCTAATGCTGGACCATGCCTTACTTCATGTAATATACATCTGTTATATTATCTGTAGACTGGTCCCTCCTCTTCCTCCCTTGATTATTTCTTTCTTTCTTCTCTTCTTGCTCCTTCCCCTGAATGCTATTAGAGTATTCGAGGAGAATCTTTCCTATTTTTCTATGTCATTTCGTCTTGTGCTAACAGGACATTATCAAACACTGTAACATGATCAGGCCATCAAAAAATGTTCATACCGCATCATCCGTTGCGAGGGTTACCGAGGGACGCGTTCAGGTTTTAGGCAGAGGGATCCGTTCGAAAAATATGTTATAGTCTCCCTTAGACACTACTCCTCAGCATTCTGCTACTCCTCAGCATTCTGCTAGAGGAAACTTCATCAATGGGCCCGCTACCCGTTTGGGGAGGTGTTTAGGAGCAGCGCAAAGAAATGGTTCTGCAAAAGGACGGAAATGGCAACGACAACGGCACCAGACTATGGCTTTAGGCAATTGGAACATCTTCTCTCTGACAGGGAAGGAGTTGGAACTGGTTGAGGAAGCCAAGCGCTACCGGCTAGACTTAGTCGGGCTTTCTTCAACCAAGAGGAGAGGCTCTGGAACTGTCGACCTGGATAAGGGGGTGGAAGCTCTACTACTCTGGTGTGAGCCCGACAATGTCTGCTCAGGTGGGTGTGGGGATACTCACAAGCCCCCAGCTGTTGGACTGTGTTGCTGAGTGGATCCCATTGGGGGGACAGGTATGTGTGTTAAGGCTTCAGATGAAAAACCATGATTTGGCTGTGGTGCAAGCTTATGCACCTAATCTGGAGGAAGAACACTCTGCCTTCCTAGAGGAAGTGGATGCTGCTTTTGACAGGATGGCAGACATGGAATCAGTCCTGCTAATGGGTGACTTCAATGCACATGTTGGAACAGATGACCAGACATGGAGGGGGTGTGGTTGGGAGGAACGGTTCCCCTGACCTTAACGCGAATGGGTTGAAATTATTGGACTTCTGCTGTACTAACAGCTTGTCCATAATGAATACCTTCTTCCAGCACCGAGAAGTCCATAAGTATACCTGGTACAGGGATACACTAGAACAAAGGTCTCTGATTGACTTCTTTATAGTCTCAGCATACCTATTTTCCTCAGTGTTGGACGTTCGTGTGAGAAGAGGGGCAGAATTGTCAACTGACCACCACCTTGTTGTGTGCACTCTACGGCTTCAGAAACCAGATGCTACCATCAACGCTGGTAGGCCTAAGCAGCTATACCGCATGAAATGGGAGACATTGGAAAATGAGGCTGTGAGGAAGAATTTTGAAGATGACATTTCCTCCAGGTTCAAAGAGATTCCCAAGCATACTGCAGATGTTGAGGAGGAATGGAAGCTGTTCAGAACAGCTGTCACTGCCTCTGCACTCTCATGGTGTGGCAGAAAGCAGCTCGACGTGGCAATGGGCAGTGAGAAAAGGACACCTTGGTGGAACCAAGAAGGCCGAAAAACTGTCCGGGCAAAAAAGGAGTACTACCTAACATGGCTTAGAGTCAGGTCACCTGAGATGCGTTTGCGGTATGCTGAGGCATGAAAAGATGCTGTTAAAGCAGTAAAGACAGCAAAGCAGAAAGCTTGGGAATCTTTTGGAGAAAGATTAGACTCATCCTATGCAAATGCAAACAAAGTATTCTGGCAGACCATCTGTCGCCTTCAAGGGAGGAAATCGTGCACAGCAAGGGCAATTAAGGCCTCTGATGGTGCACTTTTAACAACCGAGAAGGATATCCTCCACAGATGGAGGGAATACTTTGAGAGCCTTCTTAACCCAGGTGGCCCAGCAGTTGTGGACATCCAAGAGGTGCAGATCGGGGCAATGACTAGTCTCACAGCAGAAGAGGTCCATTTAGCAATAAAATCGGGCAAGGCTGCTGGCGATGATGAAATTAGGCCCGAAATGCTGAAAGCCTTAAATCGAGACGGTGTTCTCTGGCTGACTCGAGTGTGTCAGGCTGCTTGGATATCTGGGCGAGCACCAAAGCAATGGCAGAGCAGACAGGCATAATAATACCAGTCTTTAAGAAGGGAGACCAGAAGGATTGCAATAACTATCTTGGCATCTCTCTGCTCAGCCTGCCTGGGAAAGTGTATGCTAAGTGCTTGGAAAGACGGTGCAGGAGCATAGTTGAGTCAAAGTTCCAGAAAGAACAACGTGGCTTTCGTCCTGGTAGAAGCACAACTGACCAAACTTTCACTTTAAGGCAAGTCTTTGAGAAATCTTGGGAATATGCCAAGAATGTCTACACATGTTTTGTGGACTTGGAGAAGGCATATGACCGGGTTCCTCGGGATAAGCTTTGGCAAGTAGTACAGGAGAATGGAGTGGATGGTCAACTATTAGCTGCCATCAAGTCCCTGTATAAATGCCCAGAGTTTTGTGTCAGGGTAAACAGCATAAAGTCTGAACCTTTCACAGTCTCTGTTGGCCTCTGCCAAGGGTGTGTTCTGTCACCCCTCCTTTTCATAATATTTATGGACTGGATTGATAGGCACAGCCGAGGCAGTGAGTATGTCAGAATTGGAAAATGTAGCATTGGACGTCTGCTTTTTTGCAGATGACCTAGTTCTGCTTAGCTCTTCCACAGATGACCTCCAGCGGACCCTGGATAGGTTTGTAGCTGTTTGTGCAGATGCCGGAATGAAGATCAGGGTGGCCAAAACTAAAACATTTGTGGTCTCAAGACAACCATCCCAGTGCACTCTAAATGTAAGTGGAGTCCCAATGAGACAGGTGGAGAAGTTTAAATACCTTGGGTCCATATTCACGAATGATGGAAAATGGGACGTAGAGCTAGATACTCGAATTGGCTTAGCAAGCTCAATATTGCAGGAGCTTGGCCGTTCGGTAGTATTGAAGCGGGAGTTGAAGCCAGAAGGCAAAGCTGGCTGTCTTCAATACAGTCTATGTCCCCATCCGCACCTATGGTCATGAGAGTTGGGTAATGACCGAAAGAATGGGACACGAATCCAAGCGGCTGAAATGAGGTTCCTTCGAGGGGTTGCGGGGCTGACAAAACTCGACAGAGTCAGAAGCTCTGCAATTCGGGAAACCCTCAATACTCAACCGCTGCTTCTCCGTGTTGAGAGATCATAGTTACGCTGGTACGGGCACCTGGTCAGAATGCCACAAGAGAGGCTCCCTCAGCAGGCCCTCTTTGCCAAGCCAGAGGGTGGGAGGCCACGTGGAAGGCCAAGGACTCGCTGGATAGATTATATTCAAAACCTTGGGTGGACACGTTTGGGAATCCCACCAGAACACCTGAGCTTGGTGGCAGAGGATCGTGACCATTGGAAGTTCCTCTTCCAGCTGTTGCCCCCACAACCCAATTAGGAAGCGTGGGCCTTGAAGATGTATGTATGTATGTATCATCAGTGTGAAGCATCTAAAGGCAGCAATGGCATGAGATCCATGAATTACCAATTTCTGCTTAACTAATTAATTTTGACACCAATACCAAATACCCTTTCTTTCATTGTCCAACATGATAAACTCGGCATTCATTATGACAACTTATGGAGTAGAAGATATGGCTGTGTTGGAATAAGAACTTTTAATTTAAAATAAACCATAATTTGCCATAATTAACATATCAAAGATGATGTTGATTTTGTTTTTATGATAGGGGCACTTGATACCACAGACTGACTTACTTGCTGACTAGGATAAACCTCAGGTGAACTATTTGAATATGCCAGTTGACTGAGTAGATAGCATATCTGTTCACCAATATTTGCAAGTCTTTGGATGGTAAATGAATGAATGAATGAATAAATTAAAGTATATCATATTAAAAATCCAATATTTTTACTATAACAGACTTCCATAGAGTCAACAAACTTATGAATTTCTCAGCGTGAGACCACTATATCGCTTACTGTAGACTTTAAGATGGCTGGAAAAGTGCAATATCTGATCTTTTCCTTTAATCTTCATATTAAAAAAATTCATTCCTTATATTTGTCTAAATTCTCTTCTTACCTCATGTTTTCTTTTTTTTTTCTATTATGCCTTATAGTGCAAAAGCCCTTCGTTATCTATCTTATATATTCCTTAAAGAAATTTTAATTTCAATTTCAATTAGTTGTAATCGACATATTACACATTACAGCTAAGTTACCAATGATGCAATCCCTTCACACAATTTGGATATTTTCTCTCAATTCATATCATTATTTCTCACATAATGATATGAAATATCATTATGTGATATAGATTTAAACAGCCTTCTAGATTGGACTAATGGAGGGGTTTGTGTTTTTAATGTGAATATGTGCTTGGTGTTACACTTCAAAGTGCAGAGGTATAAGACTATGTATGGTATTGGTGATGATGTCTGAGTGACCTGAAGTTCAAAGGACATGCTGCATATGTTGTAAAGACCACAAAGTGCTCTGTGGAATAAGGAGGTAGTTATGTCACTGTATAATGCACTGGTCAGGCTACACATGGGCTACTGTGCTCAAATCTGGTCATCTGGTTTCCAAAGTGATGTAGATGAGCAACTAAGGCAATATCAAGACCTTGAATTATTGTGATTTATACAGAATGGAATGGGGGGGGGGCAAGAAGAAGAAGAGGGCATCCCTAGAAGTTGTGTAAAAGTATGGTGAAGGGGAGAGTGGTGAAATCTTTTACAAGGAGAGCAGTGGGGTTACTCTCCATGTAAAACATGGAATGCATAGCTGGAATATGAATGTTACAAGTGTGAACAAGTTTAAAGTTCAATAAAATAGATATGGCACTTCCATAATAAGTTTGTTGAGCCTATGGAAGTCTGTTATAGTAAAATTATAGGATTTTTAATGTGATATGCTTTAATTTATTTGGCTTTGTGAAAGCCAATTCTTACATTTGCAGTTAAAAGAAAAACATTAAAAAGATACTAAGTAAGTAAACAAATTATGATTTTCAATTCTACTCCAAAGAATTTATTGAAAAAAAAATAAAAAATAATTGATAGTCATTTCAATTTAGAACATTTAGATGACATCCTGTTCTCATCCATACACCCACAGCATTAATTTTGGGTTTAATTATATAGGCAGCATTTTTGTGATCTGGCCCCATCATGAAGAAACGTTACCTACTTTTTAATCTGATATAAACAATCTACATTCATGAATTAAATTTACTATGGAAATAGAAAAGAAAACAACTTGTCCTTCTTAGATGTTCTACTCCTTCACTCACCATCAGGTGAATTACTGTATATGCCAGCGTATAAGACGCACTTTTTTCTTTGAAAATAGGTCTGAAAAACAGGGTGCGTCTTATACGCCGATACTGTTTTTTATTACTTTCATTTCTGGAAAAGCATTCCAGTTACATAGAGTTCAGTGGATGCGCATGCTCTGTCATCGATGATCACAGCCGTGTTCCTATTCGTTTAAACTTTCCAATTGCTGTTACATTGTTGTTAACAGTGATAAATTTCTGCCGCTACATTTTCTCTAAATTTCTTGGCAAATTATGGCTGAAAAACATCGGCATTGCTATAATATTGCATACAAGCTATGTTTGATTGTGCATAATAAAGAATAATGAAAACATGGAAACAACACTGCAGAGAGGCATTTCGGGCCACCCCCAACTGAGAAAATGATAAGAACTTGGCGGAATCAGGAAGAGGATCTAAAAAAAACAACTCACAGTAAACATAACCTATGAAGTGGAATTGAAAAATGGCCAGAACTTGAGGCAGAACTGAATACTTGGATTTTAGACAACAGAAAAACAGGACTTTCAGCATCTACAGAAATGATTATTCATCAAGCGAAAGCGATAGCCACAAACAGAGGGATTGCCAACTTTACTGGATCAACATCATGGTGTTCAAGATTCATGAAGAGAAAACACCAGCTATGTATGAGGACTAAAACAAAAATATCACAAAAGATGGCAGCTGAATATGAAGAAAAAATTATTGAATTTCATCGATTTATCATTAACGCAAGGAAACGAGAAAATTTTGAACTTGCATAAATAGGAAACACGGACGAGGTTCTGCTGACTTCTGATGTGCCCTCAAAACAAAACTGTAGATTCCAAGGGCACAAAAAGTATTACTGTTAAAACTTCGGAGCACAAAAAACTCACTACATGGTTGTTTTATCCCTGTGCTAATGGGACAAAATTGCCGCCACTAATGATTTTTAAAAGGAAGATGCTACCCAAAGAAAAACAGTTTAAAGGAGTGTTTGTACATATTCATGCAAAAGATTGGATGAATGGAGGAGGAATGAAGTTATGGATAGATAAAATTTGGTCTAGGCACCCTGGCAGACTGTTGAAGAAGCCTGCCATGCTACTATGGGATCAGTTTCGTGCTCACAGAACAGAAGATGTTAAAAAATAAACTCAAGGAATTGAAAACTCAGTTAGCTATAATTCCAGGAGATCTAACTAGTCAGCTTCAACTTTTAGATGTCTGTATTAATAAACCATTTAAGGGATTTATGAAGGAGAAGTGGAACAGCTGAATGCAGTCTTCAGATTTTGAGGTACACTATCAGGAAGGAAGAGGCCTAGCATTTTGCAAGTTTGTGAGTGGGTCAAAGCTTCATGGGATGCTGTGAAAACTGAGACAGTAGTTAAATCATTTAAGAAGTGTGGCATTAGTAATGCACTGGATGGTACAGAGGACAATTTGTTGTATGAGGACTCAGATTTTGATTTAAAATAGGTTTCGAGTGTCTCTTCATTTAGCTCTGGAGTTGAATTTCTGGGTTTTGACAAAGATTAAAAGGTGGGTACTCTTTCCCTAGACAGATTAGGCATTTGTTGAAATAGACCTACTTATTGCTTTATATTTGAAATACTGTAAATTTGTTATAATATTCATTATAAAGTTTTTTCCCTAAAAAATGTGTACAAAAAAGAGGGTGTGTCTTATATGCCGGCAAATATGGTAATTATTTCCGTTATCAAAAGTCTACTTTCACTGTACATTACATTCAACAGCCCTTGCAGAAGACTGGAATTATCAAAATTTTAGTATGATGTGCTCACACCATATGTTCTATGCCTCAGCAATTACAGTAAGTACTCTTAAACATCAAACAATATATGAAACTCAATGGCTTCTCTGGATCACACATCTTTTTTGATTCCTATAATCCTAGCTCAAATAACAAGGAAACAGTACATAGAGTCCCAATTCTATACATTTCTGGCATTTCAGAAATAACTTCCAGAATTTTTAAGACATACAATTTAGTGTCTCCTTTTCTTCCCATCAGCAAATTATCATCATCATTTCCATCTTCCAAAGATAATTATCAAGATTGCTGTGAAAAGATAAGTTTAAATTTTAAAGTTGCGATTGGCAATAGTGATAATTTGTTATTTAAATATTATATATGATAGCTGTGATATAGTCAGTATAGTCAAAGTTCTATAATGATTACATTTCTTTGTTTCTTGTGTGTGTAGCTTTGACCATGACTAAAATACCAGTGAGACATATCCGTGTGAAAGACGAATGCAAGTGGAATAGATTTTGCAAAAATGGCGAGATGCTATGAATGCAATATGTATGCTTGGGGATAGAGACTGAAGATATTTACGTCAAGAGGATTAATAGGAGAGAGTTTGGATAGGCAAGAAGTGTAGCATGCTTATGGATTATGAGATATTATTGAATGTGAATGGTAGTGAGCAAAAGATTATGGATGTAGCTATGGAAGTAAGTGGATTCGAAGGTATGGTTGAGTGCTTCAACGGTAACAGTATGACAGCAGGCAAGAGTGGTGACAAGTTAGCAATGTTGAGTGGTAAGGCAGCATGCATAGATTGTGGCAAGTTAGGGTTAGTGAGCAGAAAGTGAAGAAATGTAGCAGGCAGTGAGTGGTAAGACAGTGGATGTGAAAGGTAGTGAAAATGTGACTGGCATAAATCGCAGTGAGTAAGTAACTGAGTACATATATGAGAAATGAACTAGGGAGAATTACGGATTTGCATGGAAATGTGATGAAGAATGGGACTAAATATTTGAAAGAAATATAGAATGATTTCACAATAGCAATATATTGAGATTTGATGATTAGAGGTGTGGTGAATTAAAAGGTGCACAGTCTGTTTTCTGAAAGGTAAAATGAGCAAGATGATTGAAGTGTTGGATAAGAAGAATACACAAGAAAAAGACTTAGTAGTGGTAGTTCACAAGAATGATTTGACTGGTAACAAGAATAATGTAAGGAAGGATGTCATAAGGCTGTTAAGGAAAGTGAAAGATAAAAGTGTGGTAGTTAAGGTTGTCAGCGTGCTGCCCAGTATGATAATGATGAGTTGAAAAGGCGAGCAAAGATTAAGTGTATTCCAAAGGTCAGGAGATTAAATAGGGTAGGTATAAAATGGATGACTGAAGAGATGAAGCATGCAATCTTGAAGATGACAGCAATATGGATGCAGCACAAGATGAGCGGCAATGATCAGTTAACTACAAAGAGCAAGCAAGGAAGGTGAATTGCTTGAAAAGGGTAGCAAAAGTGCAGTATGAGCAGCAGTTAGCAAATGATGCTTAAAGAAATCCTAGGGATTTTTTCAATATGTGATGAGTACAGGGAAGAATGATTATGGGAGAAAGATGTTGGTCAGTGATAATAGGAGCAGTTCATTAGAGTATTCCATCCTTGCGATTGTAACAAAAATGAAGAACTTCAGAGTAGTGGGAATGGAGGAGGAAACAGTGATGTGAGTGAGTAGTAGGTATATGAAGAATTGAGTAAATTTGATATCAAAAAAGTCATGGGACTTGATGGTATAACACCACGTCTTGAGGAAATGTACAAGGAGTTAACATCTTAACTAAATTTTTTAACATGAGGCTTAGATTAGCCCAGGTCCCAAAGGAATAGAAAGGTCATAAAGGAGTGATAAGACTAAGGGCTTCAAATTATAGGCCACTACTCTTTGGAGTAGTGGTCAAGGTATTGGAGAAGCTAGTGAGGACAAGGATTCAGAACTGGGTGGATAGCAGTAGAATTCTCTTTAATGGACAGCATGGGTTTGCTAAAGGATAACTGTGTTTTAGCAGTCTGCTTATTTATTATAACAAGGTGATGAATACATTGGACAAGGGGAATGCATATACAGTAGTATATTTAGATTTTTGCAAAGGCTTTCAACAGATTGCCATATGACAAATTAGTAGTTAAACTGGAGCAGATGGAGTTGGATAGTAGATTAGTGCATTGGATTGGAGATTGGCTGTATGATAAGTATCAGCAGGTTATGTATGGGGGAGTGATATACCAGACGAGGAAAGTCACTACTAGTGTGCTTCAGGGGTCTGTTTTGGTACCACTGTTGTTTAATTTGTATGTAAATGACATTGGAAAGGGCCTAAATGGTGATATACAGTTGTTGCAGATGCAAAGTTGGGGAAAGTAATTGAGAAGTAGAGTAAACATTGTAACTTTGCATGATTACAAAGTAAAAGCACCTAAAGAGAATGTCTGAATGACTGAATGTGTGTGGATATCAGTTTATTGTTGCAAAGTGTAAGTTTTATGAGTCTTCTTCCAAAAAACTGAGAAATGTAGTTTCCCATCTGATTCATGAAGAATTAAAAGATCTATAAAGGCTAACTACTTATTTACTTCTTCTTCTAGGGTGAATTGAATCCTTGGATGAAGTGCATTTACGTTAGAGAGAAAATCAGTTTTTTGGAAGACAATTCATACAGGCCATTATACCCATACTGAATCCATTCGAGTCAAAAGACTGAAACTATTAAAATACTGGTTCATTGAGCCCACTCCCAATCTACATTTTTTATATCATGGTTAAAAGAATTCTTTCATCAAAGAGCTTTGAACAATTTTGGTATCTCTACCTCTTCAAATACAGAAGAAATAACTCATGTTCCTATCCCTTATGTGCAAGGCATCAGTAAATGCATCGCAAAAGTTTTAAAACTACTAAATATTTTTGTTGCCTTTCAGAAAAATCTCCACCTTTCTCTCTTCTCCAAAGGACAAGCTTCCACATCTTATTTATCCAGGTGTCTTGCAGATACCTTGCTCTTGTGGGATATCTTATTTCAGACAAACAGGAAGATTTTCTTTTATTTAGCTACAAGAACACAAGTCTTATATTCAATACCTTGAGCCTGAACAGCCTGGACTTACAGAGCATGTTATCAAGAGTCCTTCACAAAAGTCGGTTCCTCACTAAACAGCTTTATAAAGAAATAGGTGAAACTTTACTTCACTCTACTAACTTAAACAGATCCAATGGTTTATGTCTATCTCCTTTGTGGGAGATAGTACTTTTCAGCTAATTGTGTGTGGGTGTATTTTAATGAGTTAGGAAATTTAATGACCTTTTTTAGTTATCCTATATCTGCTACCCAGGTGGTGCCTTCTGGAATTGACAGATCATTTGATTAGCATTTTACATGTACCGAAGATGCCTTTTATACTGAGGTGAAAATATACTAACAAAATAATATTTTACATGAGTTTATTCCATTATTATCATTTATTGAAGATTTTTTCACTTGGTTATACTATAAATTAAAGATGCCAAGAAATTATATTCTTGGTTTCATCCTTGATCCAAGTGTTAGCAACACTTCTAACTCCATGGGGATACCTGTATAACAATAATAATAATAATAATAGACTGGACGAGGAAGATGTGTGATAAGTATATCCAGAAATGGAAGCACATTCTGGTTTTCAATTTCAATGGCGAATTGCAGCATGGGCTACTTGTATATAGGATTTAATCACTTTACATCAATTGCCTTAGTATATAAGTGTAAGCAAACAAAGTTTGCTTAAACTTGGATGATAAGGGATGAAATCAAGAATACAATTTCTTGGCATCTTTAATGTATGCTTCATCCATATTGCTATAAATTTGAATGTTGTTTAAAAAAAGTGCTGAGGCCTTACTTCACCGTCGACCTTAAATTGGAACGGCTATCTGTTGATTGTATTTCTACTATAGCCAATGTTTATAAATCTTCTACTGACAATTTTTATTCATGCTTAAGAGCTTGCTTGTTTGAGTAAATTGTTATTGCTTAATTTTAATGGGTTTAATAACAGCTTGGTTTTATGCTTAGTGCTGGTAAAAGTTCATGTGTGTGTCTGCACTGGACAGTATGTGGAGGCTTTTACAATAAGAGATATCATGGGGATATCTTGGGTTTCTTGGAGATCAGGAGGTACTGGAGAGAATCCAGAGAAAAGTGACCAAGCTAGTGACATGTTTATGGAATGCAGAGTGGGTTGCAAAGTTTAGTTAATAGGTGGAAAAAGAGGGAACACGATAGAAACTTCAGTTCTGTTTCTGTTGTGTAAATCACTAGAGGGTTCTATAAGACTGACACAACAGAAATTTTTCAATATATGACAGAGAAAGAGAGAATTAAGCTTCATCCTTGGAAGTTGTGTAAGAGTGTGATTAGTAGGAGTGTACTGACTAGATTTTTTGCTAGGAGAGGGATGAATGAAGGGAATGAATTATTATTTATTGAGTGAGTATCCTGATGAATGGGCTTAAGAAGAGGTATGACAGGTATTGTGTGTACAAAGGTAGTACAGGTCTCTGTGATGAGTCTTCCAACTCCATGGGGATAACTGTATAACAATAATAATAATATACTGGATGAGGAAGATGTGTGATAAGTATATCCAGAAATGGAAGAGCATTCTGGTTTTCAATTTCAATGACGAATTGAAACTGAAATTTGTATTGCACGTGCAGGTGGTTGAGGAAGCTATTTAAAATTTGGCAGAAAAGGGGCCAAATAACAAATGAAAAATTCTTCCCTCTTCTAGTTGACCAGAAGAGGGAATAGTGGTACTCCACATCAGTACTTCCTATTTGTAGGTTAAAAAAAATTATTTTGTCATACAAAGTAATGAGAACGTAATATGCAGGAAAAGAAGGATGTCCTATCAGGTGAATATCTGTATTTAAAAGAAGAATATTGTCATTGACTGAGATATTTGCAAAAAGAAGATAAGTCAAAAGCAACTAACAAATCATCTTTGCAAGGATGGTGTCCTTAATTTGTTTATAAAGTATTGTGCCGTTTTTTATATAAGAAGAGGACAAGTTTCAGATATCTCCATACATTATGGAGATACCTGACTAAACAGAATACTACACAAATACATTGCTGTGTATATATATATATAAAAAGAAAAAAAAAAGAAAGAACATGTGAACACAAGAAAGTGGGCCTTTCTGATCATTGGCTAGATACTAGGCTCAGAGTCAAAGGACTTTCATATCTCTCATGCATTAAAAGCATGAGCGACATGGAAGTCCTTTGCATGCATAAAAGATTACTGAACCATGCCTTACACCCTCCTTATACAGTTTCCAAGGATGGCCTGTAGTTCTACCCTTGTCTCCTTCTATTCTATGAAAAATCTCTTCTACATTAATCTGGTAAAAACCTCTCACCAAATGTCTTAATCATATCTCCTCTTTTTCTATTCACAAGGTTCTACAAGTTTCATTTCATCAATCACTCCTTGTATCTGATATTCCATAGATCCAAAATCCTGAAACTGACTTAGTGAACCTTCTCTGGATCTTCTCCATTACATTCTTATGTGTCTGAAAACCAGGCAACTAAATCTATACACAGTAGTGCATATGTGGCCTGATCAAAGCCTAATACAGGGAGTCATATCCTCTTTGCTTCAGCAGTAATATCCTCTTCATTACTGCCATAATCCATTATGATGTACTTAGAATTTTAGCAATGTGACCTTAAACTTCAAGTATCAATCCACCATCAATCACTTCTAGATCTCTCATCTCTTCTACCTCCTTCAAAATTTCCACATTAATTGTATACTCTGAATCTCAACTTGCATACCAAATTTCAAGACCATGCATATTATAACATTAAACTGACAGTTACACTAACACAGGCAATTGAGATCTTCCTGCAAGGCTGCAACATCTATTCTACTTCTCATAATTCTTCCAACTTTGCATCATTGACAAACAGCTTCATCCATATCTCTAATTAGGCTGGTCTCAATGTCATTAAAATTGAAGTTAAACAATAATAGTCTCAAAACAGATCCTTGTGGCACTCCACTAGTGACTTTCCTCTTTTGGGATACACTCCTCCATACACAACTTGCTGATAGCTATCTGACAACCAATCAGCTATCCAACACACTAGGCTGTTATCGAAACTCATCTCTTAGAATTTAGATGCTAGCTTGTCATGTACACCACTGTATATAGAGGCCTAATAATAATAATAAAACTGCTATGAACACTGACATGTAAGGATAAGAAAGTCATTTTGCCTCTTTACAAGGCATGGATATAACCTCACCTGGACTACTGTGCAGATTTATCTCCTGGTTTCCATACTGATGCAGCTACAATGGAGAGAGTGCAAAGAAGAATGTTAAAAATGATATCAGGATTGTAGAATATAGATAAGGACAGAGTGAGAATTTGTGGAATCTACTGAACTAGCAAACAGGAGAAAGAAGGTTTAATATGATAGAGACTTTCAACTTTCTGAAAGAGTCATACAAGATACAAGCAATGGAATTTTTAATTATGGAGGTGGTGAGAGGACGAGAGGGCATCCATAGAAGGTTGAGAATGAATGCAGTCAAGAAAGGAGAGGTGAAGTTAGATTTTTCTTTCACAGAGTAATGTGCAAATGGAATGACTTGTCTTTGGAGGTGGTGAATGAATGCAAGTAGCAAGAATGGATTCAAGAAAAGGTATGAGAGCCAAATGCTGCAGGTCACAGGTAATCATAATAATAGTAATAATTTGAATTATCACAATATAATTATTATGCAATACAATATACAATAAATTTGAGAAAAGGTATGCAAGCTGCTTCCAGAGATCTTTGGTAATAATAATAATATTTATTTGCATTATTATACGATATGATTATTATACAATATAATTTTACCATATAATGTAAAATTAACGAACTATTAATTTCATCTGTTGCTAGAGTAGTATTTAGGCTTAAATTCATTATCAGATTTAATAGAATGAATAGAGCATAGACAGAGAAACAATAAAACAAAAGTTTATTAGATCCTACATGTCATACATCTTGCAGAAACATCATCAGAGATACAATCTCAAAATTGTATAAGCACACACTGTGCCCATATTTGGTCACCTGGTTTCAGAAGGACGAAAAGATGTTGGAAAGGGTCCAGATGCGACTGACTAAGGTAGTTTCTGACCTCTCGAATGTTGAATATGAGGAAAGATTGAGAAGATGCAAATTTACAGAGTCTGATGGATAGGAGGAAGAGGGGAGATGATAGAGACCTACAAGTTAGTAAGGGGTTGTTATAGGATCAATGTTGGAGAGGTTCTACAGAAAACAGTGGGAGACCAGGGGAGAACCAGAGGTCATCCCTGGAAACTGCATAAAGAGGGTATGAGCAGGGGAGTGAGAAGCAGGTTTTTTTGTATGAAGAGTTGTGAATGATTGGAATGCCTTGCCTGGGAGTGTGGTATCTTCAGAGAATTTGAGTGTGTTTAAAACATGGTATGATGAACTGTGTGTATGATTATAGGACGGACCTCCTGGATGAGTCTTTGACTCCATGGGGTCTTGGGCGATAACAATAAGTGAAAAAAACCTAAAATCTTAAAAGGGCAGTGTTTATGGTTGTTGTTGTTGTTGGATAGTACTCATAGTGGGTGTCCATAACTTAGTTGGTGGATGGGAGGCCTAAGAATTAAAGTTTCCAAAATCGTGGTCAGTTTAACACAACCATATTTACTAAGATTAGATTGGTTTAATAAATCTGTTGCGAATTCTGAAAAAAGTCTTTCAAGTTTATATTTGCTGCAGAGAAGCATAGTAATTTTTTTTTTGATTCTGTGCAAGGTATTCAAAGCATGGTCAGCTAGACCAGACTGATCATAGTTATGACAGCAAATGTATTTGCTGTGTTCTTCTAGGCAAATGTTGGCATATTTCCCAGTTTGACCATAATAAGTTTTCTTTTTTTATCCTCCTGACCAGTGGCGGCTCGTACATAAGCACTGTGACACTGCAGCACCCCAAAGGAAAAAATTAAAAAATTAAATTTTGTTTGTGTTTATAAATAATAACAATGCTTACAACATTTTATATAATGCAATACAATATGTTAAAGGTCACAGCTTATGTTTTGACATTGAATAGTTAATAATTGGAATTGTTCGATTAACGCTTTAGATTACAAAACAAATGTACTGCAAACTAACGCAGTGTCGGAATTATCACATTCGGCCAATTGCAGCTAGACTCACCGATATTTGTTTGCGCTTCTCATTGCATGTTACAAGTGATTTCGACACTGCTCATTTGGGCAGTGAAACGTATGCTTAGGTGTGTTATTTCTGTGAGATACGAAACTTTTATTATTGGTGCGTGTTCGTGGTGAGGGTGAACTATTTTTTGTAAATCTTATTTTATTTTGTTAAAATAACATATAATTATTTATTTATTATAGATACATGGCTGATTGTCACGAGTGACACTGTTGAAAATATGAAAAGAATTATATTTTTTCAATTATCGTTACACGAAACAAATGCACTGCGATCTAATGCAGTGTGAGAATTATCGTATCAATTGCAGCTAGACTCGCTGATATTCATTTACGCTTGTCATTGCATGTTCCAAGTGATTTCGACACTGCTCGTTTGGGCAGCGTATCGCTTGCTTGCGCGCGTTATTTCTGTAAGATATGAAACTTTTTTTATTGGTGTTTGTTCGTGTTGAGGTTGAAATATTTTTAATAAAGCAATTTTTAATATGTAAATTTATTTATTAATAAATTGGTTGTAGATTAGGAAAAAATGAATTTTTTTTATTTTGTATATGCAGCACCCCCAACAAATTCTATGGGGGGGGGGGTCAGGAGCAGTGGTGGTACTGCTCCTGACCCCCCATAGAATCACAAGACTCACAGGAGGTCAACACTAGTGAACACAAAGTATATCATACCACTCCTCAAAATCCTCTACAGTCTGCGCATTTACCACTCTCACAGGCAATGCATTCCATGCTCCTACCTTCTCCATGCAAAAAAAAAAACTTTTATTTATTTATTTTATTTAAACCTTTTATTCACCACCGCCTTTTGCAACTTACAGGGATGGCCTCTTGTCCTTGTTCCTTCTCCTCATTCTACCATATGAAAAATCTCCTCTGTGTTAATAGGATAATAACCTTTTAACAGTATAACAGGATAAATAGCAGGTGGTGCTAGTGTCGCAAGTGAGTGTGACAGTAGTTTTGAGCTGTGATAAAAAAGTGTTTTTAATTAGAATATAGTGTGGCTTTCTGTCCCTAAATGTGCTGCATTCTTTTCAGTTTGGATATAAGTCTCCTTCAGTGGTGTTGTTGTTGAAATTTTTTTGTTTTTTGTTGTTTATATTGTGTTTTGCTACTTGTTTATTGTACTACTTCAGCTTCTAAAGATGGTGTACAGAAAAAAAAACGTATGTCAGTGGCACAGAAAGCTTCTGTACGAAAGTCTGGCTTTGCCTTAGATTTTTCACTGTGGATACATTGCCAAAACTGCTATACGTATGCACCAAAAAATGTGAAAGATCTGTGGACCGTTTGGGTAAACAAAAAGAAGGAAAGCATTAACATGTGTGAAACGTGTTAATGCTTTCACACATGTCTGAATAGATTAGAGCAATTAGGAATGGGAGCAAACGTCGGGACCATAGTAGAAGAGCTTCGGCAGGAGTTAATAAAAATGAAAAGCAAAATGAAACATATAGAAGAGGATATTTAACACTAAAGGAGAGATTGGCTGATGATAAAGAGAAAGAGGAAGTTAATGTTATAAAGAAAGAATCAAAGGATAGTCGTATATCAGTGTATGGGAACTTGATAATTAGAGGTGTGATTACTAATAAAGTGCACAAAACATGCTTCCTGGTGGAACAATAAAGCAAATAACTGATGCATTGCAGAAAAGGAAATATTGGGCGTCAAAATTAGTGTAGTCATGGGCACAAATGACTTAGTTGGGGAGAAGAAGAATGTTGATAGAAACTTGAGGAAGTTGTTGCGGCAGGTAAACAAGAATAGTGTTGTTGGGAAAGTCGCAGGTGTGTTGTCCATATATAATAACAGTGAATTGAGAAGGAGCGCAAAGATAATGAATAGTAAGATGACTGAGTTGTATGAGGCAAAAGGGGGTTCAATTTGTAAATCTGTGGAGTGAATTTGAAGGGAAGTGCAAACAGTATAAAGTTGATGGATTACATTTGAATGGGTTTAGTGTTCGGCATTTAGAAAGGCTACTGTTTTCCGAGAAGGCACAGCGTCAAGAAGTTAATGTAGCAAATGATCAGAGTCTACCTGTGAAACAGGATAGCAAAAATCAACAGATTGTACAGCAGGAGGAAGAGCAGGATATGAGGTTGAAGATGTGATGCAACAGCACAAGGTGATGGAATGCATAAAGGTGAGGATGAGACAGGTAAGAATGGAAATCACAGTCAGGATCAGGGAAACAGGAGTGGTCAAACCGAAGAGAGAGGTGTAGTATAGCAGCTAGAATAGAGAATATTGGTGCTGGTAGGATGGCCTCAAATACACAGTGATTGTTATGTTTATACACAAATGTAAGGAGTATTTGAAACAAGAAAGCGGAGTTTGTGGCATTGATTGAGATGGTATGCCCAAAAGTAACTGGAATAAGTGAAACATGTTGACTGAGGAGGATGTGATGTTGGGAATAGAATTAGAAGGATATATAATTTCCCAGAAGGATAGAGATGCGAAAAGAGGAGGGGAAGTGCTGTTAATGATTGCAGAGGAATTGTGTCCGCAAGATGTGGAAGTTGATGGTGCATGTACAGATTTTGAATCTGTGTGGTGCGAAGTTGAAATAAACAGGTTAGTATATCTGATAGGATGCTGTTATTGGCCAGGGAATGCAGAGAATAGTCATTGTGAAATGTTTAGGCAAATTAGTTGGGCATGTAAAAAGAAGGTGATCCTGATGGGAGACTTTAATTACAAGAATATAGACTGGAAGGAGGAGATAGTGTATGAGAACAAGGAGGGCAAATGAGATTGTGGAATTTCTGAGGGATTAGGATCTTAAGCAGCATGTGATTGAAGCAACTAGAGGCTTTAATGTTTTGGATTTGGTGATAACTTCACAAGATGTAGTTGTTAATGAGGTGCTGACACTGCTGCCAGTTGGTGAGAGTGATCACGAGGTACTTGTTTGGGAAGTGATGAAACAAGAAAAGGTCACTGCCAAAAATGGATACATGTGGAAGTATAAAGCAGGTGATTATAGGAAGCCTGGTAGTCAGTTAGCATCGGTATGTTGGGTAGATGAGCTGAGCAGAAAAGATGTTGACAATGCGTGGAAACTGATAAGGCAGTTTCTGACAAAAGCAATGTATGACTGCATACCGAGGGTTAAGCGAGGAAATAGAGTGGGAGTGAAATGGATGAACAGTGAAATCAAGCAAGCTGTGCTGGAAAAGAAAATGTCACGGAGGGTATAAGACAATTGGCGGGGATCAGATCCATGAAGAGATAAGATGCAGGCTAGAAAGGTGACGAGCATGGTAAAGAAAGAAAAGGTGCAGTATGAGAGGAGATTGGCTGGTCAGGCCAAGGTTAACTCGAAGGAATTTTTCTGCTACATGGCAAGCAAGAGGAAGAATAATTATGGAAGACTAATACTGGTGAATAGTCATGGCAGTAGACTAACAGCTGCAAAGGATATAGTGGAATTATTGAACGAGCGTTTTATCAGCGTATATCATACTGGTATAAATTATCCAGTACAATACAGTAAAATGCCGAAGTTACGAGGTAGGTGGGACCAACAAAAAGCGAGTGAGTCAAATTTGCGGAACTCGGGGTATAATTTTGCATGTAATTTATATATACAAACATACAAAATATTAGTTAATTGGGACCAAAGGTTTACAAAAACACCTATATTTTTAAGAAATACTGTATAGTCATAATTGTAGTTTTTCGTACATAAAAATAAAAGTTATTTCGATGGGTTCATAAAATCTAATAGATTCATCTGATGGCATAATGTCTTTTTCTCATCACTCATTAGAATCTACGTCCTCCAAAATCTGTAAACCTTTCTTAATTAAGCTGGGACCTTCTGTTAATTTTGCAATTGTCATGTGCTTTTCTGGTAGAACCGGATCTGATGTTTCGGTCTGTTCAGTAATGCTTTGCTCATGAATCTCTATGAGCTCATCGATTGTAAGCTCCTTGTTATGCGAGTCTAACAGCTCGCTGACATCTTCACTGTCGACTTCTAAATCTAATTGCCTGGCAAGGTTGACAACTTCTTCTATTGCCTCAGCAACTTGATCAGTTTCTGGCAACATTTCTGTTTCGCATTTAAAAAAGGACTGACAAAGTTTTTTCCAGCCACCATTCAAGGTTTTTTGGAAAATTTCACCCCAAGAATCTCTGATAATCCTTACAGCATCTAAAACATAAAACAGTTTCCAAAACTCTTTAACAGACAGTTGCTCATTTTGTCTCATAGATTCATTCAGACATGCAAACGAACGCCATGTGTAGTACGCTTTAAATGTTTTGATAACTCCTTGGTCTATCGGTTGAAGTAAGCTGGTTGTATTTGGAGGCAGGAAAACAACTTTTACATGTGGATCAAAATCAATTAAAGTTGCAGGAGGGTGACCAGGTGCATTATCAATAATGAGTATAACTTTAGACAGAATTTTTTTAAACTGGCAATAATGTTCAACTTCAGGTATGAAGTGGTGACCAAACCAGTCTTCAATATAGAAACTGTCAGCCAAGCTTTAAAATTTGACTTCCAAATCACTGGCAAGCCAGCTTTAGATTTTTTTTTTGAGCTCCTGGATTTTCGGAGCGATAAATTAAGAGAGGTTTTAACTTGCAATCACCAGCTGCATTTCCACCAAGCAGCATTACTGTCAACCAGTCTTTGGAAGCCTTAAAGCCAGGAAATGTTTTTTCTTCACGTGCGATGAAAGTTCTCTTAGGCATCTTTTTCCAGAACAAGCCGGTCTCGTCTACATTAAATATGGTTTGACTGCTATAGCTACCTTCCTCGATGATAGCATTAAGTGTCTCAGGAAAAGAAGATCTAGCCTCTTTATCAGCGCTTGCCGCCTCTACACTCCATGCGATGCTATGCCAGTTACAGCAATTTTTAAATCGGTTGAACCAACCATTACTGGCCACGAAATTTTCTTTTTTGGCTGCTTCTCCAGCTTCCACTTTTAGCCTCTCAAAAATGCACTAACGACCCCTCTTCCTTTAAATTCTTTCATTCATTGCACTGTTGCAAGCTAGTTTCTAAGGCTATGATAGTCACCTGACTTTCCACACATCTTCCTTCTGTTTTGATACCTCTCCATGCCCATTCACCCTCAAAGTCAGGACTACATGGTCACTCTCACCAATCAGTGGGGGGGGGGGGGGGTATGCAATCTTGGTCACAATCAGATCCTCTGATACTATTGACCAAATCCAGAACTCTCATTTTTTGTGTTCTCTCCACCACACACTGCCTAAGATAGTTGTCTCTCAAGAAATCCAAAAACTCAGTTCTCTTATTACTGCATGCTGTCTCCTCTGCCCAGTTTATATCACTATAGTTGAAGTCCCCTATAATGATCACTCACTTTACACTAATTAACTTACCTAAACATTTCCTGTTCATAACAATATATATTCTCTGGTCTATAGCAACATCTAGCTAAATATCTTGTCCTATACACATCCATCTTACAACATATATTTTTAAAGCCATTAGTGTTATTTCCACTGAGTTTCTCCATTCTGAGTGCACACTATTCATCTCTTATCATGAGTAATATTCCACCACCAAAAAATTTAAAAAAACCTGTTTTTTTTTTCAAATTTCTTCAAATTAATTTTCCCACATTGCCTAACCCCCCCCACCACCACCACCACTCCCCTTTTAAAACCATTAGAGCAAAAGTATGCACACCACAGAAAGAAGACAGGCAACAACATCCAAGAAAAGGTATGTAAGAATTTTCTTCTATTATTTAGAGACAAATATATGTAATATTTGTCTCTAAAACACATCTGCAATGCCCTAAGAATTCTTGAGTAAAAAGCCAATGACATTAAAACAGGGGCACTCCTAAACAAAAGTAGGCAAAATAGCCATAAAATAATAGTTTTTAAGAGGAGTAACATGGTAGTTTTCCCCAGAAATAATACTTATATTTTATTATTTCTCTGTGCTGTATTCATTCCATTAAACATGATAATGTTGCTAATGTCTGATATTTGAAAAGATGAAATAGAAAGGTAGATGTTTGTTTCTTCTTTTTAAGTTTTCATTATGGATTTTTTTATAAGGTACAAGCGAGAAATCAAGTTGCTTTAAAACTTGATGCTCCTCTACATATCTGAATCCAAACTTGAAGACATTATCAGATAGTTGAAAAATAATTTGACTTTCATTTAAAGATTTGTAGTTAAATTCTAATCTTACAATGTCAAGCACTTTATCTTCATTGTGGTTCTCACTCATATAACATTACTTCTAATTCATGTAATGTTTTTATAGTGAACACATCAGCATGAGACTCAATAAGTTCCTCAATGTCTGTCATTATTTTATGAACATTGTATTTTTAAACCTGCCTTCTATTCTGTTCCTCATTGTCAAAATCTCAGCTACTACACTGTTCATATAGGAGATTCTCTATCATTAACCACATTGGGCTACAATTTTCATCAACATATATTACTAGTAGATTCCTTACTTCTTCAACCAACTATATTATGATGATCAGGCAAGCAATGGTGTTAAAAGTGTTCCAACTTAGGCTTAAAACTAAACTTGACTGTTTTTCCATGTCATTTACTAGGCCAGTAAATATTCTCCTAATATTATTATTATTACCCCAAGACCTCATGGAGTCAAAGACTCATCTAGCAGGTCCTTTTATCACACACACACAAAGCACATGACACCGTGCCTTGAACATTCAAACTCCTTGCAGACACCACACTCTCAGGCAAGGCATTCCAATCATTTACAACTCTGCACGAAAAAAACCTGCCCCTCACTCCCCTACTCACACCTTCTTTATACAGTTTCCAGGGATGACCTCTGGTTCTCCGCCGATCTCCCACTATTTTCTGTAGAACTTCTCCAGCATTGATCCTATAACAACCCCTTACCAACTTGTAGGTCTCTATCAAATTTCCCCTCTTCCTCCTGTCCACCAGACTCTGCAAATCAATCTTTCCTCATATTTGACATTCCAGAGATCAGAATCTACCTTAGTCAATCGCCTATGGACCCTTTCCAACATCTCTTCATCCTCCTGAAAACCAGGTGACCAAACCTTGGCACAATAGTCCATGTGTGGTCTAATCAAAACCTTATACAACGGAACAAGAATCTCCCTACTTCTACATGTCAGTGTCCTCTGCATCATTACCAGAAGCCTTTGTGTTTTCTTCACAATTTTGGCTGTGTGTTCCCTAAATTTCAGATCTTTATCCACTATCACCCCCAGATCTCTTATTTCTTCCACTTCCAACAATATATCCTCTCCAAGCATAAATTCTGCATCCCATCTTTGTTTTCCAAATTTTAAAACCTTACATTTTGCAACATTGAACTCACATCTCCAATTCTGTGCCCAATCACTCAATTTATTCAAGTCTTCTTATAAGGCCACAACATCTTCACTACTCTTCATAGTTCGTCCCAACTTTGTGCATCATCTGCAAACAACTGAATATCTCCATCCAAATCTTAACCTATATCATTAACATACAAGTTAAACAGTAATGGCCCCAAAACAGACTCCTGAGGCACTCCACTAGTGACTTTCCTGGATATCGCTCCCCCATACACAACTTGTTGATACCTATCAGATAGCCAGTCTCCAATCCAATGCACTAATCTAATATCCAACCCCATCTGCTCTAGTATGACTATTAATTTATCATGAGGTACTCTATCAAAAGCTTTTGCAAAATCGAAGTATATTACTGTGTATCCTTCTCCTTTGTCCAAGGAAGCAGTCACTTTATTGTAATAAGTAAGTAGATTACTAAAACATGACCTCCCTTTAGCAAATCCATGCTGTCCATTAAAGATAATACCATCATTGTCAACCAAACTCTGGATCCTAGTTATCACAAGCTTCTCCAACAACTTAACCACAACACCTGACACACAGATAGGACTATAGTTTGATGCTTCAGTTCGATCACCTCCTTTATGAAGTGGCACAATCTTGCCCACCTTCTGCTCCTTAGGGACGTGACCGAGTGCAAGACTCGTATTAAAAAAATATGTCTAGACAGGTGTCATCTCCCCGGCACATTCCTTCAGAATATGTGGCGATATATTATCAAGTCCCACAGCCTTATTAACATCTAGTTTACTCAACTCCCCATACACCTCTTGCTCACTTAAAGTCAGTCTATCCTCCCCATCATCTACTGCTCTCAATCTCTCCATGAAGTCACATTCACAAGATTGAAAGACCTCTATGAATTGCTCATTAATTATCCCCCCACATTCTGCAACAACTGCTGTCTTTATGCCATTTTCTCCTATCAATGTCATCCTTCCATAATCATTCTTTCTTTTGCTGGCCATATATCGAAAGAACTCCTTAGGATTCTTTTTGGCTTCATTAGCTAACTGCTGTTCATACCTCTCTTTAGCTACTCCCACCAACCAAGTCACCCTCCTTGCTTGGTCTTTGTAGACCTCATGAAATTGGTTACTTCCACTTCTCTTATGCTGCCTCCACAATGCCCTCTTTCTCTGTATTGCATACTTAATCTCTTTATTCATCCATCTCACACCTACCTTATTTAACCTTCTCACCCTTGGAATACACTTAGACATTGCATCTACTAGATAGTTTTTGAAAATTGCCCAAGATGCATTGATCTCTTTTCCAGCTAACTCCGCATTCCATGCTACACCCACAAGCTGTCTCCAGAGCTCTTTATAATCAACCCCCCCCCCCCCTTGTATTTCCACATATATCCTTTTCTCACAGAGGTCCTCACACTGCTAGCAACCATCCAAGTAATCACCTCATGGTCACTCTCACCAATTGGTGGATGATTTGACACCTCATTTATAATTACATCCTCTGATGAGATGACCAAATTCAAGACCCTCAATCCTCGCGTGCCTCTGTTACATACTGTCTGAGGTAGTAATCCCTCAAAAACCCAAGAAATTCATTAGCTTTACTTCCAGTTGCTATCTCATCATTCCAGTCTATATTGCCATAATTAAAATCACCCATAATGATCACCCTTTTCTTATTTGCTTGACTAATTTGATTATACATTTCATTATCACCACCATCCACATTACCTGGTCTATAACAACATCCAACCAAGTATTTCATTCCATTCACCTCTAGCTCACTCCATACTGCCTCAAAACCACTGGCACTATTTCCCTTTTGCATCTCTAATTTGTATGGACATAACTCTTTCTCTATCATCAATAGCACTTCCCCCCCTCCCTTTTTACCCCTTCTATCCTCACGAAACACACATCATACCCTTCCATCTCTATTCCTGTCAGGATGTCATCCTCTTCCAACCATGTCTCACTTATTCCAACAATCTTTGGGTGAATAGATGCAATTCATGCAACTATTTCATCTGTCTTGTTTCTTATACTTCTAGCATTTGTATACAAACACAACAGCTCATTTCTGGATCTACAGCTAGTTCCATTGATACCACTCACTCAATGTGATCTCTCCATGCTCGACTGGGCCATTTCTCTTTCTGCTTATTCATTTTAAAACCCTTTTCAATTCCAACTATTTCCTCTTGATCCCAGGTCATCCCATTTCTTTCCTGTTTATACATGCTCTCACCTCCTCTCAGAGCATCCACTTTTCTCACACTGTGTACCCCTGTCCACCCTGAGCCTCCCCATTTCAATGCTCTTCTTGCACACCCATTCTCTCATTTTCTATACTCATACCACTCACTTTCTCATTTATAACTACCTCTTCAATCTCTACTGTCTTACTCTCCTGCTCTTCCACATCACTTCCAGCTTGATCTGATTCATTCTCTCTCACTCTACTCACTTCTCTACCTTCCAGCAGCAGTCTCTCCAAGTGACTCACACCATAACCACTCAAATGCAGTCCATCGTTCCCATACAGTTCACTTCTTCTTTCAAACTCATTCCACACATTAACAAACTGTACTCCCATCTCCTCACACATTTCAGCCAGCATATCATTCATAATACTTGCTCTCCTCTTCATCTCACCACAGTCATACCTAGGCAACACGCTCACTACCCTTCCTGTCACACTATTCTCTTTTATCCTTCTAAGCAGCCTCCTGACATCCATTCTGACTTGCTTTTTGTTCTCTGTCAAATCATTTGTGCTGATTAAAAGCATCAACTCCTTTGCTCGTTCCTTCCTCATATCCAATGTCTCAATCACTCCATTCATTTTATCGCCTGGAAAACATACCTTGTGCATCCTATCATCCAGTACACCTTTAATAATGGAGTTGCCATATAACGCCTCGCTCATCTTTTGTTAACTCTTTCGTGTTATCATGATTAGTTTTAATAGTTTTTACCCGAATTTTCTTAATTTCATTCCATTTAATCTCTTTGCTCATCCAATCCAATTCAACTTCCGAATCTTGCATGACTTTCTCTCTATCATTCATGCTTTCTAATTTTCTATCTCTTGACACCCTCTTCTCATTTTCACTCTCATTCATCCTTCTTTGCTTCTGTACTTTTGGTCCAACATGCGTTCAACTTTCACTATCATTCATTCTTTCAATTTTTTCCACTTTCGATTCCTGCATCATGCCATTTCCAGTTTCATTCGTTCTCTCAATTTTGTTTCCTTCTGCTTCCTTTTGTTTCCCTCACTTTCATCCTTATTAACATCTGTTACAGTTTTTAACTCACTCGTTTTCTTTTTTACTGATTTTTTTAACATTCTTTCGCCTCCCTTACACACCATCCTTCTCTTTCGAATGCGCACTCATTTTCCCAGTGACATTCTCGCTACTAACACTTTCTGTCATCCATTTTATATATGCATTCATCAATTCCTCATTCAGGTCACACTTAGCACACACACCCTCCTTCCATCTGTCCTAAACATACACAAATCATTTATGTAATCGAAAGAATACATATGACACACCTCACACTTAAAGAAACAACTGAAGTCTAAGTTAAAGTCATGGAATGACAAAGCCGCCGCCATGTTTAATCTGCCAGTTACCATTCTAAAGTCTAATAATAACAACGAATTCGTAATTAAGTTAAAGATACCAAGCAATTTTAAACCTGGTTTTACTCCATTTTTTCCAAGTAAGCAAACAGACAAAATGTCAAGTTTGCGCCTGCAATTTATGCAAGACTAGCTGATCCCACAGGTAGTGCAAGACCAAGGCAACTCTACTTTCTACTTTCTACATCTATATCTCCTCCTGAGATTTTTATTTAATAAGGTTATAACACCTTATGGTAACTTGTTTTGGTAAAATACTTACCAGCTCTGCATTACTAAATCTTGGTATTTCTAGCCTGGCTCCCACTGATGAGACCTCAATAAAGGTCGAAACCGGTCTGGGTAGTGGCCCCTTGCCTTTAATACAAAACATCATACATCCCCTTCTTGGAGATGTGTTTTGGCATTAAGGGTAAATATTAAGATTAGTGATTAGAGCTTGCTCCACCTTTACCACGAGTTGCCTTGGTCTTGCACTACCTGTGGGATCAGCTAGTCTTGCATAAATTGCAGGCGCAAACTTGACATTTTGTTTGTTTGCTTACTTGGAAAAAATGGAGTAAAACCAGGTTTAAAATTGCTTGGTATCTTTAACATAACTATACCCAAGTTAAAAATACTTTCTACAGAATTCGTAATTAAGTTTAAGCAAAACAAAATCCCCCACACTAATAATAATGGTAGCGCACAACTTTCACAGCAGCTCTTACTCAAAGAAACACTCATATATACTTAATTATTCCAAGAATCCTTATCTCAATCTGGAGCTCTTCTTGCATACATCCGCCACGCTTGACTTGCGAGTGCCCCTAATATGTTCTAAATGTGACAGCGAACAAACAAAGCCATGAATAAAAAAATCAATGCATAATGCATTATTCCAATATGGAAATAATCTGTATAATTTTGCCATAACGAACTGTCACAGTGTAACAAATAAGTACAGGTATATTATAATGCTATGATAAAAGAAATTCAATATAGCAAACTGTCCACTATATTAAAAAAAACAACTGGTCCTATGCTTCTTAAGAGTTTGTTATAGTGAGAGACAAATGGGCTTTTAAGGCCAAAAAATTACTATTGCATAGAAGCTCTAGATAATTAATATGGTTTGTCAGTTATTAAGAAATCAAGATTCTATTCCCTCTTGTAGGTTCAAGGATGTGTTGCTTCAGGTAACTATCATGGAGTTGGTCCAAAAATTTACTATCCAATGTATTATTAACTGCTCTATTCTCCTGTCAATATCTCATAATTAATAATACTTTTCCTTATCACTAAGTAATAGGCCCAAGCTATCACCACTACCTTAGTTAGGTAACATCTCCCCCCCACACACACACACACAACAAAAATCAACAGATTCCACAGTTATTAAGTGCTATGCTCTCTTCAGCTACTGCCTAGAATAAGTTTAATAAATCCTTCCAGTCTAGAATAAATCTTTCCAGTTAAGCAACAACATATCTTGTCCTCTATTCCCCTATATATTCACTCCCAATAAAGGATAAGCCAGCCTTCTAGGCTTGAAAAGCTATACAAGTTCTCTAGAGCAAACTTTTACAAACGCCTCTATCTTACATAGGATATGAACCTTCAGCCCTGATGATGAACAAGCAGGCATTTTGTCAAATAAGCAGCAAGCACTCAAATTATGTGACCTTCAAATAAACAAACCTTCAATTAACCAATCACTAAACAGGTGATTTAGTGTGTGTGTTGACCTACTTCTGTTACAGCACTAAGTAAATGTTTCTTCAATCAATATTCACTTCAATTATCTGACTAGCAAACTGATTTCCTGCTTTAGTAGGATAATTGAGGGATTACTATTATTTTTAGACACTGAAGGATTCAGAAGACTAATCGAATGCAATGTAAACATTCGGCATTAGAGCAATTTCCACCTATTCTGGCAATACATTCCACTCATTCACTACTTCCACAAAAAAAAAAGTCTCTTTTTCACTTCCTTTCCTCACACACGACTCTTATAGAGTTCCCATGGATGACCCCTCATTCTCCCATTAGCGATTACCCTATATCTATCTGACAGATGTAACAATTATATCAGAGCTCCTACTCCTATCTGACGAGGTCCACACAGCACAGTCCCTTAATCTATCCTCAAACTCAATATTCCAGAGAGTCTTAGTCACTTGCCTCTTCATTTTCTATAATGTTTGCTTATTACACAAATATCCAGATGACAGGCTGCTGCATAAAAATCTAAAGGACCACATTATGCCACACAAATATAGATATGGCATTATTAGTGCATTATAGAGAAGAACTATTGCCACCTCATCCAAATTTGTCAGTGCCTGACACTGACAAGTTTGTCATTATGACACCAAAGTTTTTTGGATAACCTTTGCCCTGGTTGAAATATGCTCCCTGAACTTCAGCTCTCACTCCACCAAAATTCACAGATTACTCATCTCCCAGCTTAGAGCAAAGTTTCTTCAATAAAATATATTACCATTATATGCATCCATTATTATTCTGTGAGCATAATAATAACATCCATTATTATTATGCCACTCAAATATAGATATGGCATTATTAGTGCATTATAGAGAAGAACTATTGCCACCTCATCCAAATTTGTCAGTGCCTGACACTGACAAGTTTGTCATTATGACACCAAAGTTTTTTGGATAACCTTTGCCCTGGTTGAAATATGCTCCCTGAACTTCAGCTCTCACTCCACCAAAATTCACAGATTACTCATCTCCCAGCTTAGAGCAAAGTTTCTTCAATAAAATATATTACCATTATATGCATCCATTATTATTGTGTGAGATTTCAAGGAAGTCATCTCCACAAAATGTAGTGGTAGTACTGTGCACCAAGTCACACACACCTGGTTGATAAATCTTAGCAAAGAGGGCACTCATTATCTGAAAAATCGCATCAGCTTCTGACACAAGAATACCATCTGCATTCAGTAAAGTTATTCTTCCATATTCATTCTTTATTTTACTTGCAGCATAACAATAAAATTCTTTTCAATTGCCTTGAGCCTGCACAGCCAATTTCTTTTCATACTTCAATTTGCTTTCCATATGATACTCATAATTTTTCTGGTCTCTGTTTCATATATTTCATAACTGCTCTCACTCTTATTTTCAAAATATTCCTTCCTCCTCCTCATCATCATCATCTTCTTATGGATTTCTGATCTGATTTCATTTCAATCCTATCTGTTCATCAAACTGTAAGGACACATTCAGAAGCTGTCTCATTTAAGCATCATTTTAAAGCTTCATCAACAGTGATGATAGCTTTCCCATTCAGAATCTGCTACCATAGGAACAAAGATAGTAATCTCTTGAGTTGGTCATAATTTCTAGCTTTGTAGTTCAAAATGTAACCTGTCCTAATTGGGACATCAATATAATTAGCTACTTCCCAGGAAATTACAGCATGATTATTCTCAACAACTGATGGTGAAAATCACAATCTTAACTGAGACTCTATTCTATCACTATGACGAATAGTGTCACATTCTAATTGAGAAAATTGTCTGGCAACAACTCAATAAATTCTCCTTCATTCTTATCGTGAGATTTCTCTGCTTTCCAATCAATATCTAGATAATTTAAGTCATCCATAAAGATTGTTTGTTAACTACTCAAGTGCTCAATGTGATCATCAAATGCATGAATTACCTACATTGTAAAAAAACAATTAGGCACTTCAATATCAGAAATGTCCTCATTAAACTGAAATACAAAAATTTCCAACAACTGGCAGGATTCAATGTGAACTTTTCCGATTATTACTTGGAACTCTTTTCTCCCTTATATTATATTCATCAAAAGCCACAAATGCACCAGTTTTATTTCTGATTTTTTTAAAAAAAAAACTGTTATGGATTTTATAGCCTTCCTCAACGTGAAGGATCCACCATTATACAGATGACTATTATCAAATCACTTCTAAATACAATCGAACTTGGCTATAAGGAGCATCATTGGACCAACCAAAGTTCCTCGTTATAACCATTACTCATTAAGTCAGTAATGAATTAAATCAACCTATTTTTTTTTATTCTCAATAACTCGATAAAAAATAGATTAAAAAAACAAAAGAAGTATTAGAAAGAAAAAATAATCTAATTGCATACCAAGATATTATAGGTATGAATATGCTTGTATAAACTACAATACACTTAATATTAAACACAATTCATTTATCCGTAATTTTAAAACCATGCATTTAATACTAAACAGTTTATTTCTCCATAATTTAAAACAATACTTATTAACAATAAATATGATTTCAAATATCCAGCCAACCATTGTTACATACAAAATAGTTGTGTCCAAACTGTTTGGAAAATTTTTCTACTTGAGTCTTCAAGATCAGACCATCTATTGAGAATCTGACACTTCGTTAGGTAGTTGAATTATTGAAGCAATGATTCATCAATATTTGTAAGCACTTTCTAAATTTTTTTGTTGATGTTCTTTCAAGTGCTGATATGAAAACATCTTTATTCTTCCACGATGTCAATACTTTTGAAGAGGACAAAAAATCTTTTTATGCATTTCAACATGTTTTGCACCATTTTCTAACATGCAAATAATTTTTACTTTTTTTTGCAAACTGAGAGACACTTTCTTTTAGTAGAAGACATGTTTCAGATGGAAGGGTACATTTTAACTGATTTTACAGTCATGGCAGTGTTTTGGTAAAGTCAGGGAAGGAAGGGGGGGGGGGGTGGCTTGAGCCTGGAAAGGTAGTGAGAATGGGTATTTTCATAAGGGTATAAACCAGTACATAATCTGATTCAGGTGGTCACATAAACTAAGTAACTCCTTTCATTTTTGTCTATTCCAAGAATTACCCGAGCAATTAAGAATGTTTGCACAGTTACCAAAATATCATGCTGGAGGCTTAATGGAATGGATACAGCACTCGGAAAGGATTAAAACAGATTTTAATGCTTCCCATATTTCATCTCAATCACTGAGACATCTTCAGGTATTACAAAAAACTAATGTACCATACCACAAATATCACACAAGGCTAAGCTAACCATGTGGGTAACTCTAAAGTTCTATCTAGGTGGTGAGCCCTCTATGGGTGATTGTAGGTGACCTAGAATGTAGAGTGGGATCTCTGATGATTAATGTTTCCCAAATCTTCGGAAGTTTAATGCAACCATGTTTGTTTAGATTTGGTTGATTTCTAAGAGCTGCTGCAGATTCTAAAAATAGTCTCTCTTTTTTGAATTTACTGTGGTGGAGCATATTTGTTTTTTTTTCAAGAGATCCTGCGGATTGTATCCAAAACATGGTCTGCCAGGCATGACTGACCATAGTCGTGGTTGCAGATGTACGACTTGTGTTCTTCTAAGTGGATGGTTGCTGATCTACCCGTCTATCCAAAGTACATCAGCTTACAGGAAAAGGTACTTTATAAACTCCAGGCATTGAGAGAGGAGGGAGCTGATCTTTAGTAGAACGGATAGGGGTAGTAACTTTATAGTAGGGCTTAAATGCTGTGTGAAGGTTGTACTTTTATGGGCAGTCAGGCCTGGCTAACCATGTTTTAGATACAACCCACAGGATCTCTTGGAAAAAAAACACCATGCTCCATCACAGTAAATTCAAAAAAGAGAGACTATTTTTAGAATCTGTAGCAGCTCTTAGAAATCAACCAAACCTAAACAAATACAGTTGCATTAAACTTCCAAAGATTAATGGAAAACATTAATCATCAGAGATCCCACTCTACATTCTAGGCCACATACAATCGCCCATAGAGGGCAAGCCACCTAAATAGGACGTTAGAGTCACCAACGTGGTTAGCATAGCATTGGGTGGTACTTGTGTGTATGTTACATTAGTTTTCTGTAATCCCTGAAGATGTGTCAGAGACGAAATATAGGAAGTATTAAAATCTGTTTTAATCCTTTACGAACGCTGTATACATTCCATTAAGCCTCCAACACGATGTTCTCACAGCACTTAAACCTCAACACATGGATACAAAAATATGTATGGTATATCAGTGTAGTACACTTGTTATAAAAGAGAGCAACTCTATGAATAAATTAAAATCAATATATCCTTTTGATCATCAGAGTTGTGATCTCATTATTGCCGTGTTCATTACAAAAAAAAATTTGACTGTATTAAGAAGCTGATTCCATAAATTAATAAATTCAAAAAATCCAAAATCATGAACAATATTTGAAATCCAAATAGCGTGCTCCAATCAGGAATTCCTCTTTCTCTAATCATCATCATCATCAAATTCCTGCCATTTACCCACAAGGGGTATACAGGATATGATAGTACTACATGAAAATATTATATCATTACTAACTTCCTATCTACAATTTTCCTCCAAATCAGTCTGTTACTTGTCAGGACTCCAACATTATCAGATCTTATATTTCTATCGTCTAAGGCACTTTGTACCGTATCAATCCACCTATATCTTGGTCTTCCTCTGGGTCGTTTTCCTGCCAACCTGGCAGAGAACACTTGTTTTGCTAATCTTTCCTCGCCCATTCTGTTTAAATAATCATACCACCTGAGATTAGCTCTGCTAACGCATTCCTGGATGCAGACAATGTCAAGTTCTTTCCTAATATCCTCATTTTTAATATGATATTGCAATTGATGCCATCTGTTCATGCCTCTAATCTTTCTCAGGACTCTCATATCTGTGGTCTCTAGTCTTTGGTCAAGTGTTTTACTTCTGACCCAGCTCTCAGATCCATAAGTTAAAACTGGTTTGAACACTGTCTTGTATACAGCTAATTTAGTGTTCCGACTAATTTCTCTCTTATTCCATATGAATTTATTCAATTGACTTCCCACCATACCAGCTTTGCTGATTCTGTTGTCTATTTCTATATTTAATTTACCATCTTCAGTAAAAATCATGCCTAAGTAGCTGAAATGTTTTACTTGTTCCACATTTTCTACATTCACAACACAGTTGACATTTTCAATGATTCTGCCTATTTTCATTGTCTTTGTCTTTTTATTGCTGATCTTCATACCATATCTATTACAACAGCTATTCAATTTAGTCAGAGAATCTTGCAGACTAGTAGCGGATTTATTTAGAAGTATAACATCATCTGCATAAAGCAAAGAGCTGACATTAACATCTCCAATTTTGATATCAGGTTTAATACCACTTTCCTTCATAATGTGATCCATATAGATAATGAATAACTGAGGGGATAATGTACATCCTTGTCTCACACCAGATTTAACATTAAACCATCTTCCTGTACTTCCTTCAATTCTAACTGCTGACTTACAACTCAAATAAAGACTAAGTATTGCTTGATATAATGCCCCATTGACACTATATAACTGCAGTGTATTGAATAGCTTCTCTCTTGGCACCTTATCATATGCCTTTTCCAAATCGACAAAACTTAAATACAGATCTTTGTTATATTCCCACGCTTTCTCCACTATTTGTCGTAAAGTGAAGATCTGATCCTGACAGCCTCTGTTTGGCCTGAATCCAGCTTGTTCTTCACCAAGCTTTTCTTCCACAATTCTTCTCAACCGTTTCTCAAGTATACTTGCATAGATTTTGCCAGGAACACTCAGTAGGGAAATACCTCAGTAATTCTCACATTCAGTTTTATTTCCCTTTTTATATATTGGTACTATGAGAGCTCTACTCCAATTATCGGGAATTCTTCCCTTTGTCCAGACTTTCTGAACTATGCAGTGCAGCCACTGTAAGACTCTTATACCACCATACTTTAGCATTTCTGGTCGAATATCATCTAATCCAGCTGCCTTTCCACATTTCAAGCCTTTGATGGCTTTTTCTACTTCAAGTATGGATATGTATTCCTGCCTGCATGCCTATGGACCCTCTCCAACATCTCTTCATCCTTTTGAAACCAGGTCACAAAATCTGTGCACTGCAGTCCTTATGTGGACTAATCAAAACCTTATTCAATGGAACCAGAATCTCCTTACTTCTACAAGTCAATGTCCTCTGCATCATTCCCAGAATTTGTTGTGTTGTCGTCTAAATTTCAGATCCTTATCCACCACCACCCGTAAATCTCTTATTTCTTACACCTCCAGCTATATATCCCCACCAAGAATAAATTGTGCAGATGTTGTAGACCTACATCCCATCTTTGTTTTCCAAAGTTTAAAACTTTTCATTTCACAACATTGAACTGGTATCTCCACTCCCATTCACTCAGTCTATTCAAGTCTTCTTGTAGGTCTACAACATCTGCTCTACTCATCATAGTTCATCCCAACTTTGCATCATTTGCAAATAACTGAATATCCACATTCAAATCTTTCCCAATATCATTAACATACCAGTTAAAAGGCAATGGCAATAAAACCAGGCAAACTACTATTGACCTTCCTCTTCAGGATATTGCTCCCCCATACATAACTTGCTGATACCTATAAGATAACCACAATAGCCAATCCAATGCACTAGCCTCATATCCAACCCCACCTGCTGTAGTTTGACCATGAACTTATCATGCGGTAATCTACCAAAAACCTTTCAAAAATCTAAGTATATTACTGTGTATCCATCTCCTTTATCCAATGAAGATATCACCTTATTGTAACAAAGAAGTAAATTACTAAAACAAGACCTCTCTTTAGCAAATCCATGGTGTTGGCATGGATTTGCTAAAGAGAGGCTGTTGTCGACCCAATTTGATGGTTGAGTTCTGTCACCTCCTTTATGAAGTGGCACAATCTTGCCTTCCTTCCACTCTTTGGAACATGTCCCAATATAAGACTCATATTAAACAAATATGACAAGATAGATGTCATCTCCCTGGTACATTCCTTCAAAGTACATGGTGATATATCATCAAGTCCCACAATCTTATTAACATCAAGTCTGCTCAATTCCCCATATACTTTTTGTCCACTTACAGTCAGTCTCTCCTCATCATCAATTGCTCTCAAACTCTTGATGATGTCACATCCACAAGAATGAAAGACCTTTATGAAGTGCTCATTAAACATCTCAACTACATCCTACCTAGTTGTTCTTATAATATTTTCTCCAATCAATGTCATCCTTCCATAATAATAATAATTATTATTTTTTTTTTTTTGCAGGCAGTAGTCATCATTCAATATGTATAAGGAAAGAACTCCGTGGGATTTTTTTTTTTTTTTTGCTTCATTAGCTATCTGGCACTCATACTTCACTTTTGTTACCCTTACCAACCAAGTCACCCCCTCCTTGGCTGTTCTTTGTAAACCTCATGGAAATTATTATTATCACTGCTTTCATGTTGCTTCCATAATGTATAAGCATTTTCTTTTGTATTGCATTTTCCTTTTTTTCCTGTGTATTCCATACTTGTTCTCTTCATTCATCCATTTTGCACCTACCTTATTTAACCTTCTGACCATTGGAATACATTTAGACATTGCTTCTACTAGACAGTTCTTGAATATCACCATAGCAGCACTGATCTCCTTTCCAGCCAGTTCTTTATTCCATGCAACACCTGCAAGCTGTCTCCCAAGCATCTCATAATCACCAGCCTGGTAGTTCCACATATACCCTTTCTTCACAGAAGTCCTCACACTGCTGGCACCACCCAGGTAATCACTTCATTGTCACTCTCACAAACCGGAGGATGATTTGATACCTCATTTATAATAACATCCTCTGATGAGATGATCAAATCCAAGATCCTCAATCCTTGTGTGCCCTCTCTTACATACTGCCTGAGGTAGTTGTCTCTCAAAAACTCAAGAAACTCATTTTCTTTACTTCCGGTTGCTATCTCATCATCCTAATCTATATTGGCATAATTAAAATCAAACATAACGATCACCCTTTTCTTATCTGCTTGGCTAGTTTGATTATACATTTCATGGTCACTACCATCCACATTACCAGGTCTATAACAACATCCGACTAAGTAATTCATTCTATTCACCTCCATCTCACATCATACTGACTCAAAACTACTATTAATATATCCCTTTTGTATCTCTACTTTGTATAGACATAACTGTATCATCAATAGCACTTCACATCCCTTTTTTCCCTTTCTATCTTCACAAAATACATCATATTTTGCCACCTCTATTCTTGTCAGGATGTCATCCTCATCCAACTATGTCTCACTTATTCCAACAATTTTTATGTGAAGAAACTCAATCAATGCATCCATTTCATTTAATTTGTTTCTTATACTTCTAGCATTTGTATACAAAGATAACAGGCTCATTCCTGGATCTGTAGCAAGTTTCACTAATACCACTTATTAGATGTGACTTCTCCATACTTTCCTCGAGCCATTTCTTTTTCTCCATTTTCATCTCAGAACCTTCTTCACATTGAACTGTTTTCCCTTCATCCCAAGTCATCCCCTTCCCTTTCAGTCTACACATGCATTCTCATCCTCTTGGAGCATAACCTTTCTCACACTGTTCTCCTGTCTACCCTGAGCTTCTCCATTTTCCTGCTTGTCTTGCACACTTGTTCTCTCATCCTCTACACTCATGCTACCCACTTCTTCATTCATAAGCACCACTTCAATCTCTCCTTCCTTATACTCTCCCACTTCTTCACATCACTTCTGACTTCATCAGATTCATTTTCTGTCCTTATTACTCTCACCTTCCAGCTTCTTTTTCTCTAAATGACTCACACCAAAACTATTGAAATGCAGTCCATGACTTTTATATAGTTCAATTCACCCTTCAAACTCATTCCGCAAATTAACAAACCTCACTCCTTTCTCCTGACACATTTCTGCTAACATATCATTCATAATCTTTGCTCTCTACCTCATTTCATCAGTGTCATACCTGGGCAACACACTGACTACATTTCCTATCACACTTTTATCTTTATCCTTCTCAACAACCTCTTAATATTGAATCTTATGTTTGCCTTGTTTCCAGTTAAGTTGTTTGTCCCTATTACCCTTACCAACTCTTTTCCTCACTTACTCCCCATATCCAATGTCTCAATCATTGTATTCATTTTACCTCCAGGAAAACAAATCTTCTGCATCGTTTACCACACCTCTAACAATTGAATCCTCATACAATGCCATAAGAAAATGGGTCTTTCTTAACTCTTTCATACTGACATTATTAGTTTTCATCTTCTTCACTCTTCTATACATCTACAATTCATTCTCTTTACTTAACTCCACATCTATTTCATCTCTTGTCTCATCTTCACCAACTCAGCTTTCAAATCTTGCATCATTTTTCTGCTCTCATTCACTCTCTCAATTTTATTGCCAGTGATACACATTTGCCATCAATGCTGCTCCTCACGTTACCATTAAGTGCACTCTGTTTTTCACCTTCTGCTACATTTGTATAGCTTTCATCATGCTTATTACCATTGAGTGTTAAGTTAAGCAGATTGCTCATTCACTTTTTTAAAACTTTTTTACCAATATTTGCTGCTCTTTTATACTATCTCTCTTTGTTATCAGATGGGCACTTATCCTGCTCATGGCATTCTTGCTGCTAACACCTTCAGTTACCAATACATTATCTCCCATCACTTCCTCATTCAAATCACACTTCACACAGGCCCTCCTTCCATCTGCCTTAAATGTAGTCATTTTTTCTTTGCTGGTTACTATACTCTGCTCTAAGTTTAACAATTTTGTAAACAAACAAGCCCAAACACTACAAACACTGCAAGCACATAATTTCCAGCAACTCTTAAGATATAAACACACTTATTTATAATTAATTAGTGCAAAAAAAACTTATGTGAACTGGGAGCATTCTTTACACAACCTTCCAGAAAATGCCACACGGCGATATCATTTTGATTTGGTGGTGGCTAATTTAAGTACCAAACGTTTTTTTTTTTGAGCCTTAAATTAATTCCATATTTAAATCATATTCATCACCCACTGGCATAAATACCTCAATGTTTCTGTAATTTGTTTTTTCACTTACAAATAAGTCTATTAAATCACTTACTCTGGCTCTAGCAAACATATTCAAATAACATTCTAATATAATAACATTCCAGGCTGTCAGATGTACAGGATGTACATCTGACAGCCTGGTTAGCTATGCTGTCAAATGTAGGTTAAATATCTGTTTGAAGCATATCTTTTCGTCAACTAGCGATATGTGGATTGATCCCACTCTGGCATGAATATCTGTTAAAGGTTTAAAGTAGTAGATAATTTTTGTGCTTAGTGGAGCTCAGGTACTTAAAAGTTCCATGTTTAGTTTTAAAAAGGGTTCCTGAATTATCTTAGCTCAAATCAGCAGGTTTACAAACTTTTGTGGGTGCAATTCACATAAAAAATAAATAAAATATAATAATCATACCATAATAATGTCACCAATTTTAATACCAAGTTAAAACAGCATCTCTGTTTAACACAAAGTTAACTAAGAGATTATGCTTACAATTCTTCTTCTTCTTCTTCTTCTTGAATTCTAATAAGCAGAATCTCTTGGTCAACTACAAGTTGACTATATTCATCTGAATTAATGAACAGATTTATTCTATCCCTTCACTAATTTGTCACTTTCAATAACTGTATGATTATCCTCTACTGAATTTCTTAATCTCCTAGTTAACTCAAATATGGTATTTCCCATCCAAAGTAATTCTCTTCACTTGCATAATTTTCACACTTACATGATCTATCATCAACTAATCTGATACCCAATAACTTTCAGTGACTTTTACAAAACACTCACTCCTCCATACACTATAATAATTCAGGCTTATTAGTTACTATCTGCAGCCTTTTATTAATTTGGCCATGCTGATGTAGTAATTACAAAGAAACAATATTACTTTCTTTGCACTTTAGTTCATCACATATTCCTATATCTGCAATTATCACACAGCCAGTCCTTCCCGACCAGATTCTAATAGAATAAAGTGATTTCATTTTATTATTTCATTTTCTGCCCATGCCAAGAAAAAACAAAACGGAAAGAATAGTAATAAAGAAAACATTTAACTATTAACTTACTCTAAAGTGATCTTGACTATGCACAATTCAGCAAAGTTGAACAATTTCTGCAATATAATACAAAATCAAGTAAAAATTATGGTGCTCTGAATAAATGATTTATTGAGAGCAATATGCTAAATTTCCTTTAGTGTCCATCTTCTGCTAATAAAAAGTACATGACATTGCTGCCCTCAGTTTAAAGGATGAATGGTAAAATTCATTCTTTACTGTCCTCCACTTTCCTTTTACTCTATAATACCTATGCATTCATTTTATGGATATACAAAACAAATAGGAAAATTAAAAAGGTCTGCTAGTGCAAGAACTTTTTCTGATTTCTCTTTAACAGTTATATTGTGTAAAAATAATGATTTTGCAGTACAGGAAACTATACTGCAGAAACACTAAAACAAAACTTAATGGAATAACATTCAACAAAAGTTTTCTTATTTCATTTCAAATATGAACTCTCAAAACAAATTAAAAACAAGACTTACCACATTTTTCTTCATCAGAATTGTCCCCACAATCATTGTCAAAATCACACCGCCATCTTCCAGGGATGCAACGATTATTTGCGCATTTGAAGTAAGTAGGATGACAGGTTGTTGAGTCATCACATGAAGGTGGTTCATCTTCTCGATTACTGCAATCACTGTCACCATCACATCTCCAAGAAAGTGGAATACAGCGACCTGAACTGCAGCGAAAATAATTGGGAGGGCAGGTTCGTCCAGCTAAATTAATTTAAAATGCACATATATTTAAAAAATTAATAAATGCTAATGAGGAATGCAAACTTTTTAAACTTGATTCAGAACCATATAAAAAAAAAAAGAATATCCACACAGAAATAAAAATTAAGATAATCATTTGCATAATTACAATTTTGATTTTGTTGAATCAAAAATTCTGAAACAACGAAAATCACAGATATTGTGAATTTTCACAGAAAGTCTTATGCTAATAAGCTGAGCTGTCTGTCAATAATTTTTCTTAAATATTTACTTCTTGTTAAGCAGACCATTTTAGATCTTCCCAGTTGAGATTAATAAAGCTGATCCCATAAAACAGAATATTGAGATAATCAGTTCTTTCAGAGAAAGGCAGCGACCAATCTCTTTTAATTTACCTAATAATCTAGAAAATAAATTATACAGACAAGAAATTATATTCTTGTGTGGAATTTTTTCTTGACTATTATGTATAAGACTATTACACTTTTTTTATATAATATTCGTCAAGTAGCTTTATTTTATCGTCCTACATGTTTCACCAATTTTTCTATCGGCATCTTCAGGGAATACAAACTAGTAAGCTATATGAAGGCAACAGACTAGGTTATAACTGATGGTTCTAATTCATACAAAAAATTAGTATTGAATGAGACAATGCGCGTGTCTTGGGAACGTGATTTATTCGTTATGGCTCATGATGTAATTGTCATGACATTTCTTTGATGTTTAATGATCTGATTAAATCTTTCCAAATTTCTGGTAAGGTTAGACCTTGATTCTTGTTTAGGTTTTCAGTTTTACGGGCTACTGTAGCTGCTTCCTTGAAGGTTCTTGAATGGTAGTTATCTTCTATATAGGGCATAAGGCTCTTATCCCACTCAATGTGATGGTTAGTAGAAGCAAAGTGGCAAGAAAGGCCTGAAATGTCTTGTCTGTTGTTTCTGACATATCCTATATGTTCTTTCTTTCTCGTTTCAAAGCTTCTAGAGGTCTGACCTACATAACTAATACCACATGAGCAAGGTATATTATATACTCCAGAGTACTTGTAGAATGGATGAGGATCTTTCGGTGATCTTAAAAATTTCCGAACAGTGTTGATTGGCTTGAATGCTACTCTGATATTATGTGGTTTTAGAAGGTTAGCTAATTTTTTGGAAATGCTGCTGACAAATGGAACAGTAATAGTACTGATGTATTGGACGTCATCACATTGTCTATGTGGTATCAGTCAAGAGAATCTTGTTGTCGAGTCTTTTTGGATAACCATTTAAAGATAGTTCTCTGGATATTGTAGTTAATTCCATTTGTAGGTCATTCTTATCTGTTGTGTACTGTATAGCTCTTTTCTTGAGCATATGGATAATGCTAAGTTTCTGAGCTATATGATGAGATGAGTTGAAATGGAGGTAACGTCCAATATTTGTAGGTTTTCTATACACAGATAAGTTGATACTATTATTGGTTTGTTTCTTTATTATGCTTAAAATATATGCATTGTCTTCTTCTTCTTCAACCTTTTGGTTCTGTCCACTGCTGGACGAAGGTCTCCAACATGATTTTCCAGACCACTCGGTTTTCTGCCTCTTCCATTCATCTCACTGCTGCAATTTGTTATAGTTCATCCCTCCACCTTTTCTTCAGTCTTCCTCTTTGTCTTGCTCCATCCATTGGTCTCCACTCTGCTGTTTTTCTAGTCCATCTCCCGTCACTGCATCTGGCAATATAGCCTGCCCATCTCCACTTAGCCTGTTTAATGTATTTTACAATATCCATGACACTTGTTTGAGATCCTATCAAGGTATTTGTCTTTCTATCTCTTAATGTTATTTTTAGCATACTTCTCTCCATGCGATGTTGTGTTGTTCTCAGTTTTTGTTTAGGGCTTCTGTTAAAGTCCATGTTTCTTCTCTGTATGTCAGGACATGAAGTATGCACTGGTCGAAAGCTTTCCTTTTTAGACTCATAGGGATGTCACTTCTGAATATGTCTCTCATTTTCCCATAGGCCATCCATCCATCCAAGGTGAATTCTTCGTTCAATCTCTTTTCTTTGGCAATCCTCAAAGGATAACAATATACGTATTATTGAAGAAACTTGTTCTATTTCATGGTTTTCAACTTTGACAGTTCTATGGTTTATGTATTTATTCATCATTATTTTTGTTTTTAATCCAACTACTCTGGAGACTTCATTTAGCTGATTTAGCCTTTCTTCCAGATCTTCAAGATTATCTGCTATTAGGACAATTTCATATGCAAATTTCAGACGATGAAGCCTTTCTCCATTTATGTTTATTCCTTTTGTTTCCCAATCAAGGCTTCTAAAGACTTCCTCTAGTGCAGCTGTAAATAATTTCGGAGATATGGTGTCGCCTTGCCACTTGCCTTGGCCTTTTTGTATTGGGAAATTTTCACTGTTTTTATATAATTTACTTACAGACGTTCCATTATTGTAAATATGTTTTAGTGTTTCAATATATGGTTTCTCAGTTCTCTGGGTTTCAAGTGCTTTTAGTGTTGCAGATGTTTTAACTGAATCAAATGCTTTTTCATAGTCTACATAAGGGTTTATTGTATTCAATTGATTTTTCAATGAGTTGTCTTAATGTGTGAATATGGTCCAAGGTATTGTGATTCTTTCTAAATCCAGCTTGTTCACAGGATTGCATTCCCTATAGTTTAGATTTTATTCTATTATTTATAATTTTTGTGAAGACTTTATATACGGTGGAGAGTAGGTTTATAGGTCTGTAGTTTTTAATTTCTTCCTTATTGCCCTTTTTAAAAATTAATATTAGAAGTGAATTGTTCCAATTTTTTGGAATTTTTCTCTGTTTTAGGCATTTATTAAAGAGTTTAGTCAGCTGTTTAATGACCGGGCTTCCTTCCACTTTAAAGACACCTACCATAATTCCATCTTCTCCTGGGGCCTTTCCGTTCTTCATTTCCCGCAGTGCCATTTCCACTTCACCTTGTAAGACCTCAGGGGCTTCGTGTTCTTCCTCACTCGAGTTATCCATAGATGATTCTTGTATGTCTCGGTCTTCATGGAGTTCAGTATAAAATTCCTCAATTCTTTTGATTATTGCATCTCTATTTTTTTCTAAGTTCACAATTTTTTACGCTTACAGCAGCTATTTTCTTTGTTCCAACTGATAATGTTAATCTTAGGACCTTCATATTACTATTGTTTATTTAATTTTCCTAGTATTATACGATCTAATTCCATGTTTAATTCCTTTTATGTAGTTTTACAAATTTCTGTATATTCTATTAAATTGGTGCCAATCAAATTTCTTTTCATATTTCTTCTTTTCTTCATCAGATCTAAAGTTTCCTGTTTTAGTTTTTCCTTATTTCTAGTGCACAATTCAAGATAGATATTTTTAAGATTACAGCATCATTGATGGTAGTACTGTGTTTAACTTTTTTAGTTCATTTTTGAGTGATTCTCTATAACAGCTTTTATTGTGGTATATGCATTGTACACAGATTTAATTTTAAATAGACATATTAGACTAAATATATACAATATAATTTTATATTTCTGTTTTTCACCATATAATTATAGTCTGCAAAAGTAACAAATAAGAGCAGCTTCCATACAGGAGGTCACAAACACACAAAATTTTTATAATTAGAACCAACTGAGTACTTCCAAATATACCCATTTCTTAGCTGAGAATTCCACATGTTTGGGAACTTCCCAGAACAAGTGCAAGGTTATTTTCCTTGAGAAAAAATGAAAGATTTTAAAAGCAAGAACAAAATCTAGGAGACCAGACTCAGTGAAGAAAACCTTCATTGATTCAGCTGCAAAATCATGTGGGTGACGTTTTGCATGAGAAGTACAAACAAGCAAGGAGAGTGAACTGGTTGGTGAGGGAAGCCAAGGTGCAGTTGAGTAGCAGTTAGTTAATGAAGCCAAAGAAAACTAGGAAGTTCTTTTTTGTATGTAGCCAGAAGAAAGAAAAAAAAAGGATGATTATGGAAGGATCATGAGAATCATTACGCAAGGACAAAATAATGAGAACTCAATGAACTCATGAAGTTAGAGTCAGTCATGGAAAAGAAGAAAGCAAATCAAAAGTTCCTGGAAAGTAAATCAGCATGTACTCTGAGAGAATAGAAAGCAAATTTAAGAAAGGAAAGTAAAATGTTAAAGTAGATAAACAAAAGTAATGTGAAGCCATTGGTAAAAAAATGTAAGATTACAACATTTGGACAGAAGAAGATGACCTGATAGGAGTACATTTGGAAGGGTATGATATTTTTTATGAAGACAGAAATGGCAATAAAGGAGGTAGAGTGCTGATGATGACAGAAAAGGAGTTATGCTCATGCAAAGGGAAATACTGACAATAGTTTGAGACAGTATGGTGTGCCATAGAGGTGACCAGATTGAAATACTCAGATGTTACTATAGACCAGGTAATGTAGAGCATAGTGGCCATCAGATATATAAGTAAATTAGCTCAGCAAATAGGAAAAGGTGTGATCATTATGGGTGATCTTAATTATGACAACATAGACTGAGAATGACGAGATAGCATCTGGAAGTAAAAAAAATGAAAGTTTTTGAGGGACCACTGTCTCAGGCAGTACGTAACAGACGTTATGCAAGGATCGAGGGTCTTGGATTTGATCATCTCATCAGAGGATGTCATTGTAAATGAGATGTCAAATCTCCTACCAGTTGGTGAGAGGAAACATGAAGCGATTACCTGGGTGGTTGCCAAACATCTGACAACTTCAGTGAGGAAAGGGTATATGTGGAACTACAGCACAGATGATTATGAGAAGCTCAGGAGACAGCTTGCAGCTGTAGCATGGAATGAGGAGTTGGGTGGAAAGGAGATCAATGGTTAAGAATGCAATACAGAGGAAGAAGGCATTATGAAGGCAACATAAGATGAGTGAGTGGTACTAACTAGTTCCATGAGAAGTACAAACAAGCAAGGGGAGTGATCTGGTTGGTGATGGTAGCTAAGGTGCAATATGAGTAATATTTAGCTAATGAAGCCAAACAAAAAACGGAGCGAGTTCTTTTTTGTATATAGCCAGAAGGGAAAAAAAAAAAAAAAAGAATGATTGTGGAAGGATTTTCATATCCAGACTATCTCAGCACAAATATATCTATCTATCTTATGTTCATAGTGTCTTCGGCATCCAAAAAAGTTGAAATTCTTTTATATTCTAAACAATATTTTTTTCCTACTCAATTTCACTCTATAAATCTCAAAACTGTCTGATGTTAGAATATCGTTCTCACATTTGGGGGTGGTGTACCTAGGCCATCTCACAATGTTCAACTAAATTCAGAAGAGAGCTATTTGCTTAATTAATGACACCCTCTCAATGTCATCCTCCAACTTTTTTCACATTAGCTGCTCTGTTGCTGCAGTGCATCTTAAGTATTTCCATGGATGCAACTCCACGAAATTGTCCACTACCATTCCTCTACTTTCTTTAAATTGTGTATGAACACGAGCAGCTGTTCCATACACCCACATATAGTACAGCTGAAATCGTATTAAAAAAACTTCTGATCCTCCTCCTTCAATCTTTGCATCTCTGTTCTTTGGACCAGTATTCCCATACTGTTTTTCCTAATGATTACAATCCTCAGGTCTTCAAGAAATGACACACAAAAAAAAAACAGATTCCTTTCTTCTCTTTAACCACTTGTACAAACACACACCATTGTCTTCAGACATCTCATGTGTAAAAATTATATTAAAAATAATAATAAATTTAATATCATTCATATCTGTACTAATTCTGTATACAATATCCCACTAATTCCGCTAGCATATTAACAACAACAGAAGAAATTCAAACTGGTGTATAGTTTGAAACTCATCTTCTACCATCGGACTTATGCACTGGAATTATCTTCATTTCTTAGAAATTTTTCCAGCTGCAAAAATTGCATTGAACAGATCGGTTAATGGTACTGCCATTGTACATTCACTTAAAATACATCTCTCTGCCTTACTGCCATTTAGAGAGCACTTAGAAAATGGAATATATCCTCTTCATACAACTTTTAAACCTTTCACCCTCCCCATCCCTCTATGAATAAAATCTGCATTGCCAGGATGAAACACCTCAATATAGTGATCATTAAACAACTACACTATATCATTTGCCCTGGTCATTATTCAACAGCATTTACATCTAATAAAATCATTCTTACATAATCAGTTCTGTTCCAACAGGCCACATAAAATAATTCCTGGCGATGTTCCTAGAATCTCAGGGTTGGTCTCTGCTAATATTCCAATTTTGTCTTATTTACAATACCAGTACTTTTCTAACTTCAGTCTTATATTCCTTATGCAAATGTCCTCCATCTTTCTCTCTCTTTATACTTATTCCATAACCTCTTTATCATAACCTCAACAGCCTTCTCACTTTCTTCCCTGCGACATTCGCTATCTGTCCTTGTTCTTTCACTTTCTCTCATCCTCTGAAGTTTCTATCTGCTTCTGTATTCTTTCAAATTCCTCTCATTTCCTCCCTTTCCCTAGTTCTCTCCTTTTCTTCTTTCAACTGATAACCTTCTCTCACATTTGTTTATCTTACATCAGTTAAGTTAACCCTATGATGACTCCTAACTTCCAACCACATTCTCCTTTTCTGTTTTTCTATTTGTTCTCCCCATCCTAATGAAGTATGAAGAATCCCTCTACTTCCGTTCCTATCAGAACATCATCATCTATCTATTTCATTGATACAACAATCTTTGAAGCTATCAATGACATAAATGCATTCCTATTATTCCTAATACTCCTGGAATTTGTATAGAGAACATCAGTGTGTTATCAATATTCCAATACTTACTGTTACCATGCCTTCCAGACTACAAATACTTTATAATATACTATACACTCTCCCATCTCCTAAGCCAGTATTTCCATGAGGGCCATCCCTGCTACATTGCACTGGAAACTCTAGTTTCCCTGTATCAACAGTCCCTCATTTGCCTAGAAAATAATCTCTCTAAACGTGTCTGTATACTTTCATGTTCAAATGCAACACAACTCTTGCATACAGCTCTCTTCTATCATCAGAGATCTATCTTCTATTCTAGACTCTAAGCAACAACATATTCCAGATCTCCTTCTCTCGCTTTCAACTAATTCTCACTATCATGTCACCTATGACAGCTGCTCTTCTCCAGAATTGTGTATTATCATATCTCAGAAATAATTTCACTATCTTTCCTCTCACACTTTTCTAGTGCACAATCTCCAACACTGATTACCATCAATTTGTGCTTTCTCTCAAGTCATTCATACTAACTATCACTAGCATCTCACATTCTCATCTTACTTCACTACAAGAGTTATACTCTCTATTGTTACTTTGTGTAAGCTGCCAATATAATATTCCCCTCATTATGAATCAGTGAATTCCCATACATTAGATTGACAATAGCTATGTCCATTCTTTCCTCAACAGCCTTCTCACTTTCTTCCCTGTGACATTCTCTATCTCTCCTTGTTCTTTCACTTTCCTGTCATCCTCTGAAGTTTCTATCCGCTTCTGTATTCTCTCATTTCCTCCATTTCCCTAGTTCTCTCATTCTCTCCTTTTCTTCTTTCATTCTGATAATCTTCTCTCACTTTTTTTTGTCTTACATCAGTTAAGTTAATCCTATGATGTTTCCTAACTTCCAAGTACATTCTCCTTTTTTGGTTTTAATGTTTTTCCATTTCTTCTCTCTCTAGATTTCCCTTTCTCTTTCCACTTTACTCAGCATTCACTAACACAATTAATGCGATCCATTAGTAATGTTACCTCTCCAATTGCATTATACGAAGTTAAATCCAGTCTCTTTATCAACCTATTTGTATCTCTCTTCTGGCACTGCAGAGAGATACAAGTTCACTGCCATTAGAATCTGAGATACTCTAACAATGTCGCCCAGTGCTTCTCACTGTCTTCATTTAATGCACACAATGATGCCTCTATTTGACATTTCCTGTCAAACTTTATCTTTTATCCTTCTTAACAACTTTTGAAATACACTCTTACGTTCTCTCTGTTTCCTATTGCCACCACCACTTTCGTGTGATTACTCCTCATATCCAGTAGCTCAATCACTCTATTCATTTAGTCTCGTACAAAACAAATTTTGTTCATCTTCTCATTTACCATACCTCTAATAATCAAATCCCCATACAGTGCCACTCGCATGTATTCCATTACCTTTTTTCATACCAACTAGTAATTAAATTAGAATTTAATACTTCTTATATTTCGTCCTAGTCACTAGGACATCTACGGGGATTACAAAAACAATTAATGTAACATGCACACAAAAACTTACAATACTAAGTTCAACCACGTGGGTGACACAAAAGTCCTATCTAGGTGGAGCGTCCTCTAAGGGCGGTAGTAGGTGGCCTGGAATGTAAGGTGGGACCTCTGGTGATGAGTGTTTCCCAAATCTTCGGAAGCTTAATGCAACCGTATTTGTTAAGATTTGGTTGGTTTCTGAGAGCAGCTGCTGCTTCTAAGAAAAGTCTCTCTTTCTTGAATTTGCTGTGGTGGAGCATGGTGGTTTTCTTCCATGATACTCTGTGGGTGGTGTCCAAAACATGGTCAGCCAAGCCTGAATGGCCATAGTTGTGTTTAACGATGTACAACTTGTGTTCCTCCAGGCAGATGGATGCTGATCTGCCTGTCTGTCCAAAGTACGCAAGCTTACAGGAACAGGGTACTTTGTAAACTCCAGGCAGAGAGAGAGGAGGGAGCTGATCTTTCGTAGAACGGATAAGGGTAGCAAGTTTGCGGTAGGGCTTATTTGCTGTGTGTAGGTTATACTATTTTAGTATCTTGGCTATTTTTTCTGAAGTGCTTCGGATATAGGGTATGGTGATGGCATTTTTAAAATCTTGTTGACGAGAGGGATGGGAATGGGGGAGGAATTGATTATTTTTTTGATACTGTGTTCGCTGTAGCCATTGGAGAGGAAAGTTCTGTGTATGTGGTTAAGCTCAGTAGTGAGGGCGGTTCCACTGAAACAAAGATTGTGGGCTCTCTTGGTAAGAGTTTAATGATGCCATATTGTTGTGAGGGGTGGGGGTGGGAGAGTTTGTGAATGTATCTGCCTGTGTGTGTGGGTTTTCTGTATACAGTGAAGGCAAGTGTATCATTAGGCAGGCGTGTGACTAAGGTGTCTAGGAAGGGTAAACAATTGTTCTTTTCCTTTTCCATAGTAAACTGGATTCTTGGATGTAGGCTATTGAGATGACCGAGGAAGGAGTCTAACATGTCTGGGCCATGAGGCCAAATGGAGAACACATCATCTACATATCTTAGCCAGATAGAAGGTTTGAGTGGGGCTGAGTCTATGGCTCGTTTTTCGAAATCTTCCATATAGAAATTGGCAAGGGGGGGGTGAGAGGGGGGAACCCATGGCGGTTCCTTCTATCTGCTGGTAGAGTTTGTTATTCCAAGAGAAATACCCAGAGTTGATGGCAAAGGAAAAGAGATCTAAGATGTCAGAGGGGAAAACAATTTCTGAGAGAGATAAAGTGTCAGTTAAGGGAATATTGGTAAACAAAGAGGAGATGTCAAAGCTTACTAATATGTCTGTATTGTTCAAGGTTAAATTTTATGTGAGGGCTTTAAAGTGGGTCGAGTTTTTTATATAGGAAGCTGAATTTCCGGTGAGGGGGGACAGAGAGTTGGCCAGCTGTTTAAATAGTCTGTAACAAGGTGCATTGGTGGCATCTACTATAGGTCTGAGTGGGGAATTGGGTTTGTGGATTTTTGGTAAACCGTATATTCGGGGGGGACGGGAACAGAAAGGTTTAAGTTTTTTCGTGACGTCAGGGGGCCAGGAAGTTACTTTTTTAAGTAAGATTTTTAATTTCTTAACTTGTGTTTTTGTGGGGTCGTGTTCTAGCGGGATGTAGTTAGCGCGATCGCGGAGGATGATGTTCATTTTACGATTGTATTCGCTGGTATTAAGAACAACTGTGGCATTACCCTTATCCGCTCTGGTGATGACGATACTTTTTTCTTTGCGTAGTTTCTGGAGAGCCATGCGTTGGGCATAAGATAAGTTAATTTTTGGAGCGAAGATGTTGGCTACCTCCGACGGTAAGCGACCGATCCCCCGTTGGACGTTAACCATTACATCGAGCACCGGCACTTCTTTCGGGGCAACGGCAAAATTACGGCCGAGGCCAAGGGCACTGATGGCATCCTCCTTGAGCCTTTTGGAAGAGAGGTTTATTACTGTCTGGAGCGGTTGAATTTGTGGTTGTGGTTTGTCTTTAACCAGGTTGCTGTATTTCTTGACGTGTTTCTTTTATTTTTTGAAATTCTCTCTGTGCGGAAGTTTCCGAAATGTCAGAGAGAATCGATCAAAGTTCAGGGTTAAGAACGGTGGAGAGCTCTGAATGTAAGGAGCCAATGGCGGCGTTCGTCACTGCGAGGGCAGCACGAGTAGAGGCAATTTGCTCGCGTAGTAATGCTAGGCTGGCATGTTTATATATACGGAGTGCTTTTTTGGAATGGAAATTGGTTTTCATTTCAACACATTTCGGTATCACTCTTGTATCCCGACATCTTTTTAAAAAGGCCAGCCTATGTAGTACATTCAGAGCTCTCCACCGTTCTTAACCCTGAACTTTGGTCAATTCTCTCTGACATTTCAGAAACTTCCGCACAGAGAGAATTTCAAAAAATAAAAAGCAAACACATCAAGAAATACGGCAACTGGTTAAAGACAAACCACAACTACAAATTCAACCGCTCCAGACAGTAATAAACCTCTCTCCCAAAAGGCTCAATGAGGATGCCGTCAGCGCCCTTGGCCTCAGCCGTAATTTTGCCAGTGCTCGATGTAATGGTTAAAGTCGAACGGGGGATCGGTCACTTACCGTCGAAGGTAGCCAACAACAACATCAGACTCGACGTAGCCAACATCCTCGCTCACTCTTCACCTCCAAAAAGTAACTTATCTTATGCCCAACGCATGGCTCTCCAGAAACTACGCAAAGAAAAAAGTATCATCATCACCTGAGCGGATAAGGGTAATGCCACAGTTGTTCTTAATACCAGCGAATACAATCGTAAAATGAACATTATCCTCCGCGATCGCGCTCCCTACATCCCGCTAGAACACGACCCCACAAAAACACAAGTTAAGAAATTAAAAATCTTACTTAAAAAATTAACTTCCTGGCCCCCTGACGTCACGAAAAAACTTAAACCTTTCTGCTCCCGTCCCCCCCGAATATACGGTTTACCAAAAATCCACAAACCCAATTCCCCACTCAGACTTATAGTAGATGCCACCAATGCACCTTGTTACAGACTATTTAAACAGCTGGCCAACTCTCTGTCCCCCCCCCCCTCACCGGAAATTCAGCTTCCTATATAAAAAACTCGACCCACTTTAAAGCCCTCACATAAAATTTAACCTTGAACAATACAGACATATTAGTAAGCTTTGATATCTCCTCTTTGTTTACCAATATTCCCTTAACTGACACTTTATCTCTCTCAGAAAACGTTTTCCCCTCTGACATCTTAGATCTCTTTTCCTTTGCCATCAACTCTGGGTATTTCTCTTGGAATAACAAAATCTACAAGCAGATAGAAGGAACCGCCACGGGTTCCCCCCCTTGCCAATTTCTATATGGAAGATTTCGAAAAACGAGCCATAGACTCAGCCCCACTCAAACCTTCTATCTGGCTAAGATATGTAGATGATGTGTTCTCCATTTGGCCTCATGGCCCAGACACGTTAGACACTCCTTCCTCGGTCATCTCAATAGCCTATATCGAAGAATCCAGTTTACTATGGGAAAGGAAAAGAACAATTGTTTACCCTTCCTAGACACCTTAGTCATGCGCCTACCTAATGATACACTTGCCTTCACTGTATACAGAAACCCCCCCCCCACACACACACACGCAGATACATTCACAAACTCTCCCACCACCACCCCTCACAACAATATGGCATCATTAAACCCTTACCAAGAGAGCCCACAATCTTTGTTCCAGTGGAACCGCCCTCACTATTGAGCTTAACCACATACACAGAACTTTCCTCTCCAATGGCTACAGCGAACACAGTATCAAAAAAATAATCAATTCCTCCACATTCCCATCCCTCTCGTCAACAAGATTTTAAAAATGCCATCACCATACCCTATATCCGAAGCACTTCGGAAAAAATAGCCAAGATACTAAAAAAGTATAACCTACACACAGCAAATAAGCCCTACCGCAAACTTGCTACCCTTATCCGTTCTACGAAAGATCAGCTCCCTCCTCTCTCTCTGTCTGGAGTTTACAAAGTACCCTGTTCCTGTAAGGTTGCGTACTTCTACGAAAGATCAGCTCCCTCCTCTCTCTCTCTGCCTGGAGTTTACAAAGTACCCAGTTCCTGTAAGCTTGTATGCTTTGGACAGACAGGCAGATCAGCATCCATCCGCCTGGAGGAACACAAGTCGTACATCGTTAAACACAACTATGGCCATTCAGGCTTGGCTGACCATGTTTTGGACACCACCCACAGAGTATCATGGAAGAAAACCACCATGCTCCACCACAGCAAATTCAAGAAAGAGAGACTTTTCTTAGAAGCAGCAGCAGCTCTCAGAAACCAACCAAATCTTAACAAATACGGTTGCATTAAGCTTCCGAAGATTTGGAAAACACTCATCACCAGAGGTCCCACCTTACATTCCAGGCCACCTACAACCGCCCTTAGAGGACGCTCCACCTAGATAGGACTTTAGTGTCACCCACGTGGTTGGGTTTAGTATTGTAAGTTTTTGTGTGCATGTTACATTAATTGTTTTTGTAATCCCCGTAGATGTCCTAGTGACTAGGATGAAATTTAGGAAGTATTAAATTCTAATTTAATTCTTTTTGAGTGTTGTAAAAAATCCATTAAACCTCCAACATAATGTCCTCACAGCACTTAAGCCTCTACACAAGAATTTCATACCAACAACATTCATTCCTGTCTTCACTCTTCCATACGTACATACCTGCAATTCTCTTAATTTCACTACACATTCATTTCATCTTTTTCATCATCTTCATCAACTCAACTTTCAAATTTTGCATAATTTTTTTGCTGTCATTCATTCTCGCTATCATAAGTTTGTTAGCTGTCAACCAGGCTTGCCATCTTACTGATAACTGTATTCTGTTTATCAACATCATCCATATCAATCATATTATTAAATGATAAATCATTCAATAATATGATTGATCTCCTTTGCATCCTTCCATGCTACAGCCACTAGATGCTGAACATTTGCACAATCTTCCACAACTACTGTTTCAGTTATGATGCTATGTTACCTACTCATATTTAAACTAGCCTCATAGTCGCCCATTAGAATATTTCACTTCTTACTTACTCATAATCATCTCTTTCTCTTATTCTGCCTCTCCACATAAATATCCACGTCATACTCCCATGCATACATACTGTACACTCATTACGCTATGTCCTTTTTTGAAAAAATCCATAGTATTCACATTACTTGTCTTTCATGCCAACCTACGCAATGATCCTCCTTTCACCACGATATTGTATCAGATCGTTAACAAGAAACAATGAATTTAATGTAATTCTACCTTAGAAATTTAACCAAACACTGCATTTCACACTCAAATATCTCACAGTAACACTCATTCTACAAATTAGACAATATCTCCACACATGAAATATAAAATTTTCTTATCTTTTTTGCAGCATACATGACAACTGTTGTGCAACTCTTGTTAACTAGTAGTTTGATTGTCAAAGTATAATTTCTTGTCTAATATAATTTTGTTTTGATAGTAGTAGTAACATCAAACATGTTCATCATAGAAAAATGATTGAAAAAAATCAAGAACAGAGAATAAATATATTTTAGTGCAATTTGATATTAGAAAAAAAAAAGTTCCAAAAATTATTGGAATGTACTAAACGATGTTCACTGAAGTCATGAGATGAAGTGTTTTTTCTTTGTCTTAAAAAGGGTATAATGCTTTTTTTTAAGCAGTTTACCATTTTATTAATCTGGAAATATAGGGTTTTAGTATTAATGAGCAGAGATTTTTATGTAAATTTAGATTATATTTCTCCTATAATTTAATTTTGATTGAGTATGAAACATTTTGTATAAGTCAAGCAGGCTGCTGTTTTCATGAAGTTCTTTGATGTATCGTGTTTGAGTGTTATACCATTCCTTTGTTACTATTATGGTGATTTCCATACCTTTGTTTACTAACACATTGCATCTAGCCAGCACCATTTAAAGATTACATTTTGCATAGCATTGTTCTGGATTTTGTAACATGCTGCACTTGTAACAATTATACTTCCCATCAATTAAAAATGTGTCAGGCAAGAAATAGAGACACCACTGAGCGCATTAAATGAAGACAGTGAGAAGCACTGGGCGACATTGTTAGAGTATCTCAGATTCTAATGGCAGTGAACTTGTATCTCTCTGCAGTGCCAGAAGAGAGATACAAATAGGTTGATAAAGAGACTGGATTTAACTTCGTATAATGCAGTCTCTTTTGTTACTTTGTGTAAGCTGCCAATATAATATTCCCCTCATTATGAATCAGTGAATTCCCATACATTAGATTGATAATAGCTATGTCGATTCTTTCCTCAACAGCCTTCTCACTTTCTTCCCTGTGACATTCTTTATCTCTCCTTGTTCTTTCACTTTCCTATCATCCTCTGAAGTTTCTATCCGCTTCTGTATTCTCTCATTTCCTCCATTTCCCTAGTTCTCTCATTCTCTCCTTTTCTTCTTTCATTCTGATAATCTTCTCTCACTTTTTTTTGTCTTACATCAGTTAAGTTAATCCTATGATGTTTCCTAACTTCCAAGTACATTCTCCTTTTTTGGTTTTAATGTTTTTCCATTTCTTCTCTCTCTAGATTTCCCTTTCTCTTTCCACTTTACTCAGCATTCACTAACACAATTAATGCGATCCATTAGTAATGTTACCTCTCCAATTGCATTATACGAAGTTAAATCCAGTCTCTTTATCAACCTATTTGTATCTCTCTTCTGGCACTGCAGAGAGATACAAGTTCACTGCCATTAGAATCTGAGATACTCTGATTCTAATGGCAGTGAACTTGTATCTCTCTGCAGTGCCAGAAGAGAGATACAAATAGGTTGATAAAGAGACTGGATTTAACTTCGTATAATGCAATTGGAGAGGTAACATTACTAATGGATCGCATTAATTGTGTTAGTGAATGCTGAGTAAAGTGGAAAGAGAAAGGGAAATCTAGAGAGAGAAGAAATGGAAAAACATTAAAACCAAAAAAGGAGAATGTACTTGGAAGTTAGGAAACATCATAGGATTAACTTAACTGATGTAAGACAAAAAAAAGTGAGAGAAGATTATCAGAATGAAAGAAGAAAAGGAGAGAATGAGAGAACTAGGGAAATGGAGGAAATGAGAGAATACAGAAGCGGATAGAAACTTCAGAGGATGATAGGAAAGTGAAAGAACAAGGAGAGATAAAGAATGTCACAGGGAAGAAAGTGAGAAGGCTGTTGAGGAAAGAATCGACATAGCTATTATCAATCTAATGTATGGGAATTCACTGATTCATAATGAGGGGAATATTATATTGGCAGCTTACACAAAGTAACAATAGAGAGTATAACTCTTGTAGTGAAGTAAGATGAGAATGTGAGATGCTAGTGATAGTTAGTATGAATGACTTGAGAGAAAGCACAAATTGATGGTAATCAGTGTTGGAGATTGTGCACTAGAAAAGTGTGAGAGGAAAGATAGTGAAATTATTTCTGAGATATGATAATACACAATTCTGGAGAAGAGCAGCTGTCATAGGTGACATGATAGTGAGAATTAGTTGAAAGCGAGAGAAGGAGATCTGGAATATGTTGTTGCTTAGAGTCTAGAATAGAAGATAGATCTCTGATGATAGAAGAGAGCTGTATGCAAGAGTTGTGTTGCATTTGAACATGAAAGTATACAGACACGTTTAGAGAGATTATTTTCTAGGCAAATGAGGGACTGTTGATACAGGGAAACTAGAGTTTCCAGTGCAATGTAGCAGGGATGGCCCTCATGGAAATACTGGCTTAGGAGATGGGAGAGTGTATAGTATATTGTAAAGTATTTGTAGTCTGGAAGGCATGGTAACAGTAAGTATTGGAATATTGATAACACACTGATGTTCTCTATACAAATTCCAGGAGTATTAGGAATAATAGGAATGCATTTATGTCATTGATAGCTTCAAAGATTGTTGTATCAATGAAATAGATAGATGATGATGTTCTGATAGGAACGGAAGTAGAGGGAGTCTTCATACTTCATTAGGATGGGGAGAACAAATAGAAAAACAGAAAAGGAGAATGTGGTTGGAAGTTAGGAGTCATCATAGGGTTAACTTAACTGATGTAAGATAAACAAAAGTGAGAGAAGGTTATCAGTTGAAAGAAGAAAAGGAGAGAACTAGGGAAAGGGAGGAAATGAGAGGAATTTGAGAGAATACAGAAGCAGATAGAAATTTCAGAGGATGAGAGAAAGTGAAAGAACAAGGACAGATAGCGAATGTCGCAGGGAAGAAAGTGAGAAGGCTGTTGAGGTTATGAAAAAGAGGTTATGGAATAAGTATAAAGAGAGAGAAAGATGGAGGACATTTGCATAAGGAATATAAGACTGAAGTTAGAAAAGTACTGGTATTGTAAATAAGACAAAATTGGAATATTAGCAGAGACCAACCCTGAGATTCTAGGAACATCGCCAGGAATTATTTTATGTGGCCTGTTGGAAAAGAACTGATTATGTAAGAATGATTTTATTAGATGTAAATGCTGTTGAATAATGACCAGGGCAAATGATATAGTGTAGTTGTTTAATGATCACTATATTGAGGTGTTTCATACTGGCAGTGCAGATTTTATTCATAGAGGGATGGGGAGGGTGAAAGGTTTAAAAGTTGTATGAAGAGGATATATTCCATTTTCTAAGTGCTCTCTAAATGGCAGTAAGGCAGAGAGATGTATTTCAAGTGAATGTACAAGGGCAGTACCATTAACCTATCTGTTCAATGCAATTTTTGCAGCTGGAAAAATTTCTAAGAAATGAAGATAATTCCAGTGCATAAGTCTGATGGTAGAAGATGAGTTTCAAACTATACACCAGTTTGAATTTCTTCTGTTGTTGTTAATATGCTAGCGGAATTAGTGGGATATTGTATACAGAATTAGTACAGATATGAATGATATTAAATTTATTATTATTTTTAATATAATTTTTACACATGAGATGTCTGAAGACAATGGTGTGTGTTTGTACAAGTGGTTAAAGAGAAGAAAGGAATCTGTTTTTTTTTTTTGTGTGTCATTTCTTGAAGACCTGAGGGTTGTAATCATTAGGAAAAACAGTATGGGAATACTGGTCCAAAGAACAGAGATGCAAAGATTGAAGGAGGAGGATCAGAAGTTTTTTTAATAAGATTTCAGCTGTACTATATGTGGGTGTATGCTAGCAGCTGCTCGTGTTCATACACAATTTAAAGAAAGTAGAGGAATGGTAGTGGCCAATTTCGTGGAGTTGCATCCATGGAAATACTTAAGATGCAATGCAGCAACAAAGTAGCTAATGTGAAAAAAGTTGGAGGATGACATTGAGAGGGTGTCATTAATTAAGCAAATAGCTCTCTTCTGAATTCAGTTGAACATTTTGAGATGGCCTAGGTGCACCACCCCCAAATGTGAGAACAATATTCTAACATCAGACAGTTTTGAGATTTATAGAGTATTAGGAATTGAGCAGGAAAAAAATATTGTTTAGAATATAAAAGAATTCCAACTTTTTTGGACGCTGAAGACACTATGAACGTGAGATAGATAGATATATTTGTGCTGAGATAGGCTGGATATGAAAATCCTTCCACGATCATTCTTTTTTTTTTTTCCTGCTGGCTATATACAAAAAAGAACTCGCTCCATTTTTTGTTTGGCTTCATTAGCTAACTATTACTCATACTACGCCTTGGCTACCCTCACCAAGATCACTCTCCTTGCTTGTCTGTACTTCTCATGGAACTAGTAATGCCTTCTTCCTCTGTGTTGCATTCTTAATTGAACTCCCCAGGTTTTCTTTGGCTTCATTAACTAACTGCTACTCAACTGCACCTTGGTTACCCTCACCAACCAGTTCACTCTCCTTGCTTGTTTGTACTTCTCATGCAAAACTTCACCCACATGCTTTTGCAGCTGAATCAATGAAGGTTTTCTTCACTGAGTCTGGTCTCCTAGATTTTATTCTTGCTTTCAAAATATTTCATTTTTTCTGAAGGAAAATGACCTTGCACTTGTTCTGGAAAGTTCCCAAACATTTGGAATTCTCAGCTAAGAAATGGGTATATTTGGAAGTACACAGTTGGTTCTAATTATAAAAATTTTGTGTGTTTGTGACCTCCTGTATGGTAGCTGCTCTTATTTTTTACTTTTGCAGACTATAATTATATGATGAAAGACAGAAATATAAAATTATATTGTATATATTTAGTCTAATATGCCCATGACATAAAAGATGTTATGTCCATACCAGGTAGTGATGCAAGTGGGAAACAGTGGTAGTAATTCTGAGGCAGTACAGTGTGAGATAGAAATACTCAGAATGAAATATTTAGTCAAACATTAATAAAGTAGTAGTAATCAGGTAGTGACCATGAAACGTACAATCAAATTGCCTATTTCAAATTTGCAAATTGCAAATGTATAAGCCAAGCAAATAGGTTAAAGGATGATCATTATAATTATGACAATACAGATAGGGATGACAAGATGGTAGCTGGAAGTAAAGAAAATTAATATCTCAAGTTTTTGAGGGAAACTACCTAAGACACCATGAGGGCATGAGAGGATTGAGGATCTTGGATTTGATTATCTCATTAGAGGATGTCATTTACAATGACATTCTCTGATGAGATAATTAAATCCAAGATCTAAGAAGTGATTACCTGGGTGGTTGTCAACCATGTGAGAACTTCTGTGAGAAAACAGTACATGTTGCACTACTGCATTGGTGATTATCAGAAACTCTGGAAGCTTGTGGCTGTAGCATGGAAGGAGGAGTTGGTTGCAAAGGAGATCAGTGATGTTTGGTTGCTATTTAAGAACTATCTAGCAGAAGCAATATTTAAATATGTCCCTAGGTCAGAGGATTAAATAAGGTGGATGCGAAATAGAATGAAGAAATTAAGCATGCAATACAGAGAAAGAAGAGATTATGGAGGGAAACATAAGATGAGTGGAAATAACTGATTTCATGAGGAATATAAAGAACAGGCTAGGAGGATGATTCGGTTGGTAAGGGTAGCAAAAGTACAATATGAGCAGCAGTTAACTAATTTAGCAAAAAAACAAGGAATTTCTTTCAATATATAAACTGAAAAAAAAAAGTTTGTTTTTTGATAAGGATAACTTGTTGTCTTTATCAATCTCCACGGTAAACTTAATACGAGATTGAAAAAAGACAACAAGTTATCCTTTTTAGACATCCTTCTCACCCGCTCACCTTAAGGTATTCTGACAACAACAGTTTAAAGAAAACCCACTTTTACTGGACGTTACATTCTCAAACAATCTGCCCATCAACCTTATCAAAAAACAGGAATTATAAAATGTTGAATTCGACGAGCTAGAACTAATTGCTCAACTCTCCCACAAATTACAGAAAGAACTTTCAACTATCAAACATCAGATGAAATTAAATGGCTTCTCCGAAAAGACTACACAACATCTGTTTGATTCCTACAATCCTAGCGAGAACAACAAAGGATCAATACGTCGAGTTCCAATTCCATATATTTCCGGAATCTCAGAACCAATTTCAAGAATTCTGAAGAAATGTTATTTAAGCCACTTATATCCCTATTAACAAAATATCCACATATTTCCCATCTTCTAAAGAATAAACACTCAACTATGTCACTGCCTGGTGTATATCAAGTTCCTTGTAAACTGCAATCTGTCGTACTTTAGACAAACCGGGCGTCCTATAGAAAAAAGAATACAAGAACGTCGATTGTATATTCTTTACAACAAATCCGATAAGTCGGGATTGGTGCAGTATGGGATATAGACAAGCCACAACATTCTCTGGTCCAGGACTCGCCTTCTACACTGAGGCCTTACTTCAACACCCTAACTTGAATTGAAATGATTGCCTATCCTTGTCAAAAATATGGGAAAGTTTAATCTGGATAACATACTAAGTTTTTTTTTTTTTAATAATTGAGACCTTCTAATTCTTACATTAGTCTAATGTTATCTTTAATTGAATTTATAAATTAAGATTATTATATGAAATTGTGAATTAATACTTATAATTTGTTCATCACGCTGATAAAATTTACCTCTCTTTAGTGCTTAGCAATGTAACATCACATGGCTCATTCTACTTTTGAATGATCAATTGTTTGTATTCCACCTTGTCAAGCCACTGAGGACAGTCTGTTAATTTCAGACTGAAATATTTGGCCAATATTAAAATATTCTTGTCTTAACGTGTTTATATTTCTTAAGTCAACAGTCAAACTAGAATGGATGGGCTTGGATATTATACTACTTAGTCCGTTAGACTGGAGATTGACTATCTGATAGGTATCAGTGAGTTGTGTATGGGGTAGCAATGTCGCAGAATAGGGAAGTCACTAGTGGTGTGCCTTGGGGAAGGGGGGGGGTCTGGTTTAGGATCATTGTTATTTAACCTGTATGTTAATGATATTGGGTTAGATATGAATGGGGATATTCAGCTGTTTGGAAAGTTGGAAAGAACTATGAGGTGTAGAGCAGATATAGATTTACAAGAAGACTTGAATAGACTGAGTGAATGGGTACTGGAGTGGGGATACCAGTTCAATATCATGAAATGTAGGGTTACAGGAAAATTCATCGAAAAGCAAATTCATCGAAAAGGCAATTTATCGAATGAACAATTCATCGAAAGACAATTCGCCGAAAATGCAATTCATCGAAAAACAATTCACCAAAAATTTTAAATTTTAGATAATGTTATGGTAAAAGTAATCCATTTAGAACAAAAACAGAACCATGCAGATAGCTTCTTGTACCAACAACTTCTACTAAGTCATTTAAGTCAGAGAGTTTTTGTAATATAGTACATAATTTGGACACATTATTTCATTGTCTCCCCGAATACAGCTGAACTGAAAACTGGAACGGTTCGACATTTTCTTGTAAAAGTTTCAAATAGCGAATTAAATAAAATTCATCCCATTATAATTGCTGTATTGAAGTCGCATATTACTACTAGCAACAACAATAATAATGAAGCCCTCATAGTTCAGTTGGTAAAAATGAAGCCATTTAGTTAGAAAGACCTGGGTAGTTGGTCCCATTTACGCATTATTTTTATCAGTCCTGTTCAGCAAAAGGTAAGTTAGCAGGCATAATACGGAGATGGTTGGGCTTTTCTTCCAGAAACAGGCAAATCAGTCACATGAACAGACATGAAACAGTTATCGGACAAGAAAGACTATAAGAACCATATTGTTCTATAATTTTTCCCTATGAAAGTAGCATTGTAATCTCCTTATTCACGGTTCAGGTTTTGTTCTAAATGGATCAATTTTCTCATAACATTTTCGAAAATTTAAAATTTTCGGCGAACCGTTTTTTCGATGAATTGCATTTGCGACGAATTGTCGTTCGATGAATTGCCTTTTCAATGAACTCTCCGGATACCGAAATGTAGACATTACGCTTGGTGGAATTATTGTTTGAGGTGGAGGAAATAAGAGAACTTGAAGTGATGGTGGACAAGGATCAAAAATTTAGAGGAAACGATGTCAAAATAATGATGTCAACACAACAAATTCTTACAATGATGAGGAAAAACACTGACTTATAGAAGAGAAGAGATTCTGTTTTTATTGCACAAGAACTTGATTATGTCATATATGGACTACTGTGTACAGATTTGGTCATGTGGTTTTCAAAAGAATGAAGAGATATTGGAAAGCGTGTAGAGACAATCGACTAAGACAGTTTCTGGTCTCTGCAATACTAAGTATGAAGAAAGGTTGACAAGATGCAATTTGCAGAGGTCAGTGGATAGGAGGAAGACAGATGATATGATAGACATGTACAAGTTGGTAAGGGGTTGTTATAGAATTAACGTTGAAGAGGTTTTTCATAAAAGAATGGGAAGAACAAGAGATCATACATGGAAGATGTGTAAGGAGTGTGTCAGCATGGGAGTGAGAAGCAGGTTTTTTGCATGGAGAGTTGTGAATGACTAGAATCCCCATACACTGCCTAAGATTATGGTTTCTGCAGAGAATTTGAATGTATTTAAAGCATGATCGATTGAGTGATTGATTGACTTGCCATTTTATGGTGAAAGGACAGCAAAAGTCAGTCAGTATGCACCAGGATGCAGGTTAGAGCAGTACTCCAGGGTGTTGACAAGCAAATAAATAAATAGTTAGAAGGCAATAAATTAAAAATATATGTGCAAAGTTTTTAGAACATAAATGAGTAAACAAAATGTATGTACAAAGTTTAGTATTTACAATGCGGAATCTATATATATACAAATCAATATATTGAATGTCTTTGAATTAATTAATGTTTTTTAAAAATCTAAAAATATATAGGAATCAGCCAGATAAGAAAAAATGTAATTTCTCTCTTGTGTGAAGTGCTCATACTCCACCAGAATATGACTAATGGTAAGACAGCTGTTGTATTTCCCACACATAAGTGGGACATCAGCCCTCAGTAAATAAGAATGTGTGAGATGACTGTGACCTATGCAGAGTAGCAAGAATGACTTCCTGTCTTCTGTTCGTACATTGACTAGACTGCCAGTGGTTAATATCAGGCTTAATATCATGCGATGTCTTTGTCAGTGCTTCCTGTCAGTAGTATTGCCACTGGGCAATTAACTTTGATTTTATAACCCGGTGGGGTAGTCTGTGTAAGGGAAAGTCAAATGATATTGAGAAAGTGTGAACTGATCTAGCTGCTGCATCTGTGATGTCATTTCTCTTAATTCCAATGTAGCTGGAAATCCAGCACAACCAAACATCGAAATTAAGGGTATTTATTTTGCACAAGAATTGAAGTATCTCACCAAGCAATGGATGTGGATTACACCAGAAAGGAGATAACCTGTAAAGAGCTCAAAGATTCTGTATAAATTATACTCTTCTGGTAGGAGTTTTCTTTAATATGCACAAGTGTGAGGATAAATGGCATGCAACTCTGCTATATAGTTATTGCAATTGAGTGGGATCTGGCTGGAGATTGTAATGTTAGGAAGCACAGCCAACATAGATCTCTGATCTTGAACCATCTGTACAGTTGGGCAAGACTTCAGAGTGGGCTGTTCTGTGTGAATTGAACAGTTGAAGGTAGACAGATGAGGGTATGAGACATCTGTAGTTGACAAAGTGAGAGGTTGCAGAATGGGGTGCAAATCTGATATGGAGGAATGCGGTCTTGTTTAATGTGGGTAATGTCATCAGTCCTCATGCCAATAACTTCCATAGCCTTTTTAATGTGAACCAAAGAATGGATGGCAGTTTGATGTATGTTCTGGATGGGACTTTATTTTTAGGACATAATTAAGAGACCTATTTTTGTCTAAACTTTGAATAGGCGATGTGAAAAAAAGAACCAGTAGCTAATTGAAAACCCTTATGATGGATTGGATCTAACCACTGGAGCATGCTTGCTCTTGCAGAACTGTAAACCTGGGAATCCATAATCAAACTTTGAACGTACAAGATCATGATAAATGCAGAGCTAAGAACATTTATATTTTGTCCTTATCCCATATCTTTGAAAGAAAGCTAGCTTTCCATGAAAGATGCATCTCAGAAACTTGGAGGCCTCTGGAAATAAGGACAGTTTGTCCCACTGCTAATTCAGGAATAGGGTAGAGAGTGCCATTTACAGCAGAAGTGTACACAAAGTTTTTTTGGCAGATAACCTCAACCCATGACAAACCACAGAAAAAACACAATGGACTGTTTATTTAAATTGTCTTTCAATGATCCTCATATTGCAGGAGTGACAGTAAATTGTGAAATCGACAATATAGAGGCAACTGCCTGTGGGAGGAAGCTGCTAAGTAATTGAGTTCACTTTAATAACAAAGAGGGTCACATGACAGAGACTTGAGTACCCCCCCCTCTTCCTGATGATATGGTCAAGATAATGTGCTACCCACTTGGACTTGGAACACACTGCTGGATAGAAAGTTCTGAATAAAAATAGGAAGGTACCCCTCTCACCAGGATTAAACAGGTCTTAATATACCATATCTATAAGCTGTGTCATAGGCTTTTTCTATGTCAAAGAACACTGAAATCACGTGTTCTCATTTCAGGAAAGCATCTTATACATGTTTCTAAACAGAACAAACAGGCCAAGGTTTATCAGTGTCTGTGAAAGCAACATACATTGTGTGTGTTGGAAAGAAGTTTGTTGCTTTCTAACTTTCAGAGCAGCCCTTGCATTTACCATTTTTTCCCCAGACCTTACAAAGACAACTCGTCAGAACAATGGGATGATAATTTTTAGTATGGGTGGGTAGTAAAGCCTGGCTTGGGAATAGCAATGCTCTGTAAATATTCTACTGTATAGTAACAGAAGTAGATATACAGAAGATGATGGGGATGTGGTTTCTCGCCTCATAATGGATGTCATCAGGGTCAACTGTGCTAGGGTTAGTGGAAAGGAGAAGTGCTCTTATTAGTTCCTCCTTAACTCCTTAACAAATGGCCAATTGTACGGCTCAATCCCCTTTGTCCTATCCAGTGTCCTATCCTCCTGGTTTTTTCAAAATGAAAAAACCAGGAGGATAGGACACTGTTCCATAGATACCGGCCAAGTTTTCTCCCAAAGTGTCTGCAATAGCCTTGGGATAAACAACAATACATACATTATGTTCCAAGATAGACAAACAGCATGTTCTGTATCTACCTTTGGACCTTCTAGATTTTATCCCAGACAGTTTTTGAACTGGTTGTTTAATTAATTGATATTGTAAATTTAATCAAGCTCTTGTTTTTGATTCTGATGTCCAAATAATGTGCTTTGGCCTGAGCACATTTAAATGATGGCTGCTTAGCACTCTCATTTCCAGGAAGGGTTTGGATGGAGTGGAAATCAGGATGATGTTTTTGGAACTGCTGTAGTGGCTGCATGGACAATACAATCTGTGACATACAGATGTATTGGCCATGCAGCAACCTCCCTGATATCATTGGTTTTCACTGCTTCATTAATAGGTGTTTGGCTGACTACTTCAGTATTAAATTTTGCAAGATAGGAAAATGTAGCATTCATGTAGGCGGACATGTTCCTGTGAAGACATAGTGCTACTAAGAGGAAAATGATTGCTTCCTTATACGTTTTCATCAAAATCCCATGTGAGCAGTGGAAAAAAGGGCATGGGAGCAGATTGTAAAATCGATTGCTGAATGATAGGCATGTGGAAAGAGGTATTTGCTCTGTTATTAATAAGAGAGAGTTCATGGTCATTGAGCATTCACTCAATGATATGACCTCGTATATTCATGTTGACACTACCCCACAGAGTGTTATGTACATTAAAGGTCACCTATTAGGAGTATGGGCTGAGGCAGTTGCATTATGAGATTATTGAGTTCAGCATTTAATTCAGAACCCAGTAGTAAACCTGTCGAGTATACTATGATTAGAAACTCCATGGATAGGCAAAGTGATACTGCTTACAGAACAGTATTAAGCTGAACATGATGGAATCGAGTATGATGCCCATGAGAATACTTACTCCACCACTTGCAGGACCATCAACAGTTCTGTCCTTGCATATAAGCATGATATTTCTAATGCTAGGATCCTGACTATTCTCATGGGCATCATAAACTGGTTGCTTAAACAAAAAGGTTTGTGTTTCTGCAGCAGGTGCTTGATATCATTGATATTCTGGCAAAACCTGGGACAGTTCCATTGTAAAAAGTTTCCTATTGTTTAGGCTCCATAAACTTTGTCTGATATGCAGGAGGTTAAGGACTTTCCCCTTTCAGGTTTATTTTTCTCATTAGATTTTCGAAAGTATGTATGACCAGTGTCCATCTCTTCCTCTGGAAAAATATCCAATACATCATTGGATGTGACGGATAACTGGGTTACGTTCAAGTTGCCTTCAGTGGATACAGAAGTATCCATTTTTTCTGTGGAAGGGTCAGCTGGTGTGTCTTTCAGTAGCCATAAGTGGAGCCATTTTAGAAGAGTGGGACCATACATCATGCAACTGATGTGTTCAACAGAGAAACAGTCATGATCAAGAAGTTCAGATTTGGTGAAATAATCAAATGGTGGAACAGACATACGTGTTTGAGTTGCTGTTAACATTTTTTAAACTACTACCATAAGCAGCGTAAGAAGATCTTAGAGCAGGTGTGGTGGTAGCTAACTTTCTTCTTCCCAACTGATATGTCCTGTTTTGCACCCCCCCCCCAATCTTTCCACTTTTGACAAGCACTGGAGTATGATGAGTGCTTTCTCTGACAGCTACAGCTTACACATTTAGCTTTCTTGGTAGAGCAAATTTGGTTTTATCATTATCTTTAATAACATGTTCAGCATTTAATGAAAATTAGGCCAGAAATATTGGACATGTCCATATTTCTGGCCTAAAAGCATCTTAGTGGATCAGGTGTTAAACCTGGAATGAACATTTAAATTGCCTTTCAGTGTTTCATCATCATCAAATTACTGGCATTTTGTTTCTTCTAATCTTTCTCAGGACTCTGATATCTGCAGTCTCTAGTCTTTGGTCAAGTGTTTTACTTCTAACCCAGCTCTACGATCCATAAGTTAAAACTGATTTGAACACTGTCTTGTATATAGACAATTTAGTATTCTGACTAATTTCTCTCTTATTACATATGAATTTATTCAATTGACTTCCCACCATACCAGCTTTGCTGATTCTGTTGTCTATTTCCATGTTTAATTTACCATCTTCAGTAAAAATCATGCCTAAGTAGATGAAATGTTTTACTTGTTCTACAGGATCCCCGTTCGCAACACAGTTGACATTTTCAACAATTCTACCTATTTTCATTGTCTTTGTCTTTTTAATGCAGACCTTCATACCGTATCTATTAGAACAGTTATTCAATTTAGTCAGGGAATCTTGAAAACTTGTAGCGGATTTATTTAGAAGTATAACATCATCCGCATAAAGCAAAGACCTGACATTAACATCTCCAATTCTGATATCATGTTTAATACTACTTTCCTTCATAATGCGATCCATATGGATAATGAATAACAGAGGGGATAATGTACATCCTTGTCTCACACCAGTTTTAACATTAAACCATCTTCCTGTACTTCCTTCAATTCTAACAGCTGACTTACAACTCAAATAAAGACTAAGCATTGCTTGATATAATGCTCCATTGACACCATATAACTGTAGCGTATTGAATAGCTTCTCTCTTGGCACCTTGTCATATGCCTTTTCCAGATCTACAAAACTTAAATACAGTGATACCCTGAAGTTACGCGGTAGGTGGGACCAACCAAAAGCGCACGTAAGTCGAATTCGTGTAACTCGGAGTATAATTTTGCATGTAATTTATATATACACACATACAATTGGGTCCAAAGATTTACAAAAACACTTATATTTTTTAAGAAATATACAGTAATCATAACTGTAGTTTTTCGTACATAAAAAAAAGAAAGTTATTTCGATGTCGATGGTTTCACACAATCTAATACATTCGTATGACGGCATAATGTCTTTTTCTTGTTATGCAAAATTTCTTCATAGCAAGCCAGTGATTTTTTTATTCTTTGCCATTTGGCTACAATTTGTTCCTCGTTAGAATCTATGTCCTCCAAAATCTTTAAACCTTTCTTAATTAAGCTGAGACCTTCTGTTAATTTTGCAATTGTGATGTGCTTTTCTGGTAAAACTGGATCCGAGGTTTCGGTCTCTTCAGTAGCGCTTTGCTTACACATCTCTATGAGCTCGTCGATTGTAAGCTCCTTGTTTTGTGAGTCTGACATCTTCACTGTCGACTTCTAAATCTAATTGCCTGGCAAGGTTGACAACTTCTTCTATTGCCTCAGCAACTTATTCAGTTTCTGGCCACATTTCTGTTTCGCATTTAAAAAAGGATGGACAAAGTTTTTTCCAGACACCATTCAAGGTTTTTTGTAAAATTTCACCCCAAGAATCTCTGATAATCCTTACAGCATCTAAAACATTAAACTGTTTCCAAAACTCTTTAACAGACAGTTGCTCATTTTGCCTCATAGCTTCATTCAGACTTGCAAACGAACACCATGTGCAGTATGCTTTGAATGTTTTGATAACTCCTTGATCCATCGGTTGAAGTAAGCTGGTTGTATTTGGAGGTAGGAAAACAACTTTTACATGTGGATCAAAATCAATTAAAATTGCAGGCGGATGACCAGGTGCATTATCAATAATGAGCATAACTTTAAACGGAATTTTTTTAAACTGCCAATAACGTCCAACTTCAGATATGAATTGGTGACCAAACCAGTCTTCAAAATAGAAGCTAACAGCCAAGCTTTAAAATTTGACTTCCAAATCATTGGCAAGCCAGCTTTAGATTTTTTTTTTTTTTTTTCAGAGCTCCTGGATTTTCGGAGCGATAAATTAAGAGAGGTTTTAACTTGCAATCACCAGCTTCATTTCCACCAAGCATTACTTTCAACCAGTCTTTGGAAGCCTTAAAGCCAGGATATGTTTTTTCTTCATGTGCTATGAAAGTTCTCTTAGGCATCTTTTTCCAGAACAAGCCGGCCTCATCTACATTAAATATGGTTTGACTGCTATAGCTACCTTCCTCGATGATAGCTTTAAGTGTCTCAGGAAAAGCAGATGAAGCCTCTTTATCAGCGCTTGCCGCCTCTCCACTCTCCGCGATGCTGTACCAGTTACCTCATCATCATCATCAAATTCCTGCCATGTACCCTCAAGTGGTATACAGGATATGAGAGTACTACATGATAAAATTACATCATTACTAACTTCCTATCTACAATTTTCCTCCAAATAAGTCTGTTACTTGTCAAGACTCCAACATTATCAGATCTTATATTTCTATCGTCTAAGGCACCTTGTACCGTATCAATCCACCTATATCTTGGTCTTCTCTAGGTCGTTTTCTTGCCTACATGGCAGAGAACACTTGTTTTGCTAATCTTTCCTCTCCCATTCTATTTAAGTGACCAAACCATTTGAGATTAGCTCTGCTAACGCATTCCTGGATGCTGACAATGTAAAGTTCTTTCCTAATATCCTCATTTTTAATATGATATTGCCATTGATGCCATCTGTTCACGCCTCTAATCTTTCTCAGGACTCTCATATCTGCGGTCTCTAGTCTTTGGTCAAATGTTTTACTTCTGACCCAGCTCTCAGGTCCATAAGTTAAAACTGGTTTGAACACTGTCTTGTATACAGCTAATTTAGTGTTCCGACTAATTTCTTTCTTATTAAATATGAATTTATTCAATTGACTTCCCACCATACCAGCTTTGCTGATTCTGTTGTCTATTTCTATATTTAATTTACCATCTTCAGTAAAAATCGTGCCTAAGTAGCTGAAATATTTTACTTGTTCCACAGGTTCTCCATTCACAACACAGTTGACAATTTCAATGATTCTGCCTATTTTCATTGTCTTTGTCTTTTTATTACTGACCTTCATACCATATCTATTACAACAGCTATTCAATTTAGTCAGAGAATCTTGCAGACTTGTAGCGGATTTATTTAGAAGTATAACATCATCCGCATAAAGCAAAGAGCTGACATTAACATCTCCAATTTTGATATCAGGTTTAATACCACATTCCATTATAATGTGATCCATATAGATAATGAATAACAGAGGGGATAATGTACATCCTTGTCTCACACCAGATTTAACATTAAACCATCTTCCTGTACTTCCTTCAATTCCAACTGCTGACTTACAACTCAAATAAAGACTAAGTATTGCTTGATATAATGCCCCATTGACACCATATAACTGCAGTGTATTGAATAGCTTCTCTCTTGCCACATTGTCATATGCCTTTTCCAAATCGACAAAACTTAAATACAGATCTTTGTTGTATTCCCATGCTTTCTCCACTATTTGTCGTAAAGTGAAGATCTGATCCTGACAGCCTCTATTTGGCCTGAATCCAGCTTGTTCTTCACCAAGCTTTTCTTCCACAATTCTTCTCAACCGTATCGCAAGTATACTTGCATAGATCTTGCCAGGAACACTCAGTAGGGAAATACCTCTGTAATTCTCACATTCAGTTTTATTTCCCTTTTTATATATGGGTACTATGAGAGCTCTACTCCAATCATCGGGAATTCGTCCCTCTGTCCAGGCTTTCTGAACTATGCAGTGCAGCCACTGTAATACTTTTATACCACCATACTTCAGCATTTCTGGTCGAATATTATCTACTCCTGCTGCCCTTCCACATTTCAAGCCTTTGATGGCTTTTTCTACTTCAAGTATGGATATGTATTCCTGACTGCATGCCAGGTCAGTGTTTTTTATCACTGTGCTGTCATCACTGCTTGTTTCATTAACAGTTTTTCAAAGTAATTACTCCATACTTCAAGGATATCTTTTTCTCCTGTTTTCATGTCACCTTTATCATCTCTAACTCCTTTTACAGCACTCTTTCCTCCATTCCTAAGCTTCTTCAACAACCTCCAGAATATTTTGCCACCTTCTTGATATTTATTTTCTATATTCTTGCCAAAGTCCTCCCATGACTTTTGTTTAGCTAGTTTTACACACTGTTTAGCTTTCTTACATTTGTTTCTGTATTCTGTAAGAGTAAAAGCTGACTTATTTGCCAGAAACTTTTGATATGCTTTCTTCTTTTCCTTCATTGCCTCTTTAACTTCCTGTGTCCACCAGGGAGTTCTGATTTTTTTATTCTTGCACACAACCTCACCACATGCCTCTCTGGCAGAATCAATCAATGTTTTCTTCAGAGTTTGCCACTGAATCTCCAAGGTTTGATCCCTGTTCTCAAACTCTTTCATTTTCTTTTCAATAATCTTTCTGTATTTTAGTCTACAGTTCACATCTGAGAGCTTCTCAACTTCATCATCATCATCATCATCAAATTCCTGCCATGTACCCTCAAGGGGTGTACAGGATATGACAGTACTACATGAAAAAATTACAATATTACTAACTTCCTATCTACAATTTTCCTCCAAATCAGTCTGTTACTTATCAAGACTCAACATTACCAGATCTTATATTTCTATTGTCTAAGGCACTTTGTACTGTATCAATCCACCTATATCTTGGTCTTCCTCTGGGTCGTTTTCCTGCCAACCTGGCAGAGAACACTTGTTTTGCTAATCTTTCCTCTCCCATTCTATTTAAGTGACCATACCATCTGAGATTAGCTCTGCTAACGCATTCCTGGATGCTGACAATGTCAAGTTCTTTCCTAATATCCTCATTTTTAATATGATATTGCCATTGATGCCATCTGTTCACGCCTCTAATCTTTCTTAGGACTCTCATATCTGCGGTCTCTAGTCTTTGGTCAAGTGTTTTACTTCTGACCCAGCTCTCAGATCCATAAGTTAAAATTGGTTTGAACACAGTCTTGTATACAGCTAATTTAGTGTTCCGACTAATTTCTTTCTTATTAAATATGAATTTATTCAATTGACTTCCCACCATACCAGCTTTGCTGATTCTGTTGTCTATTTCTATATTTAGTTTACCATATTCAGTAAAAATTGTGCCTAAGTAGCTGAAATGTTTTACTTGTTCCACAGGTTCTCCATTCACAACACAGTTGACATTTTCAATGATTCTGCCTATTTTCATTGTCTTTGTCTTTTTATTGCTGACCTTCATACCATATCTATTACAACAGCTATTCAATTTAGTCAGAGAATCTTGCAGACTTGTAGCAGATTTATTTAGAAGTATAACATCATCCGCATAAAGCAAAGAGCTGACATTAACATCTCCAATTTTGATATCAGGTTTAATACCATATTCCTTCATAATGTGATCCATATAGATAATGAATAACAGAGGGGATAATGTACATCCTTGTCTCACACCAGATTTTACATTAAACCATCTTCCTGTACTTCCTTCAATTCTAACTGCTGACTCACAACTCAAATAAAGACTAAGTATTGCTTGATATAATGCCCCATTGACACCATATAACTGCAGCGTATTGAATAGCTTCTCTCTTGGCACCTTGTCATATGCCTTTTCCAAATCGACAAAACTTAAATACAGATCTTTGTTATATTCCCATGCTTTCTCGACTATTTGTCGTAAAGTGAAGATCTGATCCTGACAGCCTCTATTTGGCCTGAATCCAGCTTGTTCTTCACCAAGCTTTTCCTCCAAAATTCTTCTCAACCGTTTCTCAAGTATACTTGCATAGATCTTGCCAGGAACACTCAGTAGGGAAATACCTCTGTAATTCTCACATTCGGTTTTATTTCCCTTTTTATATATGGGTACTATGAGAGCTCTACTCCAATCATCGGGAATTCGTCCCTCTGTCCAGGCTTTCTGAACTATGCAGTGCAGCCACTGTAAGACTCTTATACCACCATACTTCAGCATTTCTGGTCGAATATCATCTACTCCTGCTGCCTTTCCACATTTCAAGCCTTTGATGGCTTTTTCTACTTCAAGTATGGATATGTATTCCTGACTACATGCCTGGTCAGTGTTTTTTATCACTGTGCTGTCATCACTGCTTGTTTCATTTAGCAGTTTTTCAAAGTAATTACTCCATACGTCAAGAATATCCTTTTCTCCTGTTTTCATTTCACCTTTATCATCTCTAATTCCTTTTACAGCACTCTTTCCTGCATTCCTAAGCTTCTTCAACAACCTCCAGAATATTTTGCCACCTTCTTGATATTTATTTTCTATATTCTTGCCAAAGTCCTCCCATGACTTTTGTTTAGCTAGTTTTACACACTGTTTAGCTTTCTTACATTTGTCTCTGTATTCTGTAAGAGTAAAAGCTGACTTATTTGCCAGGAACTTTTGATATGCTTTCTTCTTTTCCTTCACTGCCTCTTTAACTTCCTGTGTCCACCAGGGAGTTCTGATTTTTTTATCTTTGCACACAACTTCACCACATGCCTCTCTGGCAGAATCAATCAATGTTTCCATCAGAGTTTGCCACTGAATCTCCAAGGTTTGATTCCTGTTCTCAAACTCTTTCATTTTCTTTTCAATAATCTTTCTGTATTTTAGTCTACAGTTCACATCTGAGAGCTGCTCAACTTTTATTCGCTTTAAAACTTTCTTACATGTTATTCTTTTCAATATGAAATTCAATTTTATCCTGCTCACGACTAAATAGTGATCACTTCCAATTTCAAATCCTCTGTACACTCTGGTGTCCTGCACCAGGGAGAAAACATCACTATCAACAATAACATAGTCAATGAGACTTTTCTTATTCCTAGCCTCTTCTCTCCATGTGAATTTGTGCACATTTTTATGTTGGAACATGGTGTTAGTAATAACCAGTCCATGTCCTGAGCAGAAATCCAACTGATATTTGCCATTATTATTAGCTTTGCTCTTTTCTCCAAATTTTCCCAAAATATTTTTGTATGTCTCACAATCATTTCCAACTCTACTATTTAGATCCCCAACAAGGACCAACTTTTCCTTTTTCATTGTGTCAGTTGCTTTTTCTAAAGCCTCAAAAAATTCCTCCACTTCTACCTTAGTAGAACCTTCTGTGGGACCATAGGCACAAATAAGTCTCATTGTCCAGTTCCCCCATTCTCATATTTGCCCACATTACTCTACTTGAGACTGACTGCCATTCAAGAAGATTAGCCTCGTATTTTGTGTTGAATACTATGGCTACTCCTTCTTTTCCTTGATTGTCATTGCCTGAATATAACATTTTGTATTTATTGCTCAGAAAGATCTCACCAGTTTTGGTCTTTTTTGTTTCAGTCACCCCTATTATGTCGATCTGGTACTTATCTAATTCCTCAGCTAGCTCCATTTCTTTGCCATTCAGGCTTCTTACGTTGATAGTACCGATCTTTAACTCTGGTGATGTTGAGTTGGGGTTTGTTTTCAGATTTGTTCCAGTAGCTGACTTTTCGCTGTTCGCCCTGGTTCCCTGGCAAAAACAACGGGGGCCTTGTTTAACCGGGCGACGCCCCAGCCGGCATGAAATTTTGTCATGTTGTACCATCATTTTTATTTTGGTTTAACCAATAAGAATACAATTTGGTCGGCTAAATCCCAAATTGCCAGCCCATCCTCGTTCGTTCAGTATCAAAGCAGATACCCAACAGGGTGCACCACGAGAAGGTGAGGATTGGACATTAGGTCAGAAGCCCTGGTCGGTTCTCCGCATTCCTTTAAAGGCTATGTGGAGGTCTCCTCTCAGTTATACAGCTTTGACCCTTAAGCACCCCAAGCTTCTCAACTTTTATTCACTTTAAAACTTTCTTACATGTTATTCTTTTCAATATGAAATTCAATTTTATCCTGCTCAAGACTAAATAGTGATCACTTCCAATTTCAAATCCTCTGTACACTCTGGTGTCCTGCACCAGGAAGAAAACATCACTATCAATAATAACATAGTCAATGAGACTTTTCTTATTCCTTGCCTCTTCTCTCCATGTGAATTTGTGCACATTTTTATGTTGGAACATGGTGTTAGTAATAACCAGTCCATGTCCTGAGCAGAAATCCAACAGATATTTACCATTATTATTAGCTTTGCGCTTTTCTCCAAATTTTCCCAAAATATTTTTGTATATCTCACAATCATTTCCTACTCTGCTATTTAGATCCCCAACAAGGACCAACTTTTCCTTTTTGATTGTGTCAGTTGCTTTTTCTAAAGCCTCCAAAAATTCCTCCACTTCTACCTTAGTAGAACCTTCTGTGGGACCATAGGCACAAACAAGTCTCATTGTCCAGTTCCCCATTCTCATTTTTGCCCACATTACTCTACTTGGGACTGACTGCCATTCAAGAAGATTAGCCTCGTATTTTGTGTTGAATACTATGGCTACTCCTTCTTTTCCTTGATTGTCATTGCCTGACGATCAAGGAAAAGAAGGAGTAGCCATTTACAGGGAAAAGAAGGAGTACCAGTTACAGTGATTTTTAAATTGGTTGAACCAACCATTACTGGCCACGAAATTTTATTTTTTGGCTGCTTCTCCAGCTTCTACTTTTAGCCTCTCAAAAATCAGCTTGGCTACATATCGTCGTTTGATCAACTGGGCAATTTTTTACTCTCACTTGATTATCACACCATAATTTAAGCATCATTTCCATCTCACCAATAATCCCATGACGTTCACGAATTATGCTTGAATTCAATGATTAGGCATTTTTCAGAATCGAGAATTCTTTCTTTATCTTTCATGATTTTTCTTACTGTGGATTCCTGTAGATTGAACTTCTTTGATAGCTCAAAAATTTTCATTCCACCTTCAAAATCCTTAATAATGTTGAGTTTTGTTTCCAAAGTGAATGTTTTTCTTTACATACTAGCTGTAGAAGAATCGGACTTTCTTCTTTTGGACGACATTATTATTTTTTATGTGATTTTATAGACTATAAAAATCATGTATGAATGGAGATTGTGCGAAACACGTCAGAGCTTGTTCACAACATGTGCAACACTGGCGAATTCGGCCAGCATGGAAAGATACGACTAGTGGCAAGGCGTGATGGGAATACGTACATATAAGAAACCACATAACTCCGGATTCATGTAAGTCGGGGTATTACTGTACAGATCTTTGTTATATTCCCATGTTTTCTCAACTATTTGTCGTAAAGTGAAGATCTGATCCTGACAGCCTCTATTTGGTCTGAATCCAGCTTATACTTCACCAAATTTTTCTTCCACAATTCTTCTCAACCATTTCTCGAGAATAGTTGCATAGATCTTGCCAGGAACACTCAGTAGGGAGATACCTCGGTAATTCTCAAATTCCATTTTATTACCCTTTTTATATATGGGTACTATTAGAGCTCTACTCCAATCATCGGGAATTTGTCCCTCTGTCCAGGCTTTCTGAACTATGCAGTGCAGCCACTGTAAGACTTTTATACCACTATACTTCAGCATTTCTGGTCGAATATCATCTACTCCTGCTGCCTTTCCACATTTCAAGCCTTTGATGGCTTTTTCAACTTCAAGTATGGATATGTATTCCTGACTGTATGCCTGATGAGTGTTTTTTACCACTGTGTTATCACTGATTGTTTCGTTTAGCAATTTTTCAAAGTAATTACTCCATATTTCAAGGATATCTTTTTCTCCTCTTTTTTAATGTCACCTTTATCATCTCTAACTCCTTTTACAGCACTCTTTCCTCCATTTCTGAGCTTCTTCAACAACTACCAGAATATCTTGCCACCTTCTTGATATTTATTTTCTATATTCATACCAAAGTCTTCCCATGACTTTTGTTTAGCTAATTTTACACAGTGTTTAGCTTTCTCACATTTGTCTCTGTATTCTATAAGAGCACAAGCTGACTTATTTGCCAGGAACTTTTGATATGTTTTCTTCTTTTCCTTCACTTCCTCTTAAACTTCCTGTGTCTACCATGGAGTTCTGATTTTTTTATCATTGCAGACAAACTCACCATCCCTCTCTGGCTGAATCAATCAGGGTTTTCTTCAAGGCTTACCACTGAATCTCCAAGGTTTGGTTCCTGTTCGCAAACTCTTTCATTTTTCTTTCAATAATCTTTTTGTATTTTAGTCTACAGTTCGCATCTGAGAGCTGCTCAACTTTTATTCGCTTTAAAACTTTCTTACATGTTATTCTTTTCAATATGAAATTCAATTTTATCCTGCTCAAGACTAAATAGTGATTACCTCCAATTTCAAATCCTCTGTACACTCTGGTGTCCTCCACAGGGAGAAAATCAACATCATTATCAACAATAACATAGTCAATGAGACTTTTCTTATTCCTTGCCTCTTCTGTCCATGTGAATTTGTGCACATTTTTATGTTGGAACATGGTGTTAGTAATAACCAGTCCATGCCCTGGGCAGAAATCCAAAAGGTATTTGCCATTATTATTTGCTTTGCTCTTTTCTCCAAATTTTCCCAAAATATTTTTGTATGTCTGACAATCAATTCCTACTTAATAGTGTCTTCATGTAAAAATTTTATATATAAGATTGTAAATGGTCTTTAAATAATGACAAGAAAATAAGGTATTCTAAAGGCGACTGTAACAAGAAGGTCAAAGTTTATCCTAAACAATCGTAATCCGATTAATAACATGATCGTGGGCAAACTGCGATATGAACTGATGGCACGCGTAAACTAACCTCGTGAAGGCGCAATGAGAAGAGAAGATGCGATGTGCAAAATTTGGATGGCATCTACAAAATCAATGACGTAATAGAGAGAACAGATGCAGAGCCTATAAACATTTTAGCGACGTTAGTTCAAGGCTTCTTTTTGGTAGTTTTTTTTAACTTGTTCAGGTTTTGGATGTTGACTGTCCCCTGCGGTTTTCCGTGGGTAGTTGTTTTGATGTGACAGGAATGAGTAAGTGACGTTCGACGGCGACAATGTGGCTAAGTAGCAGGCTTGTCCAAGCATAGCATTTCATGTGATGAGACGAACAGCGAATGCCAAGGTTTTGAGTAGCTCCAAATGCACATTTCCATCTCATGGGTTCCTGAGCATAAGGTTAGAAAGAAGCACGTGTCAGAAGAATTATCGACTGGCCAAGACAAGGAACAAAGAAACGAAGGACAAGGAAGTGATCGGAAGAAAGTCTGAAGGAACAGAATGAGAAATATCATCTAATTGATTTCGTCAGGCTAGTAAAGTAGAGTTTATGTCTTATTTTATAATATTTTGAAGCCAAGGTGAGCAATTGTACGTAAACTTTGTAAATCCGACTTTAAAGCACAATTCAGGACTTTAGCACTTATTTCTTTAACAAAGATCCTTACTATTAGAAGTGTAAAGTTTCAAGCATTATTGTTGATTTTAGGTCGATGAATTGTATTGAAGATAATTAAGGATGAAGTGAGACTAAATCTACTTATTTTTATTAAATAATTGTGATATGGGCAGGGTGAAATTTTGATATATATCATCTGATGAGAAATACACATTGTGAACCTTATCTTGTGTTAGTTTAGCTTATTTAATTTTGAGGACATTTCAACTAGTTTGTTTAACATGTATCGTATTTAGTACAAATAAATTTATTTGTCTTTTAGCCCAAAATACATGCTGATCATTTAAGTCAATGCACCACCTGCTTTAATTATTGAACCTGTATATGTAAGAAGCGTGGGAGTTTAAGATAGGAAATGGTTACGCCTGCAGTTAAGAGCAAATTAGTAAGGGCTTGAGTAATTCTGATAGTTTTGGAAATCGTGATAATCTATGAGTCATATCTCTGACTAGAAATTCTTTCTTGTATAAGAACTAAGATGGCGCAGCTAAACAAACAAATTCTCTTAGTTCCAAAAAGGATTTGATACTAGATTTTCAATCAGGAAGAAATTGGCTCTAGCTTGAGGTATTCTCTTTGTTTGAGAGTTTTACACACGAATTTAATTCTAGGATAGGCTATGAAAAATCATAGAAGGAACGCAGCGGATAAGAACTTGATTGGAGTTTTGAAGTAAGATTAAAAATTTTGTTATTTAGAAAGAATTTAAAGAAGTAGTAAGTTTTACAATAAAAATATAGAAAAACAACTATGTTATACAGGGATGTACAGTATAACAAGACAATTGAGATACCCAGCTTTAACAGATGTTGGAGGCATAGGAGTATCAAATGTAAGGATAATGTTTCTAGTTGAAACAAGTTGACTATCCCTATGGATCATGATGTGCCTCATGCCTGTCTTTCAGCTCTGAATATATCTCCTCATCAGGGACATTTAGGAGATTCCACTCTTGAGATTACTCCTCTACAGGAATTGAGTGTTTTATGGGATATTAGTATTCTACCCATTGATGTTGTTCTGAGTAGTTTTTCAGAATGTTGTTGTCGTGATATTTCTATGAGGATATTGCCAGAACATAGACTCTTAACTCTTTTGGGAGAACCTGCCAGCCCTTCTGAATGAAGAAGGGTGACATTTTCTCTATTGGCTTTCGTCATGAATGATTAGAAAAACTGGTATATTTATACTGGAATCATATGTCTTAATTATTAAAAGAACACGTAAGATCACAGTAATAACTTTTAATTAATAAAGGTACAAATATTTCATAATAAAACTAATAGTACATCTTCAGTGTCACACAAACAGTTATAGGAATGGAATACAAGTAACGAACATTCGGTGGATCACTTATTAAAATACAATTGTTGCCGCATGCTAGGAAATGATAGAAAATAATAATTAATTAATATGTAAGATAATTGTTTTTTTTATTGATTACATAAAATTAAAAGTTATTAATTAAAAGTTATTACTGTGGTCTTACATGTTCTTTTAATAATTATACTATGCCACAGGTACCTCTAAAAATAAGAATCATACGTCTTGTTTCTTAATTCTGTTATCGATAGGTGTAGCAATACATGATTGGGGCTGTGTTAGGACCCTGAAATGACTGAGGATAAAAGGATTCATGCTCAAGTGTTTTTCTGTTGTCAGAGCTCTCCACCTACCATTGAGCCACATGTAGATGCCCACTATTCAGCAAGCAATGACTATGCTCAGAAGTGGAATGCCAGGGTTACCCTGAATGCTATATATGCTGGGGAACAGTCCCCTAAAGTCTCACACAAAGTTTGGTGAATCTCAGTTGCAGACTTTTCATGCAGCACAAAAACTTGATGACAGTCTGCACCTCTGTGCAGAACAAATGCAGAAAGAACACATTATTACAATTTGATGAAACATGAGGGTTAAAGGGTTTTAAGATATGTTCTTTTTTATGGTTATATCAGAACTTTTCATTCCCCCCTCGTATGACCACAACTGCAAGCCTTTTCCCTGTCCTCACACCAGGAAAAAGAGATTTACTGACATCTTTGACCATTGAAGGCAAGCCACTAGCCGATTGATCCTGGCTAGGCCATCCAGGACCACCCATCTTGCTGAAGTAGAGGACAAACTAGTGCAAGACTACCAAGATGCACTTTTCTGGATGTCCACAGGTCGCACTGTATGGTAAATGGTGTAAAGGCATTGGAACTCAGTGATAGTAGTCTGGAAGATAGGATAGTAAAAAAGACTCAGGAGAAGAAGAGCAAAGAAAAGAGGAAGAATGAAAAGGGCCAGTGCCATCACTGGGAGGTTTCCTCCACCACAAACAGGTGCCTCACATGGAAAAGTGAAAAGTAAAGCATGATATGATTAATTGTGTGTATGACAAAGGGACCTCCTGCAATGAATTGACTCCATGGGAGGGAGTCATGGGATAATAATGATAATAATAATAATAATAAAACAATCTTTCTACTGAAAATTCAAGCATATAGGAATGCATTTCAATACTTCTATGAGGCCAGATGTTATGTTCTATAAAAGAAATGAATCTCAAAATAATAATATTGGACAAATAGTAATAGAATAATACAAATAGTAATTAGTATGAATCATAATGAATAATTACTTAAGGTGTAATATTTATATAGGGAGGGAAAAAAATTCACTATATTTACAGCAAGATTTAGGTTCATCAGTTCCATCATGACAATCATCGTCACCATCACAGACCCAAACTTGTGGAATGCATCTTGAATTTTGACACCGAAACTGGTTGCTTAAACAAGTTTTTGGAGCTATCAGTAAAAAGAATAAAACAGTGTACCAATTTAACAACAAATATAGCTCTGATGTTCAAAGAATATTAATCAAAAATTAGGGGTTATTAAATATTCAACCTTATTTCAAAGTCAAATATACATATGCTTTGAAAGTTTCGGAAATTTGACAAAAGCTTATGAGAAAATCATCAGCATCAGTTTTGCCTTAACTTGCACTACTTAAATGACATGTGCCCTACCCAGGTGTCTGTACATTCACCTTTCATTAGTCCCTTTGATAAAGGCTTCACTGACCTGACAGTTTTAAACTGGTTGATTCTATTCAGGGACCAGGCAGAAACCATAAATAGGGCCAAAACTCCTTATTCAATACCAAAGCAAGCCTATGTCAGAGAGCTGTATTTTTCCTAAACGAACTCTTGGTTAGTGCATGACAGTAATCAGAGAAAAAAAATGAGGACTGTATTCATAAGTTCTCTAGTCAAATTTCCAAATCTTTCAAAGTTTCAATCTATATTCAGCTTTGAAATAAGACTGGATCTTTAATATCTTACATGTCTATTTATTTTACATCACAAAAATGAAGCTGCATAGCTCTTTCTTTGATAACTATTAAATATATTAAAAATTCATCACAATCACAAGATTACTGCAAACATTATCAGTTACTTCTGATCACATAACAAACTTTAGACTAATAGAACAATATTACATAATGTTTATTGTACAAAACTAACAAAATAAAATGCATTTGTTAATCAGTTAATATTTTTTAAGTCCAGATAATATAACCTTAATTTATATGCTACTACAAAATGTATCATAGCTTTATGACATTTCATGTGTGGGAAGCAAGCACATAAGAACAATTACATTTACAGTAGCAAACAAATTAATCTGAACAAGACAAAATTCCACAAATTATAATCGTAAAAGTGATTGAGATATGTAACCTTACACCCTCAATGCTATGTCCATCTTAAAATTTTATTACAGGTTGGTCGGTTTCGACCCTTGGTGGAAAAAGAACAGGTGTTTCATCTATTGCAGCAATAAAACATGTGTTCTTGTTTTTGGTTCATCTTTTTCTGATTTGTTAAAAAAATGTTCATTAAGGATGTGAAGAGCAACCAGTTCGTTTGTGCTCTGTGTCTAGTGAGTTACTGAGTGAAATGTGAATTGTAAATTTATAGTGAAACAAATTTAAAAAGAAAAATACATTTTTAAAAGGTAAGTGTATGTAATTCTATAATCTACTTGTGAAAAAAAAAATTAAATAATTAAATAAAAATTTATTGATGTAATTATTTGTTTCCAAACTCCCCCCCACCCCACCCAAGAAAATTTTCTGTTGACACCCATGGCCTTCGGATACATAAGTTGATCCGATTCCTGGAACATCGAGTCAAGACTGTGTCAAGTCAATTTCATCAAATAATATATTAGAATATGATATTGGTTCTTATGTTGGAGTTTCTGCTATAACACCATCTTTATAATTTGAATTCCTTTCTAATCCTTGTGTTCCCAACAAGGACTATGATTTGAAAAAAGATTCTTCTGGAAAAAGACAGTTTAGATTTGCTTGGTTAGAGGAATACTCACCATGGTTATGTTATTCAAAACTACAAAAAGACACATTTTGCAAATATTGCGTTTTGTTTGTACCAAAAGTACATCGGAGCTGTCAAGGCCCATTTATAAAAACTCCATTTATAAAATATGATTTTAACCAAGCCACTAGAAATCACATGTCATCTCAATGGCACAAAGAAGCTGCTCAATATTGATGCATAGAATTTTATAACATTCCACAAACATCCAGAAAAAAAGCTATAATTTGTCAAATTGATAAATCAATACAAAAAAAAAAAACAATAGAGTCCAATAGAATTAAATTAGGTTTTATCATATCAGCCACTGTATTTCGTGCCACATATGATTTGCCATTACAGGAGAAAAGGAACGATTCTGGAAATTTACGTTTTTTTTCAAATTCGGATCAAAGCGGGAGACTTAATTTTAAAAGATCATTTGATGAAAGCTCCTGCAAATGGCCAGTACACTTCTGTAAGAACTGCAATTCAACCACTGTATTTGCTGCAAATAAATCTATTGGATTTTCAGTGTTAGCTGATAAAGCCGCAGATATTGCTGGGATAGAGCAGCTTTCACTTGGCATTAGGTTTGTTGATGAAAATAAAAATATATTATTATTATTCCTGATACCTCCAAGGAGTCCGAAGACTCATCACGGGAGGACATCTTCAACTGTCTCTACACCTTACCTCTACTACGAATCAACGCCATCTACCGCCCACCTCCAACACCACCACAACTATTAATTTTTGTCTGTGTTCTGAAGGGCCGATTTGTATGTATGCGGGATGAAAAACCCGAGTTTCCGGGAGAAAAACCCTGCTACCTCCGTATGAGATCGGCTAACTCACCATCGATTGAAATCGACCAGATAAAGATTCCTCCCGTCGCGACGAGAATCGAACTTAGGCCTATTCCAATCGAAGGGCCTAAGTATTTTTATATATAAGGGAAGTATTTTTAAGATTTACAAAACTGTATGATATGGAGTTATTTTATTTGTTTCAATTATGTATTTATCTATTAATCAATTAATTTTAATTATTAATTAATTAATTATTTTATTTTATTTTATTAAATAAAAATTTATTGGTGTAATTATTTGTCAGCCTAGTGGCTATGCGCTTTGTAACCATATGCCTGGGAAAGCAGTGTCCTGGGTTTGATTCCTGTTGCCAACATGAGGAGCTTAGGGGTCTTTCAAAGTCACAGCCAAGTTAGCAAGTCTTGGGGTGGACAGCAGGGATTTTCCTCCTGCAAGCAGGCAAACCGACCCCATGAACACATGCAGCTACAGCTATAGAATACACTGGGAGGCATAAGGCTAGTCACCTTATCCTCGGGGGCAGGTATGACTTTGAAGGGCTTAAGATAGCTCTGTAACAGGCCAGTAGGCCTAACATGTAGAAGGGAGAAGAATTATTTGTCTCCAAGCTTTGCCCCCTCCCCCCTGGAAAATTTTCTGCAGATACCCACGTCTCTGAATCCTTTTGCAGTCATTTTTTTCCTCCATTTCTTAGCTTTTTTTTTACTTTTTCCAAAAGCCTACAGAATATTTTGCTACCTTCCTGACATTTATTTTCAATGTTCTTACCATGACTTGCATTTACCTAGTTTTATATAGTACTTCATGTTCTTACATTTTTATCTGTACTTTAATAAAGAACACGAGCTGATTTATTTGCAGAAACTTTCAATGCATTTTTGCCTTTTCAATCCTTTTAGACATGCATCATTTTCTAGATGAATCAATCAGTTTTCTTCAAGGTTTGCCACTTAATCTCTAAAGTTTGGTTATTGTTTTCAAACTTTCATTTTTTTTCTTGAATAGTGATTGGGTATTTTAGTGTACAGTTCACTTCTCAAAGCTGCTGAATTCTAATTCATTTTAAAACTTTCTTACACAAATTATCTTTTTAATATGATAATGACAATGAAATAGAGAGCCAAAATCTTCACTTCGGCGATGCAAAAATTATTCAAATTAAGTGGATATTGAATTCAACATTATTTCTAAGATGAATAGAGAAACTACAAGAGTTTTGTGCCAAATATAGAAACTATAAAAGTTTCGGCAGATCCAAGCGTAAGCAAACCTTTCGTGACAGGGGCAACTCGTAGTAAAGTTGGAGAAAGCTCTGATCACTATCACTAGTATTTCCAATGTAAAACATATATCCTAGCAGACATGTATGATGTTATACATTATGAGGGGTGGGTCACTACCCAGACCGGTTTCGACCTTTGTTGAATGTTCAAGTATTATTATTATTCAGGCCTCCATGGAGTCAAAAGACTCATCGTGGGATGTCCTTCCTAAGAAACACAAAGTCTATCAAGACTCATCGAGGGGAGGTTCCCCCCCACCTAAGAAACACAAAGTCTATCATACCACTCCTTGAACTCATTGACCGTTCTCGCTTTCACCACTCCATCAGGCAATGCATTCCATAGTTCAACCACCCTTCATGCAAAGAAACCACTCCTCACCCTCTTTTTCACAGTTTCCTTTCGTAACTTCCAGGGATGGCCTCTTGTCATCACTCCTTCCTGCTGTTCAACCAAGAGAAAGAACTCCCAGTGTCAACCCTGTAACCACCTCTCAACAGTTTAAAAGTCTCAATCATATCACCTCTCTCTCCTTCTTCTATCCACCAAACTCTGCAGTCCACATTCCCTCAGCCGATCCTCATAACTATCATTGTACAGTCCTGAAACTATCTTTGTTATCCACCTTTGTACCCTTTCCACAGTTAATTTATCCCCTTCAAATCCTGGGGACCAAATCTGAGAACAATAGTCCAAGTGTGGTCTGATCAGGGTCTTATACAATGGAATGATAACTGTTTTATCTCTGCAGGTCAGTGTCCTTCTCATTATTGCAGCAATCTTCTGTGTTACCTTCACCGCCTTTGCAATATGACCCCTAAATTTCAGGTGTCTATCAATCATCAACCCCAGATCTCTTGTCTCCCCCACTTCCTTCAGTATACCTCTTCCCATAGAGTATGCGGTTTCCCATCAATGTTTCCCAAACCTCAAGACCTTACATTATGAAGTACAGGTCAAACTCCAAAAACTCAGCATTGTTCCCCTCAGTAACAGGCTCACCCTGCCACTGAGAAGAACTTTCAGAACCAGTTGACTCTACACCATGGCAGGCTAACCCCACCACCGAGCAGAACCGCTCATTTACTCATATCATATCTGAGGGGTAACAGCAACAGCCGAGCCTCAGTTAACATCATGGGCTACAGCATTGCCATTCATTACCCCCCCACCCACCCAGGACCTGGGTGACAGCAACAGCCGAGCCTCAGTTAAAACTTCATTAGCTACAGCATTGCCATTCATCACCCAAGCTTCCAACCAGTTGCGACCTTTATTAAGGTCTCGTCAGTGGGAGCCAGACCCAGATGGTTTCATTAGTGAGTAGACAGAGTAGGCAGACCTAAAATGTAAATACCCAGGTTGTAGTGATGCCGAGGCTATACTTTACTATACAAATTGCCAAGAGGTGTCCCATCACAAAAGACACCAAGAATTACTGAAATAGAATGCCAAAAGGCTTCATTTCGGCGATCACTATGCATCACTACAACCTGGGTATATATATTTTGGGTCTGCCTACTCACTAATGAGACCTCAACAAAGGTCGAAACCAGTCTGGGTAGTGACCCCCCCCCCCCATAATGTATAACGTCATACATGTCCGCTAGGATGTGTTTTACATCATGGGAAATACTAGGGATAGTGATCAGAGCTTACTCCAACTTTACTATGAGTTGCGGATCCAAGCATAAGCAAACTTTGCTTATGCTTGGATGAAATGTTTGCTTATGCTTGGATCCAACGAAACTTTTATAGTTTCTATATTCGGCACGAAACTCTTGTAGTTTATCTATTCATCTTGGAAATAATGTTGGATTCAATATCCACTTAATTTCAATAATTTTGCATCACCAAAGTGAAGCCTTTTGGTTCTCTATTTCAATAATTCTTGGTGCCTTTTGTGATGTGACACCTCTTGGCAATTCGTATAGTAAAGTATAACCTCTGCATCACTATAACCTTTACAATTTGGGTCTGCCTACTCACTGATGAGACTTCAACAAAGGTCGAAACCAATTAGAAGCTTAAGTGATGATTGGCAATGCTGTAGCCCATGAAGTTTTAACTGAGGCTTGGCTATTGCTGTCACCCAGGTCCTGGGTGTGTGTGTGTGTGTGTGTGTGTGTGTCAGGGGATGGGGTAATGAATGGCAATGCTGTAGCCCATGAAGTTAACTGAGGCACGGCTGTTGCTGTTACCCCACAGATGACATATGAGCATATGACATATGCTTGGTAGTGGGGTTGAGCCTGCCACGGGGTAGAGCCAACGCTGAGAGTTCTAAGTGGTAGGGTGAGACTGTAACTGAGGGAAACAACGTTGAGTTTTTGGAGTTTGACCTGTACTTGAACATTCAACAAAGGTTGAAACCGGTTGGAAGCTTGGTTGATGAATTGCAATGCTGTAGCCCATGAAGTTAACTGAGGCACAGCTGTTGCTGTTACCCCTCAGATGAGATATGAGCGGCTCTGCTCGGTGGTGTGATGAGCCCACCATGGTGTAGAGCCAACCAGTTCTGAGCGTTCTTCTCAGTGGCAGGGTGAGCCTGTTACTGAGGTGAACAATGCTGAGTTTTTGGAGTTTGACCTACACTTGAACATTTAACAAAGGTCGAAACCAGTCTGGGTAGTGAGTCCCCCCCCCCTCCCATAATGCATAACATCACATGTCTGCTAGGAGATGTGTTTCACATTATGGGAAATACTAGGAATAGTGATCAGAGTTTACTCCACCTTTACTACGAGTTGCCCTTATCATGAAAGGTTTGCTTATGCTTGGATCCACCGAAACTTTCATAGTTTCTATATTCGGCACGAAACTCTTGTAGTTTCTCTATTCGGCTTGGAAATAATGTTGGATTCAATATCCACTTAATTTGAATAATGATAATTTTATCCTGCTCAAAACTAAATGATGATCAATATCCAGTTTCAAATCCTCTGTATACTCTTGTGTTCTGAACTCTTTCTCATTCTCTTCAAATCACACGGTCAATGAGACTTTCTTATTTCATACATCTTCTCTGCATGTGAATTTGTGTACATTTTTATGTTGAAACATTGTGCTAGTAATAGCCAGTACATGTCCTGTACAGAAATCCAGCAGGTATTAACCACTATTGTTAGCTTTGCTCTTTTCCCTAAATTTTTCCAAACCATTTCTCTATGCCTGGTAATCATTTTCTAGAAGTATCAACTTATTGTTTTTCACTGTATCAGCCACCTACTCTACTCTCAAAATGATCCTCCACTTCAATCGAATTATTTTGATTTTGTGACCACATTTTTATTAAAAAAAACTGTTTTTTAAAACTAAACAAGTACTAAAAAAACAAACCCGACAAGTTTCGTTAGTCGTCAGACTAACATCTTCAGGGGAAAAGATAACTAACAGTTTAAAGCACAAACTATAAGAAATCACAAAAAAAACAAGTTCGTTTGTTGGTATTATGAACATCAAAAAAGTTCGTTAAAAAAACCGAATAACAGATCTATACAACAGTTAATACGTGTTAGCTGGAAACAATGCTATTTGATGTCGCGTTCTGTGGTTCACTTTCACTCTGTCCGAGGTCTGAATTGGGTAAATTTTTGATAAACACTGATCAAAGTTGATTTAAAATCAAACTTTGATTTTTGTTGCACTGTGTAGGAATTTTGATCATATTTGCTGCCTCTTTGAATTTTCTTGTGAAACAGTTTTTATCAATGTAGGACATGTTTGTTCTGTCCCAGAGTACATCATGATCAGTAGATATACACATCGATCTTTCAGACATATTAGCGAGTTTAGATGTGGTCAGCCTTTTCACAAAGATTCCAAGAAATGAAACAGTAAACATCCTAGAAAATCTCTTCCCACCAGATATTGTACAGCTCTATGAACATTGCATAAAAAACACGTTCTTCCTTTACCAAGATAAACTCTGGGAACAAAAAAAAGGACTAGCAATGGGTTCACCCCACTCACCAGTTCTAGCAAACCTCTACATGGAAAATTTTGAAAATAATGCTCTACAAAACTGGCACATAAAACCAAAAATTTGTCTCCACTATGTGGATGACATCTTCATCGTTTGGCCAGGAACAGCACTAGAACTGACTGCATTTAAAGACTATCTGAATAACTTACATCCTAACATAAAATTTACTCTGGAACTAGAAGAAAATAAAAAATTTTCCTTCCTAGACATCCTTATAGAAATAAATGAAATAAAAAACAGATTATCGTTTTCCATTTATAAAAAGCTGACAAACACAGGAAGATTCCTTTATGCTACCTCACACCACCACCACCCCAAACAAAAAATAGGCCTCATAAAAACCTTAAGGGATAAAGCATACAACATTCCCCAGTACAGAAGAAAAGCGAAAAGAAAAAATACAATACTTAACACAGATCCTACAACTGAATGGTTTCAAAACTAAATTAATTAAGAAAATTCTCAATACAGCAACTACAAGAAACTTAAATAAACGAGACTTCAAGAATGCAGTCACCCTTCTTTATATCAAGAATGTCACAGATAAATTAGCCAAACTTCTCTACAAGTACAACATAAAAGTGTTGTACTTGTACCTACCACTTGAAAAGATATCAAAATCTCTTCATCCTCCAAAACCTCCACATCACCCAATGAAAAAACCAGGAGTTTACAATATTCACTGTTCCTGTGGCATCTGCTACGTAGGCCAGATGGGGAAGATCGGGAGAAATCCGCATGAGCAAACATCAAAAGGATGTATAAAAAAAGAGAGAACATAAGGCTGGTTTGGCATTTCACACTTCTACTGGTCATGATGTACTCTGGGACAGAACAAACATGTCCTACATTGATAAAAACTGTTTCACAAGAAAATTCAAAGAGGCAGCAAATATGATCAAAATTCCTATGCAATGCAACAAAAATCAAGGTTTGATTTTAAATCAAGTTTGGTCAGTGTTTATCAAAAATTTACCCAGTTCAGACCTCAGACAGAGTGAAAGTGAACCATAGAATGCGACATCAAATAGCACTGTTTCCTGTTAACATGTATTAATGGTTGTATAGATCTGTTATTCGGTTTTTTAACGAACTTTTTTGATGTTTATAACACCAACAAATGAACTTGTTTTTTTTTTTGTGATTTCTTATAGTTTGTGCTTTAAACTGTTAGTTATCTTTTCCCCTGAATGAAACTTGTTGAGTTTGTTTTTCAGTACTTGTTTAGTTTTAAAAAACAGTCTTTTTAAATAAAAATGTGGTCACAAAACCGAAATAATTCGATTGAACTTCTTAACCACAGAAACCTCCGCATGATTATGATTCTCCACTTCTAAAAAAAAAAAAAAAAAAAAAAAGATAACACACCAAAACAACAATGATCACATCAGTAAAGCTAATCTATCTCTTATATTAAAGATCTATCCAAAAATATAGATAGAAACCTAAAGATGTACAACATAAAAACTACCTTTAAATCTTCTACAAAACTTAAACATTTATTCAGCATCTGAAGATCACTCTTCTCTCCTCATGTTCAGGGATACCAAATTAAATGGATGTATAACCTTCTGTACACTGGGTTATGTCAGATGTCAGAGTCAAAAACAATCATGGATCCATATTATATATTAGGTTAAATCTGACCAATTATGTATTACTGTCAGCCTTGATCTTGTATATTTGTATCACCCTGATGCAATTTTGTTAATATGTAAATACCATAGTGCTAAACCTAAATTTTATGCATATATGCTGTATTATAATTCCTTTCTGACTCTTTAAGTATTAGTATAATAATGTTTATTTGCAATCTTACCATATATGCTGTATTATAATTCCTTTCTGACTCTTTAAGTATTAGTATAATAATGTTTATTTGCAATCTTACCATAGGTAGATACTGCTTTCCTTGACTTGTTTTGTATATACATATGTTAACCTGTACTGTCATCTATTTATGTACTGCTGAAACCTCTGCAGTAATTTTGTTTATATGTAGATACTGCATTGCTTAACATAAATTTTGTGTATGCATCTTATTTACTACTTTATTTTTCAAATAATCATGTAGTGCTATAGGACACCTTGTCTATTTGTGTACCTTCTAGTAATTCTGTTTATATGTATTGCTAAATTCAGTTTATACTACATTGCTAAATTTAATTTTCATCCATGTATATTATATAACAATCCCTTTTTGCCTATTTTTGTACTGCTATAAAAGCATCTATTATAATTTTACATATATGTAGATACTGCATTTCTTGGCTTAGTGTTTTGTATTTTGTGCATTAACTTATATTGTTAACTATTTTTGCACTATTGTAATAACTTCTGACCTTGTGTGTTGCTGTGCCCTCTGCAGCAGCTCTGTTTATCTAAAGATGCTGCTTTGTGAAACTAGATTCTTGTACAGACATATTGTTTACAATTTTCTGTAAATGCTAATGTTGTAACCTTTAGTATGGCACAATATGACCTTTGTAGTTTTTGCACCAAATAAACTATAAACCAACCAATTAATCTGTACACTGGTGAAACTGGACACAGAGTAGATCAGTGCTTCCCAAATTGCGGGCCGTGGCCCCCTTGGAGGCCATATGTTTTGTTGAGGGAGGCCATGAAATAATGAAAACAAATTTAAAATGTTTTAAGACTAAGTAGTTTTTTTAATCTTAAAAGAAACGTATTTAATTTTTATTATTATTTCGTTTTTGTTCTTTTTTATAATTTTAATGTAAAAAGTCACACACTAGTGTTGGTCCACAAATTTTGCTTCTTGTGTATTTCGGCGATTAATGAATATTAATGAATATATGCTGATTCACAACATAAGTTTCATTTCAAAGGTATCGATAAGAAATACAAAAAATATTACAAATGCAAAATCTTGAATATAAATTGTATTGAATATACATACAATAAATATAATAATATATGTCTCTATTACGATTTTTTTTCAATGGAGGGGGTCATGAAATATTTTAATTTTTCCAAAGGGGGTCTTGGCATCCATAAGTTTGGGAAGCAATGTAGTAGATAACAGAAAAGAAGAGCCTAACCTAATCCACAGTGAAAAAATATACCTTTCTGATAAAAGTGTGGAGACATTTCATATGACTGAGTGGAAAGGCATACAACCCTTGCATCAAATAAGAATCTTTAAAATTTCATTAATAACAGAACTTGGTATGAATGAAAATATAAAGAAGCCAGTGAGACTTTCATAAAACAAACAAATTTAAGGAAAATGATGATCTCAAATTTTCGGTAAGTTTTGGTCAATATATATAAAACCCTCAACAACAAGGGACATTCTTAGATAGACCAGAGTGCCAAACTACAGTTAACAGTCTAATTTATCACTTTGCTTTGGCATGGTTTTGATGTTCACACAAGATCAGATTTCTCTTCTTGGGCAGACTTACACCTACAGACTTTCCTGGCATAGACACATCCCATATGACAAAAGCATATGACTTCTGCACTAATTCAACTCTTGTTATCTTCCAGGATATGGTTCCCATTGAAGAGATCTCAATAAATGTTGAAACATTCTGCATAGCGATGCTGCCCGTAAAGCATAACAATATGCATCTAAGGAAGTGTGCTTTGCATTATTATTATTATGCTAAGATCCCATGGTCACAGACTCATCTAGGAGGTCCCTTTGTCATACATATAATTCAATTATACCATGCATTAAACACATTCAAACTTTCTGCAGACCTATGCTCTCAGGCAACACATTCCAATCATTGATGACTCTCCATTCAAAAAACCTGCTTCCTATTCACTTGCTCACACCCTCCTTATACAGCTTCCAGTGATGATGTCTTGTTTTCCCCCAATCTCCTACCATTTTATGAAAAACTTCTTCAATGTTAATCTTATAATAACCCCATACTAACTTATACGTCTCTTATCATATCACCCCCTCTTCCTTCATATCATTCCTCTTCCTCACTTGGAGGAAGAGGAATGATATGATCTGCATTGTCTCTGCAATTTGCATTGTCTTAACCTTTCTTCATATTCAACATTCCAGAGATTAGAAGCTATTTTGGACCCTCTCCAACATCTCTTCATCCATTTGAAAACCAGTTGACTGACAAAATCTGTATACAGTAGTCCATATGTGGACTAATCAGAACCTTATTCAATGGAACCAGTATCTCTTTATTTCTACAAGTCAATGTCCTCTGCATCATTCCCAGAATTTGTTGTGTTGTCCTCACAATTTTGGCAATATGCCCTCTAAATTTCAGATCTTTATCCATCACCACCACCAGATCATTTATTTCCTCTACCTCCAGCAATATGTCCCCACCAATAATAAATTCTATATCCCATCTTTGTTTCCTAAATTTTGAAACCTTACATTTCACAACATTGAATTGGTATCCCCACTCCCATGCACATTCACTCAGTCTATTCAAGTCTTCTTGTAAGGCCACAACATCTTCTCTACTCCACATAGATTGTTTCAACTTTTCATCATCTGAAAATAACTGAATATTCCCATTCAAATCTTCCCCAATATCATTAACATAGAGAACAAACAGTCCAATGCACTAGTCTAATATACAACCCTATCAGCTCTAGTCCGACTATCAACTTATCGTGCGATAATCTATCAAAAGCTTTTGCAAAGTCTAACCATATTACTGTGTGTCCATTTCCCACATCCAATGCTGTTGTCACCTTACTGTAATAAGTAGATTGCTAAATCATGATTCTCCTTTAGCAAATCCATGCTATCCATCAAAGATAATACTATTGTTGTAAGCCCAATTCTAGATAGTGATTCTTACCAGTCTTTCCAACACTTTAACCAGAACACCTGACACACAGATTGGCCTATAATTTGAAGCTTGAATTCTGTCACCTCCTTTATGAAGTGGTACAATCTTGCCTTCTTTCCACTCCTTTGGCACTTGACCCAATGTAAGATTCATATTAAACAAATATGTCAAGGCACATTCCTGCAAAATATGCAGTGATATATCATCAAGTCCCACAGCTTTATTAATATCAAGTTTGCTTAGTTCCCCACATACCTCTTCCTCACTCACAGTCAGTCTATTCTCTACTGCTCTCAAACTCTCCATGATATCACATTCACATGGGAAAGGCAAGCAATGTTAAGTCAGCAGCCTCAAATATACATGCAGTCTAGTTGTGAAAATACTTCACATGCAAACTGTGTTTGCACTTGGATAAGTTAACAAGTCCAAATGCAAAACTGTGTTTGCAACTGGATAAGTCCTCCTCAATTTATTGAGGTCTCTTCAGTGGGAGCCATACCCTGGAAGATAACAAGAGTTGAATTAATGCAGAAATCTTGTTTTTTCATATACAAGTAATAAACAGGTGAATCATCTTATTATTAAAATCTTACTAAAGTCTAATACATCTTATTAAAATCTATACATATTCAAGATTATCAGTCTGTGGCATTAATGTGTTATAGGTATGATCACCACCACCAGACATGATATTAAAAACTCACTCCTAACTCACTTATTCACATGGATGGTTCTTGTTATGGAGTGCTTAAAGGTCAAAGCTGGATAAATGAGAGATAATCTCCATGTAGCATTTTATGGAAAAGAGAGAACTGACCAGTTTCTGATCTTAATATTCCCTCAACTTCTCATAGTGCACCCCATTAGTAGGTACATGCCTCGATGGTGAAGGAATGAAGATGGCTGACAATTTGGGATTAAGCTGACCAAATTATATTCTTACAGGCTTAAACCAAAATAACACAACGGAATTTCAATTTTCTGGGTGGGGCATCACCTAGATGAACAATGTCCCTGTTGTTTTCATTAGAAAATCAAAGCAAACAGCAAAATGTTCAGCTAGTGGAACAGATCCCAACTCAAAATCAGCAGAGACCAGCAAGACCAGCAGCACCAAAATAAGAGATATCAATGGAAAAGAAATGGATAAGTACAAGCTCAACATAACAGATGTTACAAAAATTAAGAAGGCAAAAACATGGTAAGATGTGAAAAGCAAGAAATACTAGATATTATATTCTTACAATAATGATCAGAGAAAAGAAGGAGTAGCTATAGCATTCAACACTAAATATGAGGAAAATCTTCTTCAATCATTGGTAATATTAAAATGGCGAACTGGACAATGAGATTGACTTAATTGTGCTTATCGTCTCACAGAAGATTCTACCCAGAAATAAGTAGAGGAATTTTTCAAGGTATTAGAGAAGGAAGCTGAACTAAAGAAAAAGGAAAAGTAGGTCCTTTTTGGAGAGCTAAACAACAGAGCAGGAAATGATTAACAGACATATAGAAATATCTTAGGAATTTTTTTTAGAAAAGAGCAAAGCTAATAATAATGATAAGCATCTGCTGGATTTCTATTCAAGACATGGACAACTTAGTACTATCACCATGTTCCAACATAAAGATGTAGAGAAATTCACGTTGAGATATGATGCAAGAAATAAGAAAATTCTCACTGGCTATGCTATTGTTGATAGCAATATATTCATGCTGGTTCAGGACACAAAGGTATACAGAGGATTTAGAATGGGAAGAGTTCACCATTTAGTTTAGAGCAGGATAAAATATTATTTCATACAGAAAAGAAATGTGCAAGAAAGTTTTAAAACTAATCAAAGTTGAGTCATTTTAGATCTGAACTGCAGACTCCAGTGCAGACTTCTGAACAAATACATAAATTTTATTCAATAAAAAGAAAGAAACAGTTTGAAGACAATAACCAAATCTTGAAGATTCATTGGCAAACCTTGAAGAAAACATTGACTGATTCAGCCAGAGAGGATGTGGCTTTAAGTGGACTTGGGAAATTAAAGAGTTAAGGAAAAAAAAAGCATATTGGAAGTTCATGGTAAGTAAGTCAGCTTAGGCATTTAGAGAATACATATAAAAATGTAAGAAAGAAGAGCAATGCATTAAAAATAGCTAAACAAATGTCACGGGATGACTTTGCCAAGAACTCTGAAAATAAATATCAGGAGGGTGACAAAATATTGTGGAAGCTACTGAAAAAGCTTAGAATTTGAGGAATGAAACGTGATAAAGGCGATAAGAAAAGTGAAGATATTCAATGTTCTAGATGTCTCAAAGTAATTAGCCGGCCTGGTTGGCCAAGTGGATAGTGTAACCAATCTCCAGCCAAAAGGCTGCGGGTTCGAATACTGCCGTAGGCATGGCTGTTTGTGATTGTCTGTGAAAATACTAGTAGTGGGTGGTAGATGGCATTGATGTACATGATGATGGTAGTTGCAGTTCATTATAGTTGATGGATTGTGAGTGATGGAGACAGAAAGTTGTAGAGTAAGTGTCCTCCCTCGATGAGTCTTTGGACTCCCTGGAGGTGTCAGATAATAATAATAATAATAATTACTTTGAAAGACTGCTAAATGAAACAAGCAATGATCTAGTTTGGTGGTAAAAAAAACATCCAAAAGGAATGGAATCAAGTGTGTGCATATCAATAACTGAGGTAGAAAAAAGTCATCAAAAACCTCAAATATAGAAATGCAGCTGAAGATCATATATTCAACCAGAAACACTCAGATATGGAGGTACAAAGTTTTACAGTGGCTGCATTGTATAATTTCAGAATGCCCGGTTAAAGGATTGAATTCCAGATGACTAGAGTAAAGCTCTCAAAGTACCATCTATAAAAAGGGAAACAATGTAAGAATTATAGAGGAATTTCCATATCGAGTGGATGTTGACTGATACAATAAGAAGTGCCTTAGAAGAGAGAGAGAGAGAGATCATCATCATTAAATGCAAGGGTGCAGTGCCATGCATTTCCTTCCAGTCCTCTCTGTTGGCAGCTCTTCTTTTTGTTTCAGCACAGTCACATGAACCTGTCCATCATCTTATATTATCAAACCATGTCCTTTTTTGCCTCTTGATTCTCTTCCCATAATCTTTCCTTCCAAACCTGTTAGTGCCCTCTGTCCTGTTGATCCCCTCAATACATGTCCTGGCAGTCTCATCTTTCTCTGGATCATTTCCTGCAATAAAGATTTCTGTGTTTTCATTCTCTTTAGTACCTCTGCATTTGTCATGTGCTCTGTCCATGAGATTTTCAGGGCTCTTCTGTAGCATCACATTTATCTGTTGTCTTACTCTCTTCTTGAATACTCAGGTCTCACTTCCATATGTGAAAACTGGCCTAATCGACACTGAGAAAATATACCTTGCTGATAAAAGTGTGGAGACATTTCATACGACTGAGTGGAAAGGCACACAACCCATGCATCAAATAAGAATCTTTAAAATTTCATTCATAACAGAACTTGGTATGAATGAAAATATAAAGAGGCCAGTGAGACTTTCATAAAACAAACAAATTTAAGGAAAATTATGATCTCAAAATTTCTGTAAGTTTTGGTCAATATATATAAAACCCTCAACAACAATAGTTAAGACCCACAGTGAGCATGGGCTATTGTGACTGTCTTGAGTTGGGAAGTGAATTTCATCACCTGGAGACCTGAAGTGACTATGTGAGAAAAATAAAATTTAATAAAATGCATAAAAAAAATCCTTAGTGTTCCCATGGTTCTAATATACTATATGTGTACAATTTTCAGTGGAGAAAAAAAAAACAGTTATGAGTGTTACAAGAACACTCATAACTGTCTCAAATTTTGTATCATTGGCAAACAACTAAATATTTATTTGCCAAATTAAATGAAATATTATCAACAGATAACATGAACAACAATTAAGAATATGACACTGTTATGCTTCATTATTTTCTTTTTCTGAGACATCACTTATGTTTTTGAGACAAACTGTTTCTTATTCCTATAACTGATTTATTATCCATCAGTCTCTCAACTTGTACATCAATCTATCAAATGAATGGAGCCCTCTGCAGCTCAGTCACTATTGATAATACCCTTAAGGTGGCAAGATCTAGGAATCAAATTTCATCTAGGATACAAAGAATCTTTATAAGAAATTTTCAATTGATGGTGAATTAGCCAGTCTTATATAAAAGTGGAAGATTTATTCCTGCCAGAAACTTGGCTCTGCAAAGCAGGTAAACCAACACGTACAGAACACACAATTTACAAATGTAATATATTCGCCTCACAGCTTTAGTTACTTCCACTGTAATTCACCACCACTTAATTGTAAAATGAATGATTTTGTAAATAAACTTCAAATATATCCCTATATATGGGGGCATCCCTTAAAAACTTTATTCTTAAATATATAGTGCAAGCCTACACACACATGCGCGCGAGTGATGCATTATGCACTTCTTTCCACCATCACCAAGGAAAACAGGTGTCATAGAATTGTTTATCCTATCAAATTAGAAGAAATGTCATTAAGAGAAAATTTGAAAAGAAACTGCCTGAGAGAAGAACTTTATTTGACACAATTGTTAACCACCCTTTTCTGAGACTTGATCATACCAATATAAAGGCAACTGCTATCTTTCACATTTAATATTCATCCCATTAATCTGTTATTCATATTCTTCAATTTTCACATATATTTAACATATTAACAAAGACAGGAATAAAATTACACTAAACTTACGGCAATCTATTTCATCTTCTCCACCTGAGCAGTCTACTCGACCATCACAACGGCTGGATAAACTAATGCAACGTGCTTGATCAGTACCATTTCTTGGACACTTAAACTGACTAGGAAGGCAGGTATGCTTATCTACATGGGAACCGGAAAAAAAAATTAGTTAATTCACTGAAATGCAATTAACATTCCTATTTTCTGTTTATTTCTGGATTAAACTGATATACTGAAACATAATTAAAACTACCATTATTATAAGCTTTTATCACTCCTTGTCTTAGTATCTCCCATAATGCAAAGTACATCTCCTTGCAGAGATGTATAATGCTATGCATTAAGGGTAGGGCCTCTACCCAGACCAGTTTCGACCCTTATTGAATGTTCAAAGTACAGGTCAAACTCCAAAAACTCAGCATTGTTCCCCTCAGTAACAGGGTCACCCTGCCACTGAGAAGAACTCTCAGCGTTGGCTCTACCCTATGGCAGGCTCACCCCCACCACCGAGCATGGCAGCTCATTTGCTCATATGTCATATGAGGGGTAACAGCAACAGCAGTGCCTCAGTTAACTTCATGGGCTACAGCAATGCCATTCATTACCCCCCCCCCTCCTCCAAGACCTGAGTGACAACAGCCGAGCTTCAATAAAAACTTCATGGGCTACAGCATTGCAATTCATCACCCAAGCTTCCAACCAGTTTTGACCTTTATTGAGGTCTTGTCAGTGGGAGACAGACCCAGAGGTGGTGATACCAAGGTGGAAGCAATGGAGAAGTCATATTTACCTAAACGAGTTGCCAAAAGGTGTATCACCTTATTATTAGATTACTCTGGATTTAGAGAAATATGTTGGAAGATTTTTCCCACTTGGTTAGACTATAATAAATTTAGTTTAATCTTTTATCCAAATGCAAGCAAACAAAGTTTGCACCTGAAGTATCTTCAGGACTGAGGTAAACGAAGCTCTCATCACTCCTTGTCTTAGTATCCCCCATAATGCAATGCAAAGCAAAGCAGAGGAGTGATGCGAGCTTAGTCCACCTTTACCACGAGTTGCCTCACTATACCACTTTTTGATATCGATCAGTTAGCCATCCTCTTATCCATGCTAATATTGTATAACCCAAACCCATTTTCTCCAATTTATGCAGCAGTCTGCCATGCTGTATTCTGTCAAAAGCCTTAGCAAAATCCAAAAGTATCATGGTGTATCTATTTCCCCTGTTCTGGTTCAATGGTAACATTGTTGTAGAATGTGAGCAAGTAGCTAAAAAATGATCTTCGCTTAGTAAATCCATGTTGTTCATTGCAAAGTAGAGATTCACTGTCAACCCATTTTTGAATGAGGACCCTAACTAATTTTTCCAAAATCTTCACCACCACTCCTGAGATACTAATTGGTCGATAGTTGGATACATCAGTCTTTGCACCACTCTTGTGCAATGGAATTACCATACATTCCTGCATAATCTTCCATGTTCTGAGACTAATATTAAACATCCTGGTCAAAGGAATGGCCAGTTCAGCTGAACACTCTGTTAGCACACATGCTGATATTCCATCAGTCCCTATTGCTGAATTCTTATTCAGTTTGTGCAACAGCTCTAATATCTCGGCATCACACACACACCTGCATTTCTTCATCTATTGAAGAGATAACAGTGAGTTCAATGTTGCGTTCACCAAGTTGATAGCTTTTAATGAAATGGGCACTCATTAACTGAACAATCTCTTCTGCATCTGTAACCCTCATGCCATCTGGATTTAGAAGAGTTATTCTTTCATATTCATTCTTTCTTTTACTTGCAGCATATCGATAGAATTCTTGTGGGTTGTCTGTCGCACGCAGAGCCAGTTTCTTTTTATAATCAGACTTTGCTTTCCTTACAACAGTAGTGACTATTCTAGCATGCTGCTTATAACGTCATAACAGACGTCATCCTTATGCAAACGGTATTGCTTCCACATCGTCCTTTTCTTATGAATTTCTTGCTTAATAAGATTACACATCCATTTGACTCCTACTCTATTTATTCTTCGAAACCTCGGGACTCATTCTGGTATCGCATCATTTTAGTATTGTTTAAATGATTCCTATGCACTGTCAATATTCTTCCCATCCAGCAACTGATCCCATTCCACTGAACTCAGTATACTGCTCAGTTGGTCATAATTTCCTGCTTTGTAGTTCAGCATGTAACCTTTTCTGAATAGAACATTCATAAACTTAGTCACTTCCCAAGTGACTAAGTTTATGACCACACGATTACTGTCACCAAAAGGAGGCAGAATAGTTACGTCTTTAATGGAAACGCCCTCTGACACTCTAATCAAATCTAACACTCTTTGACCTCGAGTCCCTTCTGTCACATGCTGCTTGAGGAAGTTGTCCCGCAACAGCTCAATAAATGCATTTTCATTCTTCTCATGAAATTCTACTGCTACCCAATCAATATTTGGATAATTAAAGTCTCATATTATGATTACTCTTTTAGCGCTTACCTTTTCTATTTGGTGATGCATTTCTTCATCACCAGCAACTGATCCACCAGGTTTGTAACAACACCCCACTATGTAATTTGTCTTGTTAGATTCTACCTCACACCAGATGGCTTCAAACTCACTGCTACATGAAATATTGTTAGTAGTATTACTACAATCACAGGTCTCAACTCTAACTGGATTTAAGTCATCCGATATCATTAGCAGCACGTCCCCTCCTCTCCTATCCACTCTATTCTTCCTAAAAATACTATACCCATGACACTCGATACCACTTAGTAGGTCTGATTCTGATAGCCGGTTCTCACTAATTCCTACAATCTGAGGTTGCAACATATTGACTAAGGCAACAAACTCTACCCCTTTGTTTCAGATACTCCTAGCATTTGTGTACAGACATAATAATCTACCTGTATGTTCTTTTGTATACTCTTGTCTGTAGTCTGCCTGACAGTTGGACAACTTTTATATCTATATTCTTCTCTAATGTTTTACACATGTAGATATCTTCGCACACGTATGATGGGTCCGAACCGGATGAACACAAACCTGAAATCGTTCTCACCTTGTAAACATTTCCATAACAGAGCCCATTCCCGTCATTAACACAGTCATATATACCATTGTTGCTCTTACACTCACATTCACACCATTCCTCTCTTAATAGTTGGATAAAGGAAATAGTTATGTGATGATTCTGCTGGATTTTGCAAAGGCATCTGACAGAATATCAAATGGAACTCTGTTACATAAATTAAAACACATGGGAATGGATAGGACACTGGCTATGTGGATAAGAGGGTGGTTGCTGGACAGATAACAAACGTGGGAGAGACAGAATCAAGGCGAAAGCAGGTCACTAGTGGTGTGTCGAGAGGTTCAGTGTTGGTACCACTACCGTTTAATTTGTACATAAATGATATGGGAAATAACCTGAATGGAAAACTTCAGTTGTTTGCTGATGCAAACTTGGGGTTCTCAAATTGCAGTTTGAGGTTATATTGTGAGTGGTGTAATTAGCAGTGTAATAGCTGTGTAGGAGCAGTGTAATTTAATTACTTGTGTAAAATAAGTAATTTTTATCTGTTTTTTTTTTTTTTTTTTTTTTTTTTTTACCTTAGGAAATTAAAGTTTTTAGTATATCAGAATAGATTTCTGATATACTAAAATTTAGAGTTTTTTAGAGTATTAGTGTCTTTATAACATATTTTGAATGTAATATTACACCTGTATTTTAATATTAAATATAGGTGTAAAATGGTACTAAAAACACAGAAGAAATGCTAAGAATGCTAACAAGAATGAAATAGTGAACAAGAAGATTTTCCTCACTAAAGAGGATACTGAAAATAACTTAACCTCCAAGACTGCTAGGCTAAAGCAAATTATTAGACAGATGATGAAGAAACTACAGAAAGTCGAGAGGTGTTTAGAGGAACACAGGTGGAATAAAAAAGTTCAGCAGCAAAATAGAAAACAAAGCACAGAATCAGGCAAGTTGGTAAATAATAACAAAAACTGTTAAGTAGTTGATTATAAAAAGAAGGATGTTATTTGGTATTTATTATAAAATATGCAATTGATGAGAGGGTTATAACATCAAGTTTTCCTGGTGCATAAATATAATGCAAGCAATTCAAAAACAGTAAAGAAAAGTAAATGAGATCATAATTGTAGTAGGTACTAAGTTGTGTATGAGAGAGGACATAAAAGGGTTGTTGGAAGAGGTGAGAGTGAAGAGTGAGAAACTGAAAAAAAGTAAGTATATTAACTCAATATCATAAAAATGAATTAAGAAGAAGAGCTATGATGACAAAAGATTTAATGCATAGACTGTGTAGAAGGAACGGATGCAAGTTTTTGGATGTATGAAATCAGTTTCAGAGAAGATTGAATGTGTATAACAGGGACGGCCAACACTTGAATGTGTTTGGCATCAGGAGTCTTGAAAAATTATTAATTGATGTAAGCCCTAACACAGTCAGGGAAACTGAATTCTGATGGGAGGAATCATGAGAATCTATGTGTATGAGTGACAGAGTTAGATATTAATAATGGAATGCTTATTATTAGGGAAAGAAATGATTATGAAGAGGAACCACTCTGTGTTTGTCCGGTTTGGACCTATCAAGCATATGAAACGGTGTCTGCATAAGTAATGAATTAGATAAGAACAGAGATCTGCAAGTTTTCAAACTGTATCATGCAGAACACAGAAAACTGTATGCAAAGGAGCATGCAGGTAATTTATTATGTCTATACACAAATGCTAGGAGTATCATAAACAAATGAATAGAGTTTGTTGCCTTGGGTAATATATTGGGACCTCATGGTGTAGGCATTAGTGAGACTTGGCTATCAGAGGCAGACGTACTAGCTGGTATTGAGTGCAAAATTACACTATGTAATTTTATCCTGTTTATTCTTCCTACAAAAATGTAGGAAGGATAGACAGGATAGGAGAGTGGGGGAGGCAATATCAAACATCTTGAATCCAGTTAGAGTTGAGACCTATGACTGCAATACTAGTAACAATTTTTTATGTGGCAGTGAGATTGAAGCCATTTGGTGTGAAGCGGAGTCCACCAATATTAAATACATAGTGGGGTGTTGTTACATACCTGGTGGATTGGTTGCTAGTGACAAAGAAATGCATCAACAAAAAAAAATACGATGGACGCAAAAAGAGTAATAATAATACGATAACATGATAAGAATGAAACTGAATTTATTGAGCTATTGAGAGACAACTTCATCAAATAGTAGGTAACAGGAGGAACTTGAGGCCAAAGAGTGTTATATCTGATTATAGTGTAAGAGGTGGTTTCAGTTAAAATCTGTCTCTGGTGGGTGACAGTGATCATGCGGTACTCACTTGGGAAGTGGATAAGTTTATAAATGTTCCATTCAGAAAAGGTTACATGCTAAATAGAAGTACAAAGGTGGAAATTATGACCACTTAAGGGATATGCTGGATTTTATGCCATGGTATTAGTTGTTATTGGATGAGTAGGATATCAATAGCGCATGGGAAGTGTTTAAAATATACATAATTGATGCAATATCAGAAAGTGTCCTTAAAGTTCGAAGAATAAATAGATTAGGAGTGAAATGCTTAAGGGTCGCATAAGAAGTGTTTAAGGGTCAAAGCTATATAAATGAGAGGAGACCTCCACATAGCCTTTAAAGGAATGTGGAGAACCGACCAGGGCTTCTGACCTAATGTCCAATCCTCATCTTCTCGTGGTGGACCCTGTTAAGTGTCTACCTGGACACTGAACGAACGAGGATGGGCTGGCAATTTGGAATTTAGCCAACCAAATTGCATTCTTATTGGCATAAATCAAAATATCAGATGATGGTACAACATGACAGAATTTCATGCCAGCTGGAGTGTCACAAGGCCCCCTTGTTTTTGCCAGGGAACCAGGGGAAACAGCGACAAGTCAGCTACTGGAATAAATCCTAAAACCCACCCCCAACTCAACATCACCAGAGGTCAAGATCGGTACTATCAACATAAGTAGTCTGAATGGCAAAGAATTGGAGCTAGCTAAGGAATTGGATAAGTACCAGATCGACATAACAGAGGTGACTGAAACAAAAAAGACAAAAACTGGTGAGATCTTTCTGAGCAATAAATACAAAATGTTATATTCAGGCAATGACAAACAAGGTAAAGAAAGAGTAGCCGTAGTATTCAACACTAAATGCAAGGCTAATCTTCTTGAATGGCAGGCAGTCTCAAGTAGAGCAATGTGGACAAATATGAGTATGGGGAACTGGACAATGAGACTTATATGTGCCTATGGTCCCACAGAAGGTTCTACTAAGGTAGAAGTGGAGGAATTTTTTGACGCTTTAGAAAAAGCAACTGATACAATGAAAAAGGAAAAGTTGGTCCTTGTTGGGGATCTAAATAGCAGATTAGGAAATGATTGTCAGACTTATAAAAATATTTTGGGAAAATTTGGAAAAAAGGGCAAAGCTAATAATAATGGCAAATACCTGTTGGATATCTGCTCAGGTTATGACTGGTTATTACAAACACAATGTTCCAACATAAAAATGCACACAAATTCACATGGAGAGAAGAGGCAAGGAATAAGAAAAGTCTCATTGACTATGTTATTGTTAATAGTGATGTTTTCTCCCTGGTGCAGAACAACAGAGTGTGCAGAGGATTTAAAATTGCAAGTAGTGAATAAAAGTTGAGCAGCTCTCAGACGCAAACTGTTGACTAAAATACACAAATATTATTCAAGAAAAAATGAAAGCGTGTGAAAACAGGAACCAAACCTTTGAGATTCAATGGTAAGCCCTGAAGAAAACACTGACTGATTCATCCAAAGAGGCATTTGGTGAGGTTGTCTGCAAGGATAGAAAAATTAGAACTCCATGGTGGACACATGAAGTTAAAGAGGTAGTCAAGGAAAAGAAGAAAGCATATCAAAATTCCTGGCAAATAAGTCAGTTTGTGCTCTTACAGAATACAGAGACAAATGTAAGAAAGCTAAACTATTTGTAAAACTAGCTAAACAAAAGTCATGGAAGGACTTTGGTAAGAACATTGAAAAAAATATCAAGAAGGTGGCAAGATATTCTGGAGGTTTTTGAAAAAGCTCAGAAATGGAGGAAAGAGCAGTAAAAGGATTTAGAGATGACAAAGGTGACATGAAAACAGGAGAAAAAGATATACTTGAAGTATGGAGTAATTACTTCGAAAAATTGCTAAATGAAACACTGACCAGGCATGCAGTCAGGAATACATATCCATACTTGAAGATAAGATATGCTTGAAGTATGGAGTAATTACTTTGAAAAATTGCTAAATGAAACACTGACCAGGCATGCAGTCAGGAATACATATCATACTTGAAGTAGAAAAAGCCATCAAAAGCCTGAAATGTGGAAAGGCAGCAGGAGTAGATGATATTCGACCAGAAATGCTCAAGTATTGAGGTATAAAAGTCTTACAGTGGTTGCACTGCACTGCACAGTTCAGAAGGCCAGGACAGAGGGACGAATTCCAGATGATTGGAGTAGAGATCTGATAGTACCCATATATAAACAGGGAAATAAAACTGAATATGAGAATTACAGAGGTATTTCCCTACTGAGTGTTCCTGGTAAGATATATGCAAGTATACTTGAGAAATCGTTGAGAAGGATTGTGGAAGAGAAGCTTGGTGAAGAACAAATTAGATTCAGTCCCAATAGAGGCTGTCAGGATCAGATTTTCACTTTATGACAGATAGTTGAGAAATCATGAAAATATAACAAAGATCTGTATTTATGTTTTGTAGATCTGGATAGGTAACAGACTGATTTGGAGGAAAATTGTAGATAGGAAGTTAGTAATGATGTAAATTTTTCATGTAGTACTTTCATATCCTGTACACCCTCCTTGAAGGTATATATCAGGAATTTGGCCAGAAGAATCACAAGTGTTGTACGGAATGCTGAGTCCAAGTATGCAAAGAAACTGGCTCTGCAAGTTAGAGACAACCCAATAGAATTCTATCATTATGCTGCAAGTAAAACAAAAAATGAATATAAGATAATACCTCTACTGAATGCTGATATGCATGTGGGTAACTGATGCAGAAGTGATTGTTCTACTAATGAGTAGCCAGTTTGCTAAACCCTATCAACATGGTATATGCAACATTGAACTCATCACTGTATAAGGGAACTCATTTCTATGAGGAGGAAGACTGTTGCACAAACTGAATAAAAATTCTACAATAGGAACTGATAGGATATCAGCACAGATGCTAAAAGAGTGAAGTTGAATTGGCTATTCCTTTGACCAGGTAATATAATTTGCATCTCAGAACGGGAAAGATTCCACAAGAGTGGAAAGAATGTATGATAATCCCATTGAACAAGGGTGATTGATGTATCCCACTACCAATCTATCAGTATCTCTAGAGTGGTGGTGGTGAAGATTTTGGTAAAGTTAGTTAGGACTTTCATTCAGAAATGAGTTGACAGAGAATCTCTAATTTGCAACGAATAACATGAGTTTACTAAGAGAAGGTCATGTATTAGCAACTTGCTCACATTCTATAAAAATGTTACAACTGAGTTAGACAAAGGAAATGAATACACCATGATACTTTGGAATTTAAACAAGTGTGTGTTACTGGCAATAAAATAATGAGAGCAAAAAGGATGCAAGATTTAAAAGGTGAGTTGGTGAAGACGAGGCAAATGCAGAGTGAAATGAAGAGAACTGGAGTTATGTATGGATGAGCGAAGAAGACAAAAACAAATGTTGTCAGTATGAATAACAAAAGTACAATGCCATTCATGGGTCTTTTGTTATTCATACTGACAAGAAATTTGATTATTAAAAGGTGTGGTAAACGAGACAATGTACAAGGTTTGTTTTCCTGGAGATAAAATGAATAGAGTGATTGAGGCATAGGAAATGAGGAGTAAGTGAGGCAAAAGAATTGATAGTGGTAATAGGGATAAATGACATGACTGGGAATAAGGAAAACATGCAAGACTGTATATTAGAAGGTTGTTAAGAAGAATAAAAGATAATAGTGTGAGATGAAAGGAAAGGTATGTTGCCCAGGTATGAGAGTGAAGAAATGAGGCAGAGAGTAAAGATTGTGAATGATATGTTAGTGAAAATGTGGGAGGAGAAAAGAGTGCAGTTTGTTAATATGTGGAATGAATTTGAAAGATGAACTGAATTTGTACAAGAGTGATGGACTGCATTTGAATGGTTTTGGTTTGAGTAATTTGGAGAGACACTGTTGGAAGGTAGAGAAATGAGTGCAGAGAACGAATCTTATCAAGTGAGAAGCAATGTGAGAGAATGGGAGAGTAAGAAAGGAGAGATTGAAGCGGTGCTTATGAACAAAGAAGTGAGAAGCTTGAGTATAGAGAATGAGAGAACAAGTGTGCATAACAAACAGGGAAAGTGATGCCCAGGGTAGACAGGAACACAGCATGAGAAAGTTTGATGGTCCAAGAGGATGTGAATGCATATATAGACAAAAAGGGAAGGGGATGGCCTGGGATAAAGGGAAAACAGTTATATGTGAAGAAGGATCTGAGATGAAAAAGGAGAAAAAGAAATGGCTTGAGGAAAGTATGGAGAAGTCACATCTAATACGTAGTACCAGTGAAACTTGCTATAGATCCAGGAATGAGCTGTTATGTTTGTATACAAATGGTAGAAGTGTAAGAAACAAGGCAAATGAAATGGTTGCATTAATTGAGTCTGTTCACCCAAGAATTGTTGGAATAAGTGAGACATAGTTGGATGAGTATGACATCCTGACAGGAATAGAGATGGAAGGGTATGTGTTTATTGAAGATAAAAAGGGTAAAAAGCAGGGGATGGGGGGGGTACTATTATAGAGAAAGAGTTATGTCCATACAAAGAAGAAATGCAAGAAGGAAATAGTGCCTGTGGTTTAGGGGCAGTATGGTGTGAGATAGAAGTGAAGAGAATGAAATACTTAGTTGGATGTTGTTATAGACCTGGTAATGTGGATGGCAGTGACCATGAAATGTGTAATCAATTTAGCCAAGAAAATAAGAAAAGGGTGATCATAATGGGCAATTTTAATTATAGCAATTTAGACTTGGCTGATGAGCTAGCAATTGGAAGTAAAGAAAATGAGTTTCTTGAGTTTTTGTGGGACTACCTCAGGCAGTATGTAACAGAAGGCACAAGAGGATTGAGGATCTTGGATTTGATCATCTCATTAGAGGATGTTGTTATAAATGAGGTGTCAAAACATCCTCCAGTTTGTGAAACTAACCAGGAAGTGATTACCTTGGTGGTTGCCAACAGTGTGAGGACCTCTGTGAGGAAAGGGTGTATGTAGAACTACAGGGCTAGCGATTATGAGAAGCTCAGGAGACAGCTTGCAGGTGTAGCATGAAATGAGGAGTTAGATGGGAAAAGGATCAATGCAGCTTGGGTGATATTCAGGTAGGTGTGAAATGGATGTATGAAGAGATTATGCATGTGATACAGAGAAAAAAGCATTATGGTGGCAGCATAAGAGAAGTGGTAATAACCAATTCCATGAGGATTACAACAGGTAAGACAGGTGACTCAGTTGGTAAGGGTAGCAAAAGTGAAGTGAGCAGCAGTTAGCTAACGAAACGAAAAAGAGCCTAAGGGGTTAAAAAAAAATTATGAAAGGATGACATTGTTCTGATAAAATGGTATAAAAACAATTGCTGCAGAGGATATAGTTGAGATATTTAATGAGCTTTAAAGGTCTTTCATTCTTGTGAATATGACATCATGGAGAGAGTTTGAGAGCAGTTGATGATTAGGAAAAGAGACTGACTGTAAGTGAGGAAAAGGTATATGGAGAATTGAGCAAACCATGTTAATAAGGCTAATAATATATTGCTAGGTATTTTGAAGGAATGTGCCAGGGAGTTGGCATCTGCCTTGACATATTTGTTTAATATGAATCTTGCACTGGTTCAGGTTCCAAAGGAGAGGATGGAAGGCAAGATTGTGCTACTTCATAAGGAAGGTGACAGAACTCAAGCATCAAATTATACACCTATCATTGTGTTAGTTGTTGTGGTTAAACTGTCAGAGAGGCTGGTGAGAACCAGGATACATAATTTGATCCAGAAAGTATGATCAATAAGTCCACTAGTTATCTGGTTCCACCAAGCTAACTAGTGGACTTATTGATCACCTCTCAGGACTTACTGACCATGCTCTGGACACCAACCACAGGATACACTGGAAGAAAACCACTCTATTACACTGCAGCAAGTACAGGTAGAAAAAGCTATTTCTCTAATCTAAAAACTATTGCTGAAAACTTTCCAAACCTCAACAAATTTGGATGCATGAAAATGCCTCAAATTTGATCCTTGATGATGGCAATGTAACATTGTCAAAATATAAGAAAGTATTATTAAAGTTTTTTTTTTATAATTAATATTTGAGTATCTGTTGTTATTTATGGAAAAACAATAGCTATCAGTAAACAATGTATAAGTCTATTGCCAGCATCACATATTCTTGAATGCACATGTCAAGTTCCTTCCTAATGTCTTCATTTTTAATACGATTCTTCCACTGATGCCATCTGTTAAGGCCCCAAATTTGTCTCAGAACTCATATCTGTAGACTTTAATTTTTGAGCGAGCGATTGGAACATTGTCTTCTTTACTGCTAGTTTTGCGTTTTGGCGAATTTCTTCCCTATTCCATCATACCAGAATAACTTATTCTGTTATCTATTTCCAAATTTAATCTGCCATTTACACTAAAAACTGTTCCTAAATAGTTAAAATATTTTATATGTTCTATAAGTTTGGGAATGCAGCTGAAATATTCTATGTTCCTGCCTATTTTCATAGTTTTCGTTTTTTATTGCTGATTTTCAGGCGAAATTTGTTACATTCAGTTTATTTAGACAATCCTGGAGACTGCTGTTAGATGTGTTTAGGAGTACAACATAATCTGCATACTAAAAAAAAAACAGCGAAATTTGATGTTTGCAATTCTAATAATGGGTTTATTATGTCTAATCTTAAGAGGTACCTGTGGCATAATAAAATTAATAACTTATCACGTATAAAACCAACAGTAATAACTTGAATGAATTAAAGGTACAAATATTTTGTACTGAAAGTAACAGTACATCATCAGTGTAGAACAAACAGTTAAAGGAATGGAATACAAATTACAGAAAATACTGTTACTTTCAATACGATATATTTGTACCTTTAACATTTTCTTTCAAAGCACAATCGATATAGATGATGATTAATAAGGGTGAGGATAATGTGCTTGTTTTGCACTGGATTTTACATTATTATTATTATTATTATTATCAACATTTGACCTCCACGGAGTCAGAGACTCATGGGAGGTACTCACTATTGCATACAATGCTCATCCAACAGTGTCTTAAACTGGTTCGATGTGTCCACATCCACAACACACACAAGCAATGCATTCCATTCACCAACCACCCTCCAAGCAACGAATTTGCTTCTCACTCCTTTGCTTATACATGGAATCATAACCTCTCTATTTCTGCATGTCAGGCTTCTCGGCATTATTGCCAAATTTCGATGTGATGTCTTCACAACTTGTGCAACGTGGCCCCTGAATTTCAGGTCCTTGTCCACCATCACTCCTAGATCTCTCATCTCCTCTACTTCTGTTAAAGTTTCCACACCAAGTGTATACTTTGCATCCCATCGTTACTTACCAAATCTCAAAACATTACACTTTGCAACATTAAACAGACAGTTCCACTTACCTGCCCTTCATGCAATCTATTCAAGTCCTCTTTTAAGGCATTAACATCAGCCTGACTGTGCATTGCTCTCCCCAGTTTTGCATCATCTGCAAACAGCTGGATATCACTAGTTAAACCCAACTCAATATCATTAACATACAAATTGAACAACAATTGCCAAAAACTGACCCCTGCAGCACACCAGTGGTGACCTTTCTCTTTCGAAATACTGCACCCCAATATACAACTTTCTGATATTGGGGTGCAGTGTCAGATAGGTATATCTGACTGGCTGTCAGATATACCTATCTGACAGCCAGTCACTGATCCAACACAGAAGTCTATTATCCAATTCCATCTGTTTCAATTTATTTAAGAGCTTGTCATGTGGCAGTCTATCAAAAGCTTTTGCAAAATCCAAGGTGATGTACTATAACACCTTGTTATAGTACATAAGTTAGTGAAACATAATCTCCCCTTAACGAACCCATGCTGACAACCACAGAGATTACTGCTGTTATCAACCCATTTCTGTCTCCTACTTCTCGCCAATCTCTCCAGAACCTTCACTGCAACTCCAGATATACAGACCGGCCTATAATTTAAGGCTACAGCCTTATCACCACCTTTATGCAGTGGAACAATTTTACCCTCCTTCCACTCCCTTGGAACCTGTGCTGTTACAAAACTCTTATTAAACAGGCATGCCAATGCTACTGTCAGTTCCCCGGAACATTCCCTTAAGATGTGTGGTTATATGTCATCAAATTCTATTGCCTTATTAACATCAAGGTTATTTATTTCCTCAAATACCTCCTGCTCACTCACAATTAAGCTATCCTCTTCTATGTCCTCTACTCTCAAGTTCTTCATGATTCCACCCTGATCAGGATGAATCACACATAAATCGATCACTGAATACCACAACAATGTCTTCTGCAGCAGTTACCATTCTACCACTTTCATCCCTTAACTTCATCTTTCCATGATCATTCTTCCTTCTACTTGCCACATATCTAAAAAACTCTCTAGGATTTTTCTTAACCTGATTTTCCAATTTCTGCTCATACTCTACTTTTGTTTTCCATACTAACTGAGTCACTCTCCTGGCTTGTTCTTTATATTCTTCATGTAAGTGGTTACCATTATTCATCTTGTACTTCCTCCAAAGTACTTTCTTTTTCCAGATTTCATGCTTAAGCTCCACATTCATCCATTTTACACCTACCTTATTCAGCCTTTTAGTCTTTGGGATACATTTGTACATTGATGCTGTTATATATTTCTTTGTAAGTTCCCATGCAGCATTTATTTCCTTACCGCTCAACTCTTCGTTCCATGTTATAGCTCAAAGTTGTCTGCTAAGCTTGTCATAATCACCAGCCTTATAATTCCACATATATCCTTTACTCGCAAAAGCCTGCATATTATTAGCCACAACAAAAGTGATTATTTCATGATCACTTTCACCAACTGGAGGAAAATGTGAAACCCCCCTCTAACAATTACATCCTCTACATCAAATCATCTTCCTTGTTCCTCCAATTTTAACTCCTGACTTACAACTTAAATATAGACTACTGTAATGCTCTGCACCATGTTCCATTTATCACATATATTTGTAGCATTTTGAAAAGTTCTTCTCTAGGCACCTTGTAATATGCTTTTTCCAGATGTGCAAAAAAACATAAGCACAGATCCTTGTTATATTCCCATGATTTCTCAATTAACTGTCAAAAAGTGAAAATCTGATCTTGACAACCTCAACAGCCTTGAGAAAACTTGGTGACCTTCCTGATAAGAAATAGTTTCCTAAATTTTGGGAAGTTTAATACAACCATGTTTATTAGGATTAGGCTGGTTTTTAAGTCTTTTACTGTTTCTAAAAACAGAGTCTATGAAGTTTCTATTTGCAGCGATGAAGCATGGTGGCTTCCTCCCATCTGATTCTGTGCAAGGTATCCAAAAGGCACAGAACCCAGTTTGTTCTTCTGCAAGTTTGTCTCCCACATTTCTGCTCAGACTCTTTCTAGTATGTTTGCATGAATCTCATTAGATCACTTAGAAGCGAAATTCCTCTGTAATTCTCATTCAGCTTTATTCCTTTTTTCATGGAATGGAACTAGGAGGGCTCTGCTCTAATCATCTTGAACTCAACCTTCTGACCACATCCTCAGAATTATTCAGTGTAGCCACTGCAAAACTTTTATAACTCCATATATGAGCCTTTATGGCTGAATATCACCACCCCAGCTGCCTTTCCACATTTCAATATTTTGATAGCTTTTTCCATCTCAAGAATTTACATACTGCTGTTTGTACTCCTCTTGAATATATTATGCTACTGTTCTGTCTTTGCTTGTGTTGTTTAACAGTCTTTCAAAGTAATTACTCCAGATATCTAGGATATTCTTATCTTCTATTTTCATGTCATCTTTATCATCATCTTTGATTCCTTTTTACAGTACTCTTTCCTCAATTTCTAAGTTTTCAAGAGCCTCAAGAAAACCTGGCGGCCTTGCTGATAAGAATTAGTTTCCCAAATTTTGGGAAGTTTAATACAACCATGTTTATTATGAGGTTTGAAAGGAGCAAACAGATTATATTTCTTTAAAGTTCTAATTATTTTCTCTGAAGCACCCTGGATATAGGGAATACTAAAGGCATTCTGTAGTCTACAGATAATTTGTAGATATTTTTGGCATTGTGACCACTGAACAGGAAGGTCTGGCAAATAAAGGCAAGTTCCACTATAAGGGAAGTTTGGGTGAAACAGAAGTTGGAGGCTCTGTTGACAAGGATTTTGATGGCTTTATATTGTTGAGAAGAGGAATGGTGGGAGAGTTTATGTATGTATGTATCTACCTGTATGAGTGGATTTTTCTGTAAACTGAGAAAAAAGGGGACCCAATGGGCAGATTTGTGATTAGAGCATCTAAAAATAAGCAAGCTGCAATCCCCCCCCACCACCACCAATAGTGAGCTGGATTCGAGGTATTGACTGTTGAAGTGGGGAAGGAAAGAGTCTAATGTGTCTGAGCCATGTTGACAAATAGACTTTTTAAGAGCTTTATTGGATATATTTGTAATATTAGTTGTAAATCTCAATTCAGTATCTAGGGTTAGGCTTAAGTATTTTGGAGACTGTTTTTTCTATTTTGGTATTATATATTTAGATTTGGGGGGAGGGTTGTAATTGTGCATATTGTTTCTATCAGGTGGAGAAGATGCTCAGTTTTGTTTTTTCTGGGTTTGTCTGCAGTTTATGTTCCTCTGACTATTTTTCTAAGCCTTTTATTGAATTATTTAGGACTTTTTCAGATTGTTGAGGATTACTGCTTGTGTGCCAAATTGCTATATCATCTGCATAGCATGCTATTTTTTATGTCATTTATTATGTAAGGATGGATATTGTTCATATAGATGAGAAATAGGAGTGGGCTTAAAAGAGAACCATGTGGGACTCCAGTCCAAGATCGATGCATCTTGGAATAAATTCCATTAACTTTTACTTTCATTTTTCTCCCTTATTCCTGTATCGTATGCAATTTTTATTAATTTTTGTCTCCAGACATGATCGTAGGTAGCTGTGAGATCCAAGAATATTGCTGTCATCTTCTTTGGTGCTTTTTCTTGAAAGCCATCTATGACTGATTGACAAAGATAAAATAATTGATCTTCTGTACTGTTAAGACCTGTATGCAGTTTGGTAGAAGTTTATCTTGTTGTTTTCTAAGAACCAATTCATAAGTCTGGTATGTATTATTCTTTCGTTTAATTTACAGAGAGTGCTAGTCAAAGCTATTGATCTGTAGCTTTTACAGTCACTACGTTTTTGTTAGGTTTTAGTAAGGATATAATGACTGTTTTCCAGATTTTTTGTAGTTTACCTGCATTCCAGGAAGTGTTAAAAATCTTCAGAAGACAATTTTTGGCTATTTTTCCCATGTTTTTAATCATATGTCCAAATATAAGATCAATTCTGGGTGATTTGTCAGGGTCAATTTGACTAATTGCTGTTTCTAATTCTGTCATTGTGAGTTCCTGAGTAAAGATGTCTTCAGAAGGATAGGTTCTGGATTGTATTAGCAGAAGTTTTGCAATTTCCATGCACTTTTTGTCTTCTTTGTTGTATTGCAGCTTCCTTGCATTGGAGTAATGTTTATTTTAATTTAATGTTAATTACTCCAATGTTTGATAAAATTTGCCATCTGTTTGTTTGTTGCTGCTGTAGTGGTTCCTGAGGAGAGTGTGTTTGAAGAGTGATCAGTATCCGGAAATGTTGAATTGTTTATTAATTTGATGATGTTCCAATGTTGCGAGTCTTTTCTTGGATCTAGCCTATTGCAAATTCTTCTCACTTTTTTTGTTTGCAGTTAGAAATTTCATCTTCTATGTTTTGAGTTAATTCTATTAACTTAACACAAGTAAATTATATAAATTTATGTAATATTTTCACATGCTTCTTACCTTTTAAACATAAGAACTTTAACAAAGTGTGTAATGTAATTTAATAAATAAACAAGTCTGCAATCTGATTACTGCTCATCATCCTCAAGAATATACCATAAAGAATTTCAGTTTCTTTTGTTTCTAACTATCTATCATAAGATCTTATACACCCTCAGTATATAAGCGGGTCAGGAATTTAATGATGGTGATGAGTAATGGTGGTGTCTTCCTCTTTAAGACATTAACAGTCATCCAACTGGCTATCAGTTCAATTCCATAGTATCTATGTCAGATGCCATAGTTTATTTTACTTTACTTAATCCTTCCTCTGTTACCTTTACGGTGTCGAGGTTAGTTTTTCTTGAACTTTGCAACCGCAACCATAAGTCGAGGATAATGTGGTGAGCTCTATGCTTCTCACTGTGTCCTATGTCTGTAGATGCATGTGTTCACAAGGCCAGTATGCCTGTTCTGGGAGGATGAAAAACCCAAGTTTCTGGGTGAAAAAACTCCCTGCCTCTGTATGAGACCTGCTAACTCACCTTTCATCGAAAAATACTTGATAAAGGTTCCTGATGTCACTGATGAGAATTGAACCCAGGTCTTTCCGACCAAACGGCTTCGTCTATAATGACTGAGTTATGGAGGCTCTAGATGCTATATTAAGAGGCAAAGAATAAACTATGGCATCTAGAGCCTCCGTAACTCAGTTGATATAGAAGAAAAGCCTTTTGGCAAGAAAGACCAGGGTTTGATTCCCATTAGTGATATGAGGAACTTTTATCTGGTCTTTTTGATGAAAGGTGAGTTAGCAGGTCTCATACAGAGGTGGGGGGGGTTCACCCAAAAACTCGGATTTTGCGTCCCCTCGAACAGGCAAACTGGCCTTGTGAACACACGTTAGAAATAAAATTTGTTGATCAAGAGTTTTATTTGTAATCCAGCTCTCAGATCCATAAGTTAAAATTGGTTTGAACACTGTCTATTTAAATTTATTCAATTGACTTCCTAACAGGGGTGCTTAAGGGTCAAAGCTGTATAACTGAGAGGAGACCTCCACATAGCCTTTAAAGGAATGCGGAGAACCGACCAGGTCTTCTGACCTAACGTCCAATCCTCACCTTCTCATGGTGCACCCTATTGGGTATCTTCCTGGATACTGAACGAACGAGGATGGGCTGGCAATTTGGGATTTAGCCGACCAAATTGTATTCTTATAGGTTAAACCAAAATACAAAATTATGGTACAACATGACAAAATTTCATGCCAGCTGGGGCATTGCCCGGTTAAACAAGGCCCCCGTTGTTTTCGTCAGGGAACCAGGGCGAACAGCGAAAAGTCAGCTACTGGAACAAATCTGAAAACACACCCCAACTCAACATCACCAGAGTTAAAGATTGGTATTATCAACATAAGAAGCCTGAATGGCAAAGAAATGGAGCTAGCTGAGGAATTAGATAAGTACCAGATCGACATAATAGGGATGACTGAAACAAAAAAGACAAAAACTGGTGAGATCTTTCTGAGCAATAAATAAAAAATGTTATATTCAGGCAATGACAATCAAAGAAAAGGAGTAGCCATAGTATTCAACACAAAATACGAGGCTCATCTTCTTGAATGGCAGGCAGTCTCAAGTAGAGCAATGTGGGCAAAAATGAGAATGGGGAACTGGACAATGAGACTTATTTGTGCCTATGGTCCCACAAAAGGTTCTACTAAGGTAGAAGTGGAGGAATTTTTGGAGGCTCTAGAAAAAGCAACTGACACAATGAAAAAGGAAAAGTTGGTCCATGTTGGGGATCTAAATAGCAGAGTAAGAAGTGATTGTCAGACATACAAAAATGTTTTGGGAAAATTTGGAGAAAAGAGCAAAGCAAATAATAATAGCAAATACCTGTTGGATTTCTGCTCAGGACATGGACTGGTTATTACTAACACCATGTTCCAACATAAAAATGTGCACAAATTCACATGGAGAGAAGAGGCAAGGAATAAGCAAAGTCTCATTGACTATGTTATTGTTGATAGTGATGTTTTCTCCCTGTGGAGGACACAAGAGTGTACAGAGGATTTGAAACTGGAAGTGATCACTATTTAGTCTTGAGCAGGATAAAATTGAATTTCATATTGAAAAGAATAATATGTAAGAAAGTTTTAAAGCGAATAAAAGTTGAGCAGCTCTCAGATGCGAACTGTAGACTAAAATACAAAAAGATTATTGAAAGAAAAATGAAAGAGTTTGCGAACAGGAACCAAACCTTGATTGATTCAGCTAGAGAGGCATGTGGTGAAGTTGTCTGCAAGGATAGAAAAATTAGAACCCCATGGTGGACACAGGAAATTAAAGAGACAGTGAAGGAAAAGAAGAAAGCATATCAAAATTTCCTGTCAAATAAATCAGCTTGTGCTCTTAGAGAATACAGAGACAAATGTAAGAAAGCTAAACAGTGTGTAAAACTAGCTAAACAAAAGTCATGGAAGGACTTTGGCAAGAACATAGAAAAAAAATATCAAGATGGTGGCAAAATATTCTGGAGGTTGTTGAAGAAGCTTAGGAATGGAGGAAAGAGTGCTGTAAAAGGAGTTAGAGATGATAAAGGTGACATGAAAACGGGAGAAAAAGATATCCTTGAAGTATGGAGTAATTACTTTGAAAATTTGCTAAATGAGACAAACAGTGATTACAGCACAGTAATAAAAAACACTGACCAGGCATGCAGTCAGGAATACATATCCATACTTGAAGTAGAAAAGGCCATCAAAGGCTTGAAATGCGGAAAGGCAGCAGGAGTAGATGATATTCGACCAGAAATGCTGAAGTATGGTGGTATAAAAGTCTTACAGTGGCTGCACTGCATAGTTCAGAATGCCTGGACAGAGGGACAAATTCCCGATGACTGGAGTAGAGCTCTAATAGTACCCATATATAAAAAGGGAAATAAAACTGAATGTGAGAATTACAGAGGATAAATTACAGAGGTATATATATATATACCTCTACTGAGTGTTCCTGGTAAGATTTATGCAAGTATACTTGAGAAACGGTTGAGAAGAATTGTGGAAGAAAAGCTTGGTGAAGAACAAGCTGGATTCAGCTCAAATAGAGGCTCTCAGGATCAGATCTTCACTTTACAACAAATAGTGCAGAAATCATGGGAATATAACAAAGATCTGTATTTAAGTTTTGTCGATTAGGAAAAGGCATATGATAAGGTGCAAAGAGAGAAGCTATTCAATACACTGCAGTTATATGGTGTCAATGGGGCATTATATCAAGCAATACTTAGTCTTTATTTGAGTTATAAGTCAGCAGTTAGAACTGAAGGAAGTACAGGAAGATGGTTTAATGTTAAATCTGGTGTGGGACGAGAATGTACATTATCCCCTCAGTTATTCATTATCGATATGGATTGCATTATGAAGGAAAGTGGTATTACACATGATATCAAAATTGGAGATGTTAAAGTCAGCTCTTTGCTGACTAAATTGAATAACTCTCCGACTAAATTGAATAACTGTTGTAATAGATATGGTATGAAGGTCAGCAATAAAAAGACAAAGACAATGAAAATAGGCAGAATCATTGAAAATGTCAACTGTGTTGTGAATGGAGAACCTGTGGAACAAGTAAAGCATTTCAGCTACTTATGCACGATTTTTACTGAAGATGGTAAATTAAATATGGAAATAGACAACAGAATCAACAAAGCTGATATGGTAGGAAGTCAATTGAATAAATTCATATGGAATAAGAGAGAAATTAGTCGGAACACTAAATTAGCTGTATACAAGACAGTGTTCAAACCAGTTTTAACTTATGGACATGAGAGCTGGGTCAGAAGTAAAACACTTGACCAAAGACTAGAGATCGCAGATATGAGAGTCCTGAGAAAGATTAGAGGTGTGAATAAATGGCATCAATGGCAATATCATATTAAAAACGAGAATATTAGGAAAAACTTGACATTGTCAGCATCTAGGAATGCGTTAGCAGAGCTAATCTCAGGTGGTATGGTCACTTAAACAGAATGGGCGAGGAAAGATTAGCAAAACAAGTGTTCTCTGCCAAGTTAGTAGAAAAACGACCCAGAGGAAGACCAAGATATAGGTGGATTGATACGGTACAAAGTGCCTTAGACAATAGAAATATAAGATCTGGTAATGTTGAGTCTTGATAAGTAACAGACTGATTTGGAGGAAAATTGTAGATAGGAAGTTAGTAATGAAGTAAATTTTTCATGTAGTATTATCATATCCTGTACACCCTTTGAGGGTACAGGGCAGGAATTTGATGATGATGATGACTTCCTACCATAAAAGCTTTGCTAATGCTGCCATCTATTTTCAAATATAATTTGCAATCTTTGCTAAAAATTGTGCCAAAATAGCTGAAACGTTTTACTTGTTCTTTAGGTTCTCCATTCAGGATGCAGTTGATGTTTTCAATGTTTCTACCTATTTTCATTGTCATTCTCTTTTTAATTCTGATTTTTATATCAAATTTATTATAACAGCTAATGAATTTGGTCAGGGAATACTTTATACAGATGATGTTATACTCTTAAATAAATTCAGGACAAGTCTGCAGGATTCCCTGACCAAATTCAATAGCTGATGTAATAAATTTGATATGAAAATCAGAATTAAAAATACAAAAACAATGAAAAATAGGCATAAACATCGAAAATGTCAACTGTATCCTGAATGGAGAACTTAAATAACAAGAAAAACATTTCAGCTATTTAGGCACAATTTTTAGTGAAAATTGCAAATTAAATTTGGAAAGAGACAGCAGAATTAGGAAAGCATTTTTGAGAAGTCAATTTAGAATTTAGATACTATAGAATTTGAACTGATAGCCAGTTGGGTGACTGTTAATGTCTTTTAGTAGATACCACCACCATGCTTACTCATCACCATCATTAAATTCCTGACATATACCCTGAGGGGGGGGGTATAGGATCTTATGATCGATAGTACTACATGAACCATTACATTCAACCTTCTATAACAATTTTCCTCCAGATTAGTCTGTTATTTCTTGGGATTAACATCTCCAATGTTGATATCAGGTTTAGTACCACTTTCCTTCAAAATGTGATCTATATAGATGATGAATACAGTGGAGATAATGTACACCCTTGTTGCATTCCTGACTTAACATCAAACTATCTTCCTGTACCGACTTCAATTCTAACTGCTGATTTGCAACTCATATAGAGACTAGGTATTCCTTGATATAATGTCTCATTTACACCATATAACTGGAGCATTTTGAAATAGCTTTCCTCTTGGCACCTTGTCATATGCCTTTTCCAGATCTACAAAATTTAAATAGAGATCCTTGTTATATTCCCAAGATTTTTCCCTATTTGTCTTAAAGTGAAAATCTGATCTGACAACCTTTGTTTCCTAAACCCAGTTTGTTCTTCTCCAAGTTTTCCCCTTCCACAATTTTTCCTAGCCATTTCTTAAGAATACTTGCATACATCTCACCAGGAACGCTTAGTACAGAAATTCCTCTATAATTCTCACATTCAGCTTTATTCCCTTTTTTATAGATGAGTATTAAGAGTGCTGTACTCCATTCATCTGGATTTGACCCTGTGACTAGGCACCTCCTGAATTATGCAGTGTAGCCACTGAAACTTCTATATCTCCATATTTTAGCATTTCTGGTCAAATATCATCTACTCCAGCTGCTTTCCCATATTTCAGGTTTGTGATAGCTTTTCTACTTCAAATACAGATATATATTCCAGATGGCATTCCTGTAGAGTGCTTCATTTAGCAAAGGTTGGTCGATTGGTAGAGCCTCTGCCACTGATGGCCCATGCAAAAGTTAACCAAGTTTGAGCATGGTTAGTAGTTGGAAGGGGATCGATCTTTCGATGCTGCTGGCTCACTCTCCCTTGATGAGTCTTTGGAATCCCTGGAGGTGTCACATAATAATAATAATTACTCTATATAACAAGGATATCTTTATCCTCAGTTTTTGTTACCCCATTATCATCTCTAATTCCTTTTACAGTACTCTTTTCTTAATTTCTGAGCTTCTTCAAGTCTCCAGAATATTTTACCACCTTTCTGAAATTTATTTTCAATGTTTTTACGAAAGTCTTTCCATGACACTTGTTTAGCTAATTTTACACAAGGTTTTGCTTTCTTACGTTTTTCTCAGTATTCCCTAAGAGCAAAAAGGAAACTTACTTGCCAGGAACTTTCAATGTGCTTTCTTCTTTTCCTTCAGGTGCCTCTTTAACTTCCCGAGTCCACCATGGAGTTCTGATATTTGTATCCTTGCAGATTGCTTCACCACATTCTTTTCTGGCTGAATCTATTAAAGTTTTCTTTAGGATTTGCCAATGAATCTCCAAGGTTTGGTTCTTATTTTCAAACTCTTTCAGTTTTTCTTGAATAATATTTGTGTATTTGAGCCCACAGTTCACATCTGATAGCTGTTCAACTTGGATTCATTTCAAAACTTTCTTACATACCTTTCTTTTCAATATGAAATTAAAATTTATCCTGCTCAACACTAACTGGTGATCACTTTCTATTTCAAATTCTCTGTATAATCTTTTGTCCTGAACCAGTGGGAAACATCACTATTGACAATAACATACTGAATGAGACTCATCTTATTCTTTTGTTTCTTCTCTCCATGTGAATTTGTACACATTTTTATGTTGGAACATGGTGTTAGTAATAATAGTTCATATCCTGATCACAAATCCAACAGGTATTTGCTATTATTATTAGCTTTGCTCTTTTCTCCAAATTTTTACCCAAACATTCTTATATGCCTGGTAATCATTTCCTACTCTGTGTTTAGATCTTCAAAACAATGACCAACTTTTCCTTTTTCGTTGTGTCAGCTGCCTTCCCTAATGCCTCAAAAAATTCCTCCACTTCTCCCTTATTAGAACATTCTGTGGGACCATAAGCATGAAAAAGTCTCATTGTCCAGTTCCCAATTCTGATATTAGCCAACATCACTACATGATATTTCTTGCCATTCAAGAAGATTATCCTCATATTTTGTGTTTACTATTATAGCTACTCCTTCTTTTCTCTTGATTGTTATTTCCTAAATATAACATCTTGTATTTGTTGCTTCAAAAGATCTCACCTGTTTTTGTCTTCTTTGTTTCGGCAACACCCATTATGTCGACCTGGTACTTATCCAATTCTTCAGCTAGTTCCATTTCTTTTCCATTAGTGATTCTTATGTTGATGGTGTTAATCTTGATTTCTGCTGATGTTGAGTTGTAGTTTTTTCCAGCAGCTGACTTTTTGCTGTTCACCCTATACAAAATTCCATCATATTGTATCATCATTTTGAGTTATGGTTAAGCCAATAAGAATACAGTTTGGTTGGCTAAATTCCAAATTGCAAGCCCATCCTTGTCCATTCAGTATCCATGTAGATACCCAACAGGGTGCACCATGAGAAGGTGAGGAACGGACGTCAGGTCAGAAGCCCTGGTCAGTTTTCCGCATTCCTCCTAAAAGCCCATGAGAAGGTATTCTGCAGATAAATAAGGTGGGTACTTACTCGAATCCAGTTTTTGAAAGATTGGCTTGAAAAAGTAAGATATTTGATTTCTAAGTAGGATTTCCAGACTGTTTCCACTTACGATACTAAATGAGCTTTGGCATATTAATCTTTCATGCATGAGATTGACATGCAGGTGCAGATAAGGCAGTTTGAAACATGGTAGTTGCTTAGGGTAGTACAATCTCACAATCTTAGGTAGCCTTGGCAAAAGTATTCAGAGTTTTAAAAGTAACGATACAGATACACCTTATAAATTTGCATCTCAGTTATTTACCTTAGGCATATCTTCTTGACAAGGATGTCAAGGAAGTCCAACCTGAATATAATTTTTAGAAAATTTTAATGACTTATTTACAGAATGAAAATGTTAGTGTATTTTTCAAGCAGATGTTACTTAGAGGAGTTGCTTTAAGTGGTTTTTTTTTAATCAAAATAAGAGCTAAATGAAAATTTTCATCTGATGAAAATCATTCTGGATCAAGAAAGATGACATTTTTCCTTATTAGATGATCTCCTATAAAGCGTATTATGAGAAATAAATGGTATGTTGTTGTACTTAAGTCACCAGAATATAATTAATTTCTTGATTTTAATAGATCACAGATATCTGTGGGAAATAGGGAAGAGAATGTGGAATAAGAGATTTAGAGTAGAGAATTTAAAACTGATTGCTAATGTGCCCCATCTATGGGAAGATGCATGTGAGCACCCATAATATGGCAAGTAGTAAATATAGTTGGAAGTGAGATGCAATGGCTGACAAAAGCATGCAAACTCACATTTTGCAGAAATAGGGGACAAAACAGTATAAGAATAATACCAGGATCCTTGATCCTTTCTTTCTAGATGTTCACAAATTGCATTTTACAGCAGCATGGCATTGGTTATATGAAAGAGAGAGAGAAATCTGCAGAAAAGAAAAGTGAACAATTTGGTAAGAAGTAGGGAGATGATAAAAGTAAGAATGAAGCAACTGGTCATCAACACAGCAAGTCTCCTCCACCACAAATGGATGCTTATGTTCAGAGATGCAAGAATTTCTTAAAAAATGCTCTTATTGTTTAAACATGTAATACACAACCTTGCAAAAATGCATTATGCAATATACATGTATATATATATATATGATTAGTACTATTAACTTGGGGTTGGGATATGTTCATTTTTCTAAATTAACTGACTTAAAACCCGAGAATTATAACACAATGATATTTATTTGAAAAAACGCAACATGTTTCGTCAAGAATGACTTCATCAGGCGATAAGAACATAGAAAGATATTAAAAGACATGAAATTAACATTGACACACTCTAAAGCTATACAATTATAAAGCCATAATATTCTACTGTAAATTACAGTTATTATGAGCTTGAACTACAGTCCGAGTTAAAGTTCTATTGTTGTACACCTGTGCGTGTGTGGAATCACGCGATCTCCAGTATCTAATAGTAGAGTTGAAAGAGTCAGCCAAATTATAGCTAAGATTGTTATTCATGTGAAAAGGGTCCAAGATGATTTCTTTTGACTCGACAATGCGGCGCTCTACTTCATCATGGGAGATGTGTAGGTTTGAAGTTGATGGCCAGTTTATTTCATGTTGGTGGCTTTCGTTCAACTGCTCTGTCAAGCCATGTCCTGTTTTCAATAAACACGAACAACGAAAGCCACCAACATGAAATAAACTGGCCATCAACTTCAAACCTACACATCTCCCATGATGAAGTAGAGCGCCGCATTGTTGAGTCAAAAGAAATCATCTTGGACGCTTTTCACATGAATAACAATCTTAGCTATAATTTGGCTGACTCTTTCAACTCTACTATTAGATACTGGAGATCGCGTGATTCCACACACGCACAGGTGTACAACAATAGAACTTTAACTCGGACTGTAGTTCAAGCTCATAATAACTGTAATTTACAGTCGAATATTCTGGCTTTATAATTGTATAGCTTTAGAGTGTGTCAATGTTAATTTCGTGTCTTTTAATATCTTTCTGTGTTCTTATCGCCTGATGAAGTCATTCTTGATGAAACATGTTGCGTTTTTTCAAATAAATGTCATTGTGTTATAATTCTCAGGTTTTAAGTCAATTAATTTAGAAAAATGAATATATATATATATATATGTGTATGTATGCATACATATATAATGTAAAGTGCATTGTAAATGAATTACATATATAATTAAAAACATAACAATACATATAATATATATTATTATGTTACAACTTCAGGGAGTTCAAAGACTTTCATGTGTTCAGGTAGAAGTGGGTGCCATTTTGAAAAAAAGTTTGATAACCCGTGGTCAAAATACATAAGTGGAAGCCTCGTTACGATAGTAACTGAAAATACAAAAAAATGGGAACAGAAGTTTTCATGGATAAAAAGCATGAGATAATAATGATGATGATGTGTTCTGTAAACTATGGCGTTGCACTTTGAAAAAAAAAAAAAAAAAAATACATTGTATAATTTGACTCACAACTCTGTCTTCACCACTCAATCCACCAATTACAGTGAACTACATCATCTATATCAACGACGTCTACTGCCCACCACTAGTATTTTCACAGATAATCACAAACATCCGTTTCCACAGCGGGATTTGAACCAGCAACCTTTTGGCTGGAGAGCAGAGACGCTGACCACTAAACCAACCAGGCTGGCTATATATATATATATATATATAAAAAATATGTATTGTTATTTTTTATATCAAACACATAAATACCTGGCAAATATTATTTAAGGAGGATAAAGAAAAGTGGGATAATGAAATTTTCTCCTATCTTTTAATTCAAGTAACACTCTTTTAATGTGGGCCTCCATAGCTGCTCAGTCAGTATCAATGATGCCCTTCAGCTAGAAAGACATGGATCCCATTAAAGATGTGAAGAACAATTATCAGGGTTTTCAACTGCAGGTGAGTTTAGTTGGTCTCCTATAGTAGTAGCAGGGTTTTTTTTTTTTGTCTGGAAATTCAGGTTTCTTGTTACACAATTAGGCAAACCAGCTAGGAGAACACATGCAATTTACATACAAAGTGTACTTATAGGCAGAGGGTTAACCACTTTATCCCAGAATTATCGTTATGAAATCCTAAGATACTTGGAAGGTTGTTGTCACAGCCTATTAGAACCAATAATGATGATGATGAATATCCTTTTAATGAAAAAAAAAAAAGAAAAATTTTAATAAACAAGTTTCTTACCACAATCTTTTTCATCAGATTTATCTTTACACTGAGAAATGCCATCACAAAGTTGATTAGGTTGAATACAATTTTCATTTTTACACTGAAATTGTCCAGGACTGCAACGAAATGGTGGACAATCTGGAGGTTCATCTGAATTATCTCCACAATCATCTTGCATATCACAACGCCACCACATTGGAATACACTTGTATGTAGAATGACAAACAAACTGTGAACTGTAAAATATAATATGAAAATATATATATTATATAATATGATTTTCCAATTAAAAAGAATATTTGTAGCATAAGTCAGATTCAAATGCAAAATGTATGAAAGTAATGTACACCTTACTGAACCATCTCTTTTATTCTTAATGATGAAAATATACAGAGATCATTCTGTCATGTATGCAGATATTGTCACTATAAAATATTACACTACATCACAGCACAAATCTATTTTATTATATCAAAAACTTATGTATTATTATTATGCCGTCACTGCAAGGGATTCCAAGAACTCATTGAGGGAGGGAGGGAAGGTGCCATTTAGTCACTCATACCTCAGCATCTATCATAGCTCTCCTTGAATACATTCACCAAAGACATATTTTCCGACCACAACAGATCCAAGACCCTCAGCTGGCAATGTGCTAAGAAGAGTCAATTCAGGTTGAAGGGGAGAAAGGAATAAGGCAATACGAATTTGTTACCAACACACGAAATCACGTACTTTATACGTAAAAGTTTCCAACTGTTGCAAGCAAAATAGTTACCACTTTAAAAACTAGAATTTTCATAACAGAAAAGCTAATTTTCTGAGACATATAATAATGAACACTATTCCACAAAACACATTGATTACCCTATTATCAGAATGGATTCGTCTTCTTCTGACATGCGCATAAGTGTCAAGGGGTCCAGCATCTATGGTCACACAGTACTGAACAATTTCTAATATTAGTCCTTTTTACACACATTCATTGCTGCCCTGAGGAATAAGCTAGACCTCAACATATTGCCTAACCGCAACTTTAATCAGTTTTTAGTATGATAAATTCTACCTCTCCTCCTCCCCACCACCAATGGCAAGCTACAGAAATCTCACTTTGATCTATACTATAAGATTACTTACCAACTTGGATATTTCTATCATATCTACTTTCCTCAAACTCAAAGACCAATTTCTTTTAGTCTGTCCTTGTATGCACAGTTTCATAAGTAGTTATAATCCTGGTTTATTTCCACCCGTAGATCCTTTCATACGTCTCTTCATTGCCACATAATTCAAGTGATCATATCTGTGCACACCAGTCCAGATAGAGTCTTATCAAAGCTTCATAAAATGGAAGAATAACTGTTTTTTTTCCTTATAATTTAGTGTTCTCTTTAAAAGTGCAAGTGCAGTTTTCTGATGCAATAACTCAACCATCTTACCAATGTCCCCCCCCCCCCTCCCAGAAAAAAAACTTTAACTCTGTCCGCTGTAATTCCAAAGTCTCTAGCTTCATTGACTACTTGGTGCAAAGTTCTATAAATAAAAGCCTGATTGCATTGTACTCCACCTGAAATGCACAATTTTACACTTCCACTGAACTGATATATCGTCATCTGTCCATATAACCAGCCTATTCAAGTAAACTTGCACGAATACTATCAAATGTCTCTTAATTATCTCAGCAACTGGATATCACCAGTCCTATTACTGAATATCATCCTTAACTATCACCAATATAATTAATATACAAGTCAAATAATAATGGCCTAAGTATAAACCTTGTGGTACACCACAGGTCACCTTTCTTTCTCACAGACTCAGAACCTCCATATTGTGCTTTCCATTTTCTGCACATACAATCCTTTGAGTTCATATAGCAATATCAAAACGATCTCTCATGCAGAATCTTGTCAAATGCGCTAGCAAAATCTAGATGTATCATAGTATATTCATTCCCATTAATCATCTCTCTAGTCACTCTACTATAGATACCAACCATGCTATGTTACCTTTGCATGTACTTCCTAATGAGCTTTTCCAATACCTTGATGACCACAACAGAAACATTGCTTGGTTTATAGTCTGCTACATCAGTTCTAGCTGCTAATGGAATTATCTTACTCTCTTTCCACTCATTGGGAACTGTGCATGTACTGAGACTTCTTCTTTCTCTTTATAGCACTTTTATCCTGCTTAGCACAAGGTCTACTGTGACGGTGGAAAACTCCAACTGGCTTGTCGCAGAGTCTAGTGTTGGGGTAGGGTGGGGAGGAAGACAATTTTTAGGACTGTAGATCTGTATTCATGGGGCTGGTTTGCCTGTTCTGGATGTAAAATATCTTGTTGCCCTAACATGGCGTCTACTGCAATATAGCTAAACAAGCACCCTGGATTAAGTGCCACTGTGAGCTAGGCTGCCTCTATGCTATTTAATTTAATGTGATCAGTGCCCCTGTTGATGGTACTGATCACATTAAAAGTGCAAGAACCAGATGTCATAAATAAGTAAATTCTGATTGGCTGATATAATCAATAATAGATCTTCCTTTTTTTTTTTTTTTGTAAATATTTGAATTAATTATTTATTTTAACACAAGAGGTCAGGCTGGATCAGATAAATAGTTTTAGATCTGATGTTGCTAGTTACTGTAATGTAATCGTGTATACAAATGTATATTGGTTTTATTTTTTATCTAAAATGGTAATTAACTTCATAAATCAAATATAACGAGTGATGTTCACAATTTAATTTCAGTGAATGATAGGGTTCTTCAATGATAGGCAATATCAAGCATAGTTCACAATGATGTGAAAATAGGAAATTACACAATGAAATTATTTGTGCCTATGATTCCCAAAGAAGCTTCTACTATGGTAGAATGGATGAATTAGGGAAGGCGACTGAAATAAAGAAAAAGCTAGTTCTTGTTGGAGATCTTAATATTAGCAGAACAGGAAATGAATACCAGAAGTATAGAAATTATGTGGGAAAATTGGGAGAAAAAGAGCAAAGCTAATAATAATAAAGGTAAATACCTGCTGGATTTCTTTTCATAACATGACTAACACCATGTTGCAACATAAAGATGAGCCCCCAGAACTGGGCCTCTGGCTTCCCCCCCCGTCACATGCAGTGCAGGCGATGGCCTTGTTGGGTATGCTCTACACACAGTTATAATTACTCAACTAGGGGGAGGGGACAGTTTCCTAATGGCTCCATGTACTCCATCTGAGGAAACAGCAGTAAAACAGTTGTCAGCAGGATGGTCACCAGACAGTGCATGGGAGCAAACCCAATAGTAACACCTATGTTGGAGTCTTCAGGATCAGCTTGTGAATAATCCTACTGCCACTACTCTGCCAGGTCATGCCTGGAGGGAGAACAAGTTAGTTTCGTATGTAAGGGCACTGTCTGAGGTCACTCCTGGGCACTCTATGTGGGTGAGTTATGTTCCCAAATCCCTAACCCCAGCTTCATGCCCCTGCTCTTTATGTTTCCTGAATCAACAACTCAAACATGAAAGACAACCACAGAAATACCAGTGTTTTTAACTGCACATATAAAAATAAAAAATTATCAATAAAAATAATAAGAAAAGAAAATATGCCAACCCCCCCCCTTCAAAAATAACATCAAAATTTCTTCCAATAAAAAGCACTTCCATAAATGTCACCAACATCTGATGCATCAAGGAATCAATACCACCACATACAGACATCGAAACCTGATTTCCTTTTTGTAACAGAAACCAAAATTGGTATCCTACAAGACCACAGCCTACCTCAACTGTCCCAACTACATCTTGCATGACGCATTCTGCAAAAAAGGGAAGAACATGTGCTTTTGTAAAATCTGATATCCCTCACCAAAGGCTATCCAACCTGGAATCTCCATTTTTGATCTGCTGTAGCTCAAGATTTCCTTAGGAAAAGGAATAGTCTTAAGTTCTTTTGCACCTAGCTTCTTAGTCCTAACATTCTCTTCTTCTTTGCATTCCTTATCTTCTTCATATGCATGCTGTTCTTCTAGTTGAAGGAGATCATACTCGCTTAATTCTGAATGGGAATCAAGCAAGTTTCTCACATCTTCATTATCCAGTTCATTAAATCCGAGTTCTATTTCCAATTTTGCTGATTTCTTCAATAATGTTAGATTTTTGAGTATGATAACCTAAACGAATTTCATGTAACATACGCTTGAGTTTAAAGTTGCCTTCTCCATTGAATCCTAATAAAAGTGTAAGACGATCTTTAGATGCTTTGTATCCTTGTTGAGATGCTTCAGTTTTAGCTAGGAAGTTTTTGTTGGCATACACTTCCAAAAGAGACCGGTTTTGTCGATGATGAATATTTGATGATCGTCAGAATCACCCTCCTGAAATTATCCTTTGCAATTCTTCAGGAAACTTGGTCACAGAATCTTTATCAGCACTAACAGATTCCCCAATTATTCTTATGTTATGCAGCCTAGTTTGATTTTTGAAACGGTCAAACCATCCTAAACTTGCAGTAAAGCTTTCACATTCCTCTTGAAATTTGGTCTCTTTCAATGATGTAAAAATATTGAGAGCTTTTGCCTGAATATTCCTTGTACTAAGAGGTATTCTTTTTTTGGTTACAATCCTCAATCCAAAGTGATAGAAGACATTCCATCTTGCTGCAATTGGTGACAAAAAATTTCACATAACATAAAAGTTTGAATAAAGTAAAAAAAAAAAAAAAAAATCACATTAATCACTCACTTAAAGCAGAAAATAGCATCATTTCACTCAATCACATTAACTGATTATCACACATATCGAATTCATGCTAAGCGAGGTTTTCCTGTACTGCATGTCTCCTCTGAACTTTTGAACTACTCTGAAGAAGAACATCAGGAAAACCTCGATTAATTTCAATGCTAATAAGGCTCCTGGTCAAGATAGTATTTCTCCAGTTATATTGAAAATTTGTGTCCCAGAATTAACACCATGTATAAGCTATCATATTCTACTGGCATCAACCTAACAGCATAGATACAGGCATTCATCCAGCCTGAACCCAAAAAGGGAGACAAAAGTTAGATCTAGTTATCGTCCCATTGTGCTAACCTCAGGACGTTGAAAAGTGATAACAAAAGCTATCAACAACGGGCTTCCTCAGTACTTTGAGACTCACCAATTAATTAATAATCACCAATATGGAATTCACCATTCTCATTCTCCAGCTAGCTTTCCTTGCTAAACTCACATACTTTTGGGTACAGGCCAGATAAAGATTTGGAGAACCCAGTTGTCACTCTTGATATTTCAAATGCATGCAACATGTCTGGCATCAAGGCTTTCTGAACAAGCTACCATATTATGGCTTCCTTCTTGCACTCTTCATTCACTGGCCATTCATTGCATGCCATGATCGGTGGCTTCCTCACATCAGATTTCTTTATCAATGCTGGAGTCCCCCCCCCCAGGGTTCTATACTCTCACATACTCTCCTCCTCCTTAGCATTAATGTTCTGCTATCTTTCCAACTTCAAATCCTATTCACATTTTAGCTGATGACAGTACTCTTCCTTATCTGAGAAACTCTGTAGTACTCAAATGATAGAAGCCTCAAGATCTTCCATAATCTCCTCAACATCCTCAAATGAGGTGAAGACAACTTAATAAATTCATCTTTAAAAACTAAGGCCCACCTTATTATCTGCAAGAAAGTTATTACTTCATTCCCACTTACTTTTGATAATTTTCAATGAATTTCAAATTAGCATCTTCAGAGTACAACACAGCATGTATATGTGACTGTAAGTGAAACAATTCAAATTGTAACAGATAAAAGATCTAAAGTGCTAATTTGCACCCTCTAATGTTGTAAAAAAGAAGTTTTCCAACTATGTGGAAGACACACTTAAGGTAATCACCTCCCAAATTTTTGGCCAATTAATGCAACCATATTTGTTCAGGTTAGGAGAATTCTTCATAGTCATAGCTGACTCTTAAAAATAATCTTTTTGATCAGCAATGACTTCTGAATAGCACATTAGTTTTCTTCCATCTAATCCTCAGTGAAGGAGTGTCCAAAGCATGGTCTATCAGTCCTGACTTGCCATAGTAATGGTGGTGAACGTATTTTTTATGTTCTTCCAGGCAGATCGAAACATATCTTCCTGTCTGCCATAGTAGGCCAAGTCACAGCCACAGAAACTTCATACACTCCAAGATATGCTAGAGGGTGAAGTTTATCCTTAGGAGAGCAGATCAGAGTTGCTAAATTAACATGAGGTTTGAATGTGATGTAAAGGCCATGTTTTATTAGTATTTTGGCTATCTTTTCTGATGTAGCTCTGAGATAGGAATGGTAATGTTTTGTTCTGGTAATGGTTTGTATATAGCCTCCTGACCACCTAAAAAGCTTGGTGTTCTCTTCCATTCAAAACATGTCATCCCTTGCTTTCAGCTCCTGAAACTTTATAAGACTCAAATCTGCCCAACCTTGGAATATTGTTCCCACATTTGGAGTGGTGCACCCAAACCCCCCCAAAATATTCTTGATGATGCACAGAAGATGGAAATCTGCTAAATAGGTGACCCTACCCTTAGAGACTCCTTTCAGTCATCTTCCCATAGTCGTTCTGTTTCTGCACTGTCCACAATTACCATAAGTACTTTCATGGGCATTGCTCCTATGAATTGGTCACTACCATTCCTTCGCTTTCTTCTAATTATGTAAAAACTAGATCAGCCACTGGCCAAATTCATACACTGTCCAACTCCAACATACTCAATAAACTTCTCATTATGCTCAATCATTCCAATCACCACTTTAAAATAATCTCCTCCAAGCTATTTTTCCAATAAATACAACATTTTTGACACTTTCAGAAACATATCAATAGATTACTTCTTTCTCCATAAACACTTACCCACACATGGCACTATTGTGTTACAAGTTCTGTAATCTTTCATGTGTAGGGTCATCATAAAACTAAAGTCACATTGCCTATGCTACACTGTTGACAGGGATAACTTCATACTGTTCAGGACATTATTATACAGGAAATTTGAAATAGGAAGTATCACCCTTTAGTTTAAGTAGGATAAAAAAAAAAAAAAGGTTGGGGGGGGGGGATTATATATATATGGGGTCACTTAAACAGAATGGAGATTAACCGTCTAACCGGCCATGACGTCTATAGATGTCCAGCTAAATCGATACAATTCTGTAACATCTGTTGAATAACATGGATAAGAATTGCAATTTGATCTCACTATTTCATCCACCTCACCGGTAGGGAGGTTAATGGATAGCAAAAGAGGAATTTCATGCCAGGAAAAAGACCAACAGGAAACCCATGTCTAAGTGTAATGATGCAGTTAAAAGCATCTCAGAAGACACCAAAATATAACATCAGACAATACTGGAGTTACTGAAAGTAGGAGGAAAACTGTTGACAGGAAGACATTAATAATGTAAACTTATTATTAGTACTATCATAGCATCTACATATCCCTTCAAGATATATATCAGGCATGTGATGATGATGGTTTCCAATTTCATTAAATATGGACATAAGCAATGTATTTTTCTTTCTAGAAACTTAGGTTTTTTGACCTCATATCTCAGTAAAAACTCAACAATAACATGAATTAGGAGATAGAATCATTAGATGACATAAGTTTTTTTTATCAGGAGCTTATGACTATCTCCCATACCATATTATTCTGGCTGTGGTTCATGAAGCTTCAGTAATTTGACATTCTAAAGTCCTTTGGTTTTGCAGAACAATTGGTTCGTTCAAAATTAGAAAGACCATATGCACTTGTTAAACACCAACAAGAGACACCAAGAAATTACATAATTGGTTTAATCCTTTATCCAAGTGTAGGCAAACAAGCTTGTACCTGAACTATTTTCAAGACTATAGCAACTCGTATATAGAAGTTATAACTTCACATCACTTACCTTAGTATCCCATTAATGCAAAGCACATTTCCTTACGGGTATGCATAATGCTATGCATTATGGGAAGTGTCATTACCTAGACCGGTTTCAACCTTTATTGAGGTCTCGTCAGTGGGAGCTAGACCCAGAGGTGATACCAAGGTTGAAGTAATGCAGAAGTCATTTTTTCATATATGAGTTGCCAAAAGGTGTCACACCTTATTATTAAATCACTCTGGATTAGAATTTTGACCCTCATATGAAAGTCATTATTTTGAGTATATATACATACATACATACACACACACACATAAATATATATATATATATACACACACAAAGACAAGCTATATTACAATTCAAACAGCATGCCAAAGAGAGAAAGATTTGATCAACAGTTATTCCACTGGCCTGACCTCTAGTGGGAAAAAAAAAAAATCAAGCCTATATCCTATTGATAACACCATCAGAGAACAAATTCATATATAGTTTTATTACAGCAAAAGTGATGTCCTAATTTAACACGAGAGCTGTTATATTAGAGTTCAGATCCTGGATTACTTACAGTCCTATTTATTACTTTACTAAATCACTTAAGAAATTGACAATGTACATAAGAATATAAATTAAATTACACTTTAATAAATATTTCCAATATTTCAGCAACGTCATGTTGCCATCTTCAAAAGGAACTTACAAAAAAGGCACGTGCACGTAGGCACTACAACACAGTAACTGAGAATGAAGTGATGAAGCTACTGTTCTCCTAAAAGTCCTGATAGTGCCCTCTAGCAGGCTATGTAGGTGTTCTTGGCCATTGGGCTGAAGGTCTGCTGATGTAAGCCTCCCAAATTTGGGGCAGTCTCATGCAACCAAATTTGTTGAGGTTTAGAGAGTTTCTTAGGGCTGAGAGTGATTCCATGAATAGTCTTTCGAATTTGAACTTGCTACGGTGTATTAAAAAAAAACAAAAAAAAAAAAACATGACGACCTCTTCTTACAGACTATACAGAAAATTGGCATCCCTTATCCGCTCCACTAAAGACCAACCACTTTCCCTAGACCTACCTGGTGTATACCAGGTCCCTTGCAGCTGTAAACTGTCTTACTTTGGCCAAACAGGCAGGACAGCGAATATCAGAATTTCGGAACACAAGGACTACATCCGGTTTCACAAGTATAGCCACTCTGGTCTTGCAGACCATGCTCTGGATACATGCCACAGAATACAGTGGAAGAATGAAATTCGAAAGACTATTCATGGAATCAGCCTCAGCCCTAAGAAACTCTCCAAATCCTCAATAAATTTGGTTGCATGAGACTGCCGCAAATTTGGGAGGCTTACATGAACAGACCTTCAGCCCAATGGCCAAGAATACCTACATAGCCTGCTAAGGGGCACCGTAAGGACTTTTAGGAGAACAATAGCTTCATCACTTCATTCTCAGTTACTGTGTTGTAGTGCCTACGTGCAAGTGCCTTTTTTGTAAGTTCCTTTTGAAGATGGCAACATGATGTTGCCGAAATATCGTAAATATTTATTAAAGTGTCATTTAATTTATATTCTCATGTACGTTGTCAATTCCTTAAGTGATTTAGTAATGCATAACCAACATATACGTACGAGAATTACAGTATATTTATAATTAACTCTTGGACAAAAAAAGGTTATGTGGGTAGAATATATGACTTCCAAATTCTTTGGATTTTAAACTATCATTATTGTTAAGATTAGGGTGGTTGATAAGACTTTCACAGGCTCCCTTAAATTTACGTTCAGACCACGTTTTGATGTGATGTAAACAAGTGCCATTCCTGAATACTCTACACAGAATAGATTTTAAAGGCACCTGTTGTTTACATTACACCAAAACATGGTATGAATGTAAATTTAAGGAGACCTGTGAAATTCTTATCAACCACCCTAATCTTAACAATAATGATAGTGAAAGGCACATATTCTACCCAAATAACCTTTTCATCCAAGAGATAATTATAAATAGGACTGTAAGTAATCCAGGATCTCAACACTTTAACACAACTCTTATGTTGTATATTAAACACTTTTGCTGTAATAAAACTATCTATATCAGTGGTTCTCAAAGTGGGCGATACCACCACCTTGGGAACAATGGAATGATCAGTGAGGGGTAGTGGCCACATGAGCAAAAGGGGCAGTAAAAAAGCAGTAAAAGCATAAAGGACAAAAATTAGGTGCTGAAAAATATTTCATATAACTGTTATATAACATAAGTAAAGATCATAGTGGTTGCTTTATTTCCCAAAGAAACGTACAAAATAGCCAATCAGCGTTGAAGTCCGATAACAGGTGTTAACAAGCAAAGTGTTGGCTGGCGCACACTTTCAAGTGATTGGAATTTTACAAGTCCAGTACGCATCGGCAGGAACATGTGCATGTTATGACTTGTTCACTATATAATACTATAAATACGTGAGACATATGCAATCAGTTTTAGATTGTTTCTGAATTGTGTGACAAGCAGTTAGCAATTTGATGTAGTGCATATTCGATACCTAGTCAAAGCAAATTATTGTTGTTCCAATAAAACAGCAGGTTTCATGTGAGTATTTTTATACCTTTTCTTGTAAAAATAATTTGGTTTAGGTAAGTGAGAAATTGCATTCCAGCAATTTTGTAAATTTAACTTTTTTTTTTATAGATAACATCATGGCTGAACCCAAGAAAAAATGTAAACAATATAATATTGAATATTTGAAATACAGCTTTATTCAGTCACCTACAAACAAAACATTACCAATATGCCTGATTTGCCAAAAAGTTTTTTCAAATGAATCTATGAAGCCTTCAAGATTATAAGAACATTTGACAAAAGTTCATGCTGATAAAAAGATAAGGATTTATCGTATTCTCAAGCACTTAAAGAAAAGTTTTTGAAACAACCAACATTGGCAGGTATGTTTTCAGTAGCATCCAAACTAGATGACAATAGGCTGCATGCCTCTTACAACATTTAAGATTACTAAATCTTACTGATTACTAAATCAGGAAAACTGCATAATGTTATTATTATTATTACGGGCAACTCCAGGGAGTCCTTAGACTCATCGAGGGAGGCCCTAAACATCATGTCCACACAACTATACTACATTCTCACAGTATCTATCATACCTTGCCTTGAACTCGCTCACCGTCATAGTACCCACAACAGACTCTGGCAGCTTATTCCACTCATTTACCACTCTAAAAGTAAAGAACCCAGCTCTAACACTGCTAACTACACTCTTGCCCAGCTTCCATAGGTGTCCCCTAGTTCTCCCACCACCATCAGTCCTGATCTCAAAAATATCCTCTGAATTAATCCTATAGAAACCTTTTAGCAATTTGAATGTCTCAATCATATCTCCCCTCTTCCGCCTATCAACCAATTTCTGCAACCCACATATCTTCAACCTGTTCTCATATGGATCATTCCATAGACCCGCTATCATCTTAGTCACTTGCCACTGGATCCTCTCCACCTCCTCCCCATCAAGAAGGAACCTAGGTGACCAAATCTGGGCACAGTAGTCAAGATGAGGTCTTATCAAGGCTCGGTACAGAGGTACAATAACTTGCTTGTCTCTGCTCATCAAGGTATTTTTCAACAACCAAGTGAGTTGATGAGTTGATTTAGCTACTTTTGCAATGTGCCCCCTAAACTTCATCTCCCTATCCACCAACACTCCCAAGTCCCGGGCCTCATCAATCTTCTGGAATACAGTTCCACCAATGTGGTATACTGCTATTTTGTAACACTTATGTTGGTGTAACACTAATCCTACCAACTGTTAATAAGATCATACACACTGTACTGCACAAGCCAGTCTCTGATATTATCAAGAAAATTCCTCTGAGCAATAATACAGTGCAATGAAAAATTGTTGAAATGGCCCAGGATGTTGAAGACTCATTATGTGTGTATTTAAAAACAATGAGCCTACTTTACCAGGAAATGAAGCCTTACTTTTAGCATATGTACAATACATAAAAGAAGAAAAAATTTGCCAAGAATTATTATTTGCTACTGACACTAAAGGAGAATCGATATTTCATGCATTGGAAGAGTTTTTTAAAGAAAAAGAAATCCCTCTGAATAATATCTTATCAGTTGCTACCAATGGTGCTCCAGTGATAGTAGGGTGCTACTGCGGTTTTAATCCATATTTCAAAGAGGCGGTGCCAAATGTATGCACTGTACACTGTGTGATCCATCGTCAACATTTAGTTGCCAAATATCTGATTGATCACCTACACAGGTCATTATATTATGTAATTACAGCAGTCAGCAAACTCAAGTCATTCATTGAATGATAAATTGTTTGAACAACTATGAATTGAAAACAATGAAGAATTCAATCGCTTGCTGCTCCATACAGAAGTTCATTGGCTATAAAAGTGCACCTGTTTGAATAAATTTTAAAAACTCTTTGACTCAGTGCCACAGTTTTTAGAAAACAGAGATGATTCTTTACTAGCCAACTTGATTAATTTCAAAAGTGACATAGCTTATTTGACCAACTTGTTTAACAAATTTAATGAAACAAATCTACAGCTCCAAGGAGATGCACTGAATTTAATAAAAACAAAAGCTGCTATTTCTGCGTTTGTGTCAAAACTTGTCCTGTACAAACAAAACTTAGGACGAGGAGATTTCAGCCAGTTTTCAAATCTATCAACAGGGGAAAATGTGATGAAGCTCAGATACATGTGTCAGCACTTGGAGGCTCTCCATTGTGATTTCAACCAATGATTTAAAGATCCTCTTGAAAGGAAAATACCCAATTGAGTTTTAGACCCGTTTTCAAGTAAAAACACAGAAGGATCTTTACAATTACAAGAACTGACAGAAGTCACAACAAATGAGGAAATGAAATTAAAATTCAAAAATGGGTACCAACAGTTCTGGTTGCAAAAGCAGATGCCCATACTTTATCCTGGAATGTTGGCTATAGTAAAAAGATTTTTAATCGTATTTCCATCATCATATTTATTAGAACGTGGGTTCAGTGTGGTCACAAATCTTTTAACTAAAAAAAGAAACCGACTGCAAATAGCTGATTGTGATGATTTAAAAATGCTGCTGAAAAATATAGAGCCAAATATCAATAAACTGATAGCAGCACAACAGGCTCATCCTTCTCATTAGGAATGTTTTTAATATTAGAGATCATCATTTACTATTTTATGTGCAATTTTTACATATGTGCAATTTATGTTTTTTTTTCCTTAATTTTAATAGTGTTATTAAATTTTCAACTCCAACTTGTCCTATGTTTACACGCAATTTATGTTTCTTTTGTTGATTTCAATAAATAGTTTTAAAATTTCAGGTGTCTTATTTCCAAACTTCAAAAATCTCTAGTAGATGCATAAAAAAATGCAATTTTGTTTCTGTATCTATTTGTTCGCTTAAAACTCGAGAACTTCTGATCTGATTTTCACATGATTTTCTTTTATAAGGCAGAGCTGGTCTGGTCTTGGAAAGTAGTTTCCAGGGAACTGCTGAATAAAAATTTTTTTGGAAAAGGGAGGCAGTAAGCCAAATAAATTTGGGAACTACTGATCTATATGAATTTGTTCTCTGATGATGTTATAAATAGAATATAGCTTTGATGCAGCTTTATTTTTTCACTAGAGGTCAGGCTAGTAGAATAATGGTTGATCAAATCATTGTCATTTTGGCATACTGTTTTAATGTAATATAGCTTGTCTCTGTGTATATATAATGACCTGGAGTACACACACACACACACACACACATGTACATGTGTGTGTGTGTGCTGCAGATGATGACCTTAATATGAGAGTCGAAACATCGGGAAATTAAAGTAATTATTTCTAACAATTGTAGTCTCCATAATTTGTCTGAAATGAATAAATGTTGAAAGTTTTTCGACTTGGTGGAAAAAAAAAACATGGGGTTTTTCATCCCGCAAGCAGGCAAACCGGCCCGTGAGAGGCTACAGTCATAGGATATAGTATATCAAGGAAGGCAACGGGAAACCATCTTGCTCACAATCATTTCCCTAGATGGTTGCACATATATATATATAGCTACCCCCAAACAGCTGTAAGGCTAAATACTATATATATATAAAAAAAAAAAGTCTATATACAAGTTGCCCAGTCGTGAAGTTAATTCACATGCAAATTTCGTTTGCTTACACTTGAGTAAAGGATTAAACCAAGAATATAATTTCTTGGCATCTTTAATTTATACTATAACGAAGTGGATAAACTTTAAACATCTATCTCTACTCCAGAGTATTTTAGTAATAAGATGAGACACTTTTTGGCTACTTGTATATGAAAATATGAAATCTGGATTACTTCAACCATTTCATATCACTTCTGGATCTGGGCCTCCTAGTTAAATGAGTTCCTGTCAGGTTCAGTTAAAATTCAAAAAGGAGTCAAGCAAGGTTGCCCTCTCAGTCCACTGCTCTTTGCATTGGTTCTTAAACCTTTCTTATAGGAAGTCAATAATACACATGCTGTGTGAGGAATAACAATTCCTTCAATTATAAAGGAAAAGAAGGTATTATCATATGCCGATGATGTAGTGGGAATTCATTGTAATGTTCTTTTAGATCACTGATTATATACAAAACACATACGAACTGGGTTTAACTGGTCGGAAGTTTTTTATTGCAAAGTAATAGCCTACTAGTTTCACCGACTTGACTGTTGGCTTCATCTGGGCATACAAGGTGAAAAAAACAGCTTCAAAAGATCAAAAAATAAGCTAAGGATATCAGGTTAAAACATAAACAAATGTTAAATACTATCTAAATTAAAATAAAGCGCTACATCAAACGCATGGAGCATGTATGTTAGCAGTTATTGTTATACATGTATAATCAATAATTGGCAGCAAAATTGAACGCTGATATGTTGAGTGATCTTATGGGACTTTTCCATAAGTTTTAGCTGTAGATCTGTAGTGGGTTTCTTCAGTTTATTGTTGGGATAGGTTGGAGAAAAGAATCTTATTTATGAAATTTTTTGGATAGCCATTGTTTGTTAGAGTTTCGAAGATGAGGTCTAATTCATCTTTTAAAGATCTGTAGTGGGTTTCTTGTACAAGAAACCCTACAGATCTTCAATTTCCATTCCTTTTGCTGGGACTGTTTCACAGAAAATTGCTAAAATGCTCAACTTTATGAGATCTGAGTGGCCTTCAAACCAATAAAGACAAACATGCTTTCTATAAATATCCTGGTGTTTACAACATTCCTTGCTCTTGTGGTTTAAATTATATAAAACAAATTTCTAGAAGTCTAGAGATAAGAAAAAAAGAACATATCAGGGACGTTAACAACAACAGAGAAGACTTGGCGCTCAATTTTTCTAATACCAATCATTGCATTGAATGGGATAAAAGTACTATGCTGTACTTGGAAGCAGATTTTTGTTCCCACAACATCAAAGAAGCTGAAGTAGTTATCAGTTCAAGAGGCAGCCTGAACAGAAACCAAGGGATGATCGTTGGTGACATATGGAAAAGTCTCATAAGATCACTCAACACATCAGAGTTCAATTTTGCTGCCAATTATAGATCATACATGTATAACAATGACTGATAACATACACGCTCCATGAATTAGATGTGTTTTATTTGAATTTAGATAATATTTAACATTCGTTTATGTTTTAACCTGATATCCTTAGCCTGTTTTTTGATCTTTTGAAGCTGTTTTTGTCACCTTGTATGCCCAGACAAAGCCAACAGTCAAGTCGATGAAACTAGTAGGCCATTACTTTACAATAAAAAATCTTCAACCAATTAAACCCAGTTTAAATGTATTTTGTAGATGTAGTGGGAACTTTGAAGGATAATGATTCTACAAATATATTTTTTGGTATTTTGGAAAAATTCAGCAAAAGCAGTGGATTAATTATTAACGCAGACAAGACAAAATTAAAAGTTTATGGGAAGTGGGATCTTGGAGGTATTCCTTTTGGACTAACCCCAAAGAGAGAGAATTACAAGTATAATGAGAGAGAACTCCTCATTATACTTGTAATTCCCTTCTCCACTTACCCAATATTACCAGCTTAATAACTTATATACAAGAACATTGAAACCTTATAAGACTGGAAAATTGGGAGACTTTTCTTTTCTTCTAAAGCTATAGTACTCAAAACCATAATCTTTCCTACTCAGTTATCCATAATAAATATTACAGACATCACAGAAACTGAAGAAAAGCAATTATATAGTAAACCTGTGCAATTTTTTTGGTCCAGGCAATACCAAGAAGTTAAAAAGGAATTTCTTCAACTATCAAAAAAGCATGGAGGATTTGGACTTCCAGTCTTAAGGGATCTTGCTTGGAGAACTGCATATGACTGACACCCAGTCAATACCATCAAATGGAGGTACTTTAGCATCAGAGATTTAATCTGTGACAGCTGTTACCAATTGGAAACAGTAGAACATGCATTCTACAGCTGCCCTCTTGCTCGGTGTATTTGAAACGGTAATGTAATGTGCTAGGCATTCCATTACTTACAACAGAATACGTTATTTTTTTGCAATACCCACCACCGGTCAGCAATGGGAAGAGAATTTTGATTTTTATAATTAATAAATTAAAATACCATTTATGGAAGTTTAGAAAGAAACATGGATTTGAAAACCAGCAATATGACATTCAAATGCTTTATAATATTGCATTTGGAAATATAATTGTTCAGTCAGACGATTTTTGTATTTAGAAAGAAGCATTCTAGGAGATATCAAATTTATGACTAGATGGTGTAGCTCACATTATGCAATAATCACCAGGGGGAAATAAAATTCTGTCTATTCTTGCCACTTGAGGTTTTTTAAATAGTTCCATCCTCTTAATTCAATATGGCCTTATAGTCAATTGCGGGATGACTGGGGAGCAATCCCAGGCAGAGAAGGCCAACTCAAGGCAGTTAACCCAGATAGGGCTAACCCCTGGGTATCAGTCATCTTTGCACTTTAGTTTTAATTGGTCTTTTGGTTGTTCATCTATATGAGATTGGTGAAAAAGGAAAACTGATAACCTTTGGCTATATGATGATGATATAAAAGAACTGAGGCCTTTCTTCTCTCTCTCTCTCATGCTATCTATCTGTCTTTTCTTTCTCCTAATACTATCAGGCTCTCTTGCACCCCCTATACAAACTACTCTAGGCCTATGATGGGCAACTCTTTACTTTTTCACCTCAATAAAGGCCAAAACTGGTCCGTGTAGTGATGCTTCCCATAATGCATTAGCATACTACATGTCCATAAGGATATGTGCTTTGCATTATGAGATACTAAGGTAAGTGATGTGAAGTCATTACCCTCTATATATGAGTTGCCCAATTGTGAAGTTACTTCATGTGCAAACTTGGATAAAGCCAGCCTGGTTGGCCGAGCCGTTAGCATATCCGCTCTCCATTCAACAGGCTGTGGGTTCGAATCCCTCTTTGAGCATGGATGTTTGTGATTGTCTGTGAAAATACTAGTGGTGTTGTGGTGGGTGGTAGATGCCATTGGTGTAGATGATGATGATGATTGTAGCTGTGATTTGCTGTAGTTGGTGGACTGAATGGTGGAGATGTAGAGTAAGTGCCTTCCCTCGATGAGTCTTTGGACTCCTTGGAGGTGTCATGTAATAATAATAAAACAATAATAAAAACTTTGTTTGCTTACACTTGGATAAAGGATTAAAACAAGAATATTATTTATTATTATTTGACACCTCCAGGGAGTCCAAAGACTCATTGAGGGAGAGCATCTGCTGTACAACTCTGTCTCCACCACTCAATCCACTAACTACTCCAACACAATCTACCACCGACCACTACCACCACCACTAGTATTTCCACAGACAATCACTAACATCCATGCCCGCGGCGGGATTCGAACCCCCAGCCTTTTGGTTGGAGAGCGGATACGCTAACAAATATAAATTCTTGGCCTCTTTAATTTATAATTTTAAAAGATATTATCATTTTAGGAGAAATCAGGGAGCTACATAGTTTTTGGATTGATTAAATCTTTAAGCAATCTTTGAGGAAGACCACTTGTGAGGAGTCTAAGAGGAAAAATGTGAGCTTGAGAGGCAAAAGAAAGCTCTGACAAGTAGTGCTAAAAGGAAGAGAAAGAAAGAAAGAAAGGAGGGATTAAGAAATTGCAATATATGAAATAGACAAAAAAAATGGAGGCAGTCGCATATGATGATTTGGTGATCATATTTGTGATAATCTTGTACTTGATAAGAGAGTGATGCTATGAGAATGCACAAAGAGAATATGGGAATGACTTGAAACTTTTGGGAGGTGCAAATAATTTGAAAGGCAACAAGTATAGAATGAAGCGCAAGTATGGAACTGAGAATGGAATGTGAATATAGAAATATTCTCTTTGAATCAGACTTTCATGGAGGTCAATTGCTTTTGAAATCCAAGTATGTTAACCTCCAAATGCTGCACATAACAAAAAACAATTCTGATCCAGCTCTACATTTTAAGCTATATATTTTCTGATATATTTCAATATTATTATTATTATGTGACACCTCCAAAGAGTCCAAAGACTCATCAAGGGAAGAGCACCTACTCTGCAACTCTCCATCTCCACCACTCAATCCACCGACTACAGTAATCCTCATCATCTACACAAACGGGATCTACTGTCCACCACAACTAGTATTTTCACAGACAATCACAAACATTTATGCCCATGGCAGGATTCGAACCCACAGCCTTTTAGCGGGAGAGCAGATACACTAACCACTCGGCCACCGGTTATCTTAGCAGATTCTAAGATAACCGGTCCGCAAGGAGATGTGCTTTGAATTATGGGAGACACTAAGACAAGTGATGACAGCTTAATCCACCTTTACCACGAGTTGCCTCAGACTTGAAGATACTTCAGGCGCAAACTTTGTACTTTGCTTGCTTACACTTGGATAAAGGATTAAACTAAATTTATTATAGTCTAGCCAAGTGGGGAAAAAAAAAACTTCCAACATCTTTCTCTAAATCCAGAGTAATTTAACAATCAGGTGAGACACCTTTTTTCAACTCGTATAGGTAAAAATGACTTCTCCATTATTTCCACCTTAGTATCACCATCTCTGGGTCTAGCTCCCACTGACGAGACCTCAATAAAGGTCGAAACCAGTCTGGGTAGTGGGCCTTCCCTTAATGCATAGCATTATACATGTCCACAAGGAGATGTGCTTTGAATTATGGGAGATACTAAGACAAGTGATGACAGCTTATTCCACCTTTACCACGAGTTACCTCAGTCTTGAAGATACTTCAGGCACAAACTTTGTACTTTGTTTGTTTACACTTGGATAAAGGATTAAACTAAATTTATTATAGTCTAACCTATATAAAGTGGGAAAAAAAAAAAAAAACTTCCAAGATCTTTCTCTAAATCCAGAGTAATTTAATAATAAGGTGAGACACCTTTTGGCAACTCGTATAGGTAAATATGACTTCTCCATTATTTCTTAGTATCACCACCTCTGTGTCTAGCTCCCACTGACGAGACCTGACCAGTTCAGACCTCAATAAAGGTCCAAACTGGTCTGGGTAGTGGCCCTTCCCTAAATGCATATCATTATACATGTCTGCAAGTAGATGTGCTTTGCTTTATGGAAAATACTAAGACAAATGATGAGAGTTTAGTCCATCTTTACCACGAGTTGCCTCAGTCCTGAAGATATTTCAGACAAAAACTTTGTTTGCTTACACTTGGATAAAGGATTAACCTAAATTTATTATGGTATTCATCATGTATACTTTGCAAATGGATTGCCAATTTCCTCTAACTACAATGCAGTAACCTTTGTAATCATACAGTAGGACTTTTGCTGTACTTGTGCTAATAAATCCCAAACCAACCAACTTATCTGTTTATTCAGTACATGTTAAGATGGATGATTTCATTTCTTCAGATTTTCCTTACCCTGAGGAGTACTACAGGCTCCATACCTCAGCCTAAGAACTTCTTCCCATTCATAAATGACCTTTTCTAACTAACACAGTTCTGCTGATGGCAGACACTCTATTCTTCTTTTTTTATTTGTTGTTTTGATTTTTTTTTTCTTTGGGCACATTAGCAACTAGCAACTAAGTGATATGATGGATGATTAATCCATCGTTCCACTTAGTTGCACATAATAAACCTTAGTGTAAATTATAAATCAAGCTAAACGTATGTATACACAGAAGTAGTATATAATGCAAATTTAAAAATACTAAAATCAAAGTGAAGGTTACAAAATAATAGCAAAGTATCAATTATCACATTTCAAAATCAGAAATCATGTGCATTATTTTTGAAATGCAGTACACTGTAGCACAGACATGGAGTTATATTTGCCTTTTGGTTAAACAGACCAAGGTTTGAATGTCTAGGACATTTTGAGATGTCTACAAGGACTAATAGTGAGTTAGCTGGTCACATGGATTGGCAAGGTCTTTCATCCACCAAAAACAGACAAACCTGCTAGAGAGCACAATTAACATACATAATACTGTCCTTATCATCTTAGTTGCTTCAATCATAATTCAAACTAATCCAACTCTTTTTGAAATGTTATCTTTATTTTTAATATGTGCTTTTCTACAAGCATACTCATATTCTCTTCCCTTTTGACTGCACCCAACACAAGCAAAAACACAAACTATATAATAATTGCCACTCTTATTTCAAAGCAAGATGAAAAAAAATACTGGTCTGAAATTACTTTTTCTAGTAACTTCACTTGGCTACTTAATAGTTACAGAGCATCCCATATTATAATGATGTTGGCTATCAAGTGTGCTTGATTATTTTGGTAGTTTTAAATTGTCAGAAGGTTCATACAAATCAAATGTGGTAATAATTTCACATGTATGGGAGAAAATTATAAACAAAAAGTGATAAAACCATTAAGTTAATATACACATATTCCTCTTAAGAAATGTAAGAGTTTAGTTGGTCTCTTAATGGGGCAGAGATATGCTCAAACAAAACATTTGCAGCATTTATCTATATAAAAAGAGCTGGACCACCAAATTTGGAAAAGAGTTCCTGCTTATCATAAAGAAAGCGGAAATGTTCAACTGTTTTGTTTCCCCTACTACTCATGGACAAGAATAAATCTTTAAAATTTAAAAAACAGTTCAAATCTTTTCTGTGATTATTTAGCCATATGTTTTAGTTTCTAGTTTTAAAATCTCATAAAAATTCTAGCTTACTTTTCATTTCCATTGTGCATTTCAAAGCAAAATGCACAATGCTGAGTAGTTGACTTTCAGCAAGCAGTTACTACAAACATTAAATAGAACTATTTTTGCTATGCAAAATGTGTTGGCTTTTTGCACCTGTCACATGATAATACTCCTTGATACAACTGATGTGCTCTTGAGATTACATAAAAACTAATTGTAATGATATTAAATAAATGACTGTGGAATGTGTATCACAACACCAGCAATTTACTTAATACTAGGAATTTTAGATTGCTATAGTGAATTTATTTTTTATTTTTTAACTTTCATCAAGACTTTTCCAAAGATTGTTATAGCAGTGTTTACTAATCAAAAAATTTCACAAAAATTTTTGCATTATGCAAATACTGATCATTTCCATCTAGTTGATATACTGACAGAGCTCAGGCCAAGCCAGTACATAACTACGAACATTTTATATGTTGGTAGCACGTACTGATCATCTTAGAATTCTTAAAATTCTTGCAAGTTGGAATAACAGATTAATACACTGGGATATTCAGCAGTCTGGGATGAATACTGGCTATTGAATAAAGATAATGTCTTTCAAAATACTGTTCCGTTTAATCCTCCCGTGTTTGAATTCGAAGTTTTCTGCAGTCTCTGTTTCTGGTTTTCTGATTAAAGAAATGATTTAGTTTATTCAATTCTATACAATTTTCTTTTCCTAAAGAGAGCTTCAGTATCTATATTTCTGGCAATTATTCATATGAAAAATGTTTTATTCATTATTATAATTACGGCTATTATAGCCTGTTTTTGTTTAGGAGTGTCCCTTATTTTAAATACATTGGCTATAATTACTCAAAAAAGGACATATATATATTTTAGAGCATTATGGGTAAGTATAGAAGGTAATTATAGCAGAATATAATTGTCTTCTATACTCACCCATAATGCCCTAAAATATATATACCCTTTTTTGAGTAATTATAGCCAATGTATTTAAAATAAGGGACACTCCTAAACAAAAACAGGCTATAATAGCCGTAATTATAATAATAGTGTTTAAGAGGAGTAGCATGGGAATTTTCTCAGAAACTATACCTGTCTTATTCATGTTTTTTTGGCCAAGATGATGGCAACAGATTATGATGCTGGTTCCTTACTGATCATATTCTCTACAGAATCAGGTGATTTTTGTGTTATATATACATTCATCCATTTCAAAGTATGAGTGATTCAGAAGCAAACTATTTAAGAAAAACCACATATGAGATTTCAAAACAGATCCATGTGCAGATTTGGCATGTGTCCATAAAGGGGAGGGGAGAGAAAGTAATATGCACCAATAAATGAAGTAAAGAGTGAAAACAATGAAACAACTGGTTTCCATTATTTAATCCCAATTCATACAATTTCTGCTTTACACATTATGCTGAATGAGCCACCTATTAACCCAATTTATAAACCTAAATTAATTAATGAAAGGGCAGTTTATCCTTCTGTAGTGTGTGTATATATGAAAGTGTGATTTTCAAGAGCGAGTTTCAGGGAGGGAAAACCCTGACATATTTAAATAAATAACATTGACTAAATTGTCTTCAGTTGAAAATTCGTTATAAGCACTCCTCTAACGTTACTAAAGAAAGAAAAAAAAATCAGTTACCTAGTACAGTTATTCTGGCAAGAGGAGCCATCAGCCTGAAGAGCATAATTTTCAGGACATGCACACAAAGATCCTCCACCAGGCTTGAGGAGACAGAGGGTACTGCAACCACCATTATAATCACATGGATTGGGTTTTTTTACTAAAGAGCAAATTAGAGTTGAATATTATCTTGAGTTCTAAAATATAACATATAAAATCAACATCTATATGTTATAAATAATAAATTTATAAAATACTATAAAACATACCACTACCTTTATGAAATAATAATAATATATTTACAATTATTATTACAATTATTTTCTTTTAATATCAGCTATGGATACAAAATGTTGCAAAACCTATAGCACAGTACCATGTGTGGGGAAGTGTTCAAGACGAAAGAAGGAACATGTTGATATGTTTTTTTGAACTTCTGAAGTCCTTAGGGAAAGCTGTTGAATAAGTTGAAAGATTTTTCACTTGGTTATACTATAAATTAAAGATACCAAGAAACTATATTCCTGATTGCATCCTTTATCCAAGTGTAAGATAAGCAAACAAAGTTTTCATGTGAAGTAACTTTACAACTGGGCCACATGTACATAGAGGCTAATCACTTCACATCAATTGCCTTAGCATACGTGTGTAGAGGCTTAAGTGCTGTGAGGACATCGTGTTGGAGGCTTAATGGATATTTTTACAACACTCAAAAAGAATTAAAATAGACTTTAATGCTTCCTATATTTCGTCCTAGTCACTAGGACATCTACGGGGATTACAAAAAAATTAATGTAACATATGCACAAATAACAAACAATACTAAGCCCAACCACGTGGGTGACACTAAAGTCCTATCTAGGTAGAGTGCCCTCTAAGGGCAGTAGTAGGTGGCCTGGAATGTAAGGTGGGAACTCTGGTGATGAGTGTTTCCCAAATCTTCGGAAGCTTAATGCACCCATATTTATTGAGATTTGGTTGGTTTTTGAGAGCTGCAGAGACTTTTCTTAGAAGCAGCAGCAGCTCTCAAAAACCAACCAAATCTCAATAAATATGGGGGCATTAAGCTTCCGAAGATTTGGGAAACACTCATCACCAGAGTTCCCACCTTACATTCCAGGCCACCTACTACTGCCCTTAGAGGGCGCTCTACCTAGATAGGACTTTAGTGTCACCCACATGGTTGGGCTTAGTATTGTTTGTTATTTGTGCATATGTTACATTAATTTTTTTGTAATCCCCGTAGATGTCCTAGTGACTAGGACGAAATATAGGAAGCATTAAAGTCTATTTTAATTCTTTTTGAGTGTTGTAAAAATATCCATTGAGCCTCCAACACAATTGCCTTAGCATCAGATAGGGGAAGGGTGTTCAACCCGTCGATTGCAGAGCAATTTCTGGTCGATCACTTGTGTATTCCTCCTCACTAACAAATTTAATTAAAACAGAAAACATAATATTTTATTTATCATTATTTTGTATTATTTTTAATTCGCTTTAAGTGTATTGCTATCGTTTATTTATTTTTCATTAAAATTGTCAAATCAGTCATTTTCTTATAAGTCCGTGTAAATGAATTAATTTGTATCAGTGGAAGTCAAACAGTGAGCTGAGTGAATACGATTATAAGAAAAGTGTAAAAACTCGATTGTAGCTTAAATATTAAATATTCCAAAGCACATTACATCGATTTTTTACTTAGGTTAAGTCCCATGTGAATATTGTAAAAAAATAAACTTTGTTTGTCTCGGTATAGTTTGTATTAGATGTTTTTGTAAATAACTCTTTTGAAGCAAACTGTATATACTGCTTTAATAAGAATATGTTAGAATGTTAAAAACAAAGGCAATGTTTTTGTCGCCGAAGCTGTACATGATGGCATTAGAAAGATTGTTATTGAAACTTGTATGTATGAGAAAGGCTTGCAGGCTCTAAGTGTAAACATCTCTGAAGTCAGTCAGAAAGACTTCAAACAACTTTCCTATGGCTGGCAACTTACAACCAAAAGAAAGCGGAGGAGAACAAAAGGCATGCCGAACTTGAAAATTAAGATGAAAGACTCATACCGATTCTTTGGGAGTTGCCAAACTTCATGCGAGGTCTCAGAGAAGGCCTAATAAAAAGGAACTGAAGCAAGCAGAACGGGTCCTGGTTCCAGAGGTGCTGTCAGAGAGACTGCCCAGATCCACGTTGCTTGAGAGAGGAGTTTGCTGCTTCCAGAAAGGAGCATCTCAGTTCGAGACGTTGCTAGAGAGAGAGACTACTTCTAGGCCGCAGACAAGGTTTCAAATTGCCGAAAGGAACAGTTCCAATTGCCGGAGAAAAGTTTCCAGGCCAGGTTAATGTCAGACGTTCATCAGTGTGTTGTATTTTCATTACAATTTGATGAATCAAACAACATCACTCATATTGTTCAGTTAATGATATAAAAATCATTCGCATGGTATTTCAAGATTATTCAAGTAAAGAAGAACTTCTGAAAATTATATCATTATTCGGAAGGACTAGGGGAGAAGACATTTTTTCAGCATTTGAGGAATTTGTGAAACAACACAACCTTCCACTTTTTAAACTTGTGTCTATTACTACTGATGGTGCTCTTGTAATGATAGGTAATAAATCAGGCTTCATTTCATTATGTAAAAATGATGACAAATATCCAGATTTTTTAACATACCACTGCATTATTCACCAACAAGAGTACTGTGTAGTAAAAGATCAAACACAAAAGATGTTTTGGATATTACATTTAAAATTGTAAATTCTGTTCGAGGAAAAGCCCTGCAACAGCAGTTATTTAAATTACAGGCAGATGATGATAGGGAACTTCTGTTGTACAATAATGTTTGCTGGCTCAGCAGAAGTCAATTTTTAGAAAGATTTCTTGTATTAATTAACGACATAAAACATTTTCTTGATGAAAAAGGAGATATTTATTCACAATTGAGTGATAAAAGATGGCTGTTACACTTATCATTTTTAGTTGATTTCTGTACGAAATTAAGCAATTTAAATTTAGAGTTACAGCTAAGTTCAATAAAAACTTTCCAACAACACTTTTATTAAAGAAAAATATAAATGACCGTGAATTTAGACATCTCCCATATTTATTAAAATTTCTGAACAAAATCAAGAAATGCTTTGCTATGATTTAAAAGAATTTATTCGTGAAATAGAATTAGTTGAGGAAGAAATAAATTCAAGATTTAAAGATTTTAATAAAACTGAAATGATTGTATCTTTTATCAATAATCCATTTCAAGAAAACTTGAACATGACAGAAATTTCAAATAAAATTAGTGGGCTGTGTGATATAAACCAAGCTGAAGTAGAACTTTAGATAATAAACATTCAGAATAGTTTACATTTAAAATCAATAAACAATGAAGTCATCTGAAGTAACCGATCCGAAACATGATACGAAAAATTCTGTCGTGTTTCGGATCAATATATTTGTCAGAATCCACTTTTTCAAATATGACCATTGTAAAAAATCAATTAAGAAACCAAATTACAAATGATCATTTGGATGATTGTATGCGATTGGCCACTTCATATCAACTTGACTATGAAAATATTGCGAGGTCCAAACAATGCCAAATTTCACATTAATTTTTTTTTTTTAATCAACCAGCATTTCCTGGAACTTGTGAGTTTGTAATCAATCTGTTGTTTTTTCTAACTTTGGTTTTCCAAAATAGAGAAATAAATATTTTATTCCAATATATTTGTTTTTTTTTGTTGTATTATAATATTTGTTGTATTAAAATAATTAAAAGTGATAAATAAATTTTTAAATACACAAATAAAGTTTTTAGTTGCATATTTTTTTAGTTGTTTATTTATGCGTAATCAGATATCAGGTTGGGGAAACGTGATCTATATAAGAGAATAGATCGGCAAATAACATATATAATATAAGAGAGTAGATTGCCGAATAACTTTTTATAGAAAAGTAGCTCGCGTAGTAAAAAAGGTTGAACACCACTGCCATAGGGGAACGTCCATATCTTTACATGTCTGTAAGGATATGTGTATTGCATTATGTGATACTAAGGCAACTGATGGGAAGTCATTAGCCTCTATATACAAGTAGTCCAGTAGAAGGAAAAAATAGAAGGATGAGAGGCTAGGTTGGTATGTTTACCACGCAGTTACACATACCTTAACAAGTTCAAGGAAAAGCAAGAATGGTTGAAGTCAGTTCAGTGGAAAACCACACATGCAACTACCTAGAAAGAGACACAGGATTGTTTTGTCAGTTGGCTGGTGTTGTTTATTGGTGCAAGGATAGCAAAGGTATACAGTGCTATTCCAAAGATTAGAGCATTACACAAGATAGTAAAAAATAAATAGCTAAATAAGTAAATAATATATACAATGAACACAAATTAAAAAAAAAAAAAAATTGAGCAATACTGAATCTACATTTGAATTACAATCCTGATCACATTCATTCGAATAAATTAATTCTTTGTAAAAAAATTATAAAGTTCTTGCAATTTTCAAGAATCTATTAAACTGCCTAACTATATATACACCTCAATTAGATTAGTACCAACTGCATTCCACTGTCGAGCAAAGTGCCTGCACTCAAGCATATGGTAAGATGAGTGTTATATTGTTCACTCATAGTAGGGTCATTGGCCTTCAACAGATAGGTTACTGTTATCTGTTTAGCAAATACAATTTTCTCTTTGCTGTTTCTACATAGACTGCAAATGCTTAATACAAGCTTAATCTCATGTAATTTATTATTATTATTATTCAGGCCTCCATGGAGTCAAAAGGCAAATTGTGGGAGGTCCTTCCTAAGAAATGCAAAGTCTATCAAGACTCATCGAGGGGAGGACCCCCCCCCCCTGAGAAACACAAAGTCTATCATACCATTCCTTAAACTCATTGACCATTCTCGCTCTCACCACTCCATCAGGCAATGCATTCCATGGTTCAACCACCCTCCATGCAAAGAAACCACTCCTCACCCTCTTGAAAACAGTTTCCTTTCATAACTTCCAGGGATAGCCTCTTATCATCACTCCTTCCCGCTGTTCAACCAAGCAAAAGAACTCCCCAGTGTCAATCCTGTAACCACCTCTCAACAGCTTAAAAGTCTCAATCACATCACCTCTCTCCTTCTTCTATCTTGCAGTCCACATTCCCTCAGCTGATCCTCATAACTAACATTGTACAGTCCTGAAACCATCTTTGTTATCTGCCTTTGTACCCTTTCCACAGTTAATTTATCCCCTTCAAATCCTGGGGACCAAATCTGACAACAACAGTCTAAGTGTGGTCTGATCAGAGTCTTATACAGCGGAATGATAACCCTTTTATCTCTGCAGCGCAGTATCCTTCTCATTATTGCAGCAATCCTCTGTGTTACCTTCAACACCTTTTTGCAATATGTCTCCTAAATTTCAGGTTTCTATCAATCATCAACCCCAGATCTCTTGTCTCCCCTACTTCCTCCAGTATAACTCCTCCCACAGAGTATGCAGCGTCCCATCGATGTTTCCCAAACCTCAAGACCTTACATTTTGCTGCATTAAACTGACACCCCCATTCATTTGCCCATCTATCTAGCTTATTCAAATCCTCTTGCAGGGCTACCACATCTGCACTATTACTAATAATCCTTCATAGCTTTGCATCATCTGCAAACAACTGAATATCCCCTTGCAATCCACTGACAATGTCATTGATATCAAAGGTTAAACAATATAGGTACCAGTACTGAGCCCGTGGGACCCCCACTTGTAACCCTCTGCCTCCTTGAAACTGTCCCACCATATACAACTCTCTGATACCTATCAGACAGCCAATCCTGAATCCAGTAGACCAATCTGACATCCAGACCCATGTGCTGCAACTTAAATATCAGCTTATCATGTGGCACCCTGTCAAATACTTTCGCTAAGTCTAAGAAAATGGCAGTATATGCCTTTTCCCTCATCTAATGCTCTTGTAACTTTATTATAAAAGGCTAGCATATTGCTAAAACAAGAGCGCCCCTTCAAAAATCCATATTGATTCTCACGGATAACACCGCCCTCATCTGCGCAATGCTGTATACGGTCCCTCACTTCTTTCTCCATGATCTTAACAACTACCGATGACATGCAAACTGGCCTATAATTAGACACTTCCAGTCTGCTACCACCCTTATGCAATGGCACTATCTTACCTTCCTTCCATTCCATGGGCATCTTTCCCGCAGCCAGACTTTCATTGAAAAGCCAGGTCAAAGGCACTGTCAGTTCCCTAGCACATTCTCTCAAAACTCGTGGTGAAATACCATCCAGTCCCACAGCTTTACCGACATCCAGAGTACTCAGTATTTGAAACACACTCTCCTCCTGTACCTCTAAACCTCGAACCTGCCCTATTCCTCTAGTATTAAAACTGACTCCTCCTGGATGAAATACTCCCATAAAATGTTCGTTGAACAATTCCACCATGTCCTCTGCATCAGTCACTCTATTCCAATTTTTATCCCACAATATCATTCTTCTACAGTCATTTCTCCTCCTACTGGCCACACAGCTAAAAAATTCCATAGGATTTTCTTTGGATCATAGGGTCAATCTCCTCTCATATTCCAGTTTCGCCTTCCTTACCATACTAGTCACTCTTCTGGCCTGTGTCTTATATTCTTCATACATCTTCTCTTCGCCTGTCTCCTTATATCTCTTCCATAGCCTCTTTTTCGCATGCAATTCCTGTTTAATATTGTTTATCATCCACTTTTCTCCAAATTGTGTCCTCTTCTTCACTCGTTGTATACAACTTACCATTGCTACTAACAAATATTCTTTCACAATTTCCCACACACTAATGATATCCCGTTATTTGTCAAATCTGTGTGCAGAATGACTGTTGCTAATTAGTTAACTTTGTTTGTATTGAATATCTGTAGTCTGTATATAGTGGAGAGATAAACAATATGTGGAGAAAGTACAAGCTGACCTAGCAGTTGAACCACAGTCGCATTTCACTTGATTCTAATGTGACTGGGAATCCAGCACAACCAAACATTACAATTAAGAATGCTACTTGATAAATTAATTGTAAAACATCAAAAAGCACTAGAGGAAGTGGCTGTACACAATAGAGAATATGGACTGGAAAAAACTCAATGAATCTATATAATTCATACAATTTTGGTAGCACTTTTATGTATACAAGAGCAAGCTGGATGATATGCAACTGAGCAGTATAATTAGTTGATTCAAGTGGAAACTGACTACATACAATTTGGTCAGAAACAGCAGCACACAACCAACGATCTCAGATTTTGAATTGTCAGTACAGATAAGTAAGAAATCAGACTGCTCTGGTCTGAGTACATTAAACAGATGCAAGACTGATAGGATATACAACTTCCTTAGCTAACAAAGAGAGAGAGGCTGAATGATGAACTGCAAACCTACTTTGGAGGAACATGAATATGTCAGTGCGGGTGATGTTAATCAAAATTTATTCTAAAAGCATGTCATATCTCTTTTACCAAACAAACGAATAATAGTCTGATGTGTGTAACATTGAAATTCTTAATTGGGGGGGGAGAAACACTAGTCCACATGGGATCCTTATCCAAAAATTCTTATATTCAGGCATGGTTATACCACTAATCATTATAGGGTACTTTCCCTTGCAGAAGTGTCGAATTGTGACCTATAATCGAGCTTCGCAAACAATGCGATAAAGCATTAACCGCCAATCAGCACCTCCATTCTGCAGAGGAAAAAGGCAAAGAATATTCAATGGTCTCTCTCTTGCACTTTCTCTTAACTGACTGTAATGCAAGGAATGTAATCTTTTTTTTTTTTTTTTTTCCAAAAATCACGCCTAAGATTTTTGCAACTTTTGCCACTGGAATAATAGTTTTTCCCATCCTTGTAGATAGGCTTATACGTTGGTTATACATAGTGTTCAAGTTTTCAAGAAATAACAATGTATACTAGAAAAATAATTATAAAAACTTTAATTAATACTTTCCTATATTTTGGCAATGTCACATTGCCATCATCAGGGATCACAAGAAACAATCATGTGTGCATACAGGCACTAACACTGAACAAATGAAGCTGAACAAAGGAAACAGAAGTCGGGCCTAGAGTCTGAAACAGCACCCACAAGTGGGCTAAATTGGGTTGTCTTGGTCATTGAGCTGGTGTTCTTAAAATGCAGGCTTCCCAGATTTGGGGCAGTCTCATGCACCCAAATTTATTGAGATTTGGAAAGTTTTTAAAGCTGAGGCAGATTCGATGAATGGTCTTTCTTACTTGTATTTGCTATGGTGTAATAGAGTGGCCTTCTTCCAGCATAACTTGTGGTGGGTGTCCAAAGCATGGTCAGCAAGTCCTGAGTAGCTGTATTGGTGGAACCAGATGTAGTCCTTGTATTCAGATATTCTGATATTGGCTGTCATACCTGTTTGCCCATAGTAGCCAGTGTTGTCATAAAAGCTAAACCACCAAAAAGTAATCTATCAAAAAAGAATTTGAGGCTATGCAGTAGATAAAAAGCAACAAAGAATCGTTGTGGATGGCACTGAAGTATAGAAAATCTTACACTCCAACATACTAAAATAATGGTCAGTTTTGATGTCTCCTCCTTATTCACCAATGTCCCATTCTAAGATACCTTAGACATCATCAAAACCATATTTACTCCTGATATCTCAGCCCTATTTCAATTCACCATGAACTCAGGTTATTTCATTTGGCAAGGAAAATTCTACAAACAGATAGAGGGGGACTGCCATGCTCCATTCTCTCCACCCCTGGCCAACTTCTTTATGGAGACCTTTGAAGAAAAGCCTTAAACTCTGTCACACAAAAATTCATTATCTGGCTACTACAGTAAGTGGGGATGATGTGTTCTCCATTTGGCTGCATGGCCTGGATACACTCTGCAATTTCTTAACATACCTAAACGATCAACATCACAGGATCCAGTTTACCTTGGAAAAGGAAAACAGCAACAGTCTCAAATTCCTAGATACTCTGATTACACACCAACCTTAAGGATCCCTGGCATTTTCCGTTTACAAAAAACCTACACATATAGGTATATACATTCACCAGCAGTCCCCCCCCCCCCCCCGCCCTAACAATATCAGATTACAAAAACCCTATATAACATGTTGGAAGTTGTTTCACTTGGTTATACTATAATTAAAGATACCATGAAATTATATACACTCAGATCTCTTTTTATGCGTATCTTTTTTATGCAGATTTGAAGTTATGCGGTGCATAACTTCAAGTTACCAAACCTTTTGACACTTCTGAGCATGTCAACAAAAGGAGAATCCATTCCGATAATAGGGTAATCCAGCATTTCCTAAACGTTTTCTATGATGGAACACCTCACAAATCCTGAAATTTTCATGGAACACCTTGATTATTTTGTAATGTATTAATTAATTGTTAATTTAGCTGATTTATTATTATTAATTAATAATTGATCATTAATTAATAATTAATTAAACATCTAAACATAAACATCATTAAATTAACTTGTGCTGATTTTCATTGACATGTCCCATTCTGATCACCAAAAATTTATAATATTATAAGTACTTACGAGTGAATGCAGACTTTTCTCCTGGGTGCTGATAGTTTTCCCCTCCTTTTGTACATCCTGGAGATCGCTTTGTAGGCGGGAGGTGGATGAATCACTATCTGTTGCATCACAAACAGCTTCAATAAGAGATTTCTTAACACCAAAATTAAACAAAGTCCCTTGTCTCTTATTCATATTAAAATTTAAATCTGTAGGCCTATTACTTTTTAAAAAATATTATGTTAAGCACACTTTTCAATTTATATCGGATAAACTAGAAAATGAATCATTAACAGTAACTGATGTTTGGAAAAAATTTTCTATTTTAGACTTCTAAAATCATGTTGCATCTGCTATCGCTGAAATAAGACTTGAACTTTAAATGCCTGCTGGAAAGCAGCTTGGCCTGGATGTGTTGCAAACAGTGCAACCATGCAAACATCTACATTATCAGCAGAAATCATTACTTTGGCACATGAAATTGGTGCAGAAGGTTTTGATACATTTAGCCAGAACGATGTAGAATAATTGCTTGTAGATAATGCCTTAAGTGACGTTGATATTATTGGATATCGATTAACTTTAGATATCATCGAAGATCCAGAAAACGATAGTGAAGTGGAAGAAAAAGCTGTCCCGCTCACTGCAAATATAATTCAGGACGGTCTTGAACTGCGAAATAAATTGGAAAATCATTTTCTTGTTAATGACACAAATTCTGAACGAGCCTTTAAATTCCAACGTGAGCTGAAGAACTGTATGTCTGGATATCACGAGCTATATAAAAAATTAGTGAATTCATTATTGTAAAGTTTAATCACTGATTACATTGTCAGAAGAAAAAAATCAGCACAGAATGAGGGTGAAGTTAATTCTGTTTGTGAAGAACCATTGCCATTACCATACAGATCCGATGCACTGACTATCTCTTCTGTTGATGAAAGTGATTTTGCACCAGTTCGCAAACGTTACCGAATATTGTCTACTAGCAACGATAATTCTGATGACAAAATATAAAAAAAAAAAAAAAAAATTGTTACTTTTCAATAAAATTAAACAAATAAAGCCTTTAAAACAAACTTAGGCATTCTTATTTTCCTGAATTTTCATAAACTTTTTTTTATGCGATTTTAGGTTTATTTTAATTCATTGCTTCAGTTTTATGCGGTTTTAGAAAATTATGGAACGTATCCCTAATTTTTCAACGTAAGTTAGGCCTTTTTTTTTTGTGCGATTTTTATATGTGGTTTTCTGAGGAAGGTATCTACCGCATAAAAAGAGACCCGACTATGCTTGGTTTAATATTTTTTATCCAAGTGTAAGCAAACAAAGTTTGTGCATGAAGCATTTTCAGAACTGGGGCAACTCGTGGTAAAGGTGGTATGAATTCACATCACTTGCCTTAGTATCCCATAATGCAAAGCACATCTCCTTGCAGACATGCATCATGGAAAGGGTCACTACGAAAACCAGTTTCAACCTTTATTGAAGAGTCCTCATTGGGAGCCAGACACAGAGGTGATACTAAGGTTAAAGTAATGCAGAAGTCATATTTCCATGTAAGAGTTGCTTAAAGGTGTCACCTTATTATTAAATGACTCTGGATTAGAGAAAGGTTGTTGGAAGTTTTTTCACTTGGTTATACTATAAATTGTCTGTGTGATGAGCCTAGTGGCTATGCGCTTTGCAACCATATACCTGGGGAAGGAGTGTCCTAGGTTTGATTCCCGCTGGCAACGTGAGGAGCTTAAGGATTTTCCTCAGCCATACCCAAGTTTGCCAGTTTTGGGCATGGACAGCAGGGTTTTTTCAACCAGTTTATCTGGGATGTTTCATCCTGCAGGCAGGCAAACCAGCCCCCTGAACACACAGGCTACAGTCATAGGATATAGTACAGCAAGGAAGGCAACGGGAAACCAACTTGCTGATAATCATTTCCCTAGATGGTGGCGTGTATATAGCCACCCTCAGACAGCCATAAGGCTAAATACTATCAATCAATACTATAAATTAAAGATACCAGGAAATTATATACTTGGTTTAATCCTTTATCCAAGTGTAAGTAAACAAAGTTTACACCTGAAGTATTTTCAGGACTGGGGCAATTCATGGTAAAGGTGGTATGGCTTCACATCACTTGCCTTAGTATCCCATAATGCTATGCATAGCATTATACATGTATGCAAGGAGATGTGCTTTGCGTTATGGGATAGTAAAGCAAGTGATGTGAAGTCACACCACCTTTACCACGAGTTGACCCAGTCCTGAAGATCCTTCAGGCACAAACTTTGTTAGCTTACACTTGGATAAAGGATTAAACCAAGTACAGGTAACCCTTGTATAATGCAGTACTTATACAACGTGGTCTAGAAATTGCAGTAACACTTGTTCAACGAGGTACTTATACAATACGGTTTCGATATAACATGGTCTACAAATTGTAGTAACCCTTCATCTTTTCATATATTTTTCACCACAAGACATAAACATCAAATTTTATCTTCATTAAATTTGTGTCTGCCCGTCTTGCGCATGTAGTTATAAGTAGCGAATTTATATTAGGGGAAATACCCTTTAGCATGCATATACGTCAACTGTTACCAAATAAAGAGTTTATTGTTGAAAATTGTCTTCGTTTTCTGCCAGAAAACACATTAAAAATCATAAGTGTGTTATTCTCAAGCTGATCACTTTATTTTCTGGTGAGTTACATACATAATAAATATGTAATGCTTTATTTATATAAAAAATTTATTTTTATAGTAATGGCCACTAAAACTGGAAAACTGGAATGAAAGGGGAAAAACCAACATCGCAAAAAATTTATTTCTCTCAAAGAAAAAATTTAAATCTTGGATCAGTTGAAAAATAGAGAAAAACCAGGAGTTGCTGCAAGGACTTTGAATTTAAATGAATCAATATGACTTAACTCGACATCCACATCCAGTCAATGCCAAGCTACGCCGTATAATAAACTTTGTACAGATTTTTGCGATATGGGTGAAAACAAAATTAGTGAATTAATTGTTGGGGAAACCGATTTAAAATGAGGAGGAACTTTTACAATTAATAAATAACATTGAATCAAATGGTGGGGAAAGTTCTGCCGAAGATTCTGATTGTGATGAAATTAACAGAAGGATTGGATTTGGCAAGAAAGTTATGAAGTTATTTTATGGATAATGATTCCTCAATGGAGCGTTCTGGAAAATTCATGAGACAATTGGATATTTGTTTAGCTCCATATTATGAACTTAATAAAAAAATTACAGCATAGTGGTAAGCAGGGTCCTATTACTGATTTCTTGATAACTAAACCAGCCGAAGTATGTAATGAGAATTATACAAATGATGACCGAGAGATTTCAAGTATTGACGACGTCTGGCCACTTAAATAAAGAACATATACAAAATGTTATTTTTGAAGACAGTGATGACAATTAAAATAAGCACTTTATTTTATTTTGCTTAAAACATTTATGTATTATGTGCAATGAAGTTTACCTAAAATTTGTAACTTTTATAATTTTATACTATGTATTTGTTTCATAATTTATATGTTTTCTAACTTATGCGAATTACCCGAATTAAATAAAAATATATTTTTGTTGGATATGTCATTGTTGTTTATATAATTAAAAAAAAAAAGATTTCGGAACACAAGCCTACTTTTTCTATGTGATCCGAGTCTCGCATAACACAATTTATATAAAGCACCATTTCTATGGAACCTAACATCCACATTATATGAAGGTCACCTGTATATAATTTCTTGGTATCTTTAATTTATACCTATATAACATGGCAAAATTAATCTGTTCGAATAACAGATTCCTAACTACTGAACTTGACCATATCCTAAACACTTTCTTAGCCAATGGCTACAACTTCCAAAAAATAATAAAACCATGTAACAAAAAATAATACCCTCCCCCCTCTTCAAAGCCAAGATTATTCAAAATCTTTCACAATTCCATATATCCAGCCACATCTGAAAAATTAACAAAAATCCTAAGGAAAATGACCTTACAACCACTTGCAGACCACATGAAAAATTGGCATCTCTTATCTGCTCCACCAAAGACCAGACACATCTACCAGACCTACCAGGAGTATACATTTTCCCTGGACGTTGTAAACTGTCCTAATATGGCCAAATAGGCAGGACAGCCAATATCAGGATATTTAAGGATTACATCCAATTCCACCAATACAGCCACTCATGATCATGCTTTGGACACCCATCACAGGATACACTGGAAGAAAAGCACTCTATTACATCGCAGCAAATACAAATATGAAAGATTATTCATCAAATCTGCATCAGCTTTAAAAAACTTTCCAACCTCAACAAATTTGAGTGCATGAGACTGCCCTAAATCTGGAAATTTGCTGTAGTGTAATAAGGTCACTAGTGGTGTACCGCAAGATCAAGTTTTGGGACCGTTGTTATTCAATTTGTATGGTAATGATATTGGGATGGGTTTAACTAGTGATATGCAGCTGTTTGCAGATGATGCAAAGCTGGGGAGAGCAGTGCAGAGTCAAATGGATGTTATAGCCATGCTAGAGGACTTGAACAGATTGCATGAATGGGCAGGTAAGTAGAACTATCAGTTTAATATTGCAAAGTGTAAGGTTTTGGGATTTGGTAAGCAACGATGGGATGCGAAGGATACACTTGGTGGGGACACTTAAAAGGAAGTAGAGGAGATGAGATCTAGGAGTGGTGGACAAGGACCTGAAATTTAGTGGCCAGATTGAAGAAGTTGTGACAACGTCACATGGGATAATGGCAATGCCGTGGATGACCCTGACATGCACAAATAGAGAGATTATGATATCATTGTATAAGGCTTTCATCAGGCCTCATATGGATTATTGTGCACAGATTTGGTTACCGTGTTTGCATGGTGATGAGAATATGTTGGAAAGGGTTCAGAGAAGATTCACAAAGGTGGCCAGCTGTCTTTGGAATGTGGAGGATAGATTGAAAGAATGTAAGTTGCAGAGCCTCATGAACAGGAAGGGGGAGGGGAATATGACTGAGTCATATAAGCTAGTCAGGGATTTGTTATCAAGTTAACATGGAAGAGATTTTTCATAGAATGGGAGAGGGACTAAAACAAGAGGCCATCGCTGGATACTTTATAAGGTGTGTGAGCAGGGGAGTGAGGAGCAGGTTCGTTGCATGGAGAGTGGTTGGTGAGCAAAATGCATTGCCTGAGTGTGTTGTCAATGTAGACACATTGAATTAGTTTAAAGCACAGTTGGATGAGCATTGTGTGCAATAGTATGTACCTTCCACAATGAGACTCTGACTCCAGGAGGTCAGATGTTAATAATAATAATACCAGTGCATCAGACATCTCTGGCAAATTGCTATTTGCCATTTTTTCTACTATCTTTCAAAGACAGCTGATCAAAGCAATACATCTGTAATTGTTGGCTTTTGTTGGATCTTTTGAAAAAGCAGGAAAACTGGAAGCACATGGTACTTGTACATTCTACTTCCAGTTTTCCTTCTTTAAACCTCAAACTGAACAACATTCTCTCCAAACATCTAGTCCCAAAATCATTTAAATACAGTGTTTTGCCTATTAATTTCACTTCATATATCTATAAACTTCACATATCTTCTCCTGCACAATCTTCTCATTAACTCATTAGATCATGGCCCTTCTGAATTCAGCCCTACCTATCATACTAAGGAAACAGACTCATAATCTGTACTTTCTCACTCTCCTTCTTTTTTTTTTTTTGGTTCTATCAGCAACTTTTACATATTATCTCTCATTTCAAAATATTCATGCCTACCCAAACAATCATTTATTTCACTTCGTTTTGCAAAGTAAGAGCTTCACTAACATCTTTCCTAATTTCAACACCTCTTCATAAAATACACCTCTTATCATGAAATCTTGCTCACTCCTGCTATGCCATACTCCAATCATCTCAAGTCAAACAGACTCACATTTTGTACTGTGAAGGTTTCTGTATAAGCACAATATTTATCTACTCACCATCACCTCATCATCCAGATTACCTTCAGCTACTTCTTTCAGATGGTCATCATATTTCGTTCATTATCACTCACTCATTCCTCTGCATGCTGCACACTTACATTATCGTGCCTTACATCATTAATATTAGTTACTTCATTCTTTCCCTTTAAACATGATTCACATTTCTTACACTAGAACATCAAACATTTCCAATGTACTCTCTCTCCACTCTCACTTCCACACCTTAAATCATTACCTCTTATCAATAAATATATACAGCAAACACTATACTGCATGAAATCCCCTCAAGTTACATTCAGTGAATTAGGAATCTTTGGTCATCATTTTTCTATTATGTATCAGGGCCATGTAAAATGCATTTTAATCAATATCTCATAATAAAATTCAATTGCAAACCACAAGCACACTCAGTTACACAGTCTAAAGTAAGTAAAATAATATCGATAGTACAAAAATTACTAATATTTACTAAAATAAAATGAATTATCTATATGCCATGTGCAGCACCTCTAGTTCCAAGTGATATAATCTGATTATTATTATTCTGATTGACTGATTTCATTTATGGATGGATAGCTGAACAATAAAACATGTCTTAATTGAGCTATGCTTGATGATTTCATATATATATACTTACATGAAAGAGGACAAAAATAAATAAATAAATAAAACAAATACAGACAAAGTTCACCAACTATGAACATTACGTAGCATAAAAGTGTTATTTTCTATAAGAATTTCTGTGCAAGAATCTACTCAGGTTAAACTACACATAATTTTTTTTTTTCTGAATTAGAACTTTGTGCAAAATTTATGGTTTAGTAAAAACATAATTTGCACGTAATCCTGTGATTCTTATTGCAATACAAATCATAAAATAATGAAAATGAAACTATTCCTTAATGTTTCCTATATGAGTGTTTACCAGTGCTAAATTTTACTTACGTGGAGCCTGTCGGAATGGGTGAAAGACTTGTATATCCATTGGACGATGTGCAGTATTAACTACTGTAGTATAATTATGGCAATGGTATTTGTGACATTTCTCAATGCTTTTGGTTTCCCAGTCAGTCCAATATAGTTGATCCTCAAAGACAGTGAGAGCAAAGATGTGATGGACTGCATCAAATGGGCCTTCAAAACAAAATAAAGGAGAAGAAAAACTTAGAATTTTAATCATTTAGTACATACTTTTAGTATATGGTGTAATTTAGTGCATGCTAATTTAATCACTAAAGAGGGTTTTATTTATTTTTATTTTTTTTTTTTGCGACCCCTATTCAAGAAAGGCTGTGAACATACAGTATATTAGTACTCTGTGTGGTCTAATTTTTTTTCTATTTTTATTAATTTTATATTTTTTATAGAACTAAGAAACCCTCCTCTAGAGATCAAACATGAAATTTTTCAAACCACTTCAGGCATCCAATATGTAGCATGAAGGTCACATACACCAGAATTCCCACCTGAGAACAATTGCTAGCATTCTTGAGCATGGTGGAATTTGAGCCTGCAGGCTGGCGAGCAGACCACTCAGCCCAATCAGGCTGGCAAAAATTCTCTCTTAACCAGAAAAAACATGAAACTAAACAAACACAAATTGTATTCTAAAAAGACCTTGTAACAATTTACAGACCATATAAAAAATTTGCATCCATCATCTGCTCCCCCAAAGACCAGCCACAGTCCTTATACCTGCCAGGTGTCTACCAGGTACAATGTAGTTGTAAAGTGTCCTACTATGACCAAACGAGCAGGAAAGCCAACATCAGAATTGCCAAACACGAGGACTATATCTGGTTCCACCACTACAGTCACTCAGGACTTGCTGATCATTACTTAGACACTAACCACAAGTTATGATGGAAAAAGCCTACTTTACTGCATAGAGAAAATTTAAACATGAGACTTTTCCTACAGACTGTCTCAGCCTTAAAGAAGTATCCAAATGTGAACAAATTTGGTTGTAAGAAACTATCTCAAATCTGGGAAGCACTTCAGCCCAACAGCCAAGAACAAACATCCCAGCTAACTAAGGGACATCAGTCAGGAGAAGAGATGTGCTTTTACTGTTTGCTTCAGTGATATTTAGATTATGTAATGTCTGCATATAGAAACTGGATACCAAAGGATTTAAAACCAGGTACTGCATTCATAGACCTAACAACAGCTTATGGCACTATATTTCAGATTACCCTTATAACCACATTGTCACCAACTGGTGAGAGTTGCATGGAGACCTCCAGGGAGTCAGAGACTCCCTGGAGATCTCTCTTAATAATAATAATAATATGGAAGAAAAGCTTACTCTATAAAACAGCAAAATAATAAACTGCCAAAAAATTCTAAAACTACTAGAACAAATGTTCTCCGATAGATAAAGGTTCATATGAATTCATAAGAACACTTAGCCTATAGGATGGACTGCTACAAGGCTCTGTCCTCACCCCAGCTCTATTCAATATGTAAAAAAGTGACAGCCCTCCAACAGCCAGTTGAAAGCTTATCCATGTTGATTACATAGTAACAGCCATCCTGGTGTTAGTTACCTCCTAAAGCCTCAAGGTAATACTAGGCAAAGATCCCAGCTCAATGGAAAACTACTTTGAAACCTGGAGACTATTCTCTAACTCCAGTAAAAATGGTTGTTTCAGCTTTCCACTTAAATAACCCTAAGATGCATAGATCACTAAAAACAAACTGCTGCAACAGGATTCTAATTCATGAAAGCAATCCCAGCTACCTTGGTGTCACATTTGTGAAGCTGTCACATACAAAAAAACATTTGAAAAAACTAATTTGGCAGGAACATCATCATAAAGGACAACTTGGGGTTGTAATGCTTCAACTATTAGAATATCATCACTGTTTTGTTCAACTGTGTGTCCACAATAGTCATCATGTGGTAACTTTATCAAAATGGTGAGCAGTACTTAAACATAACAGCGAGAACCATCTCTGGTAGAGGAAGGTCTACTCCTCTTCCATGGTTTGCTGTTCTTTCGCACATCACTCCTATGCTTCAGGGTGAGGGGTAAATAATAATAATAAAAAAAAATGCTACCAAGCCTTTTTCAGTAAAATATGTGTAAAGAAAAGTTATTCTAAATATCATTTTCAAATCTTCATAATACCTATCATGGATTTTTATTTTTTTTTGGAAAAAAAACTCGAGCAGGTATAACATTTAATTCCATAGCTGCATTGCCATCAAGGTTCTGTAATATGCTACACCTCCATTTCATTTAGCTCGGTTACCATATATGTCTTTACCTAAATTTCCTCTCTTGTTACAGCAATATCTCCATCTGGATGACATACTCTTGCAAAGTGTTTACTTAGTGATTCTACTATTTCAATAGATTCAGTTACCTCATTACTATCGTCATTCATTAAAATCATTCTGCCATTAGCATTTTTCCTTTTACTTGCAACGTACTGAAAGAACTCACTGGGATTATCTTTGGCCTACACTGCTAATTTCCTTTCATACTCTGCTTTTATCTTTCTTACCACAATGGTTACCGTTCTGGCCTGCACTTTATGCTGTTCATGTGCCTGCTGGTCACCTTTCTCCGTGAATTCCTTCCACAAATTTTTCTTTCTTTGTAGCTCCAGCTTAATGATGAGATTCATCCATTTAGCTCCAACTAGATTTACTTTTCTGACTCTAGGTATGCAGTCTGCAGTTACTTCCCTCAAATGCTCCTTTACCACTTCTCATGCACTATTATCATTGGCTGTGAAAACTACAAGGGCTGAATGATGATAGTGCATGGCAAGTGTCACATGCCATGGCACTGATCCAAACAATCTCCTAAGCTTGTCATACTTCTCTGACCTGTAATTCCACACATTTAGCCACCTTCCAAGTCAAGACCACATGATCACTCTCACAAGTTGGCGGCAATGTGGTTACGAGGGTAATCTGAAACGTTCTTGGCCTCAACCATAGATGGCAACACCATTGGCAAGATTTTTTTTTTTCTAAGTTGGTACAATTGTCATAAGCATCCATGTGAAATTGCAATTCATTCTATCAAGTAGATTGTTTTATACAGCTGTCTGCAGCAAAAGTGTTGTCTGTATCCCTTGAAATGGATAAAATTGAGTATCGTGCGGTTATAAAATTCTTTGTAAAAGAAGGTGTAATGCCAAAAGAAATTCATTCGAAATTCATAAAAGTTTATGGGAACTCTTCTCCTTCATTTTCAACAATTAAGAAATGGGCTGCCGAGTTTAAACATGGCTTATACCAGCCTTAAAGATGATCCACATGAAGGATTTCCAAAAAAGTGTATCAACACCAAAAATCATTGATCAAGTGCACAATATGGTATTGGATGAGACCAGCGAGTCAAAGTGCATGAAATTGATGAAACTATAGGCCTTTCAAAAGAACGTGTAGGATATATTTTGCATGAAGAATTGCAAATGAAAAAGCTTTGCACAACATGGCATCTGCTTGTTCACAGCAGATCAAAATACAACTCGCATGAAAATCTCTGAACAGTGCTTGGAGCATTTTAACAAGAATAAAACTGATTTTCTGCATCGATTTATTACTATGGATGAGACTTGGATTCACCATTACACACCACTCAAAACAGTGGATAGAAGCCGGTTGTTCGGCACCAAAGAAGACAAAGTCGGTTCCATCAGCAGGAAAGGTCATGGCATCAGTGTTTTGGGATGATAAAGGCATTTTGTTTATTAATTATCTTGAAAAGGGTAAAACAATAACCGGGAAATATTATTCCGATATTTAACCAGACTAGACAAAAAAATTCGTGAGAAAAGACCCGATTTGCAGAAGGGAAAAAATCATCTTTCATCAGGACAATGCACCTGCCCACAGAGGTGTTTTGGCAATGGGAAAATTAAGGGATCTGCATTGCGAATTGTGGGAACATCCACCGTCTTCCCCAGATTTGGCTCCCTCTGACTTCTATCTCTTCCCTAAACTAGCACTTTTCCTCGCTAGTCAACATTCTTCTCCGAATCAAGAGGTGATTGCAGCTGTAGAGGGGTATTTTGCAGATCTTACTGAGAACCACTACACGGATGGGACAATTGCGCTGGAATAAATGTATTAGTCTTAAGGGAGATTATGTTGAAAAATAAAAATTATTTTGAAATTGTAAGTTCGTTTTTTCATTGTTAGGCTATGATATATTGGTTATAAGCAAATTCTCTGATGCATTTAGTAGATTGAGCACTCATGCATGCACACACACACCTAGAATATTACATCACATGCTATGTCAAGTAATTATTCCTTACTAACTGTGTAAATTCCATTTACACTTATCATTTCTGATAAGACAAATCATATCATCAAATTCCTGACATGTACCCTCAAGAGGTTTACAGGATATTATAATAATACTACATGAAGGACTTACATCATTACTAACTTCTTATCAACAATTTTCCTCTAAAGCAGTCTAAACAGACCGCTTTAGAGGCTCAAGACTCCAACATTATCAGATCATATATTTCTGTCTTCTAAGACGCTTTTTACTGTATCAATCCACCTATATCGTGGTCTTCCTCTGTGTCTTTTTCCTGCCAACATGGCAGAGAACACTTGTTTTGCTAATCTTTCCTCTGTCATTCTGTTTACGTATCATACCACCTGAGATTAGCACTGCTAACACATTCCTGGATGCTAACAATGTCAAGTTCTTTCCTAATATCCCTGTTTTTAATATGATATTGCCATCTGTTCATGTCCCTAATCTTTCTCAGAACTCTTATATCTGTGGTTTCTAGTCTTTGGTCAAATGTTTTATTTCTAATCCAGCTCTCAGATCCATAAGTTAAAATTGGTTTGATCACTGCCATATACAGCTAATTTATACAGCGTTTTGACTAATTTCTCTTTTATTCCATATAAATTTATTCAGTTGATGTCCTACCATACCGGCTTTGTTAATTCTGTTGTCTATTTCCATATTTAATTTACCATCTTCACTAAACCAACTAACCAACGTATAAGCCTTTCCACGAGAATTAAAAAAAAAAAAAAGTATTAACATGGAGATTTCTAAATCCCAAACCATCATTTTTTAATTCTTTCAATACACAGCAGACATTGGATACAGGCATGAGATATCATGAGTGTGGGTCATTATAACAGGATATAGCATATTTTGTCTTAATGCCTAACTCTTCAATAAGTAGATCTCTTATGTATTCTGCCCATGGTTGATTCAATATCATGGTCTTGGGTTATTATTACACTGGGTTGGACATAACATATCAAATAGACCATCTCAGGCTCTAAGACAACAACCAGATGACTACAAAGGTCTGGTTTCTTTATCTTATATCAAAAACATCACAGACAAAATAGCAAAGGTCCTACAAAAACACAACTTCAAGTTGCCTTTAGACCTCTACAAAAAAGTTTCCATGATGTTAGATCACCACAACAACCTAAGAGAAAACCAGATTTTTATACAATCTCTATTGTAATTGCAGAGTTTGTTATGTTGACAAGACAGAATATTCTACAGAAATCTGCCGAAAAGAATTAACCAGAGATATGGGCATATAAATGGGAAAATAAATCTGGATTGGCCTTTCACATTATTATTATTATTAGTCACCTCCAGGGAGTCCAAAGACTCATTGAGGGAGGGCACCTGCTCTACAACTCGGTCTCCACCACTCACAATCTACCAACGCTATGTACTGCTGACCACTACCACTAGTATTTCCACAGACAATCACAAACATCCATGCCCACTGAGGGATTCGAACCCACAGCCTTTTGGCTGGAGAGTGGATACACTAACCACTCGACCAGACAGGTTGGCCTATGGTTTACCAACGTAAACCATCAAGTTGATCGGTAACTAACAAAAATATCATACATAGAATTCTATACTTATGTATGCAAGTGTAAAGAGGCTAGTGAGCTGATCTAATGTCTGACCTAGTACAATAAAAACCAAGGCCCGATATTGAATCAACTCAGGGTAGCATAGATAAAAAAAAAACTATGAACATGCTACACACTATAACAATGACCCACATTCATGATATCTCCTTCCTACATACAATGTTTGTCGTGTGTTGAACAAATTTTAAAAAATGACAATTTGTTATTTACAGATCCCCACTTCTTTATATTTGTGTTTTTTGTATCAATCTACAGAAGTACGTAATAGTAATGTATGAAACTAGTTGTTAATTTATCTGTATTAATATTTATTTGTTAATTAATAAACATCTTCAGAAGCAGCAGTTAGTGTTTTTCTTTTTTATGTGTTTTATTGCCAGATTGTTTTTTTAAAAAAATGGATACTACAAGCCATGAGAAAATAAACTCCATGGAACATTAACTGCTGCATCTGAAGATGTTTTCAGAAATTTCTTAGACACTCTTTCTCATTTTGTGTCTAATATATAATGGTGTCCATAAAACCTGTTACATACATGCAAAACTAAGTGTACTATTTAAATGAAGAATGAAGAACAGAACATAACATTTGATTTGTTCCCATTGTGGTAGGTCCCTTTGTCATATGAACAGCTCATCATAGCGTGCCTTAAATACATGTAAATTCTCTGCAGAAAACACACTCTCAGGCAATGCATTCCAATCATTCACAACTCTCCATGCAAAAATTGCTTATACAGATTCCAGGGATGACCTCTTGTTCCCATCATTTTATGAAAAACCTCTTCACTGTTAATCCTATAACATCTCTATCATATCACTCCATTCTCTGTCTCTATTACATCACCTGTTATATCCTGCTTTTGAGACTCCAGCTATTCTCAAGCAATGAACTCTCTGTATAACCATTTACTAACATTAATAAGACTATATAATTCTTTTTTTTTTAATTAGTTATAAATCAAATTAAAAATGCCAAGAAATTACATTCTTGTTTAATCCTTTATCCAAGACTAATCAAACAAAGTTTGTGTGTGAAGTATCTTCGCAACTAAGTTACTTGTATATAGAGGCTGATCACTTCATATTATCCTGTCTTAGAATCCCATAATGCAAAGCACACTTCCTTCTGGGCACATATAATGCTATGCATTACACATGCCCAATCGGTATGTATAATGGGTTATTGCCCTTCCCATAATGCAAAGTATTATACACATCCAAAAGGATATGTGTTTTGTATTATGGGATACTAGCTAATTATTGCGAAGTCATTAGCCTCTATATACACGCAGCCAGATCTTGAATATAATTCACACATAAACTTTGTTTATTTACACTTGGATGAAGGATTAAAAACAAGAATATTATTTCTTGGCATCTTTAATTAAACTCCTGTCAAGAAGAATCATGAAGTAATATCTTTGTTTATATACACATATATAACACTGGCAAAACCAGAGTGACTGCAGCATCCATGTGAATGGACATAAAATATACAGGAAAACTTTGCTTAATGCGATTAATGAACCAATCAATTAATGCGTGCTAAGTGAAATCGTGTAAAGCGAATACAATAAACAATTGGAATAATTATAATTCATCCATGAGTTAGAGTAAATTTGGGAAAAAAATTACAGTATAAGCTATGTTTGGGAATACATAAAAGTTAATAAAAATCAATTGCTTAAATTTTTATTTAATTTCTAAACATTTGATTGAACTAATTTTTTACAAAAAAGTTGTAAAAATGCTTGAATCGGGCTCGACATTTTCATCTTGTCATGCAATTTGCAAGAGCTGGCAATCGTTTTATAAAGATTTTAGCAGACTTCAAAGCTCTGTTCCATATCAGAATCAGCATGAAACAAAATTTCCTTAGCATGCTCAATGTGATTGAAAACTAGCTCTAGTTCTTTTGCAGTTAGCTTCTAAGTCGTAACATTCTCTTCTTCTTCTTCATATGCCTGCTGTTTTTCTAGTTGAAGAAGATCATTCTCTCTTAACTGTTCTGAATGGGAATTGAGCAAGTTTCTCACATCACCATTATCCAGTTCATTAAATCCAAGTTCTTTTCCAACTGTGCTCATTTCTTCAATAATGTTAAATTTTGGATTTTGCACACAATAAATTAATACATGCTTCAGTTTACTGTGTATTGCCCCCTAATAAAAGCATAAAAATAAAAATAAAAGACGACCTTTGTATACTTTGTATCTAGGTTGAGAAGATGCTTCAGTTTTAGCTTTTAGCTAGATGAAAGTTTTTGTTGGCATACACTTCCAAAAGAGACCAGTTTCGTCTGCGTTGAATATTTGCCGATCATCATAATCACCCTCCTGAATTATCCTTTGCAATTCTTCAGGATACTTGACTGTAGAATCTTTATCAACACTAGCAGATTCCCCAGTTATTTTTACATTATGCAGTCCAGCTCGATTTTTAAAATGGTAGCCATCCTAAATTAACAGTAAAGCTTTCACATTCCTCTTTCAATGAGGTAAAAATATTGAGAGCTTTTTCCTGAATATTCCCTGTACTAATAGGTATTCTTTTTTGGTTATAATCCTCAATCCAGAGTGATAGAAGATGCTCCATCTTGATCATTAAATGGCTTCTATTTTGGGTGATCTGCATGCTTAAAGAACCAGTAACAACTTTCCTTGTTCTTTGCTGTTATTTAATATAGTCCAAACTGTAGATTTGCTGTATCCCAGGTCTTGCACAATCATTGTATTACTAGCACCACTTTTACTAGTGTCTCTTAATGACTTCCAGCTTTTCTGTTCGCTGCAGATTGGCAACAAAAAATTTTGAATAACGTAAAAAAATCGCATTAACTGATTAATCACTCGCTTAAAGCAGGAAATAGAATCATTTCACTCAATCGCACTAACTGATTATCGCACATATCGAATTCGCGTTAAGCGAGGTTTTCCTGTACATGCAGTACCTACACTATAGAAACTCAAGATTTCCAGATTATGCTAATTACAGAACACTGGCATGATTGGATCTACTAGGTTATTATGCATATGCATATTTAAAATTGAGAGAATGCTTTTGGAGTCTGTCATAACTTAATAACATTCACTCAACTTAAATATGGTTGCCTTACACCACGAAACATTTAAGAGACTATTATTAAGAGATTATTACCCAATATTCAAGTTCACTGTATTGGGCATATGCAGGATGCCAATTATGACTACAGGGTACACAGCATCCTGTAGTCATAATTGGCATCTTATCTGTCCAACTGTTTCCCTTTAGTATATTTGTGCATTATCTTGATTTAATGCTTGCAAAGATGCCTTGATGATCAAGCTTAATATTGGCATAACAATTAAAGAAAAGATTTCACTTACCTCTACTGATTACAATTTTTCTGTTCTGTCCATTCATATCTGCTACAGCAACATAGTCTTCTCGTGCATCAGCCCAAAATAACTCTTTTGTGATATAATCAATTGTAAGAGCATTTGGCCATCCCAGAGACTCATTAATTAAAACTTGAACTGCACTACCATCCATACCAGCTTTTCCAATATACGGTTTGTCACCCCAATCTGTCCAGTACATATATCTAAAGAAAATCATTAAAAATGTAAATACTAATTTCCTATAAAGCAATTAATTACTAACACTCATACTAAGTGTAAACCAGGGGTCGGCAACCTTTTCAGACTCGCAGCCCACATTCAACTTTTATTTTTAATAATCAGGCCACAAGTGTTTATTTAAAAAGGAAATAGTGAGTGAAAAAAATATTTTAGTTATTGATTTTTATTATATCAATCTTAAAAAACACAGAAATATTTAAAGTATGAGATATGAAAAAAGCATAATTTATTAATTTGATTTTTTCTAAGTTCATGACATCTGATATTATATTCTTTCATAACAGCAACACTTTTATGACAAATAAGACAAAGGGGCTTACCCTCATTTTCAATAAAGAAGTGCCTGCTGTTCCATTCATCATTAAACCTTCATCTGCAATATTACGTTTTCTTGAACCCATTTTTGAAATTATTTTTAACAAATATATATCCTCTGAAAATAATAGTTGATGTTATTGAATTATATTAAAGACGGACCAGGGAACACGACTGTAAAAGTGTGCCAAAATCTCGGTTGTCGTCAGATGAAGTCACCTTGTTATCCCCACTCATGATGACACGCGCCAAGTTGCACGAAGTATAGGTATAAAATTATTTTTAATTTATTATTCATATTATAAAATGTATTATTTAAATAATTCATCATACGGGTCACATGCCATGTAAGTATGGTCAACCTTTTATGGGCAGCCAAAAACACGTTTGGGCCGCATGCGGCCCAGGGGCCACTGGTTGCCGACCCCTGGTGTAAACAATTATTTATTTTTTTAATTATAATTATGCTATGTGTAAACGATTTTTGTATTTATTGTTTTCACTATGCATAAAAATTAATTAAAACAACTAATTAAAAATATTGCTAATAAATAAGTATAGCAATGTTTTTTTTTTCCACTAGAAAGAAAAGTAAATTACATTTTAGAAGAAAGGATATTATCTTCAGGACTAAGCTAACTGCATCTGCTTTCTACATCAAGTTGCTCTGTGTGTTTTTAACTACTACTGGGTGGTAAGATGAATTTCAGTTACATTACCAATATTCTTATTGGAATCCAAAAATGTCCTGAAAAAAGTTAGCTGGAACTTGTTCTTTCCTGTGTGGATTAGGTTACTCAAATACCATCTATGGTAACAGAATATCATCCATGAGAAAGTTTTAAACTTTTGTGACTCTATAGATAAAATAAAATACAATCTCTTTTCTGGTCTGTAGAGCATTATGGTGAGTTAAATTAAACTTGCCAAGAAATTATATTCTTGTTTAATCCTTTATCCAGGCACAAGCAAAACAAAGATTCATTCCATGTGAAGTATTTTCACAACTAGGCTACTCATATATAGAAGCTAACGACTTCACGTCAATTGCTTTAGTATTTCATAATGCAAAGCACATACCCTTTCAAGATGCGTATAATGCTATGCATGAAGGGTTACTTCCCAGACTGGTTTCAACTTTTATAGAGATACTGTTAAAGTGTAAGGGGTACATTAAGAGGTGTGTGCTTTGCATTATAAGATACTTAGCTTTGGTTCTGACAGACAACACTGTGCTGAGCCTGAGCTCTACTTTCAGAGACAGGAAAGCCCATCACTAGGATGGGCCTTGGTTCTAGCAAGTGGTCAAAAGGAACTTATTGTATTGTTGGGGTATGAATATTCTGGATCATCTTCATAGGAAGCTGAACCTGTGGCCAGGACAAATCTACCATTTATATGACCAGAGGCAAGTCAATTTAATATTCTGATAACTAAAGGATCGAATAAGTGAAGTACAATTGATGGTGCTCTAATTACTTACATATATGAATCGGTTAATTGAAAGATCATTGTTTGAATGTCAGATAAATGGTAGATTACTATATTTTAACAATACAATACACAATTCTACTACTAGATAGGAAAACGTGGCTTCCACTATGGAGGTAGTGTGTCAGTCATATTTTCAAATACAAGCAGAACACTATGTGCTACATATTATTATGTAGCACATAGGTGTTCTATGTTAAAGTTACTTGTAGTAAGTATATTAGAGTACATAAGAAATTATATTCTAGTTTTCTGAGGTCGAAAGCCCAGAATGGTTTCAACCTTTAACACCTCAGATGAAAAAGTAAAGGAGTGCTCATCATATGCCTAGAATAGTTAGTATAGGGATGCAAGAGAGCCTGATAGTATCAGGAGAAAGAAAAGACAGATAGATAGTATGAGAGACTGAGAAGATGCCTCAGCTCTTTGATATCATCATATAGCCAAAGACTATTAGTTTTCCTTTTTCACCAATCTCATATAGATGAAACAAAAGACCAACTGAAACTAAAGCGCAAAGCTAACTGATACCCAAGGTGGTAAGCCCTATCTGAGTTAACCGCCTTGAGTTGGCCTTCTTTGCCTGGAATTCCTCTCCAGTCATAACTGCAAAATTGACTATAAGACCACATTGAATTAAGAGGATGGAATTTAAAAAACCATTCAGATCAAGAATAAACAGAAGTTATCTCACCCCCCCCCACAGAATATTGCATAATGTGGGTGGCCTACACCATCTAGTCAAAAATTTGATATCTCCTAGAATGCTTCTTTCTAAATACAAAAATTATCTGACCGAACAATAAAATTTCCACAATACAACATTATAAAGCATTTGGATGTCATATTGGGGTTTTCAAATCCATGTTCCTTTCTAAATTTCCATAAATGGTATTTTAATTCATTAATTACAAAAATCAAAATTCTCTTCCCATTGCTGACAGCTAGTGGGCACTGCAAAAAAAAATAATAATAATAACCTGTTCTGTTGTAAGTAATGGAATGAACAACACATTACTTAGTCTGTTCCAAATATCCAAGGTAAGAGGGCTGCTGTAGAATGCATGTTCTACTTTTTCCAAATAGTAACAGATATCACAGATTAAATCACCAATGTTAAAGTACCTCCATTTGATGGTATTGAATGGAAGGTGGCCATATACAATTCTCGAAGCAAGGTCCCTCTGTTAGGGTATTCCTGGAACTTCAATATTTCATATAGTTATGAAACAAAGTATTGCAGCCAGTACTCAACTGTGAAAGTTCGCAGTGAAAGAGATAAAACATTTCTTTATACCAAATTTTATTTTTTTTTAATGGAAAGAATGGCAATGCCAGTGTTGTAGCAGTCTTAGAGTTAAGCACACAGTGCTATAGTATTCAGGAACAATCTCAGTTTTTGGATCTTTATAATCATTTACTCCAAACAGGGGAAGATCAAAATCCAGGTAGTAGAGGAAAAGGTCAGTATATATGTGATTGGGGTTACCAAGTAATTTTAGGGTTACCAAGTAATTTTATAAACTTGTTTAATTTAATCCTAATCCCAAGTAAGCAAACAATAAAGTTTGCACCTGAACGTAGTTCAAGTCTAAAGGTGGTGCAACACCAGGGCAACTCATTGTAAAGGTGGGTAAAATAAAATTTGAGAAAATTTTCTCAAAACAAAAATTTTAAATAAACAAGTTTATAAAATTACTTGGTAACCCTAATATACATTACCCAAGGTAAAAAAAAACTTATTTACTTCTATATCTCCTCCAGAGATTTTTATTCAAAATAAAAACACCTTGTAGCAACTTGTATAGGTATAGTTGATAAGGCTATGTATTACTAAAACCTTGGTATTTAGGGTCTGGCTACTCGCTGAGGAGACCTCAAAAAAGGTTGAAACCGGTTGAGGTAGTAACCCCACCCATAATGTATTGCAGTATACATCTCTTAGTGAGATGTGCTTTACATTATGGAAAATACTAAGAATAGTGATCAGAGCTTTACCCACCTTTACAATGAGTTGCCCTGGTGTTGCACCACCTTTAGCCTTGAACTACATTCAGGCGCAAACTTAATTGTTTACTTACTTGGGATTAGGAGTAAAATAAACACGTTTATAAAATTACTTGGTAACCCTAATATACATTACCCAAGGTAAAAAAACTTATTTACACACACACACACACACACACACACACACACACACACACACACACACACACACACACACACACACACACACTCCAGACAGTGACCTTAATATGAGGGTTGAAATGTCAGGAAATTAAAGTAATTATTTCTAATGATTGTAGTCTCCATAATTTGTCTGAAATGAATAGATATTGAAAGTTTTTCCACTTGGTAAGCCTCTATATATACAAATTGCCCAGTCATGAAGTTACTTCACATGCAAACTTCGGTTGCTTATGCTTGGATAAAGGATTAAACCAAGAATATAATTTCTTGGTATTGTTAATTTAAAGAAGGATTTCTTATCTGATAAATTAGTATATTTTAGGTTTACAAAACTAGGGGAATTTTCTCAAAACAAACAGGTCATTTCTACAGCAATTCAAGAAGCATCGTCTTTTTGTTTTCTTCATACCAATGATCCCTATATGAACATCTTTATTCAAATTAAGAGTAAATAAGAGAATTTTTTTTTTATTCCATTAAGAATGGTCTTTAATCTTTTATACATGTAGCAATTTAATAAAAATAAATAAATATAAAAGAATTAAAAATGATAAACAAAATTTCCTTATCTTGCTCATAATATTGATGTACAATACTCATAAGTTTTCAACCTTTCATGGGGTAGAAGAGAAATGAAAAAATAAATTAAATTAAAAAATTAGCATATTTAATGATTTCATTAATGGCTTTGGGATCATTTCATGTTAAGCTGAGTTAAGTATGAATTTTAGTTATTAAAATTCATACTTAAATTTTAATTAACAATAAGTTAATTAAAATTCTCTCTCTCTTTGTTAACTGACCACTGTCCATTTAACAAAGAGAGAGAAAGAGTTTTGAATTGTTTATGGAGACGATGAGGATGGGTGATAAACAAGTAACAATAAAGGGTGACTAATTCTGAAAGTTTGGACATAACTTATGAATAATGAGACTGGATTATTTGAGCAACTTAGAGAACAACTATCCCACAGAGCATGCAGTTAAAGCAATGTGGAAAACACGTGTAGAATTTAATATTAGCTCATGTGGTAATAACAGAAGATGTGGCCAGCATGCCACCAATTGGAGATTGAGTGATAATATGGATTTTGACACCTGAGGTGACTAGGCAAGTGAAAGCTTTACTGAACAAAAAGATGTCTGTGGAATTATGAAGGAAACAATGATAAACTGAGGAAAGAAGATAAATGACCCACCATGAATTTTACTGATTTAAGGGAGAGAGAGAGAGAGACATGTAGTGCCAGACTACATGTCTCTCTTTATTTTAATATCAGTCCCACATGTGGGCAAGTGGTTAGAAAAAAAAAAGGAATTTGTTAATTTATTTCTTGAAGATCTGATGTTTGTAATCACTGGAGAATAAAATATGAGGAGAGACTGTTCTATAGAATGGAGGTGTAGGGAATGAAGAAGGAGGAGGAGAAGTTGGTTCAATAAATCTGAATCAGAACTTTATGTGGATGTTGACCAGCAGCTGCTTGGGTTCATACATGATTAAAGGAACATGGCAGGATGTAAGTGGCCAGTTCAGTGGACCAGCACTCATTGCAATAGATAGAAAAAAGACACAGCAAAAGAACAATGAAAAAAAAATCTATGAAAAAGTGATTGGAAGGAGTCATTGAGAAAGGAGGGAGGGCTTAAATTAAGTGAATTACTCTCTTCTGAATACAGCTAAGCATTATGAGGAAGGTGTTTGTACACCACCCCAAAATCTGGGAGCAGTATTTTAAGGTTGCATGGATTTCAGCTTATAAAGTGCCAGTAGCTGAGAACATGAAAAAGAATACAAAGCTTTTTGAAAGTTTAAAAGGCTATGAATTTGACGTGCCTGTGGAACAATGAGACATGGTCTTTTTTTTTGAGAGAGGGAGGGGAGGTCTGTGCTTTGTTGACATTAAAATTCATACCAGATTATCCTTAGCCCACACAAGGAGATCAGTGTTTAAGGCATTCATTAGATCTTTGGAGAATGAATTACCTGAGCACCTTAAAGTTTTGAAAGAGTGGATAGTACTGTCATCAGCAGTTGTCAGAGCAAAGATCTTTATGGGAAGAACACTACCAGTGAAATCACAGACCTTTGAGGAACACCAACACTGATTGCAAAATCTGGTGAAAGGAAACCATCCACCATGACTGTAATGAACAACCAGAGAGGAAGCTGGCAATCCATTCAAAAAGAGAAAAGGAATGTCATAAAATGGTAGCTTAGTAAGAAGGCTACAATGCTAGACTCAATCAAATGACTTGGAAATATCAAGTGCAACCACTTGAGTTTCTCTAAACTTTTCCATGGCCTGCTTCCAAAGGTGGGAGATGTTAGCTAGGAAATCTACTGTAGAATGAGAATGATGGAATGCATATGAGTGATCACCAATAATTTGAGTCTCTAAGCAGTGAAATAATTGGCTGTTGATAATCTTTTCCATTATTTTTGAGAGTTGTGAAGTTAGAGCAATAGGGCGTGAAGTTAGAGCAAAATTTGATGGTTGAGTTTTATCTAAATTTTTAAGGAACTGGATGGATAAAAGCTAGTGGATAGATGAGCAGACAATTTCAAGAGAAGATACAAGACAGGCATAAGTTCTCAAGCAAAAGATTTTAATGGAATTGGATGAGTGTCATCAGAGCCAAGAGCTCATGAAGTCTGCTTTGGATTTGTTGATTTTATTGCATTGTTATGAGTTGTATTGTATGCTAATTGAGAGGCTGGAGAATTTTTACTTCAGCCATTGGGCATATGCTAAATTTTGGGCTTGGGTTGCTTTGATGCAGCTATTGGAGAATAAAGATTTGGATAATGATTGAAAGTTTGGAGTAGAGCGGGAAACAAAAGCACTCATACAGTAAAAATTATTTCTTTCATTAGAAACAAGAAAATGGAAATGAGGTTTGGAAGTCCTGAAGGTTATCCCAATCAGCTGCTGTACTACAAGCTGAGAATGACTGTGAGAAAGATGATATGTAGAAAAGGAGAGACTCAGACAAGGAAATGGTGAGACTTGACAAGAGGATGTTAACATTGACAGTGAATTTTGAGGGAGAGCTGCATAAGAAAAGGTCGAGGGTGCTGGGAGAGTGATCAGGTTATTTGAAATTTTGGTGGGCTGGTGAACAATTTGTATTTAATATTTTACTGATAGCAAACAGTTTGGCTTCTGTTCCAGCTTAGTCTGTAAAGATGGAGAAGGTAAGGCAGTCTATATTGTGGATGTGGAATTCACCAAGGAAGATTATCTCACTGTTAGGGTAATTGGGTATACATAATTGGCTTTCAGAGAATAATAGTCAAATAGGTTGGAGAAGTCATAAGAGTTAGAAGAACAGTAGAGATAATGAAGGAAACAAAGTGAAGTATCAGGCAAAGCAAGATCATAGGGAATTTCAGGCATTTTGATAACCTCCTATGGAATGATATATTATTATTATTATTTGACACCTCCAGGGATTCCAAGACTCATTGAGAGAGGGAACCTACTCTACAGCTCTCCTTTTCCACTACTCAACCTCATACACCAACCTACTACTATCATCTACTGTCAACCACCACTACTAGTATTTTCACAGAATCACAAAGATCCATGTCCATGGTGGGATTCAAACCTGCAGCCTTTTGGCTGGAGAGCGGATAAGCTAACCTCTTGGCCAACCAGGCTGGCAAATATATCAGACCTGACAAATGTGCAAATCCCACCCTTCTTATGAAAGGCATCATGGATGGTATAATGAAGAAATTTGAGGTGAGATGTCGTTGTTGTTGCGGATGATATCAATTGGTTCAGTGATGAATAACATATCATGTTTGGATGTCTGTAAGTGGTGGTGCATCACTGATGTAAGAATTAAAACGTCAGTTATTGGCAGAGTAAATCTGGAAGAGCTTTTTTCTTTCTTATTGCACAGAATTATGATATTTTATTTGATTTTATGAGTGTATACATATACCTGGTCTATTCATAAATACTGTTACAACTTTAAAAATACATAAACATTTAATCTATTAGTAAATCATTTACAGCTTTCAGCACATACAAATATAATGAATGTATAACATTCACTAGCACACACATGTATAATGAATTCAATGTTTGAAACATCCCCATTTTGCCTTCATGCATGCCCAAAGTCTGTATGGCTATATGTTGATGGCAGCACACACAACATCCAACGGAAATGCTGCCACTGCTTGCTCCAAAGGCTGGTGATGCTGGGGTGTTGTTTCTTGCAGGCTATTCTCTCAAGCTCTGAGCACATTTTGAGCACTATGGATTTAGAGTGGGACTTCCAGATAGAGATATGTGGTCAAGCACATTCGCTTCCAACCATTCTTGTGTGTAGGGGCTGAGTCCTGTTGGAAGGTCCACTGCATAACATGAAACAAGTTGTGATGTTAGGAAGTGTCCCATAGAATGAGAATAGCCTCTCATCCCTAAGTTCATCAGTTAGGCAACGTGGCATCATTCTCTGCAAAACATTCTTCTCTCATGACATCACTTTCTGCGTTCTCACAGGATTATGGCAGAGGTGTGGCTTCACAGCCTTCACAAGCTGCTGTGTCCTAATGCAGTATGATCGACTTGTTCTTTGGCGGTCAGATACATATTATGCATGACTATAATGGTTAACAGTCTGATACATAAACATCTTACTGACCCCAAGTGTTATTATCATGTTGAACAGTGACGGCTTGTACATAAGCACTGCGACACTGCAACACCCACAAGGAAAAAATGAAAAAAAATTAAATTTTGTTTGTGTTTACAAATAATAACAATGCTAACAACAATATATAAATGCAATACAACATGTTAAAGGTTACAGCTTATGTTTTGACATTGAATAGTTAATAATTAGAATTGTTCGATTAACACTTTAGATTAAAACAAATGCACTGAGATCTAACACAGTGTCAGAATTATCATGTTCGGTCAGTTGCAGCTAGATTCACCAATATTCATTTGCACTTTTCACTACAGATAAATTGTATACTTGCAAGCAATATTTCTGTAAAATATGAAACTTTTATTATTGGTGTGTGTTCGTGGTGATAGTAAAATATTTTTGCTAAAAATATTTCACCAGCACCACGAACACACACCAAAAAAAAAAGTTTCATATCTCACAGAAATAATGAATGCAAGCATACAATTTATCTGTAGCAACACTGCTCAATGAGCAGTGTCAGATTCATTTGTTATGTGCAGTGCCAAGTGCAAATGAATATTGGCAAGTCTCAAAATTCGAGAAGTATGTAAATTTACATATTCTCAAATATGTAAATTTATTTATTAATAAATTGGTTACTGATTAGGAAAAAATGAATTATTTTTCTTATTTTGTATATGCAGCACCCCCACTTGAAATTTTCACCAGCTGCCACCAGTGTTGAAAATAACAGGTTGCTGCATTTCAACCTTGTGAAGTACTATTATAGCCACACTGCATATTAACAGTACAGCTAGACAACTCTCTCTCTTGATTAACATGCAAATGTTGGCTGCACACAGCACCACTAATGGAACTAGGCTCATGCAAATCTGTGGGCAGCACAGAGGTATGTGGAAGTTGTAACAGTGTTTTACCATAGGTTACAGTTTTACCATAGGTAAAACTGTAATTTTTTTTTTTATTTTGTAATTATCTTGATACATTTTTGATATTCTTTGAGATTTTTGGTAGTTTTTGATAGTTTGAAAATATGGTTTGAACTCAGTTACTGACAGCAATGCATAAACTGTATTCCTAAGGATAGCAGAATAAATAAGTGAACTGATGAATCATGAAATTATGCATCAGATGTTGAGAAAGTTTGTTTGTTTTTGGGTTTAATGGTGCAAGGACTGCTATAGTCATACTATGCGAAAAATATGAGTAATAAATAATGGACTTATATAGGTCTAAAAACTATATATAAAAGTCAACAAAAAATGCTATAGGCCTGGGATTGTGGAAGGTGGTGATGAAGAAATGTATAAACAACTTGGATTAGTGAACAAAGAAAGGGTAATTATTATGGGTGATTTTAATTATGGTGGTATAGATTGGAATGAAGAGACAGCATTTGGTAATAAGGAAAGTGAATTTCTCGAGTTCTAGAGAGATAACTATCTTAGGCAGCATGTAAAGAAAGGCGTGAGGATCAAGAGTTCTAGATCTCATCATTTCATCAGAGGATGTAATTGTTAGATGGTTTTCACATTTTCCTTCAGTTGGTGAAAGTGATCATCATGAAGTAATCACCTGTGTTGTGGCTAGTCATGTGCAGGCTTTTGCGAGGAAAGGATATATGTGGAATTATAAGGCTGGTGATTATGACAAGCTTCAGAGACAACTTCGAGTTATAACATGCAACGAGGAGTTGAGTGGTAAGGAAATAAATGCTGCATGGGAACTTACAAAGAAATACACAGCAGCATTAATGTACGAATGTATCCCAAAGGCCAAAAGGCTGAATAAGGTTGGTATAAAATGGATAAATGTGGAGCTTAAGCATGAAATCTGGAAAACGAAAGTCCTTTGGAGGAAGTACAAGATGAATAACGGTAATCAGTCACATGAAGAATATAAAGAACAAGACAGGAGAGTGACTCAGTTAGTAAGGAAAACAAAAGTAGAGTATGAGCAGAAATTGGCAAATCAGGCCAAAAAAAAACCCTAGAAAGTTTTTTTTAGGTATGTGGCAGGTAGAAGGAAGAATGATCATGGAGGGACGAAAGTGCTGCAGAAGACATTGTTGAGGTATTCAATGATCAATTTATAAGTGTGTTTCATCCTGAACAGGGTGGAATCATGAGGAACTTAAGTGTAGAGGACATAAGAGAGGATAGCTTCATTGTGAGTTGGCAGGGGGTATTTGAGGAAATAAATAACCTTGATGTTAATAAGGCAATAGGATTTCATGAAATATCACCATGCATCTTACAAAAATGTTCCAGGGAACTGGCAGTAGCATTGGCATGCCTGTTTAACAAGTTTAGTAACAGCACAGGTTCCAAGGGAGTGGAAGGAGGGTAAAATTGTTCCACTGCATAAAGGCGGTGATAAGGCTGTAGCTTCGAATTATAGACTAGTCTGTATATCTGGAGTTGTGGTGAAGGTCCTGGAGAGATTGGCGAGAAGTAGGATACAGAAATGAGTTGATAACAGCAGAATTCTCTGTTGTTATGCATGGGTTTGTTAAGGGGAGATAATGTTTCACTAACTTACTTATGTATTATAACAAGGTGACAAGTACTTTGGACAGAGAGATGCATATACAGTGATGTACTTGGATATTGCAAAAGCTTCTGATACACTGCCACATGACAAGCTCTTAAATAAAATGAAACAGATGGAATTGGATAACAGACTTCTGTGTTGGATCAGTGACTAGCTGTCAGATAGGTATCAGAAAGTTGTATATGGGGGTGCAGTGTCTCGAAAGAGAAAGGTCACCAGTGGTGTGCCACAGGGGTCAGTTTTGGAGCCATTGTTGTTCAATTTGTATGTTAATAGTACTGGGTTGGGTTTAACTAGTGATATCTAGCTGATGCAAAACTGGGGAGAGCAGTGCACAGTCAGGCTGATGTTAATGCCTTAAAAGAGGACTTGAATAGATTGCATGAATGGGCAGGTAAATGGAACTGTCAGTTCAATGTTGCCAAGTGTAAGGTTTTGAGATTTGGTAAACAACAATGGAATGCAAAGTATACACTTGGTGGGGAAACTTTAACAGAAGTAGAGAAGATGAGAGATCTAGGAGTGATGGTAAACAACGACCTGAAATTCAAGGGCCACACTGCACAAGTTGTGAAGACATCACATCGAATAATGGGAATGATGTGGAGAACGCTGACATGCAGAAATAGAGAGGTTATGATTCTATTGTATAAGGCCTTGATCAGGCCTCATATGGATTATGGTGCACAGATTTAGTCGCCGGGTTTTCATGGTGATGAGGATATGTTGGAAAGGGTAGAGAAGATTCACAAAGGTAGTCAGTGGTCTTTGGAATGTGGAGTACGAGGATAGATTGAGAGAATGTAAGCTGCAGAGCCTCCTGAATAGGAGGAGGGGGGGGATATGATTGAGACATAAACTGGTCAGGGGTTATCAGGTACACATAGAAGAGATTTTTCATAGAATTGGAGAGGGGAGTAGAACAAGAGGCCACGGGAAACTATATAAGGAAGGTGTGAGCAAAGGAGTGAGAAGCAGGTTCTCTGCATGGAGGGTGGTTGGTGAGTGGAATGCATTGCCTGAGTGTGTTGTGGATGTGGACACATTGAATCAGTTTAAAGCACGGTTGGATGAGCATTGTGTGCAATAGCATGTACCTCCCACAATGAGACTCTGACTCCATGTAGGTCAGATGCTAGTAACAATAATAATATTAATAAAATGTCTGCACAGTATTCTTTTGGTTGGGTAGATTTGGAATTTATAAAATGTTAGTAGTTGTGCATGTGAGAAGTTGTGCCTTAGTGGTCGCAGCACTAAACTTTGTGGCACACCACTAGTCACCTGCTTTCATCTTGATTCTGCCCCTCCACATACCACTTTTTGTTATCTGTTCAGCAACCACCCTCTTAGCCACATAACCAGTGTCATATCCATTCCCATTTACTTTAATTTGTGTAACAGGGTTCCATATGATATTCTGTCAAATGCTTTTCTAAAATCCAGCAGAATCATCATGTAGCCATTTCCTTTATCCAACTCAGCTGTTACTATATTATTAAAGGTGAATAAATTACTAAGCCATGTTGCCCCTCATAAAGTATCATATTTTTATGCACCCATTATTGATTTCTCTTTTTGACCAATTTTTCTGGTACTTTTACCACCATGCCTGTAATATTGATTGGTCTATAATTTGCTACTGCAGTCTTAGAACCACCCTTATGCAAAGGAATTATTCTAACTCTACTAGAGCTGAGACTTAAAGAGCCTAGTCAAGGCATTGCCAGTTCCCTTACACATTCTTGCAAAACCCGAGCCGATATCCTATCTAATCCCATAGCTGTATTTTTATTGAGATTCTGGAATTCCTAAGAACCTCCAATTCAACCATCTCTTTTCCACATTAGTGCCTATCACATATGTTAAAGCAGTAACCTCACTTGGATAACATATCCATGCAAAATGGTAACTAAACTATTTTATCTGCTTCTGTCACCTCATGCCCATCATCACTCATTAAGGTTAGTCTTAGATAATCATTCTTCCTCTTACTTGCCACATAACAAAATAACTCTTTGGGATTTCTTTTGGCCTGCTCAGTTATATTATTCTTCTTGTAATCTGATTTTGCCTTCCTTGCCATGCTAGTTTTGTGGTAGTCTGTTGAGTTTGTAGAAATTCTCCCATTGTGGGTGAAAGATAGCTGATATGTGGGGTACTCCAGCAGTTTTTTTTTTTTTTTTTTTTTTTTTTTTTGAGATTCTGCAATGCTTCCAAATCCTTCCTGATGAAGAAGGGTGGGATTTTTCCAACTGGACATTCACCTGTTGATTATACGATTATAAGCAGTGGTGTATTTGTTGCAGCCTCTGCTGCTGTCTCTTACTTTGCTTTTTGGTTGATGATTCTATTGTTTCTGTACCTGGTTGGGCTAGTTGAGGATCACTGATAAAAAAGACGATGAAGAAATGTTCATACTGAGGAGATGGATTCAGCTCCAGAGCTGCCTACCCACGATATGTAGGTCCTTGGTCATCATACTCACAGGCAAGCAATGACTATGCCCAGGAGTGGAATGCCAGTGCTACCCCCAGATGCTATACAAACACTACAACAAGCTGTGGTCCTGTTCCCAGACCATGGAGAAGGAGAGCTACAACATCCCTAACCATTGCAGCAAGCCCATTAGCTGAATGATCGTGGCTGGATCATCCAGTACCACCTGTAGTTCAAGACTACAAGGATCCCCCCCCTTTCTGGATGTCCACAGGTCGCACCACATAGCAAATGCAGCAGCTAGGCATGAGATCTCAGTAACAATGATTTGGAATACCGGATAGCAACAGAGAGGAGAAGTAGAGCAAAGAATATGGGATGAAAAGCATTGACAAATAATAAGAACTAAAAGGGCCAGTACCATTACGATGTTCCCTCAACCATAAACAAGTGCCTGACATGGAGGGGATGTTAAGGACAATAAACCACAAGCTAGGAAGGTGAGGAGTGTAGTGAGGAAGGGGTGATTGATATATGAAAAAAGATTAGCTGTAGCAGCAAAAAAATTCTATAGAATTCTACAGATATATGGTCAATTATGTGAATATGGAAGATGGGCTTTACTTGCTGGAGATGGCATAAATTCATGAAAGCTACAATGGAAACACTCAATCTGTATTTTGCGTGTACCATAGAAAAATAAGACTAACAGTTCAGGAACGTAGTGTTCATAATTTTTAGTGAGCTTGCTGTTAATAAGGTTGTGGGCCTGAACAGAAACAGGAATCTCATTTCAATGATGCTTAGTGAAAATTCATGCTCTTTGTAAAGAGAAGATGTTACATGATTTATTATATTATTTTTCTGCTGGCCATATAGCAAAAGGACCCCATGGAATTTTCCTTCAACTGCTGTGCATATTTTCTGCCATTTTCTGATAACTGAAGGGTGTCAGATAATTGAAGTACATTTATGTGGTGCTGTAGAAGTCAGGCTTGTAATACTCCTAATGCAACTGATATACATTTTCCTCTTTATACCTGTGGATGCCTCATCTAATTATGCAATCTGGTTGGATTTCTCTGGAGAGAATCAATTTATCTAGGTACAAATAAATAGGTTTCAAAAGATATACAATCTGTCACTACAATTCTAAAATGTGTTCTTAACTAACTGCAGTGCATCCTAATCACCTGTCTTGTAATTCTATATGAATCCAAATCCCAAGCCATGATCCCATCATCGTTCTTGATTAATATGATAGACCCAAAGATATCCCTGTTAAAATTACCTCTCTGATATTAATGAAATCTCAAACTCTTGATGATATACTAGCTATATATTATCTTGATGAGATAATAGCTGTCCCTTCAGAATTAAAGAAATTCAATTTCCATATTACAAGATGCTAATTCAAATTTTTAATCCATACCACCATAGCCGAAATCTCCTGCAGAAATGTACCATAATAATAAGAAGCATTACTAAATGAAACAAACAAACAAACAAAAACAGTACACATACCCTAAATATGGGTCAAGTGCAATAGCCCGTGGTTCTTGAAGATTTTCTCGAATAAGAACTTTTCGAAAATGACCATCTAATGTTGAAACTTCAATTGTATCTTTGCCTTTATCACACCAGTATAAGTTTCTTCCTATCCAGTCAACTGCTAAACCGTCTGGACTTTGAACAGTGCCAGAATGAAGAACCTTAGAAAAAATATTAACTAATTAATTTAATAATGTACATTTATATTAAGCAAAACTGCATTGAAAAAAAAATGTATACAGGCACTCACAACTTACGTAAGGGTTATATTCTGCAATTGTTATGTAATTCTATATATATGCAAGTTGTATCTAATTTGTTTAAGTCATAGAAAGTTTTTTAACTTGAGTATACTATGTTAAAGATACCGAGCAATTTTATAAGCTAGGTTTTAATCATTTTTTCCCCAAGTGAAGCAAACAGACAAATAAGTCAAGTTTGCACCTGAATGTAGTTCAAGACTGAAGCAACTCGTAGTAAAGGTGGAGTAAGATCCGATCACTTTCCTTAGTATTTCCCCCAATGCAAAGCACATCCCCTCGCGGAGATGTATGATGCTATGCATTAAAGGCAAGGGCTACTACCCAGACCAGTTTCGACCTTTATTGATGATATAAATGTCGCATCAGTAGATGCAGAGTGATGCAGAGCTTATAGATTTCTATAAGCTCTGCATCACTTCAACCTTGGCATTTATTGGTCTGGCTCCCACTGACAAGACCTCAATAAAGGTCGAAACCAGTCTGGGTAGTGGCCCTTGCCTTTAATACATAGCATCATACATCACAGCAAGGGGATGTGCTTTGCATTAGGGGGAAATACTAAGGAAAGTGATTGGAACTTTCTCCACCTTTACTACGAGTAAAAACTTGAACTAGGTTCAGGCACAAACTTGACTTATTTGTCTGTTTGCTTCACTTGGGAAAAAAGGATTAAAACCTAGCTTATAAAATTGCTTGGTATCTTTAACATTGTTTAAATCAAAGAATGAATTCATACACAAATCAGATTTCAATACACAATTATTATTAATGCAGAGTAATATAATAGAGTATAAACAACATGAGAAAATAGAAATTTTCAAAAAATTTCAAAAAAAGGTTTTCCCAACACCAACATCTAGAGTCCTAATGAGGTGGGGGTGCCTTCTATGAGTGCTCCACCTAGTTAGGACGCTAGTCTTTTGTCCACATGTTTCATTAGTTTTGTGTTGCCTTTATGTATTTGTGTGTGTCTCATATTGCACTTCCTGATGATGTTTCAGTGATTGAGACAAAATATTGGAAGAATTAAAAATTATTTTTAATCCTTTCTCAATGCTATTTCATTCCATTAAGCCTCTAACATGAGTTTCTCCCAGCAATTAAGATTTAACACGTGGATCAGTCAAACCAGCTGTCATACTTTCTCTAACCTCGCTCACACTGAATGCAATTGCTACATTAACAGGCAAGCTGTTCTGCTCATGCACTGCTCTGTGTGAGAGAAAAATCTATTTCCCTCCTCGATTTTAACCATACACAAATTTGGCTTCCACAGATGCCTTCTTTTCCTCTCCCAACCTTTCATGTAACAAAAAACTTCATTAGACAATATCCTATGCCATCCATTCATATGTTTATAGACCATTATCATATTATCCCTCATTCTCTTGTTTATGAGTCTGCATATCACATACTCTCAATCTGTCCTCATAATCTACATTCCATAATCCTGACATCATCTTTATTATCTTCTTTGCATAGCTTCATTATTCACTGCAAACCAAGGAAACCAAAACTGGAACAGCAGTCCAATTGTTGTTGTAAAGAGACAAAATGACTTCCTTATCTTTACATATGAATGTTCATTTCAACATCACAATTATCCTCTGGGGTTGTTCTTCATACACTCCAGCATAGCCTGGATAGGCTATGCTGGAGTGTATGAAGTAGAGTTTATCCTTAGGAGAGTGGATCAGAGTTACTAATTTAATAGGAGATTTGAATGTGGTGCAAAGGCAATGTTTTATTAGTACTTCGGCTATCTTTTTTGATGTAATTCTGATATATGTAATAGGAATGGTAATGTTGTGTTCCTGTGTATTAGAGGAGGAAGGAGCAATGGAGCTATGTAGTATTTTATCCATTTTGTAGGAATTGTAGCCATTGGCCAAGAAGGTGTGGTGTAGATATTTGAGTTGTGTGAACAGAGCTGTATCATTAGAACAAATGGCTCTGGCACTGTGTGTAAGTGTTTCTAAAATACCACACTGTTTGGCTGGATTACGATGTGTTTGTTTATGTAGATATCTCCCGGGGCATGGTGGCTTTCTGCAAATGGAAAATTCAGTGTTGCAAAACCTTACATTTTGCAACACTGAACTCACATCCTCATTCCCATGCCCAATCACTCAATTTATTCAAGACCTCTTGTAAGGCCACAACATCTCTACTTTCTAACTTTGCATTATTGCAAACAACTGAATATCTCCATCCAAATCTTCACCAATATCATTAATATACAAGCAATGGTCCAAAAATAGACCCCTGAGGCACACCACTAGTAACTTTCCTTTTACTGGATATTGCTCCCCCATACACAACTTGCTGATACCTATCAGATAGCCAGTCTCCAATTCCAATGCACCAATCTAATATCCAACCCCCATCCACTCCAGTTTGACTATCAACTTATCATGCAGTAATCTATCAACATATCTGTTGGCAGGATTATTATTATTATTACGTGACACCTCCAAGGAGTCCAAAGACTCATCGAAGGAGGGCACCTACTCTACAACTCTCCATCTCAATCCACCAACTACTGCAAACTGCATCATCTATACCAACCTACTGCCAGCCACCACCACTATTTCACAGACAGTCGCAAACATCCATGCCCATGGCAGGATTCGAACTTGCAGCCTTTTGGCTGGAAAGCAGATATGCTAACCAGTTGGTCAACCAAGCTGGCTTCTAGAAGGAATCAATCAGCTAGGGATGCAGAATCAATCCTGACATGTAAAGATAAGGAAGTCAGTTTGGTCATTTTGTCACTTTTCAAGGCTATGATGTGACCTCACTTTGAACTATAATATGCATGACTGGTCTCCTGGTTTCTGTGGTGATGCTGATACAGCACACAAAGAGAGAGAGAGAAAATGCAAAGGAGAGTGTTAAAGATGATATTGGAATTTGTAGACACTGCAGACAGCAAACAGGAGAAAGAGAGGTAATGTGAATCAGAATTACAATTTTCTGAAAGAGTCATGCAGGATACCAGTAGGTGAAGTTTGTCATTTTATAGAGGGTGGAGAGAGGACAAGAGGGCATCCATTGAAGTTGAGAATGCATGCAGTGAAGGAGATGAGATACATAATTTTCTCTCATACAGTGGTGCAAGACTAGAATGAATTGCTTTTGGAGGTGGCGAGCGCAGGTAGTGCAAATGCATTGAAGAAAAGGTATGACATCTAATGTGGGTGATGCATGGCCTCTCTTGATGAGCCTCTGATATTCTGGAGGTCTCTTTTAATATTAATAATAATAATACAGGCAAATTTAGAGAATACACATAATTTATACACAAAGATACCATTAGTGGATAGCAGATGGTGTTGTGTTGTTTAGATGGAGGATTGAATAGACTGTCCTCCTGTGAAGAGTCTTTAGATTACTTGTATGATTCAACATAATCATAATAATAATAAATATTCAATTTTAACTTATCTGAAGTCATAACATTTATATTATTTTTTTACATGATTTAATGTTAAATAATATTTCAGGTTCATTTTTTTAAATATTTTTATTTATTTTTACATAATCTAGAAACTGCTCTAGAGAGTAAGTAGGTAATGTTAAGGTACTTCAGGCTCGTCATCGTCTGGTAGCATTCTCTAGCAAGAGGGTTGCAGCAGATGAGCAGCTCTTCTCCATTTCTCTCTGTCTGTCACCTCCGTCATTCTTAAACCAGTCCATTCCACGATGTCATTGAACCACTCTCTAGTTGATCTTCCATGTCTTCTCTTCTCCCTCAACTTTCCCTTGTAATATAGTTCTTGGCAGGGGTCCCGAAGAACCTCTCAGAAGATGTCCTGCAAATCTGGTCTTTCTTTGAATAATATTCTTGAGCAGTGTTCTTTCCAAGTGAAGTGGCTATTACCATGTTTGGTACCAGAACTGGATTTCTATTTTCCCTTTCTTTTTTACATGGCACACAGGTGACCCCATGGATGATCCCCATGGGACTTGCAACTTGCAGGCACGGGGATGGCTAACCCGGGGTCCCAGAGCTAAGTATGTTCTATTTCAAAGCTTTCGGTCATACTTTTCTCTAACTCTTCCACTTCCTGTTTCTACCCTCATACTAACATTCTTCCTAATGAGGATTCTTTACTTAAAACTTTCTGTCTGTCTCTTTCTTGCTTACTAACCCCAGGAGGACTGGGGTTAGTAAGTAAGACTCCATTCCAATTAATTACTCCGTTCTCCCTGAAGCTATTAGAGTACTCGAGGGCTAGGGGTGTTTCCTCCTCTTTCAACTAACCACTAATAGCTATAGTAGTGGGCAGCAGTACTACTTGTATTAACATCCTGTAGCATACATGTTACAATACTGCGATGTGGAAGGCAAGGGAAAACCACCACATTACATTCCCAAGTAAAAGCAGCAATGGAAGTTAAAAATGAAGTCAAGATCGGCAATGGAGCCTTCACTGAAGGAGTCATCCCCGGCAGGAGAAGTAACCAGGCTTCTCAGGTCGACAGCCAACGAAATCCTGGTACTTATTCAAAAATGAAGACAAGAAATAAGCTGAATATTGGAACATGGAATGCAAGAACACTGCTAGAACCAGGTAAAATAGAAAATGTGAAAAAAGAAATGGAAAGACTTGAAATATATATTCTGGGCATTAGTGAGACGAGATGAGAGGGAAAGAGTGATTTCTGGAGTGGAGAATTTCAGATAATATATTTAGAACAAAAGAAGGGCGAGTCATGTGTTGCAATAATGCTTCATAAAACAATTGGAAAGTTAATCACTACAATAATTAACCATAGTGACAGAATCATGGCGATAAGCATTCAAAATGAACCAGTGTTATGTCATTACCTTATCGATTTTGTTTGACTTACAAACTGCCTTCGTCTATATTCTCCTAACTTCTACTTTCAAGACACCACCTAAGTTTCTATTAATATCTGAGTTATTGTTCCCCGTAATATCCCTAGTATTTGTATTTTAACTGCGTCCTTTGGGATATTTAGTTTAAGATATTTTATACATAAACAGAGAAAGGAACTCAAATATCTGAAAGTGTAACTATTGCAGTTGTGACACTATTTCTTGTTACTCAACATTAACTCCTTAAACTTCCCATTTCTTAACATTAGTTCCCCGAGTGGTTAGGCTCGAATGTTTCTAAACGGTGCATTGGATTAGCATTATCAGACAACTTTCTTTTCCATTAAACAAAAGGTTTATTATTTCTCTGAGCATGGTACATATCAATTTACTCAACTATATTACTTACACACTAAAATTATCTTTCAATACAAATAGTTGGGCTATGATTCGACAAAAGTTACTATGATCTAATCTTTCCATGTTAAATGAGTTCATACAAAACATGAACTCACTTAACATGGAAAGATTAGATCACCACACATTAATAGATTATTCAACTTCAAGTGCACTAACAAAGTCATTAACTACTCTAGCACATACTTATGACAATTCCGATTCTCTACACATCACACTAGGCATTCAAATTCCTCAGTCTACTTGATTACTCAATTTATACTAATCAAACTCAACATTTACAAAACCATTTACTTCATTAACACACAACTATGTCATTAATTTTCTCTTTACAATACAGTAGGCACTCATGATTCTTAGGATAATTAATTAATCACAAATTATCAACACTAGCTAGCTTAATTTTAACACTCTTTATCAAATTCTAAAGTCCTATTATGTTTTCTCCCTAATCACTTTAACAGTTCCGTATTATGACAATGGTACCTATCACAAACAACTTCTGGTTAACATAAGACAAAATTCACATTACCTTTCTTTAGCTTCACTTACAGGCCTTTACCTTCTAATGAACGAACTTGCTTGCATACTTCTAGCAATTCGGGGCTTTATGAACATCCGCGCCGTCGGCTGTACTATCCGAAACGAGGACATCGATATCTTCACAGTTTCCTATGACTTTATGGTATATTTCGCTTTCTACATAGGAATACGGGAATAGCTTTCCCGCTCACCTTCGATTCCTTGTTGTGGCATGAGGATATAAGCCATATGTCTCCACTCAGGAACACCGTGAAATCCACTCAAAAAACATACTAAAACCACCGCGACTATCCAAACGTTTCTTCTCCTCTGGCAAAAAGGCCTCAAGCATCCTTCTTGACCATCTAAACGTCTCCCCCCAAAACCAAGAGAGCCTACTCTTCGAAACCAAATTCTTTTTTCTGCCCCTCAAGGGGGGGTTTACCAACCCTTTTATAGCTGCTCTCCTAACGGCGCCCTTTCTTACTTCTTTCTCCAGCCTCCTACTTGTTTTCCGTCTGTCTACCAATTGGATAGCATTTTGCCGCCATGCGTCATTTTGATCGGCAACATCGTAACGAAGTTTCTATCCGGGTATATGCCCTAAGCGATATTCCGTTATTTCCCTTGTTAGCCTCTATCTTAACCCCTTTTCAAACCTTTTCTCAGAATTCTACTTAATGCTTAATCTGTAGCCTCTTACATAGCGCATTTTATGACTCATTCTTTTATACTTATGCACTTAACTCTTTCATTCTTAATCGCATTACTATATTAATCCTTAGTTAGCTACTTATTTGATACAAATTCCTTGTTTAGTCATAATACATCTTAATACATTCCTTTCTTTTGTTATCTTAACTAAACAATAGACCTTTACATTTTACTCAATTTATACTGGATGCAAGAATATTTTATTAATTAAAGTATCCTTTTTATGCAGGGGTTTTTATTTATGTTATTTATTTTTCATGTTACACCACGATAACTGAGAATACTATATTCTCAAGATATCAGGTGTAACACCAGTAAACCTCAATATTATAATGGTCTAGATGCCAACATCACAACATAGTGATGAAGAAATAGAAGAAATTTATGAACAAATCGAAGAAATCTGGAGCAGCTTTAAAGACAGAGACAATACAATAATAATGGGAGAGTGGAATGCTATAGTGGGAGAAGAGAGCAATGATAATGTTTCAGGAAGATTTGGTCTTGGACGTAGGAATGAAAGAGGAAAGCAATGAATAGAATCTTGTACACAAAAACAGTTAGTTATAGCAAATACACTATTTCAAGTTACAAAAAAGAAGAAGATACACCCGGAAAGCACCTGGGGATTCAAATAGATTATATATTGGTCAAGAAAAGATACAGAAACCAAATAAAAAATTGCAAAAGCTATCCAGGTGGCTACATTAGTAGTGACCATAACCTTGTCTTAATGAAAACAGAACTGAAACATAGGAAACAAATCCAAAGATACAAACCAATAAGATAGAACCTTGAAAAATTAAAGAGAAAAGAAGTAAAGAGAGGATACCAAGAAGCAACTGATCATAACATTCCAGAAAACATAAATAATCAGAATAATATTGAAAACTAATGGAATACGATTAAAGAGTTAATTACAAATTCATCAAATCGATTATTGAAAAATGCAGAAAAAGAAAAAATAAAACAGTGGATAACATATAAAATACTTGGCCTTGTGGATGAAAGAAGAAAATATAAAAATGCTGTTAAAGAAGAAGATGTGGCCAAATACAAATATCTTAAAAATAAAATTACAAGAAAATAGACAAGCCAAAAAAGAATACCTAGAAGAACAGTATAATAACGTAGATGAATTATTTAAAAAAGAAAACATAGAGAAAGTCTATAAAGAAATTAACAAACTGACTTTCAAATTTAATAAGAACAGCAAAAACAATGTTATCAAAGATGAAAATGGAAAATTATTAATAGAATATGAGGATATATTAATGGAATGGAAGAATTATCTTGAAAATCTCTATAATGGTGACGAACTTGATATCAGCATAGAAAATCAAAATGAAGATAATCTAGGACCCCCAATAATGCGAGAAGAATTTGATAAAGCACTGTCTGAAATGAGTAAGGGAAAAAGTCAGGTGTAGACAATATTCCTATAGAACTGCTACAGAATCCAGGTGATGAGACAAAAACCTTACTCTATCAATTAATAGCTTCTTTACAATATTAAAGGGAACCAAATTATAACTTTAGATCTTTTGTCAATTACCATTTGAACTGTTCCCTTACTCATTGTTGCATATTAACTGTATAGTATGCCCTGAAGAGATGCGGTTTGAAATCCAGCAAAATATAAGTCAGTTAATAAACATCTTTTTTATTATTTAGTTTGTTTGGCGTTGTAATACCATTCAAATAAGTTATGAATTATCTGTGCTGCTTTCATCCCATTAAATCTAATACTGAATAAAAAATAACAATACATTAAATTATTAATGTTCACAATACTGAGCTATATAAGCAACTTTTGATTTCTCCAATAAACAGTCATATAACCATCTTCAGATATGAAGATGGTGGCATCATATATTATACTTAGAAAGCAATGCAGAATTAAAATTTACTATTCTTACCTGTTGAGTCCCATTTCTTAGACATAAACGTTTCAAGCTGCTTCCCAATGCTGTAACATCAGACCAATAAAGGTAGTGATCTTGCCAATCAAAATCAAGAGCTACAGAATTTGTAAGGTTCTTTGCTAGAAGTTCTGTGCTTTGACCATGCAGATCCATTTGCCGTATATAATATCGGTTTGAGAAGATCAACATAGGACGGACAGCTGTGCACAATAAAAATTAAATTTGTCTTACAAAATGCATAATGCACTTTCTATGAAAATTATATATATGCAAATGAATTTTGTACACCGAAAACTTCTTATGTAAAGCATTATGTATATCAATGATAGGTATATATGGACTATTTACAAAGGACTATTATTCTTAGTTTAAAAAGTTGGTGATAAAAAACACTGACCAGGCATGCAGTCAGGAATACATATCCATACTTGAAGTAGAAAAAGCCATCAAAGGTTTGAAATGTGGAAAGGCAGCAGGAGTAGATGATATTCGACCAGAACTGCTGAAGTATGGTGGTATAAAAGTCTTACAGTGGCTGCACTGCATAGTTCAGAAAGCCTGGACAGAGGGACGAATTCCCAATGATTGGAGTAGAGCTCTCATAGTACCCATATATAAAAAGGGAAATAAAACTGAATGTGAGAATTACAGAGGTATTTCCCTACTGAGTGTTCCTGGCAAGATCTATGCAAGTATACTTGCGATACGGTTGAGAAGAATTGTGGAAGAAAAGCTTGGTGAAGAACAAGCTGGATTCAGGCCAAATAGAGGCTGTCAGGATCAGATCTTCACTTTATGACAAATAGTCGAGAAAGCATGGGAATATAACAAAGATCTGTATTTAAGTTTTGTCGATTTGGAAAAGGCATATGACAAGGTGCCAAGAGAGAAGCTATTCAATACGCTGCAGTTATATGGTGTGAATGGGGCATTATATCAAGCAATACTTAGTCTTTATTTGAGTTGTAAGTCAGCAGTTAGAATTGAAGGAAGTACAGGAAGATGGTTTAATGTTAAATCTGGTGTGAGACAAGGATGTACATTATCCCCTCTGTTATTCATTATCTATATGGATCACATTATGAAGGAAAGTGGTATTAAACATGATATCAGAATTGGAGATGTTAATGTCATCTCTTTGCTTTATGCGGATGATGTTATACTTCTAAATAAATCCGCTACAAGCCTGCAAGATTCTCTGACTAAATTGAATAGCTGTTGTAATAGATATGGTATGAAGGTCAGCAATAAAAAGACAAAGACAATGAAAATAGGCAGAATCATTGAAAATGTCAACTGTGATGTGAATAGAGAACCTGTGGAACAAGTGAAACATTTCAGCTACTTAGGCACGATTTTTAGTGAAGATGGTAAATTAAATATAGAAATAGACAACAGAATGAGCAAAGCTGGTAAGGTAGGAAGTCAATTGAATACATTTATATGGAATAAGAGAGAAATTAGACAGAACACTAAATTAGCTATATACAAGACAGTGTTCAAACCAGTTTTAACTTATGGATCTGAGAGCTGGGTCAGAAGTAAAACACTTGACCAAAGACTGGAGACCGCAGATATGAGAGTCCTGAGAAAGATCAGAGGCGTGAACAGATGGCATCAATGGCAATATCATATTAAAAATGAGGATATTAGGAAAGAAGTTGACATTGTCAGCATCCAGGAATGCGTTAGCAGAGCTAATCTCAAGTGGTATGGTCACTTAAATAGAATGGGAGAGGAAAGATTAGCAAAACAAGTGTTCTCTGCCAGTTTGGCAGGAAAACGACCCAGAGGAAGACCAAGATATAGGTGGATTGACATGGTACAAAGTGCCTTAGACGATAGAAATATAAGATCTGATAATGTTGGAGTCTTGACAAGTAACAGACTGATTTGGAGGAAAATTGTAGATAGGAAGTTAGTAATGAAGTAAATTTTTCATGTAGTACTGTCATATCCTGTACACCCCTTGAGGGTACATGGCAGGAATTTGATGATGATGATGATGATAAAAAGTTGGTATATTGGAAGTGGCAATAACAAAAGAAAGAAAACAAAAGTTTGTTTCTTTTCATCTAACAGAAGTAAAGTATCAACTGGTTTTTCATGAAAATTGTTATGTATAGTGATATAATTTTGTGTTTAGAGTAGAGTATGGGTGATTTCTATTTACTAAAGTCTGGCTATTTCTTGATAAGTAACCCTTCTTTGTAAATGGTATTTGAACAAGAATGACATGGGTGAGTTTAAGACATATACTCATATATTGTTAAATGCATATTTCAGCTGTTTTATACATACACACTGAGTTCAGAAAAGGGATGGAATGAGTGTCAGCAGGTGAGAAAGCAGCTTGGACTGAGTGCAATGAGGTCTGTACACACATAAGAGTGAGAAAGAAGGAGGAAGTTATTATTGAGGAAAAAGCAATAAGAAATGATAGGAGAACAGTGAAGGTGAAACTGAAGAGAATAAAAGTTTCTGTGTGTGTGGGGGGGGGGGGGGGGCTGTTTTGGAATTATGGCCGAAGCAATGGGGAGAGGGAGAATTATCAAAAAATAAGCAAAATTAGTGATAAAAAGTGGACAGAAATGGTGAAAGACAGAGCCACTACACATGAAATGAATGTAAGGCAAGATGTAAGTGGAGATCTGAGAGATAGTTTGCTGTTTTGGATTTTATTGGTGCAAGAGCAATCATACTGTATCATACCAAAGGTTAAAAATAAATAAATAAAAAATAAGCAAAATATTATATACAGTATTAGTATTATTTTTAAGCTTCCATGGAGTCTGAAGTTTTATTGTGAGAAGCTGAACACTTACATACCCGAATAACTATCATACTGTGCCTTGAACATGTTCAATGTTAGAGCACTAATCAAACACTCTGGCAATTCATTCCACTAATTAAACACCCACCAAACAACAAAAAAAAAAAAAACACTTCCATATTCACATGATCTTTTTACAATTTCCCACATCACCATGAAATAATCATCCAAAATCTATTTGATAGGCTCCTCGCACCAACTTATAAATCTCAATCATATCACCCCCTCCTCTGCCAAGCTCTGAAGATCATGATTACTGCCTTATACAGTGGAGCTATCAACTCCTTATCCTAACATGTCAGTGTTCTTCACATTACAGTAGTAATTTTCTGGGACTATCCACTATGATCCCCAGATCCATTACTTCCTCCAGATACTAAAATAAAGTTTCTCCAATATGGGAAAACCTCATTCCATCTTCTTTGGCCAAAGTGCTTATAACTTCACACATAGCAACACTGAAATGGTCCCCTCCATTCTTCAACCCAAAACAACAACTTATTCAAATTCTCTTGTAACAATGACACATCAAAATGTCCTGACATTGCTCTTCCTAATTTAGTATCATCAGCATTTTGACATTTTTGTTGTAAAATATAATATTAGTATATTTTATCAGTGTCTTTGTGCTTTGTTACAATAACGGTGGCCACCACCATTCAAAGATTACATTTTACAATGCATACAAAAAGATTTTGTGGCTTGTGGTGTTTACAGAATTTCTGCATCCAGGCAATTAGAAATGTGAAAGGTAAAAGATCAGGAAGTGCATGTCTGCATAAAATGTAGGAAATAGGAAAAGTTTGGTAACATTCATATCACCATTGATTTAAGCAATTGTGGTAGCGGTGTGTCAGAAATGAGTGATTGCCAGCAGAGAGAGAGAGACATGTAGCATGATCATGAGGAAGATGAGATCATGTGAAAATGAATATTTCACCAGGGAGTGTGGCAGATTTAGAGGATGATAATGATTGGGTAGGTGAATGTCAAGAGAGAGAGAGAGAGAGAGAGAGTAGATTACTTAGGGATGGAAAGATAGAGAGAGAAATACCAAGAGAAGAAGTGGAAGCATATCAAAAATGAGCTCGGCAGCAAGATTTGGAGACTGGAAAACTTAACTGATGTGAAGTAAAAAAAAAAGAGTGAGGGAGGGAGAGAGAGCAGGATTACCAGGGGACAGAAAGGACTAAAAGGAAGGCATGATAGTGCAGGAGTTGGAGAGATGACAGAAAGACAGGTAAGTGAAAGTGCAAAGAGAGAGAGAGAGAGAGAGAGTCAGAGGAGAGGTAGTTGTTAGGGAAGAAGATAGGTAAGTAGGAGTTTAAGGAGATTAAAAGAATTTGGAGGGAAAGAGGGGGGGGATGCTGGTGAGCAAGAAATGAATGGAACAGTTACGGAGTGAAGCATGGCGATTCAATGAGTGCAAATTAGAATGTAAGACGAGTGCTTGTATGGAGAAATGATACAGAGTGTGACTATGGCAATTAAGCAAGGGGAAAGAGTAGATAAAATGATTGCGATGATCAGGTACAAATGCCCTGAGAGGTAGTGTCAATTGGGTAGCATGAGATTTGAGGTTGTACAGCAGAAGAGTATGAGAGAGAAGAGGTAAGCATGTTACCTAGATATGATAATGCAGAGATGGAGAAGAGCATTGATAATGAATGGCATAACAACAAGAATGTGTTGACAGAGTGGCTTGCGATAGAATAGAGCTGTACGAGAGAGAGATGGACGGCATTTGTACAAGGAAGGACATAGGAATCTGGAAAGAATGTTGTTCTCAGGACAAGTGAAAGTATTAGTGCAAAGAAGCTACAGTTGTTAAGGTGGATGAAAGCAGGGGTGGCTTCTTGTGGGGGGGGAGACAGATACTCTGGAGATTGGGGAACATATTGTGTTATGCTAAGTCATATGGAGTCTGGAGGATATAATAATAGGTATTGAAATACTGACAATGCACTAATGTTTCTTTATATAAATTCCAGAATATCATGAATGAAAGAGATAATTAGTGGCATTGATAGCTCAGCCAGTCCAAAGAATATTGGCATCAGTAACAAGTGGTTGATAGAAGATGATATACTGATGGAAACAGAAATAGAAGGGTACAGTGTATTTCAGCAGGATAGTAAGGGCAAACATGGTGGTGGAATATTGCTTATGATAAGTGATGAGTTGTGTCCTCTCAGAGCATATAATTTGAAAAAAAAAAAAATGGCACTAATGATGTTGAGATTATATAGTGTGAGGTGGGCATGGGAAGGACAGGATATTTAGTGGGATGTTGCTACAGGCCAGGGAATAGAATTTGAGAAGCAGGAAACATTTTTGGGGTTGAGTTTAACAGGTGCAAAACGAGTGATCATTATGGAAGATTTTAACTACAGCATTAAAAATTCAGAAGAAGAAACACATTGTAGTAGCAGAAGTAGTAAGGGAATAGAATTTCTTCAATTCTTCAGGAATACAAATGCCTCAGGCAACATGTATTACAAGAAACAAGAGGCTCATGACTTTTGGATTTGGTCCCAGCATCAGAGGACCTGATTGTAACTGAAATGTCATCCCTACCTCCAGATAGAGAGAGTGACTATGTGGTCTTGACTTGGGGGATGAGTAGACATGTGGAAGTGTTAACAAGAAAGGAATTTATATGGAATTATAAGACAGGTGATTATAAAAATTTTAGAAATCAGCTTGAGAAATTCCATGGGTGGAAGAATTGGAAGGATGAGATATCACCAGTTTATGGGACCTACTAATAAATATTTTTACCTTGAGTATAAACATACCTTGAGTAAAAAGAGAACCATATTTGGTGTTAAATGGACGACTAACAATATCAAACAGAAACTGTAGATGAAAAGGAAGTTATGGAAAAAGTATAACAAGAGAGATGGAGAGCAGCAGCATGAGGAATATAAGAATCAAGGAAAGGAAAATCACTAGTAGTACTGAAGGCAAAACTTTAATATGAGAAGATATGAAATATGAATTTAATATGAAAACTTTAATATCCCTGAAATCCAAGGAAAATCCTAAGGAATTATTTTGTTATATGGCCAGCAGGAGAAGAAATGATTGTTGAAAACTGACACTGTTAGCTGAAAATGGGATTATTATTATTATTATTATGTAACATCTCCAGGGAATCCAAAGACTCATTGAGGGAGGGCACCTACTCGACAACTCTGTCTCCACCCAATTCTCCAACTACAATCATCACCCATACCAATACGATCTACCACCCACCACCACCACAACTAGTATTTTCATAGACAATCACAAACATCCATGTCCATGCCAGGATTCGAACCCACAGCCTTTTGGCTGGACAGCAGATACGCTAACCACTTGGCCAACCAGGCTGGCAATAGAGTGATGGATGCAGACAGTGGAGATGTTAAATGATCACTTTACTGGGACATTTCATCCTGGAAAAGATGGTTTCGTTACTAGAGGGATGATCGGGAGGGTTCAAGGTTTGGAAGTACAATAAGAATAATTGTTACTAATACTAAATACTCTTGATGTCAACAACGCAATAGAACAGGATGAGATTTTTCCCCTGTTTTTAAGAGAATGTGCTATGGATATGACAGCTCTGTTGACTTGGCTTTTCAATGAAAGTCTGGCTATAGAAAAGGCACCCAAGGAGTGGAGTGGGAAGAAGGTAAGATAGTCCCATTGCATAAGGGTGGTTGTAGAATGGAAGTGTCAAACTATAGAAAAGCACCCAAGGAGTGGAGTGGGAGGAAGGTAAGAGAGTCATATCGCATAAGGGTGATGGTAGAATGGAAGCGTCAAACTATAGACCAGTTTGTATTTTTTCTGTATTTGTTAAGATTGAGAGGTCATATACGGCATTGGGCAGATGGGAGTGATGTTTATCTGTAAGGATCAGCATCGATTTGTTAAGGGTGTTCTTTTTTAGTAATTTCATTGCCTTTTATAATAAAGTAACAACAGCAGTTAACAGAGAAAGGCATATACTGCCATTTGTTTGGATTTAACGAGGACATTTGACAGAGTGCCATTGATAAGCTGATATCTAAGTTACAGCATATGGGTTTGGATATCAGGTTAGAGAATTGGATGTCTGACAGATATCAGAGAGTTGTTTATGAGAGAGATCAGTGTCAAGCAGAAGGTTATTACAAGTGGGGTTGCCTCAGGGCTCAGTAGTAGGACCTGTATTGTTTAACCTTTATATCAATGACACTGTCAATGGATTCAGTTGTTTGCAGATGATGTGAAGCTGCGAAGGGTTATTAGTGATAATGCCAATATGGATAGCCCTTTGGGAGAATTTGAATTAATTTGAATAGATTGGCAATTAATGGGAGGGGGAAGTCAATTTAATGCAACTAAATGTAAGATCTTGAAGTGTGGTATCCATCGATTGATAGAAACTTGAAGTTTAGGGAATATATCACAAAGATAGTGAAACTAACCCAGAGGAATGCTGCCGGCCTGGTTGGCTGAGTGGTTAGCATATCCGCTCTCCAGTCAAAAGGCTGCGGGTTTGAATCCCGCCTTGGGCATAGATGTTTGTGATTGTCTGTGAAAGCACTAGTGGTGGTAGATGGCGTTGGTGTTAGATGATGAAGGTTGGTGGAGTGGTGAGATGAAGAGCTGTAGATTTGATGCCCTCCCTCGATAAGCCTTTGGACTCCCTGGAGGTGTGATATAATAATAATAATATGGAGAAGGATGCTGACCAGCAGAGATAGAACAGCTGTGCATCCATTGTATAAAGTCCTGATTCAGCTCATTTATTATCCCTATTGATTTGGGGGTGCATGTGTGTGATGGGGGGGGGCTGAGAAGATGCCAATATCATCATCAAGTCGGAGATTCTTTTCCTAGACTGATGATACTCTTGTTGATTCAGTCAAGTTTTCAAAACACACGTTCAAGTGTATCTGTAAAAAGTTTAGGGTCTAAAGGGTTACACTCTTTAACAGTTTTGCTGATCAGGAAGTAATCTTCGTTTTTGCTTGATCAACCAGCTGATTGACTTATGCTGTAAATAGGTTGGATTAGTTTGATATATTAACAATGATATCTTGTTCCACCAGAGAATTTGCACCAACAGCAGTGAACCATGCTTTATTATAATAAAATGGTTTATTACAGTTGATAAAAATCTACTACTATTTAGAGGGCATATTGCAAGTGTTGCAAAGAGTGCACATTGTAATGTCACTATGATGAGAAGTAGTCTAATACACATGAATAAGGAGGTTGTGCTACTGTATAAAGCACTGATCAGACCACACTTGGACTCTGGTTTCCAAAATTTGTCACCAGGTTTTCAATATGATATGAAAACATTGGAAAGGGTCCAGAGATGAGTCAGTGAGTGACACAATATCAGGGATTTGGAATGTGGGCTATGGAGAGAGGTTGAAGAAATGTGGATTTCAGAGTTTGGTGGATATGAGATGATATGACAGAGATGTTTAAGTTAGTAAGGATATTTTATTGGATTAATACAGAGGGGATTATAAAAAGAGTAGAAGGTGAGAGGGGAAGAACCAGAGGCGATCCTTGGAAGTCATGTAAGAGTGTGGTGAAGAGGGCTGTGAGAAGTAGATTTTTTACATGGAGAATTGTCAATGAACAGAACACATTACTGAAATATGTTATTAATGCAAGGAGTGTTAAGGATTTTAAGATTCATTATGATGAATATGTTGTTGTTGAATGACAACAACATATGGAAGGTGTAATAATAATAATAATAATAATAATAATACAGGTTTGTTTCATTCATTATATTCCTTAATAATTTAACATACTGCATGCAAGTGACATGTTGCAGAAAAGATTTTCATAAATCCTGCGGTTCGCTTCTAGTTGGCTAGTAATTTATATATATATATATATATATATATATATATATATTTTTTAAATTAATTCTGATAAACTTATAATTATGAGAAATAAGACTAACTGGGTCTATAGTTTGATTTATCATTTTTCTCGAGTAAGAGGATTTCCTCTGATTTTAACCACTAGTTGGGTATGGATTCACTATTAATATCACTGTTTTGAGTTTCACCAGAATAAGATAAAATATTGCAGCCAATCTCTATACAGAATAAATGCATTTCTTTTGCATTTGATGGAAGATAAAGTCTATACTAAAGGGCTAGATAATGAATGATTAGCTAAAAAGATACCTGGTATTCAAACAATTTAAACAGTAGAGGTTCTAAATGGATGGAAAACTCATTTAATAAATGGAATTTTCTCCATATGGCATTTATTTATGAAATGCTATACAGAAAGAGAAACTTATGTAAGAATGAATATATTAATCTTTCTTATTTGAGATAAATGAAAATATACACTGACCTCTCAATATATTATATGACTTTTGAAAGGGTTAGTATGCCAACTAACTTCTTGTGCAGCATCATATAACTGTACCATAGCTATGGTTGGATAATTGAGGACTAACTATATGCATTAATCTAGTTATACCTGATGATCAGTAGCAACCGGTAAGAATTTGTAGTGGTGGGGCTGCAATGCTATTCTTGTTTTGGTTTAGTGAGGTCTACATTCAATGCAGTATACTAGCCAGTACTAATACTAGCCCTAGCCTGCACAATACATTGACTATTGCAACAAAATGAATTATATAAAATACTATCGAGTGGTATTTTATTGCAAACAAGAAAATAACGGTTTTTAGATCCATTTTAACGACAGTAATTTGCGTTGTTCAGCTGGCTGCAATGCTACCAGCTGAAACTGCACGTAAATCACGCGTTAAACCCACTGCGTTATTCCCACTAGGTAGTAGTTTGGTGCGGTCTGCATTGAATGCAGCTCCAGCATTGATACTAGCCCGTACAGCACATTGACTATTGCAAAATACAACTATTACTACAAAATGAATTATATAAAATATTATCAAAAGGTATTGTATTACAAACAAGAAAATAACAGTTTTTAGATAAATATATAAAAATTTAAGAATGGCAATAATAAAACAGGAACTTTCATTTTATACTGGAGGGGCTGCAGCCCTACAGCCCTTATGGGCGAGTTACCACTGCTGGTGACATAACCAAGCATTTTTATTTTATTTTATTTTTATCTACTGTTTAAAAGAAACGAACATACTGCTGTTAGCTTTACATGTAACACCATTGTCTGTAGAAACATAGCCAGAATCACAAGAGCAGACATACGATCCATATGTATTGCGACAATGTTGACTACATGGATGCTCTTCTTCACATTCATTAATATCTGCAAAACAAAAACAGAAACTAAATAAATTCATATGCTGACATTTCATTCAACAAAATAATTAAATGCATTTTAGAAGCATCTTATTGACAACAGATATGAACACAGTTGACTTTGACTACAGAGAACTTGAAGGAACGACAAGAATAATTTATTATAGTTTCAATGGTTTGCTATAGTGAATTTTCTGTAGAACAGTGTCATAAATATCAATCTCATCAGGACTAAAATTTCAGTTAGATGCTATAGTGAGTGAATGAGTACTTTTAATATAATAATAATGTCATTTTGTTATACTGAGAATTGACTGTATCTGTAGGCTTTTTTTTAATACACAATGATGATCATTTTAAAAATGTGTAAGAGTTGAATGAAGAAAAAAAAAAATAGTTAATTTCATTATTACTAACAGGGAGTCAGACTCACTGTAGTAGGCTCAAACCGATAACATCTCTTTCTAATCTACTACATACTATATTTAAACTGTGTCAGACTGGCAATTCTCATCTCTGTTCATCTGTTCACCTCTCTTCATTATCACATCTAGGAGTATATGAAGTATGCTGTTCTTGTCACCTGGCTCACTATGGACAAACAGGAAGAACTGTTGACATCCACTTTGGAGAACAGAAGACCAGTCAGATCTAGCTCTCTCCCCCCCACCAACACATGATCAAATGGAAGAAAACAAAAGTGCTAGACAGATGTCGCTATAAGTCAAAGTGTTTTTTTTTTTTTAAATCAGAAGCAGCAGCATTAAAACATACTCCAAACCTCATCACACCAAATATGGCTGTATCCCAAAAATCTGGGAGACAGTCACTTTAATATCTAATTAATACTTTTTTTTCTCTCTCTCTCTATCCAACAATAAATAGTAAACATTAGGATTTTGGTTCTCTGTGTTATCCATTACTCCATTACAATTTTTTAACTAGTCCCACTGTTATACCAAATTATTGTTGTTTTGTGTATTGTGACAACTTGTTCTTCTTGTGCTCTGAAGATGCTGGATATAATACCAGCTAATAAGATAATAAATATCAATTCTTTTCTTACCATTCTGTATTGTGAATCAATACTATTAAATAAACTAACATGTATTGATAACATATAAGCCCATCTACTCATATCCCTCTCATTTTATCATAAATCCACCCATTCTTCACACTCACAAAATGTCAAGGATAGTCATTCCACTTAACCATAACGCTCAACAAATCTAAAAAGACTCACATTCCCCCTTCCCTTCTATCCAGTGAATAATCCCTTCCAAATTATAAATTCAGTAAGCTTGCACTTCATATTCCATCAAACTCTCTCTCCATAATACATTACTGAGTCCTGAAAATGTCTAGAGTTTAATCATTATCTTCATCATTATCATGGAAATCAGGAGATGAAATATGTGCACAATCATCTAGACATGTCAGATCAAAGACTTTCTGCAGAGAAACAATGCAATGCATAGTTTTTATTCAGATTTTCCTCATCATTATAGCAACCAAGACACCAAACGTGTGTGTGTGCACGCGCGCGCGCTCAGATCAAGGCCTTAGAGAGCAGCATAGCGATCTCATTATCTCGACTTGTTCATTATCCTCTGTATCTCAGCAGAAATGCACTGTGTCTTCAGTACACTTCACCATACCCAGTCCTAAAAGTTTAAGACTGTTTTACCATCCAATAATCCCAATGCTCATTAATTTGCCAAAACACTGTTTCACCACTACAATAACAATACAAGACTAAAAGAGAAACTCCTCTAATCAATCTCAACTACAAACCTACAGCCTATTTAAATATTCCTGAGTTATCTGACTTTATTAATAAGGTGAGAACTAACAGTTTTGATTGCACTATATTGTATGACAAGTTGGGAAGAAGTGCTGAAATCATACAAAAATTTCAATATACATACAATAATTCTATCCTAAAGTTTAATGAATAAATACCGTATATTCTGGCGTACAAGTCAACCTGGTGTATAAGTCGATATTGGAATTTTTTGAGTTTATTTGAGTTTTTATAGTATACTCGTCATATAAGTTGACTCAAAAAATTCCTTTAAAAATAAAAATTATTACAGTTTTTAAGTAAAATTTTTATACAGGCATCAACCACTAGGATCATGACTGCCTTTTTAGTCCTTCCATTCTTTGTTTTAGCAAAAGATATAAAATACCTAGTTGATAAAAAATTTTATTTCATATTGACCAGTTGACCAATAGTGAACTAAAGTGCAATGGCTCCTTTTAAAAGAATGAAATATGACGTGAGTTTTAAGTGCAAAGTGATTAAATTTGCAAAAGAAAATACTAACTATGTTGCTTCATGTCAGTTCGGAGTAAACAAAATAGTTTGCAATTGGAGAAAAAATGAAACTTTAATAATGAAAATGCCAAAAAATAAGTGCGCATTATGGAAAGGAATTTGTAAGTGGCCTATTCTGGAAAATAATGTTGCGGATTGGGTTCGATAAAATCGCCAAAATGGACTCATTATAACGAGAAATAATATTCGTTTATTTGCTTTGAAGTGGGGCAAAGCAAATAAAAAGGACAGCAAAAACTTTAAAGCTACAGTGAGTTGGTGTAGCTGGTTTATGGAAAGGAAAAATTTAGTGCTTCGACTAAAAACGAAAATCACACAGAAGCTGCCAAAGGATATGGATGATAAGTTATTAAGTTTCAAAGATTTGTAATTGCTAAAAGAAAGCAAAAAAATTATTTATTGTCTCAAATCAGAAATATGGATGAAACTCCAGTTATGTTTGACATCATCGGGAATAGAACAGTAGAACTGAAAGGAAGTAAAACTATTTCTTTAAAAACAACTGGACATGAAAAAAGCCATTTCATAGTTGTACTTGCTTGTATGGCTGATGGTACTAAATTAAAACCTATGATAATTTTTAAAAGAAAAACAATGCCAAAGATCAAAATTCCAAGAAATGTTTTCGTCCATGTTCATGAGAATGGTTGGATGGACGAAGCAGGAGTTAAGCTGTGGATAAAAAAATATTTGGAATACACGACAAGGTGCATTAAAAAATCCAAACAGTCTTTTACTGTGGGACATGTTCAAATCCCATTTAACGGAGAGCACAAAATCTTTATTAAGAGAGAATAATACCAATATGGCAGTGATTCCAAGTGGGTTAACTTCACTAGTGCAACCACTGGATGTTTGTATAAACAAGCCATTTAAAGACAGTATACAAAAAACAGTGGAATGCATGGATGCAAGGCGAGAAAAGTTACACAAAAGGAGGACAAATGCACATGCGTCTTTGGTAACTATGTGTGAATGGGTAGCGAAAGTATGGGATGAAATAACACCAAATACAGTAATAAAATCTTTAAAAAATGTGCTATATCTAACAAATTAGATGGCTCGGAAGATGATTTTGTTTACAATGATGACGAAATAGATGCTAAATCTGATGGAGAAAACGAATACAATTTATATGACGATATACCAGAAGAAATTACAGAACCAGAGTACAATGAACTTTTCATACATTCAGACAATGAAAATTAAATTTTAATTATGTAGTTACCTACCTATTTCTTTTGTAAATAAATAATTATATAACATGTAAATAATTTTTTCTGTAAATAAATTTGATATAAGTTGAAATATTTTTACTTATTTAACCTTTTTGTATATTGCTAATAAATTTAACAGAGTATGATATGTACTAGTTTTTTCTTGGAAAGCAATCAACTTTTGAACCGGTGTATAAGTTGACCTAAAAAATTTAGTACTTTTTTTCAATGCTGAAAAGTCGACTTATAAGCCGGAATATACGGTATGTTTAATACTATGATCCTAATGGATGCAACCATATAAATGTATTATGGTAATGCAAACCTATTTTTATAGATACCTATTATAGCACACACATTTAGAAAAAATATAGTATTTTATTCAACAACTGTTAATATTATTATTTTAAACGCCTCCGTGGAGTCCTAAAAACTCACTGTGGGAGGTCAACACTAGTCACAAAGCCATCATACCACTCCTTCAACTCATCTGCAGTCTGCACGTTCACCAATCTCTTAGGCAATGCATTCCATGCTCCTACCACATTTCATGTAAAAACTTAATTCTTACCCTTTTACTCACCACTCCCTTTTGCAACTTCAAGGGATGGCTATTGTCCTTGCACCTTCCCCTCATTCTATCATATGAAAAATCTCCTCAGTATTAACATGATAATAACTCCTCATTAAGTTAAATGTCTCGATCATATCCCTCTTCCTTTATCTTCTTTCCACCAAACTCTGCATGCCCTCAGTTCCTCATAATCAACATTGTATAGTGTGAATACCATTTTGTTATCAACCTTTGCACCCACTCCAAGGTTAATTCATCTCCTTTAAATTCTGGTGACCTGAGCACAGAAATCCAGATATGATCTGATCAAAGCTTCATAAAATGGGACCACTACCATTTTAGCTCTTACGATCAATGTCCTTTTCAACAATGCAGAAATTCACTGAGATGTTTTAACAACCTTTATATATTCTCCTCCTCATCATCATTAAATTCCTGACATGTACCCTCAAGGGGTATACAGGATATGATAGTACTACATGAAAAATTTACATCATTACTAACTTCCTCCAAATCAGTCTGTTACTTGTCAAGACTCCAACATTATAAGATCTTATATTTCTATTGTATAAGGCACTTTGTACCATATCAATCCACCTATATCTTGGTCTTCCTCTGGGTCATTTTCCTGCCAACCTAGCAGAGAACACTTGTTTTGCTAATCTTTCCTCACCCATTCTGTTCAAGTGACCATACCACCTGAGATTAGCTCTGCTAACGCATTCCTGGATGCTGACAATGTCACGTTCGTTCCTAATATCCTCGTTCTTAATATGATATTACCATTGATGCCATCTGTTCACGCCTCTAATCTTTCTCAAAAATCTCATATCTGCAGTCTCCAGCATTTTACTTCTGACCCAGCTCTCATGTCCATAATTTAAAACTGGTTAGAACACTGTCTTCTATACAGCTAATTTAGTGTTCCGACTAATTTCTCTCTTATTCCATATGAATTTATTCAATTGACTTTCTACCATACAGCTTTGTTGATTCTGTTGTCTATTTCCATATTTAATTTACCATCTTCGCTAAAAATCATGCCTAAGTAGCTGCTATGTTTTACTTGTTCCACAGGTTCTCCATTCACAACGTACTGGACATTTTCAATAACTCTACCTTTCATTGTCTTTGTCTTTTAATTGCTGACCTTCATACCATATCTATTACAACAGTTATTCAATTTAGTCAGGGAATCTTGCAAACTTGTAGCGGATTTATTTAAAAGTATAACATCGTCTGCATAAAGCAAAGAGCTGACATTAACATCTCCAATTCTGATATCATGTTTAATACCACTTTCCTTCATAATGTGATCCATATAGATAATGAATAACACAGGGGATAATGTACATCCTTGTCTCAAACCAGATTTAACATTAAACCATGTTCCTGTACTTCCTTCAATTCTAAATGCTGACTTGCAACTCAAATAAAGACTAAGTATTGCTTGATATAATGCACCATTGACACCATATAACTGTAGTGCATTGAATAGCTTTTCTCTTGGCACCTTCTCATATGCCTTTTCCAGATTGAAAAAGCTTAAATACAGATCTTTGTGATATTCCCATGCTTTCTCAACTAATTGTCGTAAAGTGAAGATCTGATCCAGACAGCTCTATTTGGCCTGAATCCAGCTTGTTCTTCCACAATTCTTCTCAACAGTTTCTCAAGTATACTGGCATAAATCTTGCCAGGAACACTCAGTAAGGAAATACCTCTGTAATTCTCACATTCAGTTTTATTTCCCTTTTTATATATGGGTACTATTAGAGCTCTACTCCAATCATCAGGAATTCGTCCCTCTATCCAGGCCTTCTGAACTATGCAGTGCAGCAACTGTAAGACTTTTATATAACCATACTTCAGCATTTCTGGTCGAATATCATCTACTCCTGCTGCCTTTCCACATTTCAAGCATTTGATGGCTTTTTCTACTTCAAGTATGGATATGTATTCATAACTGTATGCCTATTGAGTGTTTTTTTACCACTGTGCTATCACTGCTTGTTTCATTTAACAATTTTTCGAAGTAATTACTCCATACTGCAAGGATCTTTTTCTCCCGTTTTCATGTCACCTTACTATCTCTAACTCCTTTTACAGCACTCTTTCTTCCATTTCTAAGCTTCTTCAACAACCTCCAAAATATCTTTCCACCTTCTTGATATTTATTTTCTATGTTCTTGCCAAAGTCCTCCCATGACTTTTGTTTAGCTTTCTTACATTTGTCTCTGTATTCTCTAAGAGCACAAGCAGACTTATTTGCCAGGAACTTTTGATATGCTTTCTTCTTTTCCTTCACTACCTCTTTAACTTCCTGTGTCCATCATGGAGTTCAGATTTTTCTATCCTTGCACACAACCTCACCACATGCCTCTCTGGCTCAATCAATCAGGGTTTTCTTCAAGCTTTGCCACTGAATCTCCAAGGTTTGGTTCTTGTTCTCAAACTGTTTTATTTTTTTTTCCGATAATCTTTGTGTATTTTAGTCTGCAGTTCTCATCTGAGAGTTGCTCAACTTTTATTCACTTTAAAACTTTCTTGCATGTTCTTTTCAATATGAAATTCAATTTTATCCTGCTCAAGACTAAATAGTGATCACTTCCAATTTCAAATCCTATGTACACTCTGGTGTCCTGCACCAGGGAGAAAACATCACTATCAACAATAATCAATGAGACATAGTCATATAAGATTTTCTTATTCCTTGCCTCTTCACTCCATGTGAATTTGTGCACATTTTTATGTTGGAACATGGTGTTAGTAATAACCAGTCCATGTCCTGAGCAGAAATCCAACAGGTATTTAGCATTATTATTAGCTTTGCTCTTTTCTCGAAATTTTCCCAAAACATTTTTGTATGTCTGACAATCATTTCCTACTCTGCTATTTATATCCCCAACAAGGACCAACTTTTCCTTTTCATTGTGTCAGTAGCTTTCTCTAAAGCTTCAAAAAATTCCTCTGCTTCTACCTTAGTAGAGCCTTCAGTGGGACCATAAGCACAAATAAGTCTCATTGTCCAGTTCCCCCTTTCTGATATTTTCCCACATTACTCTACTTGAGACTGCCTGCCATTCAAGAAGATTAGCCTCGTATTTAATGTTGAATACTATGGCTACTCCTTCTTTTCCTTGATTGTTATTGCCTGAATATAACATTTTGTATTTATTGCTCAGAAAGATCTCACCAATTTGTCTTTTATGATTCAGTCACCCCTATTATGTCGATCTGGTACTTATCTAATTCCTCAGCTAGCTCCATTTCTTTTCCATTCAGGCTTCTTATGTTGATAGTACCGAAACTTTGGTGATCCTAGGAACTTTAAATCTCTCTCTCTCCACAATCACACCAAGATCCCTTGCTTCTTCTACTTCTTCCAGTATAATCCACCAAGTGAGTATGAAGCATCCCATATGTGGATCCCAAACAATAAATGTTTACTTTAAAACCATAGTTACATTAAATTGTTCTCTCTATTAGTTTTCCCACCTTTCAAGCTTATTCAATACTCTTGAAGAGACAAAATATCAGTGTTCTAATAACCCTCTCAACTTCACTTAATATGTGAACAACTGAATATCCCCCTGTAGTCCTGTGACAATATCATTGACATAAAGACTGACTAGTATTTTTATGAGTACTGAACCCTGTAGAACTTCACTAGTAACCTTCTACTCCTCCCATATAAATTCTCTGATATCAAACAGAGAGCAACTAATTGAATCCACTGACAGGATATCCAAATCCATATGCTGCAACTTAAAAATCAATTTTTCATGTGGAACCCTGTCAAATGCCTTGGGGGGAAAAAAAAGAGACTTTTTATACACTTATTCACTACTCTTGTTCCTCTATTGTAGAAGCTTACCACATTACAAAAACATCCTTTTAACAAATCCATGCTGGCCTGCATAACATATCATCACCAAATTCATGATATGTACCATCAGAGGATGTATAGGATATTATGATAGTACTACATTAAAAAATTACACCATTACTAACTTCCAATCAACAATTTTCCTCAAAATTAATCTGCTATCTGTGAAGACTCCATCATTATCAGATCTTATATTTTGGTCATTTACACACTTTTAACTGTATCAATCTGCCTATATCTTGGTCTTCTCCTGGGACTTTTTCCTGCCAACCTGGAAAAGAATATTTATTTTTTTGATATTTCCTTTCCCAATTCTGTTTAAGTGACTATATCATCTGAGATTAGTTCTGCCAACGTAGTCCTGAATGCTATCAATGGCAAGTTCTTTCTTAATATTCTAATTTTTAATATGATCCTGCCACTGATGCAATCTGTTCACTCCATTAATCTTTCTCAGAACTGTCATATCTATGCCCTCCAGTTTTTTTAATCAAGTTGTTTATTTCTAAACTAGCTCTCAGATCCATAAGATTAAAGTGGTTTGAATGCATTTATACAGGTAATTTAATACTTTATACAGTTATTTTAATATTTTGACCAATTTCTTTCTTATTTCAAATAAATTTATTCAGCTGACTTCCTGCCATATCAGCTTTTACTAATTCTGTTGTATATTTTCTTATTTAATTTGCTATCTTCACTAAAAACTGTGTCGAAATAGATGAAATGCTTTAATTGTTCTATATGTTCACCATTCATTATTGCTGATTTTCACACCAAAGGTATTTCAACAGTTATTCAATTAGGTCAGGGAATCTTGCAGGCGTGTACCAGATTTATTCAGAAGTATAAAGTCATCTGCATAACATAAAGAGCTAGGATTAACATCACCAATTTTATATCAGATTTCACACCACTTTTCTTCAATATGATCCATACGGATAATGCATAACACTGTAGATAATGTGTATTCTTGTCACACACCTGATTTAACATCAAAGCATCTTCCTGTACCTCCTTAAATTCTAACTATGAATAACAGTTTAAATAAAGAGCTATGTGTTGCTCGATATAATGTCCCATTTACACCATTTAACTGTAGCATTTTGAAGAACTTTCCTATTGGCACTTGTCATATGACTTTTCCACATCTATGAAACCTACATACAAATTCTTGTTATATTCCCAACATTTCTCAATTATTTGTCTTAAAATGAAAATCTGATCCTGAAAAACCTCTATTTGGCCTGAATCTAGCATGTTTTCCTATTGTGTGCTTCTTCATGTAGAAGCACACAGTAGGAAAATAACTCTGTAATTCCCTCATTCAGTTTAGATAGATGAGTGCTATAAAAGCTATACTCCAATCATCTGGAATTTGACCCTCTGACAAGGTCTTCCTGAATTATGCAGTGCAGCTATTGTAAAACTTTTATACCTCAATATCTGAAGACTTCTGGTCAAATTTCATCTACCCCAGCTGCCTTTCCACATTTCAAGTTTATTTAAGGCAAGGCTTTTCTGCTTTTTTGTTGGATTTTTCTACCACTGTGCTGATACTGCTTGTTTCATTTAGCAATCTTTCAAGAAATTACTCCATACATCGAGAATATCTTTATCCTCAGTTTTCATGTTTGCTTTATTATCTCTAATTCCTTTTACAATACACTTTCCTCCATTTCTGAGCTTTTTCAATAGTCTCCAGAATATTTTACACCTTCCTGATATTTTAAATTAAAGATGCCAAGAAATTTTATTATTATTATATATATCTCTCCAGGAAATCAGGGACTCATTAAGGGAGGCCAAGTACTACAAACACCAGGTATCATACTTATTCATGAATTCATTCACACTGATTGCACACACAATATCCAATGGCAATCCAATCCAATCATGCACCACTTTATGAGAGAAAAATCTAGACCTCACTCCCTTTTTAATGGCATTCATTCTCAACTTCCAAGGATGTTCCCTTGATTATATAGAGAAACCTGTGGAGAATTCATCACTAAGTTTAACACACGTGAACCACAGTAATAGGTATTTTTATTATGTAAATATTTCGTCCTAGGTATCTTAGGACATCATCAGTACAGTAAGGCAATACTAGGAATGACAAAAGAAAGGGCACGTACGTACAAAGGAATCCAAATTGTGTGCAGTGGCGCATTGTGGCCTGAACTTAAATTAAATTAAAATTAATTACAGTTAAGTTACTATTTTACACAATTTTGTATGACAATTTCCCATACTTTAGGGATAGCAAGAACATCATTACAGTTTAGATGTGGTGTGTGGAGTAGGGCTTCAGCACTTTCTTTATATAAATGTTCATATTTATATGAAGATCTGTGCAGAAGTTTTGTCTTTTTCCAATGGATCTTGTGGTTTGGGTTTTCAACTCCGTGTTGAGCGAGGACTAATTTATGCGGTTTGATGAGGCGGATATGGTCTTGATGTTCCGAAATGCATTTAAAAACTGATCTGCCTGTCTGTCCAAAATAAGAGTGTTTACAGGAGCAAGGAACCTCATATACATCAGGTAGTAGAATAGGTGAAAGTTTGTCTTTACACGAGGGTAACAAGTTTTGGATCTGGTTGATGGATTTGTACCTAAGGTGGCAACAAGATTGTATTTCTTCATAATTTTCGGCAGTCTGGAGTCATTCCGAACAATAGCTACTTCAGTTTTTAGAAAAAATCAACCTTCTTCATCTTCGCATCAGATTTACATTAGAAAAAGAATCCCCTTTCTGGATTTACACATTCAGAGAAAAGAAGACGGTTCCATCTCCACCTCTGTCTATCGCAAACTGACATTTTCAGGCCGCTACATTCACAATACTTCAGCTCATCATCCCTCTCAAAAATTTGGCATCATTAAATCACTGGTAACCAGAGCACACAGATTATGCTCCTCCGAGGATTCTCTAAAACAAGAATTGGAAATAATCAAAAACACGGTCACTCTAAATGGTTACAATCTCAAAACAACTCAAAAAATCATCAGCAATTTCTCCACACTTCAACCTAGACAAGAACAACGGCTCTCGAAAATTATGAAGAAATACAATCTTGTTGCCAACTACAAACCCATCAACCAGATCCAAAACTTGTTACCCTCGTCTAAAGACAAACTTTCACCTATGCTACTACCTGGTATATATGAGGTTCCTTGCTCCTGTAAACTCTCTTATTTTGGACAGACAGGCAGATCAGTTTTTAAGCGCATTTTGGAACATCAAGACCATATCCGCCTCATCAAACCGCATAAATCAGGCCTCGCTCAACACGGAGTTGAAAACCCAAACCACAAGATCCATTGGAAAAAGACAAATCTTCTACACATATCTTCATATAAATATGAACATTTATATGAAGAAAGTGCTGAAGCCTTACTCCACAGACCAAATCTAAACCGCAATGATGTTCTTGCCATCCCTAAAGTATGGGAAATTGTCATACAAAATTGTGTAAAATAGTAACTTAACAGTAATTAATTTTAATTTAATTTAAGTAATTTAGTTCAATTTAATTTAATTTAAGTTCAGGCTGCAACGCGCCACTGCATGCAATTTGGATTCCTTTGTACATACGTGCCTTTTCTTTTGTCATTCCTAGTATTGCCTTACTGTACTGATGATGTCCTAAGATACCTAGGACGAAATATTTCTTCTTCTTCTCTTCCGTCTAAGACGGGTTGAGTCTTCTCTTGAGCAGGATCTTCCAGTCTTCTCTATTCCTTGCTGTTCGAAAAAGTTTCTTATATGTTCTGCATCCCGAGATGTTCTTTATTAATTTCAGCCAGGTAATTCTTGGTCTTCCAGGTCTTCTTTTTTCAGTTGGAAAAGTATTGATTAGGACGTTAGGAAGTCTTTTTTGCATCCATGCGTACGGTGTGTCCAAACCATCTCAGTTGTTGTTTTCTAATTTTTTCTATTATTGTCTTTTTATACAATAGTTCTTGTCTGACTGTGATGTTTGTTTTCTTTTCTATCCAACTTGTTCTATTTATTTTTCTTAAGGATTTCATTTCAAATGCCAGCAGTTTTTTCTCCTCTCTTTTTTTAACTGTCCACGCTTCTGCTCCATAGATGACTGTTGGTATAATTATTGCTTCATATAATTTGATTTTGGCTTGTTTAGATATCTTGTTTGTTTTCCAGATTTTCTGTAATTTTCCCATGGTGGTCCATCCTATCGCTATTCTGTGTTTGATTGTTTTGAGTTCATCTATTGTTTCTGTTAGTTTTGATCCAAGGTATATGAAGTTGTCTACTTGTTCTAATTGTTCTCTGTTTAGGGTGGCTGAGATGGTAGTTCTGTTCCTCCCTATTTTCATCACTTTTGTCTTTTGTATATTTATTGTCATGTCATATGTTTTACAGGTTTCATTTAGCTTGTGGATCAACTTTGTAGTTCATTTGGGGTTCTTGCAAGAAGGACGAGATCATCTGCATATTTGATATTATTTATGTTTAAACCGTTGACATTGATTCCAGGCTTATTGTCTATTGCTTTCTTTACAACTTCTTTTAGATATATGATGAATAGGCATGGGGATAATGGGCATCCTTGCATTACTCCTTTTTGGATCTCTATGGGTTCTGTTGTGAGTGTGTCCTTTTTAATTACTGCATTTGTCTTAGAGTAATATTTTATCAGAAACTGTATTATATATTTGTCTATTGCTTTTTCTAGTAGAATTTTAAGAAGGATTTCTCTGTTGATGTTATCGAAAGCTTGTTTAAAGTCCACAAAACAACAATATAGTTCTTTATGGTCTTCCCAGCTGAGTTTTGCTAGTTGGTGCAATGTGAAAATTTGGTCTATTGTTGAATAGTTTCCTTGGAAACCAGCTTGTTCTATGCCTATCATTTCTTTGTAGGTGTTTTTTAATCTATTTTGTATAATTCTTATGAATATTTTATAGGTGTGAGGGAGTAAATTGATTGGTCTGTAATTTCTGCAGTCTTTTTTGTCTCCTTTCTTGTATATTGGGATGATCTTTCCAGTTCTCCAGTCATCTGGGATCTCTCCTGTTTGTAGTATTTTACTGAATAGGGTTGTTAAATATTCTATTGATATGCGGCCTCCATATGAACACAGTTCAGTAGGGATAGTATCAATGCCTGGTGCTTTATTGTTTTTCATCTGTTTTATTGCGTATCTAACTTCTTCTTGTAAAATTTTTGGGTGATCATTGTTTTCTTCTATTGTTGGCATTGTAGTTTTGTTTCCTTGGTGGAAGATAGTCTTAAAATGGTTTGACCAGATTTTTCTTATATATTCAATATTCCCGGTTTCAGTCATCTTGTTGTTCATCATTGTTACTGCTTTTGCTGAGAATTCCTTTGTAATTTCTCTTACAGTATCATGGAAGACTTTTAGGTTGTTTTGTTGGTATGCTTCTTGGCATTTCTTAGCTTTTTCTTCTAACCATTTTTCTTTGGCTTTTTTTGCATAGGTTATCAACTTTATTTTTTAGTGCTCTGTATTTTTCTCTATTCTCTTCATTGTTTTGTTGGTTTACAAGTATCTTGGCCACTCTTTTCTCTTCTATGGTAGCTATGATTTCTTGGGTTATCCACTGTTTGTTTATTTTGGGTTTGGAACCTAGAGTGTCTTTTGCAATTGATAACACTGTTTCTTTTCCTTCTTCCCAGAATTTTCCGCTGTTCTGTAAGATGGGGGTTTTTAATTTCAAGCACATCTGTTCTAAAAATTGACTTCTGCTTGAGCTATCTTTTAGTTTTGATAGGTTGATGTTTTCTTCTTTTCTGATATTATTTTTCCTGTTGAATTTTATCTTCACTTTGGCAGTTAATATTTCGTGGTCAGTGTCAAAATCAAAACTTCTTAATGTTCGTACATTATTTACTGATCTTTTCCATTGTTTGTTTATGATGATATAGTCTATGCAGTTCTTTATATTACCATCTGGGGATGTCCATGTATATTTATTATTAGGGCATTGATAGAACAATGTGTCTGTAATCATTAGATCGTTTGCTTTACAGAAGTGGAGTAATTGTTCAACTCTGTCGTTAAGCTCTCCGTATCCAAATTTCCCCATCACATCTTTTTTGTCTGCTGTGAACTGTCCTATTTTAGCATTAAAATCTCCCATCACTATCGTGAGTTCTCTATTTTTGGGATTATCTATTTCCTGTTGTAGTTCTTCATAGAAATTTTATATTTCTTCCTCTGAATGGTTACTGTCTGGTGCATATATTTGGATTATTTTAATTGTTTGACCTTTTTCTTTTGCTTGAAGTTTGGCTGTTATTATTCTAGGAGACACTGGGTTTATTTCAATTACTGAGTATGTAAGTTTCTTTTCAATTAGTAATGCAACTCCTTCTCTGTGTATGTTATCTTTTCTTCCTGAGAAATACAGTCTTCCTTCTGGTAAATCCATGAATCCATCTCCGCACCAATGTGTCTCTGATAAACCTAAAATACTCCATTTCAGTCTTTTTAAATTTTCCTGGACTAATTGTAATTTTCCAGGTCAGTATAGTGATCTTATGTTGAGGGTGGGTACATGTTTCACATCCTTGGCTGACCACATTGCTGATTTCTCACCTACTCTATATGGTCTTTGAGTAGGCGCGTCGGTTGTCCCGTACGAAGTAGCACTATCTCGGTTTGTAGACTTTCTCCTGCTCATGAAAGTTACTGGCATAATAATGTAGCCAGCTTGCCATGCCTCTGCTACATCCTTTGGTCAATGGCTCTTTATTCTTTATTCAGAGCAATCCATTTGGGTTTCCCCCATCCGCCACCCGGGGGACACGCCTGGTAGGAGTGTGGTCTCCCCCAAGCAAAATATTTACGCAATAAAAATACCTAATACTGTGGTTCACGTGTGTTAAACTTAGTCAAGGATGTCCCCTAGGCAGGGAGCATCCTTGTATTGCTATGTCAAGAACATCTGGAGGTCTTTGACATAGCAATACTACAAAATATTGTGCATCAATACCAAGTAAGCGCAACAGATGGCCTCAGTTCTGACCACAAGCCGGTTTTACTCCAACTGGACTTATAACATGATAATAACCAGATTGGGTCCAACTGCCAACTGGACAAAACTACCAACTGCTTCACCCGAATCTGTTAGCCCAGTTCCAGCTATCATCTCGAAGAAAAAAAATTAATAACTCAATTTTGATCCTAGAAAAATATATAACAACTGCATTAACAGCTGCTGCTGCAAATATATCATGCACAAATTCTGACCAAATTCCAGATGGTCAGAATTTCACTGAATTTCAAATTCAGTGAAAAGAATAGTCAGGCACTACTTTCACAGAACTCTGACTCCAGAACATTCTATATATGTACAATTTCTGTCCACAAGTAAAATATCTTCAAGAATCAGCAAGCTGAAAATTTCTAAAGTTTAATTTCAGAAAAAGAAATGAATGAGTAAATAAATAAATAAATAAATTGTGTGTATATTGTTATTATTAAGAGAAAGATCTCCATAGTGTCAGGGAATTGTCAAGGGAGGTCATACACTACACACACAGCTATCATCCATATTCTTGAATTCATTCACACACAACATCCGATAGTAATCCATTCCAATCACGCACTACCGTATGAGCAAAAAATCTAGCCTTGCCCCCCTTCTTAGTGGCATTCTTCTCAGCTTCCAAGGATGTCCTCTTGTCCTTTCTCCACCCTCCATAAAATGAAACATTCCGTCAAATGAAATCCTGTATGACCCTTTCAAAAGTTTGGAAGTCTCAATCATATCATGACTCTTTCTCTGTTTGCTGGTGTTTCCAGTCTACAAATTCTCAATCTGTCTTCATAATCATTATTACACAATCCTGATGTCATTTTTAACACCCTCCTTTGCATTCTCTCACACTGTATCAGAATCACAACAGAAACCAGGAGACCAGACCTGTGCACAGTAATCCAAGCGAGATCTTATCAAGGCCTTGTAAAGAGGCAAAATGACATCCTTATCTTTACATGCAAAAGTTCATTTCAGCATTGTAATTATCTTTTGAGTTGTATTTGCAATCTTTGCTACATAGCCCTGAAACTTCAACTTTCTATCTACTAACACATTAAGATCCCTAGCCTGATCAGTTTATTCTAGCATAATGTCCACAATTCCAGCCTATTCAAATCTTTCTGCTAGTACTGCATATCAGCAGCATTCCTGATTATTCTATTCATATTTATATCATCAGAAAATAGTTGTATGTTGCCTGTGAAATCCTTCCCAACATCATTAATGTACTCATTAAATAATAATAGACTAAGCACTGATTCTTGTGGTAGACACCATTGGTTACTTTAAATCTTGCATAATCACATCCCCGTATACCACTTTTTGATATCTGTGAGTCAGTCATCCTCTTATCCACGATAATACTTTATAATCCAAACCCATATGCCACAATTTATGAAACAATCTTCTATGCTGTATTCTGTCAAAAGCCATAGCAAAATCAAATAGTATGATGGTGTATCCATTCCCCTTGTTTAGTTCAATGGTAACTATATTATAGGAACTTTGCTCACATTCTAAAACATGACCTACATTTGGTAATCCAATGCTGTCCATTGCAAAGTAGAGATTCACTGAATTGCTACTTTCTGAATACGAGCCCTAACCAATTTTTCCAAAATCTTCACCGTGACTCCTGAGATACTGATTGGTCGATAGTTGGATACATCAGCCTTTGCGCCACCCTTGTGCAATGGTATTACCATACATTCTTTCTACTCCTGCAGAATCTTCCCTGTTCTGAGACTCATTATACAGCCTAGTCAAAGAAACAGCTAGTTCAGCTGAACATACTTTTAGCACACGTGCTGATATCTCATCAGTTCCTATTGCTGAATTCTTACTCAGATTTTGCAACAGTTATAATACCTCATCCTCGTACACCTGAGTTTCTTCATACAGTGAAGAGGTAGCAGTGAGCTCAATGTTGCATACACCAGGTTGATAGTTTTTAGCAAAATGGGCACTCATTAGTTGAACAATCACTTCTGCATCTTACCACCATTATGCCATCTGCATCTAGAAGAGTTATTCTTTCATATTCATTCTTTCTTTTACTAGCATCATATCAAGAGAATTCTTGCAGTTTGTCTTTAACTTGCAGAGCAAGTTTCTTTTTATACACAGACTTAGCTTTCTGTACAACTGTTGTGGCTCTTCTAGCCAACTGATTATAATTTTCATAACAGATGTCATCCTTATGCACATGGTATTTCTTTCACAGCATCCTTTTCTTACAAATCTCTTGCTTAATAAGATTACACATCCATTTGACTTCTATCCTATATATATTTTAAACTCTAGGGATACATTCTGATATTACATCATTTACATATTTTTTAAACACTTCCCACACATTGTCGATATTCTTCCCATCCAATAACTGATATCATGGCACAGAACCCAGCATACACCTCCGGTGGTCATAATTTCCTACTTTGTAGTTCAAGCATATAACTTTTTCTGAATGTAACATTCATAAACTAAGCCACTTCGAAGTGAGTATCACATGATCACTGTCACCAACTGGAGGCAGAATAGTTATATCTTTAACTGAAACCATCACTAACGCTATAATCAGATCTAACACTCTTTGAACACGAGTTCCTTCTGTCACAGGCTGCTTGAGGAAGTTGTCACACAACAGCTCAATAAACTCAGTTCCATTCTTCTCATGTGATTTCATAGCTACCCAATCAATGTTAGGATAATTAAAGTCTCCAATCATAATTATTCTTTTCGCACCCATCGTATTTATCTGGTGATGCACTTCTTAATCACTAGCAACTGATCCACTAAGCCTGTAACAACACCCCATTGTGTATTTCATCTTCTTAGACTCCATCTCACACCCGATGGCTTCAAGCTCACTGTCACATGAAAAACTGTTACTAGTATTGCAGTCATAGGTCTCAACTCTAACTGGATTCAAGACATATTATATCATTAGCAGCAAGCCCCTCCTCTCTTATCCTGTATATCCTAACTAAAAATACTGCACTCTGTATGCACGATACCAGTTTAGCACATCTGCTACTAATAGCCTATCATTAATGCCTACAACATGAGATCCCAATATATTAACCAAGGCAACAAACTCTATTTCTTTGTTTCTGATACTCCTAGCACTCTCAAGTATACATATAATAAATGTCTATACTTGAGTGCAAGGAGTATCAGAAACAAAAGGAGTAAAGTTTGTTGCATGGTCTTTTGCATACAATTGTCTGTGGTCTGCATGACACAGTTTCACCATTTGCAGATCTCTTTTCTCATCTAGTCCCTTACTTATGCAGACATTATTACACATGCTTGACAGGTCCAAACTGAACGAACACAAAATGGTTCTCGCTTCATAATCATTTCCATAATAATGACCATTCCCATCATTAACACAGTTACCTAACATTGTCGTTCTTACCAGGGTCGGCTTAATGGTAAGCAGGTGATGCATCGAGGTGCCTTCTTCAAGGGGTGCTTAAGTGTGTAGAAAAAATAAAATAAAAACAAATGTTAATATTGGCATTCGTTAAATGCAGATAAGCACTAAATATATTGTAATAAATACTGTGACTTTTAATAACATTTAGGAAAAACTGTAAATTGTTTTTCACTGCGTGTGACATAGAGCTGGAAGAAGCACTAGACAAGCTGGGTGATCGCCCAGGGTGTGGCATTACAGGGGCTCAGTTACACTACAAACGTTCTTTTTTTACATACAGTGCACATTCACCAGTTAGGACATGAGGTGTACACACATACCCAGCTTAAACTCTATTACAAAGTGACATTTGGCCATTGTTTGTAAATCATCGAACTGTCGATTGCTAAACATGACACAGTGAACGTGTAGTTAATTCAAACTGTGGTAAGTAGATTCAAAATTTAACCTAAACCTTTGCAAATCAAAGAAAAATTTATACATTTCTTTAAGTATTTATTTTTATTTACTTTTATTTTCTATGTCTAAACAAATTTTTTGTTTAATAGATATTTTATTTCAAAATGGAACTCTTGAAAGTAAATTATAAATAACTACTCCATCTAATTTTCTACTGGTTTTATTTTCTACTGAAGTTTTCACAGACAATATTCAATATATATTACTTTATTTTACCGTTTGATAAAAGAAGTAAGACAATAATATTGTTGTATCCACTGAAGCAGATCCTTCTAATTCCGGACTAGTTCTTTGCAATCTACAATCACTTGTTCAGCTGTCTGTTGACATTATTCCAGAAGTTTTAGAAATTCTAATCTATATTTTTACCATATGAAAACTGTTTACATGTATGCAACAAAAAAGAAAGTTCACTAGTGCTAGTTTTTTTTTTTCTTAAAAAATTCTAAATATCATGACTTTTCCTGCTGCTGGAAATAACTTTTGTCTTAGAAATACTAGACATAATCTTCTCAGTTGGAGGCAAAGGAAAAGATTAGATTACTCTCAAATGCTACTGAGAAAGAAAGAAAGACCACTTCTTCAAAAGCACACCAAAGAGCCTCAAAAGCAGTAGTGCATAATACATTAGCAATGTCTTGTTTTGTTTTCAATTATATCCTAAATATAAATACTGAGATTTCTTTTACAGTCTGATACAATATTTATGCCAAAATAATTTCTTAATTTGCAATAATCACAATTTTACTTTTATTATCAAAAATTTATAAATTATTTGATGCAGTTATTTAAGAAAGAAATATTTGAATTTAAAATCCACCTGATGTTTGAAATAATTTATTTTCAAAACCATTCACAAGACAACTGTTATAAATGTAAATCACTTGGGGAGCATACTCACACATTTTAATGTAAAATTGTAGTAAAAGTACAGCTACTTTGCAACCTATCTAAACTAGCAGTCAATGCCATTTTCAAATATGTGGCGATTTCTTCTTTGTACTAAAATAAAGTGCAACATAATGATGGTAATAAAAATAATAATAAGAAGAATATATATAGTATTTTCTTTTTCAATGAGTGGGGATTTCAGAATGAAGTGTGATTTATAATATACTTACTTTGTGTGTTTGTTTGAAAATAAAGTGAACGTAATTATTTTCTTGTTATTTTTGTCAAGTAAATATTGGAAATAATGAGAATGACGAACTGTAGTGGATTTGTAATGATCATGACTTGTTGACTTAGAAGAGTGAACTAGTGTTACATGGAGTTTCTTCTATTAGGAAATTCCAAGTCAACATTTTGATTGTTTCCAAGATATATATATATGTGTGTGTGTGTGTGTGTGTGTTTGAAAAGTTCTTGGCCTAACAATGAAAACATGAATTTATAATTTCAAAATTATTTTTATTTTTCAACATAATCTGCCTTAAGACATTTATAAATGCATTTATAACTAACACATTTATTTCAGCGATGCTCCAGTGCCATTATCCCATCCTTGTAGTGATTCTCAGTAAGATCTGCAAAATACCCCTCTTCAGCTGCAATCACCTCTTAATTCGAAGAAAAATGCTGACCAGCAAGGAAGCTTTTAAGTTTTGGGTAGAGAGAGAAGTCAGAAGGAGCCAAATCTCAGAAATAGGGTGGATGTTCCAACAATTCATAGTGCAGATCCCTAATTTTCCCATTGCAAAAACACCTTTGAGAGCAGGTGCATTGTCCTGATGAAAGATGGTTTTTTCTTCTGCAAACCAGGTCTTTTCCCATGAATTTTTTCATCTAGTCTGGTTAAAAGATCGGAATAATATTCCCCAGTTATTGTTTTACCCTTTTCAAGATAATTAATAAACAAAATGCCTTTAGCATCCCAAAACACTGATGCATGACCGTTCCTACTGATGGAACCGACTTTGTCTTCTTTGGCGCTGAACAATCAGCTTCTCTCCGCTGTTTTTACTGCTGTTTGGATTCTGGTGTGTAATGGTGAATCCAAGTCTCATCCATAGTAATAAATTGATGCACAAAATCAGTTTTATTCTTGTTAAAATGCTCTAAGCACTGTTCAGAAATTTTCATGCAAGTTTTCTGATCTTCACAGCAGATCAGAAACGAAATGAAATTTTGTTTCTGATCTGCTGTGAGCAAGTGTGGCACCCATTTCGCACAAAGCTTTTTCATATGCAATTCTTTATGCAAAATGTATGTTCTTTTGAAATCCTATAGTCTCAGCAATTTCATGCACTCTGACTCACCGGTCATCCAATACTATATCATGCACATCTATATCATAAAGATGTCCAAAATCTTTCATGTGGATCATCTTCAAGGCTGGTACGGCCACATTTAAACTCGGTAGCCCATTTCTTAATTGTCGTAAATGAAGGAAAAGAGTGCCCATAAAGTTTTATGAACTTCGAATGAATTTCTTTTGGTGTTAAACCTTCATTTACAAAGAATTTTATAACCACACAATACTCAATTTTATCCATTTCAAGGGATACAGACAACAGTTTTGCTTCAGACAGCTGTATAAAACAAATTACTTGATAGAATGATTTGCAATTTTTCATATTGACGCTTATGACAGATGTACCAACTTAGAAAAAAAAATCTTGCTGATAGTGTTGTCATCTATGTTCGAGGCCGAGAACTTTTCAGACCACCTCGCATATGATGAAATTATCTGAGGAATGTCCTATACAGAACTGATTAAAATTTTATGTTTGTTTTGACAAGACTGCTCATAGTAACTGAATTATAAATATCTATTTTCTTCTAATTTCGTATTTCATACTTTTCACGGTATGTACGCTTTGCATTTAATATGATTAAAGATTTTCATATTATTATCTATAAAGCAAAGTTATCAAAGCACGTCCTTCAGGCAATCTGTGAAGTATTCTACAAAAGTTGATTTTGAAAAAAATAAAAATAACAATCTGGAATGTTGACAGCCCATTTTTTTTCCCCAAAATATTCAAATAATTATCTTTAATTAAGTTCTTTGAGAACAAATAAAGTATATTGTTGACTAAACGATTAGACAAAATTGGCACAAAAACTTTAAAATGACATTGGTTCTCCAAAGTAATGCAAGGATCTCTTATTTTGTTCTGGAATTAAAAATTGTACAGTAAAAGGAGAAAACAAAAATAAAAATAATTTCTATATTTTCAATCTATCCAATATACTAAAAGTCCAGTTGCCCAGTACAGAACAAGGAAATGTGTTTCTTGTTATATACAAGGGAGATGCAGCTATGATTGTGAGATAATCTGGTTAAGTATCCTCTTTACCATGCTATCAGATTTTGTCCAGCAAAATCTGATAGCATGCAATCAGATTTTGCTGGACACAGATAGACCTCGCCATTTGGAAGGTTAATATATGTATCTTTCAAAGTACAGAACTTTATATAAAAATATGTGTTTTGATTTTTTAAACCTTTAATTTTTTTAACATACTCATACGTTAAAAAAAAAAAAGTAAAGGGCTCTCAACTTAAAATTGAATTGGGGCACCAGGACCTCTAGAGCCAGCACTGGCTGTTACATACAGATTGTCACGATTCCTCCAATCAGAATTAAGTTTCCCTGATTCTCTGTGTCAGGTCTTATATCAGTTAATAATTTTTCAAGACTCCTAATGCCAAAAGCATTAAAGTGTAGGCTGTCCCTCTTATCCAATCTTCCCTCAAACTCACTCCAAAAACTCGCATCCATTCTTCTACACAGCTACACATCGAATAATTTGCCATCATAGTCCTTCTTTTTAATTCATTTTTATCATATCAAGGTAATATACTTACTATTTTCACTTTCTTACTCTTCATTCTTGCCTCTTTCAACAACCCTTTCATGTCCTCCATCACTCTAAACTTATCGCTAGTACCAACTACAATTACAATCTCATTTACTTTTACTTTACTTTTCTCCTCTGTTTTTGAATTGCTTGCATTATATTTTTAATTTTTACACCAGGAAAACTTGACATTATAGCTTGCTCATCAATGGCATGTTTTATGATAAAGTCACCATACCAAATAACATTCATTCTTCTTTTTATAATCAACTTTACTAAGGTTTTTTTTGTGCATTAACTTACCTGACCCATGCGTTGTTTGCCATTGTGCTCCTGAACTTTTTTATTCACCGTGTTTCTCTAAACGCCACTCGCCTTTCTGTAGTTCACTCATTCTCTGTCTAATAATCTGCTTTAGCATAGTGATCTTGAACCCAATCCTGCATCAGAAACATATATATATATATATATATATATTCTGATTTTTTAAATATATGAATCCTTTACAACTTTTATTAAATAAATTCACATTTTAAAAGTATCATTATTATTACTACTACCCAAGATCCCATGGAGTCAAAGACTCATCTAGGAGGTCCTTTGTTCATACACACAGCTCATCATACCATGCTTTAAACATACTCAAATTCTCTGCAGACACCACACTCTCAGGCACGGCATTTCAATTATTCACAACTCTGAATGCAAAAAATCTGCTTCTCACTCCCTTGCTCACATCCTCTTTATACAGTTTCCAAGGATGACCTCTGGTTCTCCCTGATCTCCCAGTGGTTTCTGTAGAACCTCTCCAACATTGATCCTATAATAACCCCTTGCTAACCTGTAAGTCTCTATCATATCTCCACTCTTCCTCCTATACACCAGATTCTGTAAATTGCATTTTATCAATCTTTGTTCATATTCAAGATTCCAGCAGTCAGAAACTACCTTAGTCAGTCACCTCTGGATCCTTTCCAACATTTCTCCATCCTTTTGAAAACCAGGTGACCAAACCTGGGAACAGAATGTGTGGCCTAATCAAAGCCTTATACAATGGAACAAGAATCTCCCTACTTCTACAAGTCAGTGTCCTCCACATTGTTCCAAGAAGTCTTTGTGTTGTCTTCACAATTTTGGCAATGTGTTCCCTAAATTTCAGATCCTTATCTACATCAGCCCAAGATCTCTTATTTCCTCCACTTCCAACAATATATCCTCACCAGGCATAAATTCTGCATCCCATCTTTGTTACCCAAATTTTAAAACCATACACTTTACAACATTGAACTCACATCCCCATTCCCAATCACTCAGTTTATTCAAGTCTTCTTGTAAAGCCACATCTTCTGTACTCTTCATGGTTCGTCCCAACTTTGCATCATCTGCAAACAACTGAATATCTCAATCCAAATCTTCGTCAATATCATTAATATACAAGTTAAACAGTAGTGGCCCTAAAATAGACCCCTGAGTCACACCACTAGTGACTTTCCTTTTCCTGGATATTGCTCCCCCCATACACAACTTTCTGATATATATCAGATAGAATGTCACTGTATATAACCATCATATAAATACATTTTTTTTCATAATTATTTACCAACTCGTAATTTATAACTATTATTTTTTGTGTGTGTTTGTGTGTGTGTGTGTGAGAGAGAGAGAGACAAAAAAAAACTGAATTCCAGCTATAATATTTTCCCACATATATATTGGCATATGTGCTGAATGATAAACAAATACTTACCTTCACAAGTACGACCACCGTCCAATGGTCTAAATCCATCCCGACAGCTGCATTTATATCCAACAGGCATGTCTTTACAAGACTGAGCACAAACATGTTTTGATTCACATTCATTTATATCTGAAAGAAAGGTTTTTTTTTTTTTGTGTGTGTTATATCTATCCATATAAATATACAATATAGTACTAGTACTAATTACTATCTCACTACACAGATAATTAACTTGTTGTTGGCTGTTATAAATTTAGTTTAATCCTTTATCCAAGTTCCAACTTGTTGGATGTTGTTACACCTGGGACTGGGAAGAAAGGAAATAAGTTCTTTAAATAGCTACTTAAATCAATAAATATGTGGTTTGAAGACTATACAAATAACTTTTTATGGACATTTCATACAAACAGAAGGAGGATTAATAAGTCATCAATTCTAGTCGCAACTTTTAAAAACACTTCACAGATAGGTCTGTCATAAAACAAAATGTGTTTATTTTGCCAAATGAATAAGGATCCTTCAAATAAAAAAAATCAGACAAATATGAAAATCTCATGAAGTGTTCAATGAATGATCACATTGTAAGAAAATTGTGAACACAGCATGTTCCCAAAACATACCCCCTCCCTCTCCAAAAAAAAAGTCATGAAAACTCTACCAAGTATAGGAAAATGGATGAGATCATATGACAGACAAATGTTGTTGAGTAGATTATTATTTTTTCCTATGGTCATTTATTAACTGCAGGTGGCTTCCTACCTTCAGATTTCTCTGCTAATACAGATTTCTTATCTAATGCAGAAGTACATTAGATAAGAAATGGGAATTACACATACTCATTTGACAAACCAAGCAGTGCATAAACATCCCAAAATTGATGATCTACAATCACTGCCTTATCTCAATACCATTCTTCAATGAGGTGAGGAGTGAGAACAATGTATTGCCATCCATGCTACCAAAACATAGTCAAGTCTTCCTTCTCATAAAATGGGAGGAGGTAAGAGAAAGAAATCTCAGTCCATCTTTTCTCTTGCATTTGATAATACTCCAGATTAATAGACAATATCTATTAATCTGGATATGGCATTTCATTCTAACATTTAGAGGCACAAATGCATTGATTCCACTTACTTTTTTAGGGGGTGGGGACATCCTTTACTCCTCCATTTGTTTCTTGCTATTTAGTACCTCTACACTCATATTCGGGGTGCTTAAGGGTCAAAGCTGTATAACTGAGAGGAGACCTCCACATAGCCTTTAAAGGAATGTGGAGAACCGACCAGGGCTTCTGACCTAATGTCCAATCCTCACCTTCTCTCGTAGTGCACCCTGTTGGGTAGCTACCTGGATACCGAACGAACGAGGATGGGCTCGCAATTTGGGATTTAGCCTACCAAATTGTATTCTTATTGGTTAAACCAAAATAAAAAATGATGGTACGGCATGACAAAATTTCATGCCAGCTGGGGCATAGTCAAGTTAAACAAGGCCCCCATTCTTTTCGCCAGGGAACCAGGGCGAACAGCGAAAAGTCAGCTACTGGAACAAATCAGAAAACAAACCCCAACTCAACATCACCAGAGTTAACGATTGGTACTATCAACGTAAGAAGCCTGAATGGCAAAGAAATGGAGCTAGCTGAGGAATTAGATAAGTACCAGATCGACATAATAGGGGTGACTGAAACAAAAAAGACCAAAACTGGTGAGATCTTTCTGAGCAATAAATACAAAATGTTATATTCAGGCAATAACAATCAAGGAAAAGAAGGAGTAGCCATAGTATTCAACACAAAATACGAGGCTAATCTTCTTGAATGGCAGTCAGTCTCAAGTAGAGTAATGTGGGCAAATATGAGAATGGGGAACTGGACAATGAGACTTATTTGTGCCTATGGTCCCACAGAAGGTTCTACTAAGGTAGAAGTGGAGGAATTTTTTGAGGCTTTAGAAAAAGCAACTGACACAATGAAAAAGGAAAAGTTGGTCCTTGTTGGGGATCTAAATAGTAGAGTAGGAAATGATTGTGAGATATACAAAAATATTTTGGGAAAATTTGGAGAAAAGAGCAAAGCTAATAATAATGGCAAATATCTGTTGGATTTCTGCTCAGGACATGGACTGGTTATTACTAACACCATGTTCCAACATAAAAATGTGCACAAATTCACATGGAGAGAAGAGGCTAGGAATAAGAAAAGTCTCATTGACTATGTTATTGTTGATAGTGATGTTTTCTCCCTGGTGCAGGACACCAGAGTGTACAGAGGATTTGAAATTGGAAGTGATCACTATTTAGTCTTGAGCAGGATAAAATTGAATTTCATATTGAAAAGAATAACATGTAAGAAAGTTTTAAAGCGAATAAAAGTTGAGCAGCTCTCAGATGTAAACTGTAGACTAAAATACAGAAATATTATTGAAAAGAAAATGAAAGAGTTTGAGAACAGGAATCAAACCTTGGAGATTCAGTGGCAAACTCTGAAGGAAACATTGATTGATTCTGCCAGAGAGGCATGTGGTGAGGTTGTGTGCAAAGATAAAAAAATCAGAACTCCCTGGTGGACACAGGAAGTTAAAGAGGCAGTGAAGGAAAAGAAGAAAGCATATCAAAAGTTCCTGGCAAATAAGTCAGCTTTTACTCTTACAGAATACAGAGACAAATGTAAGAAAGCTAAACAGTGTGTAAAACTAGCTAAACAAAAGTCATGGGAGGACTTTGGCAAGAATATAGAAAATAAATATCAAGAAGGTGGCAAAATATTCTGGAGGTTGTTGAAGAAGCTTAGGAATGGAGGAAAGAGTGCTGTAAAAGGAATTAGAGATGATAAAGGTGAAATGAAAACAGGAGAAAAAGATATCCTTGAAGTATGGAGTAATTACTTTGAAAAACTGCTAAATGAAACAAGCAGTGATGACAGCACAGTGATAAAAAACACTGACCAGGCATGCAGTCAGGAATACATATCCATACTTGAAGTAGAAAAAGCCATCAAAGGCTTGAAATGTGGAAAGGCAACAGGAGTAGATGATATTCGACCAGAAATGCTGAAGTATGGTGGTATAAGAGTCTTACAGTGGCTGCACTGCATAGTTCAGAAAGCCTGGACAGAGGGACGAATTCCCGATGATTGGAGTAGAGCTCTCATAGTAGCCATATATAAAAAGGGAAATAAAACTGAATGTGAGAATTACAGAGGTATATCCCTACTGAGTGTTCCTGGCAAGATCTATGCAAGTATACTTGAGAAACGGTTGAGAAGAATTGTGGAAGAAAAGCTTGGTGAAGAACAAGCTGGATTCAGGCCAAATAGAGGCAGTCAGGATCAGATCTTCACTTTACGACAAATAGTCGAGAAAGCATGGGAATATAACAAAGATCTGTATTTAAGTTTTGTCGATCTGGAAAAGGCATATGACAAGGTGCCAAGAGAGAAGCTATTCAATACGCTGCAGTTATATGGTGTCAATGGGGCATTATATCAAGCAATACTTAGTCTTTATTTGAGTTGTGAGTCAGCAGTTAGAATTGAAGGAAGTACAGGAAGATGGTTTAATGTTAAATCTGGTGTGAGACAAGGATGTACATTATCCCCTCTGTTATTCTTTATCTATATGGATCACATTATGAAGGAATGTGGTATTAAACCTGATATCAAAATTCGAGATGTTAATGTCAGCTCTTTGCTTTATGCGGATGATGTTATACTTCTAAATAAATCCGCTACAAGTCTGCAAGATTCTCTGACTAAATTGAATAGCTGTTGTAATAGATATGGTATGAAGGTCAGCAATAAAAAGACAAAGACAATGAAAATAGGCAGAATCATTGAAAATGTCAACTGTGTTGTGAATGGAGAACCTGTGGAACAAGTAAAACATTTCAGCTACTTAGGCACAATTTTTACCGAAGATGGTAAACTAAATATAGAAATAGACAACAGAATCAGCAAAGCTGGTATTGTGGGAAGTCAACTGAATAAATTTATATGGAATAAGAAAGAAATTAGTCGGAACACTAAATTAGCTGTATACAAGACTGTGTTCAAACCAATTTTAACTTATGGATCTGAGAGCTGGGTCAGAAGTAAAACACTTGACCAAAGACTAGAGACCGCAGATATGAGAGTCCTGAGAAAGATTAGAGGCGTGAACAGATGGCATCAATGGCAATATCATATTAAAAATGAGGATATTAGGAAAGAACTTGACATTGTCAGCATCCAGGAATGCGTTAGCCGAGCTAATCTCAGATGGTATCGTCACCTAAATAGAATGGGAGAGGAAAGGTTAGCAAAACAAGTGTTCTCTGCCAGGTTGGCAGGAAAACGACCCAGAGGAAGACCAAGATATAGGTGGATTGATACCGTACAAAGTGCCTTAGACGATAGAAATATAAGATCTGATAATGTTGGAGTCTTGACAAGTAACAGGCTGTTTTGGAGGAAAATTGTAGATAGGAAGTTAGTAATGATGTAATTTTTTCATGTAGTACTGTCATATCCTGTACACCCCTTGAGGGTACATGGCAGGAATTTGATGATGATGATGATGATGACACTCATATTCCCATATTTACCAACATTAGAATGCTATTTTCACATCTGAGTTGGTGCAACAAAAATCCCCCAAGATTATCGACAATCTCTTTCTCTAGCTCTCTCTCTCTCTCTCAGAATCTGTTTTTGTCCAATGCCAATTCTAGGATACTTTCAAAGGTGTACCACTGAACTAGATCCATCATTCCTCCACTTTTCACTAAGAGTGTCAAAACACAAGCAGCACAAAACACCAACATCTGTTCACAGTTAAACATTTCTCCAAAAAACTTACTTCTACTCTTTCTTCTATCTACCTCTTTGTCAAAAAGAATTCCCCAAAACTATTACTTCTAGCTCTCAAATATGTGATTTACATATTAAAAAAAGTATTAGAATTTTTACAAAAAAGAGAAAATTGGCAATGTATATTATACTTGACAAGAAATTATGTTCTTGTTTTAATCATTCACCCAAGCATAAGTAAACAAAGGAACATGGTGTAATATACAGAGAAGTATGCCATGAGACATGTTTCTGCAGATATAAAAACATCAACTGATAGTTATACCTGTCCTGTCTTAATGGAGCTTTGCAAACTCTAACAGGGTTAGGTAATGCTGTAATATCCAAAAGGGTACAAGAAGGGTAAACGATAAAATCTCCTGAAGATAAGGCAGACAGATCTCTTGACATTGTCTTCTCTTCCTAGTCTATTACTGATTATCCAAGGCATATATATATCTTCCCATATTCTTCCATGCCAGCCTGGTTGGCCAAGTGGTTAACGTATCCGCTTGCCAGCTAAGAGGCTGCGGGTTCGAATCCCGCGTAGGCATGGATGTTTGTGATTGTCTTCCATCTTCATACATTCATTCGCCCAAGTATATATAGACTCTCCCAATATGAACTGGGTCACCATGGGAGTAGTAGACCCAAACCTCCCTCAATAGGAGAGGTCTTCACCCTCCTGTGGGTAGAAAAATACACTGTTCATCATTCTTCCATATTGCAAACATACCATAATAAACCATCTGCCTCTGGTAGTCATTCATAAGTTTAGGTGGTGGATGTTATTCATAATTAGTTATATTAGCAGTTTTATAACACATAAATGAACTATGTTATAAAAAGATGTTTATTAATTGGCTTATATTTCAATGGATTTCAAAGCGGCATCTTCAGAAAAAAAAAAAAGTGTTACAGTTTACAAGAACAATTAGTATGTGAAAGAATTCAAATTACAACAGACAAGATCTAAAGTCCTAATTTGATACCCTCTAATATTGTAGAAAAGAAGTATCACAACTGTGTAGGAATTGATCTCAGAATAACAGTCTCCTAAATTTTTGGGAAATGAATGCAGCCATACTTATTAAGGATAAGAGAATTCTTCATAGCCAACTCTAAAAAATAATCTTTCTGACCTGCAAAGACTTCTATATAGCACAGTGGTTTTCTTCCATCTAATCATATATGAAAGTGTGTCCAAAGTGTAATCTTCCAGTCCAGATTTGCTATAATTATGGTAGAAAATGCATTTCTTTATGTTCTCAAAGGCAGATATTAACAGATATTCCTGTTTGTCCATAGTAGGACAAGTCATAGTCACAGGGAACTCCAGGATATTCTAGAGGGTGGAGTTTGTTCTTAGGAGAGCATATCAGAAATGCTAATTTGCCATGTGGCTTGAATGAGGTGCAAAGGTTATATTTGATTAGTACTTCGGCTATCTTTTCAGATGCCTTTGTCTTAGGGAATAGAAATAGTGGTGTTTTGTTCTTGTGTGTTTGATGAGGATGAAGTAGGAGGGGCATGTAGTATTTATTATTATTATTACCCAATACCTCATGGAGTCAAAGACTCATCTGGGAGGTCCTTTTATCACACACACAGCTCATCATACCATGCTTTGAACACATTCAGACTCCCTGCAGACACCACACTTTCAGGCAAGGCATTCCAATCATTTACAACTCTGCACGAAAAAAACCTGCATCTCACTCCCCTACTCACAACTTCTTTATACAGTTTCCAGGGATTCCCTGTCCCACTATTTTCTAGAACTTCTCCAGCATGAGACAAATTAGTAACTCTGATCTGCTCGCCAAAGGACAAAATCCACCCTCTACCATATCCTGGAGTCTATGAAGATTCCTGTGACTGGGACATAGACTAATATGGCCAGAATGGAAGATCTGTTAACATCCACTTTGGAGACCTTAAGAAATACATTTGCTACCATTATTATGGCAAGTCTGGACTGGCAGACCATACTTCGGACACCCTTTCACAAAGGATTAGATGAACAATGGCTACAGAAGTCATTACAGGTCAGAAAGATTATTTTTAGAGTCAGCAATGGTTATGAAGCATTCTTCTAACCTGAACAAGTATGGTTGCATTAATTTGCCACAACATTTGTGAGAAATTTTGGGAGATGAAACAATCAATGTTTACTTCAGAGTCTACCACCAAACTCTAAGGTTGGTTCTTGTTATCAAACTTTTCACTTTTTTTCTTGAATAATGTTTGTATAGTTGAGTTTATACCGGCTTGGTTGGCCAACACTTGGAGAGAATATACACTCTCCAGTCAAGGGGCTGTGGGTTCGAATCCCACCAAGAGCATGGATGTTTATGATTGTCCTACTAACCATTTACCATATGTACTGCTGTAAACCTGTGTCCTAGCACAGTGTGATCTTTGATGTCATTGTGCCATAAAAAAAATCAAATCAAATTAACTGAACAATCTGCTTAATTATAATTTTTTTTTTAAAAAAAAAACTTTCTTACATGTAAATTTGGAAATTATCATCATTTAGTTTTAAGTAAGATAAAAATAATATCACATTGAAAACTAAATGATGATAATTTCCAAATTTACATCCTCTGTATACTCTTGTATCCTGAACCATCATGAAAATATCACTATCAACAATAACATCAAGAAGGGTTTTCTTATTTCTCGTGTCTTCTTCCCACATGAACTTGTGCATATCTTTATGTTGGAACATGGCAGTGTATAATGTCTAGTGCATACCCCAAGCAGCAATCCAGCATCACTCTCATTGTATCATCACTCTCTCTTAAACCATTTCAAGTAAGTGTTCATAAGCATTTTTTGACATATTCTAGCCCCAAAAGATTTCTAATGTCTAATTTAAGATTTGAGCCTTCTTTATATATAATGGATCTATAATCCTTTGGCTGAATCATCAGGTGAATCACATTCTTTCGACAGATCAGTCTAAATATGCTACACAAACATTTTAATCCCTACCAGACAATCTAATTAATTTAAATGACAAATCACCTATACTAGGGGATTTTCTTTCTTTATCTTCCTTAATACTTTTTCAACCTCTACTAGGCATCAATTTTCCTATCATTATCTCATCCCAGGTGACCAGGCCTGTCCAGTCTTATCCAGATGGTCATATTAGAGCCTTATAAAGAGGAATAGAAATTTCCTTAGCTGTGTTCATTAGTATTCTTCTTTAATAACTAAGCAATCCTATGAGCTACCTTTGCAATATGTCTTCTGAACTTCTCCCTATCCACCAACACCCCAAAATCTATAGCTTCATGTTCCCGTAGTTCAGTTCCATGTTTTCACATAAAAAGTGCACAGCTTTACACTCACATTAAACTGGAATCCATTATCTTCTGTCCATGCTGTCACACTGCTGAATACTTTCTCATTTCCTTGATTACTATCACACAACCCAATTTTACATCATCAGGTGACCACTGGATATTTCCTCTTAAATCATTTCCTATAATGTCAATGTACAACTTAAAAACAGTAGTAGTAGTCTTATTCTGCACACTGCTGGTCAAATGCTTTCTCTTGTATTCCGCTCGTTAATATATTATTTTTTGTCCACCCTGGTATTCATCTCACCAGCTTCACATTGACCACTTTTTTCTCAAATTTTTGAGTTCCATGTGGTTTCCTGTCAGACTCCTTGGTCAACTCCAGCAGTATCAAGAATATACTTGGTATTTTTAATTTACAACAGTATCACTTGTTGCTATTCCCTTTATCCAACCCAACCATTACTGTTATAAAAGTTAAAAGATTGATAAACTGAGTAAACGGGAGTAAATATGTACTCCAGAGAGTAAATATGTACTCCAGATGGATGGGCTGGTTATGGACGAATTCTCTAAGACTATCATCAGGTCCAATACACTCAAATCCTGAGTACCTTTTATCACCTGCAGTTTGAGGCAATTATCACTCAGAAGTTCCATATATTCCATTTCCTCCCCAAATTCCATTTCCTTTTTCCAATATATGTCCTTGAATCTGAAGCAAACACCATAATGATTATTCTAGCTATGCTCATGAACTAATTTTCCAAAGCATGTTGTAAATAATTTCATTTGCTCTCCTTGGCATATACCAGAAAAGTAAAAACCTGAAAAAAAATCTGTACATTAAGAAATACATATGGTGATAATAGAAAAAATTAAACAAACTTCTACAAAATCTAGATCCATTCTATTCAAATGAAGCTCTACCGAATTATTATTGCAATCTTTTATTTCATTAATTAGCTATCAATCTTGTAAGCATTTTTATGACTCCTGATAGAAATACCTTATTCTTTTCATTTTTAAAAATATAATAATATTTATTTATCATGACATATTATGAGGACACATTATTTTAAAATCATGCAAAATGTCATCATCATCAAATTCCTGATATATATATATACAGGGTGTTCGGGATAAATTTGACAGTTTCGTAAGGAAAAAGAAAATCTTCTTTGTATCTATTAAATTTAATGAATTGACAAAAAAACATTACAGGCAGAGTTAATTACAATACTATCAACAAGATTTACTCAAAATAACCACCATTAGCATCGATCACAGCTTCAATTCTGCTTCGGAACCTCGAACAAGCTGATGCTATGGTCTCCCTGGGAAGGGCCGCAAAAACTGTTTTAATTTTATCCATTAACTGGGCTTTTGTATTACTGGAAGTGCGATTGGTGTCTTTTTCAACTGCGCCTCATACAAAATAATCCATGGGGTTAAGGTCTGGGGAGTTTGGAGGCCAAACATTTGGACTGGTGAAGTCGTAGAAATTTTCAGACAACCATTTTTGACTTTTCCCAGAGGTGTGGCAAGGGGCCGAATCCTGCTGCCATACATACGGCCTACCATTGGCTACCCTTGTTATCCAGGGCTTGACTACAGTTAGCAACTCCACGAACAAAGCCCGAATTCCAATGCCAGGGTTCTTCAACACCTGTTCCTGCAGATTTGCGAGGAATTCTGCTGTACGAACGCAATCAGATCGTCTGCTAGGGATCTTTCTTCTTGCTACATCCTCGTAGTCACCATTGCAAGTCTCTAGTTCATGCCTGATTGTTTTTACTGTATTCAGGGAGCATTGGGCAGCAGTCGTAATATCCTTATTTTGATGGCGGGCACGAATCATCATGATACAAGTTATTCTCTTCCATGATTCAGGTGGGTTCCAGCTATCCATCCTTTCTGACATCTTGTATATGAATGAAGAAGGGTCCAAACTTTTAAATGAAGAGAAGTGTGTGTTAATACATGTAACTTACGGAAAAATATAATTAATTATAAATATGTCAAATTTATCCCGAACACCCTGTATATCCTCAAGGGGTGTACTGGATATGATAGTACTAAATGAAAAATTTACATCATCACTAACTTCCTATCTACAATTTTCCTCCAAATCAGTCTGTTAAATGTCAAGACTCCAATATTATCGGATCTTATATTTCTATCTGTAAAGGCACTTTTTACTGTATCAATCCACCTATATCATAGTCTTCCTCTGGGTCTTTTTCCTACCGACCTGGCAGAGAACACTTGTTTTGTTAATCTTTCCTCTCTCATTCTGCTTACGTGGCCATACCACCTGAGATTAGCTCTGATGCATTCCTGGATGATGGAACAATATCAAGTTCTTTCTTAATATCCTACTTTTTTACTATAATATTGCCATTGATGCAATCTGTTCATGCCCTTAAGTGTTTTACTTCTAACCCAGCTCTCAGATCCATAAGTTAAAATTGGCTTGAATACTGTCTTGTATACAGCTAATTTAGTGTTTTTGCTAATTTCTCTATTATTCCATATAAATTTATTCAGTTGACTTCCTACCATACCACATTTGTTGATTCTGTTATCTATTTCCATATTTAACTTACCATCTTCACTAAAAATCGTGCCTAAATAGATGAAATGTTTTACTTGTTCTATAAGTTCTCCATTCACAATGCAGTTGATATTTTCAATGTTTCTGACTATTTTCGTTGTCTTTGTCTTTTTAATGCTGACCTTCATACCATATCTATTACAATAGTTATTCAATTTAGTCAAAGAATCTTGCAGACTTGTAGTGGATTTATTTAGAAGTATAACATCATCTGCATAAAGCAAAGAGCTGAGATTAACACCTTCAATTTTGATATAAAGTTTAATACCACTTTCATTCATAATGTGATCCACATAGATAATGAATAAGGGAGAGGATAATGTACATCCTTGTCTGACACCAGATTTAACATTAAACCATCTTCGAGTGCTTCCTTCAATTCTAACTGCTGACTTACAACTCAAATAAAGACTAAGTATTGCTTGATATAATGCCCTATTAATACCATATAACTGTAGCGTTTGGAATAGCTTCTCTTTTGGCACCTTGTCATATGCCTTTTCCAAATCAACAAAACTTAAATACAGATCTTCGTTATATTCCCATGATTTCTCAACTATCTGTCGTAAAGGGAAAATCTGACCCTTATAGCCTGAATCCATCTTGTTGTTCACCAAGCTTCTCTTCCACAATCGCTCTCAAATGTTTCTTAAGTATATTTGCATATAATTTGCCAGAAACACTCAGTAATGAAATGCCTCTGTAATTCTCACATTCAGTTTTATTTCCCTTTATATATATATATATATATATATATGGATACTATGAGAGCTCTACTCCAATCATCTGTAATTCGTCCCTCTGTCCAGGCCTTCTGAACTGCAGTGCAGCCACTGTACAACTTTTATACCTCCATATTTGAGCATTTCTGGTCGAATATCATCCACTCCTACTGCCTTTCCACATTTCAGTCTTTTGATGGCTTTTTCTACTTCAAGTATGTATATGTATTTCTGAGTGCATGACTGGTCAGTGTTTTTTTACCACTGTGCTATCACAGCTTGTTTCATTTAGCAATTTTTCAAAGTAATTACTCCATACTTCAAGGATATTTTATTCTCCTGTTTTCATGTCACCGTTTTCATCTCTAATTCCTTTTATAGCACTCTTTTCTCCATTTCAGAGCTTCTTCAACAACCTCCAGAATATCTTGCCACCTTCTTGATATTTATTTTCTATGTTCTTGCCAAAGTCCTCACGACTTTTGTTTAGCCAGTTTTACACAGTGTTTAGCTTTCTTACATTTGTCTCTACAGTTCCTAAGAGCACAAGCTGACTTATTTGCCAGGAACTTTTGATATGCTTTCTTATTTTCCTTCACTGCCTCTTTAACTTCCTGTATCCACCATAGAATTCCGATTTTTTCTGTCCTTGCACACAACCTCACCACATGCCTCTCTGACTGAATCAATCAATCAATGTTTTCTTCAGGGCTTGCCACTGAATCTCCAAGGTTTGGTTCCTGCGCTCATTCTTTCATTTTTTCGTGAATAATATTTCTGTCTTTTAGTCTACAGCTCACATCTCAGAGCTGCTCAACTTTTATTTTCTTTAATACTTTCTCATATGTTCTTCTTTTCAATATGAAATTCAATTTCATCCTGCTGAAGACTGAATGTTGATCACTTCCAATTTCAAATCCTCTGTACACTAGTGTCCTGCACCAGTGGGAAAACATCACTATCAACAATAACATAGTCAATGAGACTTTTCTTATTGCGTGCCTCTTCTCTCGATGAGAATTTGTACACATTTTTATGTTGGATTTCTGAGCAGATATCCAACAGGTATTTGGCATTATTATTAGCTTTGCTCTTTTCTCCAAATTTTCCCAAAATATTTTTGTATGTCTGACAATCATTTTCTATTCTGCTATTTAGATCCCCAACAAGGACCAACTTTTCCTTTTTCATTGTGTCAGCTGCTTTCTCTAAAGCCTCAAAAAAAAAAAAAAAAAAAAAAACCTCCACTTCTACCTTAGTAGAGCCTTCTGTGGGACCATAGGCACAAATAAGTCTCATTGTCCAGTTACCCATTCTCATATTTTGCCCAAATCACTCTACTTGACACTGCCTGCCATTCAAGAAGATGAGCCTGGTATTTTCTGTTGAATACTATTGCTACTCCTTCTTTTCCTTGATTGTCATTGCCTGAATATAACATTTTGTATTTATTGCTCAGAAAGATCTCACCAGTTTTTGTCTTTTTTGTTTCAGTCACTCCTATTATGTTGATCTGGTACTTATCTAATTCCTCCGCTAGCTCCATTTCTTTGCCATTCAGGCTTCTTATGTTGATAGTACCGATCTTTAACTCTGGCAATGTTGAGTTGGGGGTGTGTTTTCAGATTTGTTCGAGTAGCTGACTTTTCGTTGTTCGCCCTGGTTCCATGGCAAATAAAAATGGGGGCCTTGTTTAACTAGGTGACGCCCCAGCCGGCATGTAATTTTGTCATGTTGTACCATCATTTTGCATTTTGATTTAAGCCAATAAGAATACAATTTAGTCATCTAAATCCCAAATTGCCAGTCCATCCTCGTCCATTCGGTATCCAGGTATATACCTAACAGGGTGCACCACGAGTAGGTGAGGATTGGACATCAGGTCAGAAGCCCTGGTCGGTTCTCTGCATTCCTTTGAAGGCTATGTGGAGGTCTCCTCTCAGTTATATAGCTTTGACCCTTATGCACTCCCTAATGCAAAATGTGTCTGAGTAAAATCACAAATCCACTGTATTAATATTATTCTGAGAAGCGATGATATTAAAAATGTAATTTTCAATGAATGAACAAATACTTACTACATTTTGTTTCATCTGAAAAATCTCCGCAGTCATTTTCTCCATTACACAGCATGTCTTCATTAATGCATACTCCATTTTCACATTCAAACTGACCATCAGGACACACTTGGATAGATGTATTATGAACTGTTAAAGTGGATAATTTATCATTATGAATTCGAATTGAAATTTCCAAATACCAATTTCATTGATGAAATAGGAATAACTAACAATAGATGCTTATTTCAACAATAAGAAGTTGCTAAGAGTAGGAGGATAATGTATTATGTTTATTAGCTGCGTGTACATGTTCTTATGACTGATTAGCTTCGTTTGCAAGACAAAAAAAAAACTTGAGTTTCCAGGAGGGAAAATCTATCACATCTGTATGAGAATGGTTGTTGTTTAACTTTAATGGAGTATGAGCAACAATAACTATTATGTGCTATGTGAATGGTTCAAATTATACAGTAAATGTATTAATATATTGTAAAAGACAAGATGATATATTTCCATATGCACATAAGAAAATTCAAAAATTTTTATAAAATTTTATACAGTTTGGATAAAACTAATTTAAAATATAATTATATACATTTAAACAAATTAGAATCTTGCAAGAATAGTTATTATTATTCTTATTATTTTGTGACACCTACAAGGAGTCCAAAGACTCATCAAGGGAGAACACGTAATCTACAACTTTCAATCTCCACCACTTCATCCACCAACTGCATTGAACCACTACTACTACTATCATCATCTACACCAATGCCATCTACTGTTCACTATCACCACTAGTATTTTTTGCCTGTAAATTGCATGTGTTCTGAAGGTTGATTTGTCTGTATGTAGGCTGAAAAAACCCAAGTTTCTGGGAGAACAAATTCCTCTACCTCTGTATCAGCTCTTATAACTCCTTTAATAAAAAAAAAAAATAAAAAAAAAAAAAAAAAAAAAAAAAAAACATATAAAGATTCCTCCTGTCATGATGAGAATCGATCTCAGGCCTTTTCCAATTGAAGGGTGCAACATACAATCATTCTTTCAATTGCACTATGGAGGCACACAATATAAACACTTAGATAAATAAGCAGAGTCTGGTAAAATCTGACTGAACACGAGGCCCAGGCAGACCGGTAAAAGCACTAAATTTATAGTGCTTTTACATTTAAACTTGAATAAAATAATGAAAAGAAGAACTTCCCCTCCAGAAATCCTAGTATGCAAAGGTTAATTTCAGGCTTTAAGTGGTATAGTTTATTATTTGTATCTCTATTTCATGATGTTTGCTATTGGGATATTACATATTTTTCATTTAATCTGCCAGCAATAATGTAGACCAGTGGTGGTCAACCTTTTTTACTACACAAGCTACTTTTCTATAAAAAGTTATTCCGCAATCTACTCTCTTATATATAAGTTATTAGGTGATCTACTCTTTTATATAGATCACGTTCCCGTAACCTGATATCTGATTACGCACAAATAAACAACTCAAAACTTTATTTGTGTATTTAAAAATTTATTTATCACTTTTAATTATTTTAATACAACAAATAAAAAACCAAATATATAAGAATAAAATATTTATTTCTCTATTTTGGAAAACCAAAGTTAGAAAAAACAACAGATTGATTACAAACTCACAAGAAACAGGAAATGCTGGTTGATTTAAAAAAAAAAAAGTTAATGTGAAATTTGGCATTGTTTGGACCTCGATATTTTCATAGTCAAATTGATATGAAGAAATGGCAAATCGAAGACAATCATCCACATGATCATTTGTAATTTGGTTTCTTAATTGATTTTTTATGATGGTCATATTTGAAAAAGCGAATTCTGCCAAGTATGTTGATCCAAAACACGACAGAATTTTTCATGCAATATCAGTTAATATTTGGAATTTTTCATGTGCATGCTTCCAAATGACTTCATTCTTTATTGATTTTAAATGTAAACTATTCTGAATGTTTATTATCTCAAGTTCTACTTCAGCTCGGTTTATATCAAACAGCCCACTAATTTTATTTGAAATTTCTGTGATGTTCAAGTTTTCTTGAAATGGATTATTGATAAAAGATACAATCATTTCAGTTTTATTAAAATCTTTAAATCTTGAATTTATTTCTTCCTCAACTAATTCTATTTCATGAATAAATTCTTTTAAATTACAGCAAAGCATTTCATGATTTTGTTCAAAAAATTTAATAAATATGGGAGATGTGTAAATTCGCAGTCATTTATATTTTTCTTTAATAAAAGTAAGTATTGTTGGAAAGTTTTTAATGAACTTAACATGTCAATTAAATTTTTATCTCTACCTTGAACTCTAAATTTAAATTGCTTATTTCGTATAGAAATCGACTAAAAATGATGAGTGTAACAACCATCTTTTATCACTCAATTGTGGATAAATATCTCCTTTTTCATCAAGAAAATTTTTTATATCATTAATTAATACAAGAAATCTTTTTAAAAATTGACTTCTGCTGAGCCAGCGAACATTATCGTACAACAGAAGTTCCCTATCATCTGCTTGTAATTTAAATACCCGCCATTGCAGAGCTTTTCCTCGAACAGAATTTACAATTTTAAATGTAATATCCAAAACATCTTTTTGTATTTAATCTTTTACTACACAGTACTTGTTGGTGAATGATACAGTGGTACGTTAAAAAATCTGGATATTTGTCATCATTTTTACATAACGTAATGAAGCCTGATTTATTACCTATCATTACAGGAGCACCATCAGTAGTAATAGACACAAGTTTAAAAAGCGGAAGTTTGTGTTGTTTCACAAATTCATCAAATGCCGAAAAAAATGTCTTCTCCCCTAGTCCTTCCCAATAACGGTAAAATTTTCAAAAGTTCTTCTTTACTTGAATAATCTTGAAATACAATGCAAATAAATACATAAACTGAGCAATATCAGTGAAGTCGTTTGATTCATCAAATTGTAATGAAAATGTAACACACTGGTGAAGGTCTGACATTAACCTGGCCTGGAAACTTTTCTCCGGCAATTGGAACTCTTCCTTTCGGCAATTTGAAACCTTGTCTGCGGCCTAGAAGTAGTCTCTCTCTCTCTCTCTAGCGCCGACTCGAACTGAGAAGCTCCATTCTGGAAGCGGCAAACTCCTCTCTCAAGCAACATGGATCCTGGCAATCTCTCTGACATTGACTCTAGACCGGGCGGCCTCCTCTCTTACAGCAATTCTGGAACTGGGACCCCCTTTTGCTTGCTTCAGTCCCTTTTAATTAGGCCTCCTCTGAGGCCACACATGAAGTTTGGCAACCTCCAAAGAATCGGTATGAGTCTTTCATCTTAAGTTTCAAGTTCGGCATGCCTTTTGTTCTCCTCCGCTTTCTTTTGACTGCGGAATTGCCGGCCATTGGAAAATTGTTTGAACTCTTTCTGACTGACTTCGGAGATGTTTACACTTAGAACCTGCAAGCCTTTCTCATACTACAAGTTTCAATAACAATCTTTCTAATGACGCCATGTATAGCTTCGGCGACCAAAATATTACCTTTGTTTTTAACACTCTAACATATTCTTATTAAAGCAGTATATACAGTTAGCTTCAAAAGAGTTATTTACAAAAACATCTAATACAAACTATACCAAGACAAACAAATTTTTTTTTTTTTACAATATTCACATGGGACTTAACCTAAGTAAAAAATCGATGTAACGTGCTTTGAAATATTTAATATTTAAGCTACAATTGAGTTTTTACACTTTGCTTATAATCATATTCACTCAGCTCGCTGTTTGACTTTCACTGATCCAAATTAATTCATTTACCCGGACTTATAAGAAAATTACTGATTATTACAAATATTTGTGAAAATTACAATTTTAACAAAAAATAAATAAACAAATAGCAATACATTTAAAGTGAAGTAAAAATAATACAAAATAGTGATAAATAAATTATTATGTTTTCAGTTTTAATTAAATTTATAAGTAAGGAGGAATACACAAGAGATCGACCAAAAATCGCTCTGCGATCGACGGGTTGAACACCCCTGATGTAGACATTCAACAGATGGCATATTATGGGATAAGCTAACCTCTGCATCCTTGTTTCCCCATGATTGAAATGGGGCTTGGATCTTTGCTTTAATGCTATCCTGTGTTTTAGGCACTCAGAGTATCCTGCTCTTAGTAGTACCTGAAAGAGCTGGTGGGACAGAAAAAGAGAGGGAATAGTGGCAACGTTTCCCCTCACGTGCGCAAAGAGAAATGGTATAAAACATAGCAGTTTCAGGTTTGTATGTTTGTTTACCTGTTTTTTTTTTTTTTTTTTTCATTTAATGGTGCAAGGATATCTAGGGGTCATGCTGTGCTAGAACAAATGCACTAAACAGCACAAGTGACTAAAATAACATAGGTACAAAGACAGTCATCACCACTCATATATTTTTAGAGTGTGTAAGATGACTATGATCAATGTGGAGCTGAGCAAGATCAGCTTCTAGTTTAAAGCCCCCAGCATAGCTTGATTCAATTGAGGTTATTATTTGTCTATTTCATAATAACTGCCACTGGGCTAAAACTTGTCTATTCATCTTCCAAGTCAAAACCACATGGTCACTCTCTCCAACTTGTGGAAGAGAGATGTCATCTCAGTTATTATCAACTCTTCTGATGCTTTGACCAAATCCAAAACTCTTGAACCTCTTGTTCCCTCTATTACATATTGCCTAAGACATCTGTCCCTCAGGAATTCCAGAAATTCAATTCCCTTATTACTACGTGCATTTTCCTCTTCCCAACTTATACTGCTCTAATTAAAATCTCCCATAACAATAATTTTTCTTGCACTTGCCATGCTGAACTGCCTAAACATCTCCTGCTCCCTACCCTCTGTGCTCCTTGGCATGTAGCAACACCTCACTAAATATCCTGTATTTCCCACCTCTACCTCACACCGTATGCTTTCAAAATCATTATTGTCACTGCCTTTCAAAGCCTCCACTCTTAGAGGACATAAGTCATCACTTATCATAAGCAGTACTCCACCACTATGCTTTCCCTTCCAATCCTGCCAAAAAATGCTGTACCCTGCTACTTCTATTCCTGTTATTATATCCTCTTCTGTCAACCACGTCTCTGTGATCCCAATAATCTTTGACCAGGCTGATGCTATCAGCGCCACCGATTCCTTTCCTTTATTCCGGATACTCCTGGCATTAGTGTAAACCATAAAAATGCCACTGTTTCTATATCCAACATTATCCCCTCTAGACTCCACTGGGCTCAGCGCTACCGCACAATGACATGCGGTAACGCATGACCCTGGGCATTCTAGTTTCCCTGCATTGACACACCAACTTGTTCAGAACAGCAATCTCTCCAGATGCCTATGTCTTTCCTCATTCAAATGCAAGCAGTCTCTCACATACAATTCCTTTCTGTCCTCAAATGCCCTCCAAGCATCCACATATTCCAATCCTCTCTTCTGACACATTCTAGCTATTATATTATTCAATATTTCTGCTCTTCTGCTCAGCTCGTCACAATCATACCTAGGCAACATGCACACTATCTTTCCTCTCTGCGTCTTCTTTCGTACAATCGCAAGCAAGAATCTCATATCTCTCACTGCCCAATTTACATTACCTCTCAAGTCATTTGTTCCTACCATCACAATCATCTCAGCCACCTTTTCACCCATCTTAATTGCCATCGGCACACTTTCTATCGTTCCTCCAAGCAAACACTCCTCACGCATCCTACCTGGCACACCACAGATCATTGAGTCCACATACATTACACTTCTTACCACCCTGTTCCTCGATTGCTCACATGCATCCCTCACTCTCTATCCTCTAACACTTTCTCTCTGTGTTCCCTTACTTACCTGCCTTCCTGACATTTCTCTATCCCAGGCTCCAGGGCTCCCTTGCATTCCTCTCATTCACTCTCTCCTACTGTTTCCATTCTCTCCTCTTCTATCATTCTCATAACTCTCTCTCATTCCCTCTCTTCCACTGTTTCCATTCTCTCCTCTTCTATCATTCCCATAACTCTCTCTCATTCCCTCTCTTCCACTGTTTACCCTTTAGTATGCATGTACGTCAATTGTTTACCACATAAAGTGTTTATTGTTGAAAATTGTCTTTGTTTTCTGCCAGGAAAGTGCATTAAAAATCATGTATGTTAATCTTAGGCTGAGCGCTTTATTTTTTGATGAGTTACATACAACATGTAATGCTTTTTTTTATGTAAAAAAATTTATTTTTATAGTAATGACTACTTGGCAATGGTTGAAAATGAAATTAATGAACTAATTGATGGGGAAACAGATTTATATGAGGAGGAACTGGTACAATTAATAGATGACGTCAAACCAAATGAAAGGGAAAATTCTGCTGAATATACTGACTGTGATGAATCCATTAAAGAATTCAGTTTAAAAAAATTTGCAGAAGGATTGGACTTGGCAATAAAGTTAGGAAGTTATTTTACAGATAATGATCCCTCAATGGAGCACTCCAGAAATTCACGAGACAGTTGAATATTTGTTTAGCTCCATATTATGAACTTAATAAATATTTTCAGCACAGTGGTAAGCAAAGTCTTATTACTGACTTCTTGATAACTAAACCAGCCGAAGTATACAATGAGAATTATAGAAATGATGTCCAAGAGATTTCAAGTGATGATGACGTCTGGCCACTCGTAAATAAAGAACATCTACAAAATACACGTGGATAGGCTTATGTGTTTGTCAGACATTTTTGTAATAGATTTCACGGTTTGATATGAACACAGATGATTAAGAAAATGACTATTTATTAACTTAAAAGGAACAAGTTTCACTCGGCCAAAGCCCAATGTATTTATAAAAGAGCGAGTTTAGCACTATTACAAGAACAGGTATACGCAACTTGCCGAGAACTTTCAAAAATAAATTCCTCCATCAGTGTACTACGTGATATATTATCTGACATTTTGAACCCGGAGCTGTGGGATATCTTGGAGAGAATCTCCGACTCGACAGCCAATAAAGAATTCGCTAAAGTTAAAAACCGACACCGGAAAAAAATTTGAAATCCTCCAACAACGCAATGCCACGCAGCGGCCACAATTTCATCAAGATGGTGGTGTTGTGAACCTATCATCGACAACCTTATCCAAAGAGGCTACAAGTGCATTAAGTCTTGGACACAATTTTGTTGTTACTCCTAAAATTGTGCCTAAAACCAAAATAATGGCTTCCGTTGAACGCGGGATTTACCACTTGCCTCCAGCTATAGCCAATCCCTCGATGAGTCTTTTGACTCCTTGGAGGCCTGAATAATAATAATAATAATAATATTAGGTTAATAATATTAGGTTAAATATGGCCAATATACTTATCCATTCTAGGCCTCCCAAAAATAATATCCCACATAAAGAAATAATAGCTCTAAAAGAACTACACAATAATAACCACATTACAATAACAAAATCAGACAAGGGTAACGGCACTGTAGTAATGGATACAACAGAATATGAAAGCAAAATGCATACACTGCTCCAAGACCCAGTCTACATATCAAATAATAAATCGAGATCCCACCAACTCACAAAAGAATAAGGTGTGCAAGTTATTGAACAAAGTCACTTCCTGGCTAAAAGAAATTGTCAAAAAACTCAAACCCGTGCACGTTAAAACACCTAGAATATATGGTGCTCCTAAAATACATAAACAAGATACACCTTTGCGTCCTATTGTAGATAGTATAAACAGTCTGACATATAAACTAGCTAAACATTTAGCCAAATTACTAACCACTTACACAAACAATTCTTCCTCTTTTGTTAAAAATTCTACCCACCTAAAGAGTATTTTAGAAAACCACACCTTAAATAGTTCAGACCTAATGGTAAGTTTTGATATCACCTCATTATTCACTAATGTACACTCATAGTAACTCTTAACTTACTAAATTCACAATTTTCCCCAGATATATTTCAGCTATTTAAATTCACGGTACATGCAGGTTATTTTACTTGGAAAGGGAAAATATACAAACAATTAGATGGGACAGCTATGGGTTCGCCCCTTTCTTCCCCCTTAGCCAATTTCTACATAAAACATCTGGAAAAATTAGCTATCAACACAGCCACTCTCAAACCTAGTCTCTGGCTATGCTATGTTGATGATGTGTTCGCTATTTGGCCACATGGCCCAGACACATTGAATACATTTTTAGTGCATCTAAATAGCCAGCACCCTAAAATCCACTTTACAATGGAACTAGAAGCCAATGACTGCCTGCCCTTCCTGGACACACTGATCACATGTCTTCCAGAAGGTTCCTTATCATTTTCAGTTTATAGAAAATCCACACATACAGGGAGATACTTATGAGAAGGGTATCTTAAAAACACTAACCCATAAAGCTAGAGCAATCTGTTCCAATGACATTGCTCTCAATGCTGAACTTTCTCACCTACAACACACCTTCTTAACCAAATGTTATAATCCCCATAAAATAGATAACATACTAAATGCTACCTAGAAATCCCCTCTATCTACCACAAAAGACTACAACAAAACTATCACCATCCCGTACATTAAAGGCACATCTGAAGAGATATCTAGGGTGTTTAACAAACACCAACTACGCACAGCATTTAAACCTTATGTAAAATTAGCAACTCTCATCCATTCACCTAAGGACAAATGCACTCCTTTATCACATCCAGGAGTCTATGAAGTGCCCTGTTCTTGCCATCAAGCCTACTATGGACAGACAGGAAGAACTGTGGACATCCGCCTCAGTGAACACAAAAAATATATCCAACACTTTCGCTATGGCAAGTCAGGTCTGGCAGACCATGTTTTGGATACCCCTGCACACAGGATCAATTGGAAAGAAACAAAAGTAATGCACAAAAGCTTCTACAAGTCAGAGAGGTTGTTCCTGAAATCAACAGAAGCCTTAAAACATACTCCAAACCTTAACAAGTATGGCTGTATAAATCTACCAAAGATTTGGGAGACAGTCATCTTAAGACCAAATTAATATTTATTACTTTTATTTTATTTCATTTTTTCAAACTTTCTAAGACTATCATTTGGACTACTATTTCAAAACTTTGATTTTTTTTTTTTTTTTTTAAACCTAGATGGCGCCATATTAGAACTTTAGTCTTGTGTTGCAGGCTGCAATTACTTATACTAGCCCCACTGTTACACCGGATTGTGGTTGTTTTGCATTTGTGACAAACTTTGTGTTGTGTGCTCTGAAGATGGTGGATATAATACCAGCGAAATATCAGCTTTTAAGTTAATAAATAGTTATTTTCTTAATCATCTGTGTTCATATCAAACTGTGAAATCTATTACAAAAAAAAAAAAAATCTACAAAATGTTCATTTTGAAAACAGTGATGATGATGATTAAAATATGCACTTTATTTTATTTTGCCTAAAACATTTAAACATTATGTGCAATGAAGTTTATGTACAATTCATAATTTTTATAAGTTTATACTATGTATTTGTTTCATAGTTTATGTTTTCTTAACTTACATGAATTACCTGAAATAAATAAAAATATATTTTTGTTGGATATGTCATTATTGTTTATATAATTTAAAAAAATTACATGGGAACATAACTCTACTTTTTATATGCAATCTGAGTCTTGCATAATGCGATTTATATAATGTGGAATTTCTATGGAACCTAACATCCGTGTTATATGAGGGTTACCTGTATAATGTATGATATCACTCATGTTAGTGCACACAGGTGTTTCATTCTCTTTATTTTAACATTTTTTACTGCCACAATGGGCAAAAAATGATAGAGCCATAACAGGCAGTCTAAAGATGATATATTTCTGGTATTTGAAACAGCACAGAGGGTTAAGAATATAGAGAACTCAACAAAACAGATATGCTGCTTTTATTTATGTTAAGAGTTTCAGTGTCTTAAATGAAAGTATGTATTCCTGGGGTCATGATAGTACTATGTATGAGAATTTTTATTAATAAGGTTGTCACTTCTTGATCTTTTAATTCATAGCAAATCACCTCATCAGGAACACCTAGGAAGTTCCAATCTGATATCACACTCTAGAAAAGTTTATAGTTTTGTGGAGATACCAGAACTGCTCTTTCTCCTAAATAACTGTGCTCGAAAGTGGAATTCCATGTTTACCTTGGATACTATACTGACTTCAAAGCAAACCTTTGGACCTTTTTCAAGCTCATGGAAGATTTATTGCAATAACATGCATGCAAGCTTGCTAGCTGACTGGTGAGGCCAGAGAGCTGCCAAAGCAGCACAAGATTACCAAGTTGGCAAGATTACCTCCCTTTTCTGGATGTCAACAGATTACACCACATGGCATATATAGATGCAGAGCATTAGATCACAGTGATGGTTATCTGGGTGATAGTGTAGGACTCAGGAGAAGTACACTGAAAATCCAGATTCCCACAAATACCTGACCCACATGGAGGGAAAATATTATTATTCTTAAGAGAGACCTCTAGGGAGTCAGGGACTCATTGAGTGAGAGGACAAACTACACTCACTAGCTATCATACTTTTCATGAACTCATGCACGCTGCTTGCACACACAACATCCCATGGCAATCCATTCCGATCAAGCAACACTCGATGAGAGAAAAATCTAGATCTCACTCCCTTCTTAGCAGCATTTATTCTTAGCTTCCAAGGATTCCCTCATGTCCTTTCCCCACCTGCCATAAAATAAAGAATTCCATCAAATGAAATCCTGTATGACCCTTTCAGAAGTTTGTAAATCTCAATCATATCCCCTACCCCTTTCTCTGTTTACTAGTGTCTGCAGTCTACAAAATTCTCAATCTGTCTCCATAATCAGTACTGCACAATCCTGATATCAATTTTAACAATTGCCTTTGCACTCTCTCACACTGTATCAGAATCACAAAACCAGGAGGCCAGACCCATGCACAACAGTCTAAGTAAGTTCTTATCAAGGCTTGTAAAGAGCAAAAATGACATACTTATCTTTGCATGTCAAAGTTCATTTCAGCATTGCAATTATCTTTTGAGTTGTATTTGCAATCTTTGATACATGGTTCCTGAACAGCCTATCTACTAACACTTCAAGATCCTTAGCCTAATCAGATTCTTCTAACATAACCCAAATATAATATTACACTGGATATTTAATCACACCAAAGTCCATGACTTTACATTTACTGACATTGAAATGACATTCATTTTCCCATAGCCAAAATTCTAGCCTATTCAAATCATTCTTTAAGTACTGCATATCAGCTGCATTCCTGATTACCATACCTATCTTGACATCATCAGCAAAAGGTTGTGTTGCAAGAATTATAGAATATGAGCAAGCTGCTAAAATATGACCTTCCCTTAGTTAACCCATGCTGTTCATTGCAAAGTAGAGATTCTCTGTCAAACTGTTTCTGAATGCGAGCCTAACCAACTTTTCCAAAATCTTCACCACCACTCCTGAGATACAGATTGTTCAATAATTGCATAGACCAGTCTTTGCATCACCCTTGTGCAATGAGATAATGATACATTCTTTCCACTTCTGCAGAATCTATCCTGTTCTAAGACTCAAATTATATAGCCTGGATAAAGGAACAGCCAGTTCAGCTGAAATGGCTAATATGAGATTGAATAACTCACTTCAGATTATAAACACTTACAAAAGTTTATAAGTGCTTTTGAACTAAAGTTTCAAATCCTAAATCCTGGACAGGATTTAGGATTTGAAACTTTAGTTCAAAAGCACTTATAAAGATTCTTTACTTCCAAAGGGATAATAAGCAACCCAGGACATTACAAACTTTTTTGTGGGGGGGGGGGGGCTTATCTGACTAACATTAGTTATTATATTCCAATAATTTTTCACATGGCAAATAAAATTCATCACCTGGTTTGAGACTACATCCTGCTTATAAGCAGAGCAATTAGGTTGAAAAAGTTTCCTTTTAGTCAGCAGAATGGTGTTTTCAGACTATATAAAACACTTAACCCATCCATGGTTTTAATGTACAATAGGTTTATAAGTTTTCATGGAAGTAAAAAAAAAAAAATCTCTTGAAGTTTTTAAAATTATTAGAACACAGATACAGCCTACATCAAACAACAGTTCACCTTGGACAGTATATCTTTTCAAGCTTAAAATCTTATGGCAATGCTCATAACTTAGATATATGATTAACATCTCACATGTGTTCTTAGAAGCCAGTGCTTATCCTTGATGAGTCAGGTTATGTATAAGACGAGATGAGTAATTTCACCCATGAAACTGTCATCAATAATTGAAACTTCCCCATGCCTGGCAATCTCCCAGGTCATTACTGAATGATTACTCTTCAGAATGAGCATGGGCATGGCAACCTGGTTGCCATGCTCATGGACCATAAATTCTATTGCTAGATCAAATACTCTCACACTGTAGTGCAAGTGTTTTTTCAGTTAATTATCTCTCAATGCTACATGAATTCCTTTTTTTATCTGCCTCCCATGTGAATGTTCTATGCATAAATTATCAGATGTACTTCTATTTCAATTCTAATACATGGTGCAAAAGTTGAATTCTAACTGCTGGATTCAAACTTCTAAAAAGCCATCTGAATTATACAATTCAGCAACTGTCACTCTTTTATACTAATAATTATCCATGATTGGTTGACATATCATATACTCCACTTGCCCTTTTGATATTACAATTTCCTGATAGCTTCTCTGCCTCAAGTGCTGAATTCCATATTGTAATCCTCCTGAATATTTTTTTACACCATTCTATCCCACGTTAATTTTATTCAAAATATTTTTGCATATATGTACCCTACTTACTGAAGTACCAAAGCTTGTAAACCCATGGTACATCAGTATAACTGGAGGGGGTGGGTATGGGTGTTAGATAATCTGCTAACCTATCTCCAGACTAGACATGTAACTATTTCTATCCAAGACTCGTCATTATCATCAAGAAAATCATCATAAACCATCAAACTTCACAATCAACTCATTAGGTAAAACAGAAGTTTGGCATTTTCCCTGGGAGGTATGCATGCCACACCAATCCCTGACTATTAGTTCATTCCCACACAGCTCCAGTCTGAGACTTAATTCCGCTTTGCTAGGGAATATATCCATGGCTAATGACAGGGCACCAATATGACAGAGACTATCTGGTTTCTTCCGACTACCAAGACTTACTAAAGTTCATAGTAATGCTCTTGATATTATGATATAGAAAGTTTTTTTTACTCGGTTGTAAATGAAATTAAACTTTCTAAGAAATTATATCCTTGTTTTATCCTTTATTCAAGTGGAAGCAAACGAAGTTTGTGTGTGAAGTCCTGAATAAAGGTTGAAACAGGGTCAGGGTAGTTACCCTTCTTCCCCCTATCTCATAACGAAAGCATTATATACATCGCTAAAGGATCATGTGTGCTTTGCATTATAGGATACTAAAGCAACTAGTGTGAAGTCATCAACCGCTACATACAAATAGCTTAGCAGTAAAGATACTTTACCTGAGAACTCTGACTGCTTAAACTCTTCAGTAGCGCTGCCGTTTACTCCTTTACCTCATCCATGGACTGAAAATGGGTGCCTTTCAATGAGGATTTCAACTTTGCAAAAAGGTAAAAGTTGCATGGAGCTAAGTCCGGCAAGTAAGGTGGATGGTCCGACACTGGAATCTTCTTATTAGCCAGATACTGCTTTACAGACAGTGCACTGTGGGCTGGAGCATTGTGCTGATGGAGAATCCAAGCATTGTTCTTCTACAGATTGGGACTCATCTTCCTCACTCATTCTCTCAGTTTAGTCAGTACCTCAAGATAATAATGTTGGTTAACTGTCTGACCCTCTACCCATTCAACCATTACCACGGCATTGATATATATATATATAAAAAAATGATCAGCATTGCCTTCAGTTTTGACTTGCTCATTCTTGCATTTTTCATTCTCGGAGACGTGGAAGTTTTCCAGTGCATCGATTGTCTCTTTGTTTCTGGATCGTACTGGAAAATCCACGTCTCATCACATGTGATGATCTTCTCCTGCAAGTCCAAAGTTGAAATCTGCATTGAAGGGCACCCATTTAACACCTGATGACTTGCAGCACTGCGTCCAACAATGGAAAATTTGTATGCAATGGTGTATAGATAGCGGAGGGCAGTATCTTGAAGGGGATAACAATTAAGTTGTACAATTGTAATAATAAACCACATTTTTGCAAACAGTCTCATTATCTAATAGTCACACTTAGAAGTATAATAGGTAACGCAAAGTAAAATCACATAATCACATAGAAATCAGTATACAAATAGAAAAATAAATTATTACTATTATAATTACCTCAAGACTCCGTGAAGTCAAAGACTCATCTAGGAGGTCCTTTAATCATAAACACAGCTCATCAACACCTTAAACACACTCAAATTCTCTGCAGACACCACACTCTCAGGCAAGGCATTCCAATCATTCACAACTCTGCATGCAAAAAATATGCTCACACCCTCCTTATACAGCTTCCAGGGATGACCTCTGGTTCTCCCCTGATCTCACACTGTTTTCTGTAGAACCTCTCAACACTGATCCTATAACAACATCTTACTAACTTATAGGTATCTATCATATCTCCCCTCTTCCTCCTATCCATTAACTCTGTAAATTGCATCTTCTCAACCTTTCCTCATATTTGACATTCCAGATCCAAAGTCAGAAACTACCTTAGTCAGATTCTGTTATTTGTTATCTATCTCTTATTGCGTAAAGTAGGGGTGCACGCAGTAGCTAGGTTCTCATTCCTGCACCCTGTTAGTACCCATTAGGGGAAGCTAAAGCTGCTATCAACCAAATGCAAGCGATCAAACTAAAACGCTCCCAAATTCCTGCCCTAAAGAATCCCACCTAGGGCCAGGCCTAAAAATAATATCCTTTAATATTGAGATCATTTCTTGAGATCATTTCCAACATTTCCTCATCCTTTTGAAAACTAGCTGTCCAAATCTATTCACAGTAGTCCATGTGTGGCCTAATCAAAGCCTTATGCAATGGAACAAGAATCTCCCTACTTCTACAAGTCAGTGTCCTCTGCATCATTCTGAGAAGTCTTCGTGTTATCCTCACAATTTTGGCAATGTGCCTCCTAAATTTCAGATCCTTATCCACTATCGCACCAAGATTTCTTATTTCCTCCGCTTCTGATAATATATCCCCACCAAGGATAAATTCTACATCCCATCTTTGTTTCCCAAATTTTAAAACCTTATATTTTGCAACATTGAACTCGCATCCTCATTCACCCAATTTATTGAAATCTTTCTGTAACCACAACATCTTCTCTACTCTTCATAGTTCGTTCCAACTTTGCATCATTTGCATTCAAATCTTCACTAATACAATTAACATACAAGTTAAACAGTAATTGCCCTAAAACAGACCCCTGAGGTACACCACCAGTGACTTTCCTCTTCTGGGATATTGCTTCCCCATACACAACTTTCTGGTACCTATCAGATAGCCAGTTTCCAATCCAATGCAGTAATCTAATATCCAACCTCATCCTCTCTAGTTTGACTGTCAACTTATCATGCAGTAATCTATGTAATGCCTTTGAGAAATCTAAGTATATTACTGTGTATCTCTCTCCTCTCCTCTGTCCAAGTAGGCCATCACCTTATTGTAAAAAGTAGAATACTAAAACATGACCTCCCTTTGGCAAATCCATCCTGTCCATCAAAGATAATACCATTGTTGTCAACCCAATTCTGGATCCTAGTTCTTAGCAGCTTCTCCAACAACTTAACCACAATATCTGACACACAGATTGGCCTATAACTTGATGCTTGAGTTCTATCACCTTCCTTATGAATTTGCCCAATCTTGCCCTTCTTCCACTCCTTTGGAACTTGACCCAGTGAGATTCATATTAAAAAAATATGTCAAGGCAGATGTCAACTCCCTGTCAGATTCCTTCAGAATGTGTGGTGATATATTATCAAGTCCCACAGTCTTATTAACATCATGTTTGCTCAATTCCCCATACACCTCTTGCTCACTGACAGTCAGTATTTCCTCCCCATCATCAAATGCTCTCAATCTCTCCATGAAGTCACATTCACTAGAATGCAAATTGTTTATGAACTGCTCATTGAGTATGTCAACTATATCTTTTCCAACGGTTATCCTTATACCATTTTCTCCAAATCAATGTCATCCTTCCATAATCATTCTGTCTTTGCTTGCTACATATCGAAAAAACTCCGTAGAATTCTTTTTGGTTTCATTAGCCAACTGCTGCACATACTTCACTTTTGCTACCCTTACCAACCAAGTCACCCAGCCTTGTCTGGTCTTTGTAATCCTCATGGAATTGGTTATTACCACTTCTCTTATGCTGCTTCCATAATGTCCTTTTTCTCTGTATCACATGCTTAACTCTTCATTCATCCATTTCACATCTACCTTATTTAACCTTCTTACCCTTGGAATGCATTTAGACATTGCTTCTACTAGATAGTTCTTGAATATACCCCCAAGCTGCATTGATCATGTTTCCAGCCAACTCCTCATTTCATGCTACACCTACAAGCTGTCTCATGAGCTCTTCATAATCACCATCCTTGTATTTCCACATATACCCTTTTCTCGTAGAGGTCCTCGTACTAATGGCAACCGTCGAGGTAATCATGTCATGGTCACTCTCACCAATTGGAGGGTGATTGGACATGTCATTTATAATTACATCCTCTGATGAGATGATCAAATCCAAGACCCTCAATCCTCATGTGTCCTCCATTACATACTGTCTGAGGTAGTTCCTCAGAACTGTTCCTCAAAAACTCAAGAAACTCACTTTCTTTACTTCCAGTTGCTATCTCATCATCCCAGTCTATATTACCATAATTAAAATCCTCCCTAATGATCAAAACCTTTTCTTATTTGCTTGGCTAATTTGATTATACATTTCATAGTCACTACCATCTACAATACCAAGTCTATAACAATCCAACCAAGTATTTCTTTCTATTCACCTTTATCTCACGCCATACTGCCTCAAAACCACTGGCACTATTTCCCTCTTGCATCTTTACTTTGTATGGGCATAATTCTTTCTCGATTATCAATAGTACTCCCTCTCTTTTTACCCTTTCTATCCTTAAGAAACACATCATGCTGTCCTCATCCAACCATGCCTTACTTATTCCAACAATTTTTGGAAGAACAGAGTCAATTAATGCAACTGTTTCATTTGTGTTGTTTCTTACACTTCTAACATTTGCATACAAACACAGCAGCTCATTCCTGGGTCTATAGCCAGTTCCACTGATACTACTCCTTTGATGTGATTTCTACATGCTCAACTCAAGCCATTTCCCTTTCTCCTTATACCATCTTCAAATCCAACTGTTTTCTCTTGATCCCAGGTCATCCCCTTCCTTTCATGTCTACACATGCATTCACATCCACTTGGAGCATCCACCTTTCTCATGCTGTGTTCCCCTGTCCACCCTGAGCCTCCCCGTTTCCCTGTCTGTCTTGCACACCAGTTCTCTAACTCTCTATACTCGTGCCAGTCACCTCTTCATTCATAACCACCTCTTCAATCTCTCCTGTCTTACTCTCCTGCTGTTATACATTGCTTCCCACTTGATCAGATTCATTCTTGGTACTCACTACTCTACCTTCCAGCAGCAGTCTCTCCAAGCAACTCACACCGAAAACTCAAATGCAGTCCATCACTCTTATACAGTGCACTTTGTCCTTCAAACTCATTCCACACATTAACAAACTGCACTCCTTTCTCCTCACACATTTCCGCTAACATTCATTCATAATCCTTGCTGTCTGCCTCATCTCACCACTGTCATACCTAGGCAACATGCTTACTACCTTTCCTATCACACTGTTCTCTTTTATCTATCTAAGCAACCTCCTGATATCCAATTTGACATGTTCTTTGTTTGCTGTCAAATCATTTTTACCTATGACAACTACCAACTCTTTTGCTCACTCACTTCACATTTCCAATACCTCAATCACTCTACTCATTCTATCTCCAGTAAAACATATCTTGTGAATTCTCTCATCCAGCACACCTTTAATAATTGAATCACCATACAACATCATCGTGGATCTTTTGTTACCTCTTTTATACCAACATTATTTGTTTTCATCATTTTCACTCTCCCTTACATATCTTGAATTTTCTTAACTTTATTCCTCATCCATTTCATCTTGCCTCATCCTAACCAACTCAACTTTCAAACCTTTACTCTTGTTCATTCTTTTAAGTTTTCGTACCTTCAAACCTTGTGTCAAACTTTTGCTCTCATTCATTCTTTTGAGTATTCGTACTTTTGAACCTTGCATCAAACTTTGGCTCTCATTCATTCTTTCAAATTTTTGAGCTTTCTAACCTTACGTCACACTTTCACTTTCATTCATTCTCACAATTTCATTGCCTTCCACCACATTCGCATCACCTTTGTCTTTCTTACTATCGATTAAGTTTCTCAGATCGCTTGTTTTCTTTTTCAAAACTTTTTTCACTGCTCTTTTACACCATCCTTCTCTATCAGATGAGCACTCATCCTGCTTGTGACATTTTCACTACTAACATTTCATTAATCAACAGGAATGGCTCGTGCATAAGCACTGCAGCACCACCATTTTTTCTCGATATACAAATATATTTATTAATTTATTTATATTTGATTGTAATATTTAATTTTATTATCAACAATCCTATACAATTCTCTTATTTTGTATAAAAAATAATAAAAATCTATCTTGTAGCACTTAGGAGGGTGAAGGACGCTAGCAGCACTGTGTTTACCACAGTGTCATACTGCTATGCACACAAGCATATGCACGTCATAATGAGATGTGAGCTATTAGCTTAATGCAGCACTGTCCTTGGCGCAGTTCCACTGTTGTTTATATGCAGTTTGCGCCAGTAGTAGAGTGTTCATAGTGCTTATTATATTTACTCTGTCTCTTTAAATATTTGGACATTACAATTAAAGGATTTAATTGTAATGTCCAAATATTGTAAATCCATTCCTTTAATTACAATTAAAGGAATGGATTTTATTTTTAGGTAATTTTGAATTATACTAAACTGTATAATTTTATCGATAATAAACAATATTTTTTTCATGAAATAAAACAAGAAGAATAAATTTTATTTTTAAATAATTTTGAATTATACCAAACTGTATAATTTTATTGATAATAAACAATACTTTTTCATGTTTATTTTTTTTTAATTTTTACCATAATTTTGATATTTTATCCAAACATGTATACACTGTACTTAAAGTGTGCATGTATATTTTGAAAGTTGCAGCACCCTCACGATTTCAAGCCACGAGCCGCCACTGGTTATCAACATATTAGCACTCATCAAGTCCTCATTCAGCTCACACTTCACACACCTTCCTTCCATCCGCCTTAAATATCCACAATTTATCTACGTAATCAAATGAGTACATATAGCACACCTCCTATTTCACAAAACGACTGAAGTCAAAGTTAAATTCCTGCATGGACAAAGCAGCCGCTACTTCCTTTTGCCAGTTACTACACTAAGCTCTAATATCGACGAATTCGTAAATAAATTTAAACAAAATATCCCACACACTAAGAAGTGCACAACCGTTATAGCAACTGTTACTCACAAACAACACTTACTCTTAATTATTTCAAAAAACTTATCTGAAATGGGAGTCCTCAAAAAACATATGTAAAAGTAAGTATAAGAAAGAAGAAAATTCATAAAATGTACATAAAATAAGGTCAGGTACATATTTTATATGAGATAGTAAAAATTAATACTTTGTAATAATTTATAAGCAAGGTTGAGAGTAACACTTGATGAGTGTGATTAAAGCTGCCTGCCAATAAAGGGCTCAGATATATTATGAAAGTGTCTAAAATAACGACCATGCTAATTGGAGAAATGAGGACAGTCAATTAAAATATGAAAGATGGATAGTCTGGCATCATAAAACTCACACAAAGGGTATATGGAGAGTTCATCGAAAAGGCAATTCATTGAAAGACAAATCGTCGAAAATACAATTCACTGAAAATTTTAAATTTTCGAAAATATGAAAAAATTGATTCATTTAGAACAAAAACCGAACCTTGCTATCTCCCTATGCATGGTTCGGTTTTTGTTCTAAATGAATCAATTTACTTTAATAGGAAAAAATTATAAAACAGTTGGTTTCTTATAGTCTTTCTTGTCCGATAACTGTTTCATGTCTGTTCATGGGACTGATTTGCCTGTTTCAGGGAGGAAAAGCCCAGCTATCTCCTTATTATGCCTGCTAACTTACCTTTAGCTGAACAGGACTATAAAAATTATGTGTGTTGTAAAAGGGATTCCAACTACCCAGGTATTTCTAACTAAACGGCTTTGTTTATACCGACTGAACCATGCAGGCTTCATTATTATTATTATTGTCATTGCTAGTAACATGCGACTTCAATACAGCAATTATTATGGGATAATTTTACTCAGATTTGCCATTTTAAACTTTTACAAGAAAATGTCAAACTGTCCCAGTTTTCAGTTCAGCTATATTCGGGGCAACAAAGAAATAACGTGTCCAAATTATGTATTACAATAACTCTCTGACTTAGTGGAATTAGTAGAAGTTGCCAGTACAAGAAGCTGTCTGCATGGTTCAGTTTTTGTTCTAAATGGATCACTTTTATCAAAATATTTTCAAAAATTTAAAATCTTTGGTGAATTGTTTTTTCAATGAATTTTCATGGAACCCACACAAAGGCATGTCATTATACCGCAACAGCCAGGGATGTGTAGGATTAATATGACCACATGGATGGAGTCAAGCAAGAACACTTTCGTTCTTCGAACCTTGTACAAAATACATTGCCATAATTTAATTTCGGGTTTAATTCAGTAGAGCTTAGTCTCTATTCCAAAATGACTTACACTAGGCTAGAAGTTTTTTTCTGATAATCTGCCAAGAATCTGTGGGTGGTACAGGCAGATAGTGGATGTTTGAGAAACAAGCTGACTTAGCTGCAGTATCGTTTCTCTGAATCCCCACATACATTGCAATCCAACATTTAGGGGCATATATCTAAGTGTCAGATTTGAGAGAGTTCTGGATATGTCTGTAGCTCTAAACTTCTTACTGCCTGAAGAGAATGTTGTGACTCTGTATATATTATGCACCTTTCATAGCAGCAATGCAATCTGATGTATTTTAGTGCACACTCTATCATGTACAGCTCAGCTGTAAATATGTTACAATTCTAGTAGGATATATGCAGACAATGTTTTCTGGAAATATGACAGAAGATCACATTAGCTCCACCAATTTTGACCAAACTGTACAGACAGGCATAATAAAATTTCAGTAACCTGCTTAAAGAAAAGCTATATGCTGGGATGTAGGACAGTTTTTACCCACGAACCAAAGGGTTTTATAGAAGGCTTTTAAATGTTGTAAAGATTCTCCCATTGTGGAAGAAAAACAGTTGGCAAGGTGGGGTTGTCTGGCAGGAATTTTATTTTTGTTGCATGTAACAAAGACAGCTGTTGGTATCAAAGCAACAAATGTGGTTCACTTGCCTTGATGTACAGACTAGGAATTGGAGATGTGTGAAATGCTCCAGTTGCAATTTTGATTGCTTGATAGTGAATAAGGTCTAGCCACCACAGTATACTCTGCCTAACAGAAGAATAAACTTGGGAATCATAATCAAATTCTGATCTCATCAATGCCATGTGTAAACAAAGCAAAGAACATCTGTTAGTACCCTAACAGCAGGAATATAGCAGGATAGAATGTTCATGCTTTATTGCAAACGGCTCATAACTGATATATGGGAGGGAGAAAACAGAGTTTGTTGTCAAATAAGAGTCACAAGAAACTGGATTCTGATGCAACTGGGATTAACGTTTTTTTCTAGTTGGAGTTCACGGTGAAAACCAGTATACACACAAACTGTCTTCTGCTGTGAAAATCTGAACCCATTTGCAAGCAACCATTGTGAGATGGCTAATGACAGAAGATGCTGAATTCTTTCTTTTAGAGAAACTTGTGCCATAGTGCTTTATGAATTATTTACACATAAACACAAGGTAAAGATAATAATTTATCATAGGGCCATATATTTCAGTCTGAAAATTACAGACCATCTTCAGTGGCGTAATGCAAGGTATAATGCAAACAATGGATTTATTTGAAATAGAATGAGCTGTGTGATGTTATATTTCCAGTAACGTTATGTTCTAACTGAGGAAAAGGTTAATCATAACAGTATAAAATAAATAAATAAATAGATAAAAAATAATAATGACAATGCATTAATATAATCAGACTTTTTCATATTTTTGATGATGAAAGGCAGTCATTCCAATTTAAGTTTGAGCAGTGGAGCAAGGCTTCAGCACAATTCTTAAATAAACTTTCAAATTTGTATTGACAGCGATATAGTAGGTATGTTTCAGACCAAAGAATGTTGTGGTCCGTGTCTATTCCATGTTGAGCCAATCCAGATTTATCAGATTTCCTGTGATATTTGATATGTTCTTGTAATGTCTTTTCTATTGAGCACCCAGGTTGTCCGAAGTAGTATAGAATGCAGTCACAAGGAACTTGGTATACACCCAGGAGAGACATAGGAGAGTGTTTTTCTTTTGAAGAGGGGAAATAAGATGAGAGTTTATTGATAAGTATAAAAGCAGCTAATAAATCATATTTCTTCAGGATCCTGGAAATCAGTTCTGAAATGGCAGAAATGTATGGAATTGGAACTCGATGTACTGTTTCCTTGTTATTAAGGTTAGGTTTGTAGGAGTCAAACAGATGTTGAGCAGTCCTTTCTGAGAAGCCATTTAATTTCATATATTGTTTGATATTTGAGCGTTCTTCCTGTAACTAACAAGGAGTTGAATAATTAGTCTTAGCTTGTTGAATTAAATACTTTATGATTCCTGTCTTTTGAGAAGGATGGTGTGCAGACTGTTGAAGAATACAGTGTCCAGTGAAAGTGGGCTTTTGATAAACCAATGTGGTTAAATGACATTGGTAAATGAGAAGAATGTCTAGGAAAGATAATTGATTGTCTTTTTCATTTTCCATAGTGAATATGATACAAGAATGTAAAGTATTTACATCCTTGAACATATTCATCCTGAACTTGAATCAGAATGGCTGCCTTTCATTAGGCAGTCATTCTGATTCAAGTCTGATTAGAATAACGCATCATTAATTTTTTATGATTAATCTTTTTCTTTTCCTCAGTTAGAACATCACATTACTGGAAATATTTCAAATAAATCCATCAACTTGCATTATACCTTGTATTAACTTTCTTTGCCACTAAGATGGTCTGTAATTTTTAGACTAAAATATATGGCCTTATAATAAATTATTACCTTTACCCTGTGTTTATGTGTAGCTAATTCATGAAGATGCTGAAATCATCCACACATAGGGCATAACTTACTGTTGAGGAATTTGTTCTGGTATCAAGTTAAACTTGGCTGCAAAAATCAGAACTTAAAAATTAAACTAATGGGACTCCTTCCTCTTGGTTATACAGTTAGGAGAGAGCAGTTCCCACACAGACTTGAAAAATTTGGTTAGATAAGAAGTTCTTTATAAAAAGAGGGAGATTCTCTCTCTCTCTAAGACAAAAATTATGTAGGTCTTTCAGTATTCTAAATAGTGTCATGCACTTTTTTTCCAGATCAAAGAAAACTGATATTAGATGCTGGCACTTTAAGATGGCATAACAGATGATCAATAGAAGAAAGATATTTTCAGAAGCCTGATTGTGTTCTGGCAAAAAAAAAAAAAAAAAAAGTTGTTTCATCCAGAAACTATAAAAGATTAGAGTTAACCTCCATTTTCTCTAGAATATTGCACAAAAAACAGAATAATCAAAGCTAGCATGGTGGAGAGCAAACTGAATAAACGTGCATGGAATAATAAAAAAAATTAGTCAAAACACCAAAATCATGGATCTGAAAGTTGGATTAGAAATAAAACAGCTGATCAAAGATTAAACTCCCATGCATACAAATGTTCTGAGAAAATCAGAGGAGCAGACAAATGGTATTAATGGTATGATAATCATATTAAAAATGGAGTTATGAGAAAGGGACCTGACAGTGTTCATATTCAAGAATGTATCAGCTAAGATGATCAAGATGGCATGGTTCACTTAAACAGAATACGTGTGTAGAGGCTTAAGTGCTGTGAGGACATCATGTTGGAGGCTTAATGGATATTTTTACAACACTTAAAAAGAATTAAAATAGACTTTAATGCTTCCTATATTTCGTCCTAGTCACTAGGACATCTACGGGGATTACAAAAAAATTAATGTAACATATGCACAAATAACAAACAATACTAAGCCCAACCACGTGGGTGACACTAAAGTCCTATCTAGGTAGAGCGCCCTCTAAGGGCAGTAGTAGGTGGCCTGGAATGTAAGGTGGGAACTCTGGTGATGAGTGTTTCCCAAATCTTCGGAAGCTTAATGCACCCATATTTATTGAGATTTGGTTGGTTTTTGAGAGCTGCTGCTGCTTCTAAGAAAAGTCTCTCTTTCTTGAATTTGCTGTGGTGGAGCATGGTGGTTTTCTTCCATGATACTCTGTGGGTGGTGTCCAAAACATGGTCAGCCAAGCCTGAATGGCCATAGTTGTGTTTGAAGATGTAAGACTTGTGTTCCTCTAGACGGATGGATGCTGATCTGCCTGTCTGTCCAAAGTACGCCAGCTTACAGGAACAGGGTACTTTGTAAACTCCAGGCAGAGAGAGAGGAGGGAGCTGATCTTTCGTAGAACGGATAAGGGTAGCCAGTTTGCGGTGGGGCTTGTATGCTGTGTGTAGATTGTATTGTTTTAGTATCTTGGCTATTTTTTCAGATGTGCCACGGATGTAGGGTATGGTGATGGCATTTTTAAAATCTTGTTGACGAGAAGGAAGGGGAATGGGGGAGGAGTTGATTATTTTTTTGATACTGTGATCACTGTAACCATTGGAGAGGAAAGTGCTGTGTATGTGGTTAAGCTCATTAGTGAGGGCGGTTCCACTGGAACAAAGATTGTGGGCTCTCTTGGTAAGAGTTTTAATAATGCCATATTGTTGAGAGGGGTGGTGGTGGGAGAGTTTGTGAATGTATCTGCCTGTGTGTGTGGGTTTTCTGTATACGGTGAAGGTAAGTGTATCATTAGGCAGGCGTGTGACTAAGGTGTCTAGGAAGGGTAAACAATTGTTCTTTTCCTTTTCCATAGTGAACTGGATTCTTGGATGTAGACTATTGAGATGACTGAGGAAGGAGTCTAACGTGTCTGGGCCATGAGGCCAAATAGAGAACACATCATCTACATATCTTAGCCAGATAGAAGGTTTGAGTGGGGCTGAGTCTATGGCTCGTTTTTCGAAATCTTCCATATAGAAATTGGCAAGGGGGGGTGAGAGGGGGAACCCATGGCAGTTCCTTCTATCTGCTTGTAGATTTTGTTGTTCCAAGAGAAATATCCAGAGTTAATGGCAAAGGAAAAGAGATCTAAGATGTCAGAGGGAAAAACCTTTTCTAAGAGAGATAAGGTGTCAATTAAGGGAATATTGGTAAACAAAGAGGAGATATCAAAGCTTACCAATATGTCTGTCTTCTTCAAGGTTAAATTTTCTGTGAGGGCTTTAAAGTGGGTCGAGTTTTTTATATAGGAAGGGGACCTTCCGGTGAAGGGGATCAGAGAGTTGGCCAGCTGTTTAGATAGTCTATAGCAAGGTGCATTGGTAGCATCTACTATAGGCCTGAGTGGGGAGTTGGGTTTGTGGATTTTTGGTAAACCGTATATTCGCGGGGGACGGGAGCGGAAAGGTTTAAGTTTTTTCGTGACATCTGGGGGCCAGGAAGATACTTTTTTGAGTAAAATTTTAAGTTTCTTAACTTGTGTTTTTGTGGGGTCGTGTTCTAGCGGGATGTAGGTAGCGTGATCGCGGAGGATAATGTTCATTTTACGCTTATATTCGCTGGTATTAAGAACTACTGTGGCATTACCCTTATCCGCTCTGGTGATGACGATACTTTTTTCTTTACGTAGTTTTAGGAGAGCCGTGCGTTGGGCATATGATAAATTACTTTTTGGCGGAGAAGAATGTGCGAGGATGTTGGCTACGTCAAGCCTGATGTTGTTAGCTATCTCCGACGGTAAGCGACCGATTCCACGTTCGATGTTCACCATTACGTCAAGCACCGGCACTTCCTTCGGAGCGACGGCAAAATTATGGCCGAGGCAAAATGGCGCTGACGGCATCGTCGTTGAGCCTTTTGGAAGAGAGGTTTATTACTGTCTGGAGAGGTTGAATTTGTGGTTGTGGTTTGTTTTTCACAAGGTTGCTAAATTTCTTGATATGTTTATTTTTTATTTTTTGGAATTCTCTCTGTGCGGAAGTTTCTGAAATGCCAGAAAGAATCGACCAAAGTTCAGGGTTAAGAACGGTGGAGAGCTCTGAATGTAAGGAGCCAATGGCGGCGTTCATCACTGCGAGGGTAGCACGTGTAGAGGCGATTTGCTCGCGGAGTAATGCCTGGCTGGCACGGTTATATATACGAAGTGTTTTTTTAGAATGGAAATTGATCTTCATTTTAACGCAGTTTGGTATCACTCTTGTGTCCCGACATCGTTTTAAAAAGGCCAGCCTGTTTAGTTGCCTAGATAGTCGTAGTTTTGACTTACCGTATTGCTTGGATTTGCGTGCTAGTTCTTCTCCATGGATGATTAGAATACGTGTGTAGAGGCTTAAGTGCTGTGAGGACATCATGTTGGAGGCTTAATGGATATTTTTACAACACTTAAAAAGAATTAAAATAGACCTTAATGCTTCTTATATTTCGTCCTAGTCACTAGGACATCTACGGGATTACAAAAAAATTAATGTAACATATGCACAAATAACGCCGCCATTGGCTCCTTACATTCAGAGCTCTCCACCGTTCTTAACCCTGAACTTTGGTCGATTCTTTCTGGCATTTCAGAAACTTCCGCACAGAGAGAATTCCAAAAAATAAAAAATAAACATATCAAGAAATTTAGCAACCTTGTGAAAAACAAACCACAACCACAAATTCAACCTCTCCAGACAGTAATAAACCTCTCTTCCAAAAGGCTCAACGACGATGCCGTCAGCGCCCTTTGCCTCGGCCATAATTTTGCCGTCGCTCCGAAGGAAGTGCCGGTGCTTGACGTAATGGTGAACATCGAACGTGGAATCGGTAGCTTACCGTCGGAGATAGCTAACAACATCAGGCTTGACGTAGCCAACATCCTCGCACATTCTTCTCCGCCAAAAAGTAATTTATCATATGCCCAACGCACGGCTCTCCTAAAACTACGTAAAGAAAAAAGTATCGTCATCACCAGAGCGGATAAGGGTAATGCCACAGTAGTTCTTAATACCAGCGAATATAAGCGTAAAATGAACATTATCCTCCGCGATCACGCTACCTACATCCCGCTAGAACACGACCCCACAAAAACACAAGTTAAGAAACTTAAAATTTTACTCAAAAAAGTATCTTCCTGGCCCCCAGATGTCACGAAAAAACTTAAACCTTTCCGCTCCCGTCCCCCGCGAATATACGGTTTACCAAAAATCCACAAACCCAACTCCCCACTCAGGCCTACAGTAGATGCTACCAATGCACCTTGCTATAAACTATCTAAACAGCTGGCCAACTCTCTGATCCCCCTCACCGGAAGGTCCCCTTCCTATATAAAAAACTCGACCCACTTTAAAGCCCTCACAGAAAATTTAACCTTGAAGAAGACAGACATATTGGTAAGCTTTGATATCTCCTCTTTGTTTACCAATATTCCCTTAATTGACACCTTATCTCTCTTAGAAAAGGTTTTTCCCTCTGACATCTTAGATCTCTTTTCCTTTGCCATTAACTCTGGATATTTCTCTTGGAACAACAAAATCTACAAGCAGATAGAAGGAACTGCCATGGGTTCCCCCTCTCACCCCCCCCCTTGCCAATTTCTATATGGAAGATTTCGAAAAACGAGCCATAGACTCAGCCCTACTCAAACCTTCTATCTGGCTAAGATATGTAGATGATGTGTTCTCTATTTGGCCTCATGGCCCAGACACGTTAGACTCCTTCCTCAGTCATCTCAATAGTCTACATCCAAGAATCCAGTTCACTATGGAAAAGGAAAAGAACAATTGTTTACCCTTCCTAGACACCTTAGTCACACGCCTGCCTAATGATACACTTACCTTCACCGTATACAGAAAACCCACACACACAGGCAGATACATTCACAAACTCTCCCACCACCACCCCTCTCAACAATATGGCATTATTAAAACTCTTACCAAGAGAGCCCACAATCTTTGTTCCAGTGGAACCGCCCTCACTAATGAGCTTAACCACATACACAGCACTTTCCTCTCCAATGGTTACAGTGATCACAGTATCAAAAAAATAATCAACTCCTCCCCCATTCCCCTTCCTTCTCGTCAACAAGATTTTAAAAATGCCATCACCATACCCTACATCCGTGGCACATCTGAAAAAATAGCCAAGATACTAAAACAATACAATCTACACACAGCATACAAGCCCCACCGCAAACTGGCTACCCTTATCCGTTCTACGAAAGATCAGCTCCCTCCTCTCTCTCTGCCTGGAGTTTACAAAGTACCCTGTTCCTGTAAGCTGGCGTACTTTGGACAGACAGGCAGATCAGCATCCATCCGTCTAGAGGAACACAAGTCTTACATCTTCAAACACAACTATGGCCATTCAGGCTTGGCTGACCATGTTTTGGACACCACCCACAGAGTATCATGGAAGAAAACCACCATGCTCCACCACAGCAAATTCAAGAAAGAGAGACTTTTCTTAGAAGCAGCAGCAGCTCTCAAAAACCAACCAAATCTCAATAAATATGGGTGCATTAAGCTTCCGAAGATTTGGGAAACACTCATCACCAGAGTTCCCACCTTACATTCCAGGCCACCTACTACTGCCCTTAGAGGGCGCTCTACCTAGATAGGACTTTAGTGTCACCCACGTGGTTGGGCTTAGTATTGTTTGTTATTTGTGCATATGTTACATTAATTTTTTTGTAATCCCCGTAGATGTCCTAGTGACTAGGACGAAATATAGGAAGCATTAAAGTCTATTTTAATTCTTTTTAAGTGTTGTAAAAATATCCATTAAGCCTCCAACATGATCACTTAAACAGAAAAAGAAAGGAAATGTTGGTGAAACAGGTAATTGATAAAGGATGTCAGGAAAAGAAGGCAGTTTGTAGTGCGTTGGAAAACTAAAATGTAAGATGGACAATATTTAAACCTTGATAATAGATGAACTAGGAAGAAACTAAATTTGACATAATCATGTTGCACTACCAGAGTATACTGTATGATACTTGAGCATACCTACTAGAAATTTGATGATGATGAACTCCAGCTCATCCTTTTTTCTCTGTTGCCTTCTTATCATCCATAGTTGCCAGTGAATTTAAAACATTCATATATATATATATATATATATATATATATACTGAGGCAAAAGTCACTTGATGGTTAGATGTATTTATTAATGCAAAATGGGATAAAATAAAAAATTGAAATATAGTTACATTTTATATGGAATTAAAAATCTTAAAATTGATCATCAGCATTTACACACTTCTATAGTCTGCCTCTAACAGACATGCAGACATGACTGTAAAAGGGTAAGTTTGCATTAGTAAACTCTGATGTATTGTTCAGTGCATCACTTTCCACTATACAGTATGTCTTTCACAGTTTCCAAAAGAAGAAATCCATCGCTGATAAGATAGGAGATCTCATAGGATATTCTACATTTCCTCAATGATGTATCTAGCTATTAGAAAAGTTCACTTCAATAGCAAAATGAGGGGAAAGCACAATTTTGCTGAAAGTAGAGTTCATTAAAATCAGCACACTATTGCAGTCGTGGTAGGAGATATGCTTTCAACATTTCAGCAAAATCAATATTACAGGTTGTTTGGCCAAGTGGTTAGTGTACTCACTTTCCAACCAACAGGTTGTGAGTCAAATCCTGCTGTGGGCATGAATATTTGTGATTGTCTTTAGGTGGGAGATGAATTTCATCGTCTGGTGTGAGATCGCTGCCCCACTTATTGGAGATCTGAAGCAGCTTGAAAAAAGTTCCATGTTTGCTCTCTGGAGCAGCATACTACACAAAAATAAAAAAATTTTTAAAAATATATATAAAATTGAAAAAATGGAAAAAAATCAATAGACCACTCAGGGTACAAATGTACTATAGGTTTACTAATAACCTTTCATGGGTGGGAAGAAAATAAAAACATAATAAATTTAAAAAACAATGAATACATACATATGTTCCAGTCTTTTCAATTATTATGAATGACAAGTTAGCAGAAATGTGTGAAAAGAAAGGAGTGAAGTTTGTTAATGTGAGGATTGAGTTTGAAAGATGAATTGAACTGTATATGAGTGATGGACTGCATTCGAATGGTTTTGGTGTCAGTCATTTGGAGAGACTGCAGCTGCTGTTGGAAGGAAGAGTAATGAGTGTAGAGAATGAATCACTATACTCATTACTGAGGAAGTAAGAAGTGATGTGAAAGAGTGGGAGAGTAAGAAACGAGAGACTGAAGTAGTGCTTATGAATGAAGAAGTGGGTACACAGAGGAAACAATGTGAGAAAGGTTAAGGCTCTAAGAGCATGCATAGACAAAAGGGAAGGAGATGACTTGGGAGGTAGGGAAAACAACTAGATTTGAAGAAATTTCTGGGAGGAGTTAAGGAGGAAAAGAAATGGTTCAAGTAAAGTATGGAAAAATCACATCTAACAAGTGGTATCAGTGTAACTTGTTAAAGATCAAGGAACTGTTGAATCAAGGAGATGTTGTGTTTGTATATGAATGCTAGAAGTATCAGAAACAAGAGAAATGGTTGCATTAATTCAGTTCGTCCACCCAAAAATTGTTGGAAAAAGTGAGACATGATTGAATGAAGATGACATCTTGACGCAAACAGAAATGGAATGGAAGATATGATGTATTTCGTGAAGATAGAAAGGATAGAAATGGAGAGGAAGTCCTACTGATGATAGAAAAACAGTTATGTCCATACAAGGCAGAGATGAAAGAGGGAAACAGTGGCAGTAGTTTTTGAGGAAGTATGGTTTGAGATAAAGGTGAATACTTAGATGTTGTTATAGACCTGGTAATGTGGACAGTAGTGATCATAAAATATATAATGAAATTAGCGAAGCAGATAAGAAAAGGGGTGATCATTATGGGTGATTTTAATTATGACAATATAGACTGGAATGATGAGATAATAGCCGGAAGGAAAGCAAAAGAGATTCTCGACTTTTTGAGGAACAACTACCTCACACAATGTGTAACAGAGGACACATGAGGTTTAAGTCTTGGACTTGGATATAATAACATACTCTAACTCATCAGAGGATGTTATTATAAATGAGGTGTCAAATCTCCTTCCAGTTGGTGAGTGACTCTGAAGTGATTACCTGGGTGGTCGCCAAACATGTGAGGTCTTTCCTGAGAAAGGAGTATATGTGGAACTACAAGGCTGTTGATTATGAGAAGCTCAGGAGACAGCTTGCAGCTGTAGCATGGAATGAGAAGATGGGTGGAAAGGAGATCATTGTTACAACTGTTGACAGTTTTTTTTCACTCGGTTAAACTATAAATTAAAGAAGCCAAGAAATTATATTCTTGGTTTCATCCTTAATCCAAATGTATGCAAATAAAGTCAGCAAGTGAAGTGACTTCACAACTGGGTTTCTTGTATATAGAGGCTAATGACGTCACATGAATTGCATTAGCATCCCGTAATGCCACACATATCCTTACAGACATGTATAACACTATGCATTATGGGAAAGGCCAATACCCAGACCTTTATTGAGTCTTATCAGTGGGAGCCAGACTCAGAGGTCATATTACCATAAACAAGTAGTGAAAAGGTTTTACACTTTATTACCAAAATCTGCATTAGAGATAGATGTAAAACACACTGGGATAAAAGATGAAACCAAGGAGTGATAAAGGATAAAACCAAGAATATAATTTCTTGGTATGTTTAATTGATAGTATAGCCAACTGAAAAAACTTGTAACATCTATTTCTAATCCAGAGTATTTTAGTAATAAGTTGTGACACCTTTTGATTACTTGTATATTGAAATATGACTTCTGCATTACTTTAACCTGCTTGATGCATGTACAAAAGCATCAAGAGTCATTGCACAGCTTTACCCTCTTATCAATAGGAATAGCAAGCTGAATACCAAAATAAAACTGCTCCTTTATCAGTTGATGATTCGACCCATTATTACTTATGCGTCCCCAGCCTAGAGCCACACCTCTATCACAACCTGCAGAGATTAGAGCACTGGTTCTCGGAAGAGAGATGGCAAGTAAACCCTCAGAAGAGTATCGCCATGCTCTTCACTAAAAACTCAATATCTCCCAAAGATGACATCTTTCTATTTAATACCAAGATTCCCTGGAAAGCAGAAGCCAAATATCTGGGTGTACTGCTTGATGCATGTACAAAAGCATCAAGAGTCATTGCACAGCTTTACCCTCTTATCAATAGGAATAGCAAGCTGGATACCAAAATAAAACTGCTCCTTTATCAGTTGATGATTCGACCCATTATTACTTATGCGTCCCCAGCCTGGAGCCACACCTCAAGTACAAATATCCTCAAACTACAGAGAGTGCAAAACAAATGTCTCCACATGATCTTAAACGCACCATGGTATATCAGAAATGTCCAACTCTACTCTTTCCTGCAGTCTTCAGCAGTAAAGTTCTTCTCAGCATCCTCTTCACATCCAAATGAATTAGTGCAACATGCAGCAAATTATGATGAAACAGACTTCTCAAAATATAGGAGACCCAAGGCCATCCTACTTTCAAATGAAGATCTTTAAATCGCACCCACTCAGCCAGAGCACTTAGCTCATAAACGTTTCCTCACATAGCAACCTTATCAGATAGCAGGGATTATAAAAGCATTTTGCTTCACCCTTATAGTCAGCTCTTGCATCTTGCTTGGTATCACTTTTGGGTCTTGCACCCACTGATGAGACCTCAATAAAGGATAAAACCAGCATGGGGTAGTGGCCCTTCTCATAATGCATAGCATTCCATAAGGATATGTGTACTGCATTATGGGATACCATGGCAATTGATGTGAAGTCATTAGCCCTCTGTATACGAGCAGCCCAGTAGTGAAGTTGCTTCATGAGCAAACTTTGTTTGCTTACACTTCGATAAAGGACGTAGAGAAAAATATAATTTCTTGGCATCTTTAATTTACAATGCTACAGCTGCAAGATACTTACTACTAGATAGTTGAAGCAATGTTTAAAAGTATTTCAAATATCAGGAGGTTAACTCATAAGGTATGTGTGAAATGGATGAATGAAGAGATTAATCATGCAATACAGAGAAAAAAAGGCATTATTCAGACAATATAAGAGAAATGGTAATGATCAATTCCATGAGGAATGTAAAGAACAGACAAGGAGGAGACTTTCTTGGTAAAGGTAGCAAAAGTTCAGTATGAGCAGCAGTTATCTAATGAAGCAAAAAAAAAAATCCTAGGGAGTTCTTTCGTTTTATAGCCAGTAAAAAGATTATTGTAGAATGGTATTGATTGGAAAAAACGGTATAAGGACAACTGCTGCACATGATATAGTTGAGATATTTACTGAGCAGTTTGTAAAGTTCTTTCATCCTTGTGAATGTGACATAATGCAGAGTTTGAGAGGAGTAGATGATGAGCAGGAGAGATTGACTATGAGCGAGGAAGAGGTACATAGGGAATTAAGGAAATTTTATATTTATAAGGCTGTGGTACTTCATGATATAGCAGTGCAAATTTTAAAGGAATGTGCCAAGTAGTTGACATCTGAATTGAAATATCTGTTTAATAAGAGTCTTCCAAATAGGTCAATCTGTGTCAGGATCCAGAACTGGGTTCACAACAATGGTATTGTCTTTGATGGATGGCATGGATCTGCTAGAAGGAGGTCATGCTTTAGTAATTTACTTACTTATGACAATAAGGTGACAACAGCAGTTGACGTGGAAGATAGATACAATGTCTAAGATGGATATCTTAGATTTTGCAGAGGATTTTGATAGATTACCATATGATAAGTTTATAATCAAACTAGAGCAGATGGGGTTGGATATTAGACATGTGCACTGGATTTTAGACTGGCTGGCTGATAGGTGTCAGCAAGTTGTGTAGAGGGGGAGCAAAGAGGAAAGTCACTAGTAGTGCCTCAGGGGTCTGTTTTAAGGGCATTTCTGTTTAACCTGTATGTTAATGATATTTGAGAAGATCTGAATGGGAATATACAGTTGTTTGCACATGATGGGACTAACTATGAGCATTAGAGTAGATCTTGCAGCTTTACAAAAAGACTTGGGTGAATGGGTATGGGAGTGGGTATACCAGTTCAATGTTGCGAAATATAAGGTTTTAAAATTTTACATTTCGCAAAAATTGGAAAACAAAGACGGAATGCACAATTTATTGTTGGTGAGGATATATTGTTGGAGTTGGAGCAAATAAGAAATCTTGGGGTGATGGTGGTAAGGATCTAAAATTTAAAGGACTTTGCCAAAATTGCGAGAACACAATGAATTTTGGTAACAATACAGAGAACACTGACATTGTATTAATAAGGAGATTCTGGTTCTAATGTATAAGGCTCTGATTATGCCACATCTGGACTTCTGTGCACAGATTTGGTCATTTTTGAAATGACCAAATCTGTCATTTGGTCATTTCAAATGATGATGAAGAAGCTGGAGGTGAGGATGAGGACAGGATGAAGAGATGCTGGAGAGGGTTCAGAGGTGATTGACCAAAATAGTTTTTGATCTCTGGAATGTTGAATATGAAGCAAGTTTGAGGCATTGCAATTTGCAGTCAGGTGGATAGTAGGAAGAGTGGTGATTTGATAGAGACATATAAGTTGATATGAGATTGTTACAAGATCAATGTTGGAGAGGTTTTTCACAAAATGGTGGGAGATGTGGGAGAACAAGAGGTCATCCATGGAAGCTGTTTAAGGATGATGTGAGTAAGGGAGTGAGAAGCAGGTTTTTTGCATGGAGAGTTGTGAATGATTTGAATACATTGCATGAAGGCATGGTGTCTTCAGAGAATATGAATGTGTATGGTGAGCTGTGTGTATTGCAAAATGACTCTCTAGATGAGCCTGTGACTCCATGGGGTCTTAGGATGATAATTATTAAGTAAAGAGCTCTCTTTTTTTGGATATAATCATTCTGTGGAAGGTTTTTGATGTGCTACCCCAAATATGAGAATATTATTCAAGAATGGACAGAATTAAAATTTACAATGATAGGAACTGAGCAAAGGACACCATTTATTTCATTCTGTTGGCTTCTGTGGAGAAAGAACATATTAGAATCACTATTTTCTGGTAGTAAACCACATCTAAAGAAGTCAAAAAGAAACTGTTTTAATTTGACTAATTTCATGAAAAAACTTTTCACTTCATCAGGAAATAACACAAATAAATTAGAAAACTATAAGCAAAGTAATAATAGTCTCATGCCATTTCCTGATGAAGTGAAGCAAAGTTTTTTCATGAAACGAGTCAAATTACATTATAGTGCCTTTATGACTACTTTGTATGTGGTTAAATATGGGAAAACAGTGATTCTAACACCATGTATTGTTTATAATGAAAAAGAATATCAACTTTTTTTGGAGGCAGAAGAGGATATGGACATTGTGTTTATGCCAATATAGACTAGATGCGAAATGTAGAAAACTAATTCTTGATTAGCAAACAGATTATCAAAAATAAAGAGGTGAGGCACAGTCTTTCTTCCAGGAAACAAGACAAAACTGTGTTGTAGCTGCATTAATAACACTAAAATAATTGCACCCCATTTCTTAATTGAAAAAAAAAAAAAAAAAAAGATTTCTACTTGAGACAATGGCCACAGATGGTCTTGAAATACATTATATGCTATAAGGTTTGTAACTGAAGAAGAGGAAATGAGTGCACTGTTATCAGGTATGCTATGAATAGAACTGGGCATTGGTGAGAGAAGATCACTGATGTACAGGAGGAAGGGTGTAAGTTAAAGTACAGAGCATAAAGATACTCAAATAGCAGTAGCAAATGATATGAGAGGGAGCCATCCATGTAACATATAATGAATAACCAGAAAGGAAGATGGCAATCCATTTGCCATCTTCCTTTTGTGAACTGTGTCGAAAGGTGCATAGAGTCAGCGAGGAAATAATGTAGAATGAGAATAGCAGAATCCATATTAGTGACCACTAATTAATTGATTGTTGATGACCTTCAGCACTTTTTAGACCATTGTGGTAAGGGCAATGGAACTGATGACTGGATTTTATCTCCCTTTTTAGGAAACAGTTGGATAAAAGTTTGCTTCCATGTTGTTGGACAGATATTCAATTAAATCAGTTAAATATCTCAAAAATATCAGGAGAAATCACAGGGATACTATCTAGACTAGGGAACTGAGTATTTTTCTCATGTCCTTCTGGTAAGAGATCAGAGGATGCATAGTAGTTTACAGAATAAAAAGAAAAGCCTGATGTCAAGAGATCTTTTCTTATCTTCAGGAGATATTACTATTCTTTCATCATGATAAAAGAGAGTAGAAATACAGTAGAGCAGAGTTTTTCATCAAAAAACTTCATTTGAGCATAAGGCAAATTTGTTGCATTTGGCTCTTGGAGAGCCTATTTAAGAATGATTGATGATTTTTTGCAGTTATTTTGGCTGTAATGTAAGCTGAGGTAAGAAGCTGGAATTGCTTGAGCCATTAAATGCATACTTCATTTTTAGTATGAACTGCTTTAGTACATTTGATGAAAACCAAGGCTTGGATAAAGGGTCAAGATTGTTAGTGGGGGTGGAATAAAGCCACCCATCCCACCATGAATAATTTCAGTTTTCAGACTGGAGCAGGTGCTTGGATCAGGTATGAAGAAGAAGCAATAATTAGACTATGGAAAAGAGATATAGAAATCCATAAGTTCATCTTAATTGGGAGCATAGTTGTGCAAACAGAATGCAAGGTGGAGATTTTCTAGGAGTAGGATGATATGTAGAAAAGAAACATAGACAAGGTTATGATCAAAGAGTTGTCAAAAGAAGAACTAATCTCTGGAGAGGGATGATTAAAAAAAAGTCCAGGTACTTGGAGAATGATGAGAATTTGGTAAACATTCCAATTTTTTGTAACTTAGGTATGAATAAGTTCATTCCCAGAGAGTGAGAGAGGAAAATGTTTAAATCTATAAAAAATTAACTATGTAAATATATTTTGAATTGAAAATATGCTACTCAAAACAATTAAGGGATATTTTAGTTTCTGTCGGATAATTATAAATTTCCACAAATAATTTTTAACTACTGGATACTTTATACATCAATAAATATTTCTTACTTATGGATAGAGTGTAATTGATGAGATATTGTTTAAATAATAGATATTTATTACAAATTGTGTTTGTAAATTATTTTTATAACTTTATAATTTACAAGAAACCAAATATCTCCTAATTGTTTTGAGCAGTATATATTAGAGTAAAATAACTAAAATAACTGATATGGACAATATTTAATGATTGTTAATAAACTTTCTTACTTAGCTTTAATTAATCAATTACTTACCACATACTGTGTTATCTTCATCTGTATTATCTCCACAGTCATTAACACCATTGCACAGCCACGTTTTTGGTATACATCTCTTGTTTGTACAAGTAAACTGATCATCTTGACACTGATGTTGATCTGTTAAATCCAGGAAGAGAAGGCTTATTTTATTTTTATTTTTTTTCAAATGAACATTACAAATAACTAATTTATGGATTACATCTAAATTATGGTTAAGAGTTATAACAAAATGCTGAAAAAAAAAAAGAGAAAAGGGGAAAATTATGCTGTTATAGTTTACATAAAAAAAAAACAAAAATTGGTTTCCTATTTTGTGTTTAAGAGATATTCAATTTAATACAGCAGACACTCAGGTGAGTGTCTGCTTTGAAGACACTCACTTGTATGTATATATATATATATATATATATATTTTTTTTTTTTTTTTTTTTTTTTTTTTTTTTCCATATGCGGAATGAAAAACTTGAGTTTCCAGGAGGAAAAACCCTGCTACTTTTGTATGAGATCAGCTAACTCACCTTCAGTTGAAAAAAAAACAAAAAAAAAAACAAAGATTCTTCTCGTCATGACGAAAATCGAACTTAGGCTTTTTCCAATTGAAAGGTGTAACACATCATTGTTCTTCCAATTGCACACTACAGAGGCCCTTAGAAAATAATTCTGCAGGTCCCACCAAGATTTGAACTCAGGTCGCTGGATTCAAAGTCCAGAGTGCATACCATTATACCATGGGACCACAAATGCTATACAGCAAGATTCACTATAGTGAATACAAAGGTAAAACTAATGATTCCCTCTCACCCACAATGACAGAAAGAAAATGAAAGAAATTGCCAGAAATGAAACAAGGGATACTACAGAAAAGAAAAAAGGAAGTCATGGGAAATATCACAAAAGAAGCAGAACAAAAGAAATTGTAGGAAATAAGGCAATCACAGTAAACAAATCAAATGATAGGCAGGAAGTATACAGAAAGTACACAAAATGACAACATGGTGCAAACAACAAGAAGCATAAGAAAGAGCTGATTAGAAGAGTATATCTAGATATAACATGTAAATAAACTTTAGAATGTTATGCTAGCTTAACGTCACTTGCCTTCATAAACTTAATCTTCATAACTAAATATGTGCAGCCTATACCATTAAAATCAAAAATAACATGAAAATGTGTATTACAGTCAGTCAACATTATAACTTTATGTCTCATTGCAAAGAGGAAGAGGTCACATAAGTGATGAACATTACTCTACAATAGTCACCCAGAGGGGAGGAGAAAAATTGACCGATACAACTGAGAATGCTGGTTTTCTACCTGGACAGAGCTCCAATGATGTAAAATTGCATAAACTGATAGTGCTCTCTTAGAACAGTATAAAAAATAATAATAATAAAAATAATAAAAAAAAACAAACATTATTTTGTATGGGAAGTATTCTTTATTGTTCTTTATTATTATTATTATAACAGGTATCTTCATGGTGTCAGTAGACTCATAGCAGGAGACCCAAACTAGCAAAACAATTTCTGTCATATCTCTTCTTGAATTCATTTACAGACGAAGAGCTCACAACTAGGTCATGCAATGAATTCCACTCATTCGCCACCCTCCAGGTAAAAAACCTTGTTCTCACACCCTTGTTAACCACACTCTTCTTTAATTTCCAGGGATGACCTCTTGTTCTTCCATCACTATCACACAGCTGGAACATTTCCCATGCATCAATCCTATAAAAACCTTTCAGTAATTTAAATGTTTCTATCATATCCCCCTCTTCTCCACCTATCAACCAACCTCTGCAATCTGCAAGCTCTCAATCTATCAATGTAGGGAGCATTTTTTACATCACTCACCAACTTAGTCACTCTTCTCTGAACCCTCTCCACAGCCTCCTCATCTCCAAGGAATCCAGGTGACTAGACCTGAGCACAGTAATACAAATGTGGAAGTATCAATGCTTTATAAAGGGGAATAATAACCTCTTTATCTCTGGATGTCAGTGTGTTCCTCAACAACCAAGTAATCCTATGTGCAATCGTGGACACCTCAACAATGTGTTCCCTGAACTTCATCTCCCTATCTACCAACACCAATAAGTCCCTAGTCTCATCAATCTCTTGGAGTACTGTTCCATCAACGTAATACACAGCTGGTAATCTTTTAATCCCAAAATGCATGACTTTACACTTTTCTACATTGAACTGACATCCATTACATTTTCCCCATTCTACCAGCTTATTTAAATCATCCTGCAAACTTTCAACATCAGATTGATTTTTTTATTGTGCTACCCAACTTTGCATCATTGGCAAACAACTGAATATCTCCCTTTAAGCCATTTTCTATATCATTTATATACAAATTAAACAACAATGGCTCAAGCACAGAGACACACCACTGGTCACCTGACTCATCCTGGACTCGGCTCCTTCATACACCACCTTCTGGTATCTCTCCCTGACCCATTATCCTATCCATATCACCAATTTAGTATCCATCCCCATCTGCTCCAATTTGCGTAACAGTGTTCCATGGGGTATCATGTCAAGAGCCTTAGCAAAATCCAGAAGTGCCACTGTGTAGCCAGTTCCATTGTCTAACTTAGATGTCATTCTATTATGAAAAGTTAATAGATTGCTAAGGCAGGATCTACCTTTAACAAAACCATGTTGGCCTCTATAGAGTATCATATTCTGATCCACCCATTCTTGAATTTTGTCTTTAACCAACTTTTCCAATACTTTTGCCACTACTACTGAGATGGTGATTGGTCTGTAATTAACTACCGCAGTTTTAGAGCCACCCTTATGGAAAGGAACCACTTTGCCTTACTTCCACTCCCTAGGGACCATATGAAAGTTTAAACTTAAGTTAAATATCCAAGTAAGGGGGGGGGGGTTGACAATTCGTTTGCACATTCACGCAACACCTGAGCTGATATTCCATCTAAACCTACAGCAGTGTTTGCATTTAAATTTCGCAATATATTAAATACCTCTGATTTCTTAGCTTCAATTCTCACATTAGTTATTACAACCGGTACAGAGATATCCTCACTTGGGTGATAGACTTTTGAAAAGTGATCATTCAGTAACTCGACTATTACATCTGATTTTGTCACCTCAATACATCAGCACTCACTAAAGTTATCCATCCGAAGCCATTCTTCCTTTTACTTGCCACATAGTGGAAGAACTCTTTGGGATTATCCTTGATCTCATTGGCTAAGATCTTCTCATAATCTGATTTAGCTTTTCTTACAATGCTGGTAACCTTCCTAGCTTCAGCCTTGTACTGCTCATGGGTGTACTGATCGCATTTCTCCTTGTAGATTCTCCATAACATTTTCTTTTTTTCCAGATCAAGCTTGATACTATTGCTCATCCATCTAACGCCTGCCTTGTTTGTCTTCCTGACCATGGAGACACAATCTGATATTGCTTTCCTCAGATACCCGCTGATTTTATCCCACGCACTGCTAACATCTTTCCCCTGCAATATGTTCTGCCATGGGATGGCTGCAAGCTCACTCTGAAGCTTGTAATAATTGCCTAACCTGTAGTTCCATATATACCCCCTTCTTAACAGAAAAATCCACAGATTTTGCAACCTCCCAAGTCAATACCACATGATCGTTTTCACCAATTGGAGGTAACGAGGACACCTTACTTATGCATATATCCTCTGAACTAATAACCAGGTTCAACACTCTCACACCACGTGTCCTTTCAGTTATGTGCTGTTTCAAGTAATTATCTCGTAGAAGATGTATGAACTCCATTTCCTTTTTGCTACATGATATTTTCTTCTTCCAATTGATATCACCATAATTAAAATCCCCCATAATAATCACTAAATCTGCACTCATTGCACTAATTTACTGATGCATGAATTCAAGATTCTGGTCTATAGCAGCATTCAACAGTATATTTGGTCACTATTTCACACCAGACCGCCTCAAATGAACTCTCATTCACATGTCTATCATCTCGATATACTACAGTCTTTGGCAGCAACACATCAGCTATCGTCAACAGTACTCCTCCCCCTGTTCTATCTTCTCTATCCTCCCTGAAAATACTGTACCCATCACATTCAATTCCAGTGACCACATCTTCTGCTGACAGCCTCACTAATGCCTACAACTTTTGGTGAGATTGCACTGACTAATGCCAAAAATTCTTCTCTCTTATTTCGAATGCTTCTTGCATTGGTATATAAAAATTGCAGATTCCCTCTAGTTCTTGTACCGGCTTTAGAACTGATATACAAGTCACTAATTTCAGTAGTCCCATGCCAATTTTTATCCCCTCTCTTCTGCAATTTATTCTGCAAATAAGGATCAATAAATATACAATCACTGTTAAAGTTTCTCTCTCTAACACTCAACCTTTTCAATATTAGTTTCCCTGCCCAATTACTTCAACTTGTTCAGAAAACAGTAACTTCTTCAATCGCTTATGTTCTTCCATGTTCAGATGCAGCCCATCTCTAGCATACAACTGTCTTTTTCCTTCAAACACACTCCAGACATCAACAAATTCCAGACCACTTTTTTTTGGCACAATCTTGCAATCATATCATTCATTATCATCGCTCATCTACTTAACTCGTAATTGTCAAAACGAGGCAGCACACACACACTATCCTCCCATTGACACTTTTCCTCTTCACAATATCTAACAATGTTCTTAAATCTTTTGCTACTCAATTTATACCGCCACTCAGGTTTACCCATTATCCATAAGGTAAGAATCTGTAAATTTCTGATTCACAATTTAAATCTTTGGTCTAAATTTTTTATTTTAATAGTACAGCCTAAGAAAGAGACCTAAATTTAACATAGTGTAACATTTTAAATTTTAAATGTTAATTTTTTTATTTTGATTTTTATAATTTGGAATTCTTCTGCTGTCATTTTGCCTTCTTTATGTATGGTTCATGCCATCCTTTGGGTTTTGTCATCAAAGTCAGATTTCCAACCACTTAATTTCTTCTGTTTGATGCAATTCCTATTATTTCCTGTAATATTTCTTTATGTTCTGTCATCACTGCACCGTATGGTTCCCACAATTTCCTGTCTCCTAATTGCAATGACACTACCTACACAATTTGCAGGAACTATAGAACATACAGAAGTACCACAAACAGAGGGATAAATTCCCGATGATTGGAGTAGAGTTCTCATAGTACCCATACATAAAAAGGGAAATAAAACTGAATGTGAATATTACAGAGATATTACCCAACTGAGTGTCCTGGTAATATTTATGCAAGTATACTTGAGAAACAGTTGAGAAAAGTTGTGGAAGAAAAGCTTGGGGAAGAACAAGCTGGATTCAGGCCAAATAGAGGCTGTCAGGATCAGATCTTCACTTTACAACAAATAGTCGAGAAATCACGGGAATATAACAAAGCTCTGTATTTAAGTTTTAGATCTGGAAAAGGCATATGACAAGGTGCCGAGAGAGAGAGAGAGAGAGTTATTCAAAACACTACAGTTATATGATGTCACTGGGACATTATATCAAGCAATATTTAGTCTTTATTTGAGTTGTGAGTCAGCAGTTAGAATTGAAGGAAGTACAAGGAGATGGTTTGATGCCAAATCTGGTGTCAGACAAGGATGTACATTATCCCCTCTGTTATTTATTATCTATATGGATCACATTATGAAGGAAAGTGGTATTAAACTTCATATCAAAATTGGAGATGTTAGTGTGAGCCTCTTTGCTTTATGCTGATGATGTTATACTTCTAAATAAATCCGCTACAATTCTGCAAGATTCCCTGACTGAAATGAATAACTGTTGTAATAGATATGGTATGAAGGTCGACAACAACAAGACAAAGAGAATGAAAATGTTAACTGCATTGTGAATGAAGAACCTATGGAACAAGTAAAACATTTCAGTTACTTAGGCACAATTTTTAGTGAAGATGGTAAATTAAATATGGGAATAGACAACAGAATCAACAAAGCTGGCATGGTAGGAAGTCAATTGGAAGGAAAATTAGCTACATACATAACTGAAAAACATTTCAGTTACTTAGGCACAATTTTTAGTGAAGATGGTAAATTAAATATGGGAATAGACAACAGAATCAACAAAGCTGGCATGGTAGGAAGTCAATTGGAAGGAAAATTAGCTACATACAAGGCAGTGTTCAAAACAGCTTTAACTTCTGGATCTGAGAGCTGGGTCAGAAGTAAAACACTTGACCAAAGACTAGAGACAGCAGATATAAGAGTCCTGAGAAAGATTAGTGGCGTGAACAGATGGCATCAAGAATGAGGATATTAGGAAAGAACTTGACATTGTTAGCATCCAGGAATATGTCAGTAGAGCTAATTCCAGGTGGTATGGTCACTTAAACAGAATGGGCGAGGAAAAATTAGCAAAACAAGTGTTCTCTGCCAGGTTGGCAGTAAAATGACCCAGAGGAAGACAGAGATATAGGTGGATTGATACAGTAAAAAGTTCCTTAGAAGATAGAAATATAAGATCTGACAATGTCTGTTACTTGTCAATGTTGAAGTCTTGACAAGTAACAGACTGATTTGGAGGAAAATTGTAGATAGGAAGTTAGTAACGATGTGAATTTTTCATGTAGTAATATCATATCCTGTACACTCCTTGAGGGTACATGACAGGAATTTGATGATGATGATGGATATGGAAGATAGGATAATGGCCTAGAGACTGGGAGAAGTGGGTTGCATACTACATCATATGAAGGGAGATATGAAGGATTGCAAGATTACAGAACTATTAGTTTAATATCTCATGCAAGCAAGATTTTATTAATTATCATTCTAAATTAAATAAGTTTGAAGCCAAAGATAAGGCAGAGATGTCTGAGGAACAAACAGTTTTAGGAAAGGCATGGGTACCAGAGATCAGTTCCTTTGCCTTAGATAGATCATAGAAAAGTATAAAGAATTTAGATTCCCTATAATCATGTGTTTCAGAGACTACTTTAAAGCTTTTAACTGTTTTCAACCTGTGAAACTGTGGGAAGTAATGGAAAGAAAGGGTTTTCCTCAACACACAATCAAGATGATAGCTAACATACAGGAATTAGGATAGGCAATAGATTGATCAGTAATGATCAATGATACAGTACTCCATAGCAATGACAAGGAAGAACTAGGACAAATTCTTCTTGACAAAGTTGATGAGATCCATAAGAACAGAGAAGCTTAGCTCAATCCTAGCAAGACAAAGATCATGGTTCTCAACGAAAATACAAACAAGGAAACTCACTTGTTGAGAAACAAGTGTACCGTAACGGATAGAGAATTGAGGAAGTCAGCAAGTTTGAGTACCTGGGATCCATTATTAATGTGAAAAATTGTTATTCAGAAGATGTAAAAAAAAAAAAATTAAAAAAAAGATTAGGGAAGGCTAAAACAACAATCAGAGGCTTGTCTAATATCTGGAAGGATGTTGAGGCATTTGGATGCAGCTGATTTTCCAACAGCGACTTGGATGTGAGACTTGGAACATAAAGAAGTCAGATAAGAAAAGAATAGCTAGTTTTGAGATGTGGTGTTACAGAAGGCTGTTGAGGATATCATATATGAAAGATAGACAAATAGATTGGTGCTAGAAAGGATCAGTAGAACTTTAAAGCTTGTTAAGGATATTGAGAGAATATAGTTGATATACTTTATCGAAAGGATGGAATGAGGACTTCTCAGAGCAGTAATAGAAGACAAACTTCCTGGAAAAAGAAGAAGGATGAGATCAATAGATGGATGCCGTGTCTGGAGTGACTGTTCTTCAGAGAGAGTTGAAGCCTCCAAAAAAAAAGCATAACAGGACCACATGGCAAGGACTGGAGTGGCACATCACACTGAGCATCTGACTGATCATATGGCATCTGTTGATCTCCAATGAACAGATAGATGAAAGGGTTTTATAGGACTAATGCAAGGGAAGTGTTTCAGCTCTTGGCTAGAGGGGGAAGAACCAGAGGACAATCCTGGAAGTTGAGTTAAGAGTAGTTATTAGCGATGTGAGGACTAGATTTTTCACGGAGAGCGTGGTGAATGAATTGAATGGCCTTCCAGAGTCAGTTGTGAGTGCTTTGTCTATTAATAGATTAATGGAAAGGTTGATAGATACTGTGTGGATAGTTTGGGTCTCCAGCGATGAGCCTTCTGACTCCATGGAGGTGACCATACAATACTAATAATAAATTCTGTTTGATAGCCTGAAGGTTTTGAGCTTTTACTGTTTGTAATACTGAGCTTTGTACAGCATTGCTTCTATGGAACTTGGCCAGGCATTCACAGTTCCATAGATTGTCATGCCACATCTTTTCATTATAGTCATGTGTGCTAGCACAAATTTGCTACTGCATACAAGCAATTAAACAACATTATCTGATGATCTGGCTAATGATTTTCTAATAATTTGGCTTAGTTTTCAGCTGATCATCAACTCACCAATATCTATTCATCTACACTACTAACTGTTTAAAAGATTGATAATAGCATCTATCCACATCTTCAAAATATTAGAAATTTTATTTTATTATTTTTTTTTTTTTGTTTGTTTGGAAAAGAGTAAACTTATACCTCAGTAGAGAAAAAGAGTGAACTGTTGTTCAGGAGATGTTGCACACATTGAATTTTTAAGAGCTAAAAGAAAAGCTCTTATAGAAAATAATTACCATAATCGGTTTATTTTTTCTGAAATAGTTTATTTATGAGTATTTTTTTTTTCTGTAAGAGTCATTTACTTGTTTGTGTGGTTTTGGAAACTATTATTTTTATTATATGTACACCTATACTGTATGTGATGGCACCGATAAGTAGAACAGTGGCATGTGATTTCCACATCTGTGGCTTTATTTGCAGCAGTATGTGACTATATCCATTTCACTCTGTGAAATGGACACATTTCACAGAGTGAAAGATTTCTGGAAGGAAAGAAAACTGGTGAAAGAATGTGTCAAAAGGGTTTTGACTGTGAGTAGAGTAAGAATAACAGTGAGCTGAAAGACAAAAGAAGAGATATGATTATGAATCATGGTGAGTTTTTTTGTTATTACTGCATGTAAACTGTTAGAAGTGAGTAAGGGTGTATTTGGTAGGAGTAATAGCAAAAATGAAACGGGAAAACAAAGAGAATAACAGATGATATCAGGAGAGATGTTGCATTTACATGGAGTTCCCTGAAGTAACAACATTTTAGGCAGAATGGTTGGAGAAATGTCTTATGGGTGGTATGGCATGACAAAGAAACAAAAGGAGGGAAAGATTTGACTTGTTTTACAGATGAAGCTACTAAGGCTATGAAGGACAGTGTATTATGTCTATAAATTACATGCATTCTTCTGGCTGGTTTGCCTGTATTTGAAAAATCTGAGTTTCTTGGAGCAAAATACTGCCATTTCCATATGAGACTGGCAAACAAACATTCAAATGAAAAGCCTGAAAGAGTTCAAAAGTATGAAAGAGTGAGAACAAAGATCAAACTGTGTATGGGAATTCCATAATAAGAGAAGTGCTTGATGAGAGTATGATGAAATCATGTTTCCCTGAGGCCAAGATTAAGAATATTGGAATGCTGAAAGGATGAAAAGAGGGAAGTGAGAGATAATCAACTATCTTTTCAGGTAGTAATGATTTAGCAGGTGACAAGTGTGGTATGCATGAATGGAAACAGCTGTTGGTAAGAGCAAATAAGAATAGTGAGAAAGTAAAAAGTTTAAGTGTGTTGCCACAGTATGAAAAATGTGAGCTGAGACAAAAAATTGCAATCGCAAATGAGTCAGTGCAGTAGGAGTGGTATATAGCATGCCGATGTCTGGGATGAGTTCGATGGTAAGGCTTATATATAAGGCAGATGGAATGCCATTGAATCGATTCGGAGTCTTGAGAAAGTATTGTTTAGTGAGAATCTGGAAGTTCACAGTAAAGGGAAACATAAATATCGATTGGGGGGGTGAAAAATGTCATTTTGGGTTTAGGCAACCTATACATGAATAAGTAGGGGAGTGATCACATGATGTTGAAAGTAGAGCCCTGAAGGATTCTAATGTTAGTGGAATGATCAACACAAGATGTAAGAAAGGTTGTGGGATGAAGGAGACATTGCAGTTCAAATATACTAATGCAGGAGATATTCAGAATAAGAAAGAGGAGTTCTCAAAATTGGTTATTTCAACTTTGCCAAAAGTTGTAGGCATTAATGAGACCTGGTTGAGAGAGGATGATACAATTAAAGGGAGAAAATACAAGGTTAATAATATTTAAAGAGTAAGAAAGTAAAGCTGTGAGTCTACTGCCATGGTATGATACGACAGAATTGAGAAGAAGGGCCATGATTGCCCATGCATCAATGAGAAGATGCAGGAAGAATGGTGTGCAGTTTATAGATGGGTGGAGTGAATTTGATGGACATAAAGACCTGTATATGCTTGATGGACTGTGCTTAAATGGTTTCTGAGTTAGGTGCTTGTAAAAAGTGTTGTTGAAAAAAATGATAGATGAAGAGCTTCAACTAACAAAAACAGAAGTTAAGAAAGATTGTAGATCTGATGGAATGGTTTGTTTGAGGCTGTCTGATGTGAGATGAGGCCAATAAGATAAAATATACTGTTGGCTGCTGCTAAAGACCTGGGGTCCAGAAGAAGGTGTGGATGACATGCATCAGCAGATCAGTATGATGAGTGAAAGCCAAGCAATTATCATGGGAGACTTCAACTATGCTGATATAGACAAGGAGGAAAAAAGGGGCACATGGAAAATGGGATGGAAATTTATACAGTAACTAAGGAATAATTACCTGACACAGCATGTGATGGAATGGACCAGGGGTTTGAGTGTGTTGGATCTGGTAACGGCAACTCTACTTCTGATCAGGGAAAGTTGACTATGTAGTCTTGTCTTGGGCAGTTACTCAACATGTGGAAATTTCAGTCAAGAAAGGGTTTAATCAGAATTACAAAGCTGGTGATTATAACAAACTTAGGAGGCAAATTAAAGCAGTGCCATAGCATTAGAAACAACAAACAATGAATGTCATTAGTGCATGGGAGAAGTGAACCAAGTGGGGATTAAGTGGATGTCTAGCAATATAAAGCAGTAGCTGTAAAAAAAAGAAAACATTGCAGAAGGAATATAACCAACAAGGTGATAATGTTAAATTGTGAATGAAGATTTTTATGAAAACTTTTATGATTTTTATGATTATTAATACTTCATTCATGATTTAATATAAATTGCATATCCTGAGCTAATTTTACTCCTAAGTAAATTCTAATTTAAATACTTACTGTTATTTTTTTTATTGAAATAATAATTGTAATTTTTTTTTAGTTATTTATTCTGTATAAATTCATTATATAATTTGTAAATGTATCCTAAGTGGACTGTAATATGTGCATTTTAATTATTGTAAATGAAAGTGAAAGTAAATTTAAGAAATTCTGTTAATGAGATTTGATTAGTCACTGTCAAAGAAACGGAGTTAATTTTAGATAGCGCGTGCATGGAGCATGAGCTAAGGTATTCGAAGGGAAAAGGAGTTGATATGAGCTGAACTGGCTAGAACTGGATTTTGGTGGGAAGAATGAAGATATTTTATTGGAAAACGAAAGTAAATAAGGGGAGAGGCATTCAGGACAGCACGGAATGAAGTAACGGGTGGCAGTAAAGGGAATTTGGAAATGCCATAAATAAATTAAGAAGGGACCGGGAAATTAATAGGTAATTAGGAATATTTATACGGAATTCTAAAATTATGTAGAATTCCAATTATTTTGAGGAAGAATAGTGCAAAGCTGAAATTAATGCATAGAAGAAAATAAGGAATAAGTAGATTACCTGAAACGAGTGCGTCATGACTTGTGAAGCTCTATGTTTAATATTTCAGTTATATAGTGAAGATTCCTTTTGAATAGTGTTACTTCAAAGTGATAGTTAACTTCAGTTTTAAGTGTGCCTATAGTGAATCCAATGTGCAAAGGATGTAACCCGGTAAGAGCAGTCCATTTTTTTATATTTCAGCATGAAGAAATAAGAGTTAGCTCCACCCGATATATCTTAGCATTAACTGTAGCGTTCTACTAAAATTAACCGAATTATGGAGCTGTAAAGTGTATCTCCCCCTTGAAGTGATATCTGCCTCATATTTGAATTAAGTGTTTGTTGACTAAGAGAAAATTAGAGAATTTTACTTTAAGAATATTTACTGTAAGATTCTGTAACATTGAACTGTGTGAACCATTTTTAATTATTTGGAAATGTAAAATTGACAGCTGGATGCCTGATGACTAATGTTTTATGTTTGTTATGAGCATTTGAACTAAATCGATTTGCATTATCTTGTTTTCAAAGTTATACTTAATGTACATGTTATGTAACTCTGCATTAAATATTTTGTTTTATTGATTCCAATTTGGTGTTTGCCAGATTCTCTTTCATTGCACCGCTCATAAAGTTTATCGGACCTTGCGGAAGCCTTAAATGATAATATTAACCTCGGCCTGTAGAAAAGTGAGATTGCAAAAGTTAATTGATGATTGATTCCACTATATTATATAGACTAATCTGAATATAGGGTGGCGCAGGATAATATAAATTTCTCTATATTTGGATCAGTATCAATCAGCATCTAACAAAATAAAAACGGAATTTAAAGAAATAAGAATAGATCCAACTAACCAACATAAATGGATCAATTAGCAAGATAGGACGACCCAACAATAAGCATTATTATTACTATTATTATTATGGGTGACTCCAAGGAGTCCTTAGACTCATCGAGGGAGGCCCTAAACATCATGCCCATCACAACTATTCAACATTCACACAGTATCTATCATACTTTGCCTTGAACTCATTCACTGTCATAGCACCCACAACAGACTCTGGCAGCTTATTCCACTCATTCACCACTCTAAAAGTAAAAAACCCAGCTCTAACTCCCTTACTAATCACACTCTTGCCCAGCTTCCATGGATGTCTCCTAGTCCTCCCACCACCAGTCCTGTTCTCAAAAATATCCTCTGAATTAATCCTATAGAAACCCTTCAACAATTTAAATGATTCAATCATATCTCCCCTTTTCCGCCTATCAACCAATTTCTGCAACCCACAAATCTTCAACCTATTTTCATAAGGTTCATTCCATAAACCTGCTATCATCTTGGTCATTCGCCTCTGGATCCTCTAAACCTCCTCCTCATCAAGAAGAAACCTAAGTGACCAGATCTGGGCACAGTAATCAAGATGGGGTTTTATCAAGGCTCGATACAGATAAACAATAACTTGCTTATCTCTGCTCGTCAAAGTATTCTTCAGCATCCAAGTGATTTGATGAGCTGATTTAGCCACCTTTGCGATGTGCCCCTAAACTTCAACTCCCTATCCACCAACACTTCCAAGTCCCTGGCCTCATCAATCTCCTGTAGTACAGTTCCACCAATGTGATATACTGCTGCTAATCTTTTCACCCCAAAATGCATAACCTGTACATGTTGCTGCATTAAATTGACATCCATTCTCCTTAGCCCATACCTCCAATCTATCCAAATCATCCTGCAAAATTTTGACATCTTCTGCATTCACTATTACCCTACCCAACTTAGCAACATCAGCGAACAAATGAACCATTCCTCTCAGATCCTTCCCTATATATCATTAATGAACAAACTAAACAGCAGTGGTCCAAGAACAGAACCCTGCCGCACATCACTAGTCACAGGCCGTCTTTTTGGACTCTACTCCTGAGTAAACTACTCTCTGGTATCTCTCCATCAACCACCCTGCTATCCATCTCACCAACCCTATATTCATTCCCATATGTTGCAGTTTACGGATTAGACTTCCATGTGGTATCCTGTCAAAGGCCTTAGCCAAGTCCAGCAGTATCACTGTAAACCCATTACCCTTATCCAGTTCAGCCGTCACTGTGTCATAAAACCTGAGCAAGTTACCGAAGCATGATCTACCCTTCACAAAACCATGCTGTCCCCCATACAGTATCTCATTTTCATCAATCCATTCCTGTATTTTACCCTTGCTTACTTTCTCCAATACCCCTTGACAATGACTCCTGATATGCTGATCGGTCGGTAATTTGCAACAGTAGTCTTGGATCCTCCTTTATGCAGTGGAACTATTTTCCCCTCTTTCCACCCCTTCGGGACTAAACCGGACCTGAGACTCAGCATGCCATGAACAATATAAACACAAGCAAGTCCAAGGGTAACTAGTACGGTAAGAAAAGCTAAATCAGATTTTGAGAGAAAATTAGCTAAGTGGGGCAAAGTAAATCTGAAACAGTTTTTTCGCTACATAGCAATAAAAGAAAGAATGATTATGGAAAGATAACTTTACTTAGTGCTGATGGCAGGAAAGTGACAGAAGCAGAAGAAATAGTTCAGTTACATACTAAGTGACCACTTTGCAAGGTGACTTTGCAGCTACTGAGATGACAGACTGATGTGAGCAATGAGAGAGATGAACCAGAGGTACTCAGTATATTGAAAAATATCAATGGGAATACAGCAGTGGGGTGGACAGTATGTCAACTTGCATGCTATGAGAATGTGCAAGCAAACTGGCAGTGCCTCTGCCAAAGTTGTTTAACCAAAGTCTCAGCTCTGGCAAGGTTCTAAGAGAGAGAGAGAGAGAGAGAGAGAGAGAGAGAGAGAGAGAGAGTGGAAAGAGAATAAGATAGTTCCATTACATAAAGTTGACTCCAAAACAGAAGAAGCAAATTACAGACCAATTACTATATCTCCGGAGTAATGGTTCAAGTATTGAAAAGTTAGTTAAAAGTAAAATTCGGGAATGGGTGAATAGGAATATGATACTCTGTACTGCATGGCTTTGTAAAAGTAGCTCCTGCCTAAGTAATTTATTCAGATTTTATAATAAGGTGACAGCAGAACTGGATGAAGGAAATGGTTACCCTATGATACAGCTGGATTTTGCAAAGGCATTTGCAAGAATACCACAGGGAAAACTATTACATAAGTTGGAGCAAATGGGAATGGATGTGTGGCTGGTGACTGATAGACATCAGAGGGTGGTGTTTGGTGAAGTGCCCCAGAGCTTTGTACAAGGACCACTACTCTTTAATTTAGAAATTAACGACATAGCAGAAGATTTGAAGGGGGATATTCAGTTGTTTGCAGATGATGCAAAACTAGGGAGGGCAACAGTCGATAAAGGTAATGTAGATATCATACAGAATAATTTTAAATAAATTGGCAGTGTGGGCAAAGGACTATGGTTGTCACTTTGGGATGAAATGATTCCATACTTTGTATCATATTGATGGTACTACTTTACAGGAAATTGATGATGATGGGGATCTGGGGATGATGCTGGATCTCAGGATCAAGTATTATGAAAATGTGCAAAGAAACTGGGACTGCATAGCATCAATGCCTTCGCATATTCTCAAAATAGTGACAATTTATTCTATTATTCATTATAGACATAATGAACAAAACAAACAACAGATTTTTCAAAATAAAAATAATAAAAAGAAACAAAACATACAAATATACATACTAGTCATGTCATGAGAATCAACTTCAGATTTTAGACCAAGACCCATGTAGCTCACTGGTATATGCTAATATCCCTCAGTTTACATGGTTTTGAATAATATGTTTTTGGAAGTAATATGGTTAATAAATTGATACTGCAATTTATTTAAAAGGAGTTAAAATTCACTTAACATGTTCTGTTCACTCTAGTCCAAATGAAACTTAGACGTTAATTAGTACAGAGACATTTACAATTTATATACTATATTTAGGAAAAGTTAGTGCAATTAGAGACAACTGGAATGAAAACGATCCTATAATGAAAAACAACACTCCTCTCCTTTCACAATCAATATAGAACATATATGCAAGCAAGAAAAGTCTTCTTGTAGTGCTGAACTACTGACTAGACACATTGTCCAAAACATCTTCTTTTAAATTTTCAATTGCAAAAGCCGCATGATTATTCAGTTAATTATGCAGTCATGTATACTGTGAGTGGAGTGAGCATTGTGATTCAAGCTGCTATTAAACAAGTATTTATTATATCTACCGCCTTATATAAACATTTTCATACAAAAAGATTATTCTTCAGCATTTGACCATGATAAAAGTACAAGTGAAATAGTGGGTATCAATGATACCAAGAGGTGAAAAGTTATCACTTTAAAGGAAAAACTTGAATGAATAATGTATGTGGTGATAAGAAAGCAAAGATGCACAAGATTTTGAACAACCAAGTAATAAAAAATAAAAATCATCTTATTCAGTAAACATTTAGGACCAGGGCCGGCACTTAAATTTTGCCACCCAATGCAATAGCATATTTGGCCACCCATTCCTCCTAAAAAAAACTTTTAATGATGTCTTAAAAAGCCACAATGTTAAGTTAGACTTTAACATGTCTGATCATACGAGGGTGGTGTGAAAAGTTCTCGGCATATCAATGAAAATATGAATTTATAATTTCAAAATTATTTTTATTTTTCAACATAATCTCCCTTAAGACTAATATATTTATTCCAGCGATGCTCCAGTGCCATTATCCCATCCTTGTAGTGGCTCTCAGTAAAATCTGCAAAATAACCCTCTACAGCTGCAATTATCTCTTGATTCAGAGAAAACCACTGACCAGTGAGGAGGAGTTTTAGTTTTGGAAAGAGACAGAGGTCTGAGGGAGCCAAATCTGGGGGAATAGGGCGGATGTTCCAACAATTCATAGTACAGATCCCTTAATTTTTCCATTGCCAAAACACCTTTGTGGACAAGTGCATTGTCCTGATGAAATATGATTTTTTCTTCTGCAAACCAGGTCTTTTCCCACGAATTTTTTTGTCTAGTCTGATTAAAAAATCGGAATAATATTCCCCGGTTATTGCTTTACCCTTTTCAAGATAATTAATAAAAAAAAATGCCTTGAGCATTTTTAACACCAATTAAACACCAATGCCATGACCTTTCCTGCTGATGGAACCGACTTTGTCTTCTTTGGTGCTGAGCAATCGGCTTCTGTCCAGTGTTTTCACTGCTGGATTCTGGTGTATAACAGTGAATCTAAGTCTCACCCATAGTAATAAATAGATGCACAAAATCAGTTTTATTCTTGTTAAAATGTTCCAAGCACTGTTCAGAGATTTTCATGCAAGTGCATTTTTGATCTGCTGTGAGCAAGTGCAGCACCTATCTTGCCCAAAGCTTTTTCATTTGAAATTCTTCATTCAAAATATATCCTATGCATTCTTTTGAAATGCCTATAGTCTCAGCAAATTCATGCACTTTGACTCACTGGTCATTCAATACCATATCATGCACTCGATCAATGATTTCTGGTGTTATACTTTTTGGAAGTCCTTCACGTGGATCATCTTCAAGGTTGGTACAGCCACGTTTAAACTCAGTAGCCCATTTCTTAATTGTCGAAAACAAAGGAGAAGAGTGCCCATAAACTTTTATGAACTTTGGATGAATTTCTTTTTGCGTTAAACCTTCCTTTACAAAGAATTTTATAACCGTACAACACTCAATTTTACCCATTTCAAAGGATATAGACAACATTTTTGCATCAGACAGCTGTATAAAACAAACTACTTGATAGAATGACTTGCAATTTAACACGGATGCTTATAATAGATGTACCAACTTAGAAAAAAAAATCTCTTGCCGATAGTGTTGCCATCTATAGTCGAGGCCAAGAACTTTTCAGACCACCCTCATATGTACAAATTAAACAGCAACGGTCCCAGCACTGAACCTCGTGGCACATCACCAGTCACCTGTTTTTGCCTTGATTCTGATCCTCCATATGCTACTTTTTTGATACCTGTTCAGCAGCCACCCTCTTATCCACTTTACCAGTGACATTCCCATTTGTTTTAATTTGCGTAACAGAGTTCTATACAGTATTCTGTCAAATGCCTTTGCAAAATCCTGCAAAATGATCATATAGCCATTTCTTTTATCCAACTCAGCTGTTACTCTAATGTGAAAAGTTAGCAAATTACTAAGGCATGACTGACCCTTCACAAAGCAATGTTGACCTTCATACAGTATCATATTTTGATACATCCACTCTTTTTGACCAATTTTTCCAGTACTTTTACCACCATGCCTGAGATACTGATTAGGCTATAATTTGCCACTGTAATCTTATAACCTTTCTTACAAGGGAATTATTTTGCCTCCTTTCCACTCCCTTGGAATTCTACAAGAGCTGAGACATATATTAAAGAGCCTAGTCAGAGGCATTGTCAACTCCCTTGCACATTCTTGCAAAACCATAGCTGATATCCCATCTAATTTCACAGCTGCATTTACATCAAGATTCTGCAATAGCCTAAGAAACTCCAATTCATCCACCTCTTTTCACACATCAGGGTCTGTCACATATGTTAAAGCAAGAACTTTTTTTGGGATTTCCTTTGGCCTGCTTGAATAGATTCTTATAATCTGATTTTGCATTCCTTGCCATGCTAGTCACCTTTCTCTTTATATATCTTCCAAAGCATATTCTTCTTCTGCAGCTCGAGCTTGATGATATTACTCATCCATCTAAATTCTATCTGATTAATCCTCCTTACCTTAGGTATACAAGTAAATATTGCTTCCTCTACATGGCTCTTAACTATATATCCCATGCATTACTAATAATATCCTTACCCTGCAGTGTTTTATGCCATAGCACAGATTTAAGCTTCACCCTAAGCTTTTCATAATCACCTGCCTTGTAGTTCCACATATAGCCCTTCTTGAAAGAATATTCTTCATGTTTTATGATCTCCCAAATGAAGACCACATAATCACTTTCATCAATTAGAGGTAATGTGGTCACCTTGGCTACGGATAGCTCTTCTGATCCTATGGCCAAGTTCAATATCCACCCGTAGTCTCCTCCATCACATGCTGCCATAAGTAATTATCTCTTAGCAGGTGTATAAATTCCATTTCCTTCCTGCCATATGATCTTTCTTCCTTCCAGTCTATATTTCCATAATTGAAGTCCCCATAATAATCATTCGGCAGTGCATTCTTCCAGATCATCTGTGAACTCCTTGGCCTATAGCAATAACAAACTGTATATTTTGTTTTAACTGGCCTTAATCTCACACCAGACTGCTTCAAATGAGTAGCCACCCTCCCACCTATCTCCTATTCTTTTTGGCTGCAATTCATCTGCTATCATCAGCAGTAGCACCGTCTCACTAATGCCCATAACTTCTGGCAAGGTTCCACTAACCAATGCCAAAAAACTCCTGCCTCTTGTTCCTGATACTTCTGGCAGTAGTATATAGAAACTGGAGTATCCCTTTAAGCTCTGACCCACCTTTATTTTCTGAATTGACTACCCTATTCAATATTTTTGCTTGAGAGATGAGATTCCTCACTTAGTCATTCAAATACTCACTCAGCTCATGGATGCACCTTCACACAAACTCAGTTGCTTCTACCCTAATTGCTTAAGTTTCCCTGAATTTGCACTTCAGTATATTTGGTGAACAAAAAACCTTAGACACCTAACACCAAAATCATTTAGATGCAGTCCATTAGCAATGTAGATCCTTCTTTCCATTAAACACAGACCACGGATCCACAAATCCTACTTCATTCCTTCTACACAATCTACATATAGACTCACTGGCTATTAATGTCCTCGTCCTCCTCCTCAGTTCGCATGCAGCATGGTAGGAGACTTACAATCTTCACATCACATCACATCACAGCATGGTAGGAGACTTACAATCTTCACCTTCTCTCTTCAGTCTTCTAACAATTCCTTTACATCCTCCCTCATAGAATACTTCTCACATTTTAAATCTTTTGTATCAACCAAGACAATCATTTCCTTCGACTTACCTTTTTGCAGCTGGATGGTGTAGCTAATATCATGAATTTTTGCACCCAGATAACACAATTTTGTCATACTTTCATTAAGTACTCCTCTGATCACTGAGTCTCGGTACATAATTTTCTCCTTGTTTTTCTTGCTTGTTCGGTTGAACTTTTTTATTCCTTTGGACCATCTGCTTATTTCTCTTTTCAGCCTTGTTAATCTTTTCCTGCTTTTCTGCAATTTTTCAATTTTGCACTTTTTCCTATGAAGGATAACATTCAAGTGCACAATTTCTTTATTAATGTCCATTTCATTCTTCTCTATTTCCATGGCGACACATTTGACATTAATAATGTAATTTTCCATCTTACTGTTAGTACTGTCCACTCTACCAATATCTGCACTCAACAGACACTCACTTTTAAAACACTTAATATACCCTCTCTCTCTCATTTCAATTTTTTTCTTCCACATATCCTTTAGTTTTCTTGCCAAATAGATTTCGCACACACTGAACTGAATAAAAATCCAGCAAATTCAAACTGCCCAACAACATGGTCTTTGCCTCCATTGTTCATCCACACACTGGTGCCATGCCGACAATATCGTATTTAAGCAAAAAAATAAAATAAAATAAATGTTTACTTTCAAAATAACTAGCTCAGTCAATCCCACACTCATTTAAAACAAAAACTTAACGTAATATTCTCAAATAAAAAACGAGAAAGTTACTTATCCTTCAGGAGCGATAATTCCATGATACACACACAATACACTAACTGGTATCAGCTCAACACTGAGTGTTCTGTACAGGTTTATCACCTAAGTGATAGAGCCATACAGATAATCATTATCACAAACCATGGGCTCACTGCCCGTTGTTGTCCGATGCCTGCTTCACTATCTTCTTCCACATTTCTTTGTCCAGTCCACAGTGTCACAGTTTTTGTACACCCATTCCACACCAGTCTTTTATATCGTCTCCCCATTCTATGTATGGTCTACCTCTTCTGTTTAAACCATCCAAAATACCAAACACAGATGTCTTTATCTTCTGGTCCTCACTCATTCTATTGATGTGTCCAAATAATTGCAGCTTTCATTTTATAATCTTCTGCATTAGATTCTGTTTTGGTTGTATCTTCTGATAGAGCTCTTTGGTGATTTTCTGTACCCATCCTACTCTTAGAATCTTCCTGCAACAAGTTCTTTCAAATGACAAAATTCTTTTTCTTGATTCCTTATTTATTACCCACATTTCAGGTCCGTACAGTACACCGATGAAGATGCATGTTTCCAGTACTCTTAGTTTTGTTTGCAGGCTGATCACTTTACTTTTCCAGATGTTATCCATGGCCTTCAGATTTGTTCTTCCCTTTGCAATCCTGATCTTTATTTCTTTTTTACAGTCCAAGTCATATGTCAGTTTACTTCCCAAATATGTAAATTTTCTGCATTTTCTATATCAGTTCCATCCACTTGTATCTTTTGTTTCATGTTCTTCTCACCAAATACCATTGTCTTTGTTTTTTCCAAGTTCATAACAAGTCCAAATCTCTTCCCTTCCTCATTTAATAGTTTTAGTGTTTTTTGTAGTTCTCTTTCGTCTTCTTCAATAATAACAATGTCATCTGCAAATCTCAGATTGTTAATTCTCATTCCATGTACAGATATTCCTTTGGCATCTTCCTTCAGTTTGTCCATTACTCTTTCTAAATGTGCGATGAAAATGCTTGGTGATATAGGGTCTCCCTGTCTAGTACCTCTGCTTGTTTTAAACCATTTCCCCAATTCATCACCTATTCTAACTGCTGCAACTGCACATTCTGATAAACATCTTTTAATATAGCTATTAGTTTTTTTATCAATTCCATAGGATTCCAGAACTGCTAATGTCACTTTCTGGTCAATATTGCCAAATGCTTTCTGAAAGTCAACAAAGCAAGTATATATGTTTTTGTTTTTTCTCCTAGCTTTCTCTACTATTAACCTCATTGTCAAAATCTGTTGAATTGTAGTTCTATCCTTCCTAAATCCTGCTTGCTTGTCTGCACGGTATGCTTCCAATTGTGTTCTCAATCTTTCTGTCAATATGATCATCATCACTTTACTAAGGTGACTTATCAAGACAATTATTCTATAATTTTTACATTCTAGCTTATTTCCTTTCTTGTGTAATGTTACTAATATTGATTTCACCCACTCCTCTGGCATTTTCCCTTCTTTCCATACCATATCGGTGTGGTACATACATAGCTGGTGCGTTTCTGTAACCATACTTTCACCACCATATTTAATCATTTCTCCAGTAATGTTATCGTTACCAGGACTCTTGTTGTGTTTTAGCTGTCCTATTGCTTTATCTACCTCCCCTTTTAAAATGTCCATATCATGCTCATTACTTGGTGGTGATATCTGCTTCAATTCTTCAGTCAGTTTCCCAATGCTATCTGAATCTAGTTTTTCTTCATATAACTCACTACAATATCTTGTCCACCGCTGTACAATTTTTTTCTTTATTCTTCAATACTTTGCCTTTTTTCATCTTTAAGTGTGGTCTGTTTTGGTTGCCACTTTCTATTAATGGTTCTGATCATTTTGTATACCTCCCTTGTTTTATGCTCTGCATAGTACTGTTCTATATTGTTGCATTGGGTTTCTAACCATTTCATCTTATCCATTCTAACTGCTTTTTCACCTCATTACACTTTCTTCTATATTGCTCTTCTATTTGTTCTGATGTATCCCTTCTTATCTTCAACATTCTTTTCTCCTGTACTAACTTCAGATTTTCTTGTGTAATCCATTTCATCTTGATCTTCTATTCTTCTGGAACTGTTTATTCAACTGCATCTTCTATCGCCTTCATTACTCTTTTCACTCTTAAATTCGAGTTTTTTTCTTTCTGCACACTTTTAAATCTCTCTTCTAACACTGTTCTGTACCTTCTTCCTATTTCTACTTCACTTATTCGTGCTGTATCTCTTCTATTCTGATGTTGGGGTTTATATTTCTTTTTTAATTTCAACTTGATGTTCGCAATCACTAAAGTATGGTCCAAGTCTATATCCGCTCCTTGAAAAGTTTGACATTGCTGTACTGATGTTATCCATCTTCTTTTAATCATATCAATCATGTTTTTGGTTTTCCCATCATTTGATCGCCACGTACATTTTCTACACTCCGTTTGTTGGAATCTTGTGTTACAGATCATCATCATCTAGTGGTCCACAGCAAATTCTAATAATTTTTCACCTCGTTCATACAGATAATGCTGTAACATAATGCTCTGACATGAAATTAAGTGAAAGTAGAGGTTGCTGAATTGGAATACTTGGGAAATTGCAGAATTTCAATGTAAGTATGGATGTGAGATTAGATGGGATATCAGCTCATGTATTACGAGAATGTGTAAAGAAATTAGTATTGCCTTTGATGAGACTGTTTAACTAGTCTGGTCTGGTAAAGTAGCAAGGGAGTGAAGAATAAAAAGTTCTGTTGCATTAAGGAAGCTCAAAGACTACAGTGCAAAGTAATTGACTAATAAGTATCCCACGTGTGTTGGTAAACTAACTGTGAAAGTAAGTCAAAGACAGAATTCAGGAAGGGAATTGGATAAGAATACGCAAAGGTGTTTGACAGGATGCCACATGAAACTGTGTTATGAAAACTGGAAGAAATGGAGATAGATATGAAGCTGGTGTTATCAATATGAGGATGGCTAATGGACAGATACTAAAGCATGGCACACAGACAGGGCAGAATCTAAGAGAATGCAGGTGACTACTGGTATGCCAAAAGGCTCTGACCTTGGACCACTACTGTTTAATTAGCAATATAATACAGGAAATGATTAGTAGAAGAATATTCCCGTTTGGTGATAATTCAAAACTGTGTAGTGTAACCGTTGGTCAAGATGACGTAATGAGCTTGCAGGATGATTTAAACATTATGACAGTATAGGCAAAATATAATAGATATCACTTTAATGTAAAATACTGAAAGTTATGTATTTTGGAATGAAAAAATATAAACCATCTACCACATTAATAAAACCATACTCCAAGAAATTGCTAAAGTTAGGGATTTTTGGGAGTATAAATTCAGAGGATATAATAAGGAAAGTGGCCAAGATAGCTCCCAAGATTACGTAGTTATTGAAGAAAACACTGAAAAGCAGTGATAAGAAAGTTAGTATTCCTCTTTATAAGACTTTGATATAGCAATATCTGGATTACTGTGCTCAGGTCTGGTCAGCTGGGCTTCTTGGGTATGAAGAAATGGTGAAGAGGGACAAGTGTTAAAGATGGAAAGTGATCTGTTGAATGTTTCCTATGACAATCAACTGAGGGTTTGTTGAATGTAAAAATTAACAGCTAGGTGGAAAAGAGAGGATATCATAGAAAAATTTAAGTCACTACAGGGATTTTACAGGAACAGTGTAGAGAAATTTTTTGCACTTAGCCAGGCAGACAGAACAAGGGATCTTACATAGAAATTGAATAAGAGCATTAGCAAAGGTGTGAGGAATGGATTTTTTGCCTTGAGAGTGATAAATGAGTAGAATAGTCACAAGGGTCTGCTATGAGAGCTGTGTCAGTCAGCATTCAGGGATAGGTATAATAGGTAATGCACTTGAATTTTCTTTACCATAAAGTGTCCTTTTACTACATACATGTATATTGACAATGAAATCGATTACCTCTTAAACCAGCTGACCAACGCAACAATTTCTTTTTAAAAAAATATTATAATGAAAGCAAAAATATTAACAAGTTTTACTTTTTAACAGAAAGAAGAGCAATTTGTTACTGCCAAGCATATTGCATTCCAAAACATTTTACTTGTAGCATCATTCAGTACAAAACTTTTTTGTTCTAGCTTGATAAGCAATAAAAATTTATCACATTCTGTGTTTAATAATAAATATATATACAGGGGTCATACAAAATAATGGAAACACTAAGATGGCAAGGAGTAGAATTTGCGCTGGTTACATTGCAAAAAAAACTGTAGTGGCAGCACTGAATGCTCTTGTTTCATTTAGTTTCTTCTTCTGCAACTTTTCCCACTTAAGAAGGGTCGCTGTCTGTAGTGAGTCTCCTCCACAACCTCCTGTCTTGGGCTGTAGCCACATCCAAGTTCTTCATCGTCAAGTCCTCCACCATCTCCCTCCATCTCTACTTTGGCCAACTGCGCTTCCTCCTCCTCCTTCCCTGCACATCCATCTGCACGACCTTCCTTCCCACATACTCTTCCTCACTCCTCATCACATGAACAAACTATCTCAACCTTGCCTCCTGTATCTTTGCTCCTAAGTTCGTAACTTTCACCGTTCCCCTTACATAGTAATTTCTCAGACGATCCTTTCTGGTCACACTGAACACCCACCTAAGCATTCTCATCTCTGCTACCTCCATCCTGCTGATGTTATTTTTCCTCAGGGCTACAGTTTCCATAGCATACGTCATAGCTGGTCTCACTACTGTCCTGTAGATTTTGCCTTTTAGATTGATCGGCACCCTCTTATCGCATAGTACTTCAGCCATCTCTCTCTCTCCAGTTGCTCCATCCTGGTTGTATCCTGCATCCCACTTCCTTCTAAGCCTCACCATCCTCTTTCATTGTTGAACCTAAGTATCTAAAGTCACTGACCTTCCTGATGACATTTCCTTCCAGCTCCAGATTTGTTTAGTTTACACTCCGTACTTCTCATGCAAGTACTATCACTAATGCATTGAGTGATTATTCATGTTAAAAATCAGAAAACAGGAGACTTTTCCGATTTTTTGAGACCAGATCATCGATGAGTATTTAACTGGAGCATCAGTGACAAAAACTTCCAAATTATTAGGTGTATCGAGGTTGTCAAATTCTAAGGTTATGTCAGCATACACAGATCATGATAAGACAACATCATCAAAGAGAAACAGTGAGCAAAAATCAAAAATGACAGAAAGAGATCATCGGACATTAGAAAAAATTGTTTCAAAAATTCACAGAACTACTCTGGATAGTTCTGTGAATTATGAGTTTCATAAATCCAGTTTTCATTCTAGATCTATAAATGATAAACCTCTGATTACTGAAAAGAATGCTCAGATGTGCAAACGATGGTGTTGTGTCCCTATTTCTAATATAATTACTTTATTCTATTACTCAAATTCTTGTTCAACTCTTTCTCGGGTATCACGTGGTACCCCTACATAACAATGGAATTGCCCCAGGGTCGAGCCAATACCAGAGTGTCTGAGATTAACCACTCATAAAACACTAAGAAATTTATTTTTTTGCTGTGCCACTTAGCACTTTTAGATTATATAATAATATCAATCAAGAAGCGATCTCTAGATAGTATTTAAGTGATACCTTGACCTTTGCAGACGTGGCCAAAATCTCTTCCTTCTAATTTCCCACCTAGGTTCGTGTTAGTTTTTATAAGCGGTGCATCGAATTCCAAAATCACAGATAGACTTAATTTTATTCAAAAGCAAGGTTTATTAGAGACTATCAATATACACACAGTACATGTAAATTTAAATCTCAATCTAAGAAAGTTAATAACAGTCAGGTTAACATTAAAACATTCCAATATCACAAGGATATTGTTAATTTTCACAGTATAAATCTTATCAACATTAAACACCTAAATTATGCATAATAATCTCAATAATTCTTTTCTAATTCAGTTTCAATCAAACCACTTAAAATAGCATCTATATCTTTTACAATCTTGTAATTAATAGCAATTCTTTACTCTGAACTTTATCATAACCTCTTTAAACATATATCATAATTCGATCATAGTAGGAGACAGTAAATATACGGTAACTTTCTCAGGATCACTACAGTTCAGTTCAATGTAATATTATTAATGTTCCTTCCTTAGATTCATAGCGCGGTACAAATCCTTTCATTCATAATTAACAAATACTATAAAGTCTACTTATCAAACTTGAACTGCATCACATTAAGAGGTCCTCAGGAATCTGTCTCTCCTTAATCGAAATATCCATGGGTTCCTATCTGGCTTTCTGTGGACGGTCGGGCTTACTCTTTCGATGGAGATACGACCCTCTGGATCCATTGATGCCTCTATCAAAACCCTCCGGAGCGGAGGCACTGCCACCCTTCACCCGCTCACAACACCGCGAGACCAACACCAGGAGATCAGGAACAAAAAAAGCCTCGTGTGTGTGTGTGGGGGGGGGTGCTTGACTCTTATATTTTGCCTTGGTTCCCGGTGATTCTCGCACTCTGCAATGTCCACCTAGCGCTTTCACGTAGATTGACGTCACAGTGTCCAGCCTTCTCCGCTACATTTTTTCGTGCGCTGTCGGCACACAAATGCCCAGGGCAAACCGCTCCCCTCGTGTTACTGCTTCCTGACCTTTGGACTTACATCCCCTTTACAATTTGTGCAAATCATTCTATAACTTCTAGTACTTATTGCTCTAACAAAATGTTAAATGTTTACACTTCCACTATTATTTATACTAACTAGTGAGTGATCCCTTGTTGAAATATTATATAAATAACTATTTGTTTTCTTTTAGTTTGAAATAATTGATATATCTACAAAGCAGTATTTTAATACCTGGAGACAAGCATGTTATAATGTTTCTTATTGTGTGTTCGCTCTGTTATACAATGATAAGATGAAATATCTCATGTTCCAACTTATCAGGGTATAACAATGGTGTGCAAACTGTCAAATCTGAACATTAGAAAATTGAAAACGTGATGTGGTCAGGTGAGTCAACCTTCCTGCATCAGGACTATGTTTGTAGAACACTCAAGGAAGCCTACAATCTGGAATATGTAGGTATGACAATAAAGCATGGAAGAGGTTCTGTGATGGTCTGTGCAGCAATATTGTGGTATTCTGTTGGTCCCATTATTATTATGCTTCATTTCAGAATTACTGCAAGTGATTATCTGAACATAATCAAGTGTACCCCATGACCAAAACGTTATTTCCAGACAATAATGCAGTATTCCAAAACAACAATTCCTCCATTCACACAGCTTAAAATGTACAGTTGTGGTTTGAAAAGCATGAAGGTAACATTCAACACCTTCCCTGACTAGCGCAATCACTAGAATTGAACATTACTGAACCATTCCTGTCAGTTTTAGAGACTAGAATAAGAAACAGTTTTCTATCCCCCAACATCTTTAAAAGAACTTAGAAATGTCCTTCAAGAAGAATGGTACAAAATTCCACAAGAAACTATTCAAAACTTGAGTTCCAAGAGAAACTCAGCTGTACTGAAAGCAAAAGGTGGTCCAACATCATATTAATAAAAAAATATAAGTAATGTTTCCATTATTTTGTTCAACCCCTGTACATATGTGTGTGTGATTATTATTGCCATTGTTATTTTTTTAAATAGGAATCCCATCCATGAAGACACTTAGCTTATAGTATGCTCGTATTACTATCTTGAGGGAGCTAAGGGCTAGATAATCTGGAAATCTTGCACTTCTTCTTTCTCAGTCATTTTCAATCCACTGCTGAATGAAGGCCACGATCTGCCAATTTTCCCAGTCTTCTTCTTCTGATATCCATCTCTTTCCAGTTTTTCTATTTCATCTGCCCATCTTGTTTTTGGGTGTCCTTGTCTTCTCTTTCCAGTTGGTATCCATTCTGTTGCTTTTTTGGTCCAACTCTTGTCCATTCCTTGAGCCAGATATCTTGCCCATCTCCATTTGGATGCTTTTACAATTTCTATTGCATCCAAGACTTTTGTCTATGATCTGATCCATTCCTTCCTCTTTTAATCCATTAGTGTTATTCTTCTTTCCATCAGCATTATTTGTTTTTCCATTTGGTTAGTTAGTGCACAGGTTTCAGAGCCATAGGTGAGTATGGGTAATATGCATTGGTTGAATACTTAACTTTTTAGGCAGATGGGTAAGTTATATTTGCAGATGTAGTTCAATTTCCCAAATGATTACTGGGTTAACTGTAATTAAAAGACAAAATTGTCTTTTAATTTTGCTCTGTAATCCATTTTCAATGTCAAAACGTCGTCCCAAATACACACAAGAGACTATTTCTATTGGCTCATTATTGAGTTTTATTGTTTTTGCTCTTAAGTACCTAACGAACGTGTTTGTTTCTCTATTTATTTTAAGACCTATCTTCTTGCTTTCTATGATCAGTATATTTATCATTTCCTGTAGGTTATGAGCTGATTCTGAAATTAATATAGTATCATCCACATATCTTAACCAGGTTAATTTTTCACTTTTTACTGTCATGTCTTTGGAACTCCAGTTAATTTTTTGAATCATCTCCTGAAGTGTGGCTGTAAAAATCTTAGGGTATATAGAATCTCTCTGCCTTATCATCTTTTGTATAGGGATTTTGTTGCTTTCTATTTGTTCTCTTATAGTTGTAGTTCCATTTTTGTATATAACAATCATATAACTTTTTTGAAGCTATTTCAGGCCTCCAGTAAACAGAATGATAATAAATTTCAGACTGGGTGATGAAATTCATCTCTCACCTAAAGACACTCATAAAACCTTCATAACCTGTTTATTGAAGAGCTGATATACCAACCACTTGGATAATGAAGTTGGTAGACTGACAATGATAAAAAAATGATATCAACAATATATAAATGTGATATAATTATTTTCATACTTATATTACCATTATTACTAAATGTAAAATTGTGTCAACAAAATAATTCAAACTGATTTCCAATGCTGAAAAATTTTATGTGCAAGAATACCAGCAAAAATGAAAAAGAAAAGTTTTATTACCACAAGTAGGAGGTTCATCTGAGCCATCACCACAATCATTATCTCCGTCACAATAAAAACTTTGAACTATACAAACAAAGTTTAGGCACTGGAATTCATTGGTTTTACACATACTAGCAACTATAAGAAAAAAAAAAAAAAAAAAGAAAAAAAAAAGATGAAATCAGATGATTATCATGAGATGAATAAGATTTTAGTGTATTATTATATTTATTATTATGATTTTTATTATTATCGGAGATCCTCATGGAGTCAAGGACTCATTTATGGAGGCTATACATCACTCAAACCAGTTGTTATACATTCCATTAGCCTCCCTACTGGCCAATGTGGATGAAATAGTGACACCAAATTGCACTTCTTATCCATATTATTCAATAGGTTTTAGAGCTTTGTATCCAGATTTATCTCGACGTCTATAGACATCATGGCTGGCTGGGGAATTAAACTCATTCACATCAGATGCACTCACTACTTCAACAGGTAAACAATTCCACTCAATCACTACTCTAAGAGAAAAATCTAGCTCTTACTCCTTTCTTAACTGCAAGCAAATTTAACTTGCATGGATGCCCCATGTTTTCATTTCACCTTCCATATAATGAAAAATTCCATCACATAATATCCTATAAAATCTATTCAGAAGTTTACAGACCTCTATCGCATCACCCCACTTTCTTCTATTAACAAGAATTTATACTCCACATATTCACAATCTCTCATCGTCATCTAAATTCTGCAATCATGATATAATCTTTGTACCTATCCTTTCCAGCTTTCTTTATCCCCTTAACCCCCCCCTCCCCCCCAGTAGACCAAACTTGCATGCAGGTATGATCTTATCAAGGCCTTGTAAAGAGACAAAATGGCATCCTTATCCTTACATGTTAAGGTTTGCTTCAACATCGCAAATATCCTATGGGTTGTATTTTCGACTTTTGCTATGCGACCTTTGAACTTCAAATTCCTATCCACCATTATGCCAAGATTCCTAACCGCATTAGTTTCTTGTAGCGTAAACCTGATAATATAATATACCACTGGAAATCCCATCATCCCAAAGTGCATAACTTTACACTTACTAACATCAAACTGCAGCCATTTTCATTTGCGCAAATTTCCAGCCTATTTAAATAATTCTATTAAAGTGCTGAATATCAGTAATCCCTGATTGCCCTGTCTATCTCTGCATTATCCACAAACAATTGAACAACTCCTGTTAGATTCTTTCTAATGTCATTAATGTAGAGACTGAACAATAATGGTCCAAGAAGTGAAAGCTGGGGTACACCACTGGTCAACTTAAGCTGGGTATGTCTTTTAAAATTACTCTTCAGTGTTAAAAAAAGTTTATATTTGTCTATAAACTTAACCTATGTTTAGAGATACAGGCTGGCTATATTACCTACTAAGTTCTGTAAATTCTGTATTTGACATTAGGAGCAACATGAAATTTGAGATATAGAAAAATTTAAGTTTATGTGTATATGTGTGTATATACACAGGTAACCCTCGATATAATGCGGATGTTAGGTTCCATAGAAATGCCGCATTATATAAATCGCATCATACGAGACTTAGATCGCATAGAAAAAGTAGGGTTATGTTCCCATATAATTTTTTTAAAAATTATATAAACAATAATGACATATCCAACAAAAATATATTTTTATTTTCAGGTAATTCATGTAAGTTAAGAAAACATAAACTATAAGACAAATACATAGTATAAAATTATAAAAATTACAAATTGTACATAAATTTCATTGCACATAATGCATAAATGTTTTAGACACAATAAAATAAAGCGCATATTTTAACCGTCATCACTGTCTTCAGAAATAATATTTCGTAGATGTTCTTTAAGTGGCCAGAGGTCGTCACCACTTCTCTTGGATATCATTTGTATAATTCTCATATGTATGTAACTCACCAGAAAATAAAGTGCTCAGCTTGAGATTAACACACTTATGATTTTAAATGCACTTTCCTGGCAGAAAATGAAGATTTTCAACAATAAACACTTTATACAGTAAACCCTAGATGCCAAACCTATGGCACCCATGCCAGAGGTGGCATGTCTGAGAATTTTGCTGGCATGTCAACGATTTACAGGTGATATCCTTTTATATGCTTATAAGTTATTCAAGTTTTTTTTTTTAATTGTTAAAATACATACAAGCTGAATTTTGTTTTACACAAGACAGCAGCTATAAAGACGTGCATATGATTGGTGCAGTATTAACAAAAGATCACGCGACCGAAAGACAAAAGCAACCGACAAGTGTTGAGTTGAAATGCTAATTCTCTTCAATTGAATTACATAACATCTGAAACTGTCATAACAACATTCACTATTAGTTTTAACACATTCACAACAGGGAATGTTGTGAATGTTGTTATGACATTTTCAGATTTTATGTAATTCAATTGAAGAGAATTAGCATTTCAACTCAACACTTCTCGGTTGCTTTTGTCTTTGGGTCACGTGATCTTTTGTTAATACCGCACGAATCATATGCACGTCTTTATAGCTGCTGTCTTGTGTAAAACAAAATTCAGCTTCTACGTATTGTAACAATTAAAAAAAAAACATAACTTATAAGCATTTAAAAGGATATCACCTGTAAATTGTTGACATGCCAGCAAAATTTATCGTTCTGATGGAACTTTTCGTTACTGACTGGCTCAACTCACACAAACGTTTCAACCCTTGGTTGAATTTTATGGCTTCTTGTTTGCGTTTGAGGTGGCAGGCAAACTCACACATTCATTATATGGCATGTTTCAATTCTTGGTAGTCTTTTATTTTAGAGTTGGCCTTTGGAATCTGTCATAATGACATTGAGAATTTCAAATGCAATAAAACAAACACTTATTTCATAATTGAAAAATTGGACAATAGTTTTTAGTTAGATACTGTGTTTCAGTGCAACATATGGTTTTGCTTAAGTCTATACAGCATAGTTTCTGTAAGAGGGGACATGTGATTTATTACTTAGTGCCGTTTTTATTTCATCTGTCTCTAATTGCACTATTTGTTGAGAATGACACAGACTGCAAAAGCCTCTGTACAGTACCTTATTCAGTAATGCAATAAAACTAAATTCGATACTTATAACTACTTGTGCGATACGGGCAGACACAAATTTAACGAAGATAAAATTTGATTTTTAAGTCCCGCATTGAAAAATACGAAAAAATAAATAAATAAAGGGTTACTAGAAATTGTAGACCGTGTTATATCGAAACTGCGTTGAACAAGGGATGCTACAATTTGTAGACTGCATTATATAAGTACCGTGTTATACGAGGGTTACCTATATTGTGTAATCCCATTACACAAGCATAGTGCAAAGAAGTATCAACCAATCATAAAAATCGAAAAAATTGGTTAGGGATCACATTCAGAAATAGATTGACAGTGAATCTCTACTTTTTAATGAAGAGCATGGGTTTACTAAGGGAAGGTGATGTTTTAGAACTTGCTTACATTCTATAATAATGTTACCACTGCACCAGGGAATGGATCCACTAAGATACTTTTTGTTTGCTAAGGCTTTTGACAGAATACAGCAAGGAAGACTGTTGCATAAAGTGGAGAATACGGTTTGGATTATAAAATATTAGCTTGGATAAGAGGAATTGTGGGCATGGGGAAAATGGATGTCAGTTCAATGTCAGTAAATGCAAAGTCATGCACTTTGGAGTGATTATACTGTTGTATTATACTGGTGGGGATTATGCTAGAAGAAACTGATCAGGCTAAGGATCTTGGAGTATTAGTAGATAGCAAGCTGAAGTTCAGGGGCCATGTAGCAAAGAATGCATATACAACTCGAAAGATAACTGCAATGCTGAAATGAACTTTGACATGCAAAGATATGGATGTCATTTTGGCTCTTCACAAGCCTTGATAAGAACTTACTTAGACTGTTGTGCACAGGTCTGGGTCTGCTAGTTTCCATTGTGATTCTGATACAGTGTGACAGAGTGCAAAGGAGAGTCTTAAAAATGATATCAGGATTGTGCAGTACTGATTATGGAGACAGATTGAGAATTTGTAGACTGCAGATACTAGTAAACAGGAGAAAGGGATAGGGGATATGATTCATACTTACAAAGTGTCATACAAGATTTCAGTTGATGGAATTTTTCATTTTATGAAGGATAGGGAAAGGACAAGAGGGCATCCTTAGAAGCTGAGAAGAATGGCACTAAGAAGAGATGAGGGCTAGATTTTTTGCTCATATGGTAGTGTGTGATTGAAATGAATTGCTATTGGATGTTGTGTGTGTGTGTGTGTGTGTGTAGTATGTGACCTCTCTTGAGTCCCTGACTCCATGGAGGTCTCTCTTAATAATAATAATTATATACACATAATTATTTTATTTATTTATTCATTTCTTTTTTTCTGAAATTAAACGTTAGAAATTTTTAGCTTGTTGATTCTTGAAGATATTTTCCATGCGGACAGAAATTGTACAAATATACAATGTTCCGGGGCCAGCGTTCTGTGAAAGTGGCACTTGACTGTCTTTTCACTGATCAGATTTTGATCTCATCTGGAATTCGGTCAGAGTTTGTGCATAGTATATCTGCAGTGGCAGCTGTTAATGCAGTTGTTATCTATTTTTCTAGGATCGAAATTGAGTCATCAATTTTTTTTCTTTGAGATGATGGCTGAAACTTTTTTTTTTTATGTTGGGCCCAATACATGAGAGGTTGGCTGATCAACCTATAGTATGTTCGTACTATATATAGGTAGCGGGTTGGGAAAGCAGAAACTTTTTAACATTTGATTTAAAAGCCTATATATTGTATTCCTTGGGAAATACATCAGGGGAAGACTGTTCCACAGTAGCAGGGATGAAGGAGGAAAAGAAACTTGTTCTGTGAGTTTCAAGGTGTACTGTGGAAGGATGTTGGGCAGCAGATATACATGTTCCAATGGGCTTAGTACAGAGTGGGTGAATTGTTGATGCTGTTTCAGTTGAACATTTCCCATAAAAATATTTATAGAATATACAAATTGCAGAGACCAAGCATCTATGTGAAAGTGAGGGGAGTGAGTTGGAAAGAGATGGGTCATTTATCAGTCTAATTGCTGCTGTACTGAGTCAAGCATTTTGAGGAAGCTTTTAGGAGCCCCACTCCAAATGCAGAACAGTATTCAATAGCTGGGTGGATTTGTGATTTGTATAAGGTTAACAGCTGTTTAGAGGTGAAGTAACGTCTTGAGCAAAAGAGAAATCCTAGTTTTTTGGAAGCTGAGGATGCAATGATTGTGATGTTTTATGCCAGGAGAGGCCTGAGGTCAGGGAAATTCCGAGAAGAGAAATCTCATCTTGTCTGGGAATTTGAGTGTTATCAAAAATAATACTGGGGGAAAATCGCTCTTTTTTGTGAGAAATAAGACAGAACTGGGTTTTACTAGCATCGAAGCTGAGGAGGTTATCTGAGCCCCATTTGAGGATGGCTTAGAGATCATAATTAAGGGCAGTGGTGGTTGGTTGGGTTGGAGGTCATTGATATACAGAAGGAAGAGGATTGGTGGGAGAACTGAGCCTTGTGGGACCCCAGCATTAGTTGGATGATGAGAGGATAGGGAGCAATCTACCATCACACACATAGTGTACGTCCAGACAGTAAGTAGCAATCCATCTGCAGAAGTCCTGAAACAGTCCGAATGATAGGAGTTTGCTTAGTAAGCCTTTGTGCCAGACCCAGTCAAAGGCTTTAGAGATATCAAGTGCAACCAGTTGGGATTTGCAAAATTTCTCCAAATTTCTCCAGAGATGGGCGATATATGAGAGTAGATCTCCTGTTGATTGGCATCGAAGGAATCCGTACCAGTAGTTGCTTAACAGCTGGGCACCTTAAAGATAGAGGAGTTGAGAATTGATGGGTGGGAATAGTGTAAGGCAAATGTTACAACCAATTGCTTTGGCAAGAGACCAAAAGGCATGGATGCCATTTGGACAGGCTGCAAGTTTCCTGCTTTTTGCTTGCTCAAATTCTGTTTTGGAAGCATCGATAATTTTCTTGCATCTGTTTTGGGCTTCAGTATAGGCATTGAAGGAGAATGGAGTTCTTGATTTGAGCTAGTTGTGGTATGCCTGATTTTTCATTTGTACAGCCTTGGCACATTTTTTGGAGAACCAAGGTTTAGATAGGGGATGACAGTTCAGAGAACTGTGGGGAACGTATGTTTTCATGACAGTGAGAAATACTTTGGTGATACATTTGGTGCATATGTTTGAATTGGAAGACCGGAAACAATAGTCCAACGATGGGAATGAAGCATAGTAGTCTAGTGGGCTGTCTCATTTGGCACTGTTATAATGCCAAACTACTCTTGTGTGGGAGTGACTGTGTAAGCATTGTTGCATGGGGGAAGAGACAAACACTAGGTTGTGGTCAGAATTACCCAGGGAGCTCACTACATATGGGATAAACTCTGAACTGTATAAATTTCCTGGAAAAAGATTTCATCAAAGATTACTAATATTTTTAAATAAAATATATACAAATGGACAAATACCAATAGAATGGAATACAAGCATAGTAATACCTATATTTAAAAAATGGGATAAAACAAAACCCTAACTACAGAGGTATTAGTTTATTAAATGCATGCCACAAAATATATAGCAGAATACTTAATGAAAAACTAAAAACATACAGTAAAAAAATATTATTAGAATGTCAAAATGGATTTAGAAAAGGAGGCTCTACAATGGATACAGCTTTCTGTTTAAAGCTACTTATAGAAAAAAGAAGAGAATTTAATTTGGAAACTCATCTTTTGTTTATAGATTACGAAAAAGTATTTGACAAAGTAAAAAGATACTGTTTGATATATTACAAAGAATAAATATACCTAATATTTTACTACATGCAATATTGAATATATATAAAGATAATGAAATAAAAATAAATGAAAAGTTGTCTGAAAAATAATCTATAAACCAAGGAGTAAGACAGGGATGCCATCTGTCTCCAACACTTTTCAATATTTACATTAATGAAATATTAATACAGTGGAACACCTTAAACAATCAAGGTATAGAAATTTCCCGCAATACGCTATTATTTGCAGATGATCAGGTAATAATATCAGATAAGGAAGACAATTTACAAAGTGTGATATATAATTTAAACATTATAGTAGAACAGCCAAGAGCCTGTGTAGCTCAGTGGATGTGGTGTTTGCACACCATGGCGCTTGACTGCACAAAGAAAGACTTCTTGGTTTCGAATCTAGTTGGCGACTAGAGGAAATTTTTCTAAGCCTTTTTTCGACCGGTTCCCAAGTTAGTCGATCTCTGGCATGGGCAAGAGGGTTTTTTTCTCCAGGAAACTCAGGTTTTTCGTCCCGTAAACTCAAGAAAATCGACTGTAGAACCCACATTATTTCAGACATTAAAAATACGAGTGTTAAGGTTAGAAACAATGAGATGGCAGCACTTGTTGTGCTGTCTCTCTTCACTGTGTGCCGGTTAATTAGTGATAACCTTGGGCCAGCTATCTCTGATTGGGTGCCAGTGGAGACTGATCTGCCCAGTCAGTCTCCAAAAGTTAGATAGAGCTAAACGGCCTTGCCTACTCCCTATATAAGGGAATAATAAGGCATCAGCTGATTTTTTGATTTTTTTTTTTTTTTGATAGCAGAACGGTTTGGAATGAAATTTTCCATAGATAAAACTAAAACAATGGCATTTTGTGGACAAACTCCAGTTAGAAGCAAAATAGTTATTAATAATAAAATAATAGAACAGATAAATACTTTCAGTTATCTTGGATGTGAAATATCATATGAAGGAGAAAAAGACATAAAATTAAAAACTTCACAATTTTTATAGATTATAGGCCTGATAAACCGAACACGCAACCCAAATATAGTACAAAAAGAAACACGCTTGAAAATATAGAATACTTTAGCAGTGCCCACATTATTATATGGCAGTGAAATTTGGGCAATAAACAAACAAGATAAACAAAGAATAAAAACAAGTGAAATGAGATTTATGAGAAGAACTGCAAAATACACATCATTAGATCAAAAAAGGAACAAAGACATTTTAAAAGAACTAAAAACATAATCAATAGAAGAAAAACTAAACAATTATAAACAAAAGTCGATTGAACATGCAAACCGAATGGCCAACACCCAACATCCTAAATAAATACTAAAATATAAGCCAATTGGAAAGAGAAGGCAAGGTAGACCTCAAAAAAAAAGGATATTGGATGGATAAAGAGCCGGAACAGACCAATATGGTCTATACCCGTATTTAGTGTTATGATGATGATTAGCTCATTACATTCACTGTATATTTGGAATGGTCATTGGTAAGGAAGAGATCTGAGGTATTTGGGGAGTGGTTCAGGTTATCTGGTATTCTGGTCGGCTTGTGAACAATTTGTGTAAGGTCGTTAGTGATGGCAAATGTTTCAGCATCTCTGCCTGCAGGATTTGTAGAACTGGAAGAGGAAAGCCAGTTGGTGTTATGGACATTAAAATCATCTAGGAGGATGATTTCACTATTAGGCGAGTGGGACTGGAGAAAATCAACTTTTAAGGAGAGGAAATTAAAGAGCTCAGAGTGGTTGGTGGTATTAGGAGAGCAATAGAGACAGCATATGAATCAGACTGAGTGAGGGAGAGATATTTTCAACCAAAGAAGGTTAAAGTTGGACAATTCTAGGTTAGGTGCTCTTTGGCAGGGTATGTCAGAGCAGATATATGCACACATACACTACCTTTGGGTAAAAAGGAGTTAAATAGCATATAGTTTGGAAGGTTGAGATGGATAGTGCTGGGCTAAGGTGAGAATTGAGTTTCTGTTAAAAAAAAGTGAGATTTGGTGGCTGCAGATGGTAGTGGACACTATTAAGGTTGGAGCTGAGGCCACAGATGTTGGTGAAGTGGATATGCAAGGTTCTGTGAGACATGGATTTGACCACAAGGGTCTTGCACGTTTCTTATGCAGTGCCTGCATACTGGTCTCCTTGGTGGTATCACTTGACGTTTTACTTCTAGTTGTCTTCGGAGTTGGCACCTTTGTCCCCTCTGGGCAAGAGTTAAATCAGGTCAAGCACGTATGCGTGAATGGGGACAAGTGTCCTTTAGCTTGTTATTTATCGCCATTATTAATTTGGATGTGTTTGTCAGTATATCGCTGGGCTAACAGATTTGTGTAGAGCAGTTGATAGTTTTGTCCAGTTTGCAGGTGGACCCAATCTGGGTTATTATCATATTATAAGCCCAGTTGGAGTAAAACACCAAATAAGTACATCAAATCAGTACCAAAGGCCATCCATTGCACTTATTTGGTACTGATGCACGATATTTTGTAGTATTGCTATTTCAAGGACAACTGGAGCTCCTGCCACATTGTAGTACATGTATTCTGGATGTCCTATGATCTCTGTGTTCCTGGCAGGAGCTAATCATTGTCACTCAGAAGTCACACATGTCCCATGTAAAGTAATGAAAAGGCATATCACCTTATTGTTCAAATACTTTGGATTAGAGCTAGTTGTTGAAAATTTTTTCACTTGTTTATAAATTAAATTAGTCCCATTCCAAAACCTAACAGAGATCACACCTTGATCAGCAGCTGGAGACCTATTTCTGTATCTAATACTGACTACAAGATATTTTTCCACATTATCATTAACAACTTAAAGTGGGATAAATAACGAGATAAATAATTAAAAAGAGATAAATAATTAAAAGCAAACAGGTGTATGGAGTTCCAGGCCAAGCAGTAGAATTTAATCTGTTTCTACTACATGATCTAATCTGCAAAAAAGCAGTCAATGGCAGTGCTATCAGTATGCCTTACTCAAGCATTTGATAATGTCCGCCATCACTTTATTTTCACATCCTTCACTAAATTGGTGAGAGTGAAAAGCTGATATTCATTATTAAAGGAACCAATGACAATTCAACTACCAAACTCCTAGCTAATGGGTTCCTATCAGATCCAATCAAAATTCAAAAAGGAGTCAAGCAACGTTGCCCTCTTGTCCATTGCTCTTTGCATTGGTTCTTGAACCTATCTTGCAGGAAGTCGACAATACACATGTCATGTGAGGAATAACAGTTCCTACAACTATGAAGGAAAATAAGATATTAACATATAATAAATATAATAAATAATAATAAATAATAAATAAATTATAATAAATAATAGATATAATAAATGTTAAAGATTCCAAGCTAGGTTTAAAATAGCTTGGAATCTTTAACATTTATTATACCCAAGGTAAAATACTTTCTACATTTATATCTCCTCCTGAGATTTTTATTTAATAAGGTTAAAACACCTTATGGTAACTTGTTCTGGTAAAATACTTATAAGCTCTGTATTACTAAAATCTTGGTATTTCTAGCCTGGCTCCCACTGATGAGACCTCAATAAAGGTCGAAACCGGTCTGGGTAGTGGCTCCCTTGCCTTTAATACAAAACATCATACATCTCCTCTAGGAGAAGTGCTTTGCATTAAGGGTAAATATTAAGATTAGTGATCAGAGCTTATTCTACTTTTACCATGAGTTGCCTTGGTCTTGCACTACCTGTAGGATCAGCTAAACTTGCAACACTTGCAGGTGCAAACTTGACTTGTTTGTCTGTTTGCTTACTTGGGAAATGGAGTAAAACCAGGTTTAAAATAGCTTGGAATCTTTAACATTTATTATACCCAAGGTAAAATACTTTCTACAGGTCCCTGTAGCATTCATCATTCAGTGTTGATTGGATGATAACCAATGGAAGTAGGTGTGCCAGGAAAAAACTCCCCAAACGATAACATCACAGCCTCCTGAACCCCCCCAGCTGTGCTACCAGGGTATAGGGGTTCATGCTGTTTACGACAAATGTGAACCTGGCCATTAGCATGGTCAGCAGGAAATGGAACTCATCCCTACAGGCATTCTTCTTCGATTTGTCGAGGGGGCCAATGCCAACATTCCTTGGCCTATGGGAGGCATTGGTTGTGATTCCTGGCCATCATCATGGATACCCTTGGTCTCCAGTTATGGAACCTGAGATGAAATAAGGTACAGCACATGGTGCATGTGGAAATGGGTTGAACTGTCCCACTGTTGAGTGAGCTGTGCGACTGTTGCACATCATTGCTGAGATACCAGTTGTGATCCCCTGACTCTCACCTCGAGGTTTAACCACCATGGTTGACAATTGTGAATCCTGCTGGATGCCTGTTCCTAGTTAATCTAGTCCTGGTACCCCCTTGATACAGTAGTATGGGAGCAACCTACAAGCACAGCAGTTTCCTAAATACTGGCACCTGTCCTCCATGCCCCAACTATCTGAACACGGTCAAAATTGCTTACATCACCACATTTTCCCATTAATGGAAAATGTTTACTGATTATGTACATAGGATAGGTGTGTCCATTTATATTAGCCACATGTGATGTTGATATCATGTGGTACTTCGTTATCACACTGAATATGTAAATGGAGGGGGGGGGGGTGTTCCTAATGTAAAGCTAACTCAGCATAGTAAGCCTGTGCAATGTTTTTGGTCCACCTGATACCAAGAAGATAAAAAAGGAATTTCTTCAACTATCAAAGAAGCATGGAGGCTTTGGACTTTCAGTCTTAAAATCTGCTATTTAAGCAATACAGCTTTAAAAATCCATAAAATGTTGCAGACTTTCTCCAGTAATACCTAAGTTTTCATATTCCCCTGTTTGGAGTAAATTATTATAAAGGTCCAAAAGCTGAGATTTTTCCTGAATACAACATAATGTGCTTAACTCTAAGATTGCTACAACATTCTGCCATTGACATTCCTTCCATTAAAAAAAGTAAAATTTGGTATAAAGAAATATTTAACCTCTTTTACCACGAACTTGTACAGAGTTGGAAACTGACAACAACACTTTGTTACATAATTTACTGAAGTTCCAAGGATACCCTAACAGAAGGGATCTTTCTTGGAGAATTGCATATGGTTGTCTTCCAGTTAATACCATCAAATGGAGATACTTTAGCATAGGAAATCCAATCTGTGACATCTGTTATCAGGAAACAGTAGAATATGCATTCTACAGTTGTCCTCTTGCCCTGCATATGTGGAACAGATCATGTAATGTGTTGAGAATTCCATTACTTACCTTTTAATGAATTAAATGACAATTTATGGAAAGTCAGGAAGAAACATGGATTTGAAAACCATCAATACGACATACACATGCTTCACAATATTGTATTGTGGAAATTATATCGTTCAGTCAGACGATTTTTCTATTTAGAAAGAAGCATTCCAGGAGATAACAAATTTTTGGCCAGGTGGTGCAGACCACCCACATTATGTAATATTCACTAGGGAGAGATAAAATTCTATTTTTACTATGAAAGGTTTTTTAAATGGTTCTATATTCTTATTTTAAATGGTCTTATGATCAATTGCAGGGATTACTGGAGAGTAATCCCAGGCAGAGAAAGACAAATCAAGGTGGTTAACTCAGATAAGGCTAACCACCTGGGTACGGGTATCAATCATCTTTGTACTTAATTTCAATTGGTCTTCCAGTTATTTATCTGCATGAGTCTAGTGAAAAAGGAAAAATGTTAGCCTTTCGCTGTATGATGATATAAAAGATTCGAGGCCTTATCTGTCTTATCTTTCTCCTAATACTATCAGGCTCTCTTGCACCCCTATACTAACTACTACTCTAAACCCTTTATTTTTTCACCTCAGTAAAGGTCAAAACAGGTTTTGGCAGTGGGCCTTTCCATAATGCATAGCATTATACACACAAGAATGGATGCTTGTTTTGCATTATGGAATAAGAAGCTCCATAATCTCCCATTATATCTAATTTCTTTTACCTTTCATTTCTGTTTCTCTAATGTGTTTGTCATATCTGTTATTTAATATGAATATGTTCTCATTTCCAGATGAAATCTAAAGAAAAAACTGCACATCTCTCTCTCTCTCTCTCTCTGTCTGTCTCTCTAGAGAATATTCACTTAAGATTAAATTTAAGAAGATCACAGTTTGGGTCCATGAAAAATTCTGAATATCATTTCTTTATAAAGATTAGAGATTATTATTATTATTATTACCCCAAGACCCCCCCCCCATGGAGTCAAAGACTCATCTAGGAGGTCCTTTCATCATACACACAGCTCATCATACCGTGCTTTAAACATACTCAAATTCTATACAGACACCACATTCTCAGGTAAGGCATTCCAATCATTCACAACTCTGCATGCAAAAAAACCTGCTTCTCACTCCCCTGCTCACACCCTCTTTATACAGTTTATTCCAGGGATGACATCTGGTTCTCCCCTGATCTCCCACTATTTTCTGTAAAACCTCTCCAACACTGATCCTATAACAATCCCTTACTAACTTCTAGGTTCTCTATCATATCTCCCCTCTTCCTCCTATCCATTACACTCTGTAAATTGCATGTTCTCAACCTTTCTTCGTATTCGACATTACAGAGGTCAGAAACTACCTTAGTCAGTCAGATTCTGTTATTTGTTATCTATCTCTTATTGTGTAAAGTGGGGTGCACAGCAGCAGCTAGGTTCTCGTTCCTGCACCCTGTTAGTACCCATTAGGGGAAGCTCAAGCTGCTATCAACCAAACGCAAGTGACTGAACTAAAATGCTCCCAAATTCCTTCCCTAAAGGATCCCACCTGGGGCCAAACCTAAAAATAATATCATTTAATATTGAAAGTTTCTCCAGTGTCAAGAAAGATCTCATTGCAAATATTTGCAGAGATAATGACGGTGATGTACTCTGCCTGCAAGAAACTCACAGAAGGGAAGGTGCCATAAGACCTTACATCCACTAAAAGAAAGGACTAAAATGAACCTTACATCCATGGCATGAAATTCATCAAAGAGATACCCCATGATAAATAATGTAGTGCAATATTTACAAAAGAAAACTTAATTCCATCATCCATTAACTCAACAAACAATAGAAACATTGAGATTATTAGAAATCACAGTGAAAAATAACTCAATCACCTCAGTTTATAAACCACCAGAAGACACTTTCTCCCTCTTGAAATCCTCCTCAATAATAATGCATGCATGACTAATGTTGCATTAGGTGACTTTAACAGCCATAGTATTAACTGGGGTTACACAAAGTCCAATGAAGATGGAGAACTTCTTGAAAAATGGGCTGAAAACCTTTCTCTAAACCTGATACATAATCCAAAACTTCCTGCATCTTTCAACAGTGGCAGATGGAAGTGAGGCTATAACCATGACCTCATATTTTTTAGCTCAAAAATATCCAACATTTGTGTTAAAAAGGTTTTAAATCCCTTTCCACATACTCAACATAGACCTATAATGCTTCAATTCAACCCAGCCATTATGCCTAACACAGTCCTTTACAGAAGACGATTTAATTAAAAAAAAAAAAAAGCTAACTGGTTTCATTGAAGATCTTGACCACTCCATAGAACCATCCCTCCAAACCCTCAAGAGTGTCCAGAATTCATAAAAATACTGAGGAAAATCTCCACCAAACTCACCTCCCGAGGATGTCTCATAAACTACATTCCAGGCCTTTCCAGTGACATACAAGTCCAGTATGCTAATTACTTACAACTTTACAACACCAACCCCTTCTCAGAGGAAACTATCCATGCAGGAGAAAAAATATGCTCCAAGATGCAGAGGAAAGGCATTCCGCATGGAAAAAAGAAATAGAAGCCCTTGATATGACCCATAGTAGCAGAAAGGCATGGAACTTTATCAACAAAATTAGGAAGGATTTCACTAAGTCATATGAGCATCCACAGGTAACAGCTAATCAAATTGCTCACCAGCTGCTGCTGAATGGAAAATTCCCTAAAACGACCCCCCCAAAAAAAGATACTTAGAACCCTAAGTGAGGAACAAAATATGATTACCTCAGATTTTACCATCACTGAACTCAATGCTGCCATAATTCTATTAAAACCTAGAAAAATCTGCAGGCATTGAAGATATCTGTAATGAACAAATTAAACATTTGGGATCCAGGACTAAAGAGTGGTTATTAAAACGATAGAACATTTGCCTCAGAATCCTAAGGATACTAACTATTTGGAGGCATGCTCAAGTAATTTCCTTTCTGAAACCAGGGAAAACTCCAACCGAAGCAAAAATTACGGACCTATATCACTATTTAGCAACCTCTTCAAACTCTATGAATGATTAATTTTGAATAGGCTACAAGCCCTAATTGAATCCCATCTTATTGCTGAGCTGGCTGTTTTTAGACCAGGCAAATCCTGTACATCACAAATTCTCGATCTTGCTCAATATATAGAAAATGGTTATGAGCAAAAACTAGCCATAGGAGCAGTCTTTGTAGACCTAACTGCAGCATATGATACCATAAATCATATCACACTCAGAAATAAAATATACAGAATAACTAGAGACTATCATCTTGTTCTCTTGATCCAATCACTCTTGGAAAGCAGCAGCTTTTTTGTGGACCTGGGGGGTAGGAAAAGCCGCTGGCATCCCCAAAAAATGGCCACCCCTAGGAAAGTGTATTATCACCATTACTTTTCAACATTTAGGTCAATGATCTCCCCATCTTTCCAGGAACTAGATATTTTATCTATGCTGATGACCTTGCCATAAATACTCAATCAAAAAATTTCAAGTCCATTGAAACTACTCTATCACTTGCCTTAAATAGTCTAACCACATATTACAGCAGCAATCAATGAAAACCCAGACTAGCTTTTTCCACCTTAACAATAAGGAAGTGAACAGGAAGCTACAGATTTCTTGGGAAGGCTCTGAATTAGAACATTCCTGGAAACCAGTCTATCTCGGTGTGACTCTCAATCGCACCCGTTCATATAAAGCACACATAGAAAAAACGAAGACAAAAGTGAATGCAAGAAAGAACATACTAAGAAAGAAGCTTAGCTCCTCCAAATGGGGTGCAGACCTCTAGCACACTGAGATCTTCTGCCTTCGCCCTTTGCTATTCTTCTGCTGAATATGCCTACCCAGTATGGTACAGATCCTGCCATGCTGAAAAACTTGACCCAGCATTGAATGAAAGTTGCCAATTAATTACAGGATGCCTGAAACCAACACCACTAAAAGACCTGTATACTTAGCAATACCAGCAATACCAGCCATAAATTATTGTATATAACTTATGGCTGGTATTGCACCTCCTTCATTGAAGATCTGCATTCTCAGCTGACGAAAGAAGCAGACGAATGATGAATGCCACCTCTATTTGGCCAGACCACAGTGCCCCAAAGACTGAAACAGTAGTTTCCCAGCAACTATTGAACCACCTAAAAACCCTCCAGAGACAAGACTTCAACAACGGCTTACACTATACCCTGAGAATAATACTGGAATTCCAACAGCCAAGAATCTTCCATGTGGTGCTCACTTAGACTGGAATACTTGGAAAAAATCCTCAACAAACTTCAAACAACAGGATGCTACAAACAAAACTTCGTCAAATGGGGCTACCTCATTGGACCAGATAATTGTGAGTGTGGGGAAAACCCAGTCCATGGAACACCTTCTTTCTTGTCCCTTTCTTCAATCACCTTGCACAAAAAAGGACCTTATATCCTACACAGAAAGAGCAATTGATTGCGCAAGATACTGGAGGAACTTCTGACCATATTTATCGTATATAACTTATGTATAGTTTCTTTTTTTTCATATTTTACTTATTATTCCCTGTATAATTCACCTATCAAATTTAAGCTGTTCTCATTTGTAATATATCCTATTTTTGTTGTAAATAATGTTGTACCACCTGTGTTTGGATATGAAATAAAAATTGTAAAGTGCCTTTACAGTAGCTCTTCGTATCAAGATCAACATATTTCGGTATTAAAAAACTGTGTTCCATTAAGTAATTTCATTCTTTTCACATGTGAACAATGCCTTCGATTGTAGGGATATCAAATACAAAAAGTCAAAGAAAAAGTTGATTTAGAAGAAAGATTTCTTCAAAAAAGAATCAGCCACTCTATACAGTGGATATGGTGCAACATTATGTTGAGTAACAACATATCCTATTATTAACACATTTTGCTTATTTCATTTATGGTATTAAAATACATTACACAACCATATTTAATTATTAAAATAAGAATATTAATATCTTTATTTACATATAAATTTTTATGGTGACTTACCACATCCTTGCTCAGGATGTTCATCAGAGGCTTCCTTATCACCACAATCATTCTCACCATCACAAACCCACATATGAGGGATACACTGACCTGTATTATTACATCGGAATTCACTACTACTGCACTGCCTGGTAGCTATACAAATATATTATTATTTCAAAGGACAAAATTAGAACAACTGATTTTTTCAAAGTAGTCTTAAAAATTAAATAAAATTACTTACTTCCTCATACAGTATTTTAAAAATATGAATTTCTACACACACAAATATGAAGGGGATTCGAAGAGTATTGGTTGGACATGCACAGCACCTGTACTGTGAGTGGCTCTGAAACATGACAAGACTTGTCATGTTTCAAAGCCCCCCCCCCCCCCCACACACACACACAACCACCACTATCTCTTTGCTATTTGGTTGCATGACTTACAGGATCATTCTAACTTTTGTAACTTTTTACAGCTCCTCTACAACATCCATTCCCAAATTAGCTTTACAATTGATGAGCCAAAAGAAAGAGCACTAGCCTTCTTGAATATTTTCATTATAAGGCAATCTGATGGGTCTCTCTTGTGTTCAGTCTACCATAAGATGTTTGTTTGTTTGTTGTTTTATGGTGCAAGGATGACTGTGGTTATACTGTGCCAGTAAACAATCATAGCAGTATACAAGTTAAAAAACAGTAAAATATGACAAATGGATATAGATAAAAATGTATATAAATGCAGTTCTAACAAGAAAAGTATACAAAAACAAGTATATAAAAAATTAGTAAAAAACATATGTAAAATAATCTATGAAAAAATGTAAAAAGTTCATAAAGCATAAATAAAAAGCAAGGTATAAAAATGCTTTATATAAGAAACAACACTATATAAATAAAAGTAGTCTAAATGATCTGTATAAATTAAAAGATATTAATTGTGTGTAAAAATTTAAAAAATAAATAAATTTAAAAAATCTGCCTGAGTGTATAAAGCTCAGACAGACTGTGAATATGATCATTCATGAAATAAGGTTAGTCAGACATTACAAAATTCACAATCAAATATGTCATCATTCCGAAGTAGGAAGGAGTGTGTGTGTGATGATTATGACATATGTGAAGCAAGAAAGAAAAACTCTCTTCTTTGAACCTAGCACAGTCTAGACTGTCATAATTTAATTTCAGGCTTAATTTGGTAAAGCTTATTATTATTCTCTCTATTCCAAGATAACTACCACTGTTATAGAAACTTGTATATGATAATCTGTTATAATCCATGTATGGTACAGGCATAAAATGGATGTTTGATAATTGAGCTGAACTAGCTGCAGCTTCATTTTCTTTGATCTGAACATCACTTGGAATCCAACAGAAGCATACAATTACATTTGGCTTCCATAACTGAGAGAGAAAGTATTGGATTTGAGAGAGAGAGAGAGCACTGGAAATTTCTCTAACTCTAGACCTTTCATCATCAGAAAAGAACTTTGAGGCTCTCAATACATTATGCACCATTGGAAGAGATGCAATCTGATGTATTTTAGTGCAAGCTCTATTGCATACAGCTCAGCTGTAGGGTTGTTACACTCTATTAGGATTTGTGCAAATATAATACTGCCTGGAAGGATAAAAAAAAAGATGCGATTTTGAACCGTGTGTGTGTAAAGCTCAACGAGCAGTTTAGACAATAGGAGGGGTGGAATATTCCGTCAACCGTTCTATGATGTATAAATGGGCAAAAGTATGTTTAGTGGCATCCAAGCTTTGGTGTCTACTGAAATCTCTAGAATTTGTAGGAGAGCTTTTATCTGCAAACCAAATAGTTTTATGCAGTCTGCCAAGTGTTCTACAGATTTCCCAACATGGATGAAAAATAGTTAGCCACACTGGATGGTCTGGCAGGGATTTTATTTGTTTGCATATAACAGAAACAACAGTTATTGTCAAAGCAACAAAGGTAGCTCATCAGACTCAACATTCAGCTAGGAATAACTGACATTCAAATGATTCAGATGCAATTCTGATGGTTAAACGAGGAACAAGGTCTAGCCAGTGAAGGGTGCTTTTCCCCACATAAGCATAAACTTCAGGCCCATAACAAAGTCTTGATCTTTTCAAAGCCCTATAGATATGAAGTAAAGAACATCTGACAGTACCTCAAAAGATGGAAGAAAGGGTGCACAGACTGTTCATCACTTTATGATGCTTATCTTGCAACTGCCTATGTAATGGAATAATGTAAGTTTACTGTCATATATGAGTCCCAAGAACTTAGCTTCTGGTGCAACTGATATGAATATTCATCATAGTAAGTGTTCTGCATCAGGATGAAGACCATGTCTGGAGCCAAAGTGAACACAAACTGTTTTCTGCTGTGAAATATGAAGCCATCTGCAAGTGTCCATTTTGAGATGAATTTCTATGACTTGCAAGATGACAGAAGAATGTGAAGTCATACACATAGAGATCATTACAAACTGTTGAAATAAGTTGTTCTATTATCATGTTGACTTTGACAGCAAAAAAAGCATTACACTTAAAACCAAACTTTGTGTGACTCCCTCCTCTTGGAGGGGAAAGAGAGTGGTTTCACTTGGACTAAAGATTCAGTTAAATAAGCAGCTCTTGATAAAAAAAGAGGGAGATTCTTATGACATCTAAACTGTGTAGGTCCAGGTAGAGTAGATGATCAGTAATAGAATGATATTTTCAGAAGCCAGATTGTATTCTAGAAAAAAGGTTCGGTAAATGTTCTGTTATATGAGTTTATTATTCTACACTTCTAACCTAGTGTACAGTAACGATAAAGACCATTACCATCCATCAAATGCTGCATTAACTTGTTGTAGGTTTTAATCTCAAATTGATAAATTCTTCAAAACTTTATCTAAAACATAACATTCTATAAAGTAACACAAAAGCTGAAAACATTGGTTAGAGTGGTAGAACTCGCCACCAAATAACGGGTATTTGAAATTCCACGAATTATCAATCAGTTATGCAGATTGAGGATTTCACTGTAGTCTCATCTGCTTCACTAATACTTTCATTAATATTACCATCATTTATTACAGGTTTCTCTCTCTCTCTCTCTCTCAATTTTTTAACATTGTATATATATTTTGCTCATCTGTCATAAAACAATGACATTTACAACTGTGGAAGAAGTTGTAAATGTCATTAAAACATTTAAATAATTGTAAATAACAGTGGAAGAAGTTGTAAACAATTGTTTACAACTTCTTCCACTACTGGACTTGTCAATGTACTATTCCCAAAGAAAAGAAAATTTTAAAAATAATCCAGGTGGACCACACTGCTGAATTATAGTACTAATAGAAAGAATCACAATTAAAAATGCAAGCTCTACTCATAAATTAAAACTATAATTCAGGAATGTAGTCTGCCTGCATTATTTTTTCAATTTTCCTTCCCCAAACCCATTATGCTACCTATTTTGGAGAAGACCTATTAAAAATATGTAATAATTCCCTGTAGATACATTTACATCATCATTATCAGCCATTGTCAATCTACTGTTGGATGAAGGCCTTTCCAAAATTACTCCAAAACTGTCTGTCCATGGCTTTCCTTTTCCATGTCACTCCTGCAAATCTGATGATATCATCAGTCCAACATGATTAAGGTAGCTGCCATGGTCATTTTTGCTCTCGTGGAATCCAATCCAGTACTTCCATCATTGATCTAGTCTTCGAGCAATATGCCCAGCCCATTGCCACTTCAGATGTTTCACTCTTCCTATGATATCAGAGACTTTGGTTTGGTTTGGTTTTTTATCCACATATTCCTTTTGTGGTTCAGTCTTGTGATACCAAGCATACTTCTTTCTATACTAAGTAATTTTCCAAATGCTTTCTACCCAAGCATTGTGCATCTTTTAATTTCATCCATGATATTTTGTTCCATTGATATCTGTTGTCCTAAGTATATGCAATGGTCTACTTGTTAATTTCCTCATTATTGATTTTTATTATTTCTGGTTGGACATAGCTATTGAACATAACTTGGGTCTTCTTTAGGTTTATCTTTAGCAAGCTGTTTTGCTAGCAATTTGGAGTTCATGGATATGAGTTTGAAATTCATGTGCAGTTGAAGTGAAGATAACTATGTCATTTGTGAAGTGTAAATGGCTTAATTATCTTCCATTTATTTTCAGACCTTTCCCTTCCTAATCAAGAAGTTTGAATATTTCTTCTAGGCACTTTGCGAATAATTTTAGAGAGATTGTGTCACCCTGTCTTATACCTCTCTGTATTTCCAGAGTAGAGATGCTTCCATTGAAATGAACTACTGCTGTGGCATTGGTGTATGCTGATTTGATGGTTCTGATGTATGGCTCCTCCACTTGTTGGTTTCATAATGCTTTAAGTATTGTACAAATTTTTAGTGAATCAAAGGCTTTTTCATAATCAATAAAACCAAGACATAATGGTAACTAATATTCATTACACCATTCAATAATCTGCTGTACAACTTGAATATGGTCCATTGTACTAAAGTTACTTCAAAAGCCTACCTATTCTTTTGGTTGTGCTAAGTCTAGAGTCACACAAAGCCTATGAGCTAAGACTTTTGTAAACACTTTGTAAACCACTGATAGTAGACGGATGGGGTCAGTAGTTCATCAAGTCTTCTACCTCACCTTTTTTATGTATCAGAATTAGGGTAGCCTTCTTCCATGTTCTTGGTACGTCATTTTTCTTCAGGCATAAAGTAAATAATTTTGCTAAGAATTTGTATATTATTTCTCTACTTGTTTTTAGAAGTTCAGCTATAACTTCATCCTCACCTGCAGCTTTCCCATTTTGCAAGCTTTGGATGCTCCACATAACTTCTTCTGGAAGAATCTGTGGTACTTCAGCTGTTTCATAGTCGTCTTCTTCTTCTTCTTCATTTAATTCATCACCCTGATATAATAATGAGTAAAATTCTTCAATTCTTTTTGCTATAGCATATCTATCACTGGTTATAGTCTCATCTTGTGACTGCAACCATCTGTTTATTGCTGTTTGCCTTTTTTGAGACGGATGTTTTCAATTGTTTGTTGTGTGAATTTACAATTGAATTTTCTTGTTTCTTCTGTGATATGTTTCCTGATTGTTTTGCACAATTCAGTGTATTCAATTTTATTCTGTAGGTTATTTGAGTGTTTCATTTCTATTCCTTTCTTCATAAGCTGTTTTGTTTCTTCAGATATTTTATCTTGTTTCTGTTCTATGGTACCAGTCATTTCAAGTGAGCATTGGAAAGGTTTTGGATAATAATGTCATTACTTTCTGATAGATCAGCATTGTCATCTATAATAAGATGTTTAAACTACTGCTTAGTTCATGTTGGAATATATCTTTTTTAAAGATGAGTTTATGCACACCTATGTTTTGCTTTGATCTTCAAAACACCTTTCTTCTTTCTTTTTAGCAGTTTATTTGGATGTTATTGAGTACCATATGATGATTACTTCCAATGTTGAAGGTGTTTATAACAGAGCAGTCTTGAAAGATGTTTTTCTTATTGCTGAGGATAAAGTCAATTTCACTAGTTTTTCCATGTCCACTTCCTATTTTTGTTTGTTTTTCTTGAAAAAGGAATTCATGATGTACAGATTTTCTTTTTCTGCAAATTCTATTAACCTCGCTACTCTATCGTTTCTCATGCAATATCCAAAATTTCCCACTGACCTTTCATCTGATTGGTGTATACCAATTTTAGCATTAAAGTCTCCCATTACAATTCTGAAATGATGTTTTCCTTTATTGTCGAGTTGGGAGACATCATGATAGAAGGCTTCAGTTTCTTCATCAGTATGACTTATTACTGATGCATAAACTTGGATGATCTGAAGAGTGTATCTTTTTGAGACTTGAACAACAACAGTTGCTATTCGATCAGATATACTATCAAATTCTATTATGCTGTTCTTCAATTTTTTGTTCACTATGAATCCAACTCCACTGATTCTTTCCTTATCTTGGCTTCTTTAACATAGTATGTCTTCAACTGACTTCACATTAATTGTTTTTTTATAGTATAACCAAGTGGGGAAAAAACTATAAAAAGGCAAGTGATGTGAAGTCAGTCCACCTTTCCTATGAGTTGTCCCAGTCCTGAATATACTTCAGGCACAAACGTTGTTTGCTTACACTTGGATAAAGGAGTAAACTAAATATATAATTTATAGTATAACAAGTGGGGAAAAAAAACTTCCAACATCTTTCTCTGTGCAAGTAAATACACACCCGTTTTTGAGCCAGAATACTGTTAGAGCATGCATTAATAAACGATGAAGTTCTATAGAGATTGTAACAATATTATCAGATCAAACTCCCCTCCCCACAAAAAATAAATAAATAAATAAAATAATAAAATAAAATATATGCATACTATGGGATTTATGGATTTATGCCATACCCAAACCTTTCCTCTCATGGAATGCATGCATGTGGTAGAGGGAACCTCCCAGTGATGATACTTGCCCTTTTTATTCTTCCTCTTTTTCTTTTCTTTCTGTATTCTTCACTCTGTTGCTCTTAGTCTTTTTTTACTATCCTGTCTTCCAAATTACCATCAATGGAAGCCAATATCCTACTGCCATATTTGCCATGCAGTGAAACCCACAGACATCCTGAAAAGGGGGGATTCTGCTTTGGAACAGTCTTGGATAGCCAGGCCAGGATGAATCAGATAATAGCCTTGCCTGCAAAGGTCAACAGTATTGTAGTAAATTTCTCATCCCATGGTCCAGACATGGATTAAGGCTTGCTGAGGGGATAATATGGAATACAAGGTAACCCTGGCATTACACTTCTGAGTATATTTATTTCATATCATTTAGTGGGCATCCATCTGTGACTCTGTGGTGGGTGGGGAGCTCTGCTACCAAAAAATCCCTTGAGTATTAATCTTTCATCCACAAATATTCAGGGACACTCACAAGGCCCAAGCCAAATCACGATACTATACATACATCAAAAGTAAGAAACAAAAGACATCTAATAACGTTATCAACATACCAGTGTTGCTGATTATTCATTCAACAGATGAAAAGTTAATAATGGGAAAATGTCACCCTTCTTTATTCAAATGGGTTTAGAAGAACTGGCAGATTCTCTAAAAACAGAAAACTACAATCTGGTGTTAACCTTCAGGAAACATCGTATCAGCAACACTCGGAAAAAACTACTGAGAACAACATCAACGGGTGGAATATCAATCATAGCAATACCTCATAAAACACTCATCTCTTCTAGAGGAGTAATATCAGAATGGGATCTCCTTGACATTCCTGATGAGGGGATATTTTTTAAAGGAGTGCATTATGAGATGCATTCTGATCTGTAGGAATGGTCACTTGGTTCTGACCAGGAATGTCATCCATACTATTGAAACATCTATTTCTCCAACATCTGTAAAAGCAGGGTAAGCTAACTGCCGTATTAGGCTGTACATCACAAATATCCTAAGAGACTTTAAATGTCAGAAATATGAGAATGATCATGCATGTCGTGACAGCAAAGAATGTGAAATATATCTGGCTCTGAACGGAAAGCTAAGTGTGGCAACTGTCAGGAAGATCATTCAGCCTACTCCTATGCATGACAGCAGTGGAAGGATGAAAAAGAAATATAAAAGATTAAAACAGAAGAATATCTCATATTCAAGATGCAAAGAGAAAGCTAGCTACCATAACATCTATTCCGAAATTGCCTTATGCTTGGAAGGTGGCATTAAGAAAATATCAACAGTAACTCGAACTCGTATGCTTATTCCATCATCATATAATTTCATCATACCTGAACTTTATGAACATGAGCATTTCTCTGTGTAGCACATCAGTTACACACACACACAATCATCTCACTCCTGAAATAACTCCCCATTTAATGAGAACCCACTAGGCAAAGATAAACCACCAGACACCCCATCAGAAAAAATGGATACTTTGGTATCTGATGAAAGTAAATTAAATGTTCCAAAAGATCTTGACACATCAGATGACATATTGAATATTTTTCCAGAGAAAGAGATGGATACTAGTCATCCAAACTTCTCAAAATCAATTAATAAATATAAACCTGATAAAGATGAGCCCTCAACCTTTTGAAAACTGCACAAGTCAACAAAGCCAAAACAATAGAAAAATTTTTATAGCAGAACTCTTGGAAGTTTTGCCAAAATATTGATGACATCAAAATTCTGCTGCAAAAATACCAACCATTCTGTTTCGGTCTGCAGGAAATATTTAAAACCTAGTGAGGACCACACCTTAAGGAATTTCACTGTTATCTGTAAGGACAGAAATGGAGATGGTACTGCTCAAGGAGGAGCAGCTATACTATTGGACAGTCATACTCCTTTCCAAAAGGTCAAGATTAATATCCTCTGAAAGGAATAGCGATTCACCTATCTGAGGGGTTTCTTATTATAGAATATTGTATTTATTTAACACAGAGTTCTAAGTTAAATGAAACAGATCTAGGTAAACTTCTTACAGGTGACTTTAATGTGAACATTACTCTGTAGCATAGTGCCAGCATAAATGCTGAAGTTTGCATAATTGAATAAAGGTTGACAAAAATGACCTCTCCACTCTAAATAGTAACAGACTTGATACCCTCGGACATATGCCTACCTGCTCATATTCTGCAACATCTCTTACAATTCCTCCACGTGATTTTTCCACTATTCATATGGAATATTGAAGAGAAGATGTATAAAAGCGATCATATGTCTGTTATTTGCACTGTGTCCACACAGGAACCAGAATCTCCTACATGAATGAAAATGTGGGAAAAAAATAAATAAAAATAAATAACTGATGGCATACTTTTCCCATTATGAAAAATTTAATGCTAAAGCAGTGATTCACCGCCACCAATGAAGCAGTGAATTATGTAACAGTTTGGATTGTCCAGGCAGCAACAGCTGCATATTCCAAAATCATCATCTTGATTTCAACTGCATCCAAAGCCTTGGTGGAACCCTGAGTACCAAGTAGCCAAATGAGATCAGACAGAGCATGGGGTATATTTCATAGATATCCTATCACATCAAATCTATTTGGTATCAAAAATGCTCAAGCCAAAGCACATTATGGTAATTAAACAGCACGCTATAAAATGTATGGAAGAAAGTATGCAAAATGAAAGGTACATACAGAACACACACACACACACATCATTTGTCTATCTTGGATCACAATGGATGTGATGTTGCTGAATGCTAAGTTATTGACAACATTTTGAGAGAAATTTTGTTAGAATCTCAGCAACAGCTTCATATCTACTTTATCCAATTTTTAATATTGAAAGAATAGTGGCTAATCTTTTCTAAGAATGAACTAGATGACATCTATTAGAAGATGATAAAACATTTTCTATCATCTTCTCCAAATCTCCTTCTCTTACACTGTTATCTGAGCAAATTAATTCTGCCCAGTGGACTTGGGTTTTTATAGTCCCAAATTATTGGGAGGGGATGATGTGATTGTTGATGGATGTATCTACCTGTGAATGTATATGTGTGGGTGAGTTTTCTGTAGACTGTGAAGGGTAACTAGGATGTGATTTGCTGAAGCAAATTACACCTTAGTTACAATGCACTCAACACAGAATTCACCCACATAAAAAATGCTTTATTGGCCAATAGCTACACCTCCAACCAAATACAAAGAATTTTAACATCATGCACCCACACCATTCCTCACCCAAACATAGAATACAGCAAATCAATCGCCATCCCCCATGGCATCTCAGAAAACGTGACAAAGATATTAAAAAAAGCATAACCTTGTGACCACCTATAAACCACAAAAAAAAAGCTAGCTGTCCTTATCTCCCCCCCCCCCTGAAGACCAGTTATAACCACTGGATTTAACTGGAGTTTACCAGGTACTTGCAGCTGCAACCTTTCTTATTATGGACAAACAGGTAGGACAGCCAACATGCATATATCAGGGCACCAAGATTACATCTGATTCCACCACTATGGCTGCTCAGGATTGGCAGACCATGCGTTGGATACCCAGCACAGGGTCTGTTTGAAAAAACGCCACCTTACTCTACCAAAGCAAATTCAAGTTCGAGAGACTTTTCCTCGAATCAGCTGCAGTTCTCACCAACTATCCCAGCCTAAACAAATATGGTTGTATAAGACTCCCCTTCATATGGGAAACATTCCTTCACAGACAGTCAGCCTAACAACCTAGAACACCCAACCAAAGCCAACAGGTGGTGTAATTATACGACTTTAGGTCGTCCTGTATCTCTCCTGTTCCATCTTTGTCTAATACTTGTCTAATTAATCCCTGATGATGATGATGATGATGATGCCAATTTTGATTAAATAAAAGGAAAAGATAACTTTTGATTTCATTATTTATCATGTATGTAAACATTTCCTAAATGTATAGCAAAAAAATGCATTATTTCTTGTAATTAGAAATGTTTACATGAGAAATCGTTGTATAATTATGGCCTGAAAACAGTCCATAAATACAAACTGTCTGATTATGGTATATATTTGAAAAAGTACTTGTCGAGTTTACTTTTTCATTTCTGTAACATAAACTTGAAAGAAGAAAATACTGAATTTTTCAATGACATTTTGATGTAAACCACATCAGACACTATTGTCTGATGTGGTAAGCAACATGGCGGTGAGTTGAAAGTTGCTTGTTGTAAACAGGACTGCAATTTTTCAGTGAGTGAGAGAGAAGAATAGAACAGAGACAATGTTCTAAAAAGTTGGAAATTTTCCCCCTTTTTAAGCCAAAAGGGTGAAAAGGAGCATTATGAGTGAAACAAACAGTTATCCCAAAATTAACATGTGAATTCCTTTTATATGAAACTAATTTGTGATATAGATAAAAGTTACATAGTTATATATAATTTCCCTGAAAGCAAATGGGCAGTTCCTTTTGATATCGTACATAGTAAATGTATTCAAGTTAAGTGCTGTAAAGGTGAAAGAGATGAATTCCTTTTGTGTTTAAAAAGTTTCCACAAGGAAAAGGGAAACTTTAAAATTATCTCCATATTTCAAAGAAATGGGAAAGAAACTGATAATATGCACAATACACAAAAGAAAAAATACATTCTCTCTCTTATGAAATGTTGTGCACAAATTATTTTCTTGTTTTGAAAGAAAAACAGATATGAGCAAAGTTATTATATTTTAATGGCCATTATTGAGAGCAGAAGAAACTGTACTTTATAAGTTTGAAGTTAACTGTTTTAGTATGTGCATTTTCATCAAATCCTGTGATCTTGAAGATGCCAAGAAATTACATTCTTGATTTCATCTTTTATCCAAGTGTAAGCAAAGTTTGTATGTGAAGTAACTTCACGACTGGGATACTTGTATGACTTCACATCAATTGCCTTAGTATCCCCAATAATGCAGCGCTTCCTAATCTCTTTTGGATCATGCCCCCACCTCAGATTTTGATGTCCCCTGTAGCATAATAGCCAACCAAGTTCTGAAAAAAAGTATATATAATATAAATAGGTACTTCAAATAAAAAAGGAACATAGGTAAAACTGTTTTTAATTTGATTTTCTTCAATGAATATAAATTTTATATTATACTTTGTATATTATAAAACATAAATCAAACTCAGGAAAATAAAAATCAAAGTTCATGTGATCCTTCACAAGCTTGATGTCTGCTGCAACAGTTTGTATTTGAGGTACTAATTTAGTCAATTTCCATCTCAAATCTGCATGATTTGTGATATCCAGATGATTTCTTTTTTTCAGTAACATGTCATTTACACCGCATTCAACTAAATATGACAACAGGAAGGGCAAGAGTAATTTTCTTGCAAAATTAGTTGAATTTGGGTATTTCATTTCTTTCTCATCACAAAGCCATGCAATTGTTCCTTTTATATTGAATAAAGTTCTAATAGACTCATCATTTTGCATTTCTTCAAGTTAACTTGGTACTGTTTACTTTTCAGAAGTGACAGATGCTATGATTTAACCTTAACACACTTATGCTACCAAGTATTTAAGTTGATTGCTGTACTAGTGTTGCCAGCTTTTTTCCTCGGAAAGTCAGAATTGAAACATCGATAATTTATCGCCGAGAATGGTGACTTTTGAGTATATTGGTGGCGAATGCAACATCATTTTCTAATTGCCCTCCCAAAATATTCAAATTGCTTACCTGTGGGGGTATATGCTCCACTTTGGGAAACACTGCCATAATGCAAAGCACATATCCTTACAAATAAGTATAATGCTACGGATTATGGGAAGAGCCACCACCCAGATCAGTTTCACTATATAAGTGAAAGGAGACTTCTCTAAGTCTCTAAAAACTCAGGCAATCACCCACCCACAGATCACTCTAAACTCAGCAAGTTCAAGTGACCCAAAGGATCATTTTACTCAGTGGTGGTTTTACTCAGTGACAGGTCCACTCTGCCAAGGAGAGGGACCTCAGCAGCAGTTCTGCCAAATGGCAGGCTTGAGCCGCAACCTTTGACCGATGCGATGTATGGGAGTAAGTGAGAGTGTGTGTGTGTGTGTGTGTGTGTGTGCATGACCATGTTGTAATGAGCTTGTAAGAATGGCTTTGACTAATTACACACCTAATTTTGAGGAGCATAAGTTTTATGTGACTCAGCAAGTTCAAGTGACCCAAAGGATCATTTTACTCAGTGGTAGTTCTACTCAGTGACAGCTCCACCCTGCCAAGGAGAGGGACCTCAGCAGCAGTTCTGCCAAATGGCAGGTTTGAGCTGCAGTGTGTGTTGTAATTACCAACCTTTGACCGATGTGATGGTATGGGAGTAAGTGAGTGTGTGCATAGAGAGGTTGTAACGAGCTTGTAAGAATGGCTTTGACTAATTACACACCTAATTTTGAGCAGCATAACTTTGTGTGTGTGTGTGTGTGTGTGTGTGTGTGTGATGCATGTTGTAATTTGGTAGGATAGAATAAGTCTGAATGACCCACTTTTCAGGAGGTAATTTCTTATTACCTCCATATAACCCAGTCTATCCTACCAAATTGCATCACTGTTTCTTACTGATTATCTTTATTTATTCATTCACATTAACTAAACAAATAGTTGAATTATTTATTGGAAACAATAAGGCAAGGATCAAACAAGATAGAAAAGATAGAATTTTCTATCAAACAAGATAGAAAAAAAGAAAGATAGAATTATTTGCTTTTTCAGTTATATTATATTACTTTATTACATTATATTGCATGATATTACTTTTTCAGTTACATGAAAATCTCTGGCTAGTTATATAAGCACATTCCTCAAAGGGTGGCCTCTTCTCCTCAGTCACTACTCATCTTCATTCACATTACAAGCAATTATGGGTGTAATTACATTATTGCTTTCTTTCTCAAGTCTAATACAATGTTTTTCCTCTTCTTTGCTAAACATTCATAATGGGAGGAGGGGGGGAAGCAAACTAGCATATAATGTGTTCTACTTTAAAGGATGAATTAAGTAGAAAACAGACATACAACAAACTTTTATTTAAAAATAAAAAGCTAACATGTTTCTTTCCCTTATAGGGAGTAAGTGAGGCTGTTTTAGCCCTAACTTATAATATATAACAAACTTTTATTTTGAATTAAAAAAAAAGCAGGTGGAGGAGGAAGATGGTAAATAGCCACATCACAGATCTAAAATTAGCACAAATTCGGTCAGTGATGAATCTTAAATTTGATTTAAAAACTAGTATCATAAGAGTTTGGTGTTGCGTGTTTTATAATAGATGTAATTTGTACTCTGTAATCAAAACAAATAATTTATTCGGTAACTCAATAAATTGTTTATTTTGGTCTTTTGGTGCTGTTTCTATTATGAAGCACAGCTATGAGTGCAAGAGAGACTTTAATGTACTTTAATATGTAAAAATTGGCAATCATCTGGGATGTTATGCATTTGTTGGATATTTTGACTGATCACTATTTTACCCATTAAGCTACATTTTCAGAGAATTAGACATGAAATAAAGCTAAATAGTCCAGATAACATTAAAAAAATACTGCAGTTCATGAAGTGTTCCAAATTAAATACTTACTACAATCTTCTGTTTCATCAGATCTATCTGGACAGTCAGAATGCCCATCACATCTCCAGATGGATGGAATACAAACTTTATTATGGCACTGGAACTGATCACTCTGACATCCATATTCTGTAAAAGATAAATACCAATATATATAAATTTAATGAATATATGTATATATTTATAGTCACACACACAATCGAAATTATTATATGTAATTAGCAGTGCTGGCAACGTCAAAATTTTGAAGTGTGGTTCTATAAAATAATAAAACAATAAATGAACAAATAAAGCACATTTCAGGTCCTCCTAAGACAAAGTGTGTGTACAGAAATGATTGTGCAATGCAGAATGCCATTTGGCAGATTTCAAGTTCAAATCTCTTCGTAATGACATCACACAAGGATTAATTGTAGGCCCAAGGGAATGTTGAAATGCGCACGAATGCCAGAATTAAAAGAAATAAGGCAGAGGAGACTTTGGAATTGATCACCTCGACTTTAGCAAAAATTATAGGTATCAGTGAGACCTAGATGCCAGAAAATAATATATAGTTACAGGGATAGAATGTGAAGGGTATTGCCTTTTCATGAAAAATAAAGGGAATAGGATAGAAAGTGGGGTACTGCTGATGATAGCTGAAGAACTACAACAAAAATTAGAAGTCAAAGAGAATTTTAGATCTGGGGAAGATTGTGGCCAGTAGGACAAAATATATTGTTAGTTGCTACTACAGACAACGCAGTCCACTGGTACCAGACATCAGCAGATTAGTACAATGAATGTGAATGCAAGGTGAGCAATTATTATAGGAGGACTTCAACTATAGGAAAATAGAGCAGATTGGAGGGAGGAAATGGGGAATGACAGATTTGGTCACCTTGGTTTCTTGGGGATCAGAAGGTGGTGCAGAGGTATGTGGAATACTCTCTATCAGGACAGGGTCGAAGATAGGCACATTGCAAAGCTTCTTAGTTGATAAGGCAAAAAAGCAGGTGCATGATAGAAACTTATAAATTATTGATGGACTATATATATATATATAACTATATATAAAAATTTACACGTTAGCACAAGAAAAGTATATTTAATACACTGCCAGATATTTCAGTTTGAAAACAACAAATTATCATCAGTGGCTAGACATAAAACAGTTTTTTAAAGGTAGAATACAAACAATTGATCATTTAAAATTAGAACGAGCCACACATTGTTACATTTCGATAATCACAATATCATTTCACTGAAGACAGGTAAACATAAGAGTGCAGTAAAATTACATGTATAATTTATAATGTCATCCAAAAACTTAATTTATAAAATCACACTAAAGATATTATTAGACAGATGTAGTATCTACAAGGTCTTCATTAAAAAATAAAACAAAATAAAATAAAAATAAAAATAAAATAAGAAGAATAATAATTAATGTGTTATTTGGATCAAACTTTCCCACATTTTTGACATAGATATGCAGTCATTACAATTCGGGTTAGTGCGGTGAAGTAACGAACACCTCTTCACTCTCTTTGAAGAGGTGTTCGAATTTATGCCGACATCTGAGTAGGAGCCGAATTTAGGACCAGAGAATGTTGGGGTTTGTCTCAATTCCATGTTGTGCCAATCCAGACTTATCAGATTTGTTGTGAGGAATATAAGATTGATGTTCTTGTAATCTTTTTTCTATAGAGCATCTGGTTTGTCCAAAGTAAGAAAGATGGCAGTCACATGGAACTTGGTATACACCATGAAAAGACATAGTTGAGCGTTTATTGAAATTGGTTCTGAAATTCTGGAGATACGAGGTTGGTTGTCTGAAAGGTTCTCAGCTAAAAATCAACTGTATATGTTGTGTGTGAACTATTTGCAAAATTTTTGTTTCCTGATGTTTCTTTCTCTCGGTCTTAGTTCAGTTTGAAAATATTTTATAACCAGCTTTTCTTAAACATATAGTAATATGTACAGTACAAGGACAGTACATATTCCTAGTATTCAAATATTTTAAATACTAGGAATATGAAAATAATATTCTGGGTGTTAGGCAGATAAAAAAAAAAGAATAAAAACAACAGTTCTGGAAAACAAATGCCAATTATAAACAAATGCTCAAACCCTTTCCAATACATGCTTGAACATTACTTTTTTACATGTACTTACGGCAATTTTGTTCATCTGAACTAGCTGTGCCATTTATACCATCTTCACAATCATCATCTCTATCACAATACCATGCTTTTGGGATGCAAATACCTCCTTGACATTTAAATGAATTTGCTGGACAGGGAGATTCAGGTGCTTCTGTAAATATACATGAAATAAACAAATTTCAGGGAGTACAACAAAATTGTATACAGTGCTGAATGCAGAAAAATCACAGTTAACTATGGACTATAACTCATTATATGGTTACAAAATGATGACAAAATATTTTGCAATAGGATTAAAGTATTTGATATATATAAAAAAAATCCAGATAACTTTTGCTCTGCAAATACAATACTGCATATGTGTATGTTTCATACCAGACACTGGATTAAAAATAAACTATTTTTAAACTGAAATGTTTCTACTTTATACCAAATGACTTCACTCTTACTTGAAATTTGCATAGCAAAGTCAGAATTTTTACCTTCATAATGGTTTATTCCAATTTTTGGTTCAGTAACAATAAAGATCTTCATGTGCTCAATGCTTAAGCAGAAATTATATCAGAAAGAATAAAGACAAGGTTTTTTCATGTATATGTGTGCCGCATCTATGTTTAAGAGTATAAAAATGTAAACATGATTTTCATATAAATTCAAGTGTACATCAATAAAATTCTCAAAAATATCTGTGACTGAGAAATTTTAAACAAATCTATTATTCTCCATATATCTCTCTCTCGTGTGTGCGTGCACAAATGCATGTGTGTATAATTGAATAAATGTAATAACTAGAAGCTGAGAGACACCAAAATAGAAAAAAATACTATTTATTGTTCAAGTGCATGGCTAATTTCATTTTCTTAAAAAACTTCATCAAGTACATAACATGAAAAAAGAAATACAAAAATATACATTATGAGAGGCAGTTATAAATTAACTTGCAAATGTATTGAACATTTGAAATCGTTCTGGATGCCATGGTATTGTTGGGCCACATTCACATAACATGACCTCATGTACTCCAAAGTTGGATACCTGAAGAGTGACAGACAGGGCATAGCTAAGGTTAGTATTAAGATGGATCAGATTGAGGACAATTTCTGTTAATTCCACAATTCTTCTTTCCAGTTCATTGTACCATCTAAAAATGTTTTCTGATTTGCTCCAGATCACTGGATGAATGACAGGATCTTTCTCTTTAGGATGGAATGTGATTAGATAGTGAGCTGACTTTAGTTCTACAACATTTAATGTCTCTCACATATTCTTCCAGATGCAACTCAATGGTTTTCTCTATCTGACCAAAATAGGGCACATTGCAGTTACACCAAAGATGATAAACTCCTGAATACATTATGATGTCATGTTTAGGTATACCAAATAAGGAATGGAGTTCAGAAAGAGAAGTAAAAGAAGCACAGATTTTAAATTTCTTGAGAATTTTAACAAACTTACGTGAAATGGACCAATATATGGTAGAGATATAAAGCCTTTTATATCAGACCGATGTTAACCTACCTGCTCACTGTACTATCGTCAGTACAGTGAGCAGGGTTAAAAAGTACAAACAATATGTCCGAGGTAACTGCTTTTCTAAAATGTGGTAAGAAAAAACTGTACTGTACTGTACTGTACTGAGTTCTTTGCTGATCTCTTTTTTTTATGTTTATAATTAGGAAATTTTGAGGTAAACACAATCAATTCCTTCACATTAAAGCCAATGTTATATGGAAAAGGTATTATTATTATTATTATTCAGGCCTCCACGGAGTCAAGAGACTCACTGTGGGAGATCCTTCCTAGGAAACACAAAGTCTATCCATACCACTCCTTGAACTCATTGTTCTAGATCTCACCACTCTATCAGGCAATGCGTCCCACGGTTTCACCACCTTCCATGCAACAAAACCATTCCTCACCCTCCTGCTCACGGCCTCCTATTGCAACTTCCAGGGATGGCCCCTTGTCATCGCTCCTTCCCGCTGCTCGACCAAGTGAAAAACTCCCCAGCGTCTACCCTGTATCTGCCTATCAACAGTTGAAAAGTCTCAATCATATCACTTCTCCTTCTTCTATCCACAAAACTCAGCATCCACATTCCCTCAATTGATCCTCATAATTAACAATGTACAGTCCTGAAACTATCTTTGTTATCCACGTCTGCAGCCTTTCCACAGTTAATTTATCCCCTTCAAATCCTTGGAACTAAATTTAAGAAGAACAGTCTTAAGTATGGTCTGATCAGGGTATTATACAATGGAATGATAACTCTTTTATCTTCTCAGTATTGCAGCGATCCTCTGGGTTACCATCACCACCTTTGCAATATGCTCCCTGAATTTCAGTTTTCTATCAATCATTACCCCCAGATCTCTTGTCTCCCCTACTTCCGCACAGTACAGCTACTCCAATCGAGTATGCAGCCTCCCATCGATGTATCCCAAACTTCAAGACTTTACTTGCTGCATTAAACCGACAATCCCCATTCATTTGCCCATCTGTGTAGTTTATTCAAATCCTCTTGCAGGACTGCCACATCTGTAATATTACTAATAATCCTTCCCAGCTTCACATCATTTGCAAATGACTGAATATCCCCTTGCAATCCATTGACAACGTCAATGACATAAAGGTTAAACAATACATTTCCCAGGTAATGAGCCCTGTGGAACCCCACTTGTAACCTTCTGCTTCCTTGATATTGCTCCACCATACAAAACTCTCTGATGCTTATCAGACAGCCAATCCTGAACCCAGTTGACTAACCCAACATCTAACCAACCCACATGCTATAACTTAAATATCTGCATATCATGTGGTACCCTGTCAAATGCCTTGGCAAAATAAAAAAAAAAAAAATGGCAGTGTATGTCTTTCCTTCATCAACTGCTCTTGTCACTTTATTATAAAAGCCAATCATTACTTAACAAGAGCACCCCTTAACAAACCCATGTTGATTCCTACAGATAACATTACCCTCATCTGTCCAACACTGTATATAGTCCCTCACTAATTTCTCCAACCTTAACAACTACTGATGACACACAAACTGGCCTATAATTAGACACTTCAAGTCTGCTACTGCCATTATGCAATGGCACCTTCCTTCCTTCCATTCCTTGGGTACCTTTCCCATAGCCAGACTTTCATTGAAAGCCAGGTCAAAGGACTATCAGTTCTTTAGAACCTTCTCTCAAAACTGTGGCTCATGTTTCTAGTCAGTATTTGGAACACACTCTCCTCTTGAACCTCTAAACCTCGAACCTGCCCTACCCCCTCTAGTATTAAAACCTTCTTCTCCAGGATACAATACTCCAATAAAGTGCTCACTGAACAACTCCACTATGTCCTCTGCATCAGTCGCTCTATTCCCATTTTATCCCACAATGGCATTCTTCCACGATCATTTCTCCTCCTACTGGCCACATGGCTAAAAAATTCCCTAGGATTTTCTTTGGATCTTAGTGCCAATCTCTTCTCATATTCCAGTTTCGCCTTTCTTACCATACTAGTCACTCTCGTGGCCTGAATCTTATATTCTTCATGCATCTGCTCTCCACTCCTCTTCTTATATCTCTTCCATAACCTCTTTTCACCCACAGTTCCTGTTTGATATTGTTTGTCATGCACTTTACACCAACATGTGTCCTCTTCATCACTCGTGGAATAAAGTTTACTATTGCTTCCAACAAATATTTCTTCACAATTTCCCATGCACTAATGATATCCCAGCCTTCCAATTCTGCCTTTCATGAAACTGCCCCAAGGTGATATTTAAGTCTATTATAATCACCTGCATTCCACATACATTCCCTTGTCTTTGATACTCCTGCATGTCTATTCATCTTCCAAGTCAAAACCACATGGTCACTCTCTCCAACTGGTAGGAGAGATGCCATCTCAGTTATTATCAGCTCTTCTGATGCTATGACCAAATCCAAAACTCCTGAACCTTGTTCCCTCTATTACATGTTGCCTAAGACATCTGTCCCTCAAAAATTCCAGAAGTTCAATTCCCTTATTACTATATGCATTTTCCTCTTCCCAACTTATACTGCTGTAGTTAAAATCTCCCACAACAATCCATTAGATCCTGAATGACCATTTTATCAAGAGTCATTCAGTCAGGATTTAACAAGGAACAAAATTCTGAGCTAGAAATACTTGTACTATTAGTTAAGAAAGCAAAATATAAAAGAAAACCTGTTAGAATTACCTTAGAAAGAAGTAAAGTAGAGGAGACAATTGTATGTTCTAACTAGAATTACATTATTTAAAGTTATCGATGTCAAAATTATACTCTATGTAAGAATGTATGTCTAAGTGCAAACAAAGGTCCAAAGGTTGCTAGCTAGCTGCCTACGATGACGTAACGCCCGAAGCGAAAGCGTTTGTGGAAGGCGAGCTGAACTCGCGTTCGGCGAAAAGAGCACTCTTCAAGAAGCAGAAGTGTGATGCAACCACGTAGGGGCAAATAGGAGAGCGCAATGAGAGATTCTCTGAAACGGAACGAAGCCCCTACAAAGAAGAATAAAAAGCAAGTTCAATCGGGTTTTGACCCCTGTTTTATTCTGTTCCTGTTTCTCGTGCGGACAAGCAGAGCTGACCGATCGACAGCGCCGGAAGTAATCTCCTTCCCGGTTGCTAGCTGAACGAGTCAGGCATGCTATACGTGAGCTGACGGCAGACATCAACTAGGGCCATCAGTAAGTTTACCGATGCAAGACAGCAGAAAAGTTTCCCCCTTGAAGGATGGCCAAGATGACAATATCGATCCAGTAGATGAATGGTTGTCTGGCAAAGTGCAAGGAATGGCGATTTGTGTCGATCAGCATAACCTCCATGTGGACACAACTTGATGAAGGCAGAAAGACATATGACTACAAAGGACGGATGAAAGAAGCGCAATATCCTCTCAGGACACTGATAATGTACATAAATTTCCTTATTCATGTAACAATTAGCACTGGAGTAAAGAGAGAAGAACAGATTTCTAATTGAAGGGAAAGAGAACTTTTAAGTGACTTTATGCTCAGTGACCTGTTTACTATATTGGACTAGTAGTCTGAGAGCCTGAGAGTATGTAACACTCAGTTGAATGTGAATGAAACTTTATTAGCAAGCTTTACTTAGAATTTTGAACTAATGTCTTATGATGAGTGTATACTTACTTACATTGGAGATCTAAATAGAGTATTTGATAATTAGAATGTTCCTTATTGCTTAGCTAGTGAATTAGAATTTTGATATGACATATCTTTGATGTGTGGAAGTTTATTTGTATGCAATTTGATATTTAAGAAACATGTTTTTTCTATATAAGCCTGAGTTTGTCTGAGCATGAGACTGATTTTACCACTCGCTAAAGTTCGAACCTGTGAATAAGGGGAAATTAAAGAAAGTTTAGAAAGTTTTTAGGCCAAGACTGCAATGTTGAATTTTTTATAGGCACTTAACACTTTAACAAGATTAGGTAATACTTGAAATCTGGGAAGGTTTCTTTGTACAAGAATTCTTCTGTGCTAAGACTCTGGCTGGCGCAGCTAAATCAAACAAATTTTGTCAGAATTCCGAAAGGAGAAGCAGCCTCAGAGAGAGATAGGTTATCCTTATCCCTGTCGTACCTAACAAGCTTGATAGGTACGACAGGGATAAGGATAGAGAAATAACAGAAAAAGTAACGACGTAACAAATCATTCTTCTTGCACTTGCTATGTTGAACTGCCTAAACATCTCCTGCTCCCCACCCTCTGTGCTTTTGGCTTGTAGCAACACATTAAATATCCTGTCTTGCCTACCTCTACTTCAAACCATATGCTTTCAAAACCATTAGTGTCACTGCCTTCGAAAGCCTCCACTCTTAGAGGACATAAGTCATCACTTATCATAAGCAGTACTCCACCACCACATTTTCCCCTCCTATCCTGCCAAAAAATGCTGTACTCTGCTACTTCTATTCCTGTTATTATATCATCTTCTGTCAACCACGTCATAGTGATCTCAATAATCTTTGGCCAGGCTGATGTTATCAGCACCACCAATTCATCTCCTTTATTCTGGATACTCCTAGCATTAGTATAAAGCATAAAAATGTCGCTGCTTCTATACTTATCATTATCCCCTCCAGACCCCATTGGACTCAGTGTTACCTGAGGTCGTCCCCCTCCCTCAAGCACTCATTCCCATAAGAGGCCACTCCTGCTACCATCAACCCTGGGAATTTTAGTTTCCCTGCACTGACACATGGAGTCGTTCAAAAAACAGCAATCTCTCCAGATGTCTATGTCCTTCCTCATTCAAATGCAAGCGGTCTCTCGCATACAGTTCCTTTCTGTCCTCAAGTGTCCTCCAAGCATCCACATATTCCAATAATCTCTTCTGACACATTCTGGCTATTATGCTATTCATTATTATTGCTCTTCTGCTAAGCTCCTCATTATCATACCTGGATAACACACACACACTATCTTTCCTCTCTGTGTTTTCTTTTGAAAAACCTAAAGCATGAATCTCAGCTCTCTACCACTCAATTTACACTGCCTCTCAAGTCAGTTGTGCCCACCATCACAATCATTTCATCCACCTTTCACCCTGCTTAATTACCATAGCCAACTTTCTATCATTCCTCCAGGCAAACACTCCTCTGGCAGCCTGTCTTGCACACCACAGATCATCGAGTCTCCATACATCACACATCTTACCACTCTGTTCCTTCAGTACTCACCTGCATCCCTCTCTCTCTTATAATCCTTTCTATCAGTGTTCCTCTACTCACCTGCTATCCTGGCATCACTCTCTATCCCTGGTTCAAGCACTCCCTCGAATTTGTCTCACTTCTTTTCTCTCTGACTGTTTCCATTCTCTCATTTTCTATCATTCCCATACCTCTCTCTTCTACTGCTCCTAGTCTCTACTCTTCTATCATTCCCATCTCTCTCTCTCTCTCTCATTCCCTCTCTTCTACTGCTCCTATTCTCTACTCCTCTATCATTCCCATACCTCTCTTTCATTCCCTTTCTTCTACCACTCCTATTCTCTACTCTTCTATCCTTCCCATACCTCTCTCTCTCTCTCATTCTTCTCTTCTACTGTTTCTATTCTCTCTTCTTCTATCCTTCCCATACCTCTCTCTCTCTCTCTCATTCCCTCTCTTCTACTGTTCCTTTTCTCTCATCTTCTATTCTTCCCATACCTCTCTCTCATTCACTCTCTTCTACTGTTTTTATTCTCACCTTTTCTATCATTCCCATAACTCTCTCACTCCTCCTCTGATTTGCCTTGTGTTCATCTCTTCCATTCACCTGCTCTCATCTCATCTCATCATCCCACAATAACAACTAAACTCCAAAAGCAGCACCACTAAAGAACACGTGTGTTACTGAGAAAAAAAATGTAGCAAAATTCGTGACAGAGTCACAATATATACCCCTATACATCAATATAGGTGTATTGATGATTTCTTAATTTGGATCATAGATCAGATTCTTTATTCCTGAACTACTCACTCGTGTGTCAGAAAAACTGAAGATCTCTATTTACAGAAAATCCACATATACCAAGAAATACCTTCACATGCACCATTATTTGCCCAAAAAATTTGGCATCATTTTTAATTCAGACAAACATGCTCACTCCCTCCTCAGTGAAGAAGAAGAAGAAAACATCAAAGAAGTACAGTTTCTTCTTACAGCCTTTCAGAAAAATGGCTATCCTAAACAGACTGTTCATAAGCTACTTTTTAATCCACCTCTTCACCATACTGAAGATAGCACACTGATGCAAAGGCTTTATATATCTACCATATATTGGTCTGTTTCACTTAAGTTAGCTAAAATTCTCAAACTCCATACAAACCAAATCACGATAGCTAATGTATCCAGGAGTTTATCGTCTTTCATATAACTGCAATGCGCCCTATTTTGGTCAGACAGAGAAATCCACTGAGTTACATGTGGAGGAACATGTGAGAGACATTACATGTGGTAGAACTAGAGCCAGCACATTATCTAATCACATTTTTAATTCTACTCGTCCTAAAGAGGAAGATTCTGTAATTCATCCAGTGATCTGGATCAAATCAGATTTAAATGCTACAATGAACTGGAGAGAAGAATTGTGGACTTAACAGAAATTGTCCTCAATCCAGTCCATCTTAATACTAACCTTAGCTATAACCTGATTGTAACTCTTCAGCTGTCCAATTGGTGTATGCGAGATTATGCCCACATCAACATGTTCAACAATATCATGGCATCCAGAATGACTTCAAAAGTCATAAATACATTTGCAAGTTAATTTATCTCATAATGTATAAATTTGTATTTCTTTTATGTATTATGTACCCAATGAAGTTTTCTAGGAAAACGAAACTAGCTGTGCATTCAAATAATAAATAGTATTTTTTTCTATTTTGGTATCTCTCGGCTTCCAGTCATTAAATAAATTTAATGTCACATAGCCAAGTAAATGAATTGAATCAAATATATATACTATTTATCATCATTGTGAATCAATTGCTGGATGAAGGTCTTTCCAAGATTACTCAAAAACTCTGTCAATGGCTCTCCTTCCCCATGTCACTCCTGAAAATACACCATTATTTGGGTCGGTGCTGTGTTCATTTTTTCTCTCATGGAATCCAATCCACTACTTCTTTTGTCCAGCATTGATCTTGTCTTTGAGCAATATGCCCAAGCCTATTGCCACTTCAGATGTTTCGCTCTTCCTATGTTGTCAGGAACTTTGGTTTAATTTCTTATCCATGTATTCCTTTTGTGATCCAGTATTGTGTGATACCAAGCAGGCTTCTTTCCATACAAAATTATGTTGTTCTTAATTTCCTTTGCATTTAGTGTCCATGTTTCGCAGCCATACATCAATATAGGCATAATGGTAGTTGGCTTTTGAATATTGAATGTAATTTTCCAAATGCTTTCCGCCCAAGCTTCATGCATTTTTTAATTTTGTATATGACATGTTGCTCCATTGATATCCTTTTCCCTAAGTACATGAAATGATCTACTTGTTCTATTTCATCATTCTTGATTTTGATTATTTCTAGTTGGACAAAAAAATGGTAAAGGCATACACACACAAAGGACATTTTTTTTTTTTAATTTTATATATATATATCTGATCCACACACAAAAGGCCACAAGACCTATAGCACATTAGTGCTGTGTGTGTGTGGACAAGAGAAATAGAAGAGAGGAGATGAATCTGTTCACATTTTGCTTGAACATCTAAGGGTTGTAATCTCTTGGGAAGGTAGAGTGGGGGGGGGGGTACTGTTCCAAGAACAACAGAAGTAGATGGAATGAAAGAGTAGGGAATGAAGTTGGTTCAGTGAGTTCAGTGAGCAGAAACTGAACGTCTGTGAGAGAGGGATGACTAATTAGCCAGATTGCCCTCTTCTGGATAGAATCGAGCAATCTTATACAGGATTTTGGTGCACCATCCCAAATATGGGAGCAATATTTCATGGCCGATAAGATTTGGGCTTTGTATAGAGGCCACAGCTATGAGGGGGTGAAGTAGTGTCTTGTGTGAAAAAGTACATCAGGTTTTTTGATGGCTGCAGAAGCTATATTTGAAATATGGTTATGCCAGGAAAGATCAGAAATGCAGGTCAGTCCAAGAAGAGAAATCTGATCGTATTTGGGTATCTCAGTATTACTGAAGGCAAGGGGGGGGGGGGTGGCACTGAAGTCTACAAGGTTGACCTAGCCCTACTCGGGATATAGCCAGAAGATCTGAGTTCAGGTTGAGCATCATGGTAGATCTTGAGGATTCTAATACTTGAGAACTGCAAGGTTTGTCAAACATAAAGGAGGAATGGAGTGTACTGTTGTCAGCAAAGTTATGGATAGGATTGGATTGAAATTACAGTTGAATGAAGCTGTTCTGTTATAAAGTTAACTATCACAGCAAAAATCAAGATACTTAGCACAGAAGCTTTGTAAGCCCCCTTCTCTACCAACTCTGTGTCAATATGATTTTTTCCAAAATAACACTGATACTAGGAGATATTATTTTAGGAAAACATTTCCAATGGAAGTTTCAAGTCTGATACGTGATCTAGTACAGAACAATGTTCATAAAAGCGAAGCTGTCACTGATCAAAAGTTGTGCTCTCAAGCAACTATAAAACCATGAAGTTAACTATGTTTTCCAAGATACTGCCCAAACAGCTAAGTCAAAGTAACTGGACAACAATTTGCTAGAATTTTTGGATTCTTATCTGACTTTGGATAATTTGAATAATTATTGAGCTTTCATTCAAACAGAAAATTCTGTTTAATAATAGAGCAGTTGATTCAAGGAGGTTGTGGTGATATGTTTAACCATCTGATTCTCTTCTGGGATAGGAAACTTGGGGGGGGGGGTAATTTTGGGTTTGCAATTAAGCATTCATTCTCTTCCAAGATTGAAGTAGGGTGGGTTGTATGTATCCTTCATTTTACAGATTCTGTCTCAAACTTTCATGGTGGTATTTCATCATGTCAGAAGATATGAAATAGATCCACATATCCTTTTGAATCTGACAGCAGATGCTTTATGTTCAGATATGAATAAATTTTAATAAGATTCATGTGTGCGAGTACATATGAAGGTACATTGAAAGCTTCTGTTCTGGGCTTTCTTGGCTGCTGTACATTCTGTTTTCCACCAGGGCAGGGGGAAAGGCAAGGCAGAAACCAACTTGATGTTTTTGTTTAAGATAACACAACTATGGCATCTAATATGATTCACCGATTCATTAACAGGAGTAGAGCTGACTGCTAAGGGTGAAAAGACACCCAGTCAAATGGATCTATTTTCCTATTTTAATATACGTGACAGAATATGTGGGCGTCATGTAAAAGAGAGAGAAGATATCTCTGGAAAATGTTCATCTGCATAGACATTATCTTTTAGTTCTTATTGAAATAGAGGGAAGAAGAATGGTGAACAAATTGGATTGGTTGATGGGAAGGCATGAGTACAAAGGTGTTACTTCCCTTCCAGTGCTTAGGAGAAAAAGATTATTGCATCAAGCACAAAACCTTCTGGAATAAAACTCATCTACTACATCACTGTCCCTAACTTCAACCATAATGAATGTTTTTCTTTCCTAAAATTTGAGTCTTATTCCTAAAAGTAATAAGCAACTTTTTTTAACCACCATTTGCAATCTACTGCAGTGTATTATACTAGCACATAGTACAATACACTGCAGTATTATACCAAGAGTTGCCTCAGTCCTGAAGATACTTCAGGCAAACTTTGTTTGCTTACACTTGGATAAAGGGTTAAACTAAATTTATTATAGTCTAACCAAGCAGAATTAAAACTTACAACATCTTTCTCTAAATCCAGAGTAATTTTAATAACGAGATGGTACACCTTTTGGCAACTCATATAGGTAAATATGACTTCTCCGTCGCTTCTGGCCCCCACTGACGAGACCTCAATAAAGCTCAAAACCAGTCTGTGTAGTGGCCCTTTCCTTAATGCATAGCATTATATATGTCTGCAAGGAGATGTGCTTTACATTATGGGAGATACTGAGACAAGGAGTGATGAGAGCTTGGTCCACCTTTACCACGAGTTGACTCAGTCCTGAAGATACTTCAGGTGCAAACTTTGTTTGCTTACACTTGAATAAAGGATTAAACTAAATTTATTATAGTCTAACCAAGTTATTTTCTTATCAGTCTGCGGTCTAATCTATACCGTTAAAATTAATCAACACGTACGATGAACACACTTGAGTATATCACTTTCTGTTAATCAGGTCTCACTAATGCCTATAATTTTTGGCAAAGTTAAACTGACCAATGCAAAAAACTTTTTCCCTTATTTCTGATATTTCTGCCATTCATGTATATGCATTTCATATTGCCTTAGCCCCACAGTCACCCTTGCATAACGTCATTACCAACCCATTTGGATTTAAAACCTATGAAACTGCATTCAGCATTGTATAATAATTTCTAGATTCACACTTATTTGTCTCAGGGTGGCTGAATCCTAATCCTTCTGGTTTTCCTGGTAATGCATTTTCAACCTCTCACTGAACATGGTGAGACAATACTCTCTCTTTTTATCTCCCCAAATATCCAACTTGCAAAATCCTTCAAATGCAGACCATCAGGCATACGCAATCATTTCATTAATCAAATTCACTATATACATCTATAAACTGCTAAACATTACTGCTAAACAATCGTCTCGTTGAATTATTAGCAATCATGACCTTCTTCTCAATTCAGTTCTGTAACAACAAGGCAACAGACTCACACAGAGATCTACTATAAATTGAGAATAGCAGAATCTATACTAATTAACCAATTGGTTAATTAATTAACCAATCATAAAAATATTACTGAAAACTGCATACCATTTCTCCTGCACAATCTTCTCATTGACTCATTAGCAATCAGGGGCATTCTTCTCAAAATCCTGTCACACCCAGGCAGAAGACTCACAAAGAGATATCTGTAGAATGAGAATGGCAGAATCTATATTTGTGAGCAGTTATTAACCAACTGGTCTATAGATCCATTAACAAGTACTGATGTGCAATATAGAGCCTCTTCCAACCAAGTCAAGCCCACTTAATGTGGTATAGCCTTATTCAACAATCAGAGCCATGGTGAGACAAGTATTACTGCCTTACGTTTCCTAAGTGGGAGTAATGCCAACTATGCCTCTAAGTGGTAGATAACTTTCACTGCATAGTGAAACACCTTAATGTTTATTGAAGGTGTGAAGTAACAATTGCCATGTTTTGTCTCTAGAGTAGGGTCATGCTGTATTTTTGATTAATTAATTAATGTAATTAAACAGAGGAAGATATGTTGTAATAGATTTCACGGTATGATATGAACACAGATGGATAAGAAAATAATGATTTATTAACTTAGAAGCTAATATTTCGCTGGTATTATATCCAGCATCTTCAGAGCACACAACACAAAGTTTGTAACAAAAGCAAGACAACCACAATCCAGTGTAACAGTGGGGCTAGTATAAGTAATTGCAGCTTGCAACATGAGACTAAAGTCCTAATATGGCGCCATCTAGGTTTAAAAAATAAATAAATAAATAAAAAAAAAAAAAAAAAAAAAAAAAAAGGTTCAAAGTTTTGAAATAGTAGTCCAAATGATAGTCTTAGAAAGTTTAAAAAAAATAATATATAAAATAAAATAAAAGTAATAAATATTGATTTGGTCTTAGGATGACTGTCTCCCAAATCTTTGGTAGATTTATACAGCCATACTTGGTAAGGTTTGGAGTATGTTTTAAGGCTTCTGTTGATTCCAGGAACAACCTCTCTGACTTGTAGAAGCTTCTGTACATTACTTTTGTTTCTTTCCAATTGATCCTGTGTGCAGGAGTATCCAAAGCATGGTCTACCAGACCCGACTTGCCATAGTGAAAGTATCGGATACATTTTTTGTGTTCACTGAGATGGATATCCACAGTTCTTCCTGTCTGTCCATAGTAGGCTTGATGGCAAGAACAGGGCACTTAATAGACTCCTTGATGTGATAAAGATGTGCATTTGTCCTTAGGTGAACAGATGAGAGTTGCAAATTTTACATAAGGTTTGAATACTGTGCGTAGTTGGTGTTTGTTAAGCACTCTAGATATCTTTTCAGATGTGCCTTTAATGTATGGGATGGTGATAGTTTTGTTGTAGTCTTTTGTGATAGATAGAGGGGATTTCTGGGTAGCATTTAGTATGTTATCTATCTTATGGGGATTATAACCATTGGTTAAGAATTTTTGACATAGGTGAGAAAGTTCAGCAGTGAGAGCAATGTCATTGGAACAGATTGCTCTAGCTCTATGGGTTAGTGTTTTTAAGATACCATATTGTTGAGAAGGGTGATGGTGTCATTGTTTGTGTAAGTATCTCCCTGTATGTGTGGTTTTTCTATAAACAGAAAATGATAAGGAACCTTCTGGAAGATGTGTGATCAGTGTGTCCAGGAAGGGCAGGCAGTCATTGGCTTCTAGTTCCATTGTAAAGTGGATTTTACAGTGCTGGCTATTTAGATGCACTAAAAATGTATTCAATGTGTCTGGGCCACGTGGCCAAATAGCAAACACATCATCAACATAGCATAGCCAGAGACTAGGTTTGAGAGTGGCTGTGTTGATAGCTAATTTTTCCAGATGTTCTATGTAGAAGTTGGCTGGGGGGGGCATAGCTGTCCCATCTAGTTGTTTGTATATTTTCCCTTTCCATGTAAAATAACCTGCCTGTACTGTGAATTTAAATAGCTGAAATATATCTGAGGAAATTGTGAATTTAGTAAGTTAAGTGTTTCAATCAGTGGTACATTAGTGAATAATGAAGTGATATCAAAACTCACCATTAGGTCTGAACTATTTAAGGTGTGGTTTTCTAAAGGTGGGTAGAATTTTTAACAAAAGAGGGAGAATTGTTTGTGTAAGTGGTTAGTAATTTGGCTAAATATTTAGCTAGTTTATATGCAGGACTGTTTATACTATCTACAATAGGACGCAAAGGTGTACCGTGTTTGTGTATTTTAGGAGCACCATATATTCTGGGTGTATTAACGTGAAAGGGTTTGAGTTTTTTGACAATTTCTTTTGGCCAGGAAGTGACTTTGTTCAGTAACTTGCACACCTTATTCTTTTGTGAGTTGGTGGGATTTCAATCGATGATTTGATATGTAGACCGGTCTTGGAGCAGTGCATGCATTTTGCTTTCATATTCTGTTGTATCCATTACTACAGTGGCGTTTCCTTTGTCTGATTTGGTTATTGTAATGTGGTTATTATTGCGTAGTTCTTTTAGAGCTATTATTTCTTAATGTGGGATATTATTTTTGGGAGGCTTAGAATGGATAAAGATATTGGCCACATCTAACCTAATATTATTGGCTATAGCTGGAGGCAAGTGGTAAATCTCATGTTCAACAGAAGCCATTATTTTGGTTTTAGGCATATTTTTAGGAGTAACGGCAAAATTGTGTCCAAGACTGCACTCGTGGCCTCTTTGATAAGGTTGTCGATGATAGGTTCACAATGACGGCATCTTGATGAAATTGTGGCGGCTGCATAACATTGCGTTGCTGGAGGATTTCAAATTTTTTCTGGTGTCGGTTTTTAACTTTAGCAAATTCTTTATTGGCTGTCGAGTTGGAGATTTTATCCAAGATATCCCATAGCTCCGGGTTCAAAATGTCAGATAATATATCACATAGTACATTGATGGAGGAATTTATTTTTGAAAGTTCTCAGCAAGTAGCGTATACCTGTTCTCGTAAATAGTGCTAAACTCGTTCTTTTATAAATACGTTGAGCTTTGACCGAGTGAAACGTGTTCCTAATTTTTATACAGTTTGGTATCAAATTGGTATCTCGGCACCTTTTTAAGAAGGGTAACCTGTTCAGTTGGTGCGCCAATTTTACTTTCCACTTACTGTATTGTCATGCCTTACGTACGATATTATCTCCGTGAAGAATATTTATACACGTGGATAGGATTATGTATTCATCAGATATGTTGTAATAGATTTCACGGCATGATGTGTACACAGATGGACAAGAAAATAACGATTTATTAACTTAGAAGCTAATATTTCACTGGTATTATATCCAGCATCTTCAGAGCACACAACACAAGGTTTGTTACAAAAGCAAGACATCCAGTGTAACAGTGGGTCTAGTATACGTAATTGTAGCAAGCAACACAAGACTAAAGACCTAATATGGTGCCATCTAGGTTAAAAAAAAAGAAAAAGTGATCACACGTCTTCCAGAAAGTTCCATATCATTTTCAGTTTATAGAACACCCACACATACAGGGAGATACTTACACAAACAATGACACCATCACCCTTCTCAACAATATGGTATCTTAAAAACACTAACCCATAGAGCTAGAGCAATCTGTTCCAATGACATTGCTCTCACTGCTGAACTTTCTCACTTATGTCAAAAATTCTTAACCAATGGTTATAATCCCCATAAGATAGATAACATACTAAATGCTACCAAGAAATCCCCTCTATCTACCACAAAAGACTACAACAAAACTATCACCATCCCATATATTAAAGGCACATCTCAAAAGATATCTAGTGTGCTTAACAAACACCAACTACGCACAGTATTCAAACCTTATGTAAAATTAGCAAGTCTCATCAGTTCACCTAAGGACAAATGCACTCCTTTATCACATCCTGGAGTCTATTAAGTGCCGTTCTTGCCATCATGCCTACTACGGACAGAAAGCAAGAACTGTAAACATCCGCCTCAGTGAACACAAAAAATATATCCGACACTTTCACTATTGCAAGTCGGATCAGGCAGACCATGCTTTGGATACCCCCTGCACACAGGATCAATTGGAAAGAAACAAAAGTAATGCACAGAAGCTTCTACAAGTCAGAGAGGTTGTTCCTGGAATCAACAGAAGCCTTAAAACATGCTCCAAACCTTAACATGTATGGCTGTATAAATTTACCAAAGATTTGGGAGACAGTCATCCTAAGACCAAATTAATATTTATTACTTTTATTTTATTTTATTTATTATTTTTTTTTAAACTTTCTAAGACTATCATTTGGACTACTATTTCAAAACTTGGAACTTTTTTTTTTTTTTTTTTTTAAACCTAGATGGTGCCATATTAGGACTTTAGTCTTGTGTTGCACGCTGCAATTACTTATACTAGACCCACTGTTACACTGGATTGTGGTTGTCTTGCTTTTGTAACAAACTTTGTGTTGTGTGCTCTGAAGATGCTGGATATAATACCAGCAAAATATTAGCTTCTAAGTTAATAAATAGTTATTTTCTTATCCATCTGTGTTCATATCATACTGTGAAATCTATTACAACATGTCTGACGAACACATAAGCCTATCCACACGTATAAACAGAGGAAGAAGCATTTCAACAGGGAACGAAGGGACTAACAGTAAATCAGTTTTTGCAGGCTGATTGCCAAATAGTACACAGAACCAAATCCGAATGTAACATTTCAGGCAACTTCCTCAATGACTGGTGAAATATCCTACTACTACTTGCTCTGCCAGGTTGTACCTGAAGAAAATCCATGTATAGAAGTTTGTATAGAGCGCAATAGAGTGTATGCATGGATTTGGGTCTGGGCATAAAATGTGTGCAGTTGTGTCCACATACTTTCCTTCTATACGACTACTCTATAAATGTTCTAAAGATTCTAACATGAAAAACAGTACTAAATATTATAGTATTATTACAGAGGGTAAAATTTTTTCATTAAAAGAAATAAGAATTAAAACCAAAAAATAAATAAATAAGTCTAAAATATTTTTTTAAAAAATTAAAAAAAAAATATATATATATATATTTTTACATTGAATTATGTTGTTTGATTGGAGTTTTATATCCAAAACAAATCCAGAAAAATTATGAAAACTTCACATAAAACTCCCTTTATATTAATAATAATAAAAAGAACCCTTTCACATAGACTTTACCAGCATCTGAGGACTTCATGCCAACATCAGTATTCCAGTAAAATGTCGATATAACGGACTAATTTAGGCTGGGGGGGGGGGGTCCGTTAAATCTGAAAGTCTGTTATATAATAAAGTAGATTTTCTGAATGTGTATGCTAAAAAATTGATAAATTAGCTATCATATATAGCACCCTCAATGGCTCACTTTAGTAAGTACGGGCATGGCAAACCCGAGGTACCAGATGCTGGACCATGCCTTACTTCATATAATATATATCTGTTATATTATTCTGTAGACTGGTCCCTCCTCTTCTTTCTTTTCTTTGCTTCTTTCTCCTCTCCTTGCTCCTTCCCCCCTGATGCTATTAGAGTATTCGAGGGCTAGGGGTGAATCTTTCCTATCTTGCTAAGTCATTTCGTCTTATGCAGCCACCGATGGAGGCAAGCTAACCTCAATAGGTGCCGGTCCCAAGCCCAGATAAATGCGAGGGTTGATGTCAGGAAGGGCATCCGGTCGGAAAACTTCAATGCCAGCTCAAAATATGATATGAGTCTAAGAGAAAATGATATAAGGGCTAGGGTGTACCCCTTAAGCGACGTGCAGCCACATCGCCCTACAGATGCGAGAAGTGGACAAGGGCTACTACCGCATCAAAGGCGGGTGCGGTTAAAGAAGCGAGCCCAGCAGGTGGAGAGGATGTTGCGAGTGGGAACACTGAATGTTGGAAGCATGACTGGAAGGGGAAGAGAGGTGGCAGACATGATGAGGAAGAGGAAGTTGGACATTTTATGTTTGCAGGAGACAAGGTGGAAGGGGGAAAGGAAAAGGAACTGGGAGATGGATATAAATTGTTCTACTCTGGAGCGAATAACGAGGGAAGAAATGGGGTAGGAATTGTGGTGTGTGGCAGAATGAAGGTTGAAGTACTGGAAGTGGGTAGAAGGAATGACAGGATCATGTGAATGAAATTGGGTCTTGGAGAAGAGCGGGTGGTCGCATTATGTGTATATGCTCCGCAAGTTGGTTGTACAGCAGAGGAGAAAGATGAGTTCTGGAACGTGTTAGATGAAGAAATGAGGGAATTGGAAGAAAATGAGATGGTGATTGTCGGAGGAGACTTGAACAGACACATAGGAAGACAGAACAGGGACTGTGAAAGGGTGCATGGTGGCCACGGAGTGGGAATGATGAACCAGGAAGGAGAGAGGATTGTGGACTTTGCAGTAGCATTTGATCTGGCAATTGTGAACTCGTTTTTCTACAAGAGGGAAGAACATTTGATAACATTTAGGAGTAGTAACATCAGTTCACAAATTGACTACATTTTGACTAGTAGAAAACATCTTAAGGTTGTGACAAATTGTAAAGTAATTCCAACAGATCAAGTAGCACAGCAACACCGACTGCTGTGCGCAGACTTTAAAATAAGATCGAAGATAAGAACCTCTGGATGCCATGGGATGAAGACAATTAAGTGGTTTTGCTTAAAAGAGGAGAGTGTGAGGAATCGTTTTAGGGAGAGGGTGTTAGAGAGGATTTCGGATGGACTGGAAAGTGTACAAGATTGGTGGAAACATAATTCAAAAGTAATCCTGAGCTGTGCAATCGAGGTGCTTGGTGAGACATCTGGAAAGATTAGAGAGCAGAAGGAGGGTTGGTGGTGGAATAATAATAATGTACAAGAAGCAGTGACAGCTAAGAGGAAGGCAAAGCAGAAGTGGGATGAGTCAAGGGTGGAAGAGGACAGAGAGGTGTACAGAGAGAGAGAGAAAGCAAGAAGCCAAGAGATTTGTGGCACAGGCGAAGACCATGGCATATCAAGATCTGTATGATCAATTAGAAACAAAGGAAGGACAGAGAAAAAATTACCAAGTAGCAAAATGTAGAAATAAAGCAGCAAAGGACATCTTACATGTGAGGCAGATCAAAGACGCTGAAGGAAGAGTATTATGGAGGGATGTGGACATAAGAAACAGATGGAAAATATACTTTGAGGGACTATTGAATGAGGAAAATGCAAGGACTCACAGAGGAGATGCAGAACATCAGTAGAGTGGAAGTGATGGAGGGCATGAAGAGGATGAGGAATGGAAAATCGGTCGGCCCCGACAGAATTCCAGTGGAGGCATGGAAGCACTGGGGGAAGAGGGAATTGACCTTGCTGTGGGACCTGTTAATGAAAGTTTGCCAACAGGAAAATATACCCGAGGAATGGAGGGAGAGCACTCTTGTCCCTATCTACAAGGGTAAAGGGGATGCACAAGACTGTAAAAATTACAGAGGAATAAAGTTGATGTCCCATACAATGAAAATCCTAGAAAGGGTTCTTGATGGTAGATTGAGGAAGGAGGTGGAGACTGCAAAGGAACAATTTGGCTTCATGCCTGGTAGATCAACAACAGATGCTATCTTTGGGTTACGGCAGATGATGGAATAGTATCAAGAGAAACAAAGGGAGCTACATCTGGCATTTATTGATCTAGAGAAAGCATACGATAGAGTGCCAAGGCAAGAAGTCTGGAGGTGTCTAAGGGAGAAGAAGGTGCCAGAGAAATATGTCAGGTTGTTGCGTGAAACGTACAGAAATGTGAAGACAAGTGTTCGGACCTGTCTGGGACAGACAGAAAGTTTTCAAGTAAGTAACAGTTGGCTTGCATCAAGGGTCAGCATTAAGTCCGTTTCGGTTTAATATTGTGATGGAGGTGGTAACAGAGGAGGTGAGAGAAGATGCACCTTGGACAATGTTGTATGCAGATGACATCTTGCTGTGTGCAGATTCAAGAGAAGAAGCGGAAACTAAACTGGAAAGATGGAGAAAAGTACTGGAAGAGAGAGGTATGGGACTGAGCAGAAGTAAGACAGAGTATATGTGTTGCACAGTGGGTGGCGGACAGGCGACAGATCTAGAGCTGGAAGGAAATGTCATCAGGAAGGTGAGAGACTTTATATACTTAGGTTCAACAGTGGAAGAAGATGGAGGAGCTGAGAAGGAAGTGGGATGCAGGATACAAGCGAGTTGGAGTAACTGGAGGGAGATGGCTGGAGTGTTATGCAATAAGAGGGTGTCGATCAATCTGAAAGGCAAAATCTATAGGATAGTAGTGAGGCCAGCTATGACATATGCTATAGAAACTGTGGCCCTGAGGAAAAATAACATCAGCAGGATGGAAGTAACAAGATGAGAATGCTTAGGTGGATGTGCGGTGTGACCAGAAAGGATCGTCTGAGAAATGACTATGTCAGGGGAACAGTGAAAGTTACGAACTTAGGAGCGAAAATACAGGAGGCAAGGTTGAGATGGTTTGGTCATGTGATGAGGAGGGAGGATGAATGTGTGGGAAGAAGGGTCATGCAGATGGATGTGCAAGGAAGGCGGAAGCGTGGGCAGCCAAAGAAGAGATGGAGGGAGCTGGTAGAAGAGGACTTGAGGATGAAGAACTTGGATGTGGTGACAGCCCAAGACAGGAAGGTGTGGAGGAGACTCATTATAAACAGTGACCCCACTTAAGTGGGAGAAGCTGCAGAAGAAGAAGTAGAAGAAGATATATCTAGTTTTAAATTTGTATTGAATAGGTCTGTAAAATGTGTACGTACATAAACCATTCACTGCATATAAAGAAATGCACACTATTGGGCATGACTTAGCGGATGCCAGAACATCAGCCAGCACGTGTTAAAACTGCCACAGAAAGTCACTGCACGCAACAAAAGAACCAATTACAAATGCAAATGGATCACATGCTAATCATTCGGCAAACATTAACATGTGACATTAGGCTAAATTACTACAGTGTTTTTCCAACATATGATGATTCATCAAAGTTTGTTAAAAATAACTGGAAATTAATAACAAAAAATAACCTGTTAATTTAATTTAAAAGCATTTTGAAATTAACAGGGTGTTAATTTTCACATGACATACGAACCTGAAATTCTGTCCATTAAATCGAGGGTTTACTGTAATATGTACCAGAAACAGATATCGAAACCTAATCTCATATTCATTACTGAACCACAAATGGCATCTACTACTACTACTGTTCACCTAAACATAAGGCAGTACATCGCACAGGAATGCCTTCCATAAGATGGATGAAGCAAACTTGCATTTTTTTTTGTGAGGTCTGATATTCCTTGCTAAAGGTTATCAAGACCTGGAATACCCTTTATTATGACCTCCTTTAACTCAAGATTTCCTTGCCTCATTTTGTTGCATCCATTTGCTGCCAATAATATTGCTCTCCCAATTCTGATGATTATGTTGACCTATTTGATATCAATTTACCTATAAAAGGTACAGTCTAGTCACTCAGATAGGGATAATTTGCTTGGAGGTTTCAGCATATCTGCAATTCTGACTCTCTCTCTCTCTCTCCTTCTCTACCTTCTTTACATAATAAGCTGGAAGAGAAGATGAGGTGTTAGCAGTCAGTAATGCTCTAACGAACTGGTAACTTAACACAGAATTCCAGATTATCACCATCAATCTCCCAACACTCTGAAACTTGTCTTCAATAGCTCTCTTTCCAAATAAACAGAGAACTGAGCTCTCATCTTGCAAGTTAAACTACAACCTTGTAAGTAGAAAGGGATAGGCCAGAAACCAGAGATCATACTCTAGAGTCTAAACTTTGCAAGAGATTAAGCAGGGTGCTAGCATTTCACAGGGTAAGGGACCTCATCTATCCTAGAGGTCTAGTACATTTCTGCCAACTAGGAAATATATGCTATTAAGATGGCAATAATCTTCATTTCTGCATACTGGCAACACCTGAAAGAGAGTCCATACCGTTTAGATTTGAAGATTCAGTTAGTATGGCCAGTTTCAATAATAGAACCTAACATGTTACTCAGTTATTATGTTAACCTTGATAGCGAACAGCATGACATTTACCACAGAACCTTGATGGACTCTCCTTCCTCTTAGGGAATCAAGAGTTCATTCCACCTTGGATTTGGAAGAATCAGTTAGAAAAAATATTTTTAATAAAGAGAGTAAAGTACCCCATGAGACCAAATGTGTGAGCATTTCAATATGCCAAACCTCCGTGCTGTGTCATAGGATTTTTCCAGGTCACAGAAAATGACATTAGGCATTCCTGTTTTAGGAAACCATCTCAAAGCATCCAGCAGGATTAAATCAAATTTTAATCCATATAGAAGTAAAATGTCTTAAGAGGAAAAAAAAAAAAAAAAGTTGGTCTCCTGCAGAGATTATAAAAGATGAGATTTTTGTTATGTTGTTCCAAGATTTTGCAAGAGCAGCCATTCTGAGCAGTTAAACATTAATTTGCTGGTATTTCTGTATTCTTAAATGGTTTTGGAAATGCAATTGTAATTGCCTTTTGCCCAGGAAATTCAGTTGAATAAGAAAAGCGGTCCAACAATGGAGGATAGAGAGAGAGAGAGAGAGATTGTATTAGTGAAATACTTAAACAGTTTTTACATGAACAGTCTGTGCAATCTTCCACATAATTCAAAGTGAATAGAATTGGAGGTTTTTATGTTCTTCTTATTACAACAGCCTGGAATTTGTAAGTCTAAAACATTACATGTGTGGGCAAAACTCTCACTGAAAGTTGGCAACTGCTTTTGAGTAAGTAATTGCACATTCATTTTCTTTTATTCTGCTGGGTTGTGAATTGGATTGACAAGTCTTGAATCGGTTTTTGATCTGACGGTGGATGTAATGTACTTGGTGGAAACATGTTTCGAAGCAATTAAGTTTCACATTGTGGATTATGGAGGTTTTAAGCCTTTTATCTGCAGTACATTCTGAATAAAACATGAATTTGAAAGCAAAGAAATTGAAAATATTCTGCAGATGTTCATTAGTAGGAGAGGAGTTAACTGTCCTATCCAACTCTGCTAGGAATGAGAGGGCATTCCAGCAAGCTTGGCTGTTTTTCTATTGTAACTGCAATGATGGAATATATGGTTGCCCATGTAACAGAGTGGGTAGCACTAAAAATTATAGCTCGTGACCATTATGTTCTACTTCTCATTTAAACATTTCAAGAAATTTTTAGATTGACCGTACAAAAGTGTTTGATGGGCAGGTGGAAGAGAGCCTTACTTCCAGCATTTAATTCAGAAAAGATGTTGTTAAGCATGCTCACCACTCTTCCTATGATGTTAGTATACACAAGTATTGTGGACACTGATATCTCCAATTAACTGTATAATAGGGAAGACACCTACAACATGACATCTTCAGGATCATCTGGAGAAACATCTACTCTGGGTGGTAGAAAGAAGTTGAATACTGTAATATTATTATTATTATTATTATTATTCAGGCCTCCATGGAGTCGAAAGACTCATCGTGGGAGGTCCTTCCTAAGAACATAAAGTCTGTCAAGACTTTTTTTCTGATGAAATTCTAAACCCATTATTACAGTGTAATGTGTGGAGAAGAGATAAGAAAGAAAAAAGAAATCTGTTAATGTCTTTCTTGAAGAGTTCGAAATTAGATGCATAATGGAAGACTGTTCCAAAGAACAGAGGTATGTAGAATGAAAGAAGAGGATGAAACATTAGTTCCATGAGTCTAGAGCTAAACAGCACATGAATGTTAACCAGCAGTTGCCTGTTATTGTATATGATGAGACATGACTTCCTAATGGCTCATTTCCCTTCTACATCTACAGAAATTTCACTCATACTGGTAGGTATTTACATAAACAATCACACAACCACAATCCTTCCCAATACTATTGGAATCTCAAAACACTTACTCACCGAGCCAAGGCTATTTGTTCAAATGACACTGCCCTTGAAACTGAGCTGAGGGACCATTGCTACACATTGTTAGCCAATTGCTACAGCCCATATAAAATAGATAAAATATTACATGTATAACAGAAAAAATAGTTAAAGTTCTCTGCAAATATGATCTCCATACTCCATTCGAACCTTTCATTCAGCAAGCTACTTCAATATGCTCTCCTTGAGATCAACTACATCCTCTTGAGCATCCTGAAGTGTATAAATTTCCTTGTACCTGCAGTTTAGCATACTTTGAAAAGTCTGATAATCAGTTAACATTCAACTTGAAGAGCACAAAAATTACATCTGAGAGCCTCGGTCTGGCAAGTCAGGATTGGCAGACCATGCTCTGGATAATCCTTCACATAGGATCAGATGGAGGAAAATATCTATATTACATAGAAGTCATTACAGGTCTCAGAGACTATTCATAGAATCGGCATCAGCTATGAAGCAGTACTCTCCCAACCTCCACAAGTATGGTAACATTAATTTATCAAAGATCTGGGAGACTATCATTTTAAGACCTAACAGACAGGCTTCTCTAAATTAACTTTGTAGTTATCTGCCCATAGAGGGAGCCAGGACATTAGGTGTCAGTCACGATTGTTTCTACAGTTACTTAATTTAGTGCTTCTGGTAGATAAGCTTATATGTTGGTTACTCATTATTTTATGGAAATAACAATATATACTATAATATTAATTATTATTATTAAGAGAGACCTCCATGGAACTAATCAAGGGAGGCCACATACTACACACACCCCAGCTATCATACTTGTTCTAGAATTCGTTCATAGTGCTTGCACACACAACATTCCATGGCAATCCATTCCAATCGCACACCACTCTATGAGAGAAAAATCTAGATCTCACCCTCCTTCTTAGTGGCATTCATTCTTGACTTCCAAGTATGGCCTCTTGTCCTTTCAACACACTCCATAAAATGAAAACTTCCATCAACTGAAACCCTGTATGATCCTTTCAGAAGTTTGTCTCAATCATCATATTCCCAGCCTGGCTGGCTGAGTAGTTAGCATATTCGCTCTCCAGACAAATGCTGCGGGTTCGAATCCCGCCATGGGCATGGATGTTTGTGATTGTCTGTGGAAATGGTAGTGATGATGGTCGGCACTAGATGACATTGGTGTAGTTTCAGTCAGTTGGTGGGTTGAGTGATGGAGACAAAGTTGTAGAGCAGGTGCCTTCCCTTGATGAGTCCATGGACTCCCTGGAGGTTTCAAATAATAATAATAATAATAATAATATCACTCCTCTTTCTCCTGTTTGTTATTGTCTACAAATTCTCAATCTATCTTCACAATCGGTATTCCACAAACCTGATATCATTTTTAACACTCTATCTCCACTGTTTCAGAATCACAAAGGAAACCAGCAGACCAGACTTGCACACAAGTCCAAATGATCAAGTGATAATTGCTCAAGATTAGGATGACATTCACTTTATGATGAGGAAACTGGTTGATGTTTATAGCATGGGAGGTCTAAAAGTAAATTTTACCAAGATAAAATATTTCGTCCTTGGTGGAGAAGGCAGAGATTTAGATCGTCCTAGTCAGTAAAGTCAAGGCAGTAATCATTTTGGATACTTAGAATGCATTATTCATAAGTCAGGAACATGTGAGAAAGATGTAGATGATCATGTCAACCAAACCCATAATGCTATTAAGCAACTGAATGGTGTATTACGGAGATGAGATAATTGGATAGAAACCAAGAAGATGATACTCCAAATAATAGTAGAGAGTGTTCTGATGAATGGGGGAGAAGGATAGACATCGAATGCATAGCAGAAGAGTTGTATAAGATCTGTAGAGATGAATGGCTTACAAAGCAGTGTGTGTAAGCATGTATGTGTTTGCGCATATCTTCCCTTCAAAGAGTTCAGAATAAGACCATCACGATGAGATTGAATTTGCAATAAAATATTTATTATTATCATTATTATTATTTCGTGACCCCTCCAAGGAGTCCGAAGACTCAATGAGGGAGGGCACCTACTCAACAACGCTCTGCCTCCACCACTTCTATCTGTATCCATCATCTACACCAATGCCATCTACTGCCCACCACTAGTATTTTTTGTCTGCAAATTGCTTGTCCTGAAGGCCAATTTGTCTGTATGAGAGATGAAAAACCTGAGTTTCCAAAAGAAAAAATCCTGCTACCCCCATATGATATCAGCTAACTCATCTTCAATTGAGGGGAAAAAAAAAAAAAAAATAAAAAATAAAACATATATACAGATTACTCCCGTTACGATGAGAATCAAACTTAGGCCATTTCCAATCAAAGGGCACAATATACCATTGTGATGGAAAGCATGGAATGTTAATCTTTACAGTGATATGTACATATTCAAGAGATACCACAGGAGACATGGCCTAAGCAAGGGATGAATGCGAGTTAGAGAGTCACAAAAAAGTTCATGGAATGACTTCACAGTGCAGAAAGGGTATTAGAAGGCAAATGCTGAACATTGGAAATGTCTTCAAAAGTAAAGTACATTTATTTAAAACTAATTTCCATGAATCAAATTGTATATATTTTTTATTTTTGTTGCTGTTTTTTTTTTTTTTTTTTTTTTTTTTTTTGCATCTCTTTTTTTCCACATTTTTCCCCAAGTTCTGGAAATTCTTAGAACTTGGGGAATAATAAATCTAAAAATAGATAAGAGTCAGAAAGCTTGCTTCCATCATACTTAGCATATCTGATATGATTTACTGGCAATTTGTGAGAGGAGTGAAAATATTTTTATCAATTTTCATGAAGAATGGATTAACATTATTCCATATATTCTCAGACAACCTGATAAAAATGTTTTATTGTACTGTGGATCTAATTAAAGGTTGTGGTTGTGTTAAATCAATTTTTATGGAGTATATTTATATACTTTTTCCCTCCTCAGCCAGACAGTGTAATCAAGTTAAAAATGGGATTACTATGCAACAAGCAAAAGGTATTCAAATTATTACTTGTTTGACAATCCTTTTCATCTGACCAGTCCCAACAATCATTCTGTCCATCGCACACCCAGGCAGGATGAATGCATGCAGTAGAATGAGGGCAGTTGATAAGTTTTTGTTCAGGATCCCAAAGCAAAGGATGGTGAGAGCAGTCTGGACGAGCTAAAAAAATATATTTATTATGTTAATAAAATAAAAAATACATTTTAAAAGTTGAAAAGGAGTGTATATCATAATTACACTATGAAAAAAATTCAAATAAATAGATATACAAAAATATGTAATTCATATACTCCAGAGTAAACCAGTTTTAGTTACATGTGCAACTTTGTTTAACCTCCCAACCGGCCAGTGTGGATGAAATATCCAACACTCCCTAGCTATTTTCATGGATCAAAACTTCGTCGGCATTCTACCTTTTATCATGCCATTACCTTCCTCCGCCGTTAATCTCGTTACGGCGGAGGAAGAAGTAGAAAAAGTAATGCTATTCTATAGCATTAGTGGATTAACTGTTGCTGAGTGACCTTTGTGTCCCCTCCCCATGTCTTTACGTCTATTGTGTTGCTTAGAATTTCATTTACTGTCCTAAGTTATTTGACCTTTCTTGCCTCTAAAATGATTTATTGTGTCTCTTCCCAAAAATTGAAACCAATTTCACATATGCGAAAAAAAAAATCAATCCTGAAATGCCCACTGATCAGCTTTTGCAATGAATCTATTTAGTGATAGTGAATTTGGTGTATTTTATTCTACAAATCAGTGCACCGGAAGAGATGCACTGATTGTTCTTTCACTTTACGTATAATAATTGAATGTTTTTTTTTCGAATTTTAAAATTTTCAAATGTTTGCTTTGAAAATATTATGTCAAATATTTATATTTTTAAATAATATTTATTGAAATAAATATGTCCTTTTTCTTTCATTTCTAGCAAAATAGCATTATATGGATCATCACATTTCAGATTTAGAAACGATTTTTTGTTATTCATAAGACAAAATTAAAAAAAAAATGTTAAAATGCTAAATTGCCTTACTCGGTTTCCGATTGTGTCTTTTTGGTATCAAAAATTTATATCCAATGATATTTTAGCAGTGATTCTTCGCCTTCGTCATTTATTTATTTATTTATTTGTATTATGCATATTACGATAATATCTAGTGCACATCCTCGTAGATATGTTGAAAATATAATGGGAAAAATATCATATACGGAATGATTCAAAATTCTTTTTCATTTTGAAGATTTTCTAATGCTTCCCCCCCCTCCTTATCCTCTCCTAGAACTCACAGGTTTGAAAGCTTTTCTAGACAGCATTCAAAATCAATTACTTCATTTTACCATTTTGACAAAAGATATACGGCAATCAGATTGTATTGTGAAACTTCTAATTCTGTTCTATTTATTTGCAATCTAAAACCAGCTGTTCTACTGCCCGCTGAAATTATGTGAAATTTTAGAAATAATATGCTATATTTTCACCATGCAAAATTGTTTATATGCATACCACACAAAAGAAAGTTCAGTAGTATTATTTTTGTTTGTTTTTCTTTAAAAAAATCTAAATATTACTTCTGCTGCTGGAAGCTATTTCTGAAATAATCTACGTCTTCTAAATACTTGGTAATATCCTCTTAGCTGGAGGAAAAGTTGAAGGCTTATTACTCTCAGTGCTATTGAGAAGAAAGGGGAGAACACTAAAGTGCCCCAGGCTGTAGTGCGGAATATGTCAAGAATGTCTTGTTTCCTTTTCGATTGTTGATTACCTATATTCTAACAGAAATACTGATATTTCGTTTACATGCTTATACATTATTTATGCCAAAATAATTGCTTAATTTATAATGATCAGTTTCACTTTTATTACCAAAAGTTAGAAATTAAATCATACAATTATCTTGAAAAAGAGGATTTGAATTATTTTCAAAGAAAAGGTGCATATGTGTTTCATAATCTTCTTTTTTTTTGGGGGGGGGGGGGATATAGACCTAAGCAATCTGCGGATATTTCAGATAATTTATTTCATAAATCGTTCGCAAGACAGCTGTTACAAATGTAAATCACTTGGGGAACATACCCATTCATTTTAGTGTAAAACAGTAGCAAAGGTTCAGTTACTTTAGATATCTAATCTAGAAGAAAATGTTATGTCTGCTGAGATTAGAATCATATGTGAATAATTTTTCTGACATGATTTCTCTATTCATTATAATGTAACCAATTTCCAGATTTTTTTTCCCTTCCTGCAGACTTCATGTTATATGCAGTGATTTCTTCTTTGAACTATAAGAAAAAAAATCACATAACAGGAGAAAAATATGCAGTATTTTCTTTTCCACTGGCTGAATTTACAATGTTCTTTCTTTGTGTTTTGAAGAGAAACTGCAAATGACTTTTTTCTTACTATTTTTGCCATTATAACATCTCATATAATTATAAGAGTGACATTTTACCGTTTTTCTCCCACACGAGAAACAGAAATAAGGTGGTAATAATATTGTTGATTCTGCCAAACTTCATTGTAGCAGAAATTTTTATTACAAAACTTTGTAATATATATATATATATATATATATATATATATATATATATATATATCTCCGAAACAAGAAATTTGGAATCCATATCACATCAATGTTGAGTGTTGGCAAGGTGAAAATGTTCCCGTTATTATTTATATATTTCATTTATTAACTAGGGGGCTATGCCCAACCCCCCATGTTCAGGTATGGTAGACCAGTTCTCCTTCAATTGTGATAACTCGAAAGGGGGTTCAGCCACTGAATTCTGATGACTCGAATTTTGAAGACTCGACACTCAGGGTAGCCCCTGAGTTTCAAAACGTTTCGATAAACATGACATAAAAAAGCTTATCATTTTATATATATATAGGGTAGATTTTATTTCATTATTTTTTTGATGAAATACTTTACCTGGAATACTCTTTCCAGGTAAAGTATTTCACAGCAATGGGTTTTTCTTTCTTCAAACCATGCTTCTCCACGGATTCCGCTGATGGATTGTGCAGGGAAGATAGCAGAAAAACATCTTTTTTGTCTTTCCAACGTAGTGCAAAGACTTTCCCTCGCTGATAAGTTCGGATTTCCCCCTTCGATAGCTTTCCTGAAGCCAGATCTGGAGGTATATCTCGCCTTTTTGCATTTACAGTACCATAACTATCTGTAAGATGCTGTAAAAGCAAATCAGCGAGTTCAGGACACATATATAGTAATTATCCATTATAATGCAGTAACCTTTCCCCAGTAAAGGGTCTAGTAACTGCATTACTGCACGCATCGACAAGGGGAGATCCGAATATTTATCGTGCTCGATTACAGTTTGCTTTCCCGTATAAGGTTTGAAATCCCAAAGATATCCACTTTTCGATTCGCAAAGCATAAAAAATTTTACTCCATACTTCGCTTTCTTTTTGGGAATATACTGCTTACATTTCAGTCCACCTTTGCATGGCATAAGGCTTTCATCGATACTCAAGTCTCTCTCAGGAATGTAGAGTGATCTACATTTTTGACGGATTTTCATCAGAAAATCATAAATTTTGTTGAGGACTGGGCAAGGATGTGATGCCTGATCGTATTCTTCATTATTCTGAAAATGCAAATACTTCATGATGAGACTGAATTGTTTTTCAGTCATAACATCACGAAACATTGGCGTGTTCAGAATCCAGTCTGTAGACCAATACATTTCGAGAGCGGGCTTTCGAAATGTATTTTGAAACTTCGGGTTTTTCACTTTCTTTATTCTGATATTGCATTTGAAGGATGACAGTGATTTTAAATATTAATTTCACCTGCATCCGAATATCACATAATTTCCTGATTTATAATAATCACAAAATATGTATATTGTCTGATTTATAATTTGCTAATTTATAATAATCACCACATAGTTTCAGTATTGAAAAATTAAAGTTATGTGGAACAATTACTAGAGAAAAATAACGAATTAAATAAAAACTGTACCTATGTTTCATAACAGTTTTCGGGTGTGTGATAGTAATGCAACGGAGGGGGTTAAACTATCAGAGGCGAAATAAAGTTCAATTCTATTGTAAAAATATGGAAATAAACTTTCACATTTGATATACATATTTTGAATGATAAAAATAAGCAAATGTATCGCTTACTTTAAAAATTGGAGAATAAAATATCTGAATTATGCAGAAAATATAAATTTAAATCATAACTGTTAATTTCATTTTGTAATGACCAATTATACAAGGCCAAGAAAGTGAAAGTACAGATTACTATACAACATGAAGAAAAAATTTAGTAATATGATTAAAGAATTTCATGTTATTCTCTATAAAGCAAAGTTGCTCAAGCGTGTCCTAAAGGAAATCTGTTAAGTATTATTCGATTTCGATGGTTTTGTACAAAAATAAAATTAATATAACCTGGAACGTCGGCAGCCGGTTTTCTTTTCTTTTTTTAAAAGAATATTCCAAATAATTATCGTGAATTAATTTCTACGAGAACAAAGAAAAATCTTTTGTCTAGTAGCGATTAGAAAAAAATTAGCGCAAAAAAAAAAAAAAAATTAAATTGGTTAAGTGAAGAAATTATGCAAGACCTTTATTTTGTCCAGAAATTAAAATTGTATTGTACAATAAAAAGAGAAAACAAAAATATAAATAATTTCTCTATTTTTAGTCTATCATATATAACTAAAATCCAGTTCACCAGCATGGAACAAGAAAGTCCGTTTCTTGTTATAGGCAACTGAGAGGCAACTACGAACGGGAGATAATCCGATTAACCTTTCTGTTCAGCGTGAGGGTTTATCACACCTTCTAATGGACATGACAGTCAAATTGCACTTCTTATCCAGGTTATTTAAACAGGTGGGCTGAATCTTATCCAGATTTATTTGGACGTCTATAGACGTCCTAGCCGGTAGGAAGGTTAATCACTCTCATATAGTGATTAAAGAATTTTTCAATTAATAATCAGACTAATTATAATTCATTTCAAATGAGTTTAAAATTGCAAATTAGTTTCAAATTTTTGCATAAAACTTGTATTCTACAGAGTCTCCAAGAAATAACATAATTACAAATTAGTAATTTGTGAAGGGAAGGGGGCTTGAAAGAAAAATTTAATTTTGTAATCACTGAATCCTCTAAAATTCTCATAATGCAATTTCATTTAATGAAACTGGATGGAAAAGACTATCAGGCATGTTATCTGCACTCTAAGTATATTGTAGTAAACAAGAATTACATTCATTATATCTTGCTAGTTAGAGGCTGAATGGCTTTTGAAAAGGAATCAATTTTTTTTTTTTAACCAACATCTGGGATTAGACAAAAAAATGGTCTTTTTAACTAAAATTTTTAACTTTATACAAACACTTTATTTATGAATGAAAGATTCAGGAAGGAAGGAAGGAAGGATATATCCCAGACCATTTGCTATATATTTCTGGTCTGAATTTTAGGATATGGCTAATTTATTTAATAAAAAAATAGTAATAAATCAAATAAGAATCTTTTAAAAAAATTCTATGCAATCTGAATCATGTCATTCACTATTAATAAAAAAAAAAGTACTATAGCATGAACAGTTATCACCATGCTAATAAAAAACATCACAAACAGAGTGATCTTTACCTAAACAGCAGTTGTACACATTACAAAATAAAAAACACAACAGAAGGAAAAGACGGAAACTTTTTAATATGTGTGTGTGTGTGTGTGTGTGTGTGTGTGTGTGTGTGTGTGTGTGTGTGTGTGTGTGTGTGTAAGCACGTCTGGTTGGCCGAGTGGTTAGCGTATCCGCTCTCCAGCCAAGAGGCTGCGGGTTTGAATCCCGCCTAGGCATGAATCTTTGTGATTGTCTTCCACCTTCATACATTCATTCATTCAAGTGAATAACTCTCCCAAGATAGATTGGATCACCTTGGGAGAAGTAGACCCAACCCTCCCACAATAGGAGAGGCCTTCACCCTGTAGTGGGTAGAAAAACAGGCTGATCTTCATAACTCCACAAGAAATGGGAACTTGCAAAACATACAGTACATCATCAGATGTATGGATAAGAAGAAGAAGAAAGGAAAAAGATACTAGGAAAACAGTGTAAGGATGCTCCAGAAAATGGAGACTGATGGAATGAAAGAGCAGAATGACAAGATGATGCAGTAAGTTTGAAGCCAGAGTGCGACCTCAATTTACTGTTGTTATAAGAATTGTTACTGCAGCAAGAAATTAATAGACGATGGTGATCTGAAAAGTTCTCGGCCTCAACCATAGATTCCAACACTATCAGCAAGATTTTTTTTTCTATGTTGGTACATCTATCATATGCATCCAAAATTGCAAGTCATTCTATCAACTAGTTTGTTTTATACAGCTGTCTGTATCCCTTGAAATGGATAAAATTGAGTATCGTGCAGTTATAAAATTCTTTGTAAAAGAAGGTCTAACACCAAAAGAAATTCATTTGAAGTTCATAAAAGTTTATGGGTACTCTTCTCCTTCATTTTCAACAATTAAGAAATGGGCTGCTGAGTTTAAATGTGGCTGTAACAGCCTTGAAGATGATCCACATGAAGGACATCCAAAAAGTGTAACAACACCAGAAATCATTGATCTAGTGCACAATATGGTATTGGATGACCGGTGAATCAAAGTGAGTGAAATAAGTGAATGAATAAGCTGAGACTATAGGCATTTCAAAAAAACATGTATTCAATTCTCCATATATCTACTCTCCCTTTCCACTGCACTCAAACTGTGCGTGATGTTGCATCCAAAAGGATGAAATGAAATATCTTTATGAAGTGCTCATTTAACACCTAACTATATCTTCCTCAGTAGTTATCCTTTTACCATCTTCACCAACCAATATCATCCCTTTATCATCATATTTTCTTGTGCTGGCTATGTATCTAAAGAGCTCCCTAAGGGGGTTTTCTGGATTTAATAACGCAATGTTGATCATACTGCACTTTCAGTATTCTTAGTGAGCCACCCTCCTAGCCTTTTCTCTGAACTCCTCATGAAATTGATTAATAATAGTTCTTGGTTAACAAAATCAAGTGAAATCTTTTCCACATCTCTGGAATTTTAATAATAAGGTGATAGACCTATTTGCTACTTGTATACTAGAAAAAAAAAAAAAAAAAAAAAAGCTTCTGCATTAATTCAACCTTTGTATCTCTTCTCAGTCTGGCACCCATTAATGAAACCTCAATAAAGGTCAAAACCAGTCTGGACAGTGATCCTTTCCATAATGCCAGCATTACACACGTCCAAAAGGATGTGTGTTTTGCATTATAAGATACCAAGGTAGCTGATATGAAGTCATTAGTTTCTATATAAGGCATAGTGCTGAAGATACTTTAAACACACAAACTTTGTTCACTGACTCATGGATAAACGATTAAACAAGAATATAATTTCTTGGAAAGTTAAATTTAAGTGACTAGTGAAGTTAGAAAGAAACAATATGAAACGTGACAAATACCAATCTGAGAAGAACTCCAAGGATTTCTTCTATGTGGCCAGTAGGAGGAGAAGAAGAAATGACTGTGGTGAATGTAGACAGGTTGTCATGTCCCTAATGCAGATGTGTAGTACAGCCGTTTAATGATCACTTTATTGGGGTGTTTCATCCTGATAAAGCCAGTTTTATACCTAGAGGGGAAGGGATGATGATAAAGAGGATGAATGACAAATAAACATGATTTTCCTATTTGTATTAAGAGTGTGCTAAGGATCTGACTATGCTTCTGACATGGATGTTTAATGAAAGCCTCACAACAGTACAAGTTTATAAGGAGTAGAAGGATGATATGATAGTGCCACTGCATGACAATAGAGGTGGAATGGAAATGTCGATAAAGAAAAATTTGTATATCTCCTGTGGCTGTTAACATTAAAAAAAAAAAGGAGGAGGAGCAATATTACAGAATTGAGCATATACAGGTCATATTATTTAGGAAGATCAGTATGGATCTGTTAAGAGATGTTTTTGTTTTAGTAATCTGGTTGCCTTTATAATAAATTAAGAAGAGAATAAGTAAGGCATATGCTGTCAATTTTTCTGGATTTTACAAAGGCATTTCTCAGGACAGCATGATATCTTGAAATATATGGGTTCAAATATCATTCCAGTGGAAATTGGCTATCTGATAGATATCAAGAGTTGTGCAAAGAGAGACAGTTCAAACATGGGATAGATACAAGTGGGAATCCAAATGGTTTGTATAATAAATTTAGTTTAATCCTTTATCCAAGTGTGAGCAAACAAAGTTTGCACCTGAAAGTATCTTCAGGACTGGGGTAAGGTGGTACAACACCAGAGCACTCCTTGCAAAGGTGGAACAAGCTACCAACAATTGAGTGTTGGTAGCTTGTTCCACCTTTGCAAGGAGTGCTCTGGTGTTGTACCACCTTACCCCAGTCCTGAAGATACTTTCAGGTGCAAACTTTGTTTGCTCACACTTGGATAAAGGATTAAACTAAATTTATTATACTCTAACCAAGTGAAAAATAAACTTTCAACTTCTTCACCAAATGGTTTGGTTCAGCACTGGAACCATTATAGATTAGCCTTTATGATAGTCATTGGATTATTCATTGGGATATATTCAGTTGTTAGCAGATGATGTGAAGCTTGTGAGGATTATTAATTAAACTGGCCAATGTTATGGCTCTTCAGCAGGATATGAATAAGCTGAAATAGTGGACAAATCAGTAGGATGTGCCAATTAAAACTTTGAAATTTGGGATCCACAGAGGGGAAACTGGATAGTCTCCTAGTGGAGATATACTGGAAGAAGAGTGAGGAAACAAAGAATGTTGAGGTGAAAGTAGATAGAAATTTGAATCAGAGGGCATGCTGCATAAGTTGAGAGGACAATCCCCGAGATATCCTGCATTACTGGGAAGAACACTGAACAGCAAAGATAAGAAGGTAATAGTTTATTGTAAGTCTTGATCAGGCCACATCTGGATTACATTGCTCAGATTTAGTCACTAGGAATTGGAAGGTCGTGAACTGTAGGAAGGACGAAGAGGCAAATAACAAAAAATTATATCAGGACTGGAAAACATTAGTTATGGCAAAATATGGTGGAAAATATATGACAGGGTGATAGGATTGGTGTAATTTAGAGTGACACTGAGGAGATTTTCATATGCTAGAACAAGTAGAAATTGCAACAGAAAGTAGGAATGCATTGTCTGATGGAGTATGACAGTGCAGATAGCATGAACAAGTTTTCAGAAGTGATATGATAAGACTGTTATCTAAGGTGAATCTGAATTGATGAGTTTTATAACTCCATAGAGGTCTGGAATGATGATAATAATAATTAAATATATAGAATTATAAAAGAAAATTGTTAATAAAAATAGATATCAAATGCACACAAATGATGTACTAAAAAAATATCAAAAATAACTAATTGGTGTGTGTATCCCCTCCACATGTATATTTGTGAACCACTCGAAATTATGGTACATTCTGTTTCTCTGAAGAATATCATACATTTCTAGAAAATAAAATACTTACTGCAGTTCATCTCATCACTAGCATCTGGGCAATCAGGATCATTATCACAGCGATATGTCTGGCTAATACAAGGTCCCTGTTTGCATCGGAATTGCTCTTCCGCACAGCTACAATTAGCTTCATCACTATAATCTCCACAGCTATTCTGTCCATCACATATTCTTGAATCTGGTATACAGCGATTGTTAGAACAGTGAAAGAAACCTGTTCTGCATTCTCTAGATGCTGAAGAAGATGCAATTTAAAATTTATCCAAAAACATCTTTAATTGTTAATGTAACTTCAAACACAATTTGTAAGCAAAGTATTCAATAAGGAATTCAACTAGGTAATATTTCACATAAAGCTGTTTCATTAATTTTCATTTCAATTGTTGAAATTATTTTATTTCACTATTTCCATTTTATCATTCTTGCACTACCCATTTTTAATGGACAATGCAAATGTTGTTTGGAAAATCTGAGTTAAAAATAATGTGGTAAATTTCATCCATCACAAACTGCTTTGTTTCTTTTTTACTTGATGACAAAACTGGCAAAAAAAAAAAAAAAAAAAAAAAAAGATAGCAGAGAAATAAGTATTTCATATTTGTTTTGGCCAAATAATCTTCAAGAAAGGCTTCTGCATGAACATTAAATATTCTATGATGCATAGTATTTCAGCTTCACAAAGACAGACACTTTCTACAGCATGTTCCATGACAGCTGCTATATGTTTCTGGCAGCACCACCCTAATTTCTGCATGAATGTTCTCCTTCAGCTGTTGGATTGTCAGCAGCTTGTTCATATCAACCTTTTCCTTTAGAAAGAAGTTAGGAGCCATCCCATCTGGAGAATGTGATAGCCAATTAATTGCAGATCTTCACAAAATTTGCATTAGAATAATCAAATGCTGATTTTCAAAATAAAATTGCAGAATTTTGGTTCAGTGTTGGGTAATGAACTGTTCCATGATTAATTTCCCAAATGTTCCTCAGAATACCTGAAAACAAATAAAATGAAAAAATTAATAATCAAAAAAGTTATTCACATTTTAAACCCCTTCATGATAATTATGGGACACCTGTATAATATATGATAAATTTTAATTTATCATGAGCAGATACAATGATGATTTCCATTCTACACAGATACATGTTTATTCATTTATTTTTTATTGCAAAGCATGAACTTATATAGATATTATAATATAGATACATATCAATTCAAGATTAATCCAGAATGCAACTGAATTCATATCTGATGAATTAAACAAGATACTATGTAAACTTTTAACATTTATAAAAAGAAAAATCATGATTTACCACCTAAGCATGAATTAATCATTCATGTTAAAAGAAAATTCTTTCAAAATTTATTATTTTATTATGAAAACAAAAAGGAAGGAAAAAAGGACTTTAATTTGGCAAATGTCTGAAAGTGGATGATGGCAATTATCCACTATATAGTTTGGTGGTTTTTTGCCATTGAGAAACAGTTTATATGGATGGGAAATGTTTGTTATTTGCAACAGAAAAGTGCATTACTTTTTTAGAAGTACTTGTTTTGATAATCAATATTACTGGGTTACAAAACAAGAATGTAATTCCTTGTCAAGTACAATATACTTTATATGCCTGTGGTAAAACGTTTTATAAGTATCTCAGATGAAGGTATGTTCTTTCCTAATATCAAGTTCTTTCCTAATATTCCTCATTTTTGATATGATATTGCCATCGATGCCATCTGTTCACGCCTCCATCCACATATCCATTCACCTATATCTTGGTCTTCCTCTGGGTCATTTTGGTGACAACCTGGCAGAGAACACTTGTTTTGCTAGCAAATTCAGAATTATCTTTGCTCATGAAGTATATTCAAGACTACTCATGAATATACTTCATGAGCAAACTTTGGTAACACTTTGTTGAAGGATTAAAACATTCTACCATCTGTACCACCGGTAGAATCAGTTAAGTATAATCCATTCAAAATCATACATTGTCTGCAGGTATCATTTGTCATAAGATACTTGAATTTTCTAATACATCACTCCCATACAAAAAAAGAGCATAAGACGAACAGTACATTTGTACCATGAGTGGATAAGGATATTTCTCTTACTTTTTTAATTTTATTTATTTTTAGCACAGTAAAACACCGCTATAGAGACTAAGCATGGAATTTCTCACGCCATTTTTGCGCTCCAATAAACAAGGTTAGTGATGTCACAATGAATGGTGAAATTCATTACCCAACTACATACAATCATAAACTTCCATGGCTAAAAGTGGGATTCAATTGTGTTTAATTTAATTGTGTAATTTTAGTATATTACGGTAGTTTTATTAGTGTAGTTAGTGTACTAAAGTGTTATATAACATAATCTATGTCGGGAAGTCGCCGCTAGAGGGATTCGTAGTGTGTAGTGTCCGTGAAAGCTCCTGATAAGATAAGCGTTATTTTCAGTTATCGTTGATTAATTTACTTTAATATTGTGTAGTTTTCTTTGCCTTGCTTTGTTAGTGCATCTGTTTGTGTGTTTTTGGTGTTTATAATTTATAATTTGATAAAATACGTTACTAGTATGGCTCCAGTACGAAGGAAAATGGTGGCCAGTAATGATGGTTCGCCATCTTCTTTCAAGAACGGTAATGTAAAGGAGATGATTCAGTGTACTATGTGCGAAATGTACGCTTTGCGGAGTGCGGTCAGAGTGTGGTTAGATGATAATAAAGGAGTGAATGTGTGTAGAAAATGTAGGGAGAATGAGGAATTGAAGTGTATTTCGGATTGTGAGTGTGATATTTTTGTCAAACTTCAGAATGAAGAAAATAGGGATATGACAAGAAACGGCGAGGTTGTACCAGAGAATTGTGAGAGTGTGAATGTAGAAAGTGTGAATGATAGTATTAATGGTTTTACAGAGAATAAAAAAGATGAGATAGATGCAATGAGTGAGATCGCATTGTTGAATGGTGCGATACAAAGGGCAAAACAGCAGCTAGAGCATATGAGCAAAAGTCGATTGAATGAACCAGCCAATAATAAAAAGTATGACAGGAAAAATAGGCGTATGAGTGTGAACATGAACAAAATGATGGATAGAGTGCTGTATGGAGACTCGTTAGTACGAGGTGTGTTAGTAGAGGATTTGACAAAGTCGTACCAACCTGGTGCGACCATAAAGGATGTAACTGAGTCTATTAGAGAGCAAAAGGAAAGGGTGAAAGAAATGATTGTTGTGGCAGGTACGAATGATTTCAAAGGAGATAAAATGGAAATCATACAAGACCTGAATGAATTGTTTGAGGTAGCAAAAGAAAAGAGTAAGAGAGAGTTAGAATGATTAGTCTTTTGCCACGGTATGACAGTTAAATGTTTAAAAGGAGGGCCATAATTGCGAATGACTTTATGCGTGGGTTATGTATGACGAGTGGTGTGGAATTTGTGGATGTGTGGAGTGAGTTCCATGGGCGAAAGGATCTATATAAGATGGATGGCTTGCATTTGAATAGTTACGGTGTAAGCAGACTTGAGAAAGTGTTGCTGAATGTAGTGGATGTGCAAATTCAGGGAAACTAGATAGATATACAGTAGATATACAGTCATTAGGGAGGCAGTTGAACGTATGAATGAATATAATATGCCCGAGCGAATAAGGACAACAAATCAGAGTGGGATAGTTAATATAAGGCATCAAAGTAGGGTTGGGGCTAATGGGTGTCTTAAATTCATGTACACTAATGCTAGGAGTATTAGGAACAAGAAGGAAGAGTTTTTGGCCATGGTTGGCAATTCCAGACAACAGGTTATTAGTATTAGTGAATCATGGCTCACTGTAGATGATATAGCTAGTGGGATTGAATGTGATGGGTATAGTGTGTTCAGGAATGACTGGGAGAATAAAATGGGGGGAGGAGTATTGTTGATGATAGCTGATGAGCTACAGCCAAGGAGAATAGAAGTTGAATTGCAGAATAGAGAAAGGAGCACATTTGAGGCCATTTGGTGTGAGATCGTGGCTAGCAGAACTAAATATACAATTGGGTGCTGCTATAGACCAGGTGATGGAAAAGATGGTGGTGACAGTATGAACAAGCAAATAGAAGAAATGAGTGGAAGGAGGGTAATTATTATGGGAGATTTCAACTATGGTCACATTGATTGGAGTGAGGAGAGGACACACGGGAGGAAGGAATTAGATTTTATGCGGTTATTAAGGGATAACTATCTGCAACAGCATGTAGTGAAAAATACTACGGGTTAGAGAGTGCTTGACCTAGTAATTACATCTGAGGATTTGGCTGTAACAAATATGACCACATTGCCACCAATTGGTGAGAGTGATCATAGGGTCTTGACTTGGGAGGTGGCTAAAGGTGTGTAATTTTCAATTAAGACAGGATACATGTGGAATTATCGGGCTGGAGTGTTGGTGGATAGGGAATTGAAGTTTCGGGGGCACATTGCAAAAGTGACTAAATCAGCTCATCAAATCACTTGGCTTCTGAAAAATACTTAACATGCAGAGACAAACAAGTTGTTGTTCCTCTGTATTGAGCCTTGATAAGACCCCATCTGGACTACTGTGCCCAGTTATGGGCACCAAGGTTTCTTAGTGACGGGGAGGAAGTGGAGAGGATCCAGAGACGAGTGACCAAGATGATAGAAGGTCTGTGGAATGAACCTTATGAGAATAGGTTGAAGATTTGTGGGTTGCAGAGATTGGACAATAGGCGAAGGAAGGGTGATATGATTGAGACATTCAAATTACTGAAGGGTTTCTACACGATTGATCCAGAAGATATTTTTGAAAATATGACTGGTGGTGGGAGGACTAGGGGCCATGCATGGAAGCTGGGCAAGAACGTGGTTGACAAGGGTAATAGAGCTAGGTTTTTTACTTGGAGAGTGGTGAATTAGTGGAATAAGCTTCCAGAGTCTGTTGTGGGTGCTACGACCGTGAACGAGTTCAAGGCAAGGTATGATAGATACTGTCAATATCGAATAGTTGTTCTTGACATGATGTTAGGGCCTCCTTCGATGAGTCTTTCGACTTCTTGGAGTTGCCTGGCACAATAATAATAATAATAATAATAATAATAATAATAACAATAATAATAATAATTCATACCCATTGCTTGTTGGCATGAATCCCACTTTTAGCCATGTGGGTGTATTAAACAGTACACCAAATAGGCTATTACCATATTGCTATTATTATTATAACTCAGGATTTTCATGGCATCATGTCTAATTGTGGGAGTTTCACCTTGCACAGCACAAAGTTTTTGAAAAAATATTAGATTACTAAAATAATAAGACAAACACAATAAGGTGCCAATACATAAGCATTTATTGCTATAACATTTAGTTTATAAATGTAAACTACTTATGAACTGAGGTGATTAATTCTGTTCTTACCACAGTATGTTTCTTGTTCATCTGTATCATCAGGGCAAGTTGAAATACCATCACATGTAAGTTCATAAGGTATGCAGACACCAGTTCCACACTCAAATTCCATCTGTGAACAATTTGCTTGTTTCACTAAAAAAAAAAAAAAAGTAAGCTTATACGCACACACAGACACAGATAGATAGACAGATAGATATCATAGATTAGGTTATTCACTACTTGTACAAGTATATAGAAAATATATAATTTCTATATTGATTACTGATTTAACTTTGTTATGGATTTAAAAATCACAATGAGAGATATACATACATACATGTGTATATGTGTGTGTGTGTGCGCGTTTGTTTATTTAGGAAAGTCAGAAAAATTATAAAGGATGATATAAAATGTCATTTACAATATTATTATTATTATATTGTTAAGGGCAAAATGCAGAAACTGATCTATTCTACTTTCCAACTTAATCCTTATGGGGGGGGGGGGGGTCACATAAGGATCAAAGCCAAATAACTAGGAGGAAACCTCCACACCACCTTTATACAGTGAATTGACTGGCTCTGACCTAGTGTCCAACTGGACAAAGCACATCTAAGGCAAGTAATGTGAAGTTATTAGCTTCTTTATATGAGTTGCCGCAGTCCTGAAAATAGTTCAGGTGCAAACTTGTTTGCTTACACTTGGATAAAGGATTCAAATTATATAATTTCTTGATATCTTTAATTTATAGTATAACCAAGTGGATTAACTTCTACAACAGCAGGACATAAATGGGTGATCATTACAACTTTTGCATGCACTGCATCCTAGTTAGAGTATCATAAGAAAAATTTTCCTCCAAATTTGGTACAAAATTTGAAACTATGATTTTGTATACATTTCATATCTGAAAGAAAAAAGTTCATCATCAGTTTCCTGATATATGCCCTCAAAGGGTACTCAGGCTACTATGATAGCACTACAATAGTTGCAATGCAATATCACAAAATATAGGTATAAAGTTATTTTTAATTTTTTATTCATATTATAAAATGCATTATTTAAATAATTCAACATATGGGCAACATGCCATGCAAGTATGGTCAACCTATTATGGGCCACCAGATTATTAAAAATAAAAGTTGAATGTGGCCCGCGAGTCTCAAAAGGTTGCTGACCCCTGTTCTAGAGGAAGATCCACTTTGGGTTTAAATGGGATAATAAATTGCATAGGGACTGAACTAAAGGTTTATTGTGTCCAATGTTCCCTCTAAGCTATGGTGTGCACAGTTATCATAAAAAAGGGACTGCAACACCTAGTAACTATGCAAACAAAATATTTCCTTTCAGAATTTCTAGTTTACAATGAATAAATTTTAAACATATAATAAAAGCAAACTATGTGATAAATCACACTCATCACATATTTTATTTAGCAAGTTCTCTAATATTTCCACTCCAATATTACTGTAACCCAATTACAACTTAATACATTCTAACTGGATACTTTTAGCCAGTACTATGTGGACATGAGGAGATCAGCAAGTTCCAAAAGCATATTGGTTTAGAGCATCGGTTCCCAACCCTATGCCTGCAGGCACAAATGTGCCTGAGGAGCTATTTGCATGTACTCATTGTCAAAACAAAAACGAACCTATAAATTCAACAACAATTTGGGAGAAGATTATTGATTTATCCAGAGTCAAGAGAAATGTTTTTGCTTATTGAGCAATGGTTTAATTTAGTTGTATAATAAATGTTGCACATGCATTTATCCTACTTTCATAGTTAATTAATTTGCTAATTAATGTGCCTGCAGAGCTATTTGCATATGCCCACTGTCAATTATTAAATAAGGAAAAAATAAAATTGAAACAGGAAAATATGTCTTCTCCTAGTAATAATATTTATTGAAATCATAAAAAATGTTAACATTTATGTTATATTATGAACATTTTATAATTCTCCTGCCTTTCAATGTGAGTGTTACCAGTGCCAATTTTGTGCATATGTTTTATGTATTTAGTCTACTGGCAACTGTGCACTTGAGGGATGTGTCACCACTTCACCAGTGTTTTCGGCACACTATGACCATACATTGTTTTCTCGTGTTTAAAAATTTTGTCCCAAAATGAGTAATCCAAATAAAAAACAACAAACCTATAAATTCAACCACGATTGGGAAGAAAAAGACTATTGTTTTATCCAGAATAAAGAGAACTGTTTTTGCTTATTGTGCGATGGTTTTATTTAGTTGTATAATAAATGTTACATGTGCATTTATCCTACTTTCATAGTTAATTAATTTGCTAATTGTTATCATTTGGCATGATAAGCAATTAGCATCTTGAATGCATCTGTGACCACAACCAAGTTGGTGCCTACCACTCTCTTCCCAATCCCAAATGTGCCTGTGATCACAACCAGGTTGAGAACCCCGGTTTAGAGTATCTGCTGGCTAGACAGTACAGTAGCTTGAACTCACACAAACAGTGATGAGTCCACATAGCTATTTTTGTAGCTATGAGAATTTAAGTGAATTAATTCAGTACTTGCTATTTTATGTTATAGCTAGATGAAAAAGATGCAACATTAATATGAGAAATATTACATTAGCACACACACAGAGTGACACTGAAAACTTGTGCACATGGGCCAGCAAAAATTAAAGGGAACAGTGATTGTGTCTGTTAATGTTTCCCTACATTCTTCCCATTTTATATCATCATGAGTAAGAAAGGTGTTTGATAATTTAATCTGATTTTACAATTCAAATGTACAAATCCATGTTTCAAGTTACTGTGATCTTCTATAATTATCCATATCTCATCTTTCTTCATGTATGAGGTCCAATGGCTTGTTACTGCCAAGTAATTTGGATTATACAAATTAATTTTGGTAATGAGAGAGTGGTTAACTCTACTCCAATGTCTACTACCATATGCTCTATGGATTGTTTCTGTTTTGTAGGAAGAAAATCCATATATATTTTCTTTGGGAGTAAAGCGATGTCCTGATTATTCAATCTGATTATCTTCTTCAACAAATTGCTAAGAATAGGAGTAGTACTGTCTGAATGGAAATCTGAAAGTTATTCCAATTCATACAAGTGGTTTCATCACATGAAATAGAAAATTATAAACCAGTGAGTCTTCTTTATTGTTAGAGATAAATTAATGGAAAACTTAAATCTAATTGTATCCAGGATATTCTTGATAGGGCTCACTTGTTGAGCAAACAACAGGTGTAATAGTGAATACAATTACACTTCAAATCACTGCATGGGTTTAAGAAAAAAATGACAGAAAATTCCATAAATGTTCACTTCATGGAGAATTTCCCTTTTTATTTATCTAAAAAAAAAAAATATTAATCAGATATCAATTACAACAAATCTTCTTACTGTTTATGATGAAGTCAGAGAAATAAATCATCATTATTCTTATACAGTATCTACATGGAGTTTGGAGACTCATCGTAGGAGATACCTTTCCTTCCTCCCATTCACTATCAGAATACACACAACTAATACTAGTAATCCATTCTACTCATTCATCACTCTCCATACAAAAAATCTAGTCTGCACACTCCTACTAACCACACTCTTACAACTTTCATGGATGAACTGCCAGTTCTCTGCTTGTCATATATTGAAACATTTTTGTGCATCAATTTTATAAAATCCCTTTAATATCTTAAAAATTTCTATCATTTCCCCTCTTTTCTGCCTATCAACTCAACTTTGTAACCCACATACCTTCAACTTGTCCTCATAGGGAGCATTGCACTGATCTTAGTCATGTCACAAGCTTAGTCACTCATCTCTGCATCTCTCTCTCTCTCTCTCTCTCTCTACTACCTAGTGGTCTCCAAAAAACTCAGATGACCAAATCTGTGCACAGTAGTTAAGATGTTTTAAATCATAGCCTTATAAAGAGGGATAATAACTGAGTTAAGACTGTCAATAAGCATTAGTGAATAAAAGAAGAAATTGCTATTTACATTCTAAAGGAATGTTCGAGAAAACTCTGATTAGGAAGTTTCATCTGTATTAAAGACGTCAGATCTAACTATTATTTCTACTAAAAAGAGACAGAATTGAGTCAGGAAGAATTAATGTATGCTACATAAGTGATGAGAAAGGATCCTATGAAAATGAAGAATAAAGTCATATATCTTCGGAAAAGGACCTTGACAGAGAGAGAAACTGGCTATGAACATTTTGTCATTGTGAAAATAAAGTGTTTAGTGTAGTCTTAAGTGTAAGTTTATTTTTAAAAGGCCTCGGATCCAATTATATTTGTAGTTATGTAATATTGTTTGAAGTGTATATATATTAAGTGTTTGTATTTTATTAAATGTGTTTATTTTGTATTTTGGTCTTGAGTCAGTGACTATTTGGATTCTGAAAGAAATAGTAAAAAAGGAGGTCAGTGCACCATTCGGATTGAACCCTTGTGCATATATAGGTACACTCGGAATTAAAAAATAATTGTTAGAAAAAGAGATTAAATAAAATAAATAAAAATCTTATATTTAAACAATGGCAAGGCTGGTAGTATTAATATTATGATAATATCTTCTATATAAACATCATCATCAAATTCCTGCCATGTACCCTCAAGGGGTGTACAGGATATGATAGTACTACATGAAAAAATTACATCATTACTAACTTCCTATCTACAATTTTCCTCCAAATCAATCTGTTACTTGTCAAGACTCCAACATTATCAGATCTTATATTTCTATCATCTAAGGCACTTTGTACCGTATCAATCCACCTATATCTTGGTCTTCCTCTGGGTCGTTTTCCTGCCGACCTGGCAGAGAACACTTGTTTTGCTAATCTTTTCTCTCCCATTCTATTTACGTGATCATACCACCTGACATTAGCTCTCCTAAGGCATTCCTGGATGCTGACAATGTCAAGTTCTTTCCTAATATCCTCGTTTTTCATATATGATATTGCCATTGATACCATCTGTTCACGCTTCTAATCTTTCTCAGGACTCCTGACCCAGCTCTCAGATCCATAAGTTAAAACTGGTTTGAACACTGTCTTGTATACAGCTAATTTAGTGTTCTGACTAATTTCTCTCTTATTCCATGTGAATTTATTCAATTGACTTCCCACCATACCAGCTTTGCTGATTCTGTTGTCTATTTCCATATTTAATTTACCATCTTCACTAAAAATCGTGCCGAAGTAGCTGAAATGTTTTACTTGTTCCACAGACTCTCCATTCACAACACAGTTGACATTTTCAATGATTCTGCCTATTTTCATTGTCTTTGTCTTTTTATTGCTGACCTTCATACCATATCTATTACAACAGCTATTCAATTTAGTCAGAGAATCTTGCCGACTTTTAGCAGATTTAATTAGAAGTATAACATCATCCGCATAAAGCAAAGAGCTGGCATTAACATCTCCAATTTTGATATCATGTTTAATACCACTTTCCTTCATAATGTGATCCATATAGATAATGAATAACAGAGGGGATAATGTACATCCTTGTCTCACACCAGATTTAACATTAAACCATCTTCCTGTACTTCCTTCAATTCTAACTACTGACTTACAACTCAAATAAAGACTAAGTATTGCTTGATATAATGCCCCATTCACACCATATAACTGCAGCGTATTGAATAGCTTCTCTCTTGGCACCTTGTCATATGCCCTCCAAATCGACAAAACTTAAATACAGATTTTTGTTATTTTCTCATGCTTTTTTTGACTATTTGTTGCAAAGTGAAGATCTGATCCTGACAGCCTCTATTTGGCCTGAATCCAGCTTGTTCTTCACCCAGCTTTTCTTCCACAATTTTTCTCAACCGTTTCTCAAGTATACTTGCATAGATCTTGCCAGGAACACTCAGTAGGGAACTACCTCTGTAATTCTCACATTCAGTTTTATTTCCCTTTTTATACATGGGTACTATGAGAGCTCTACTCCAATCATCAGGAATTCATCCCTCTGTCCAGGCTTTCTGAACTATGCAGTGCAGCCACTGTAGGACTTTTATACCACCATACTTCAGCATTTCTGGTCGAATGTCATCTACTCTTGCTGCCTTTCCACATTTCTAGCTTTTAATGGCTTTTTCAACTTCATGTATGGATATGTATTCCTGACTGCATGCCTGGTCAGTGTTTTTTACCACTGTGCTGTCATCACTGCTTGTTTCATTTAGCAGTTTTTCAAAGTAATTACTCCATACTTCAAGGATATCTTTTTCTCCTGTTTTCATGTCACCTTTATCATCTCTAACTCCTTTTACAGCACTCTTTCCTCCATTCCTAAGCTCCTTCAACAACCTCCAGAATATTTTGCCACCTTCTTGATATTTATTTTCTATATTCTTGCCAAAGTCCTCCCATGACTTTTGTTTAGCTAGTTTTACACAGTGGTTAGCATTCTTGCATTTGTCTCTATATTCTCTAAGAGCACAAGCTAACTTATTTGACAGGAACTTTTGATATGCTTTCCTCTTTTCATTCACTTCCTCTTTAACTTCCTCTGTCCACCAGGGAGTTCTGATTTTTTTATCCTTGCAGACAACCTCACCACATGCCTCTCTGGCAGAATCAATCAATGTTTTCTTCAAAGTTTGCCACTGAATCTCCAAGGTTTGATTCCTGTTCTCAAACTCTTTCATTTTTTCTTCAATAATCTTTGTGTATTTTAGTCTACAGTTCACATCTGAGAGCTGCTCAACTTTTATTCGCTTTAAAACTTTCTTACATGTTATTCTTTTCAATATGAAATTCAATTTTATCCTGCTCAAGACTAAATAGTGATCACTTCCAATTTCAAATCCTCTGTACACTCTGGTGTCCTGCACCAGGAAGAAAACATCACTATCAACAATAACATAGTCAATGAGACTTTTCTTATTCCTAGCCTCTTCTCTCTATGTGAATTTGTGCACATTTTTTTATGTTGGAACATGGTGTTAGTAATAACCAGTCCATGTCCTGAGCAGAAATCCAACAGATATTTGCCATTATTATTAGCTTTGCTTTTTTCTCCAAATTTTCACAAAATATTTTTGTATGTCTCACAATCATTTCCTACTCTGCTATTTAGATCCCCAACAAGGACCAACTTTTCCTTTTTTATTGTGTCAGTTGCTTTTTCTAAAGCCTCAAAAAATTCCTCCACTTCTACCTTAATAGAACCTTCTGTGGGACAATAGGCACAAATAAGTCTCATTGTCCAGTTCCCCATTCTCATATTTGCCCACATTACTGTACTTGAGACTGACTGCCATTCAAGAAAATTAGCCTCATATTTTGTGTTGAATACTATGGCTACTCCTTCTTTGCCTTGATTGTCATTGCCTGAATATAATATTTTGTATTTATTGCTCAGAAAAATCTCACCAGTTTTGGTCTTTTTTGTTTCAGTCACCCCTATTATGTCGATCTGGTACTTATCTAATTCCTCAGCTAGCTCCATTTCTTTGCCATTCAGGCTTCTTACATTGATAGTACCGATCTTTAACTCTGGTGATGTTGAGTTGGGGTTTGTAGCTGACTTTTCGCTGTTTTCTCTGGTTCACTGACGAAAACAATGGGGCCTTGTTTAACCGGGCGACGCCCCAGCCGGCATTAAATTTTGTCATGTTGTACCAACATTTTTTAATTTGGTTTGTTCAGTTATACAGCTTTGACCCTTAAGCACCCCCTATATAAACATATCTCTTTCAATTCACAATAGCCTTATAAAGAGCGATAATAATTTCCCTACCTTTATTTGTTAGTATGTTTTTCAACATCCAGGTAATTGTTTTGACTGTTTTCAACAATGTGCCCTGTGAACTTCAACTCTCTGTCCGTCATTATCCCCAACTCTGTAACTTCATCAAATTCTAGCAATCTAGTATCATCAATATGATACACTGTATGCAACTTTTTCAACCAGAAGTGCATAACCTTCCATTTTGCAACATTAAATTGAGAATCACTAGCCTTTGTCCACAATGCCAATTTCTTTAAATCATCCTGCAGGATATTTATATACATTTCTGCTATTGCTCACCCTAGTTTTGCACCATCAGCAAACAACTGAATATCCCATAGATCTCGAATTTATTCACTTCCTGAAGTACAGCTCCATCAAGTATGTAGCTTTATATCTCTGTATCCCAAAGTGTAACACCTTACATTTATTAACATTAAAACAATCCCTGATATATAATTTAAAGAGTAGTGACTCTTCACAAACCCATGCTGACCATCATAGAGAATCTTATGTCGATCAGTCCAATCTTGTATATTATTTCTAACCAATTTTTCCAATGCTTTGATCACAACTGCATATATACAGTTCAGTCCTATAATTGGAAACGTCTGTTCTCCAACAATACTTGTGGAGAGGTAGTATTTTGCCTTCTTTCTGCTCCTTAGGAACTATCCCCACTGTAAGGCTTTTGTTAAATAACCAGGCCAAGGACATCCCTAACTCTTTTGCACATTCTTTAAAATACATGGTGGTAGGTCATCCATTCCCACAGCCTTATTAATATCTAACCCAAGCAACACCTTGATACACCTCTGATTCTTTCACCTTAAATTCTCCTAATTCTTGCCTCTCTTCTACATGTTGTCAAGCATTATTCACACCATTACAATATACACTGATGAAGTGCTCATTAAATAATTCCACTATATCATTTACTATAGTTATTCTGCTACCATAACTCTCCTCCAGTATCAACTTGCCATAATTATTTTTCCTCTTACATTATGGAAATTATGGAGAAAACTTCTATGTTAGAGCAAAACTTTAGTTTAATATAAACCAAAATGAACACTTGACATTCATATCAAGGTCATCATCTGGAGCATACACATATATACAGAGAAACAAGCTGCACTACAATCTACATGGTTTGCTAAAGTTACTGACCAATCGTTACAACAATTATTGGTCTGACCTGTGGTGGAAAAAAAAACTTTTACTACATCAAAGCTTAGAGTCCTATTATTATTGTTATCTATTTTTAGGTTACAAATTTAAATTGGGCTAAATAAAATAATATAATAAAGAAATAAAATAAATAAATAATAAATAAAAAATAAAAAGGTGTGATTATACATATAAATTTCAACCAATTGGTATGGAATAGTTTCCAATGAAAGCTGAAAATTGATTAAAGTCCTAAACTATGCTAGAACTAAGTAGGGTGTTCGAGTCAAGTCGTCGAGTGTTCATTTTGGTTTATATTAAACTAAACTTTTGCTCTAACACGTTAGTTGTCCCCATAATTTTCATAATGTATTCTGATCACCGTGTAAGCATGAAAGAAAGTATTTTTTCCTCTTGCTTGCCTCATAGCAGAAAAATTCCTTGGATTAGCTTTGACTTGACTGGACAATCTCCTCTCAGATTCTACTTTTTCTTTTTTAACCATGCTTGTCACTTTTCTGGCTTGCACTTAATATTTTTCATGCATCTGTTCACTGCAAACTGTTTTGTACATCCTCCATAAAAACTTCTTTTATAACACTGCTTGCTAGATTTCACCATTCATCCATCTCAATCCTACTCTATTTATTCATTTAACTCTTGGCAGGCAGTTATGCATTGCTTGTGTTAGATACCGCCTTATCATTTCCCATGCAGTGTCAACCTCCTTTCTACACAAATCATCAAACCAATATACTGATGTAAGTTGACCACTACTTCTTCTCTCGACACTAGCAGCACTCAATACCAATTCCCAAACTTTTGTACATTTTAATTTTTCACGTGGTATTCTGTCACACGGCTTGGCAAAATCCAGCAATATCATGGTGTAGTCATTTCCTTTATCCAATTTTGCAGTCACTTTATTATAAAATGTGAATAAATTAAAAACAGGACCCTACCTTTTACAAAGCCATGCTGCTCACTGTAGAGTATCACACACCTATCCACCCAATGTTGGATTTTACCTTTAAACCATTCCTGATATATTATTTGGCATGTAGTTTGCTACCTCTCTCTCTCTCTCTCTCTCTCTCTCTCTCTAGGAGTCACCTTTATGCAACAGAACTATCTTACCTTCTTTCCACTGCCCTGGAACCTGGCCAGATCTAAGACTTAGATTGAACAACTTCATCAGAAGCAATGCCAGTTCTCTTGCACAATTACTTGGTACATGGGCCAACATGCCATATTTTCATATTTTCCAACTCTTCATTTACCTCAATTTTGAAGTCTTCACCTGCATGAGTATGGAAATAGAAACTCAACTATTTCATTTGCCTCTACCACCTTTCTACCATGAGCATTGTTCAAAGTCATCCTATCCTAGTAATTTTCCTTCTTACTTGCCAAATAATGAAAAAATTCTTTGGGTTTAGTTTGTCCTGTTTAGCATAATCTTATAATCTTTCTCTCATAATTTTACTTGGCCTTTCTTACTGAACTAGTCATCCTTCTTGCTTGCACTTTGCACTGCATCATGAGCATGCCGATTCCTTTTTCTTTATATTCCCTCCATGGTGTTTTCTTTTCTAGCATCTGTTGCTTTATATCTCTACTCATCAACTTATTTTCCATTTGTTTTATCCTCCAGACCTTGGATATGCAGTCTGATACTGCTTCTCTCCAACAATTGCTGACCACTTTCCATGCACTACTGGCATTCTTTCTTTGTAGCTTCTCAAGCCATGGCGCTGGTCCAAGATGACCCCTAAGTCTGCCATAATTATTAGCTTTATAGTGCAACATAAATCCTTTCTTGACAGAGAATTCCACATGCTTGGCAACTTCACTCTTTGCTAATGATGCAAAATTGGGCTGAGTAACCAACTGTTCTGATGACCATGTTCTTTAATGGATATTAAGCTGAATAGACAGATTTTAAAGAAGTTAATAAAAACAAAGCTTTTGAGTAATTTTGTTGATAGGAAATTTAAGTTCAGGAATCATGCTAGTAACACAACTAATAAAGTTAGCAGATTGTAGACTTAATTAAAATTAGAAAGGAAGCTGTGATATATATCATCTCTCTCTCTCTTTAGTCAGACAAATGTTGGATTAGGATAGTCATCTTTAATGATGAAAGAATTTTAATGGATGTTAAGAAAATTGAATGTATTTAGAATGAATGAACAAAGTGTGTAGAGGGATTGTCTCATGAGGTATGAGTACCAGTTGAATAGCTTTAGACTGATGAATTTATCTAACTGAAGACGGTGAAATTTGAATGAAATATAGAAGTCAGTAATGGCATGTAAAAATAAGAGATATCAGCAGTTGTGCCACATCTGACCAAACCAGGCTCTACTAGAAGTCCTAAAAAAATTAATAATAATAATAATAAATAAATAAAAATAAAAAAGTGAAGAAAGTGAGAGCAAATACACAAAATTAAAATTTTGTATATTTGTATATGAGCAAATATATAAAATCATGTTTATTTAGAGAATGAAGATGCTATGGGTGAGTTGTATATGAGTTGGGAGTGAATATAAGCTTAGGTTATTCCAAGATGAGAAATCTCATCCTGTGAATGTGGCCACAACAGTCCCCTCCTCTCATCCACACAGAAAGTGGCAGCAGGATTATTTGCTAGCTGTTGGGTAGCCTCATGATTCAATACTATCAGGTTCAGTCCTGTACTCTATAGCAGATGGCTGTGACAGACTGAGCCTAACAAACAAGGAGAAAATAAGAAAATAATAAAAAATTAGGGAAAAGGATCAAGGACAATGAAAGAGTCAAAGAAACCAACTAGGAGTGACTATACATGACTTATATGTGAGTGGTGAATTCCATGATATACATATTGGTTTACCTGATATTCATTTCACCAGCCACTATCCCAGGTAATGAGTTAGTCAAACTGTGGCTGTGGGGTTAACTCCAAGTGTCTCCCCCCCCCCATCTCCCTCAAAAACATAAAACCGACCTTCAACAAATCTGATTATAGTTATTTTGGACTATTACAATTAAAATCATCATCATCTTCATTCATGAAATTCCCAATATGTACCCTCCAAAGGGGGTGTAGATTACCATGATAGTAAAACAAGAAAAGCTTATATTATTACTAGCTTTTCTTGTTGTACTATCATGGTAATCTATACACCTTTTGGAGGGTACATATTGGGAATTTCATGAACGAATGAATGAAGATGATGATTTCCTCCTTGAAAGTCAAGGAGGAAAACTCCTGCCACCTCCAACACTAAGTAATTAAACTGATTTAATCTTAAAAAAAAAAAAAAAAAAAAAAAAAAAAAAAAAAAAAAAAAAATCATAACATATTGAACTTATAACTGGAAACGATATTGTGGTTATCTAAATATTTTACTATATCAACCAAACGTGAGTTTATTTATATAATGCTGCTATGCAGTATGATTGACTTAATTATATATAAGCCTATATAAGCCATTAAACATATATACCTGCACATCTTTTTCCATCAGGTAGTAGAATTCGTCCAGGAAAGCATGAACATTCTATCCGACCATCAACACTGACACTGCATACATCTCCGCATCCTCCATTTAGACCCAAACAAGGGTTAAGTGTACCTATATATTCAAATTAAAATAAGATAGTTAAGATATTTAATTATAGAAAATGTTAATAAATATCACATATATAAGTTTAAGTTCTAAGAAAGGATAACAAAATTTGTTGAAAATGGAAAAAAGTACTAAATAAATTATACATGGCAAGAAATTATATCTTTCTTTCATTCTTTACCTAAAGTTTTCTGAAAAGAAAAGTTTGCACAAGAAGTTCTTGATTAAGAAGTAACTTCTTGATTCCTCTGTATGCAGAGGCAGTTGAGTTCATAGCTAATTATCATACTCTCATAAGACACAACACACTTTCTTGCAGAACACTGCATTCAATTATAGACAGGATCACTACATAGACTGATTTTAACTTTTATTAAGGTGGACAAGTGAAGTAAACTAATATATGAGGGCAACAGAGCCTGCCAGTATGTAACAGAAGAAAGAAGACATAGATGAATGGTAGGAGAGGGAGAGAAAGACTTAATCTCTTTTATATCACCATGCAGCCAAAGGGTATTTTTTTTTTAAATAAAAGTATGTAGCTGAACTACCAAAAGATCAATTCAACATGCTATAGTAACCAAAACGTATGGATTACTGGTATCCAGGTAGTTAGCCCTTACTAACTGTTTTCAGTTGGCTTCACTGCATGAGAATGCTTCCCAGACATCCCTACAATTGGCAATAAGAACAGTGTGAAAAATCATAATAGGAAAAAACAGAATTTTATCTCTCCAATGAATATTGTGTAGTGTGGGTGGGTTTGGGTGAGTGCCACTATCTCTTAAAATGTTTATTTCTAAATTAAAATCAGCAGACTGAACAACATAATTCTACAATACATTATTTAATAGCATCATTAAAAACATCATTAAAAAGTTTACTAACTTTTTAATGATGTTTTAAACCATTAATTATAAACATCAAGAATCTTTTTGCATTGCACACTGGTGGAGGATATTGCAAAAAAAAAAAAAAAACTCATTCTACTGTATGAAATAGAGTGCCCAACATATTATAGTCTGTTCCAAGAATGCAAGGCAACAGGATAGTTACAGAATGCATATTCTTCTATTTCCAATCTGTAACAAATATTGCTGATTGGATCTCTTTAGTTAAAGTACCTCAATTTGATGGCATTTACTGGAAGATGACCATAAGCAATTTTCAAAGAAAGATCTCTCCTGATAAGATACCTTGGAACATAAAGTTAAACCAAGTGTAATCATTAGTGCCCAGCTATGGAAATTCATGGCAGAATATTTCCTACCAGGTTGCACTGTTATTGGGAAACAGAATGCAGTGCCAGAATGATGTAATATTTGGGAACAAATTTGGCCTGTGAGATGTCATCTATTTCAAACTGTGGGATGTGAAACATTAGGTAGTAGTCAAGAATATCTGAACATGTGCAAGTGGTTGAACAATTTTTAGAGATTTTTGAAGCTGCATTTATTAAATTGTAGAATTTTTTCCTCATTACTGTGAGTAGAACCATGGAGATCTCATCAAACTGTTCCAGTATATAATGCTAAGGCAATTTCATGTAAATATATAATTCCCATTACATTATCCTAGTACATAATACTAAGGCAGTTCAATGTAAAGGAATGTTACTGTCCAAACTATGCAAGGCACAATTTATTGTGTCACACTTGTAATTTTGTGCAATTTGACATTTCAATGAAAGACATTCCAAATCATCCTAGCAGTACTATCTCCTAGGATGCTTCTTTCTAAATTAAAATCAGCAAACAAACAATGTAATTCTAAAATACTAAATAGCCTTTGTGCTGTCACATTATTGTGGTTTACAAATATGTAAGTTTTCTTAACTTTAAATAAATGGTATTTTATATTGATGGAAAGATATCAGCTAACAAAAGAGGTGGATAGATATAGACCAAAGGGAAAGAGAGAGACAAAAAGGAAGACCAATGAAGCTGGAATAGGCAAATGCCTAATCCTTGAAGAGAAGAAGTGAGAGAATACCAAATCTAGAAAAATGAATAACATACTGAAATATTTTTTGAACTTCTTAGCCTGAGGATTTCCTTGTCATGTTCTTTAACATTTATCTGCAATTATTTACTACTCTTCAATTTCTAAAAATTACCCTATCATCTACCACTCTTTCTTCTTGAAGTATGATTTTCAGAGGTCAAACTCAAACAGACAAATCATCTTCCTTGATGACATGAAGTTCATGATGTGAACAAGAGGGTGGTTGATTGAGAAATACCAGATAGTAGTTTATTCAAGAGTAGAGTCCAGTAGAAAGCCTGTAACTAGTAGCATGACACAGGGCTCTGTACTTAGACCACAACTATTTAATTTGTACATTAATGATATAGAAAATTATCTGAGAGGAAATATTTAGTTGTTTGCTGATGATGAAAAATTGGATAGAGCTATAGTCAATAAAGATGATGTTAAAATTTTGCAGGATGATTTAAATAGACTGGTAGTATATTTAAATCATAGTAGTAGTACTATCTCCTCTGATGCTTCTTTCTAAATTAAAATCATCACACACTGAACAACGTAATACTACAATATAATATTGAATAACATATGTACTATCACACTGTTAGTTTACAAATATGCAAGTTTTCTTAACTTTAAATAAATGATATTTTAAATTGAATAGCATGCTTCTTTCAAAATTAACATGTTCGCTGTCATGCTCTTCGGGTCAGTATGAGTTATCTTGTAGCTGGCTTATCAGACAGAATTTTGTTTCATACGCAAACTACAAGTAATCTCGTATCATTCCCCACCTATGTCTTACATTCACTGACGACTGTGTGACTTGAGTTCAGAGTCAGTGACGTTCAGCAATCAGTGCAGTAAGGTTTACTGCATCTAGTCTTGTAATTATTTAAAATTATCTAAATAAAAACCTTCAATTAAGCCATGGCCAGTAAAATAAAGCTTACTGATGAAGAATTAGAAGCTTATGCTAATATAAGCAATGAAGAATGAAATTAATTATTTGGTTCCGATTCCGAAGATGATTATAATCCTACAGAAGACTCTAGCGATGACCCAGCTAATGATATATGTTGAAAAAAATTCAAAAAAAATTGTTCTATTTGCATTAATAAATAAACAGTTTATGAAACAATACCTCTTATAATATAATAATATACTATACTTTTGCTAAAATTATTTTCCTTCTACCAAGCCCCCAGACGTGCTCTCCTCTTTATTCACAAGCCAAGGGTCCAAATTAATATGTGTCTACTACAGGTTAACTCGTGCTTGGCATAGGAGGTCGGTAATTGACATACGGGTATATTCGTAGTTGGCTTGTGAGGCTTATATAGCAACTACAAGTATGCTCGTAGTTGGCAGCGAACATGTTAAAATCAGAAAACTGAATTTCATCACACACATACATTAGGGGCTAATTCACTAATATTTACCATGGCTGTTATTGATGGCTACAATTATATAACTCATTGTGAGAAATTCATTTATTATAGATCCGTGATGAAGCTTATCACAGAAAGCAGCAAAGAAATAATGCTAAAAAAAAATAAATTATGCAGTCAAATACCATGTCCATATTTTAGGAGAGTCATGGAAAATAATCACTGGACTTTTCAAATATTATATCCACGTAACTTGTAAATTCATTATTTTAAATTAAAACTTAAAAGTTGTAATATCAGAATAACAGTCTGTGACTAGTATTGGTAGCTTTAAAAAGTTTCCTTCCCTATCCCCCCCCCCATAATATTATTACTACTACTATTAAGTAATTATAGTAGAAAAAGTTTATATGTTGGCAATTCACAACTATTATTTTTCAGGAAATAATGATGTATACTAAATATTAATTATAATAACTAATTAATACTTTCCTATATTTCAGCAATGTTACATTGATCATCAGGGATCAAAAGACAATGATACAAGCATGCACATGCACTAACACTTGCAAATGAGGCTCAAGAAAGACAACCCAGTTCAGGCCTAGAATCCTAAATGGCAACCCCTAGTGGACTAAATTTGGTGGACTTGGCCATAGGGTCTAAAGATCAGAGGATAGTGCTTCCCAAATTTGTGGCAGTTTCATGCACCAAAATTTGCTGAGGTTTAGTAAGTTTCTTAGGCTGATGCACATTACAGGAATAGCCTCTCATATTTGTATTTACTGCAGTGCAATAGAATGGCCTTCTTCCAGCATATCCTGTAGTGGGTACCCAGAGCATGGTCAGCAAGTTCAGAGTCGCTGTAATGGTGGAACAAGATGCAGTCCCCATGTTTAGAAATTTTGATATTGACTGTCCTGTCTATTTGGCCGTGGTATGACAGTTTGCAACTGCAAGGGACCTGGTATATCTAGAGAATGTGGTAGGTCTTTGGTGGAGCAGGGATGCTAATTTTTTGTGATCTGTAGGTGGTTGAAAAGTGCATTTCCTTAAGATTTTTGTTAATTTTTCGGATGTGTCCCAGAAATATGGAATGGAGGTAGATTTTGTGTAATTTCTGCTCTGAAGGAGTATAGGAGGAGGGGGTTACAGTTTTTTAATATTTTGTGCATTTTATGGGGGTTAGCCATTGGCTAATAAAGTGTTGAGAATAAGAATACAGTCAAGTTTAGCAGTTAGGGCATTGCTATCAGAACTGATTTTACCCTGTTATATAGGATTTTTATAGTCCATGTTGTTGGGGGGGGGGGGGAAATGCTGATGAAAATATCTACCAGTATATGTGGGTTTTCTGTAAACAGAAAATTCCAGGGATCCATCTGGTTGGTGTGTAATCAGAGTCAGGAGTCTAGGAATGAGATACTGTTGGGGGTTTACATTTGTTAAGAAAATGACCATATGGCCAAATAGAGATCAAATCATCTGCATAACATAGCCAGACAGTGGGTTTATGTAGGATAGAGTTTAAGGCTTTTTTTTTTCAAAGGTCTTCATTAAGAATTTGGTTAGGGGTGGAGAAAGTGAAGAGCCTATGGCTGTCCCCTCTATCTGATTATAGAATTTTCCTTGTCAAATGAAAATATAGTCAAGTTTAGCAGTGAGCGAAACAGCCAAAGTTCATGATGATACTGAGAGGAAATATAGCTGGGATGAAGTCTAAGGTGTTTTTGAGTGGGATATTAGTGAATAAAGAGGAGACATCAAAACTGACATTATGTCAGTGTGTTGGAGTGAGGTTTCTATACTTAGATGTTAATGTGCAAAAGTGTGTTAACAGTATATTGTGTGAGCACTTTGGCTAAATTACATGTGGGTGAATCAATGCCATCCAAAATGGGATGTAATGGCACATTTTGTTTACTATTATGTGGCACCTCTGAGACATCCAAGGACTCATCATGGAAGAACCCACCACTCACCATCTCCCCTACTTGAACTCCAAATACTCTGTAATCCTCCAAACAATCTATAAGACAAACATCATGTGTTTATCAAAACAGAAATATGTGGGCAAATTCTGTTGCTCCACTATCTAAATTTTTTTTCAATTTCTTACTTTTTCACAAACCACAATATCAATAAATTTTTTTCACAAAAACAATATTTAGAAATACCACAACTCCCTTGCCCCCACATACATTTAATAGCTTCGTGCTGAGTCATTCAAAAAACTACTGTTGCCAAATATCTTCACCATTTAGCGGGTTAAGAGAAGAGACTTTGCCTGCCACAATTTCCTCTTTGTATATCAGCAGATGCACTTATTTGTGACAGATTCTTTGATTGTAACCAAATCTGCTTAGATGGAGGAAATGAATATGTTTGTTAAGAATATATTAAAAAACAATAATCAAGGAGAATGTTATTTTTGGTTGCAATATTTGAATTATTAGAAGGTGCATGTGTGAATGAACATTAATGAGACATTTGAAAACGCCAAAAATAAGGGAGAGAAAGAACAGATGTAAACAGAAATGCTTGCATTACTGATAAATGAATTATTAATAATTGACATTTGTGATAGTATATGTGTTTGTCCTGTATATCACCTTATGGTGGAGTGAGTGAACAAGATATGATCCTAGACACAAATGTTTGCATTTGTGATGGTTAAAATTAAAAAACATTTTGAGGAAAGGGAAATATATTTGTTTGCAAAATATAAATAACTTAGCAATAATGAACATCAGCTATACATTGGTAGGTCAGTAAATAACTGTAGGGGACTAATCCAATGAACTAATACTGTTTATCTGGTGATTTATCTAGGTGTGGCAGAAAGAAATATAGGTTGATGGAGAAGCAACTCATCTTGTACGGAGGCTGTTCAATAAGTTATAAGACTATATTTATACAGAAAACAGATTACCTTTAATCGTCATCATTTACATGGTCTTTTTCGAAGTAACTACCGTGAGACGCGATGCATTTGTCCCAACATTGCGTCCAATTCTTAAACACATGTGAAAGTCCGTTTTTTGAGAGTTCTTTCGAAACCGGCTCCGCAGCTTTTACACATGCTTTGTTGCTATCGAAATGGCGGCCTCTTAGTGGTTTCTTGAGCTGAGGAAACAACCAGAAATCACACGGTGCGAGATCAGGACTGTACAGAGGATGTGGTAGGATATCTATGTTGTTCTTCTGCAAAACATCCACTACACAACCAGCAATATGTGGCCTTGCATTATTGTGGTGCAATAAGAAGCCATTCTTCAGCAATGGACACTTCCTTTTGACGTGCTGTACCATTGTCCATAAAACATCTGCATAGTATGAGCCGTTTACAGTATTCCCGGGTTCTACAGCGTGTTTGTAAACAATGCCTTCGTAGTCAAAAAACATTATGGTCATAACTTTACCAGCCGATTTTAGTTTTTGCTTTCTTGGGGGTAGGCAAGACAGATGCTTCTATTCACTGCTTTGTTGTTTCATTGTAGGGTCATAGTGATACAACCAAGCTTCATCTGCTGTAATGATGCGTTTTAAGAAGTTGTTGCCTTCTTGTTCCAGTCTTTCTTTCCATTCTGTGCACACATCCACTCGATGCTGCATTTGCTCCGGTGTCAAGAGTTTGGGAATCCGTCGGGCGCAAACACATTTCAGTCCCAAATGTTCAGCCATGATTGAGTGAACACTTCCCTAAGAAATATTCAGGACAACATGCAGCTGGCGACTGTAATTCTGTGATCCTCCTTGATGATAATCGCCGCTGTGTTGATCATTGTCTCTGTGATGGACATTGAAGGTCTTCCCTCACGTTCAAGATCTTCCACATTTTGCCTTCCATCCTTAAAAGTTTTATGCCAACGAAAAACACTTGCCCTCGACATTGCTTCATTGTGGAAAGCTTCGTGTATCATGTTAAAAGTGTCCGATGCCCATTTTTGCAAATGCCACAAAATTTAATCGCATAACGCTGTTCCAAGGATGCTTCCATTTTGATGACTGGTCGCGGCTCGTAGGTGTGCCGAAACAAGCTTGCGTTTAGTCACGTGACACTCTGGCACATCGGCCCGTATACGCCATCTATCAACCTCTTTTGTTAACACAGACAGCAACATTTCTTTATTCCACAGAAATTAATATTGTGATGAGTGGTTTCGCGACAGTAAAATTAGTCTTATTACTTATTGAACAGCCCTCGTACAATTTGTTTTGTGTATTTATTTCTATGTTTTATTTATATTTCTCTTCATTTTCTAAGAATTTTCTTTTATTCACCGATAATTAGTATACACTTTTTACTTAGCAATATAAACTAATTTCCATCCTTTTGCAAATTCTACATTTATTACATTTTTTTTTTCAGCAACTCTTCTGTCTTATCAATAATAGATACCTTGCAAATCTTCTGATCAACAGACACAGTCCACTTCTTATAATGCATGGAAGATTTCATTTTTATTTAAGAATAGACAGAATGAAATTGTTTTTTTTATAACATGAAAAGAAGAGGAAAAAAAACCCATTCCCAACAGATAATGCAGAAGCAAGAAAAAAACATAATTTTATTCACTAAATACAGTACTGAGACATTTATAGTCTATGTATCAGTGGCGGCCTGTGAAGTTTTAAGTGGGGGTGCTGCCTATACAAAATAATTGTAAAAAATTCTTTTTTTCCTAATCAGTAACCAATTTATTAATAAATAAATCTACAGATTTATTTATTAATAAATTGGTTACTAATTAGGAAAAAAAGAATGAGTTTTTTAAAATTTCGTATCACTTAAAACTTCACAGGCAGCCACTGCTATGTATGATATTTAGCAACAATTAGTGTTATTAGGCATATCTGAAAGGATCTTCACAATGAAAAACCTATTCCCTCCCACAAAACACTATACTACATGCACATAAGAAAAACAGATTTATTTTAGTGCCAAACACTAAATATATTTGTCCTAGCATCCTGTTTCAAATTTTCAGTTGCAGAATATATGTGGTAACACCTGTTTATAATGTAATCAGTGGGTACAGAAAGTAAATGATTTATATAAAGCAATTGTCTAAAGTAAATAAAGGTGTATATGCATATATATTTGATTGTGCAAATATATACTCTATATATTATATATAGAGTATATATTTATATACTATATAAATATATACTCTACAACTATTTGAAGTGACTGAAATCATTTCAAATAGTATTTGAGATTTTTTATATCATTAATTATATCATTATAGGTTTACACCCAAAGCAGAGGCAACATACATATGCAGAAACAAGTTCCTGCAGAAAGTGTTGGCACATGCAGGCATTTCCCAGCATCAGCATGTTAACTTGCAGCACACTGCATTAGGGGACTGAAATGCATGTCTTTGTTTATTACAGATATGTACATTTTATATTAAAAAAAATTATTTTAGTGCATTATTATTATCAATACATTTTTAATGCAGGTATACACTTACAATCATTTGTATCATTAGCCACAGCAACAATACCCATTGGTCTAGCAATGTTTTTACGAAGTACTACTACTTCACTTCCAGTATATTTATTTGCTCGTAGGACAGCATGAGCTACCCAGTCAGTCCAAAAGAGATAATCTCCATACACTGCTATATCAAATGGATGCTGAGGATCTTCTGTTAAAAGTACCTAAATAAGAAATAATTTCAGAATAAATGAAACACAAAAAGATATTCTAGATGTATTATTTACATAAAAAGATTATAAACAGATAAATTCCAAGTCAACATTAATATTAATACTGCAAGCAAGACATCTATTCATCTTCATAGGATAGTTATAATAATTTTGCATAAGAAATATGAAGAATAAAATTTCTTTATCAGATCAGCATAGCAGACAGAAATCAATTACAAAGTCATCTTCTGGTCCACATAAAGAAAACAAAAGGGTATTGTCCATATATTAATAATAATAATATTATATTATTATAATTTATATTATATTATTATTTAATATATTTTATTATTTAATATTTATTATTATTATTACTATTATTATTATTAATTATTATTACATGACACCTCCAGGAAGTCTAACGACTCATTGCATATATATACTCTACAACTCTGTCTCCACCACTCAATCCACCAACTACAACTACCTGCAACTACACCAATGCCATCTATCCCTCCACCACTACTAGTATTTCCACACACAATCACAAACATTCATACCCACGGCAGGATTCGAACCCGCAGCGTTCTGGCTGGAGAGCGGATAAGCTAACCACCCATCCAACCTGTCAATTCTCACATGTTACAAGAGAATAAAGTATGTGGGAAAGATAACACACATTTATATCTGCTTCCATAACTGATGATACTTAGAAAAAATTAAATATATATATAAAGTTTTATAAATATGCATGTATGTTTTGTTGTCTGTATTGACATAATCAGGGATAACTATGTCACTTACACAAAGAACTAACATATTATGACAAGAATCCAAACAAAAGGTCCATCAATTCTTATTACACTATTATACATTTACCAACTTTTAGTGAAAAAACTGAAAGAGATATTTGTGGATCATCATAGGAAACTTTTTAGGGTATATCAACAAGAAGATACATATGCATACTCTCCCTATGGTTTGTAACCAAATGCACTGTAAAGGGAATGCAAGTACCATGAATATGCATGCATAACCCTGAAGTATTCTTGTATCTTCATAATATAAAATAGAACTGTAACCATATGGTGATAGTCATAGAATTTGCAATTGAATTGCAAAACTTTTAGTGAAAAAACTGAAAGAGATATTTGTGGATCATCATAGGAAACTTTTTAGGGTATATCAACAAGAAGATACATATGCATACTCTCCCTATGGTTTGTAACTAAATGCACTGTAAAGGGAATGCAAGTACCATGAATATGCATGCATAACCCTGAAGTATTCTTGTATCTTCATAATACAAAATAGAACTGTAACCATATGGTGATAGTCATAGAAACTGCAATTGCTTGGTGATGCCTTTAAACTTGAATTTCTCTGGTTTGGCTCAGTTTATACATTTCTTATTCACTCTGATTAAAAAGGAATGAAGTTTCTGTAGATGTATTTTTTTTTTAATTTTTTTCATATGTATATTCTTAATAAGAGTCCCTGGAATTTTTTAAAAACAGTGATGTAAACATTTTTCATTGAAAATTGAATTTTCTTAAAACCTATAAACAACAGTAGGGTACTGTAAACTAAGGAATTTATTCATTTTTGAATGAATTAATCAGTAAAATAAAAATTGGGCACAATAAAAAATTCAGCACAATAAAAAAAGGACAAAGGAATTATCCAATAAACATACTGTTGGAAAATTCAAGTCTTCTAGGTTGCTTAAAACTAAACATTTGGAGTTTTCCCAATAGGTGCAACATACCCATGCATGCATGCACACACCAAAAATTACCTTAATGCAAAATTGCTGCTTTGCTGAAATACAGGAAATGGGTAACATTCAACTCAGTCAGTCAATCACAAAGAAGCATGAACTTAGAAGGGAAAACAGCTGTAAGAGATTACAGAAGCCAACAGCTATTTATGGTTTAAAGAACAAGGATCCAAACCACAATCCAGATAGGCTGTGTTGAGAAATAATGTCTTTGCCTTAGTTTAGTCATTCTGATTAGTTAAACATGTTTTGCCAAGTTTGAAATTTGGTAGAGAGAATCAAAATGTTGTTTATATGTATACCTTTCTTCATGACTAACTGAAAATTTAGATAACCCTAGGGATGTTTATAGACAACAAATAATGCTGTTCTTGTTTACAAACATTACTGAAAAATGTGTATTTTGTGTGTCCATGTTAGAAAGTGTCACAGAAAAATATGTGCACAAAGTTGTTCATAAGTCCTGAATTTTTGGCACCTTGGTCATGCGTGCTTAATGTATTATTCTATGGGTGGGCTTCTAATACAGGTTAGATAATTTCAGGGGATGTAAAATATAACTAATAGACTCGAGAGAATTTTATTATTAAAGTAATTATTAGGGGTATAAGTATTATTATTAGGGGTGCTTAAGGGTCAAAGCTGTATAACTGAGAGGAGACCTCCACATAGCCTTTAAAGGAATGTGGAGAACCGACCAGGGCTTCTGACCTAATGTCCAATCCTCACCTTCTCTCGTAGTGCACCCTGTTGGGTAGCTACCTGGATACCGAACGAACGAGGATGGGCTCGCAATTTGGGATTTAGCCTACCAAATTGTATTCTTATTGGTTAAACCAAAATAAAAAATGATGGTACGGCATGACAAAATTTCATGCCAGCTGGGGCATAGTCCAGTTAAACAAGGCCCCCATTCTTTTCGCCAGGGAACCAGGGCGAACAGCGAAAAGTCAGCTACTGGAACAAATCAGAAAACAAACCCAAACTCAACATCACCAGAGTTAAAGATCGGTACTATCAACGTAAAAAGCTTGAATGGCAAAGAAATGGAGCAAGCTGAGGAATTAGATAAGTACCAGATCGACATTATAGTAGTGACTGAAACAAAAAAGACCAAAACTGGTGAGATCTTTCTGAGCAATAAATACAAAATGTTATATTCAGGCAATGACAATCAAGGAAAAGAAGGAGTAGCCATAGTATTCAACACAAAATATGAGGCTAATCTTCTTGAATGGCAGTCAGTCTCAAGTAGAGTAATGTGGGCAAATATGAGAATGGGGAAATGGACAATGAGACTTATTTGTGCCTATTGTCCCACAGAAGGTTCTACTAAGATAGAAGTGGAGGAATTTTTTGAGGCTTTAGAAAAAGCAACTGACACAATGAAAAAGGAAAAGTTGGTCTTGAAAAAGTTGAGGATGGGCTGGCAATTTGGGATTTAGCCGACAAAATTGCATTCTTAATGGCTTAAACAAAAATACAAAATTATGGTACAACATGACAAAATTTCATGCCGGCTGAAGCATCGCCTGGCTAAACAAGGCCCTCTTTGTTTTTGCCAGGGGATCAGGGCAAAAGCGAAAAGTCAGCTACTGAAACAAATCTGAAAACACACAGCATCTCAATATCACCAGAGTTAAAAATCAGTACTATCAACATAAGAAGCCTGAATGGAAAAGACATGGAGCTAGCTGAAGAATTAGATAAGTACCAGATCGACATAATAAGGGTGACTGAAACAAAAAAGACAAAAACTGGTGAGATCTTTCTGAGCAATAAATACAAAATGTTATATTCAGGCAATGACATCAAGGAAAAGAAGCAGTAGCCATAGTATTCAACCATAAAAGGCTAATCTTCTTGAATAGCAGGCAGTCTCAAGTAGAGTGATGTGAACAAATATCAGAATGGAGAACTAAACAATGAGACTCATTTGTGAATATGGTCTCACAGAAGGTTCTACTAAGGTAGAAGTGGAGGAATTTTTTGAGGCTTTAGAGAAAACAACTGACACAATGAAAAAGGAAAAGTTAGTCATTGTTGAGGATCTAAATAGCAGAGTAGGAAATGATTGTCAGACATACAAAAATATTTTGGGAAAATTTGGAGAAAAGAGCAAAGCTAATAATAATGGCAAATATCTGTTGGATTTCTGCTCAGGACATGGACTGGTTATTACTAACACCATGTTCCAACATAAAAATATGCACAAATTCACATGGAGAAGCAAGGAATAAGAAAAGTCTCATTGACTATGTAATTGTTGATAATGATGTTTTCTCCCTGGTGCAGGACACCAGAGTGTACAGAGGATTTGAAATTGGAAGTGATCACTATTTAGTCTTGAGCAGGATAAAATTTAATTTCATATTGAAAAGAATAACATGTAAGAAAGTTTTAAAGAGAATAAAAGTTGAGCAGCTCTCAGATGTGAACTGTAGACTAAAATACACAAAGATTATTGAAGAAAAAATGAAAGAGTTTGAGAACAGGAATCAAACCTTGGAGATTCAGTGGCAAACTCTGAAGAAAACATTGATTGCTTCGCCCAGAGAGGCATGTGGTGAAGTTGTCTGCAAGGATAAAAAAATCAGAACTCCATGGTGGACACAGAAAGTTAAAGAGGCAGTGAAGGAAAAGAAGAAAGCATATCAAAAGTTCCTGACAAATAAATCCGCTTGTGCTCTTAGAGAATACAGAGACAAATGCAAGAATGCCAAACACTGTGTAAAACTAGCTAAACAAAAGTCATGGGAGGACTTTGGCAAGAATATAGAAAATAAATATCAAGAAGGTGGCAAAATATTCTGGAGGTTGTTGAAGAAGCTTAGGAATGGGTAAGAGAGTGCTGTAAAAGGAGCTAGAGATGATAAAGGTGACATGAAAATGGGAGAAAAAGATATCCTTGAAGTATGGAGTAATTACTTTGAAAAACTGCTAAATGAAACAAGCAGTGATGACAGCACAGTGGTAAAAAACACTGACCAAGCATGCAGTCAGGAATACATATCCATACTTGAAGTAGAAAAAGCAATCAAAGGCTTGAAATGTGGAAATTCAGCAGGAGTAGATGATATTCGACCAGAAATGCTGAAGTATGGTGGTATGAGAGTCTTACAGTGGCTGCACTGCATAGTTCAGAAAGCCTGGACAGAGGGATGAATTCCCGATGATTGGAGTAGGGCTCTCATAGTACCCATATATAAAAAGGGAAATAAAACTGAATGTGAGAATTACAGAGGTATTTCCCTACTGAGTGTTCCTGACAAGATCTATGCAAGTATACTTGAGAAACGGCTGAGAAGAATTGTGGAAGAAAAGCTTGGTGAAGAACAAGCTGGATTCAGGCCAAATAGAGGCTGTCAGGATCAGATCTTCACTTTGCAACAAATAGTCAAAAAAGCATGAGAAAATAACAAAGATCTGTATTTAAGTTTTGTCGATTTGGAGGGCATATGACAAGGTGCCAAGAGAGAAGCTATTCAATACGTTGCAGTTATATGGTGTGAATGGGGCATTATATCAAGCAATACTTAGTCTTTATTTGAGTTGTAAGTCAGTAGTTAGAATTGAAGGAAGTACAGGAAGATGGTTTAATGTTAAATCTGGTGTGAGACAAGGATGTACATTATCCCCTCTGTTATTCATTATCTATATGGATCACATTATGAAGGAAAGTGGTATTAAACATGATATCAAAATTGGAGATGTTAATGCCAGCTCTTTGCTTTATGTGGATGATGTTATACTTCTAATTAAATCCGCTAAAAGTCGGCAAGATTCTCTGACTAAATTGAATAGCTGTTGTAATAGATATGGTATGAAGGTCAGCAATAAAAAGACAAAGATAATGAAAATAGGCAGAATCATTGAAATTGTCAACTGTGATGTGAATAGAGAACCTGTGGAACAAGTGAAACATTTCAGCTACTTAGGCACGATTTTTACAGAAGATGGTAAATTAAATATAGAAATAGACAACAGAATGAGCAAAGCTGGTAAGGTAGGAAGTCAATTGAATACATTTATATGGAATAAGAGAGAAATTAGACAGAACACTAAATTAGCTATATACAAGACAGTGTTCAAACCAGTTTTAACTTATGGATCTGAGAGCTGGGTCAGAAGTAAAACACTTGACCAAAGACTGGAGACCGCAGATATGAGAGTCCTGAGAAAGATTAGAGGTGTGAACAGATGGCATCAATGGCAATATCATATTAAAATCGAGGATATTAAGAAAAAACTTGACATTGTCAGCCTCCAGGAATTTATTAGCACAGCTAATGTCAGTTGGTATGGTCACTTAAACAGAATGGGCGAAGAAAGACTAACAAAACAAGTGTTCTCTGCCTAGTTGGCAGGAAAACGACCCAGAGGAAGACCAAGATATAGGTGGATTGATACAGTACAAAGTGCCTTAGACGATAGAAATATAAGATCTGATAATGTTGGAGTCTTGACAAGTAACAGACTGATTTGGAGGAAAATTGTAGATAGGAAGTTAGTAATGATGTAATTTTTTTTATGTAGTACTATCATATCCTGTACACCCCTTGAGGGTACATGGCAGGAATTTGATGATGATGATGATGAAGTAATTATTAATGTATCAAGATAAGGAAATGAGATTTTGTTCTCTGCATTTGTAAATTTGGCCATATTGTCAATGAATGTGGCTGAAAATTGAAGCAGGACTCTTACAAACAAATAGGCAAAGAACAAAGACATTGTCAAACTAACAGTACCGGACTTCAGAGTTTATGTTTGAAAAATTGAATGCATTCTATTTGAAGTGTTCTGTGAAATGGGTTCCCATGACATAATATTCCTTCTGCAAGTAGAGCTTATCTTGTCATTAAAAAGATACATTACAGAACATGTTTTTACCTTATATATGAGTGGTCACAAAGCACATAACATGACAGTGTCTGTCTGTTTGTTTGTTTGTCTGTTTGGGTTTAATGGCCCAAGGATAGATACGGTTATGCTGTGTCAGTAAAAGTTATAAATAAATGGTATAAGCAGGCATAAAGCTTTTAGAAACAAATGTTAGGAGTATAAATATAAGTGTCGAAAAAAATATAAAAACAGTAATGAAAAAACCAGGCATTAAAAGCTAAATTCAACGAAAAAAACAAATTTGTATACATAATTTATATAAGACGATCTATAGTGATAATCTCTAGAAACATAAACACAGAGCTTTAATCTGCTTTCACTGATAAAATGAGGGGAAATCAATTAAAATAATGAATGACGGTTAGTATAGTATCACACAACTCTCATATAGGCATATCATTACCCCACAATAGGAAGGAATGTGCACGATGCTTATGACCTATGTAGAGCTGTGTATAAAACAACTTCCTCTTCCTGACCCTTGAGTAGACTAGACTAGACTACCACAACTGTATTTCAGGCTTCCATTAATAAACCTTGATATTCCATGATGACTGCAACTGGAATAAAAGTCTGTGTTTGATGATCTGCAGTAATCAGAGTATGAGACAGGCAGATGGTGGAAGCTTGAGAAACGAGTTGACCTAGCTGCAGCTTCTGAAGTCTCATTTCCATTAATCCCAATGTGGCTTGGAATCCAACAGTAGCAAACATCCAGGTTTATCATATAGGCATATCTGTAACTGAGAGTGAGGATAGGTTAAATTTGAGGAAGTCCTGGATGTTTTTGCATCTCTAGATATCTTATTAGAGAACTTCATGAAACTGCGTGTGTGTGTTTGAAACACACACACACACACACACACACACACACACATACACACACACACACACGCATGTTTCAAAAGGAAGTATATAACTTTGCAGGAAAACAGAGAATAACTCAGGAGACGTACAAAAGCTGAGTGAGTGTCATACTGTAGCAAAACATAAATTTTTGTTCACATAATTTTATTACCAAATGACAACACTAGATGGCAAAATACATCACTCGATTTGAAAATGGCGACTTTCAATGGTGCAGAGTCAGCATTTCATGTGTTGTGATTTGAGGAAATGAAGTCAGCAACACGAATTTGGAAGAATTTCCGCATGCAATATGGCAAAGAACCTCCTAGTAAGCGGATGATTAACACGTGGCAGTGGCACAAGAATTTTGATGATACACAGGCTGTTCTGTGTGTCATCAAAATTGCTGTGTGTCACCAACACAGGCTGTTCTGTGTGTCATCAAAATTGCTGTTTGTCACCAATGCTGTTGTTTGATATGACTGCTTCCAGAATTACTGGAAGCAGTCATATCAAACTTTAACTGTCTGTGTTGAAACTCGAATGTTACACTATATTTACACCATAATAAAAATTCAGGAAAGTTCAGAAAGTTTTCAGAGAAGACCTGGAAAGTCAACCAAATGAGCATCTCATCAAATTGGAATTCCCCGTGTGACTATGTGGTGTGTTTTACAACTGTAAAACACGTGGCAGTCTTTATTTAAGCTGTACAAATTTACCCTGAAACAACATTTGAAAGAAGACAATAAGAAGATACGCCAGGATTTCTGTACAGAAATGATCAATAGGATAGAACAAAAGGAGGAATTTTTGGTCACGATAATTTTCAGCGATGAGTGCACTTTACACGTAAGTGGGCAAGTAAATGCTCACAAATGCAGAATTTGGGGAAGCAAAAATCCCCATGCTATCATATAACATGTTTGCAGCACCACAAATGCTAACCTTTTTATTGTGCCATAAGCAAGAAGTGAATCTATGAACCCTTCTTTTTTTCACATTCTACTATTACCAGTGGATCTGGATATACTACAGGTACCTAATACCACAATTAGATGACAAATGACCATGATGGATGCTTATATTTTCAGCAAGAAGGAGCACCTCCTCATTACCTGACTGAAGTAAAGTCGTGCCTCGGCACCCATTTTCCAGGCAGATGAATTGGTAGGGGCACCTGTAGCATGGCCACCGAGTTTCCCCGATCTTCACTGTTAAATGTTTTCCTTGTGGGACTTTCCAAAAGATCAAGTGATTGTACCACCACTACAAGCCAATTTGGATGAGCTGCGTTCCAGAATTACTGCCACCATTGCTAAAGTTACGGCAGATATGCTCTGCTGTGTGGGAGGAAACTGATTACAGATGGGATGTCTGTAGAATTACTGGAAGCAGTCATATCAAACTTTAACTGTCTTTGTTGAAACTTCAAATGTTACGCTATGTTTGTATCATAATAAAAATTGTTAATCTATTGCTATTTATCTTCAATTGTCATTCAAACTTGTATACCTCCTTTTGAAACATCCTCTCTCTCTCTCTGTGTCTGTGTGTGTAATGCACCTTTGGTAGTGGTACAGTCTTATGGAGTTTAAAGCAAGCTTAGCAATTAATTTATTACATTCCATTAGGATCCGAGCAGATATTATGCTCTCTGGGAAGAGAGCAGACGAACACACTAGATACTCTGATTTTAAACAATCTGTGTAGACAGGCACAAAAATCAGAGTATTCCCTTCTATATGCTTGAATGAGCTGTTGGCAGCAGCAGCAGGCAGTGGAACATGTGGGTAGTTTGCAGAAAGAAAAGCTGCCTGGCAGCTTTTCTTTCAGCAAACTTTTTTTATGAATGTCATAGCAGTAAATACAGCAATAGCATACTTAGCAGTGTATGTGCTAAGCTGTCAACCCCAATATATAGAGCTTGTAAGGGAGTTTCATTCAGAAACCAAAGGATCTTATGACAGTTTGATGGATGTTATATAGATTCTTCAACTGTGAACAGAAAATAGTTGACCACATGGGAGGGATTTTAGTTTTTTAGCATATAATATATAGCTGTTGCCAAAGAAAGAAAGGTGGCTCATTTACCTTGATGTACAGAGTGGGGATGGATGAAGTTCAAAATGCTCCAGTTACAATTCCATAGCTTGGTGGTGAATAGTACAGTCATCACAGATACCCTATGTGGCAAAAGCATAGACTTGGGACCCATACTCAAGTTATGATCAAATCTGTGCCTGTATAATCAGAGCAAAGAACATCTGTTTGCACCCCAGGAGATGGAAGATAGGGTACAAAGGACATTCATTGATTTATGACATTTATCCCACAAATGGTTGTGAGGAAGAAAATGGACTTTCTTGTACTATGAGTCTCAAGAACTTGGCTTCTTTGGAAAGTGCAATTAAAGTTTGTTCTGGCATTAGTTCTGGGTCAGGATAAATACAATATCTATGACAAAAATTAACACAAATTGTCTTCTGTTGTAAAAACGGAATCCATTTGCAAGAACCTATTTTAAAATATGTTCAATGACTTGTTGCAGCTGTCTTGCTACGACCTCACACAAATAACAGAAGATGGTCAAGTCATCTGCATACAGGAGATTAAGGAAAGGTCATGTTTTAGCAACTTGATCAAATTCTATAATGATACCAATGAACTAGCCAAGGCGAATGGATATATCATGATACTTTTTAGATTTTGTTAAGGCTTTTGGCAGAATACAGTATGGAAGACTGCTGCATAAATTGAAATGGGTTTGGATTATAAAATATTAGCATGGATAAGAAGATGGCTGGCTGACAGATAGCAAAAAGTGGTATACGGGGGATGTGATGTGATACTGCAAAATTTAAGGTAACCAGTGGTGTACCACAAGGATCAGTCCTTGGCCCACTGTTATTCAGTCTATTGTTATTCAGTTAATAGTGACATACAGCTATTTGCTGATTATGTAAAATAGCTAGGGTAATCAGGAATATTGCTGTTTTGCATCACTTGCAGAATGATTTGAATAAGCTAGAATTGTGGACATGGGAACATAGATGTCAGTTCAACGTCAGTAAATGCCAAGTTATGCACTTTGGTGTGATTAGATATCCAGTGTTTTGTCATATTACATTGGTGGGATTATGCTAGAAGAAATTGATCAGGCTAGGAATCTTGGAGTGTTCGTAGATAGGAAGTTGAAGTTCAGGGACCATGTAGCAAAGATTGCAAATACAACTCAAAAGATAATTGCAATGCTGAAACAAACTTCCACATGTAAAGATAAGGATGTCATTTTTATTTTTACAAGGCCTTGATAAAGACCATAAGGAGAGTGTTAAAAATGATATTAGGATTGTGGAATACTGATTATGAAGACAGATTGAGAATTTGTAGACTGCAGACAATAGCAAACAGGAGAAAGAGAGGTGATATGATTGAGACTTACAAACTTCATTTTATGAAGGGTGGGGAAAGGACAAGAGAGCAACCTTGGAAGCTGAGAATGATTGCCACTAAGAAGGGATGAGGACTAGATTTTTCACTCATCGAGTGGTGCTTGATTGGAATGGATTGCCATGGAATATTGTGTGTGAATAAATTCTAGAACAAGTATGATAGCTGAGGCATGTAGTATGTGAGCTCCCTCAATGAGTCCCTGACTCCCTGGAGGTCTCACTTAATAATAATTACTGTCAAATAATAACAATAATAATAATAATGTTAGCATCTAGGAATGTGTTAGCAGAGCTAATCTCAGGTGGTATGGTCACTTAAACAGAATGGGAGAGGAAAGATTAGCAAAACAAGTGTTCTTTGCCAGGTTGGCAGGAAAAAGAAACAGAGGAACACCAAGATATAGGTGGATTGATACAGTAAAAAGTGACTTAGAACAGGGTTTCTCAAACTGTGTGTTCTGCAGAACACTGGTGTTCCATGGAAGGTGAATAGGTGTTCCGCAAAAAGTTCTGGAATTTGTCATTTTAGTTTTCTAAGCATTTTTGATGAAAAAATATTTTATCTGGCTGAATCAATCAATGATTTCTTCAGGGTCTGCAAATTAATCTCTAAAGTATGGTTTTTATTTTCAAACTCTTTCATCTTTTCTTGTATAATATTTGTGTATTTACCTCTGAAAGCTGCTCAACTTTCTTAAACATTGGAGATTATCTGAAGAATCTGATTATCATTTCAGCGTTAAAATATACCATTATCATTGGAAATTATTTGTATTTTACCATTTCACCCTTATCGTATCATAATTTATGTTATATTAATGTAATTCATTAATACCTACTGACACTAATCTTCTGTTACAGCTTTAAACCAAGAAATTACACAACTGAATTCCAAACAATGCTATTTACTCAGCCTAAAATCATGTTCCTTTACTTGTACCACGTACTTGTGTTATTAAAAAGTATTCTTTTATTCCTTAATTAATTATATGAAGGTCTCAATCTATATTATTCTAGTTTTTCTCTCTGCTCTCTACCAGCTGTTATTTCCTAGTGTTTATTATTGCCAGTTAACATAAAGTAAAATAAACTGAACTAAAACATTTTTTTCCACAAATTTTTCGATTTTCTTCCTTATCCGAAATCTTTTCCCTGTAATAAAGGAATTTACATTCAATTTCTGAATTGGTCTGCTAGAATGTGAAGGATGGTAGCACTAAATAATTAAGTTTAATTACTAGCCCAATTTTATATCATCGTATTTCACAATACAATATATAGGTTTTAATAAATAATTAAGGCAATATGCATTTTACTTGAATAAATATTCAAAAAAAATATTCATTTACATGCCATGCAATGAAATATAAATATTCAAGATATGCAAAATGACTTTACCTCTATCACCTACTGACTTTGGAACCAATGCATGATGATGGGACCAATTTTTCTCATGGTGTCATGCCAAAATTTGGATACTTACAAGACTACAAGTTTGACACAGATTTTACCACCTCATGAAACTTTCACTAAAACAGAGTCCTTTTTATAGCATAATTTCTTCATCCATTTCAAATAAACTAATAATAAGTATAAGACCAACCCAGTTTCAATCATGTAAGATATGAAAACTCATTTTTAATTAAATGTAAATTTATTAAAATATAGAAAAGAAAAACAGAGAGATAAAGAGAAGAAAATAATTAACATACATATCGTTCTGTTCCATCCAGATTACAGCGTTCAATCTTATCTAGCCGTGCATCAGACCAATAAAGTTTCTGTGATCTATGATCAATTGTTAAGGCATTAGGCATGCGGATATCAGTTGTAATTATTGACTGCAAATCATATCCACTAAGGTAGGCTCGCTGAATACTTGGATGACGAGTGTTCCAGTTAGTCCAATATACTCTCCTGCAAGTGAAGCAAAGCAAATACCATGAAAACATACAAAACTTGAATAATTGAATGAAATGCTATTGCGAACAATCTAATATATATATATATATATATATATATATATATATATATGTTAAAGATACCAAGCTATTTTAAACCTGGTTTTACTCCATTTCCCAAGTAAGCAAACAGACAAGTAAGTCAAGTTTGCACCTGCAAGTATTACTTGTCTGTTTGCTTACTTGGGAAATGGAGTAAAACCAGGTTTAAAATAGCTTGGTATCTTTAACATTTATTTTACCCAAGGTAAAATACTTTCTACACACACACACACACACACACACACACACACACACACACATATATATATATATATATATATATATATATATAAAAGAAAATTTTATTTTCTACACCAAGTAAAATCAAAAATTAATTTTGTGTATTGGATTTATGTATTGTAAACAATGAGTCATATATAATGTCAAAGTGTGCATTTCAACACAGGTCTGCTGTTGTTGTTCTTGTTTTAATACAAGCTTAAGCTTTTAACAAGTCAACTATAAACCCTTTTGTACTGCATAACAAATATTACAAATAGATTAACAAAATATCTTGATCCTGGACTTAATTATAATTATTATTATTGTTATTATTTTTAGCAATTTATTAATTAGCCATTTGTAGTTCACTAGATGATTATGGAAACTGTAAAGGAGAAAACAAGTAAAGCATAAAAGCAGCAGCATAAAGTACCTGTTTCAGAGATTAAAAATCTCATAAAATAACTGTCACAAAAGAGTGGGAATTCTGCTTCACCATGTTCACACATTCATCCTAAAGAAAAACTGATACAATGAATACATATGTTGAAGTCTACATAAAATTTTCACCAAAAGTATGAACGGCATCTTCATTATGAATCAAAAAAAAAATAAATAAACAGGGTGCAAGTAACATAATTAAAGAATTAACAAAGAGAATATAACACCCGTGAATGAAAAGAAGGGTAGCAGGGTCCAAACAGTTCTAAAGTCCTACCAATGTTTATTTGCTGTTCAAAAAAATTAACTTGCCAACCTGTATGAAGAACAATTTCCTATAAGAGAGATAACTTAAGGCCTTGGATCAGAGTGAAGTGGCAAGGTTATGCAATTTTCTTTCCAACTGCTCCATACAAAAATGACTTATATAGGACTTTAGTCTTTTTCCAAAGAATTCTATGTTTGAAGGAGATGGCATGTTTGGCCAGACCATTTATGAAAATAATAGACTGGCTGATAGCATACATAAAACAATTTTTTTGTAAATAAATGTCTACTTTTTTTTTTCTTTAAATGTTTACATACACTTTAATTCTTCAAAATGATCACTCTGCTTCCACAAATGATAGGCATTATGCAAAAATTTAAGCATGACAGAGGTAAAAATGCTGAGCAGTCCAAGTATTCATACATCTCATTAGCACCTGTTATCTGTGAAAGTAATTTGATAACTTTTTAAGATAAGAAAAAAACACACCATCAGAAATGAGCAAACTTCAAAAAAAACCTTAATCCCAGATTTTTCTTGTTGTTTTTCATTAATTGTATATTTGAACAACTGTTTAAAGTCTATTGGTTTGGTTTGATGGGATGAGTTAACCATTGTTCTTTGTATGGACAAAGTGACCATCCCTATGTATAAGTATTCTCCTCATGGCTATCATTTATGGTCCTTAAGTTTGGAGCATATATTTATTCAAAGAAAGTTAAGAAACTTGGTTACAGTGCTCAAAATATCTATGATAATGACACCCAAAATCCGTAAAATTGTGCTAAATCCTAGATTATTTGAAATAAGTGATATGACTTATTGTAATTTGAATAATTAATAGAAATTTATAATTTATATTTTACATAATATACATACGTTTTTTTTAAAAAAAATAATATATATTGCAATTAAATTTCTACACTGTTTGGAAAGAACTCAACAGACACAATAGCATGAGGAACAAACAGCCATGACCTTCACCTTAATGAGATGTACGACCTCATTTCGCTGCTATGACCACAGCAACCCTACAGGGTATAGTTTCAACAAGTGTACGATAACGATCAATGGGATTGGACTATTCTTTCTGTAGACATGCAGTGAGGTCCTGAACTGTTGTGGGCAGATGGCTCTTGGACCTCAGCCAACTCGAATTCATCCCACAGATGTTCAATAGGGTAGAGATCAGGGGTTGTGGAGACCAATCAAGTGTGGTGATGTTCATGTCCATAAACCATGCAGTTACAGCAGTAGCCTTATGACACGGTGCATTGTCTTGCTGAAAGAGACAATGGCCAGTTCCACAGAAACACCACAAAGTAGGAAGCACTGCATTGTCAAGAATGTTGAGAAATCTCTCAGATTTCAATGTTAGTAGTACCACAAAGGTTCATGGCCAAACCAGAAAAAAACAGGACCATGCCATCACACTGCTGCCTCCAAATTTCATATTTGAAGATACACACTCTGGTAAGAGATGTTCACCAGGTATCAACCACAACAACACCCATCAATCTGCCCAGTAAAGAGTATAGTGTAATTTGTCACTCTGTAACACAGCTTTCAGAGCTATGTTATGGAGTGTGTGACATAATTGTTGTGAGTGGGACATAATGCAGACAGAACACTGGATAGTGTTGTGTCCCCTTCCCACTGCACATGCTCTTTGCACCATTGAAGAAAACGTTGCATGGTGGTTCAGATAATGTGGGGCTTGCATGCTGCGATCCTATCATGGAAATCAATGTGTTCCCTGGTTCTGAATGTTTTTGTGCAGATTCACATTCCAGGTGATGCTCAGAACTTCACATTCAACATGTCGGCTGATGAATGGCAACAGTCACTTTTTTGTGAGTGTGGTGAGTCATCCCCTGTGGGTAGCACTTGCCGTTGACTCCCTACGCTTCCATCTGAGTATGGTATAACTGATTGTTGATCTGGGATGGCCCAATTTGCCAAACAGATAGACTTGCAACATTGCATCCTATCACAATGCATCTTTCAAACTCTGTCAGTTCCCTTCTCGCAGCCATTTCACCTGCACACAACAGCATTGACTTGGGAGTCAGTGCAGGAAATTGTGTGCATGAAATAATATAGGAAATTGTTATTTCTCTTTGTAAGGCCTTGATACATCCACATCTGGATTACTGTACTCAGATTTGGTCTCCTCAGTTTCTTAGGGATAAGGAAGTGGTGGAGAGGATTCAGAGGAGAGTAACTAAGATGGTAAGTGGTCTGTGGAATGAGCATTACAGTTTTGCAGAAGTTGCTTGATAGGTTAAAATGAGGGATTATGACAGAAACATTTACATTACTTAAAGGATTTTATAGGACTGATACTAGAAAAATGTTTCAGCATCAGGCTAAAGGGGCAGAACAAGTGATACCCCTGGAAACTAAGGTGGGGTTAGTAGAGGTGTGAGAATTAGATTTTTTGCTTGGAGAGTTGTGAATGAATGAAGTAGGTTGCCAGAGTCAGTTTTGAGTGTTTTTCTGTTAATGAGATCAAGGAAAGGTATGAGAAATTGGTGGATAGTTTGGATCTCCTGCAATGAGCCTTTGGAAATGCCTGTGCAATAATAATAATAACAACCTTCTGTGCGAGTTCATTATAATTTATAATTAGGACTGCAGTACTCCAGGATCTTAGCCTTAATATAACAAACACATGTTGAATTAGTGATTAGGCCACCACTATTGCTGTATTAAAAGTATTAATATGAATTTGTTCTCTATGTTATAAATAAGACATAGCTTTGATGTAAGTCCCCACCTCCACTAGACATCTGGCCAGTAAAATAACAGTTGATCGAATCATTGTCAATTTGGCATACTCTTTGAAATATAATGTAGCCTGTCTTTGTATATATTATTATTATTATTATTATCATTGCATGAAATCTCCAAGAAGTCCAAGGACTCATTGCAGGAGGGTGCTCCACTCTATGCCATTATGCACATCTCTCTGCCTCCCCTACTATTTGATTCTTTACCTACACACAGCAACACTACTACCATCATGCCATCTACTGCTCATCACCACCATCAAGAGCAGTATTTCTTTTTGTCTGTAAGTTGCATATGTTCTCATGGCCGATATGCCTGTACACAGGATGAAAAGCCCAAGATCTGGGGGGACTACCAAGTCCACATGAGATTGGCTAACTCGCCTTCAATTGAGAAAGCTATATAAATTTTCCTCTCTACTCCAGATGATGATCTTAATATGATGGGAATTGAAACATTAGGAAACTGAAGTAATTATTCTTAAATAAGGTAGTAGTCTCCATAATTTATCAAAAACAAATGTTGTAAGGCATGAAATATTTGTATATTAGCATATTCAATTAATAAATGAATTTTAAATTAATTTCATTCTCACTGCAATTATGTGTAACTCATTCATATAAAATTATGCAATTCAATGTCTTGCATCTCTCAAAATCACTGTAGCAAATTAACTACAGTTATTATTTTGAAGTATTAATTTCAGAACCTCATACAAAAGTGGCAACATCCATTCTGACTACTGTAAACTAAACAGAGAACACATAATTCAGAAATCACTTCAAATATCTTGATGTGACATTAATAAACTATACAAACAACAACCCAAAGCAGGAAAATTTAAAATTCATGCTCAATAATTTGTTTGTATTTTAATGTGCAGTTTCTTTTATGTTATGCCATTTATGAATAGCTAGCCAGCTCCCTCAATAAATCTTCCCTAAACACTCCTCTCTCTTTCTCTACTGATGCAGTATAACATGTCTCTTGTTTAAAGCTACATCAGTGCCTAGCACTCTATTTATTAAACTGCTCTAAGATTATCTAATTTCCAGTTGTATAAAACAGATTTACTTACGAAGCACAACTGTCCACATCAATTCCCCGAGGTTTATCATCAGGTCCCAGCTTAATTATCTTCTCAGCTCGGCCATTAGGTGCAGCTAAACTAATTCGACTAATAGATGCATCACTGTGGCTTGTCCAGTACAGTTCACCATGAAGTGGTTCATATGCTAGACCCTCAACTGAGCCTTGTTCTGAAAAACAAATCTATTACACTCTACTGAATTAAGATTTAATCTAAATATATGCTCTGAAAATTTAGATTGTAAAATAAATATGAACAAGATTAATTAATCCTTTCTGTCTTGTTTTACAAATTTCAAATGTATATAGGCATTCCACATCAAAAATGTAGACAATAAATCAGGCTGGTCATATATTATACTGCCAACTTTCGCTAGAGCAAACTCCTAGATATTACAAGAATAATTTGCTATTGTGAATTTTGTTAAATATAGCATATTTAACAAAATGTAAATGCCAATAATGTGCCAAGAAATTTTCATCAGAATATTAAAGTGAACAAGAGTTTATTTTTAGTGTTTCTATAGTGAGTAAGTTTGTTCTAACAGGTTTTTTGCAGTGATATTCAATTGTATTTTGCAAGACAACTATTTCTAAAGAATTTAAACAGAGAAAATAGAGAAGGGAGAGCTTTAAGGATACCATCTTTTAAAAACTTTGTGGTCTAAAAAATCCACAAATGTAATATCTCTACATGCCTTCCTAGAATAGTTGATATTATAGACCATCTTACTTACAAAATTGCAAAACAGCAAAGTGACTCACCATGATACAGGTAACTGTCACCTCCGTTAACAAAAAATTTTATTAATTTCAAAAAACACATAAAGAAAAACCTAATCACAAAAATTCAGATAGCATAATTAGTTTTTATACATCCATTTTAATAATTATATTATTTTAGAATATAATTAATAAATATCTAACAAGTGCAGGAATACTAATGTCATTCTTGTATTGCTAGGTCAAACCATTTATTAAATCCACAAGAAAGTGTAATACCTTAAAACTAGCCATTCTGTTATTTTAATTAATGTAGGGTATCAAAACAATAATAAATAAATGAAAGGAGGGGGAAGGAATTTTCTCATTTAATTCTTGAAATTGCAAATTTAGAATATGATGTTTCAAATATTCTTTGAAAAAGTCCAGTAAAGAGAGGTGCTTCGGAACAATTTATAGATTGTGGCTATAAATTGTTTCAAAGCACTTCTCTTTGCTGGACTTTTCATCTAACACATAATGCAACACTTCACTTTTTTTAATAAAACATGTCTTGAAATAGCAAGATAATGCATGGTTTAAAACTCAATCCCTCTGATATGGCAGTCAGTTTGATATCACCTGTGCAACAAAGTTCTCTTGTATGATACCACTGAATATTATTATTATTTATTTATTTATTTTAAATCAGGCCTTTATGGAGGTCAAAACACTCATTTAAAACAGTAAAACAGGTCAAAACAGTCAATGAGTTTTTCATCCCATTCTCAACATACAGGGTCTCTACTATCACAAACAGTACCTTAATCTCATTCAATATTTCTACACTCATTACACATTCATGCAATACATTCCATTCATCAACCAGTCTCCTTATAAAGTTTCAATGACTTCTTGTTCTAAATCCATCTCCCTCCATTTCAATAGAAGAAACTTTTCCATAGGAAAAAGTTAAAATTCTTATTCTCTTCTAACTGTTTATGAGTCTCCAAATAGCATTACTCAATATGTCTTCATACTCCATATTATTACACAAATTGGAAACCACATCAATCAATTCTTAACCCTTTCTAATATATGCTCGTTGCCCATGAATCCCTAGTGACCAAATTTGGCACAATAATCCATATGTGTCTGATTAAGGTCTTATAGAAATGAAACAAAATAACTTTATTACTGCATATAAAGGTCCTCCTCATCGCTGCCATAATCTGATGTTCTGACTACACAATCTGACACCTAAATTTTGTGTACCTGTCCAAGACCACTCGTAGATTTCTCATCTCCCAAAATTACTCCACCAACTATGTGTTTTTCATCCCATTCTTCTCCTTTCTCGTCCATCTGATGATGGGTTGAGTAAGAATAAGAAGTTTTTGCCATCTGGCTCTATCTCTGGCTATGCCTGTCATCTCTCTGAACCTTGATAATTGAGATCTTTCCTTCAAAGACTATAATCAAGTTCCTTCTGATCTACCTGTTGATCATCTTTCTCTAACAATTTCATTCAGAGCTATATTTAGTAATCTCTGAGAGGACATTCTCTGAAGGTATCTAAACCATCTTAATTGCTGCTTAAGAAATATATCTATGATATCTTCTCCATGGTTTAATTCATGTTTCATTTGCTCATTTGTTGTGTGTTCTGGACAATGAGTCATTAATTTTTCTTTAAGCCTTCCATTTTGAATGCTCTGATTTGATTTTTTTGTATTTCTTTCTGATCAAATCTCCGTGTCTCAAGCTCGCTCTCAGCTCTTTCACTTTAAATTAAAGATACCAAGAAATTATATATACTTGGTTTAATCCTTTATCCAAGTTTCGGCAAACAAAATTTGTGCCTGAAGTATTTTTAGGACTGGAGCAACTCGTATATAGAAGCTAATAACTTTATATCACTTGTCTTAGTATCCCATAATGCAAAGCACATCTCTCTACAGGTATGTATAATGCTATGCATTATGGGAAGGGTCACTACCCAGGCCGTTTCAACCTTTATTGAGGTGAAAAAGTAAGGGTTGCTCATCATAGGCCTAGAGTAGTTAGTATTGATGTGAAAGAGAGCCTGATAGTATTAGGAGAAAAAAAGACAGCATGTGAGAGAGAAAAGTCATCAGCTCTTTTATATCATCATATAGCCAAAGGCTATCAGTTTTCCTTTTTCATCAATCTCATATAGATGAACAACCAAAAAACCAATTGAAACTAAAGTGCAAAGATGACTGACATCCAGGTGGTTATCCCTATCTGGGTTAAACACCTTGAGTTGGCCTTCTCTGCATGGGATTGCTCTTCAGTCCTCCCTGCAATTGACTAAACGACTACATTGAATTAAGAAGATGGAACTATTTAAAAAACCTCTCATAGTAAGAATAGACAGAATTTTATTTCCCACCCCCTGGTGAATATTGCATAATGTGGGTGGTCTACACCATCTAGTGATAAATTTTATATCTCCTAGAATACTTCTTTCTAAATACAAAAAATGTCTCACTGAACAATAAAATTTCCACAATACAATATTATAAAGCATTTGGATGTCATATTGCTGGTTTTCAAATCAATGTTTTTTTCTAACCTTCCATAAATGGTATTTTAATTCATTAATTATAAAAATCAAAATTCTCTTCCCATTGCTGACAGGTGGTGGGTATTGTAAAAAAATAACTGTTCTGTTGTAAATAGTGGCATGCCCAACACATTACATATAATCTGTTCCAAATACACAGAGCAAAAATTGCAGCTGTAGAATGCATGTTCTACTGTTTCCAATTGGCAACAAATATCACAGATTGGATTTCTGATGTTAAAATACCTCCATTTTAAGGCATTGACTGGAAGGCAATCATATACAATTCTCCAAGCAAGATCCTTCCTTTAGGGTACCCTTGGAACTTCATCAAGTTATAAAACAAATTATTGTTGTCAGTACCCAACTGTGGAACTTTGCAGCGAAAGAGATTAAAGATTTCTTTATACCAAATTTTACTTTTCTTAATGGAAAGAATGTCAATTCCGGAGTGTTTTAGCAGTCTTAGAGTTAAGCACAGAGTGTTGTAGTATTCAGAACATTCTCAGCTTTTGGATCTTTATAATCATTAACTCCAAACAGGGAAAGATGAAAACCCAAGTAGTACCAGAGAAGGTCTGCACGTGTGTTTGGTTTGCAATATTTTATTGATTTTTGAAGCTGTATTGCTCAAATAGCAGGATTTTAAGACTGGATGTCTAAATCCTCCATGCTTTGATAGTTGAAGAAATTCCTTTTTAACTTCTTGGTATCGGCTAGACCAAAAAAATTGCAGAAGTTTACTATATAATTACTTTTCTTCAGTTTCTGTGACGTCTGTAATATTTATTATGTACAACTGGGCAGAAAAGAATGGTTTTGAGTACTATGGCTTTGGTAGAAAAGAAGAGCGGCCCTATTTTCCAGTCTTCTAACATTTCCAAGTTCTTGTATATAAGTTTGTGGACTGGTAATATTGGGTAAGTGGAGAAGGGAATTCCAAGTATAATGAGGGGTTCTCTATTTGGGGGTTAGTCCAAAAGGAATGCCTCCAAGATCCCACTTTCCATAAACTTTTAATTTCGTCTTGTCTGCATTAATAATTAATCTGCTGCTTTTGCTGAATTTTTCTAAAATACCAAAATATATATATATATGGAATCATTATCCTTCAAAGTGCCTACTACATCATCGGCATATGCTAATACCTTATTTTCCTTCATCTCACACAAACGTATATCGTCGACTTTCAGTAAGAAAGGTTCAAGAACCAATGCAAAGAACAATCGACTAAGAGACCTTGCTTGACTCCTTTTTTGAATTCCAATTGGGTCTGACAGAACTAGGAGGCAGGAATTGGCATAGGTTCCTTTGATAATGGATAGCAGCTTTTTACCCACACCAATTTGTGGGAGGATGTGGAACAGAAAGGAATGCTGGACATTATCAAATGCTTGAGCAAGTTCTACTGATAGCATTGCCATTTATTGCTTTTTTGTATTAACTAGTTGGAGTAGATCATGTAGCAGAAACAGATTACATTCTACTGCTCAGCCTGGAATGCCATACACATGTGTGCTTTTAATTATGTATCTAATTCCCACTTTGAATCTGATATTGAAACATACATACATACATACATCTTCAAGGCTCACCTTTCCTAATTGGGTTGTGGGGGCAACAGCTGCAAGAGGAACTTCCAATGGTCACGACCCTCTGCCACCAAGCTCAGGTGTTCTGGTGGGATTCCCAAGGTTTTGGATATAATCTATCCAGTGAGTCCTTGGCCTTCCACCCTCTGGCTTGGCAAAGAGGGCCTGCTGAGGGAGCTTCTCTGGTGGCATTCTGACCAGGTGCCCGTACCAACGTAACTGTGATCTCTCAACACGGAGAAGCAACAGTTGAGTATTCAGGGTTTCCCGAATTGCAGAGCTTCTGACTCTGTTGAGTCTTGTCAGCCCCGCAACCCCTCGAAGGAACCTTGTTTCAGCCACTTGGATTCATGTCTGCATTCTTTCAGTCATTACCCAACTCTCATGACCATAAGTGAGGATGGGGCCATAGACTGTATTGAAGACAGCCAGCTTGGCCTTCTGGCTTAACTCCCGCTTCAATAATACCAAACGGCCAAGCTCCCACAATATTGAGCTTGCTAAGCCAATTCAAGTATCTAGCTCTACGTCCCATTTTCCATCATTCGTGAATATGGACCCAAGGTATTTAAACTTCTCCACCTGTCTCATAGGGACTCCACTTACATGTAGAGTGCACTGGGATGGTTGTCTTGAGACCACAAATGTTTCAGTTTTGGCCACACTGATCTTCATTCCGGTGTCTGCACAAACAGCTACAAACCTATCCAGGATCTGCTGGAGGTCATCTGTGGAAGAGCTAAGCAGAACTAGGTCATCTGCAAAAAGCAGACGTCCAATGCTACATCTTCCATTCTGACACACTCACTGCCTTGGCTGTGACTATCAATCTAGTCCATAAATATTATGAAAAGGAGGGGTGAAAGAACACACCCTTGGCAGAGGCCAACGGAAACTGTGAAAGGTTCAGACTTTGTGCTGTTTACCCTGACACAAACTCTGGGCATTTATACAGTGACTTGATGGCAGCTAATAGTTGGCCATCCACTTCATACTCCTGTACTACTTGCCAAAGCTTATCCTGAGGAACCTGGTCATATGCCTTCTCCAAGTCCACAAAACATGTGTAGACATTCTTGGCATATTCCCAAGATTTCTCAAAGACTTGCCTTAAAGTGAAGATTTGGTCAGTTGTGCTTCTACCAGGACGAAAGCCATGTTGTTCTTCCTGGAACTTTACTCAACTATGCTCCTGCACCGTCTTTCCAAGCACTTAGCATACACTTTCCCAGGCAGGCTGAGCAGAGAGAGATGCCACGACAGTTACTGCAATCCTTCTGGTCTCTCTTCTTAAAGACTGATATTATTATGCCTGCCTGCCATTGCTTTGGTGCTCGCAAAGTATTAGATAGAGAAAGAGGTCTCGAGTTGCTGATTAAGGTGTGATCTCTACTAGGTTTTGGAATGAGGATGGAATGGCTTGCTACGAATTCACTTGGTATGTGTCCTGACAAGAGAAGAGAATTAAACAGTATATTTAGAACGGAAAGAATAAAATCCTAGCAATCTCAGTAAAATTTTATCCCTAGATGATCAGGTCCTATGGATTTTCGTGTCTGGTGTTCTTTACGAGCTGTGGTAACTGATGATGGTGTAATAGGTGTGTCAAGCCCATCTTGGATATGAACAGGAAAGCCATTAATGTTCCAAGAGTTATAATTCCAACAGTATTATTGTCTTCAAAAAGATTTTTGTAATGCTTTTGAAAGGAGTCAAGGATGTCTTGAGTGGTGGATATGTCTTCTCCATTAACAGAGATTTGAGTGATTAGTCCTTTCTTTGCGAAATTTAGTGAATTGTCTATTAAAGAAGGCAGCTAAAGTGCTGTCTGTTGGTGTTGCTGTGTTCTTATCTTAAAATTTATTTCTTCTACTTGTATCTGTCTTTCCAGTTCTATCTCTATATTAATGTTTTTCTAATGATGTTGCTACATTCTATACCATTGCATTAGTTTGTTATGACTAAGCTTCTCTCTTTATACAAGTCTTTAAACTTTATCCTTCTGAGGAAAACCTCTTCCTTTCCCCATTGTATCATATTCTGTTTTATTGCTTGTTTGAATTTTAACCACATATCCCAATTCCAGGTAACATTATTCCAATTTGAATAAAGGGTCTGGAATTTGGTTGAAAAGATCAACGGAAAATTTGATGGAAGTCTCCAAGGTCCAGAATTGATCTCTACTTGTTCAATGCAGTGGAATTTAAGTAGAACTGGATTACGATCTGATGTATTGATGTCAAGATGTTTTATCTCAATTATCCTATTTATGAGGGAAGAAGAGATATAAATTCAATCAAGATGGATAACAATACCCTGATTTATGTATATATAAGCCTGGAGATTAGGATTGTGGATCCTCCATATGTCTAGTAGTTGAGCATCTGAGGCTGTGCACTCCCACTTTTCCACTCCTGGGGGTGTCCTCCTAATATGTTTAATGTAGGATTTTCAATACAATTCCAGTCTCCAACTGCTATTAGGGTGTAGTGGGCACCATATAAATACAGCTTCAATTCCTGGAAAAATTTGTCTGTTTCAGTGGATGGAGAATAAACATTTATCTTATTACACATACTCAGTATTTCCAATCTATTGTAAAGATTCTCCCTTCTGCATCCCTTTGGATATTACAGAATGACCCAAGGAGAGGGCTGAGATGCAAGAATAAGAACTCCTACTCAACCCTGTTAAATCTTCCAAAGCTCTAATAAGAAATGAGTGGAGTGTCTAAATAGTTAAAGTTTTTATATCTTTATATCTTCAGAGGTATGTTTCTTGGATGGATGAACTTAAACACATACTTTATGAAAACAATATTTATATTGCTTGTCTACAGGAAATAAAACTGAACAAAAATCTGAACTTCAGCATCAAAGGATACAACAATTCTTAGAAAAGACAGAGAGTGAAGAACTGGGTAAAAGGCTTTCTATCCTTTTGAAGACCCCAGAAATCAAATTCAAAGAAATTACTCTAAATCAATATTTAAGTAATAGCAGTTCATCGGAAGCTCAAGCTGTTGAAATACACCTACCAAACCATTCTATTTCAATTACTACCACCCTGTAAATATAAATATTGACACTGATGTCACTGAAAAGCACAGTGAAGCTCCAAATGATACAACCATCATACTTAGTGACCTAAATGCAAAAACTCAACATGAGCATCACCTGATTTAAACCATAAAGGTCAACAATTGGAAGACCTCTTTACAGACTTGGAACTCACAACAATTAACAACGGGCAGAGTACTCATCTCTATAAAACTGTGGGAACTGAATCTGCTATCAACATCACAGTTCCTGCAAGTCTATCTTGTAGAGGCTACGAGAATAAGATCATCCGCAAATGCCAAGGAAGAAGCCTAGAGAGTAGCCTATATGGTTAGGAAGAGAATGAAGAAACTCATCTATGACACAGTTAAAAAAAAGGGGAGATAGAGGATGACCCTGGCGAACACCCTGCACTGCGGGAATAGAAGTTGCACGGGACCCTGTAGTGATAGTGATGGAGCTACCCAAGCATAGCACCATAACATAGGAAAGAAAAGGTTCTGGACATCCAGCAACAGACAGTGCAAACCCAAACATGACTTTCCCTTAGTAAACCTATGTTGTTCATTGCCAAGTAAAGATTCACTGTCAACCCATTTCTGAATGTGAGCCCTGACCGATTTTTCTAAATTCTTCACCACCACTCCTGAGATACTAATTGGTCGATAGTTGGATACACCAGTCTTTGCACCACCCTTGTGCAATAGAATTACCATACATTCGTGTGGAATCTTCCCTGTTCTGAGACTCATATTAAACAGCCTGGTCAAAGGAATGGCCAGTTCAGCTGAACACTCTTTTAGCACACGTGCTGATATTCCATCAGTTTCTGTTGCTGAATTCTTATTCAATTTGTGCAACAGCTTTAATACCTCAGCATCACACACCTGCATTTTTTTTATCTAGTGAAGAGGTAACAGTGAGCTGAATATTGTGTTCACCAGGTTGATAGCATTTAACAAAATGGGCATTAACTGAACAACCTCTTCTGCACCTGTAATCCCCACACCATCTAGATTTATAAGAGTTATTCTTTCATATTCATTCTTTCTTTTATCTTTGGTCATATGGTCAAACACCTTGGCAAAAAAGCCAAAGAAGAACAACTTCTAAACATTCTTGATATTTCTTGGCAAACAGGCAAACTACCAAAAGAAGGGAAAAAATCAATTATTGTACCCATCCTAAAAGCTGACAAAAATGCTGCAGAATGTCAAAGCTACAGACCCATCACATTAACTAGTATACTCTGTAATCATTTTACACAAATTATGGACTCTACAACCATGTTATAAATAATTATTTTAATTTCCTGACATTTTGACCTTCAAATTAAGGTCATCATCTGGAGTACACACACACACACACACACACACACACACATACACACACATATATATATATATACACAGATACAAGCTAAATTATATTTCACATAGTATGCTGAAGAGACAATGATTTGCTCGACGGTTATTCTACTGGCCTGACCTCTAGTGAAAATAAAATAAAATTACAATAATTAAATGAAATAAAATAAATTAACTACATCAAAGCTATATTATTCTATTTAAGACAACATCAGAGAAACATTTTTTCATATAGATAAGTTTTGTTACGGTGAAAACGATGTCCCAATTTAACATGACAATTATGATATTAGATTTAGGATCCTGGATTACCTATGGTTCTATTTAAAATTAACTCTTAGGGAGAAGGGTTAAGTGGGCAGAATATATGCCTTCCATATGCTTGGGATTTTTAGACAATCATTATTGTTAAGATTAGGGTGATTGATAAGAATCTCACAGGCCTCCTTAAATTTACAATCATATCATGTTTTGGTGTGACGTAAACAACAGATACTTTTCCAGGCAATTCTGTGTAAAGTGTTAAGGGTGTGATCAGTATATTATTTATGTTCCTTTTTCCTGATAGGAATTGTGCATCCTGTTTCCCCTATATAGGCAAATTACAGGTGCAATGAATATGGTATACTTCAGGGTGGGCCAGTGAAGGGAGTGGATCCATGAGTTGAGTAAGTTCTTTCATTTTCAAGGAGGTTTAAAGGTGGCTTCAAGGTTATATTTTTGTAGTACTCTGTTTAGGGGTGCTTAAGGGTCAAAGCTGTATAACTGAGAGGAGACCTCCACATAGCCTTTAAAGGAATGCGGAGAACCGACAAGGGCTTCTGACCTAATGTCCAATCCTCACCTTCTCGTGGTGCACCCTGTTGGGTATCTACTTTGATACTGAACGAACGAGGATGGGCTGGCAATTTGGGATTTAGCCGACCAAATTGTATTCTTATTGGTTAAACCAAAATGAAAAATGATGGTACAACATGACAAAATTTCATGCCGGCTGGGGCGTCGCCCGGTTAAACAAGGCCCCCGTTGTTTTCGCCAGGGAACCAGGGCGAACAGCGAAAAGTCAGCTACTGGAACAAATCTGAAAACAAACCCCAACTCAACATCACCAGAGTTAAAGATCGGTACTATCAACATAAGAAGCCTGAATGGCAAAGAAATGGAGCTAGCTGAGGAATTAGATAAGTACCAGATCGACATAATAGGGGTGACTGAAACAAAAAAGACCAAAACTGGTGAGATCTTTCTGAGCAATAAATACAAAATGTTATATTCAGGCAATAACAATCAAGGAAAAGAAGGAGTAGCCATAGTATTCAACACAAAATACGAGGCTAATCTTCTTGAATGGCAGTCAGTCTCAAGTAGAGTAATGTGGGCAAATATGAGAATGGGGAACTGGACAATGAGACTTATTTGTGCCTATGGTCCCACAGAAGGTTCTACTAAGGTAGAAGTGGATGAATTTTTTGAGTCTTTAGAAAAAGCAACTGACACAATGAAAAAGGAAAAATTGGTCCTTGTAGGGGATCTAAATAGCAGAGTAGGAAATGATTGTGAGACATACAAAAATATTTTGGGAAAATTTGGAGAAAAGAGCAAAGCTAATAATAATGGCAAATATCTGTTGGATTTCTGCTCAGGACATGGACTGGTTATTACTAACACCATGTTCCAACATAAAAATGTGCACAAATTCACATGGAGAGAAGAGGCTAGGAATAAGAAAAGTCTCATTGACTATGTTATTGTTGATAGTGATGTTTTCTCCCTGGTGCAGGACACCAGAGTGTACAGAGGATTTGAAATTGGAAGTGATCACTATTTAGTCTTGAGCAGGATAAAATTGAATTTCATATTGAAAAGAATAACATGTAAGAAAGTTTTAAAGCGAATAAAAGTTGAGCAGCTCTCAGATGTAAACTGTAGACTAAAATACACAAAGATTATTGAAGAAAAAATGAAAGAGTTTGAGAACAGGAATCAAACCTTGGAGATTCAGTGGCAAACTCTGAAGGAAACATTGATTGATTCTGCCAGAGAGGCATGTGGTGAGGTTGTGTGCAAAGATAAAAAAATTAGAACTCCCTGGTGGACACAGGAAGTTAAAGAGGCAGTGAAGGAAAAGAAGAAAGCATATCAAAAGTTCCTGACAAATAAGTCAGCTTTTACTCTTACAGAATACAGAGACAAATGTAAGAAAGCTAAACAGTGTGTAAAACTAGCTAAACAAAAGTCATGGGAGGACTTTGGCAAGAATATAGAAAATAAATATCAAGAAGGTGGCAAAATATTCTGGAGGTTGTTGAAGAAGCTTAGGAATGGAGGAAAGAGTGCTGTAAAAGGAATTAGAGATGATAAAGGTGAAATGAAAACAGGAGAAAAAGATATCCTTGAAGTATGGAGTAATTACTTTGAAAAACTGTTAAATGAAACAAGCAGTGATGACAGCATAGTGATAAAAAAACACTGACCAAGCATGCAGTCAGGAATACATATCCATACTTGAAGTAGAAAAAGCCATCAAAGGCTTGAAATGTGGAAAGGCAGCAGGAGTAGATGATATTCGACCAGAAATGCTGAAGTATGGTGGTATGAGAGTCTTACAGTGGCTGCACTGCATAGTTCAGAAAGCCTGGACAGAGGGACGAATTCCCGATGATTGGAGTAGAGCTCTCATAGTACCCATATATAAAAAGGGAAATAAAACTGAATGTGAGAATTACAGAGGTATTTCCCTACTGAGTGTTCCTGGCAAGATCTATGCAAGTATACTTGAGAAACGGTTGAGAAGAATTGTGGAAGAAAAGCTTGGTGAAGAACAAGCTGGATTCAGGCCAAATAGAGGCTGTCAGGATCAGATCTTCACTTTACGACAAATAGTCGAGAAAGCATGGGAATATAACAAAGATCTGTATTTAAGTTTTGTCGATTTGGAAAAGGCATATGACAAGGTGCCAAGAGAGAAGCTATTCAATACGCTGCAGTTATATGGTGTCAATGGGGCATTATATCAAGCAATACTTAATCTTTATTTGAGTTGTGAGTCAGCAGTTAGAATTGAAGGAAGTACAGGAAGATGGTTTAATGTTAAATCTGGTGTGAGACAAGGATGTACATTATCCCCTCTGTTATTTATTATCTATATGGATCACATTATGAAGGAATGTGGTATTAAACCTGATATCAAAATTGGAGATGTTAATGTCAGCTCTTTGCTTTATGCGGATGATGTTATACTTGTAAATAAATCCGCTACAAGTCTGCAAGATTCTCTGACTAAATTGAATAGCTGTTGTAATAGATATGGTGTGAAGGTCAGCAATAAAAAGACAAAGACAATGAAAATAGGCAGAATCATTGAAAATGTCATCTGTGTTGTGAATGGAGAACCTGTGGAACAAGTAAAACATTTCAGCTACTTAGGCACAATTTTTACTGAAGATGGTAAACTAAATATAGAAACAGACAACAGAATCAGCAAAGCTGGTATCGTGGGAAGTCAATTGAATAAATTCATATGGAATAAGAAAGAAATTAGTCGGAACACTAAATTAGCTGTATACAAGACTGTGTTCAAACCAATTTTAACTTATGGATCTGAGAGCTGGGTCAGAAGTAAAACACTTGACCAAAGACTAGAGACCGCAGATATGAGAGTCCTGAGAAAGATTAGAGGCGTGAACAGATGGCATCAATGGCAATATCATATTAAAAATGAGGATATTAGGAAAGAACTTGACATTGTCAGCATCCAGGAATGCGTTAGCAGAGCTAATCTCAGATGGTATGGTCACTTAAATAGAATGGGAGAGGAAAGATTAGCAAAACAAGTGTTCTCTGCCAGGTTGGCAGGAAAACGACCCAGAGGAAGACCAAGATATAGGTGGATTGATACGGTACAAAGTGCCTTAGACGATAGAAATATAAGATCTGATAATGTTGGAGTCTTGACAAGTAATAGACTGATTTGGAGGAAAATTGTAGATAGGAAGTTAGTAATGATGTAATTTTTTCATGTAGTACTGTCATATCCTGTACACCCCTTGAGGGTACATGGCAGGAATTTGATGATGATGATGAGTATTCTTTTTATTTTGTCTGATATTCCTTTAATGTATGGAATGGTTATTACAATTTAACTGTAGTATTGTTTATTTTTGTTTTTAAGTGAGGCCTTGCACAGAATTTTGTTGACAGTATTTTGGCTAACCATTTTTAGGAAGGTATATTGTTGATAACTTTTAATTCATCTTTAAGTGCATATTCATTAAAGCAAATCTTCAAAGTCCTGTTTTTAAGTGTATTAATGACCCCTAGTTTTTGTGTATATATTAGCCAGTATGTGTTGATTTCCGGTAAACAGTGAAGGAAAGACCGCCAGAAGGAAGAAGTGTAACAATGTATCTAGAAACGGAAGTGTGTTCTTCTTTTCAATCTCAATTGTGAGTCATATGCATTTGTGTTGTTTGTTTAGGTGGCTGAGGAAAGTGTCTAGCGGCCATGGGGCCAGATAGTGAAAATATCGTCAGTGTATCTAAGCCAGACTCTGGGTTTTAAAGAAGAGGAATCTAGAGCATGGTGCTCAAAATGTTCCCTGTAAAAGTTGGCAATGGGGGGGAGGGGAATGGTGTGACCATGGCTGTACCTTCTTTTTGTAGGTAGAGAGTGTTGTTTTACCACACAAAATAGCCAGAACATAATACATGCACAAAGAGTGCTGTAATATCGGGAGGGAATTTGTCCTGTAATAGAAAGATTGTCATTGATTGGGACATTTGTGAAGAGGGTAGAGACGTGAAAACTGACTAATAAATCATCTTTTTTCCAGTGTGATGCCTTTGATTTTGTTTACAAAGTGTTATGTGTTTTTAATATAGGAGGGGGAATGACCTTACCAACTCCTTGAGTGTTGATGCTAGTTTTTTGGCTAGGTGATAATTGAGGATGTCTATACCTTTGACTATCGGCCAGAGTGGTGTGTTTTGTTTGTGAATCTTTGGTAGACCAAAATTCTCGGGGAATGAGTGTATTAACTCAATACACAGAAAACTTAATTATTGTCTATAATAGCTAAAATCAATTTAAAAAATGTGAATAAGTTGGCATTCAGCTTCTGCAATATACTAAATACCTGTAATTATTCAAGCTCTCTTATCACATCAGTCCCTGTCACCTCTCTCATAATAATAACTTCACTTAGATGATACACCCTTATAAAAATAATCACTCAGTAGCTGAACAATTTCATCTGCCTCTGTTACCTCTTTACCATCTGCACTCCTTACAGTTATTCTTCAATAGTCATTCTTCCTCCTACTTGCCACATAAAAAACTCTTTGGGATTTTCTTTTACAAATAATACCTATTTTCTTCTTGTAATCTGATTTTGCCTTCCTTACCATACTAGTCACCTTTCTTACCTGATTCTTATCCTGTTCATTAGCTTAGCTAGTCGCCTTCATATACTCTCTACCACATTTTTTTTTTTTTTTTTTTTTTGTTTGCAGTTCATACTTAACGATACTACTCATCCAGCTACCTCCAATTCATAATAATGCTTAATGGCATAATCAATCAAAAGGGAAAAATGCATTTATTAACGCACTAATATTTCATTGGTTTTCTACTGAGTAACATCAGTAATTTTTGTAATTACTCAGTTTAGTGCAGTGTGCCTGTCACAGATATCAGTGTGCTCTGATTATCCTAGGTACAAAATCAATGAAATATCAGCGAGTTTAATAAATGTATTTTTTTTCTCATGGTGTTGTTCATACTTTTAAACATTATGATGACTAATAAATGACACCTAAGCCTTTCTTTAGCATCTGAATCCTACCCGATTTACCCTTCTGACCTTGGATATAATATGATACTTCTATTGCTTCCAGATACTCCTTGACTATCCCCCAGTGCATTGTAAACATCCTTCTCTTGCAGATCTTTATGCCATGGTACTGGTTTTAGCTGCCTACTAAGTGCATCATACTCATGTGGCTTGCTCTTCCACATATAACCCTTCTTAATTGGAATTTCAAGATTTTGTTACCTCTCAAGTCAAGACCATATGATCACCCCAACTGAGGCAATTTCTTCTCATTCATTAACAAGATTCAGCACTCATGTACCCTGAATTCTCTCTGTCACATACGGTTTCAAGTAATTCTCTCTCAGTAAGTGTGTAAATTACTTTTTTTTTCCCTGCCATGTGATCTTTCCTCCTTCCAATCTGTTTCTGATGTTGAGGTCTTCAATAATTATTACTGGATTTTCACTCATTGTATTAATTTGCTGCTGCATGTTTCTACATCATCACTGGTGCCCCCTGGCCTATAGCAGCAACCAATACTATGTCTTGCCCTACTGGGCTGAATCTCACACCAGATTGATTCAAAAAGAACTACTATCTGCACAACTATTGACTCCTACTCTTGATGGCTGCAATTCATCTGCTATTATCAGCAGTAACCCACGCCCTGTCCTGTCTACTTTATCCTCTCTGAAAATTCTAAATCCATCGCATTCTATCGCTGTAACTGCATCATCTGTTGTTTGCCAAGTCTAACTAATGCCTATAACATTTGGTGAGGTTGCACTAACCAATGCCAAGAACTCCTCCCTCTTGTTCCTGATACTTTTGTCATTAGTATATAGAAACTGCAATATCCCTGTAAGTCCCAACCACCTTTACTTCTTGAACTGATTACACTATTCAAATACTTTTGCTTGAGAGACTAGATTCTGCACTTGTTGGTCATTCACACACACACTCACTCACTCACACAAACACACACTCATCTCCATATGCCCAAATTACTTTGGTTCCCTGATTTTGAGCTTCCATGCTCTCAGTGGACAAAGCTCTCTCTCTAGACACCTAACTCCAAATCGATATAAGTGCAGTCCATCAACATAGTAAAAATCTTTATGTACATTCAAACTTGGGTCATAGGTTCACAAACTCTGCATCATTCATTCTATACAACCTACATATTGATTCATCAGCTATCATTGTGTAAAACGCGCTCCTCGATTATGCTGTTGTAATATTTTTAGCTTTTACTACTTCTTGTAATCTTACTTGTGTTTTATATTCTCTTAATTGTACTCTTATGCTTTCTTATGTTTATTCTATCCCTTATGAAAGCTCTTGTCTTATTCTCCACAGTTAGCTCTTAATGCTCTTATATAAGGTGATGCTGTTAGTGAAATTATCTAAGTACTAGACAATTCACTGATACAGATAGCAATCTCTTACACTGAAAAGAAACTTGGGAAAATTTATTTGATTTGTGACTGCGCCACCTAAGTTACTAATTAATAAGCATTGGAGATGAGCTATAACACCTATAGGATAATTCTATCAATGGTCTAAAGCTTAATTTACAATCATGGCCATTCCTTAGTTCCCCTTTATTCACAGGTTTGAATATTTTTTTCAAGACAGTGCATTAAGTAAAGATCAGGTGAAGTCTCCATTTAACAAGCAAAACAAAACATGTTTAATGCAACTTGAGACAAATTTTACACTATTCCATACACTTTATACAATCTCACTTGTAATCTTAATATAATCTTAACTCGTAACATAAACAAATAAAAATCAATTATTTACACAGAGAGAAAAACCTCATGTCCTACAATATCTCTTTCTCTATATCAATTCCCCAAAAATTACCTCATATCTACACTTCGGTCCTAATTTCTGCTATCCGCTACAACACTAAAGTTCTAGAATGTACTTTCCTTCAAGTCCTTACAATCCTAGTCTGATTCTGTAGGCTGTCCAACTTGTTCTTCTGTGTAGGCCTTCTTTGCATGTTGCTCGATAGTCGTCTTTTCGTGGTTCACTTGTGAGAAGAGTGATTCCCGTTTGCCAATGGTACTGGATTGAGTCAAAGGCACCCTATGTCCAATGCACTGGAGAACTCCTAACTGCAATTAATTCATCGCAGAAACTCCTGCTGCTCCTCTGTCGCTTCCCATAACCACAGGTGTGTTCTGACGAACTCTATTTGGGTCAGCGAACTGTCCCAAAAGAATGAGAGAGCGAGAGAGAGTCTTCCTTCCAAGGCTCCCCATATACAATTTTTTTCGGGTACCTGTTTTAGGGTCAGAGCGACCCCCCCTCCCCCCCGAATGTCCCACATACACATTGTTGTCAGTCATTGTGACTTTCACTGCAGGGCGGCAAGAGTTCCTTGTTTCAGGGTTGGAGGCCCCTGAATATCTTGTGAATGTTCTGATGTCAGCAGCCATGACCTCCAATCCATTGTTCACTTTCACATACATAATCCTCTGCAATTCCTTTTGCTTGTGGCATAAACACTTCAAAAATAGGTCATCTCTATAACTTTACTCTGATAATTAAAATAAAGTGCACAATCTTAACAACTATTTTAACTTACAATTGACAAGCATTTTTGCATTGTTGCACTTTCCAGATATCCACATGGGTTTACAAAATTTTCAGCAATGAGTATTCTAGAGTTATTTACAGTATGACCTCTGTAAAAATTGATTCTAAATTAAGGAACTTCTGCTGCATTGAATTTTACAATTGCACTCCTTCTCAGTTAGCCTCTTTCGTAGCATGGCAGCAGTCTCAGAAACTTCACCTTCTCACTCTTCTTTTTCACATTCTCCCTTACACTTTACTTCCACCTCTTAGGTCATTGGTTCCAGTCAAAACAAGCAATTCATTCTTTCACCTTCCCTTAGGTTATGCACTCTGACAGCCTTGCTAATATTATTCATTTTAGCACCACAGAAACAAGCTTTTGTAGCACTTTTATGAAGTACTCCCTTTATATCATAGAATCACCATAAAAAAATTATCTGCTTAAGCTCTTTCGCTCGTTTATTCTTACATTTTCTTTTTGGCTTTGGACTCCATGCTTTTTTTCTGTACTCAATTCTACTAATCTCATGCTGTTTCTGCAGCCTTTCAATCTCTCACATGACAAAGCGAGAGATTGCAGCCTTTCAATCTCTTGCTTTGTCCTGTGAAGGAATGCATGCAAGCAAGCCAATTCTTGATTCTACGTTCTCTCCTGAACTTCCATCACGCAACTTTCACATATGATATCTTACTACTACTACTTTCATTCACCTAATTTATACTCTCTTTCACATTTATTTCCTCACTGTTTAAATCTTTAACTCCATTCACTCTAATACTTTCACTCCTTCAATACTAACTTCTGCTACTTAGTTCTCTTACTTTTGACAAGTCATGCATTTCTGGCTCGTAAAACATACATCTATTACTCTCTCTCTCTCTCTCTTTCTCTCTACTGCCATTCTTATAACAATCCATTTTCTCACAATGAATATATAGCGAGATAGCATGAACACACGCTACACTTAACAAAATTAAGAATGTCAAATCCCCTGCACAACGATGTCTTGGTTGCCACTGTTCTCGTTCCCATTGGCACCATGAATGACACAGTTTATCTATTGTACATGGATAAATATATCAAAAATAAATAAACACAATCAACCACACAGTTATACATAAGAATATTGCAATCACTAATTATCAAAGTATCATTAATTCAATATTAAAACAATGACTAAGCTGTGAGCTCATGATCACATGCTCTGTCCAGTATGTGCCATATATCAATTTTCTCAAAGGAAATATAACTCCTAATGTTTCCTAGTTGAGTAGTTAACTTCTCAGTAACTTGGCCATCCACTCAGGAAGGCATCTGGTTACAATTCATTTATTGCTTCTGTTCCACAACTGCTGCAATGCAATCATGAGTTGTATCAGCACTGATGAAAAAAGGTTCAGTCATTCAATCTTCAATGAATTAAAACTGATAGGTTCATGAGAGATATTTTAAAAACTGAAATGATCTTTGATCCTTAGTTCCCAAGTGAATTTTTCTCCTTCTTTGTAAGATTTGTTAGAGAATTTAAATATAATGAACAATTTAGAATAAACCATTAGTAAAAATTTCCCATCCTGGCAAATCTTCTCACTTGCCATACCGTTTTGTACTGTTTTTTTTTTTTTTTTTTTGAAACTAAAAGAAACTAGAGCACTAATATTGGATCCATCTTTGCTTATCATACAGCCAAGATATACAACCTTTTCCAAAACGAAATTTTAAAAAATTTGATGTTTTCAATTTTAAGTTCATATCTCATGTAATCTGTGTATAACTTGTCTTAAAATCTTGCAGTGCGAATCAAAATCTGCTTGATTTTGATTTTCGCAAGTTTTCTTGAAAGGCCAAAATACCATTTCCCAACATTTCTGACAGAATGCTATTCATTAAAGCCTGAAAACGCTGTGCTGAATTATGTGCACCCTGTGGCATATGAGGTAACTACAATGTTTGCCAATGTGTAGTAAATGCAAAATAATATCTGCACTTTTTTCCGCTGTATCTGATAGTAACCAGAAGCGGGATCAAGTGTTGAGAACAACTTAGTACCATTCAAAGTGGCTAGAAATTCGCCTATGCTATGTAAAGAAAATTAAAAAGTTATATGACTTTATTAACTGCCCTCAAATCAAGCACAAAGTACATATCTCCATTTGGTTTTACCAAAGATGAAATACTATTCCACAACTGTGAAGGCTCAATTATAAGTGCTTCTATGCAAGAGTTTCTCGAGTTTTTCAGTATATGTTATTTGTGCTTGGTACTCCTTAATAAAAACTGGATCATCAGCATTTATATTCACAAATGTTCGATTATATTTGTAAGACTACATATTCCATCTTTAAAGCATATATTGAATTTTAAGAAATCTTTTCATAAACTTAGCAACCTTATCCTTTTGAAAATTTCCACTTAATTTATCTAAAACTATTTAGTAATGTTTCAAAAAGAGATTCAGTTTTGCCAACATTAGAAGTAGTACAAGGAGAGACTGAAAAGTACTCAAAAAGAACAAAATGATATTAAAGCAACTGATATAACCATAAGAAAGAACATATCTTAAAACCCTTTAACTATCATGTTTCATCAAATTGTAATAATTTGTTCTTTCTCTTTTAGGATATATAAGAAGACATGTCAGAGGCTTTGAAGAAATTTAAAGACACAGAGGTGTGGGACATCGAGTTTTCCATGCTGCAAGTAAGTCTGTAACTGAGATTCGTCAAACTTTGCGTGAGACTTTAGGGGACTTATTCAACTGTTTCTAGATAGGATGCCAAGTATAAAACTAGGCATCCTAAGACAACAGATATCCCCAAGTCAGGAACACCTTCCACAGCAATCACACCTAAAAACATTGATGTAGTGCATGCCATGATCCTTGATGAAGACGAATACCAGCCAAAAACATTGCAGACTCTGGGGATATCCAGGGAACGAGTTGGAGTCATCTTAAGGAATTTTGGGTAATTTTTAGAAATCAAGTGCAAATTTTTTTCGCCAATATTGGAAATGTTGGTGAAACATGGCTTCATCTCTATGACCCGGAGACCAAACAACAGTCAATGGAGTGGAGACACAGAGGTTCTCCATGGCAAAGAAGTTCCAAACTCAAAAGTCAGCAAAGAAGGTTCTTGACATTGTCTTTTGGGATATGGATGGTGTAATCCTTACCAAGTACCTCAAAAAAAAAAAAAAAAAAAAAAAAAAAAGGTGAAATTGTTATAGCAGCAGCAATTTATTCAACAGAGGAATTGAAGAAGTTGTTCAAGGAAAAATGCTGCAGGAAACTGAGCAGAAGCATGTTGATTTTACAGGACAATGCACCTGCTCACACTGCTCATGAGACGATACACAACTTAATCTTCAATGACTGCTTCACCCACCCTGTTTGCCAAGACTATCAAATTTAAAGAAATGCTTGAAAGGAACAAAATTTATGACAGAGAATGATAAGAACATTAGTGTGGCCAGCTTTCACATATGGAAATGAGACCAGGATATTCAAGAAGAGAGTAAGACAACAGATAACGGCCTTTGAAATGTGGTGCTATAAGGAGAGCTCTGAAAATCTCATGTACAGAACATGTGACAAATACAGATGTTCTACAGAGAATGAGAACGCAGAGATCTTTATTACAGGAAATGATCCAGAGAAAGATGAGATTGGCGGGACATGTACTGAGAGGTTCAGCATGACACAGGATACTAACAGTTTTAGAAGGAAAAATTCTGGGAAAAGGATCAAGAGGCAAAAAATGAAGGACATGGCTTGAAGATATAAGATCATGGACAGGATCACATGGCTATGCAGAAACAAAAAGGAAAGCCACCAACAGAGAGAACTGGAAGGACATTGTGCTGCATCCTCTCACTGAGGAAGCTACATGAAGAAGAATCTAATTAGCAAAATAGATTTACCATTAGACATCCAAAATGAGTGAACTGTTCAACGCTTTTTCAGAAAATTCCCAACTCACAGAACGATTTTTGCCTCTTCGTTTATTCTACTGCTGCTGTTTGATATACCTCTTACATACATCCTAAAAAATGCGAGATATAAATTTTTAAATCCAATGTTAACAAATACTTTTTTTCCCCTCAACTTGCTACCTATGGAAGATACTAGTGTATTACTAGTTGAACAATTCGTGTGTATATATATATATATATATATATATATATATATATATATATATATACGAAGTTGTTTGAAGAGTTTGGTAAATTTCCAATAGACAGCGACACAATTCATTCATTCATACCAGTTTCAGCACGTATCATCTTTTTCATGACCGCTGGCAAAATTTTAGCCACGTACAATGGATAGTTCTCATTTGGCAAACATTTAACATGACTGTGTCTGCATTTTTCGTGCAGTGATAAAACACTTTTTTTTGAAGAAGGGGATGGCTGAGCAGATCAAAGCCGAGTTAGATGCAGTTCATTCGTAAATCCATCGAACATGAAGCACGCTCTGGATGCCCAACTGGGGTCACTATGAAGGAAATGACTGACAAAATCCATGATATCTTTATGGAAGACCGGAGAGTGAAAGTGCTGAGATTGCTGAGATATGTAGGCATCTCAACTGAATGGGCGTATAATATCCAAGAAAAATTGCACATGAAAAAGTTGTGTGTGCGATGGTTGCTGCGATTGTTGACTGTCGATCAAATATGCATGAGAAAAGACATTTCAATGCAGTATTTGATGATGTTTAATCGCAATTTGCAGGATGTTTTGAGTCGATTCGTGACTGTAGATGAAACATGGATCCACCACTACACAACCGAGTCCATGCAGCAGTCAAAACAGTGGGCAATGCCAAGTGAAAGAGCACTGAAAAAAGTGAAGACCGTTTTGTCATCTGGGAAGGTGACGGCCACTGTTTTTTGGGATTCCCAAGGAATTATCATGATAGACTATTTGGAAATGGGTAAGACAATACAGGAGTTTATTATGCATCATTGTGGACCATTTAAAAGAACTGAAAAAAAAAACGCCAAGATTGGTGCACAAAAAAAAAAAAAGTGCTCTTTCATTAAGACGATGCACTGTCTGACACATCAGTCATTGAAATGCCGAAATTGCCCAAATTAAGGTTTGAATTGGTTCCATATCCACCATATTCTCCAGACTTTGTCCCGTGTTACTTCTTGTTTCCAAACTTAAAAATTTGGCTTGGTTGGAAAAAAATTTACTTCAAACGAGAATATCATGAAGGCTGTCAATGACTATTTTACAAAATTTGACAAATCCTACATTTTAGATGGGATGAAAAAATTGGAAACTCGCTGGACCAAATGTGTAGACCTCGATGGAGACTATGTTGAGAAATAAAGGTGATTTTTCCAAAAAAAATGTGTTTAACTTTTTTTTTTACCAAACTTTTCAAACAACCCTTGTATCCTCTACTCTTTGAAAAAAATCTCTACCATATTAATCTAGTACCAATCCCTCACCAACTTATGAGGATGTGCTGAGAAGTTACGATAATCACCAATTTCTTCAAAACTTCTGACATGTCTTCTTATATATCCTAAAAGAAAGAGAACAAATTATTACAATTTGATGAAACATGAGGGTGAAAGGGTTTTAAGATATGTTCTTTCTTGTGGTTATATCGGTTGATTTAATATACTTTTTGTTGTAGATGTTTATCAGAACTCTTCAACCCCCTCCCCCATATGTATCAAATCAATCATATGCCCTCTCTCTTTTCTATTCAAATGGCTCTGAAGTTGCATTCCCTAAGTCTGTCTTCACATCCTGCATTACATAGACCAGACACTGACTTGGTGAATCTTCTTCAAGGACCCTGGAGAAGGTTCCCTAATCAAGGCTGCCCATGATATAGTGATTAATCCCATTTGAACTGTGTGCTGCGGCTGTAATAAATTGTGTGTATGTTTTCTTCTGGCCAGCTTGCCTGTTTTATAGGATATAAAAGCTGAGTTTCTTGGAATAAAAACCCATCCATTTCTATATGAAATTGGCTAACTCACCTTCATTTGATAGCCTGGATAAAGGTTCCTGTCTAGAATGAAAAACCCAGGTCTTTCCAACCAAAGGACATTGTTATATCTCTGAAAAGGAGACTTTTATTCTGAGTGTTTATTAATTACACAATGGTTCAATTCCAATTGGTACTATGACTTTTAACTATTTCTATTAGAATTCTTATTATTAACTCAAGACCAAATAAAACAATATATATACATTTAATGAAACTAAAACAATATATACATTTTAAATAAAACAACATAAATGACCACAAAATTAACTGGATCCAAGGCCTTCTAAAATAAATCTACCTTTAGAGATTTTCTTACCCAAAATATTAAAATCATTCATTCTCTGACTCATTCTATTATTGGATTGTTTGACATATACTTAGTCAGGTCTACCAGACTAAACATCTTGTTTTCACAACAACAAAAATGTTCATTAGAATCAGTTTCTTTGTTAGGCCTTTCCAAAAATATAAAATTTCTACTTCTCTTCCATGGGATAATTTTTTTTAATCTCACTTATGTAGCATATAATATTATTCCTCCTGTCTCACTAAGTATAAATATTCTTGTCTCTTGCAGTTCTATTTGATGCACAATTTACTAACTTCTTTTTTACCAGAGAAAGACGTTTCTTCTACCATTTCATAAACAACTAAGTTGAGTTCTTCATGGTAAGACAGAAGATGAAACTATCCATTCAGCATTTCCTCAATCATTCAATTAGAACATGGACTGCAATATCTTCTTTTATTTACTAAATACTTGTTGACAGTCTCAACTTTCGATTCCTTTTCGGAATAATCTAATAATATTCTCCCAACTATCATGTAGAACTAAAAACTTCCTAAGAACAAGAATATTTGCAAATTTCCATTAGTTCTCTAATTGTTTTTCTCATTACCCTGATACCAAATGCTCTCTCTGTGAGCTGTCAATCACCCATCAATCTCCTCAGCAAGCATGCACACCCTGTGTAAATAGCAAGCAAGGAATTACGTATAATCGTTGACACATCTCCATTAGCGCAAACAGAATGTCTTCACAAAACATAACACTTAATAATACAAATAACAACAAGTTCATAAAAATCAAAGGCGCATTCCACTCCAATAAAGCCAACAGAATATATAAAAGAACAGAATTAGCTATATTGAGAGAAAGAATTGCAGCTACTAGAGCAGAATTGTCCAAGATTAAAAAGGATACATGCAATATAAATAATAACAAACTAGCCATATCACTGCTGTCCAAACTTTGGAATAACATAGACACTATCACATACAATAAAGCTACAATTCTGGCTGAAAAGAAAAAATGCAGCCTAATTATTCTATTCTCTTTTAAAACAAAAGAAAACCAAAGAAAACATTTAGATCAATCCAAAGTAGTAATTAACCTTTCCTCAAGAGTTCTAACAAGAGATGAAACAAATCTTTTTATGAAAGGCTTTAATTTTGCTGTAACGCCTCGACAAGTCCCGAAAATCGATCTCATAGCCCAAATTGAAAAAGAAATAAGAAATGTATATAATATGTATAAAGATGTTATAAAAAATATAAATATGTATAAAAAAATGTATAAAATGTATAAAGATATAGCAGACCTTATCAGCAAAAAAAAAAAAAAAACATACAGCGTTACTATTAAATTGCAAATTACAACCAAAAAACCTACAAAAAAAAAAAGAATTCACAGCCCTTAATAAACTCGAATCAAAGAAAAATATAGTCATAATAAAAGCAGACAAAGTCAATGCAACAGTGATTTTGAACTCAGAAGATTATAACAACAAAATGAAAAGCCTCCTGGAAGATTCCAATACCTACACAGCATTAGACAGAGACCCCACTTGGCAAACTCACAACAAAACTAATGAAGTTATCAAGAATATACCAAACAGGTCTGAGGAACTAAAAAGGAATTTACAATCAAAAAACCCTTTATTGTCTAGAATATATGGAGTTCCTAAAATTCATAAAAAAGATATACCACTAAAACCGATAGTGGATGGAAGGGACTCTCCACAACTTCGAATCTGGCAAAACACCCCTTACAAACTTGATTTTACCGCATATAGGAAAAACAACATCGTTCATTAAGAACAGCACAGACTTCATAGAGAAAGTAAAATTTATACACATAGATCCTTCAGACATATTAGTGAGTTTAGATGTTGTCAGCCTTTTCACAAAGATTCCAAGAAATGAAACAGTAAACATCCTGGAGAATCTCTTTCCACCAGACATTGAACAGCTCTACTGCATAAAAAACACGTTCTTCCTTTACCGAGACAAACTCTGGGAACAAAAAGAAGGACTAGCAATGGGTTCACCCCTCTCAACAGCTCTAGCAAACCTCTATATGGAAAATTTTGAAAATAATGCTTTACAAAACTGGCACATAAAACCAAAAATATGGCTTTGCTATGTGGACGATATCTTCATCATTTTGCCAGGAACAGCACTAGAACTGACTGCATTTAAAGACTATCTTAATAACTTACATCCAAACATAAAATTCACTCTGGAACTAGAAGAAAATAAAAAACTTCCTTTCCTAGACATCCTTATAGAAATAAATGAAAGAAAAAACAGGTTATCATTCTCCATCTATGGAAAACCAACAAACACAGGAAGATTTCTTCATGCTACCTCACACACCACCACCCCAAGCAAAAAATAAGCCTAATAAAAACCTTAAGGGATAAAGCATATAGCATCCCTTTAACACAGATCCTACAACTGAATGGTTACACAACTAAGATAATTAAGAACATTCTCAATACAGCACCTACAAAAAACTTAAATAAACAAGACTTCAAGAAAGCAGTCACCCTTCTTTATATTAAGAATGTAACAGATAAATTAGCCAAATTACTCTACTAGTACAACATAAAAGTGACTTTTCTGCCACTTGAAAAAAATATCAAGATCTCTTCATCCTCCAAAACACCCACATCACCCAATGAAAAACCAGGGGTTTGTAATATTCATTGTTCCTGTGGCATCTGCTACGTAGGCCAGACAGGAAGATCGTGGGAAATCCCCACGAGTGAACATCAAAAAGATGTACAAAGGAAGAGAGAACATAAATTTGTCTTAGCATATCACACAGCTTCTGCCGGTCATGATATACTCTGGGAAAGAAAAAATATGTCCTATATTGATAAGAATTGTTTCAAAAGAAAATTCAAAGAAGCAGAAAATATGATTAAAATTACTATGCAATGTAACAAAAACCATGGTTTGATTTTAAATCAAGTTTGGTCATCGTTTATTAAAAATTAACCATTTCAGACCTCAGACAGAATGAGAGTGAACCACAGAAAGCGACAGCAAATAGCATTGTCTCCAACTAACATGCATTGACGGTTGTAGAGCTCTGTTATTCAGTTTTTTTAACAAACTTTTTTTGATGTTCATACTACCAACAAATGAACTGGTTTTTCATAATTTCTTATAGTTTGTGCTTTAAACTATTAGTTCTCTTTACCCCTGAAGACTAAGATCTTCAGGGGTAAAGAGAGAGACGACTAACGAAACTTGTCAGGTTATTTTTATTAATTACTTAGTTTTTTTAAAAACAGTTCTCTAATAAACATGTGGTCAAAAAACCGGAATATTTCTATTGAACTTCTTAACCATAGAAACCTATGCATGAATAACACTTAATAATTTTAAATTACACTAAAAAGGATTGAAAGTAATATAATTATCAGAATCTAGTAAGTACATCAATTTCAAAAGGTTTAAATTTCATTTTGACAATAATAATATCAATAACGGGCACATCACAAGTGCCAATGAACATGTTACAAAACCAAAAAACTAATAATATATTAACATAGAGAAATAATTGTAAAAAGATTCATAATTGTAAATTATGATTATTTTTGCAGCATAATCTATACTGACCGAGCTATGGAAACTCCATGGAATTACACAAAATATGTTTAATTTGTGAGCTGACAAAAATACATTTCAGAATTGTAGAATATGCATCAGTATTTATTAGTTAAATAGCAACAACAAATGAGATTTTAAATTACAAAACAGTAAATTAAAAGGTTTGTCTTATAAAATAGTAAATGAATATAATATTGAAAGGAAAAGCAAATATGAAGATGAAGGTTTCTAAGCTGCTCTATATGTGTGTGTGCATCACCCATGACACTGTAAATCTATTTTATATTAACAGAGTGGACAAACTAAAGTATTAGATAAACTACAGACACATCTGGACACCAAGCAGGCAACGTTTTTCATTCTCAAGCCAGTAATGAAATTCTCCTGCTGCCTAGAGATAATAGATACACAAAGTGGGATTGAAGCCTACATCCAGTTTCCCAACTGGATGTAGGCTTCAATCAGTTGGGAACAGCGCTAACTTCATCCTAGGAAATGAAGTTAGCGCTGCAATATTCTCAAGTCCTGATGACATTCAAGAATTTGCAAAGTAATTTGTTACACAAGCTCAAATGAATTCATCAGAAATTTGAATGATCAATGTTTTGCAGTTGCAGAAATAGTAGAATAATCTATTTCAGTGTTTCATATTAATATAAAAAAATATGAGGTCAAAGATTGGTTGGAATAATTAAATATTATTTTATGATCACAGAAGATAGTGAAAAATAATGCAATACATACTTTCAACTATCACAGAGTGGTTGCTTCCATTGAAAAACACACAATTAATACTACCACGCTGGATATCTGAATAGAAAATTCGCTGTCCACTGTAGTCAAAAGAAAGGCCTATTACATTTCGCATATATTCCTTATTTGAAATACTTGGATATGGAGCATTCAAGTTGTTTTCATCAAATATGTGAATGCTATCAATCTTCAGAACCCTAGAAAATATCACAAATGCATCGTATGCTGTAAGAAAGAAAAAAAAAAAAGAATATTTAATTAGTATATGACACAGAATAATGATATAAATATACAGTAAATTCTCACTAGTGGGAATACAAATATTAGTGAAATCACTCCCTACAACAAACTATGACAATCTCAACCAGCTTAATGTGGTCAGCGAATGAATGGGTAATGTAGACAATGTATGCGAGTAGTGTATACTACGAGAAGGACAACCCTAGGTATGAAGGCCACATCAACATGCCTAGCAGGGTATCAACAAGTAGGGCTAGCAACCTGCATGTATGACATACAAATTAAATGCTCATAGAAACTATATAAGATATAGCTGGATAGTACAGATGGATGTAACCAGAAAGAACCATGGAAAAGGCATTGGAATTGTAAGACATTAAGGATTATAAGTGGGAACATTTGTTCCTCAAATCAAAAACAAAAAGAATTAATTGAAGAATTTGTAAAATATAAAAATAATTATAAATATAAAATATATATATAAAAAAATATAAAACATAAAAATAATTTGTATATCCGAAACAAAAAAAGAAAGATAAAGGAATGCATAAATTATTTTTTTCTTCTTATTATTATTGACACCTCCAAGGAGTCCAAAGATTCATCAAGGAAGGGCACCTACTCTACTATTCTCCTTCTCCACCACTCAATCCACAAGCGAACTGCAACTACCATCATCATCATCACCATCTACACCAACACCATCTACTGCACACCACCATCACAAGCATCCATGTCATTGAACCTGCAGCCTTTTGGCTGGAGAGCAGATACACTAACCACTTGGTCAACCAGGCCAGCATGGAGTAAGAAACAAGAGAGAGCTCAAGCATGTGGAGGAATTAAAATACATGAGGATTTTCAATCAGAAATAAAAGAATGGGAATAGATATAAGTAAGGATACTGAGAATAAAAATAAAACTGCAAAATAAAATTAAATATAATCAGTGTCTATAGCCCTAGTGAAGGTATTTAATAGGCCATTTGTGTTCAGACACAAATGAACAAAAACATCACATTAAATACCTCCACTATGATAAAACAGGCTTATCAGACCACGTGCTCCAAACATGCCACAGAATTGACTGGAAAGGCACCAAGTTCCTACGCTGGTTTGAAAGAAAATTCAAAGCTTGTAAAATGCTGAAACATCAACCAAATCTGAAAAAAAATTATGTATTAATTATTCCAAGAATGTGGAGGACCCATCTTCAACCCATATAGCATCCAGAACAATCCTAAACAGAAGAAAATACAAGAAGACTTAAGAAATTGTTTAATGTCGTTCTGTTTTTTTTCCCACCAGAGATCAAACTAGTGTAAATGATTAACAAACATCTTACTTCTGTATAGTGCAGTGTCATGTAGCTTGTATCTTGTACATATGTATGTTTTCTCGATGATGACCTCAATATGGAAGAGGTCAAACATCAAATGTTACTTTCTTAATGTTAAGTAAAGTAATTATTCTATCACTATGAATGCTGACCACCATGTAACCTTAAAAGAAAGAAAGAATGGACTACTGATGTGAAAATTTAATTCCAAAATATAAATAAGGTAAAAAATAAAAATTAAAGAAATACAAGGAAATATTCTTTAATGGTGAACTATTACAAGAAAAATAATTCACCATTAAAGTTTATTTCCTTGTATTTCTTTAATTTTGCTTTTTTACCTTATTTATATTTTGGAATCTAAATTTTCACATCAGTAGTTCATTCTTTCTTTCTTTTAAGGTTACATGGTGGTCAGCATTCATAGTGAAGAATTTATGGAGACACAACACACATGCTAGAATAATTACTTTACTTAACATTAAGAAAGTAACATCTGATGTTTCGACCTCTTTCATATTGAGGTCATCATCAGGAAAACATACATATGTACAGGCAATAAACATATATTTAAACAATCAATTTCAAAAAAATGCTATCAGTAATGAAGAAGACATAGATTCTCATTGGGAAAAATTCAAAATGTACATTAATCAAGCAGCATATTAAGCACTGTTACGGACACAAATTGGAAAATACAAAACAAGTTAATATGCATTTACAAGATAAAACTAATACAGCCAAATATGAAAAATATAAAAGATAAGAAATGAAATCAACAACAAAATAAGACTCATACAGCAAAAATATTGAGAAGGTTATTCTATGCAACTAGAATATGATTTTTATGGAACACAACATAATCCAAAATCAATGAAAATAAATTTATTTGTAATTACATAAATATACCAATCATAGAGAGAGAGAGAGAGAGAACAATGGGAAAACTATTTTACCAAATATTATGAAAATGAAGAAGAAATAAAAATGTCTGAAATACCACAGAGAAAACAGAGAAGAAATGAGATGATTATGATTATTATTATTATTATTCGTGACACCTCCAAGGAGTCTGAAGACTCATCGCGGGAGGACACCTACAACTGTCTCAACTACTACACCGAACCTCTACTATGAATCATCTCCATCGACGCCATCTACCGCCCACCTCCACCACAACTAGTATTTTTTGTCTGTAAATTGCGTGTGTTCTGAAGGGCCGATTTGTCTGTATGCAGGATGAAAAACCTGAGTTTCTGGGAGAAGAAACCCTGCTAAATAAATAATAAGTTAATAGAATCACAGTTACCTCAAAATTGAGAAATAGGAAATCACTTGGAACTGATCGTACATATAATGAAAAGCTAAAATATGAATAAATATTACAATACTAATATTTAAAACAGGAACAAAATCTGAACCAATAAACTATCGAGAAATAAACTTATAATGCACCACCCTCCCTTCTCTCCTCCTCTGGCCAAGTTCTGTATGGAGCATTTCGAAAAACATACTACCATTCTAAAAGCTATCTGACTTTGAGAATGGCTTATATATTGATGATGATGTGTTCTCTATTTGGGCACATGGCTCAGACATATTAGAGTCTTTCTTCCTTCACCTCAACAGCACCACAGAATTCAGTTCACTACAGTAAAAGAAAACACAATGTTTACCCATTTGCTTTAGATTTCTCAGTTTCCAGAAAACACACCCATACAAGTACATACATACAAAAACTTTCCCATCATTCCCTGTCTCAACAATATGGTGTCATTATTATTATCTGGTAAATACCAGAAAATAATATGAAAAATACAAAGTATTTTCTTTGCACATTATTTTCACTGCACATTTGAAAAAAAGTGCTAGTTTACATATGTGGAATTTTTGAAGTAGCTATACTTTTATTAATATTTTACATTAAAAATGTATGAGATCATGCTCCCCAAGTGATTTATGTGTTTGAGTGTCTTGAGAATTGTTTTGAAAATAAATTATAATTTGAAATATCTGCAAATTGAATAGTTGGGACCCCTCAAAAAAAGTTGAACACCTATGTAACACAAACACACTTTTTTTTTGTTAATTCCAATCTTTTCTTTTCAAGATAATTGGATATCACATAATTCATAATTTTTTGATAATAAAACTGACACTGTGATTATTATAAATTAAGAAATTATTTTGACATAAATACTACTAAGCAAGCAAACAATTGGAAAGGAAACAAGACAGCTAATTAATATTCCACTATTGTTTGAGGATCTTTAGTGTGACTTTCGGGGAAGTGTTCTTTCTTTTCTTTCTTAATAGGCAAGAATAATGGCGAATAAAGTCTTTTCCTCAAACTGAGAGCATTATTACCTAGTATCTCTAAGACAGCTTATTTCAGAAATAGCAACCACCAATAATAAAAAGTAGTAATATTTCGAATTTTTTAAGGGAAAAAAAACTAACACTACAAAACATTCTTTTTTTTGTGGCATAAAAATAAAACAATTTTATATGGTGAAAATATAACATGAAATGTACTTGTAAAACTTGGAATACATTCCAAGTAATACATTTCATTAACACATTCCAACAGAATATATTCCGTTTGCTGAATATATATTCAACAAACAGCTGAACAACTGATTGTACATTGCAGACAAATAGTGCAGTATTAGAAGTTCCTGCTGCAATACAATCTTAATACGTTATACCCTATCTTGATACGTTATGCTAACTATCCCGTTCTGATTTCTTGTCCTTCGTACTGGCTCGGGTACATTATAAACATTCTTACACTCAACTGCCTCACTGATGTCTGCATATCCACTTCCTCCCCGCCTTAACAGTTCAAGTTTCTCTGATTTTGCACATCCACTCTCACTTCACTCAGCAACACTTTTTCCAGTCTTCACACACCAAATCCATTCAGATGTAAGTCATCTATCTTGTACAAATCCTTTTGCCCATCAAACTCACTCCACACATCAACAAACTAAACACTACACTGTCTGCATAACCTGCGCATAAAGTCATTTGCAATTATGGCCCTCCTTCTAAGCTCTTCTCTGTTACCATGGCAACAGACTCACTATCCTAACTCTGTCACTCTTTTCTTTCACTACCTCTAATAATTCCTTCACGTCCTCTCTCATTTCAAATTTATCTCCTTTCAAATCATTCGTTCCCGCTACGACTATCATTTCTTTCACCCTCTGTTTCTGCACTTTAATACTTTCACTTACATCCTTAATTGTCGCACCCGGTAAGTACGATTTAGTTCAAATTTAATCCAAAGCATATATCCTTACAGGCATGTATAATGCCATGAACATTATGGGAAGAGTCACTAACCAGATCGATTTCGACCTTCTGAGGTCTCATCAGTGGTGGTATATATAATTTCTTTGCATTTTAATTCATAGTATAACAAAGCGTGAAAACTTTCAACATCTAAACTTAGAGGGATAAGAAGATATTGCTGATGTTTTTTGCAAAAATATCCTCGAGTATGTTGGCAATTACTGCTCAACTGCCAAGTGTGCAATCATTATGTTCTAGGATGGAGAGCTGATGGGTGGAATATCTGCCTTTCATTTTTTTCTAGATCCCCCCCCCCCATACTTCTTTGTTTTTGGTGGACCTTGATATAGAAGAAGTACGTTGGATCGAGGATTCCTTCTGGCTCTAACAATGGATGTATCTTGCTCAGGCTCAAGCATGATACATCCTCTTCAAAAGCAACTTGGTTTGTTGTTGTGGGGCATCTATGGAAAATACTGAAAGCTTTCTTCTGGGATGCTTAGGCTGCTGTGTAATCATCATACCACCATGGCATAGGGAAACATGGAAACAGACTAGATGTTTTAGGAATTGTAATCATGATGGCTTATGTAATACACACTCTGTCATATGATTAACTGCATCAATGGGAGAAGAGCTGACCATTGCAGAATCAAATTCTGTTAATGATGAGAAGGTGAGCCAGTCAGCTTGGTGATATCCATCGTGATATCCATGATGGAGTACATGACTGCCCATGCAGGAAGGTAGACATCACAGGAAAGTGATCACTCCCAAATAAATTCTCATCAGTTTCCCACTTGAAGAGTGGATAAAGGGAGAGTGAGCAGATATTAAGTCTATGGCAGTAAATGTTTGGATAGACACATGGAAGAAGGTATTGCTTCCTGTGTTAGTTGACAAGCTTATGCTTGGTAACTTTTCCTCTGATGTTTGTTTGAACACTCCACAGAGTGTTAAACACAGAATTCAAGAATGGGTGGATCAGAATATGATACTCTATAGGGGGCCAACATGGTTTTGTTCAAGGTCCATCCTGCCTTAGAAATTTATTAACTTTTTATAATAGAATGACATCTGAGTTGGACAAAGGAAATGGCTACACAGTGGTACTTCTGGATTTTGCTAAGGCTTTTGGCAGGATACCCCACAGAATACTGTTGTGAGAATTGGAGCAGATGGGGATGGATACTAAACTGGTGATATGGTTAAGAGAATGGCTCAGGGAGAGATACCAGAAAGTGGTGTATGGAGGAGCAGAGTCCAGGATGATGCAGGTGACCAGTGGTGTGCCTCAGGGCTTTGTGCTTGGGCCGTTTTTATTTAATTTGTACATAAATGATATAGGAAATGGCTTGAAGGGAGATGTTCAGTTGTTTGATGATGATGCAAAGTTGGGTAGTGCAATAAAAAAAGTAGCTTATGTTGAGAGTTTGGAGGATGATTTAAATAAACTGGCAAAATGGGCAAAAGGTAATGGATGTCAGTTCAATGTGGAAAAGTGTAAAGTTATGCATTTTGGGATTAAAAGATTACCAGCTGTGTACTACATTGATGGAAAGGGCACTCCGAGAGACTGATGAAGCTAGGAACTTGGGGGGTGTTGGTGAATAGGGAGATGAAGTTCAGAGGACACATTGCTAAGGTGTCCAAGATTACTTGGACACCTTAGCATAGGATTACTTGGTTATTGACGAACACACTTACATCCAGAGATAAAGAGGTTATTATTCCCTTTTATAAGGCATTTATACTATACATTTGGATTACTGCGCTCAAGTCTGATCACCTGGATTCCTTGGAGATGAGGAGGTTGTGGAGAGGGTTCAGAGGAGAGTGACTAAGTTGGTGAGTGATGTAAAAAATGCTCCACATTGATAGATTGAGAGCTTGCAGATTGCAGAAAAGAGGAGATATGATAGAAATGTTTAAATTACTAAAAGGTTTTTACAAGATTGATACAGGGAAATATTTCAGTTGTGTGATAGTAATGGAAGAACAAGAGATCATCCCTGGAAATTCAGGAAAAGTGTGGTTAACAATGATGTGAGAACTAGATTTTTCACCTGGAGGATGGTGAATGAGTGTAATGCATTGCTTGACTCAGTTGTGAGTTCTTCATCCGTAAATGAATTCAAGAAGAGATATGATGGATATTGTTTTGATAGTTTGGGTCTCCTGTGACGAGTCTACTGAATCCATGGAGATATCCATAATAATAATTACAAAGGGGTGGTAACTGCGATGTGACATCATCAAGGTCACCTTGAGATATCTCTCAATGAAAACAAAAGTACTCAACAGAAGAATCCAGATAACACCATTTAAAAAAAAAAAATGAAACCTTCCTACAATGGAATTTTTATGGATTCCATCAAAATATTCTTGCAGAAGCAGGAAATATACCTAAAGCTGAAGGATAATCTGAAATTACAAAATATTACCATCGTTTGTAAGGGCAGGACAGGGAATGGACCTGCTTGTGGAGGGGTTAATTACTCTATTATTAATATTATTCTGCATCATCCATTCCACTACAGATATATCTCCAGGGCTTTTTTTCAGCCGGAACAAGTTCCGGCTAAAAAAAAGCCCTGTGTATATATATATATATATATTGGCTTTTTTTTTTTCAGCCGGTTCCGGTAAGCTTTTAAACACGTTCCGGTAAACTTTTCCGAACTGTTCCAGCTGAAAAAAAAAAGCCCTGGAGATATCTGTAGCAGAATGGATGATGCAGAATAATATTAGTAGAGTAATTAACCCCTCCAAAAGCAGGTCCATTCTCTCCTGCTCTTACAAATGATGGTAATATTTTGTAATTTCAGATTATCCCTCAGCTTCAGGTATATTTCTTGCTGGCAGAAGGTTTATACTGGTTTATACTTCTGCAAGAATGTTTTGATGGAATCCATAAAAATTCCACTGTAGGAAGGTTTTTTTTTTTTTTTAATGGTGTTATCTGGTTTCTTGTGTTGCGTACTTTTGTTTTCATTAGCCTTGGATTTTTTTTTCTTTTCTCATCCATCATTTCTTCTTCATGTTTCTGATATATAAAGCACCATAAGGGGTTTGGGATATAGAAACTTACTAGACAGTTGAGGTAACCTGATTTGACATGCTGGTGCATTTGGTTTGTTGAAAATAAGGATGGTGTTCCTGATGTGAACCAGGTGACCATTTCTATGTATAAGTATTCTAATCATGGCAATCACTCCTTGAGGTCAGAGAAGATCTCTTCTTTGATATCAAGGAGTTCCCACTCTGATATTACTCCTCTATAAAAGTTTAAAGTTTTGTGGGGGATAACTGTAACCAGTATTCTCTCTATATAGTTGTTGCATGAAGTAATTTTTTTAATTGTCTGAGTTGCTTTAAAAAATATATCTCTAGAATGCAGTTTATCTTTACAGGTTTTGGAGATCCTGCTGATCCTTCCAAACTTTTCTGGATGAAGAAGGGGTTGCAAAGGTCGGAAGGGTGACATTTTTACAATGGACTTCACCTATTGATTGTAAGATTATTATTATTATTGCTACATGCCACCTCCAAGGAGTCTAAAGACTAATCGAGGGAGGGACCTATTCTACAGCTCTGTCTCCACTACTCAATCCACCAACGAACCATAACTACACCAATGCCATCTACCACCCACCACTATTTTTACAGACAAACATCCATATTGTTTGATATTTTTTGTTTCTTACTTTGGTTTTCTGTTGATGATAATTTGGTTTCTGAACATGGTTGGGGGGGGGGGGGGGGCTTCATGAGGGACCCTGATAAAGAAGAGAACGAAGAAATATTCGTTCTTAGGATGAGTTTAGTTCAGTACCAGAGCTCTCCATGCATCACAGAGCCACACATGAATGCCTGCTCTCTGGCAAGCGGTGACTGCACCTGAGTGGAACACCAAGGTAAGCTCAGACATTGTAGTCTAGATGGTGGTCTAGAACAGTGCTTCCCAAACTTATGGATGTAAAGGCCCCCTTTGGAAAAATTAAAATATTTCACGGCCCCCATCGAAAAAAAAAACATCGTTATTACGATGTTTTTTTTTTCGATTTCGATAATAATACAGACATATATTATTATAATATTTATTGCATTTATATTCCATACAAAACATACACAGCAAATATTGAAAAAATCAAATGCAAATATTACATTTTTAGCATCTTACATACAGATTTGACATGGCACACTTAGTCTTAAAAACATTTTAAATTTGTTTTCATTATTTCATGGCCCCCCCTCAACAAAACTGATGGCCCCCAAGGGGGCCGCGGCCCACAGTGAATATACGACCCACATGGAATATAAATGCAATATTTATTGCATTTATATTCCATACAAAACATACACAGCAAATATTGAAAAAATCAAATGCAAATATTACATTTTTAGCATCTTACATACAGATTTGACATGGCACACTTAGTCTTAAAAACATTTTAAATTTGTTTTCATTATTTCATGGCCCCCCCCCTCAACAAAACTGATAGCCCCCAAGGGGGCCGCGGCCCACAGTTTGGGAAGCGCTGGTCTAGAAGATAGGATAGTAATAAAAACTCTGGAGAAGTAGAGTGAAGAATATGGGGAGGATAGCATAGAAAAGGAATAAGAAGGGCCAGTACCATTGTTGGGAGGTCTCCTCCATCACAAACAGGTGTCTCATGTGGAAGTGTACAACTGACCTCAAGCTGCAGAAAATCATCAATCTGTTTCTTTAATTTGTCATAGTCTCCTGCTCCATAATTTCACGCATCTCTTTTGTTTAATAAAAACTTTTACCTGCCTAGCCACTCCCCACCTCAAAACTACATAATCACTCTCTCCAATTGGTGGCATCGTAGTGATATTTTATATTATCAATGCATGAAGCAATATTATTAAATCAAACACTCGTGTTTGATTTAATAATATTGCTAATATTGGTTAGTTACTTCAACTATGGCTGTATATATGTTCCAACTAAGTAGCTTAAGGAATTCAATCTCCATTTTCGCACGTTATTTCCTTCAGAATCATCTCCCTCTACATTTCCACCCTAAATATATCAAAAACTCAGGTTCACCTAAATCACACATGCAAGAATAGACTCAAAGCCATTATCATTATTACTTTTTTCAAGTTTCACAGAACACACAATTCTTCTGATATCATCGGTAGTATCCCACATCCTCTTTCTTTCTGTCTTTTCAAAAATGCTCTAACCATCATACTCTATTCACATGACATCATCATCATTTAATCAGGGGTCACTGATACCAGTGATCTGCAGAACAACTAAATGCATCTAGGCAAAAACCCTTGAAAGCAGAGTAGCTTTCCCATGTTTCTTTACTTTCCTTATTTACATGATTCTGTTGCTCCCAACAAAGTCATTTTTACATTTTTGTCTTCCTACATCATTTATCTCTCACAGACTTGCTACATTCTTCACCACTTCCACCTCTTATCAACAATCTATCCAACATCACACTGATGCTCACATTCAAATGCATACCACCTGAAGAAAAAAGCTCTCTCCTGTTTCCAAATTTATCCTGTAGATCCACATACAAGTCCTCTCTTCCTGCACATTCCAGCTGTCATGCCAGTTGTAATCCCTGCTTTTCTCCTCAGCTATCAAATATCATAACTTGAGAAGATATTCATAGTTCTCCCTCTCACAAATACTGTGCTACCCACATTTTCTTGCAAATCATTTGTTCCTATCACAATATACAATTCTTCTGCATCTCCTCTTCTCTCTACATAACTCTGATAAATTTCTTAGCACTTGCTTGATGCTCTTTCAGATCATCCCTTTCACTATCAAACAAACACTTGTTATTATTGTTACTCTCATCCTCAGTAACCGACATCACAAGCATCAACTCCAGATTCAAGTCGCATTTCACATATGCTCTCCTGCTATCTGGCTTAAAAATCCATAACTTATCAACATAATCCAACGAGTACATGTATCACACCTCACATTTCACAAAACAACTAAAATCTAAATTTACTTCTAGGAATGCACAAAGCAGCTACCACTTTGCTTCCAATGCATGTTATATGCTGTTTCTAAGTTTAAAGTATTTTGTACTCAAACAAGTATAAACACCACAAGCACACAACTTCTACAGTAACTCCCACACATAAAATATACATTAAGCTAAAAAAAAAAAAAATGCATTTGCAGTTGCTCAAGTGTTCATGAAGCAGAAATCCTCTCCTGAAATAACTCAGGGCATTTTAAAAAGAATTATGGTCAAGCAGCTTTTGCAGAGGAACTCTAGAGTTGACTATACAAATATCATTCAAAGTAAAAATGAAAGAGGCCAAAAGCAAGAACCAAGCTTTGGAGTTACAGTGGTAAACTCTCACGAAAGCAATGTTAGAGATAAGAAGCCAGGCAGTGAAGCTGTCTGCAAGGATAGAAACATCTGAACACTATGGTGGATGCAAGAAGTTAAAGAGGCATTCCTGGAAAAGAAGGAATATCAAAAGTTCTTAAAAAATAACACAGCAGATGCTCGAAAGAGATTACAGAGAAACATGAAACAGAGCTAAGTTATGTGTAAAAGTAGCTAAGCAAAAATCTTGACAGAACATAGAAGAGAATTATCAGGAAGGTTGCAAAATGTTGTGGATACTATTGAAAAGGCTTTGAAATAGAGAAAAGAGTACTGTAAAAGGAATCACAGATGACATGGTGAGATAAAAACTGAAATAAAAGATATTCTGAATATCTGGAGTAATTCCTTTCAAAGACCATTAACGAAACAAGCAGTGATAGAACAGTGGTAGAATATATTTGAGAGGAATGCAATCAAGAATACTTGAGACAAAAAAAAAAAAAAACTAACAAAGGCCTGTAATGTGTAAAAAAGGCAGCTGAGAAAGTAATATTCAACTAGCAATTATCAAACATGTAGGCATAAGTTTTATAGTTGCTACACTGCATAATTTAGAAGGCATCATGAAAAAGTTCAATTCCAGATTGGAGTAGAGTTCACATAGTTCATCTATAAAAAAGGAAAATAAAACCTCAGTGTGAAAACTGCAGAGGAATTTCACTACTGAATGTTCTAAATTTATGCAAGCATACTTGAATGGAAGTTAAGAATAATTATGAGAAAGAACCTTTAATATCAAGAAACTGGAAAGAGAGCAAACAGTGGTTAACAGAATCATATTTTTCACTTTAGGCCAAATAGTCATAAAGATCTGGAAAAAGCATTTGAAAAGGTGACAAGAGAAAAATTTTTCACAATGCTATACTGCATAAATGGAATATTATACAGCACAATACATAGTTTAAGCTGCAAGTCAGTAGTTTGAATTGAAAGGTGGTCTCATGAAAAATCAGATGTAAGATAAGGATGCAACTATCTTCACTCTTATCACTCCTCTATATGGATCTCAATACGAAAGAATGTAGGAATAAACTTGATATTATAATCAGATATCAAACTTAGCTACTTGCTTTATGCAGATCATACATTCACAAATAAAACCAGTGCAAGTCTTCAGAATTCTTATAAAAATACAAGATATGATAATATAGAATGCTGACAAGTGATAGATGAATTTGGAGGATATTTGTTTTTAGGAACATGAGTAATAATTAAAACATTATCGTACATTACTGCCATAGTATTATATATACAACATAACACAAGCATTTGAAACACAGAAAAGAAAAGCAAAACAGGTGGTAATTCTGGTAGGTCTATCAGTGGTCATAAGAGGCACTTAAGCACCCATGACCTTTCCAAGTATTCATCACAACTGCAACTCAAGGATAAGAAGGTTAAGTCCTATGCCTCCCAGTATTTCCTACATCTGTAAATGCACGTGTTCATGGGCTGGTTTGCCTGTTCTGTGAGGAAAAAAAAAACCCTACCTCCGTATGAGACTGGTTAACTCACTTTTCATCAAAAGAGACCAGGTAAAGTTCCTCACATCACTGACAGTAATCAAACCTGGGTCTTCATGACCAAATACTGACTGAGCTTCTCCCACTTAAGTGGGAGAAGCTGCAGAAGAAGAAGAAGAGAGCACATGAAAAGTTTGTTTGTTGCAAGAAGTGAGAGTGAAGAGTGAGAAAGTAAAAATTGTTAGAACATTACGTAGATTTGATGGAAATGAATTACGAAGAAGGGTTATGATGGAAAATGATTCGATGTGTAGGCTGTGTAGAAGGAATGGATATGAGTTTTTAGATGTCTGGAGTGAGTTTGAGGGAAAATTGGATTTCTATAAGAGGGTCAGTCTACACATGAATGTGTTTGGTATCAGAAGTCTTGAAAAATTATTAATTTATATAACACCTAATACAGAGAGTCAGAGAAACTGAATTCTGATGGAAGGAACTGTGAAAATCAGTGAGTATAACAAAAATGTTAGATAACCATGTTAATGATGGGAATGGTTATTATTATGGAAATGATTATGAAGAAAGAAGGATTCTGTATTTGTCCAATTAAGATTTATTGAGCATGTGTAATGATGTCTGCATAAGTAAGGAACTAGATAAGAATAGAAATCTGTGAGTTGTCAAACTGTGTCATACAGAACACAGACCAAGTGTATACAAAAGAGCATGCAGTTAATTTATTATGTCTGTACACGAATGCTAGGAGTATCAGAAACAAAGGGTATCATAAGCAGATATACAGACTGGTACTAAGTGCAAAGGGTACAGTATATTTAGGAAGGATAGACAGGATAAGGAGAGGAGGGGACATGCTGCTAATGATAACAAATGTCATGAATCCAGTTAGAGTGGAGACCTATAACTGTAATTCTAATAACAGTTTTTCATGTGGCAGTGAATATGAAGCCATCTGGTGTGAGATGGAGTCTGAAAAGATAAAATACGTAGTAAGGTGTTTTTACAAACCTCGAGGATTCGTTGCTAGTGACGAAGAAATGGATCACCAAATAAATACAATGGTGGGAAAAGAGTAATCATATTAGGGACTTTAATCATCTGAACATTTACTGGGTAGCTACAAAATCACATAAAAAGAATGAAACTGAATTTAATGAGCTGTTGCAAGACAACTTCCTCAAGTGGCATGTGATGGAAAGAACTTATTATTATTATTATTATTAATACCCCAAGACTTCATGGGGTCAAAGTCTCATCTGGGAGGTCCTTTTATCACACACACAGCTCATCATACCGTGTTTTAAACACATTCAAACTCTTTGCAGACACCACATTCTCAGGCAAGGCATTCCAATCATTCATAACTCTGCACGAAAAAAATCTGCCTCTCACTCCCCTACTCGCACCCCCTTTATATAGTTTCCAGGGATGACCTCTGGTTCTCCCCTGATCTCCCACTATTCTCTGTAAAACTTCTTCAGCATTGATCCTATAACAACCCCTTACCAACTTGTAGGTCTCTATCATATCTCCCCCCCTCTTCCTCCTGTCCACCAGACTCTGCAAATTACATCTTCTCAATCTTTCCTCATACTCAACATTCCAGAGATCAGAAACTACCTTAGTCAGTCTCCTTTGGACCCTTTCCAACATCTCTTCATCCTTATGAAAACCAGGTGACCAAATCTGGGCACAATAGTCCATGTGTGGCCTAATCAAAGCCTTATACAATGGAACAAGAATCTCCCTACTTCTACATGTCAGTGTCCTCTGCATCATTCCCAGAAGCCTTTGTGTTGTCTTCACAATTTTGGCAATGTGTCCCCTAAATTTTAGATCCTTATCCATTATCACCTCCCAGATCTCTTATTTCCTCTACCTCCAACAATATATTTTCACCAAGCATAAATTCTGCATCCCATCTTTGTTTTCCAAATTTTAAAACCTTACTTACATTTTGCAACATTGAACTCATATCCCCATTTCCATGCCCAATCACTCAATCTATTCAAGTCTTCCTGTAAGGCCACAACATCTTCACTACACTTCATGGTTCGTCCCAACTTTGCATCATCTGCAAACAACTGAATATCTCCATCCAAATCTTCACCTATATCATTAATATACAAGTTAAACAGCAATGGACCTAAAACAGACCCCTGAGGAACTCAACTAGTGACTTTCCTTTTCCTGGATATTGCTTCCGTATACACAACTTGTTGATACCTATCAGATAGCCAGTCTCCAATCCAATGCACTAATCTAATATCCAACCCCATCTGCTCTAGTTTGACTGTCAACCTATCATGAGGTACTCTATCAAAAGCCTTTGCGAAATCCAAGTATATTACTGTGTATCCTTTTCCTCTGTCCAAGAAAGCAGTCACTTTATTGTAATAAGTAAGTAGATTACTAAAACATGACCTCCCTTTAGCAAATCCATGCTGTCCATCAAAGATAATACCATCGTTATCAACCCAACTCTGGATCCTAGTTCTCACAAGCTTCTCCAACAACTTAACCACAACACCTGACACACAGCTAGGCTTGTGTGTCAGGTGTAGTTTGATGCTTGAGTTCGATCACCTCCTTTATGAAGTGGCACAATATATATAATAGTCTTTGAGGAAGTTTCAGTTAGACATAACTATTCTGCCTCCACTTGGTGACAGTGATCATGCAGTACTTACTTGGAAGTGGCAAAGTTTATGAATGTTTATTCAGAAAAGGTGACATACCAAACTACAAAGCAGGAAATTATGACCACCTGAGAAGTATGCTGGGTTCTGTACCATGCTAACAGTTAATGGATGGAAGGATATCACAACAGTGTGTTGGAAGTGTTTAAAAAACACTTAAATGATGCAATATCCAAATGTTTCCCTAGAGATCTAAGAATAAATAGAAAAGGAGTGAAAGAGATGTGTAATCTAATTAAGCAAGATATTCGTAAGAAAAAGGTTATGTGGAAGGAATATCATGTGCATAAGGATGATGTTAGTTACAATAATTATAAGCAGCAGGCCAAAAGAGTGACAACTGCCAACTGGAGAAAGAGAGGTGATATGATCGAGACCTATAAACTTCTGAAAGGGTCGTACTGAAGATTCAGTAGATTCAATAAATTCAAGAACAAATATGACAGTACAAATGGCCTCACTCAAGGTCTCTCTTAATAATAATAAGAAGAATAGTATCCTGTATACACCCTCCACAACACTCACACAGAGGAATAAGATCAGGAAATTAATCACTGGAAGAAAAGAGCTGTTACTCATAAGATACTTGAATTTTATTTCAAAAACCTCTCAAAATTCATATTATTAATGCGTATGAAAAAAAAGCTGCGCACGCGCACACACGCACACAGGGTGTTCAAAATTAAACAATCCCTGTTCAAGAAGTTGTGGAGCACCATCCAATGATTCAAATACTGGAAACCTTTACAGGAATAATACACTGCTTATCATGCTGAAGTGATATCTGAAGTGGGGGGGGGGAGTTCCAAAATTAACACTAGGGTGCATTGTAAGTACCAAATGTATGGAATTTGCATATCACACAACCCGTCAGGTGCCAGTAAGGCTTAAAAAAGATGGACATGTGATATTTTCTTTCATTCTAGTTGATAAAACAAGACGCAAGAAGCGCTGCAATAGTGACATTAACCTTTTCCCAACTTGCTTTGTTCATGAAGCTGCTACCTAAACAACTGCAATGCTGTTGCTGTACTCCATGAATTTCGCCACCTGAACAAATGTTGACAAGGTCCACTATCTCCATGTGCACTGCAATGAATGATTAGTTGTTTTGAAGAAAATGGGATCATTGAGAGTCAGACCTGGCAGAGGTTGCAACGCAATCAGTTCACAGCATGTGAATGATGTTGCTATTACTGTGGTGGAGCTAGCTATGAATAGCAGCACTGCTTCCTGCAGGGCACTTGCTGTAATAAGATACATGGATGTGCCTTACACAACTTTCTGGAAAATTCTATGAAAGATTCTGCATTTCTACCCATTCAAGATAATCCTGACATGGGAGTTGTGCAGCATGACTTTGAAAGTCGACTGACATTCACGTTAACATCTTTTGCTCAAGCAGAATTGTGGGGCAGCGTGGCTCTGGATGATTTTGTGGGAAGATGAGGCTCACTTTCTCCTGAATGAAGCAATAAATACCCACAATTGCTGGGTATGGACTATGCAAAACCTGCTTTCAATCCAATAAATTCTTTTGCATTCACCTAAAGTTACTGTCTGGTGAAGGTTTTCAGCTTATCATTGGATTATTCCTCTTTGAGCACTTTCATCAGTTAAGTCCTGTGACCTGCTCAGTTACTGCCGAGAGGTATCGTGATATGATAAACAATTTTTTTGTGTCATAGCTACAGCAGTGCCTGTGCATGGATACAATCATTTTCATGCAGGATGGGGCCTCTGCACACAACAGTCCAGCAGGGCTTAAAAAAGATGGACACGTTATATTTCCTTTCATTCTAGTTGTTCATTTCGCAAAACATTTCACGGAAGCCAGAGTGATCAGCTTTGTGTTTCCAGTTGCATAGCCGCCTTGTTCCTATGACTTCTGGCTCTGGGGATTTCTCAAAGACAAAGATTATCAGGATAACGCTGATAACTTGCCAGCACTATAAGAAAGAATTATGCAGTGTGTGTGCAACATCAGTCCCGACCAGCTGCATTTTGCCATTGAACATATGTGCAGCAACAAATGCAGTTTATGACATAGAGAAGGGTAGCACAATGAACAGTACAGCCCGTGAATGCATAATGGAAATGAATAAAAATGTGTTATTTATATTTGTGTTGCTTTTCTCCTTCTTACACACACAGAAATTTCTACTTCTTACCCACACTGTATGATGCACAACACAGTACTGCAACAATACACAGCATTTGAGCCACTGGTTGGTGCGCCACAAGGCCTTACACAGGAATATTTTAATTTTGATCATCCTGTATATAATGAGAAAAAACTCTTTAAAAAAGTACTTACCCTCGCAGGTGTGTCCATCATCTGACACTCTTCCATGAGCACAAACACATTTATAATGTGAATTACCTAAATACAGACAAAGCTCTTGTTGACATCCCCCATTATTCAATCCACAAGGATTTTCATCTAGAAACATTAAAGAAACTAAAATCAGAAAGTACATAACCATTTCAAATAAAACAACCATTTTCACTAATACAATTACTGATATAATATGGTGATGATTTTATGGCTGTATGCTCATAAATTTGCAGCAGATATCATATGCAAGATAGTGTTTCACAAAATCATGAAACATGATTTTGTTTCACCTTTTTTTTCTGTTTTTTTTTTTTAATTCTCACAATTTATCAATTAGTTCTAAATTTGATCCATAATGACACAAGTTACAATGTAGACAGCATATCATAAATTAGATGATGATATTTACTTGGTCTATAACTAGATGTCCAAATCCATTCATCATTCAAATCATGAACCTTCATAAAGACTACTATTAATATGAAATAACTGAATGTTAAATTAATTTAGTATTTACAGAATTACGGGGGAAATAATGCCTTTCTTTATATAATCCATTTCAAATAAAAGGTTTATTTTTGAAAGTATTTTATTTTCTATATTCCAGCTCATGAAACAGTCAATTAATAAAATTTACAAGGTGCAGCTCAAATGTTTTGGGACCATTAATATAAAACAATAATCAATATATATAATATGATAAAATAAGGAGTAGACTCCTCCTCAATGGATGCACTTGTTTGCATATTCAGACAATTTGCTGATCCTATCCTGAAATACTTTTTCAGAATTCTTGTATCTGCACTCTGATTCTCATTTAGTATTTGAAACCAACAACCTTTTAACAAAAATTTAAATTTGGGGAAAAGAAAATAATTGGCTGGAGAAAGGTCTGGTGAGTAGGCTGAGTGGTGAAGGACAGTGACTTTCATACTTACAAAAAACTGCTTCACAATTGCAGCAATTGTGAAGGTGCATTGTCACAAAGCAGGAACTAACAGTTGGATTGGTACAATGCCTCACTCGATTCATTCTTTGTAATAGACTATGCAAAATATCTTTACAAAATTCTTAATTTTAGCATTAGGGATAAATTTGTAATGAATGACTCCATCTGAATCAAAAAAAGATCATGAACATCATTTTCACTCAAGATTTTTGTGATTATTTTCCACACCACTTTGCTCTCTTGTCACTTTGTTGCAGGATCATACAAAAAATCATGTTGTCACCAGTAAAAAATGTTTTCCAAAAAAAAAAAAAAAAGATTCATAGTCTATTGCCATTCTTTACATAGAACTTCTTGCAACTCTGCTCCTCCATTGTGTCAGTTACAAACATAAAAACTCTCAATGACAAAATGCATGTAAACTCAACAACAGCCAGGTCCAGACTATTGATACTTAGTTATGTGATAGTTGAAGATTCACTACATATATTTCAAGAGTTGTACACCAGGGAGATATAAGTGTGTTCAAAAAAAGACCAAACTTATGCTATAGAGACTTTATTGTTCATTTTACATTTTAAGCACTTCCCCTTCAAAGTAGTCCCTTCTACTGGCGATACACTGTTCTCAACATTTCTTCCATTGTTGGAATGCTTCCTAGAAACGCACGTTCTGTGATGACTCCCTGGAATGCACTTTCTGCAGTTCTCTTATCACATTTTCCTTCTGCATCTTGGTTTCAACATTATAGCGCATCTCATCTCCTGTTATGATGTTCTTAAGAAAGTTTTCATTACATTTGCATTGGCAAGTAGTTCCTGAATGATTTCAACACTCTTTCTGATTGTCAATCAATAAACGAGGCATGAATTTTGCACTGATGTGACGCATCTGAAGTTTTTAGTCATAATTTGATGGCAAGATCCTATGCTGATGCCCACTTCATCAGCAACTTCTCAGACAGTTAAACAATGATTTCCACAAATCACAGCACGAACTCTCTTGACATGGTCGTCATCTGTTGATGTGCAAGGATGACTAGACCTAGGATCTTCACTAACTGACTTTCTGGCCTTTTTAAAATGGGTTAAACCACTCGTACTACTGCATTCGGTTAACACAGTCCTCCAAGTATGCTTGATTAAGCAATTGAAATACCTGTGTAAAATTTTTGCCAAGTCTTCAGAAAAATTACACGCACACATGCACACACAAGTTGTCCTTCAAGATCTTTCATTGTCACTTTGTCACTAATCTGATGAACAGCTTGTGCAGGTGCTCACTTCAGTGGATGTAACTTGTTGACTAATATTCATATCAGAATGGCGCAAATGGAAGTTTGTTGTCAAAATCTCCTGCTAGGTGCACTCAGCAGCTGCAGCATGCTCTCTGTGCTGGTATTAGTGTGCTATTTAAAAAATTCAGTCTTTATTTCAACACCCTTCATACAATGCTCTTGTAGTAATATTGGCCTCAAAACCTTTGAGCCATAATTTGTACATTCTCATTTACTTTGACTAAGGTACTTGAAAATTATTCTTTCCAAAAAAAAAAAGGAAAGCACTTCAAAACATGTAGTTAGATTATACATCATCATCATCAAATTCCTGCCATGTATCCTCAAGGGGTGTACAGGATATGATAGCACTACATGAAAAAAATTACATCATTACTAACTTCCTATCTACAATTTTCTTCCAAATCAGTCTGTTACTTCTCAAGACTCCGACATTATCAGATCTTATATTTCTATCGTCTAAGACACTTTGTACCATATCAATCCACCTATGTCTTGGTCTTCCTCTGGGTTGTTTTGCTTCCTGGCAGAGAACACTTATTTCGCTAATCTTTCCTCGCCCATTCTGTTTAAGTGACCATACCACCTGAAATTAGCTCTGCTAACGCATTCCTGGATGCTGACAATGTCAAGTTCTTTCCTAATATCCTCGTTTTTAATATGATATTGCCATTGATGCCATCTGTTCACGCCTATAATCTTTCTCAGGACTCTCATATCTGCAGTCTCTAGTCTCTAGATTTTACTTGTGACTCAGCTCTCAGATACATAAGTTAAAACTGGTTTGAACACTGTCTTGTATACAGCTAATTTAGTGTTCCGACTAATTTCTTTCTTACTCCATATGAATTTATTCAATTGAATTGCCACCATACCAGCTTTGCTGATTCTGTTGTCTATTTCCATATTTAATTTACCATCTTCACTAAAAATCGTGCCTAAGTAGCTGAAATGTTTTACTTGTTCCACAGGTTCTCCATTCACAACACAGATGACATTTTCAATGATTCTGCCTATTTTCATTGTCTTTGTCTTTTTATTGCTGACCTTCATACCATATCTATTACAACAGCTATTCAATTTAGTCAGAGAATCTTGCAGACTTGTAGTGGATTTATTTAGAAGTATAACATCATCTGCATAAAGCAAAGAGCTGACATTAACATCATCAATTTTCATATCATGTTTAATACCACTTTCCTTCATAATGTGATCCATATAGATAATGAATAACAGAGGGGATAATGTACATCCTTGTCTCACACCAGATTTAACATTAAACCATCTTCCTGTACTTCCTTCAATTCTAACTGCTGACTTACAACTCAAATAAAGACTAAGTATTGCTTGATATAATGCCCCATTCACACCATATAACTGCAGCGTATTGAATAGCTTCTCTCTTGGCACCTTGTCATATGCCTTTTCCAAATCGACAAAACTTAAATACAGATTTTTGTTATATTCCTATGCTTTCTCGACTATTTGTCGTAAAGTGAAGATCCAATCCTGACAGCCTCTATTTGGCCTGAATCCAGCTTGTTCTTCACCAAGCTTTTCTTCCACAATTCTTCTCAACCATTTCTCAAGTATACTTGCATAGATCTTGCTAGGAACACTCAGTAGGGAAATACCTCTGTAATTCTCACATTCAGTTTTATTTCCCTTTTTATATATGGGTACTATGAGAGCTCTACTCCAATCATCGGGAATTCGTTCCTCTGTCCATGCTTTCTGAACTATGCAGTGCAGCCACTGTAAGACTCTTATACCAGCATATTTCAGCATTTCTGGTCGAATATCATCTACTCCTGCTGCCTGTCCACATTTCAAGCCTTTGACAGCTTTTTCTACTTCAAGTATGGATATGTATTCCTGACTGTATGCCTGGTCAGTGTTTTTTACCACTGTGCTATCATCACTGCTTGTTTCATTTAGCAGTTTTTCAAAGTAATTACTCCATACTTCAAGGATATCTTTTTCTCCCGTTTTCATGTCACCTTTATCATCTTTAACTCTTTTACAGCACTCTTTCCTCCATTCCTAAGCTTCTTCAACAACATCCAGAATATTTTGCCACCTTCTTGATATTTATTTTCTATATTCTTGCCAAAGTCCTCCCATGACTTTTGTTTAGCTAGTTTTACACAGTGTTTAGCATTCTTGCATTTGTCTCTGTATTCTCTAAGAGCACAAGCTGACTTATTTGACAGGAACTTTTGATATGCTTTCTTCTTTTCCTTCACTGCCCCTTTAACTTCCTGTGTCCACCAGGGAGTTCTGATATGTTTTTATCCTTGCAGACAACCTCACCACATGCCTCTCTGGCAGAATCAATCAATGTTTTCTTCAGAGTTTGCCACTGAATTTCCAAGGTTAGATTATACAAGAACCAAAAATTCTATAAAGTAAGTTGACTGTAGTACCAGCACTACATTTAAACTTATGCATTCAAATTACATTCAGCACTACATTCAAACTTATTACATATAAATCTGTATTGCAATGGCAAAGAAATGGCAAAACTTCTACCATTACTGTAAGAAAACAAGTCGAAATAAAAGTAAACATCAGCCTAAATCCAACAGATTCAATGCTATTTTAAGCTCATTATTGCAAACAGTTAACTAGTAAATTATTTAAGGAATTTACAACATATAGTGGAATATTAATTAAAAGAAACTTGAATAAATATCTCCTATATTTCGGCAATGTCACAATGTTACATTGCCATCTTCATGGGAAGATACAACAATGAATGTGCATGCAGGCACTACAAAAAGCAAATTAAGCAGAAGAGAGTAAACTACTGTTGTTTCTAGAATCCTAAAGGTGCCCCATAGAGAAACATGATCAATTGTGTGCTGAAGTTGTCTTTCAATTACCCTCAAATTACAACAGTGATGGTAAAATGTGAAGTCATCAACATATAGAGCTTCTTGTAGAAAGGCTTATATATTGATTACTCATAACTATTAATATTTCAGGAAATAACAATTATACTAAAATATTAATTATAAAAGGCTTTAATTAATACTTTCCTATATTTCAGCAATGTTACATTGCCATCACCAGGAATGACAAAAACCAATGTTATGTGCATGAAGGCACTATTACTGGAAAGTGAAGCTGAAGAAAGACAACAGAAGTGAAGCCTAGAGGGGAGCCTAAACAGTGCCCCCTAGTGGGCTAAATTAGATAGTCTTGGCCATTGGACTGATGATCTTAGAATGTATGTATGCTTCCCAAATTTGTGGAAGTTTCATGCACCCAAATTTGTTCAGGTTTGGGAAGTTTTTCACAGCTGAAGAAGACTCGAGGAATAGTCTTTCATATTTATATTTATTGATCTCATGCATCCCTTTAGGACGGGTAGTCCCCCCTAATCAGGGGGTTCATGACAAAATTAATGCGGCCGGTTCGTCACTCCTTGCTGTATCCCCTAAGAGTAGTGTTCATGACTGTAATCCATGTGTGTTCATGAGACCGGTTTGCTAGCTTGCTGGATGAAAAATCCCAGATAAACTGGTGGAAAAAAACCCTGCTGTTCACACCCAAGACCAACTAATTTGGCTATGACTGAGTAAGATCCTTAAGCTCCTCATGTCAGTGACGGGAATTGAACCAAGGACACTCCTTCTCCAGGCATATGGTTGTGAAGCGCAAAGCCACTATGCTAACTGTGCAGACTTATTTATATTTGCTGCAGAGTAATAGAGTGGTTTCAAACACACTGATAATGGTCAGTTTGATATCCCCTCTTTATTCACCAATGCCCAACTCAAAAATACCTTAGACCTGATCCAAGCCATATTTACTCCCAATATTTCAGCCTGGTTTCAGTTCACCACGAACTCAGGCTATTTCATTTGGCAAGGAAAATTCTTCAAACAAGTAGATGGGATAGCCATGGATTCTCCAACACCTAACCAACTTCTTCAAGGCACCTTTGAAGAAAGAGCCTTAAACTCTGTCCCAAATAAACCCACTGTCTAGCTTCGCTACATTGATGCTGTGTTCGTGATTTGGCCTCATGGCTCCTAACACATCTAAACACTCAACACCCCATGATCCAGTTTACCTTGGAAAAGGAAAACAACAACAGTCTTCCATTCCTAGACACTCTGATTACATGCCAACATGATGGATCCCTGACATTCTCCATTTATAGAAATTCCACACATACAGGTAGATACATTCATCAGCAGTCACCCCCCCCCACCCCTTCCATTATAAAAACCCTATAAAATATGGCAAAATTAATCAGTTCTGATAACAGTGCCCCAACCACTGAACTTGACTGCATCCTTAACACTTTCTCAGCGAATTGGTACAATCCCCCCAAAATGTTAAAACCCTGTAACCCCCCCCCTTCCTCCCCTTCAGAGCAGAGATTACTCAAAATCTACCACTATTCCATATATCTAAGGAACACCTGAAAAAATGACAAAAATCCTAAGGAAATACGACCTTACAACCACTTACAGACCACATAAGAAATTGGCATCTCTTATTCACTCCACCAAAGACAAACCATATCCCAGAGACCTACCAAGAATATACCAGGTCCCTTGCAGTTATAAATTGTCCTACTATGGCTAAGCAGGCAGGATAGCAAATATCATGATATCCGAACCCAAGGACTATATCCAGTTCCACCAATACAGTCATTCCAGAGTTGCTGACCATGCTTTGGACACCCACCACAGTATATGCTGGAAGAAACTCAGTGTGTTACACTGGAGCAAATGCAAATATGAAAGACTATTCATTGAATCTGCCTCAGCTTTAAAAAAACTTTCCAAACCTCAAAAAATTTGTGTGCATGAGACTGTCCCAAATCTGGGAAGCATAGATTTAAGAACATCAGCCCGGTGGCCAAGACAACCCAATTTAGCCCACTAGGAGGCACTGTTTAGGACTCTATGCCTGACGTCTGTTGCCTTTATTCATCCTCATTTGCTCACTTTTAGTGCTTGCATGCACATATGTTGTTTTTTGTGATTCCTGATGATGACATTTAACATTGCAGAAATATAAGAAAGTACAGTAAACCCTCGATTTTACAGACCTCGATTTAATGAACAAAATTTCCAGTCTGTATGTCACATGTGAAAATTAACACCCTGTTAATTTTAAAATGCTTTTAACCAAGATTTGCTTATAATTAAATTAACAGGTTATTTTTTGTTATTAATTTCCTGTTATTTTTAATAAATTTTGGTGAACAGGCCATAATACGTTTGAAAAACACTGTAGTCATTTAGCCGACATAAATGAGTCACCGTTCATAAAACATGTTCGGCGAATGATTAGCAGGTGATCACACCAATCGCACTGTAATTGGTTCTTTTGTCGCATGGCATGACTTTCTGTGGCAGTTTTAACACATGCCGGCCAATGTTCCAACGTGCGCTAAGCCACACCGAGTAGTGTGCATCTGTTTACTCGTGGTGAATGGTTTATGTAAGTACGCATTTTATAGACCTATTTAATATAAATTTAAAATTAAATATGTATGTATGGTAAAACGCAACTTTTACCCTAACCGTAAAATATGGGCAAACAGAAAAGTTTCTACATAAGTAAAAACATGTAAATTAGCTAATTTGTTAATTTTTTAACATGTGCATTTGAAAAATCTACTTTATTATATAACAGACCCCCCCCCTTGCCCGAATTAGTCCGTTATATCGAGGTTTTACTGTATTAACTAAAGCCTTTTATAATTAATATTTTATTATACATTGTTATTTCCTGAAAAATTAATAGTTAATCAACAACAGAGCATTGCTTACAGTGGGAGGAAGCTGTTTATTGATTAAGTTAAATTTGATAGCAAAAAAAAAAAAGTGTCACATTTAAGGCAGAGCCTTGAGGAGCATCCTGTTCATGATGATATGGCTGAAGTAGGGTACTTCCCATTCTGACTTGGAAAGCTCACACAGAAGAAAGTCTTTAATAAATACAAGAAGGTGTCCTTTGATATGTAAATTATAGAGATCTTTTAATATGCCACATCTCCAGGCTGTGTAATAAGCGTTTTCCAAATCAAAGAACAGTGAAACCAGATGTTCATGTTTCAAAAACAAGTCTCTTATACAAGTTTCTAAACAGACCAAATGGTTCAAAGATGAATAATGTCTGCATATTGAAGAGAAGATTGTTGCTTTCTAAATATTAGAGATGCCTGTTATTATCTATTTTCTGTAATACCTTACAAAGGCAGCTGGTTAGAGCAACAGGTTGATAATTATTCACTTGTGTTGGATCCTTTCCTGGTTTTGGGACCGCAAATACAAATCACTGATGCTAAGAATCTGGAAACTCTTCCTATGGAAAAATTCTCTTGTATGTTAAGAGAAGAAGATCAATATAAGATGATGGAAGGTGTGTTATGATTTCATAATGGATATCATCCAGTCCTACCGCACAAGGTAAGACAGTAAACTAGATCTTTTGTTTCTCCCTAAAAATGGCCAATTGTAAGGCTGAAGTCTATTGGTAGAAAAATTTATCTAAATATATATATATATATATATATATATCAGGGGACCCTGTAACCCCTAGAGAGCACATCCCCTGAGTGGCAGATAGAGGAGTCCACCATGTGTGTGCGTGTGTGTGCATGTGTATATGGTGGGATGGTCCGAATATACTGAATAAGGACTCGTGGACAACAGGGCCATAAGGGGCAATCATCTTGATTGTAACGGAAGCGGCACTCCCGTGGGCCCCTAGCTGGATCTATCTCCTCTCCTTCTACTACTTTGAGGAAGATCCACTTACTTTAATCTTTCCTATAAGGCCTTATTAGCCAACTCTTCTTATTTTATGACCCCTATGCTATTAGAGCACTCGAGGGCCATGGTGTCTTTTCATTTCTGGCCTTACAACTATGCCCTCTCTATAAACCTTACTGTAATTCTTCTATAATCTACTCTTTCCCCCTTCAATATACCCTATTCCTCCTATGGGTTTAAATTCGGAAGAAGGTTAGTTCAGAAGCCTTAAGGTAGCAGCCCTACCACTGAACTATTCCATCATCAGGTATCCCCTGACATGGAGAACATAATTCTACTAGTAAGCTGACAGAAAAAGATAATCGGATTGAATCTATAGGAAACGACCCTGGAATGGAAAAAGTAAAACAAAAATGGAAACGACAAAATATAATACACATAGCAAATTGGAATGTAAGAGGAATAGCATATAAAGAAATAGAATTAGACCAGTTATTAAAATGAAAGAAATTTTAAAATAGCAGTAATCACTGAAACAAAAAAAGAAATTAAAAGGAACCATGAGAACTGAAAATTTTAATGTGATATACAGGGGAGTTGACAGAGACCAAAGAGCACAAGCAGGAGTCATGATTTGGATTCATAACTCCCTTTCAAAACAGTTAAAACATTATAAATTATGGAATGAAAGAATAATAGAAGCTAGAATAAAAATAGGTAGAGGCTATTTAACAATAATTGGTTTATATACCCCAGAAGAGGGAAGAAAACAAGATAATATTGATTTTTATAATCAGCTCCAAAACATATATAATAAAATAAATAAAAATGATTATGTAATTTTAGCAGGAGATTTAAATGCAAGAATTGGAAACACGAAAATTAATAATAATATAGGAATACATGGAGAACATACTCTAAACAGGAATGGTAAAAAATTGATTGACTTTGTAGTTTATAATAACCTAAAAATAATGAATTTACTTGGACAGCAAGAGGATGGAAATCAATATTCATTTGTTCATTTGTTCATGGCAAAATGATTTTAAGGAATGACGATGGTAAAGAGTTCACTGAACCAGTCGATATAGTGGAGTTACTGAGCGCGCACTTTGCAAAAGTATATCATCCAGGTGGTGATGTTGAAAAAATGAAGGAACCATTAGTTTATTTGGGAATTGTGATGAATGAAGTGGAGGTGAATAGTCTATTACAGAACCTGAATGTGAATACATCTGTGGGATTGGATGGTATACCGGCACGGGTCTTGCATGAAGCGGCTAATGAATTATCAGTGCCCTTGACCATGTTGTTTAATCTGAGTCTCAGGTCTGGCTTAGTCCCGAAGGCATGGAAAGAGGGGAAAATAGTTTCACTGCATAAAGGAGGATCCAAGACTATGGTTGCAAATTACCGACCGATCAGCATATCAGGAGTCGTTGTCAAGGTCTTGGAGAAAGTAGTCAAGGGAAAAATACAGGAATGGATTGATGAAAATGAGATACTGTACAGAGGACAGCATGGCTTTGTGAAGGGTAGATCATGCCTCAGTAACTTGCTCAAGTTTTATAACAAGGTGACGGCTGAACTGGATAAGGGAAATGGGTTTACAGTGATACTACTGGACCTGGCAAAGGCGTTTGACAGGATACCACATGGAATTCTAATCCGTAAACTACAACATATGGGAATGGATATAGGGTTGGTGAGATGGATAGCTGGGTGGTTGATGGAGAGATATCAAAGAGTAGTTTATTCAGGAGTAGAGTCCAAAAAACAGCCTGTGACTAGTGGTGTGCCACAGGGTTCTGTTCTTGGACCACTGCTGTTTAATCTGTTCATTAACGATATAGGGAAGGGTCTAAGTGGGACAGTTCATTTGTTCGCTGATGATGCAAAGTTGGGTAGGGCGATAGTGAATGCAGAAGATGTCAAAGTCTTGCAAGATGACTTAGATAGATTGGAGTTCTGGACTAAGGAGAATGGATGTCAATTTAATGTGACAAAATGTAAGGTTATGCATTTCGGAGTGAAAAGATTAGCAGCAGTATACCACATTGGTGGAACTGTACTCCAAGAGATTGATGAGGCCAGGGACTTGGGAGTGTTGGTGGATAGGGAGATGAAGTTTAGGGGGCACATTGCGAAAGTAGCTAAATCAGCTCATCAACTCACTTGGTTGTTGAAAAATACCTTGACGAGCAGAGAAAAACAAGTTATTGTACCTCTGTACCGAGCCCTGATAAGACCTCATCTCGACTACTGTGCCCAGATTTAGTCACCTCGGTTCCTTCTTGATGGAGAGGAGGTTGAGAGGATCCAGAGGCGAGTGACTAAGATGATAGCAGGTCTATGGAATGAACCATATGAGAACAGGTTGAAGATTTGTGGGTTGCAGAAACTAGTTGATAGGCGGAAAAGGGGAGATATGATTGAGACATTCAAATTGCTAAAAGGATTCTATAGGATTAATTCAGATGATATTTTTGAGATCAGGACTGGTGGTGGGAGAACTAGGGGACACTCATGGAAGCTGGGCAAGAACGTGGTTAGCAGGGGTGTTAGAGCTGGGTTCTTTACTTTTAGAGTGGTAAATGAGTGGAATAAGCTGCCAGAGTCTGTTGTGGGTGCTAAGACAGTGAGCGAGTTCAAGGCAAGGTATGATAGATACTGTGAGAATGTTGAACAGCTGTGTGAACATGATGTTTAGGGCCTCCCTCGATGAGTCTAAGGACTCCTGGAGTAGCCCGTGGTAATAATAATAATAATAATAATAATAATAATAATATTAGATTACTTTATACTAAATGAAAAGAGATCAAAATTTTCACTAGATATTAGAGCTCAGAGAGGATATGAAATAACCAGTGACCACTTCCTAGTTAAAATAAACATTACCACCTAAATGGCTACAAGTAACAAGAATAGAAAGAAAAATGGAAACATTTGTTTATAAAACTAGACTATTGAATGACACAAATTTACAATGGCTATATGAACAAAGAAATAACCAATATCTAGACTAAATAAAACAAAATTAAGAAATAGAATGGCTTAATATAAAAATGATACTAAATGCAGCAGCAAATGAAAGCTTAGGAAAGACCAAAAAATTCAATAAAAGGAAAAAACTGAAGATATGGGATGATACAATCAAAGAAATAATCAAAAAGAAAAAAAGAAACCTATCACAAATGGTTAAGCAGTCAAAGATTAGAAGATGAAATAGAATATAAAAGAATACGTGTGTAGAGGCTTAAGTGCTGTGAGGACATCATGTTGGAGGCTTAATGGATTTTTTACAACACTCAAAAAGAATTAAAATAGAATTTAATACTTCCTATATTTCGTCCTAGTCACTAGGACATCTACGGGGATTACAAAAACAATTAATGTAACATGTACACAAATAACAAACAATACTAAGCCCAACCACGTGGGTGACACTAAAGTCCTATCTAGGTAGAGCACCCTCTAAGGGCAGTAGTAGTAGGTGGCCTGGAATGTAGGGTGGGAACTCTGGTGATGAGTGTTTCCCAAATCTTCGGAAGCTTAATGCAACCATATTTATTGAGATTTGGTTGGTTTTTGAGAGCTGCTGCTGCTTCTAAGAAAAGTCTCTCTTTCCTGAATTTGCTGTGGTGGAGCATGGTGGTTTTCTTCCATGATACCCTGTGGGTGGTGTCCAAAACATGGTCAGCCAAGCCTGAATGGCCATAGTTGTGTTTGAAGACGTAAGACTTGTGTTCCTCCAGGTGGATGGATGCTGATCTGCCTGTCTGTCCAAAGTATGCCAGCTTACAGGAACAGGGTACTTTGTAAACTCCAGGCAGAAAGAGAGGAGGGAGCTGATCTTTCGTAGAACAGATAAGGGTAGCCAGTTTGCGGTGGGGCTTATATGCTGTGTGTAGATTGTACTGTTTTAGTATCTTGGCTATTTTTTCGGATGTGTCACGGATGTAAGGTATGGTGATGGCATTTTTAAATTCTTGTTGACGAGAAGGACGGGGAATGGGGGAGGAGTTGATTATTTTTTTGATACTGTGATCGCTGTAGCCATTGGAGAGGAAAGTGCTGTGTATATGGTTAAGCTCAGTAGTGAGGGTGGTTCCACTGGAACAAAGATTGTGGGCTCTCTTGGTAAGAGTTTTAATAATGCCATATTGTTGAGAGGGGTGGTGGTGGTGGGAGAGTTTGTGAATGTATCTGCCTGTGTGTGTGGGTTTTCTGTATACGGTGAAGGTAAGTATATCATTAGGCAGGCGTGTGACTAAGGTGTCTAGGAAGGGTAAACAATTGTTCTTTTCCTTTTCCATAGTGAACTGGATTCTTGGATGTAGACTATTGAGATGACCTTACATTCCAGGCCACCTACTACTGCCCTTAGAGGGCGCTCTACCTAGATAGGACTTTAGTGTCACCCACGTGGTTGGGCTTAGTATTGTTTGTTTTTTGTGTACATGTTACATTAATTGTTTTTGTAATCCTCGTAGATGTCCTAGTGACTACGACGAAATATAGGAAGTATTAAATTCTATTTTAATTCTTTTTGATTTGTAAAAAATCCATTAAGCCTCCAACATGAAGAATATAAAAGAATAAGAGCCATAGCTAAAAGAGAAGTCAGAAAAAGACATAAAGAATCATGGAACAAATTTGTTTCTAATTTAGAACATGATTTATATAAAATAAGACCCAATGTATATAAGATTTTGAAACACTTAAATGCAGATACCAAAGCAAACATGAAATTAAACACCGAATTGAAATTAGAAGAATTTAGAAGAGGGGACATCCGACAGGGATGTCCCCTCTCAGCAACTCTTTTTAATATCTACTTAAATGAAATAATAATAAAATGGAATAAAAATTTACATCAAGGAATTAAACTTTCTCCTACAGTAAACTTTAACACTCTCCTCTTTGCCGACGACCAAATAATAATTACAAATTCTGAAGATAAACTACAGAAAGCTATTTTAGATCTAAATGAGATATCCAAAGATTATGGTATGATAATATCAACAGAAAATTCAAAAACTATGGCCTTTAAAGGACAAGATCCAGCAAGAACTAAAATAGTAATAGATAACAAGATCTTAGAACAGGTGAATTCATTCAACTACCTAGGATGTACGATCACATATGAAAATGAAAAAGATGTAAACATAAAAATTGCAAAATATTTAAAAATAACAGGTATAATTAACTCTATATTTAAACCAAACCAGACTAAAAGTATACAATACATTAGCCCTACCAGTCTTAATGTATGGAAGCGAAATCTGGACAATAAAACAAAAAAACAAACAAAGATTAACAACAGTAGAAATGAAGTTTATGAGAAAAACTGCAAAGTATACCCTATTTGATCACAAAAGAAACGAAGAAATTATGAAAGAATTAAACCAAGAACCAGTAATAGAAAAAATTAAAAAATATAAACATAAATGGATGGAACACATTCAAAGAATGAAAACAGAAAGATTACCAAAACAAGCCTTAAAATACAAGCCATTAGGAAAAAGAAAACCAGGACGTCCTCTTAAACGATGACTTCTAAGGATGGAACAGGCCATGCCAGGTCTAAATCCTTGATATGCATGATGATGATATATATATATATATATTAATAACAATAATCAGTGATTTTTTTTTCTGGAAAAAAAAAAAAAGGTGTCGTACTCACCATGAAGATGTTGTTACAGCAACTGCCACGCTTTTAACATATCCTCTAATATACTCTCGTCATCTCTAGATCGCTTCTTGCTTCTAGATCTCCATTAAATTCCTGTAAATTTATTTCATCTTCAAAGTTGTTAAATTATTGATTTCTCCTCACAACTTTGTAAGCAGTTCGAAACACTTTTCCTGTTACATATTTATTATGAGACAAAGTATTTAGGAAAACTTTCTCTAATGTTTTGTTTTTTTCTTTCAGATTTTATTTTTTGGCACACTTTGTGAGCTGCACTCTCTTTATAATCATAAATCTTTTTTCTTAATGACATTAACTGTTGTTTATGAGATTCTCCAAAATGACTGATTTTACCATTTTCCCACTCCACTGAAATTTTCTTTCCCATATGTTTATCGACGGCAAGACTTCCGACATCATGACACTCTTCACAGCCCAGCATTTTATTCTTGACATATAGCCACTCGTTTCTCTTGCAGAAGTCATTTTCTTGCAAAAGTGTCCAACATTCAGGCCAATCATTATCAAAATCTGCTTCCTTTTGACCACATGGATCTTCGGTCTTAGTTTCGTGATCCTCTTCACCAAATATATTTTCGGTGCTAGTTTTCTGTTTTACAGCATCAGAGGTAGATTCCACAATTTCTGCTTCTTCAGCCTTCCTTTTTTTACTCATTGGTTAAAGTAACTACTTATTTTACTCATTTTGAACAATGATTGAACTGATTTAACTTAGATTAATTCAAAACTCACATGAACACCTGCCTATTGCAGATTGAATATATAAAAGATAAACTGATATTGGAAGCAATCGGAAGTGAACACAGCTTCCTGTTTCTGGTTGCATACCAAACTAAAAAACAGGAAAACAGGGTACCAAATTATGAGTAATCAAAACTGAAAATTCAATTTGTGAACACAGTACCATCTACCGGAATATTTATAATACATTTTGCTGTCAATAAATCGCAAATTTTTAAAAACTCAAGAAAAAAGGTACCAGTACTGCATACCACCAGAAAAAAAGCACTGATAATAAGAATATTAAAAATTCAGGAAGATATGAAGCTGTTGCCGAGATTCAGGCAAAGTTTTATCCCAAAGTGTCTGAAATAGTTTTGAGAACAGCAACAACACATCTATTATGATCCAAGGTAGACAAACAATGTGTTCGGTATCTAGCTTTCATGGTCAAACAACCAGTGCAATTTTTGCACTGGTTGTTTGACTGATGAGCTAAACTGAGTCCAAGATTGTTTTTGACTGTGACGTCTCACACACCATGCTTTGGCCTGAGCATTCTTAAAAGCTATGAAGTTTGATTTGGTGGGGAATCTATGAAATATACACCACGTTCTCTGTTGATCTTTTTTTTTTTGGCTGCTGGCATTCAGGGTGAAAAATGAGTGATGTTTTTGGAATTGTGGCTGTTGGTCAATGCAGTCTGTTATGTACTTTACTGCTTCACTGATAGTATTTGACTGACTGTATCAGCATAAATTTTGCAAGATGGGAAAAAAGTATTCCGGTGAGCCTGGTCCATTTTCCATATGTGCATCTGTGTAGGAGAACAACGTTAGTATGAAGACATTGTGCAAATAGCAAAAAAATTATCACTTCCGTAGACATTGTCTTTGATATCCCACACATGAGCACTACAAAAAAATGGCAGAATATGAGTGGAAAGGCACATATGAAAGAAAGTTTTGAGTCTATTATTCAAAGAGAGAGAGAGATTGTTATTGTCAAGGATTTGTTCAATGATACAACCTTGTCCATTTGTGTTGGCACTACCCCACACAGTATTGTGCTCATTAAAGTCACCCAAAAGAAGTATGTGTTCAGGCAGTTGCAGGATAAGGTTAGCAAGATTGATTTCATTTAACTCAATATGTAATATATAATAAATAAATGGAACATGCTGTAATAAGAAATTTCAAGGATAAGTGAATGATTACTGCCTTCAGAGAAGTGTTAAGCAGGACATGATGGAAAGGAGTATGAGTGCCCATTAGGATAGCCACTCCTCCACAATCAGGATCACCTCCAATTCTGTCTTTGTGTACAACAGTGAAATTCCTTAACATATGGTTTGCATTGGGTCTTAAATATGTTTCCTGCATGTAGAAACAGCAACGTTTGTGTTTCTGCAGTAAAATATTTATATCATCGATATTCTGGCAAAACCCATGACAGTTCTATTGTAAAAGACTTTGTGGACGTGTCCAGTTTACGGAAGGCTGAGGCCTTATCTATGTCATTTATCAACTGATATTTAGAAGCATGGACTATATTTAGGGCAGTGTCCATCTATTCCTCTGGTAAAATATTCAATACATCCAATGTGTCAGTGTGAGTTGGCAAGTTTAATTTACTTTCAGCAGATACCAAGTTATCCATTTGTTCTGTGGGGATGTCTGGTGGTTTATCTTTAAGTGATATCCTTGACAAAATTTTTTGACAAGTGGGGTTCTCATCAAATGGAACGATTTTTGGAGTTTTTTTCTAGAGTGAGACTGTAGGTAATGCAATTACCGTAGGTAATGCAATTGATGCACTCAACAGAGAAGCAATCCTGGTGATAAAGTTCAGGTATGATAAAATTATAAAACGGCAGAATGAACATATGAGTTTGAGATGCTGTTGACATTTTCTTTGCTACCACCTTCTCGGCTTAAGAGGATCTCAAGAAGAGGTGTAGTGTTGTCTAGCTTCCTTTCTGCATCCTGTAATATTTTGTTCTATTTTAATATTTTTGTATTTCTTTTTCATCTTTCCACTTCGTACATGCATAAGAGTAAGCTGAGTGATCTCTCTGACAGTTGACATATACAGCTTTCTTTCCAGAGCAAGATATCATGCACTTCACTACCACATCGGGCACAGGACGTATAGCCACAATAAACAGTTTGAGCATGCCCATATTTCTGACATTTAAAGCATCTTAGTATATTAGGGATGTACATTCTAACAGGAAAGTTGAGATACCCTGCTTTGACAGATGTTGGAGGCTTGGGTGTATCAAAAGTAAGGATGATGTTCCTGGTCAGAATCATGCAACCGTCCCTAAATATCAGGATTCACTCACACCTGTCATCACCCTAATCTTTAAGCTCTGAACATATCTTCATCAGGAACATCAGGGAGATCCCATTCTAGTATCACTCCTCTACAAGTGAGTGTTTTATGAGGTGTTACTGTGATTGGTATTACACCCACTGAGGTTACTGCCACAGTTTTCAGAATGTTGCTGTCATGTTGATTCCACAAAGATATCCCCAGAATGTAATTTCTTAACAGTTTTTCGAGATCTGTAAGTCCTTTGAAAATTTGTCCTTGTGAATAAAGAAGGTTGATATTTTTCCTATTTGCTTTTCATCTGTTGCATGGATGATCAGAAACACTGGTACATTTGTATTAATATCAAGTATCTGTTGTTTCTTACTTCTGTTACCAAATACTGAATCTACAAAACCAGTACTTGTTTGGGACCTTGTTAGGGGCCTCTGAAACATTTGAGGATGAAAAATTCATGCTCATGAGTTTTTGGTTCAATGCCACACACACACACTATAGAGCCACATATGGATGTCCATTGACCAGCAAGCAATGACAAACACCAGAACTACTCTGCCACAGCAAGCATAGGGTCCTGACTCCAGACCACGGGGTGAGAGATTTGCTGCAACACTGTAGATCCTTGCAGGTAAGCCCACTAGCTAACTGATCCTGTTCGGGCAATCCAGGACTGCTCATCTTGCCGAAGCAGAGGTCAAAGTAGTGCAAGATTACAATGATCCCCCTTTCCCAATGTCCGCAAGTCACAACACCACACAGTGGCAGGGCATTGGATCCCAGTAGTGGTGGTCTGGAAGAATATGGGAAGAAAAACAAGAAAAAGAGGAAGAATGAAAAGGACCAGTACCATCACTGGGAGGTACCGATACCCTCCACCACAAACAGGTGTCCCACAGGGAGGGCTGTTTAGAAGAATTCTAGTTTTTCAGCTATAACAAGATGTGGTAATGTCTGCAGACTTAAACAATGATTGCCAATTTATGAGTGTCTGCAATATGTATCACAGAACTTTTAGTTTCCACATACAAGACAAAGAATGGAGGTGCTGATAAAATTATCTATTTCCCCACAAGCTTCCAATTCTGATAAATTTTATTAGCATAATCAATCTGTGGATAAAGAATGGAGAGAGAGAGAGAGTGTGCAAGAGTATAGAGCCTTGGAGTACACTAACACTGATGAAAAATAAGTGTGAAGAAACCATCTACTATGACATAAAATAAACAACCAAAGAAGAAACTAGCAATCCACTCACAAATGATAGGAAGAAGAGAAAGCCTGCAATGCTGGACTCAGATAAATGCCTCAAAAATAACAAAAACATGAGAATCTCCAAATCTTTCCATGACTTGTATCCAAAGGTGGGTAAGGACAAATCACCAAGTAACTGGTGATTCATCACAGCAAAATACAGCCATGGGGCTTGCAGCTTGCAGACACAGGCATGGCTAACCCGGGGTCCCAGAGCTAAGTATGATCTACTTCAAGCTTTTGGTCATGCTTTTCTCTTATTCTTCCACTTACTGCTTCTACCCTCATACTAACATCCCTCCTAATGAGGGTTCTTTACTTTAAGCTTTCTATCTATCTATCTCTTGTCTCTCTTACTAACTCCAGGAGGAGATTCTCCATTCTTCCCGGAGCTATTAGAGTATGCGAGGGCTAGGGTGTTTCCTTCTCTTTTCAACTAACCACTAACATACCTAGTAATGGGAAGCAGCACTACTAGTATTAACCTCTTGTAGTATATATACTACAAGAGGCAGAGATCCAGAGGACTGACTTGACTCCAACATGATATCCTTGGGCTATGACGAATTGTTCATATCTCTCTCTCTCTCTGGCCAGGATACTGCAGTAGAGAAGGCAACAGGAAACCACTTTACTATTATCCCACGATAATCTTTATGATGATGATGCAGACTTATAACAGAGGGGTAGCCACCAGCCCGACACACCAAAGCGGTACCTCTAAGCACGGAGGGGAAAGGAATGTGCAACAAAGACCAAATTTGATTAGGCTGAGGAATAATGACGTCAACAAGACTGATGACAATCCCAGCCACAAAATCCCAAATCAGATCATCATAAAATAACTCTCAGAAAGACCTTCAAGATAGGAATGTGGAACATCAGAGGACTCCTGCAACCTGGGAAACTAGACATAATACAGAACAAAATGGAAGACAATAAGATACTAATCTTAGGGTTGGCTGAAACTCACTGGAAAGAACATGGTCATCTTACAACACATAAGCGAAGCAAGGTGTTTTTCTCTGGTCCAGACCATAACAGTGAAAAGGAAGTTGCCATCATTGTTAATAAAAACATAAGTAAAGCAGTAAAAGGATACAACCTAGTCAGTGACAGAATCATAACAGTAAGATTAAACACCAATTCAATTCCAACAATGCTGATTCAAGTTTATGCACCCACACCAAATGCAGAAGATGAAGTGAGAAATTCTCCAAAGGCCTAAATGAAAATGGACACAATACCAAGAAAGGATATTTGAATAGTTCTAGGGGACTTCAATGCTAAGGTGGGATTCAATGCACATGGATCACTTAAATGGAATCAATGGAAAATATGGACTGGGAATTAGAAACAAACGAGGAGAAAAACTGCTGGAGTTCTGCATTGAAAGGGAATTAGCAATCACTAACACTATGTACAAACAGCACAAGAGGAAACTATACACATGAGTAGCACCTGGGAATCGAAGTAAGAAAATCGAATACATTTTAATCGACAGAAGACACTAATCAATAACACCAAAACACTGCCAATTGCAGACTGTGGATCAGACCATCAATTATTAATCTCTAATTTAAAGATCCATCTGAAAGCAAACAAGAACAACAGCAACAAAAGATATGACTTTTCAGAAATGGACAACAAATTTACAATGGACATTGAAGCAGAGCTCAAGAAACAAAAAAAGTACACCTCACGAACAAAGCATTGAATCATGTTGGACACACCTAAAACAAACCACTGTAAAATCTGCAGCCAAAAAAAAAAAAAAAATGGTAGTCCATGGATTACAAAAGAAACCCTAGAACTAATTAAAAAAAAGGAAACAAATTAAAACCACAGATTGGCAAAATCTAAATTACTTGAGCCTGAATAAAGCTATTAAAAAATCTTGTCAAAAAGATAAAAATAGCTATATCCAAAACATCTGTAAAGAAATAGAAAGACACTCCAACTTTAATGAAACAACAGATTTATTCAAGGTGGTTAAGGATATAACCAAAAAATTCAAAACCAAATTTAATATAATTGCAGAGTAAAACAGCAAGATGTTAAATGACACTAATGACATAGCCAGAAGATGGAAAGAGTATTGAGCCGAGCTTTATAAGGACCCAGCTATTCAACAAGAAGACGAAGGGGCTGTGGAAAACATGGAAATGGAACTGGAGATCCTCAAAAGTGAAACAGAACAAGCGATCAAAAAATTGAGGGATAAGAAAGCTCTGGGTCCTGATTCAATACCAGCTGAAATGCCGAAAAACCTTGGATAGAATGCAGTCAATTGGATATGTGATTTATGCAACAAATTCTGGAAGATTGGAAGTTGGCCAAATGACTGGACTAGTTCCAACATTATCTCAATCTACAAAAAAGACAATCACAACAAATATGAAAACTAGCGAACCATTGCCCTTAACTCACATACCAGCAAGATTTTACTATACATTATTAAGGAAAGATTACAAAGTTTTATAGCCAATCAGATCTCAGAAGAACAAGCAGGATTCAGTAAAGGAACTAGAAATCATATATTTAACATCAGACAAATAATTGAAAAAACAAGGGAATTCAACTTAAGCCTTTATCTATGCTTTATAGATTACTCCAAGGCCTGTATGAGGTGGGATATTTTATGGGATATCATGCAAGAATCAGGAATACCAAACCATCTAGTAACCCTCATGAAGAACTTATATCAAGGAAATCGAGCAACAGTAAGAATTGAAAACTCAGTGTCCCCTGCATTCCAACTTGAAAAAGGATCAAGACAAGGATGCATACTCTCACCATTACTATTCAACCTTTACAGCGAAACTATAATGAAACTATAATGAAAAACTATAATGCCTCCATTCCACTCTAGAAAAGTGGAATGGAGGCATTAAATTAGGTGGCCGAACAATCAGTAACCTACGATACACAGATGGCACAGTGGTAACAGCAACAAATGAACAGGAATTAAAATCCATCATAAATCAATTAGAATGGGAAAGCTTAAGCCATGGTTTACGAATAAATCAAGATAAAACCAAAAGAATGGTTTTAAACAATGCAGAGGATATAGATATAGAAGGAATTGAAATTGTTGACAATTTCAACTAACTTGATAATAACAAAAAACGATGGATGGAAAAAAGAGATCAGAAGAAGAACAGCACTAGCTTAGAAAGCAATGACTGATTTAACTAAGATCTGGAAAGTAGGCACATCTCCAAAAAGACCAAAATTAAGCTTGTAGAAAGCTCAGTTTTTTCAATCTTCCTCTATGCTTCTGAGTCTTGGACAATGACAAAAGATGACAGAAGAAGAATTGAGGTGTTCAAGCTCTGGTGCTGGAGAAGATTGTTAAGAGTGTCTTGGACAGAAAAAAAACGAACAAACAAAAGTATCCTAGAAGAACTGAATATCCACACAAGACTGATAAACATAATTGACAAGGAAATAGTGCAATATTTTGGACACATATGTAGAAGGGAAGACAACTGACTGGAAAAAATAATTATCCAGGGTAAACCGTGTGGGAAAAACCCCCAACAGGTGAATTGACCAAATATCAAGAATCACTGGACTTAAACTAGAACAAGCAATAAGAGAAGCACAGGGGAGAAAGAAATGAAGCATCATCAGGATGGTCACAAGTCCTCAGGCATGAGGAGATCAGAGAGAGAGAGAGAGATTTTTATCTCATTTTTTAGGAACAGTGTGCTAAATAAATGCTGGCTTTCATGCTGTTGGATAGATGCCAGATAAATAGGGCAGCTTGCAAATGCAACATAAGATGGACATTAATTCTGGAGAACAAGCTCTTATTACAACTGAAAGGATACTATCTGGATCAAAGGAATTATGAGGATCAAGGATACTGAACATTTTTCTGATGTCGTATCAAAAGATCAGAGGAAGCACACTGACCTAGGAATCAGTATGTTTACCTCCCTCATAAGGAAGTACTCACTTCCACTGACACTTCAGTTCAAAGCTTCTAAATATATGAATGGTTCCAAATTTTGCTATGTCTCATAAATTATTACTATTATTAGGGGCAACTGCAAGGAGTCCTTACACTCATAGAAGGAAGCCTTAAACATCATGTCAAGAACTATCCAAATTTTGCTCAGTATCTATCATACTTTGCTTTAAGCTCATTCACAATCATGGCACCCACAACACTGGCAACCTATTCCACTCATTCACTACTCTCCAAGCAAAAAACCTAGTTCTAACACTCTTAATCAGTTTCCATGGATGGCACATAGTTCTTCCACCACAAGACCTATTCTGAAAATTTACCATTGCATTAATCCTGTCTCATATGATATAAATTGAAATATGAGTGTCTCAATCACATCATCCCTTTTCTGCCTATCAATCATTTTTTGTAATCCACAAATCTTCAACTTGTTCTCGCAAGGTTCATTCCATAGACCAGTTACCATCTTGGTAACTTGCATCTGGATCCTCTCCACCTCCTCCACAACATCACCAAGAAACCCTGCCACCCAGATCTGTGCACAGTAGTCAAGATGGGATCTTATTAAGGCTCAATAAAGAGGAACAATAACCTGCTTATCTCTGCTTGTCAAAGTATTGTTCAGTAACTATTGATCTCATGAACTGTTTCAGCCACTTTTTCTATGTGCCTCTTAAACTTTAATTCCCTATTCACTAATACTCCGAAGTCACTGGCTTCATCAATTTCCTGGAGTGGAGTTCCACCAATGTGGTATACAGGTGGTAATCTATTCAGCCCAAAATACATAACCTCACACTTTGCAACATTAAACTGCCATCCACTCTCCTTTGCTCAGTCTGTGAATCTATCCAAATCATCCTGCAAAATTTTGACATCATCTGTATTAACTATTGCTCTATCCAACTTTGCATCATTGGCAAAACTGAACAGCTGAGTACTCTAAGATCCTTTACTATATCATTAATGAACAAATTAAACAGTAGCAGTCCAAGAACAGAACCCTGTAGTACATCACTAGTCACAGGCCTTCTTTTGGAGTCTACTACTGAATAAACTACTCTCTGATATCTCTCCATCAACCATCCTCCATCTTACCAACCCTATATCCATCCTCATGTGCTGCAGTTTCCATACAGTATCCTGTCCAAGGCCTTGCAAGTCCAGCAGTATCACTGCAAACTCGTTACCTTTATCCAACTCAGCTGTCATTGTATTATAAAATACGGGCAAGTGATTGAGGCATGACCTACCCTTCACAAAACCATGCTGCCCCCCCACCCCACATACAGTATCCCATTTTCATCTATCCATCCTTTGTATTTGCTCTTGACCAACTTCTCCAATACTTTGACAACAACTCCTGAAATTCCTGATATGCTGATGGGTCGGTAATTTGTTACATCAGTCTAGTAGCCTCCTTTATACAATGGAACTATTTTCCCCTCTTTCTCTATCCCCCCCTCGGGCCTAACCCCGAACTAAGACTCAGAATAAACAATAGGGTCAAGGGCACTGACAGTTCCCTCGCAGCTATAAGTAAAATATGAGCTGGTATACTATCCAATCCCACAGCTGTATTCATATTAAGGTTCTGTAATATGCTATGCACTTCCATTTCATTTACCTCAATTCCGATATTAGTCTATGGCTTTCTCGTTCCTGCAATATTGCTACCTAGATGATATACTCTTGCAAAGTGTTCACTTAGTAATTCTATTATTTTGACTGATTCAGTTCCCTCCCTACCATCAGATTCATTAAAATAATTCTGCCATACACATTCTTTGCAGCATATAGAAAAAACTATTTGGGATTCTCTTTAGCCTGCATAGCTAAACTTCCTTTCAAAATCTGCTTTTGCCTTTCTTACCAGATTGATTACCCTTCTGGCATGTGCCTGCAGGTCATCTTTCACCTTAAAATCCCTCCAGATGTTTTATTTTTATTTTTTTGCAACTCCAGCTTAATAATGCATTTTTGGAAATTATGGAGACAACTACCGTGTTTGAATAAAAACTTTAGTTTAATATTACTAAAATTTTACAATTCGACGTTTCGACCTTTATGTCAAGGTCATCTTCTGGAGTGTACAAATATACACAAGAAACAAGCTATACTACAATCATACTGGTTCGTAAAAGACACTGACTAACCACTACAACAATTGGTGGCCTGACCTCTGGTGAAAAAAATAAAATAAATAAATAAAATAAAATAAAATAAAATAAATAAATAAATAAATAAATAAATAAATAAATTAAATAAAATAAAATAAAAATTATACATCAACGCTAGAGTCCTATTATTTGTGTTGTCTACTATATACATATATTAACATCAATCCAGCCAGTTGGAGTGGAATGGTTTCTAATACTAACAGATTGGCTAGAGTCCTGACTTATGTTGAATCTTTCATATTAGGTTGGCTGAATGTGTGCCATCCAGATCCTTGGAATTTTCATACCATCTTTATTGTTGATATTTGGGTGGTTTATCAGGATTTATTTCGCAGGATTCTTTAAATTTTCTTTCGTACCATGTTTTTGTGCGATGTAAGGAGCAGGTGCTTTTCCAGTTGATTTGGTGTAAGGTGTTCAGTGCATGGTCTGAGAGGCCTGCTTCACCATAATGGTTATATTTAATGTGTCTAATGTGTTCTTTCTTGCGTATAGGGATTGTCCGTCCTGTTTCACCAATGTACGGTAAGTTACAGGTGCAGCAGATGCAATAGACTCCAGGATGTGCTAATGGGAGGAGAGGATCCTTAGAGGAGCTGAATATGGTTTTAAGTTTAGTGGGTGGTTTAAAGGTGGCATTGAGGTTATAATGTTGTAGGATTCTGTTGAATTTTTCTGATAACCCTTTAATGTATGGGATGACTATGGTTTTACTGTAATCTAGATTCGTTTATTGTTTTGGTTTTATAGAGTATTTTATTGACAGTATTTTTGTTATAGCCATTGTTTATGAATGTGTCACTAATGATTTTCAGTTCTTGTTTCAGGGCTTTCTGGTTAGAGCAAATAGTTGTGGCTCTGTTTTTAAGGGTGTTTAAGACTCCATATTTTTGTGCTGGGTGGTGGTATGAATTCGCATGTGTGTATTGGCCCGTGTGTGTCGGTTTTCGGTAGACTGTGAAGGATAGACTGCCTGAAGGAAGACGTGTAACTAGTGTGTCTAGGAACGGGAGCGAATTTTGGTTTTCGATTTCGATGGTAAATTGTATGCGTTCGTGTTGTTTATTTAGGTGGCTGAGGAATGTGTTTAGCGTTTGTCGCCCGTGCAGCCAGATCGCGAACACGTCGTCAACGTATCTGAGCCAGATTGTCGGTCGAAGCGTGGCGGAATCAAGAGCCCTTTGCTCAAAGGTTTCCATGTAGAAGTTCACGATTGGGGGGATAATGGTGAGCCCATGGCTGTACCTTCCTTTTGTAGGCAGAATTTGTTTTGCCACACGAAGTAACCAGACTTTAGTACGTGGGCAAAGAGGGCCGTAACGTCGGGCGGATATTTGTTCTGTAGTAGGAGAATTGTGTCATTGATGGAGACATTAGTGAAAAGGGCAGAAACGTCAAAACTGACTAATAAGTCGTCTTTGTCGAGTGTTATGTTTTTGATTTTGTTTATAAAGTGTTGTGTGTTTTTTATGTAGGAGGGGGAATGACCTACCAACTCCTTGAGTGTTGCCGCTAATTTCTTGGCTAGGTGGTAACTGGGACTGTCTATTCCTTCCACTATTGGTCGAAGGGGCACTTTTGTTTGTGTATTTTCGTAACCTCATATATTCTGGGGGGGGGGGGGGGCATAGTGGGGTTTGAGTTTTTTAACTGTGTCTGGTGGCCAAGAAGTGACGGACTTTAGTAGTTTTTCTGTTTTGTCCTTTATCCTTTTTGTTGGGTTATAATTTACCATTTTATATGTGTTGTTATCGGCTACTAGATGGTTCATTTGCAGTATGTATGTTGACCTGTCAAGGACAACAGTGGCACTGCCTTTATCAGCTTTCGTTATTATTATATACATAATAAATATTCGTTATTATATACATAATAATAATAACGAAAGCTGATAAAGGCAGTGCCAGTGTTGTCCTTGACAGGTCAACATACATACTGCAAATGGACCAACTAGTAGCCGATAACAACACATATAAAATGGTAAATTATAACCCAACAAAAAGGATAAAGGACAAAACAGAAAAACTACTAAAGTCCGTCACTTCTTGGCCACCAGACACAGTTAAAAAACTCAAACCCCACTACGCCTTCCCCCCCAGAATATATGGGGTTCCAAAAATACACAAACAAAATGTGCCCCTTCGACCAATAGTGGAAGGAATAGACAGTCCCAATTACCACCTAGCCAAGAAATTAGCGGCAACATCAAGGAGTTGGTAAGTCATCCCCCCCCTCCTACATAAAAAACACACAACACTTTATAAACAAAATCAAAAACATAACACTCGACAAAGACGACTTATTAGTCAGTTTTGACGTTTCTGCCCTTTTCACTAATGTCTCCATCAATGACACAATTCTCCTACTACTGAACAAATTTCCGCCCGACGTTACGGCCCTCTTTGCCCACGTACTAAAAGTCCGGTTACTTTGTGTGGCAAAACAAATTCTACCTACAAAAGGAAGGTACAGCCATGGGGTCACCATTATTTCCCCCCCCTCCCCAATCGCGAACTTCTACATGGAAACCTTTGAGCAAAGGGCTCTTGATTCCGCCACGCTTCGACCGACAATCTGGCTCAGATACGTTGACGACGTGTTCGCGATCTGGCCGCACGGGCGACAAACGCTAAACACATTCCTCAGCCACCTAAACAAACAACACGAACGCATACAATTTACCATCGAAATCGAAAACCAAAATTCGCTCCCGTTCATAGACACACTAGTTACACGTCTTCCTTCAGGCAGTCTATCCTTCACAGTCTACCGAAAACCAACACACACGGGCCAATACATACATGCGAATTCGTACCACCACCCAGCACAAAAATATGGAGTCATAAACACCCTTAAAAACAGAGCCACAACTATTTCCTCTAACCAGCAAGCCCTGAAACAAGAACTAAAAATCATTAGTGACACATTCATAAACAATGGCTATAACAAAAATACTGTCAATAAAATACTCTATAAAACCACAACAAAAACGAATCTAGATTACAGTAAAACCATAGCCATCCCATACATTAAAGGGTTATCAGAAAAAATCAACAGAATCCTACAACATTATAACCTCAATGCCACCTTTAAACCACCCACTAAACTTAAAACCATATTCAGCTCCTCTAAGGATCCTCTCCTCCCATTAGCACATCCTGGAGTCTATTGCATCCGCTGCACCTGTAACTTACCGTACATTGGTGAAACAGGACGGACAATCCCTATACGCAAGAAAGAACACATTAGACACATTAAATATAACCATTATGGTGAAGCAGGCCTCTCAGACCATGCACTTAACACCTTACACCAAATCAACTGGAAAAGCACCTGCTCCTTACACCGCACAAAAACATGGTACGAAAGAAAATTTAAAGAATCCTGCGAAATCCTGATAAACCACCCAAATATCAACAATAAAGATGGTATGAAAATTCCAAGGATCTGGATGGCACACATTCAGCCAACCTAATATGAAAGATTCAACATAAGTCAGGACTGTAACCAATCCGCTAGTATTAGAAACCATTCCACTCCAACTGGCTGGAATGATGTTAATATATGTATATAGTAGACAACACAAATAATAGGACTCTAGCGTTGATGTATAATTTTTTTTTTTATTTATTTTATTTTATTTATTTATTTTTTTTTTTTTTTCACCAGAGGTCAGGCCAACAATTGTGGTAGCAGTTAGTCAGTGTCTTTAACGAACCAGTATGATTGTAGTATAGCTTGTTTCTTGTGTATATTTGTATGCTCCAGAAGATGACCTTGACATAAAGGTCGAAACGTCGAATTGTAAAATTTTAGTAATATTAAACTAAAGTTTTTATTCAAACACGGTAGTTGTCTCCATAATTTCCAAAAATGCATTCGGATCACCGTGCAAGCCTAAAAGAAAGGATCCAGCTTAATAATGATATTCATCCATTTAACTCCCACTTCATTTCTTCTCCTGACTCTAGGTATAGAGTCTGCCATTACCTCCCTCAAACACTTCTTTACCATATTAACATCCAGCTCTTGCATTTTAACATGCCATGGCACCGATCCAAGTGATCTCCTAAGCTTGTCATACTTGCATACAATCACAACAGAGTTCAAGAATTACTCGAACTCTGTATTTCCATATATACCCCATCTTAACTGAAAATTTTACACAATTAACCACCTCCCCCCAGGTCAAGACCATATTGGTGGTAACGTGGTCATATTCATTATAGCTGTAGTTTGCTAATTCTCAGATGCAATTACTAGATCAAGCACTCTCGAACCCCTAGAATATTCCATCACATGCTGTCTCAGGTAATATCCCTTAGTAACTGCATAAATTCCATTTCCTTCCTACTGTATGACCTCTCCTCCTTCCAATTTATGTTCCCATAGTTGAAATGACCCATAATAATTACCTGTCCTCCATTCATTGAGTCTATTTTTTTGATGCATATTATCTCCATTATCTTTTCCATCCTCTAGTTTATAGAAGCATCCAACTGTACATTTTGTTCTGCTAGCCTCAGTCTCACACCAGATAGCTATTTTATGTGCAATTTTCACTGGACTGCAGTTGAACTTCTACTCTCTTTGGTTGCAGTTTTCATCTACTATCATCAATAACACTCCTCCTCCTCCTCCCATTCTTTTTTCTCTATCCTCCTTAAACACACTATATATATCCTTCACCTTTTATCCCACTAACTATATCAACTTCTGTTAGCCATGTCTCACTAATGCCAATAACCTTTGGCCAGGATGAGCCAACCAATGCCAAAAATTCTTCCTACTTGTTCCAAATGCTCCTGGCATTAGTACACACAAAGTGCAAAAGCCCCCTAGGCTCACTGCTATCGTGACGCATGATACTTACCGTCCCATTCTAGTTTGTTACCAGTAGTACTAACTTAGACATATTATGCACATTCTTACATGCAACTGCCTCACATGTCTCCGTATCCAATCAGCAGCCCCCCCCCCCTCTAAAAGCTCTAGTTTCCTGATTCTATACATCCACATTCACTTCATTCAATAATACTTTTCACAGTATCTGAATACCAAATCTATTCAGATGCAAACCATCCTTCTTATATAAGTCCTTTCGCCCATCAAACTCACACCACACATCCACAAACTCCACACCACTCCTCCTCTTCCATAACCAATGTATTGAGTTATTCGCTATTATGGCCCTCCTCCTCAGCTCTACTCTGTCATACCGTGGTCACCGACTCACTACCTTAATTCTCTCACTCTTTTAAATTATATATTTAGTTTAATCCTTTATCCAAGTGTAAGCAAACAAAGTTCGTGCCTGAAGTATCTTCAGGACTGGGGCAACTCGTGGCAAAGGTGGACTCACTTCAACATCACTTGCCTTAGTATCCCATAATGCAAAACACATCTCCTTGTAAACATGTATAATGCTAGGCAGAAGGGTCACTACCCAAACTGATTTCGTCCTTTATTGAGGTCTCTTCGGGTGGGAGATAGACCCAAAGGTGATACCAAGGTTGAAGCAATGCAGAAGTCATATTTCCATATACGAGTTGCAAAAATGTGTCACACCTCAAAGCATTATACATCCACAAGGAGATGTGCTTTGTATTATGGGATACTAAGGCAAGTGATGTGAAGTCAGTCCACCTTTGCCACGAGTTATTATTATTATTGATGAGAGTTGCCCCAGTCCTAAAGATATTTCAAGCGCAAACTTTGTTTTTGCTTACACTTTGATAAAGGATTAAACTAAATATATAATTTGTAGTCTAACCAAGTGAAAAAACTTTCAACATCTCTCACTCTTTTCTTTTGCTACTTCCAATAAATCTTTCATGTCCTCTCTCATGCCACACTTTTCTCCTTTAAATCATTTGTTCCAGCCACTAGGATCATTTCTTTCACCCTACACTTTTGTGCTCTAATGGCGTCACTAACATCGTTAATTTTCGCATCCAGAAAGCACAATTTTATCAAACTCTCGTCGATCACATCTGTTATGACTGAATCACCATACAACAACACTCACTGCTTGATTTTTCTTTCTCTCTTGATCAAGCCCTCATTTATCTTATCTTACACTTCTTTCATCTGTTAACAGCTGACCCACTCACCAGACATTTCTGAACTCACTCCAGCTACCACTTCACCTGTATATGACTTCACAACAGAGCTATCTCCCCTCATTGCAGCCAACTCTTCATTTTTTACTGATACTATGAGTATTTCATACTATGAGTACTATAATAGTATGACTGATACACATATAGACTGATACACATATTATGAGTATCAGTCATACTATTCTTTAGTGCAATACTTTTACTCTCTCAATCATGTCACATTTATTATCACTCTCAATCCTATCTGATATTACATCACACACATTTTCAATCATATTCTGAGTTCCGTCCTTACCAATACTTTAATCTCACAACCTGAGACACAATTTTGATCCTTGCCCTCATAGCATTTTTGGCACACTTTCTCATCATTATCGCTTTCAAACCAAATTCCAGCTGTCTTTGGTAATGCATACATACATTTCGCAGACATTGCACTGCACAAAATCCCTTTGATTCAATTCTTTAAACAATGATGACCTGGGCACCATTGTTCTGCTTTGCATTGGTGCCATAAAGAGACAAATGAAAACAAAGATCTGGTCAATAACAAACAGCAAATCTAAGATATATCTTAGATTTGCTGTTTGAAAACATCTAATCATCTAAGATACACAGCTGAACACACAAGATTAAGAAAAAATAATTTTTATAATGTTTAAAGTTTTTCCCCTCTCAAATAACTCAATTCCTGCCATCTCCAGCATATATCATTGCAAAACAAATTCATATATTTTTATATAAATTTCAGTATACCGAATATCCAATCTCCTAAGGTGAACACAAAATCCTTACCAAAAATAGGTCTCTTATGAAACACTTGCAGATCTTTAATCGAATCTTCAAGATTTTTTTGAAGAACAATGTGATCTAATGCATTATTTTTATTGGCCTTCATAATAGAACCATCATCTTTGATTCTGAAAACAAACAAAACCAGAAGGGAATAAATATAATCATTAATGTTTTCATAATTTTTTAAATACTTCTTCCCATGTTTTATCTTCATTAAACAATTTTTATAAGAGCACACAACATGTTCTATGCAAACTATACAGGTAAGATAAATTATAGCTAATACAACAATTAATTTGTTGTATTAGCTGTAATTTATCTTACCTGTATATTATTACCTTTAATATATGTATTACCTGTAATTGCTGGCAATTAATTAATTGGCGACCTGGTTGGTCGAGTGAGTTAGCGTATCTGCTTTCCAGCCAAAAGGCTGCGGGTTCGAATCCCACCGTGGGCTTGGATGTTTGTGATGGTGTAGTTTGTAGGTGGTGGAGATAGAGAGTTGTAGAGTAGATGCCCTCCCTCAATGAGTCTTTGGACTCCTTGGAGGTGTCAAGTAATAATAATAATAATAATTTCATTACAATTATTTGTAATGAAATTAATTGTTGATAATTAATGATAATAATAGTTCTTATTCAAACAAGTTCCTCTTATATTTCTCAGATGTTATTTGTGCTGAATTATTGTGATGACTTAATTATTATTATTTTATTTCATCTCCATGGAGTCTTGAGACTCATCAAGGGGAATTTATATTTCATTATACACACAAATCCTATCATAATTCTTCTTGAATCCATTCTCTGTCAGGGAACTCACAATGAATTTTGGCAATCCATTTCACTCATTCACTCACTCTCCACACAAAAAATCTGGTGTGCATTCCCCCTACTAACCACACTCTTACACAACTTCCATGGATGACCCCTAGTTCTCTATTTGGTCATATACTGAAAATTTTCAATTGGATCAATTTTATAAAATCCCTTTAATATCTGAAATGTTTCTATCATATCTCTTAACAACTAAACCTTTGTAACCCACAAACTTTCAACCTATCCTCATAGGGAGGATTCCACAGATCTGTCACCATCTTGGTCACTCATCTCTGAATTCCCTCTATCACCTCCTAGTCCCCAAGAAACCCAGGTGACCAAATCTCTGCACAGTAGTCAAGATGTGGTTGAATCATAGCCTTATAAAGAAGGATAATAAATTCCCTATCTTTACTTGTTAGCATGTTTTTCAACATCCACGTAATCCCTGAAGTCCCTAGTCTCATCAATTTCCTGCAATCCAATACCATCAATATGTTACACCATATGCAATCTTTTCAAAGGGCATAACCTTACATTTTGCAACATTAAGATGACAATCATTATCCTTTGCCCACAATGCCAATTATTTAAATCATCCTGCAGGATATCTACATCATCTTTATCGACTACTGCTCTTCCCAGTTTTGCATCATCAGCCAAAAACTGAGTATCCCCCCCCTCTCCCACCTCTTAAATCTTTCCCTATATCATTGATATACAAATTAAAGAGTAGTGGCCACAGAACTGAACCCTGAGGTATTCCACTAGTCACTATCATTCTCTTTGATTCCACTCCACCATGTACTACTCTGTGTCTATCTCTCAGCCAGGCTACTAGCCTCATATTTTCTGCAGTCCAATGCCATCAATATGATACAACAGCATATGCACCCTTTTCAACCTGAAGTGCATAACCTTACATTTTGCAACATTAAATTGATCTTGCATTATCCTTTGCCCACAATGTCATCATCATCATAATACTAATTACGGGTATAGACTGTATGTCTGTTCCGGTCTCATTATCCATCCAATATCCTTTTTTGAGGTCTACCCTGACTTCTCTTTCCAATTGGCTTATATTTTAGTATTTGTTTCTGTTGTTGGGTATTCGCCATTCGGTTTACATGTTACCATAACTACTAAACCACTAAGTCTCTTCAACATTTGAAGGAGAAAGCAGAACCCAATTATGACTATGAATTCAATGCTTATTCCGGTTGGTTCCTGAGATTCAAGCAGCGTTTTGCTCTGCATAATGTGAAAATGTATGGAATCTGCAAGTGCTGAGAAGGCTGCCAAGGAGTTTGTAGAAAAATTGGATAAAATTATTACGGAGAAGAATTATTTGCCACAGCAAATATTTAATATGGATGAGACATCTTTGTTTCGGAAAAAAATGACCGAACGGACATGCATCGACAAAAAACTAAAATCTATACCTAGTTTCAAAGCTCTTAATGCCCGTATTATGATTCTGTCATGGGTAATGTGGCTGGATATAAACTGAAACCATTTGTATTATGGCACAATGAGAATCCACAAATCTTCAAAAACATTAGGAAACATATTCCTAATTTCATTTTCGGAGCAATAAAAAGTTGGATGACTCAAAAATTGAGGATGCCTTAATTAACTGTTATGCGAGTGAAATAAAAAGCTATTATGTGAAAGAAAGTGTAGAATTTAAAATTTTATTCTAGATAATGCTCCAGGTCATCCATCCTATACGTCTTATAGCGGTGATCTTCACCAAGTTCAAGGTCATGTTTCTTCCTCCAAACACTACTTCATTGATCCAACCGATAGATCAGGGAGTTCTTGCAGGGTTTAAGGCTTATTATCTACGGAGAACTTTTTCATAAACCATTTCTGCTACTGAAGGAAATGACCAGACTCTCATGCAATTCTGGAAAACATTCAATATTTATCATGCTATTAAAAACATTGCTGTGACTTGGGACGAAGTGACCTCTCAATGTATGAGTGGCATATGGAAAAAGACATTAGAAAGGTTAGTAATAGTGGGTGGCAAACAATCTGAATCTCGAAGTGAATGATGATGACATAATTCAACTCACAGAAAGTTTACCCTGAAGAGTTGACCAACGAAGAATTGGTCTTCTCTTCTGCAACAACTGTTGCAGAAGAGGAAAAAACGATAAAAGGAAGAGGGGGAAAAGAGAAACAGGAAGAGGTAGTTAAAACTATCTGCAGTAAAGGGTCTTGCAGAAGTGTTCTCTGCAGTTAGCGATGTCCTCAAAATGGCTGAAGACATGAACCCCAGTGTTGAACGCTACTTAACACGCTCACTGCCAACTATGAGTATACTTATAGTTGGTATATGAGCATCACAAGCCAACTATCAATATACTCGTATGACGCATACTGCCAGCAACGAAATTACCTGTATTGACCTTGAAGAAGTAAAAATGCTTAGCGTGCGGAGCTAGCAGCGAAAGTGTGTATACTCGTAGATGGTATATGAGCCTCACAAGCCAACTATGAATATACTCGTACGACGCTTACCGACAGCAATGAGATTACCCGTACTGACTTTGAAGAAGTGAAAATGCTTGGCGTATGGTAACAAACTATGCCCGAGTAGCGTGGCAGCGAACGTATTAATAATAGAAACGAAAGATCATGATGCATTTGCTTGCTATGAACAAATTTATGATGAAAAGAAGAGGAATAAGCAAAGCACATTGGTCATTTTAATAAAAAAAAACAAAGGTTACACCAGAAGAGCCACAGCCTAATTGTTCACACAGGGAAGGTAAAGAAGATGTGATTGTGGGGGAAGATTTGGGTGAATGTTTTCCTGTTTAATAGTGGCAATAACACACAGTAAAGTTTTATAATAAGGTTTAAGAATTAAAATGACAGTATACTTATTACTGTTAAGTCACTAAAACCCCTATAACTCTGTTGATTTAATGTATCGACTTACGTCCTGCCTGATTGAACGGAACCCGGACATAAGTCAAGGGGATGACTGTATATCAAACAGTATATATCTTTTTACTTTGTCAAATGCTTTTTCGTAATCTATAAACAAAAGATGAGTTTCCAAATTAAAGTCTCTTCTTTTTCCTATAACTAGTTTTAAACAGAAAGCTGCATCCATTGTAGAGCATCCTTTTCTAAATCCATTTTGGCATTCTAATAATATTTTTTCACTGTATATTTTTAGTTTTTCATTAAGTACTCTACTATATATTTTGTAGCATGTATTCAATAAACTAATACCTCTGCAGGTTTTGTTTTATCCCCTTTTTTAAATATAGGTATTACTATGCTTGTATTCCATTCTGTTCGTATTTGTCCATTTGTATATATTTTATTTAAAAATTTTAGTAATCTTTGATGAAATTTTTTTCCAGCAAATTTATACAGTTCAGAGTTTATCCCATCTTCTCCTGCTGATTTGCCATTTTTTATTTTATTTAGGTTGTCCTTTAATTCTTTCATTGTTATCATATCATTCAAGGTATTTTGTAAGTTTCTGGTGTAATTTCTCAGGGCCTCACACTGGTGAGTCTCGTCATGGCAAACCTGAGATACCCAAGCTAGACCTGATCCTACTTCATACAATATACACTTGGTATATCATATCTGGAGACTGGGCTTCTACTCTTCTTTCCCCTCTACTCTCTCTTACTTCTTACTCCTCCCTTCCCCACCCCCCCAGTGCTATTAGAGCAACTCGAGGGCAAAGGGGGGGGGACTCTTTCCTCTCAAACTGTAGTTTCCACTATCTACTAAAAAGACAAGCCTAGTTGTCTTAAGGTGGCAGCCCCACCACTAGGATACCTATCATCATGGTAGTCACTTGACATAGGGAAACACATATTACTTTCAAGTCTCAACGAAATCCAAACCGACAGAAGACATGGGAAACGACCCATAATGTCAATTTATTTAAATCATCCTGCAGGACATCTACATCACCTTTATCAACTATTGCTCTCTCTTTATTTGATGACTTACTAGAAGAAATCATTTATAGAACATATTTCATCATTTATGTTACATCTTTTCATAAAATATGCAAAACCTATGACAATGTCTTTTTACATTTGCACCTTACAATGAAAAGAAAGCGGAGAAGAACAAAAGGTGTGCCGAACTTGAAACTTAAGATGAAAGACTCATACTGATTCTTTGGGGGTTGCCAAACTTCATGCGAGGTCTCAGAGGAGGCCTAATAAAAAGGGACTGAAGCGAGCAGAAGGGGTCCCAGTTCCAGAATTGCTGTCAGAGAGGAGGCCACCCAGTCCAGAGTCACCGTCAGAGAGACTGCCCGGATCCACGTTGCTTGAGAGAGGAGTTTCCTGCTTCCAGAAAGGAGCTTCTCAGTAATATGTGTAATATGATTTTACACTTCTAGGAGATGTGTTTTACATTATGGGAAATACTAAGAATAGTGATCAGAGATTTACCCACCTTTGCTACAAGTTGCCTAGTTTGTACTACGTACTTTAGCTTATGCTAGTAGTCGCCAATACTTTTATAGTTTACTATACTATATGCTATATTCGGCATGAAACTCTTTGATTCCGATCTTTGAGTTTCTTATTCGGTTTTGAAACGATATGGGATTTAATATCCCCTTAATTTAAATAACAGTATGATCAATTAATAAAAATGAATTTCTCTTCAAAAGAAATATATATAAATTTATATATAAAAGTTAGTACAGTTGACCCTTGAACAATGTGGGGGAGGGGGGAGATTAGAAGTGATGACCCCCCCACACACACACAGTTTTGAAAATCCATGTATAACTTTTGAAACCTGAAAAACTTAATACTACTGTTGACTGGAAGCCTTACAAATAACATAAACAGCTGATTAATACATTTTGTTATTCATCATTCTATGTATTTTGTATGTTATAAGTATCATATACTGTATTCTTACAATAAAGTAAGCTAGAGAAAAGAAAACGTTATTAAGAAAATCATAAGGAGGAGAAAATACATTTACAGTAGTACTGTATTTATGTGGTCTGTATACAAGGTAAATTGTCTGTCTATCAGTACTTACATCGATATTGTCTTCTATTATACAAAACAATGTACATGTTATACATATTACTAACACTAGACATCAAAAATGAAAAGATAATGTGAAAAAGAAATTCATATTTATTTACAGGCCATAACGATTCATGCATTGATAAAGCAGCAGGCAGCAATATGATTGCATTATGGTAGCCTAGCCTATACACTAATGAATGAATTGTTATGAAATCTTTATTTGATGCTAATTAATTAAATTTAACTAATTAATGAGTTAATTTTATGCAGTCATGATTTAATACTGCATCTTTATGCTTGTTTATTTCTCTTCACTGTGAATGGTACCATGTACTGTCTGTGTGTTTAAGTGTTAATAAATTTTAACTTTTTATACAGTCACACCCCAACTTACGTGAATCGGGAGTTACGCGGTTTCATATGTGTACGTATTCCCGTCCCGCTTCACGTCTCACCACTAGTCGTATCTTTCCGGCGACGGCCGCATTCGCCAGTGTCGCGCATGCTGTGAACAAGCACTGACGTGTTTCGTGCAGTCTCCATTCATACACGATTTTTATAGTCTACAAACCTTGCGATTGTTTAATGTTATGCTCTTGATAAAAATTTTATCACATAAAAAATAATAATGTCGTCCAAAGGAAGCAAGTCCGAATCTTCTACAGCTAGCAAGAAAAGAAAAACATTTACTTTGGAAACAAAACTCAACATTATGAAGGATTTTGAAGGCGAAATGAAAATTTATGAGCTAGCAAAGAAGTTTGATCTACAGGAATCCACAGTAAGAACAATCGTAAAAGAAAGGTTTACAGATTTTGGAGGACATAGATTCTAACGAGAAACGAACTGTAGCCACAAGGTAAGGAATAAAAAAATCATTAGCTTGCTATGAAGAAATTTTGCATGACAAGAAAAAGACATTATGCCGTCAGACGAATCTATTAGATTTTATGAAACCATTGACATCGAAATAACTTTTTTTTATGTACGAAAAACTACAATTATGATTATATTTCTTTAATAAAAAATAGGTGTTTTTGTAAACCTTTGGTCCCAATTAACTAATATTTTGTATGTTTGTATGCAAAATTATACCCGAGTTACGCGAATTCGACTTACGCGCTTTTTGTTGGTCCCACCTACCGCATAACTTAGGGGTATGACTATTAGATTTGTGTATATTTTATTATTACCGTATTTTTCGATAGATAATGTGCATGTTATCTATACAAAAAAGTCTAAATTCGTTAAAAATGAACATGTGCGGTGTACATTTAAAAAGTAAGAGAGGTAAATCAAATGTAATAACAAAACTAAGGTAGAAATATTACTTAATATTAATTGAACATTACACTATTCAAATCTAAAAAATTCTTCACAGACACCACCGCATTCCCTTATGCTTTAATGCAACCATTTCTAACACAGTTTTCACTTACAGCAGCCCAACTTTCTACAATTCACATAACTATATCTTTATACGACATTCTTTTCATCTGCCCTGCTTTGTTATATTCATGGATGCTATTCATCATCCAGTCTTCTCACTTAGCCTGCAAATTGTCTTTGAATAGTTTATTTACTGCAAGATCAAGAGGTTGGAGTTTTTTTGTTATGACGGAATGACGGCCATCATTCCGTCATACCGTCAAACCTGGAATGATGGCCAATTTGGAACTTACAATTGTACTGCTGTTGTGTGTGCCCTACACGAATCCAACACTAACAAAGATTTCGGGTTGAAAAATGCCATTTTTCTCTTTCGCCACACATTCTCCAACCAAAATTTCATAACCTTGGAATTTATCCAACTTTTATCATTAGCAGTAACAATAATATCTTTGGATGACAATCTTTTGGAACAGTCTTTCTTTTGAAAATCACCATCGGTGACAGTTTGGAACCATCTGCAGTTATGCAGAGAACCACAGTAAAGTTAGACCTTTCGTGCCTATCGTAGTAACGAAACCTCTTTTGCTCCCTTCAGATTCACAGTCCTAGAACTAGGCATGTCAAAACTTATAGGAATCTCATCCATATTCCCAAAGTGACAAGCATCAACTCTACACAAGTTTTCTCTCAGAAACAAACAAAATTTAGCTACTTTCGTTTCCCAGTCGCAGGGCAAATTTTGTCCGACACTAGTGGAGGAGCGCACAGTTAAATTGTTTCTCTTCATAAATCCAAAAACCCAAGACAGGTAGACCTTGAAATCTTTTATATTATTGTTTTGCGCAATTCTTTTCGATTCCTGCAACACACGGACAGTAGATATTCTCATACCTTTAGCTCTTTCACTAACAACCCAATCAAACAGTTTTTTCTTCTATGGTTGGCCACAAGCACCTTCTAAACCTCATAGCACGTTTCCTCATATGTAAACATTTCAGGACTGTTTCAGCTTTTGCCATTCACAAACACTACTTTCTCCAACACTGAACAATTACTAGCTTCACAATTCCCTTTTACCTTTGCTACTTCTACCACTTCAAGCTTGAACTGCGCTGTATAGGATTTTCTCCGAGAAGTACTTCTGTCTTCCATGGGTAATTCAGATCTAATAACAAAATATAAACATATAATGATTTACTTTATGAAATATTTTAAAACAAGATGTACGGAATAATGTAAAAAATCGACCACTGTTACAAGCAAGGCGCTTTTAAAGAATTCCTCCGTTCAATGTCTGTACTTCCTAACCCTACTGCTAGTTAGCGCATGCACATTATCTATACATCAAAAGGAGTGGTAAAAATGTTGGGGTGCATGTTACCTATCGAAAAATATGTCTAATAATAATAATTATTATTGAGGGAGGGTACCTGTTCTACAGGTCTGTCTCTGCCACTCAATCCACTGACTGACCGCAACTACACCAACGCCATCTACCGCCAACCACCACTAGTATTTCCAAAAACAATCACATATTTTATGGGCAATAAATGATTCCCCCCCCCCCACCCAAATGGTATTATTACACCAGATCATAGAGATCAAGTTCATGTATTTTATACAACACCTTTTCTGGGTTGTTACAGAGTTCACATTTGGAAATATTCATACAGTTTAACAAATGCATTGGTGATGCTTCCTCGATGTTACAGATTCTGCAGGTGGGGAAGACTTATGCCATTGCTAAACTTGATTGGTCTTGTGTGGCCGGTCTTGAGGCGAGAGATCATGGTAGTGGCACTGCGATTAAACTTGGAGTTGATGGTAGCTCCTGGATTTTCTGCTGAGTACCAGTGGTGAGTCATGTCCTGAAGAATTGTTCTTTTTATGTTTTCATTTTGGGTGGTTTTAAAAAGATCGAAATCTGTGGTATCACTTGATGTTGCGGCCATTTTTGCTACTTCATCTACAGTTTCGTTTACCTTTAATCCCACATGGGATGGGATCCACTGGAAGATTACTTCGGAATCCTTATGTAGTTTGTTTATGTTTTTTGCTATGTCTCTAAGTATTTCTTGATGGCTAGTGTAGCAGTTCTTAATAGCTTGAAGGGCTGCTAAGGAATATGTGAAAAATATAAACTCCTTCGGGTTTTGTTTGTCCAAATATTGCAGTGCTGTGTTAATGACTATTAATTCTGCATGGTGCGAGTTGCATCCAATACTGTTAGTTGTTTTTAGTTCTATATTATGAGAGCCAGAGATCAGTACGCCACTCCCAGAATTGCCATTTGGATTTTTGGAGCCATCTGTGTAGATCTTTATTGAGTCAGGTCCATATTCCATTATTTTTGAAAGGGCTAATGATCTCAAGATTTCAGGGTTTTCTAGGCTTTTTTTCTCATGTTTCCCTATTTCAGAGTTGATAATTATATTTTTTCTGTCTTGATTTGGAGGAAATGCTGGGTAGTCGGCTATTTTATTGTCGGCTATTGGCAGTAAATGATAACAAAGGCTAGTATTTACATATATTTTATGCACTCAGGACATACCAAACTTTTCTTAATTTTTACAATATTTCTAAACTAAGCAATTTGTCTTTGAGTTTTTTTTCAAATTTTCGCAAATCTCAAAAGAAATTTCCAGTATATTTATTGAAAAAAATCGGTGGACCTGAAAGTGGACCTGCTCAGTTGAAACCCATGTTGTTCAAGGATCAGCTGTATTTTGTAGAAATTTAAAAAAAAAGTATATTAATGGAATCAGATAAAATCTGATCAAGTGTACTGAGCTCAGGGATATTTTTATTATCATCATCAAATTCCTGACACATATCCTCAGGAGTTGTATATGATACTATGATAGACCCAAATAAAAAAAAATTGTATCTTTACTAACTACCTATCAATAGTTTTCCTCCAAATTAATCAACTATCTATCAAGAGTCCAGTATTATCAGATCTCAATTTCTGATTTCTAAGGGCCTTTTTACTGTATCAATCCATGTAGATCTAGGTCCTCCTCTTGTCTTTTTTCTGCTATCTTGCCAAAGAACACCTGTTTTGCTAACCTTCTTTCTCGCCCAGTTTAAGTGACTATACCACCTCAGATAGTCTCTGCTTGCACCTTCCTGAATGTTAACAATATCAAGTTCTTTCCTAATATCATTTTTAATATGACACTGCCACTGATTCCATCTGTTCATTCACTGTTCTAATCTTTCTCAGAACTCTCATATCTGTGGTCTCCAGTTTTTGATATAAGTTTATTCAGTTGACTGCTTCCCATACTAGTGTTACCAACTCTGATGTCTATTTTCATATTTAATTTGTCATCTTCACTCAAAATTGTGCTAAATAGCTGAAATATTTTACTTGTTCTATAGTTTCTCCAAATTGGCTGCATTGATGTTCCTGCCTATTATCATTATCTTTGTCTTTTTATTGCTGATTTTCATACCAAATTTATTACAGTGGTTATTCAATTTATTTAGGGAATCCTGCTAGTCTGAATAGAGTGAACTAAGATTAACATCTCCAGTTTTGATATCAGGTTTAATGCAACGTTCCTTCATTATGTGATCCATACAAATATGAATAACAGCATACAGAATGTGCACCCTTGTTTTACACCTAATTATATATCACACTATCTTCCTGTACTTCCTTCAATTTTAAATGCTGATTTACGGTGTACAACTACTGATAATACTCTGTATTCTATAACTCATAAATAGAATAAGTATTACTCTATATAGTGCCCCACTTACATGATAATAACTGTAGCATTTTGAACAGCTTTTCTTTTGGCACCTTCTCGTATGCTTTTTTCAGATCTTTGTTATATTTCCATGATTTCTCAATTATTTGTCATAGAGTGAAAATCTGATCCTGACAGCCTCTATTCTGCCTGAATCCACCTTCTTCACTAAGCTTTCATTCCACAATCCTTCTCAACAGTCTCTCAAGTATACTTGCATAAATCTTACTGGGAACACTCAGCAGGAAAATACCTCTGTAATTCTCAACATTTAGTTTCATGTGAAGGTGGTACTTTTAAATTTAAGATTACCAAAAGTAAACTGGTCATTTTCTGCTTGATTGTGATTTCTACATACATGTAGGTACTCAGTTTTATCCTGGTTGATTTGTAACCCTAATTTTTTAACAGTTTTGTCTAAATGTTATTCTAATGTTTTGAGCATTTTCCCCAACAAGACATATATCATCTGCATATCCTAATATTATTGTTACATTCATGTTATCTTATATTTTTGAATACATTTTTCCAAAGCTAAATTAAAAAGAATGAATGAAAGGGTACCCTCCTTGGTTCAATTCTGTCCTAAAATCAAAAGGTTCAGATCTAATTTCATTAGCTAATATTATGCTTCAGCTGTCAGTGGTACAAATTTTGATTAAGCATATTATCTTATGAGGTATTCCTAGCTCATTTAATACTCCCCAAAGGTCCTCTCTAAAAATGCTATTTCTATGCTTTTTTCTAAAGTCTATAAATAAAATATGGACCTGAAGATTATATTCTCATTTAATTCCAGTATTAGGATTACTTACTGCAAAGTATTTCTGGATTTCTTCAATGTGTTAATGTAATCATTTCTTGTCTGTTATCTTATGATTTTATTGGCACCGTTGCTTCTCTCTTTGTATCTCTGAGTTGCATGCTTGCTTCACTAATTAAGCCAAATTCTTCTATCTGCTTATAAGCATTAAAAGATAGAAGCATTTCTATTAATTGTCGAAAATGAAGGAGAAGACTGCCCATAAACTTTTATGAACTTCGAATGAATTTCTTTTGGTGTTAAACCTTCTCTTACAAAGAATTTTATAAACGCACAATACTCAATTTTATCCATTTCAAGGGATACAGACAACACCTTTGCTTCAAACAGCTGCATAAAACAAACTACTTGATAGAATGACTTGCAATTTCACATGGATGTTTATGACAGATGTACCAACTTAGAAAAAAAAATTCTTGCCGATAGTGTTGCCATCTATGGTCGAGGCGGAGAACTTTTCAGACTACCCTAGTAAATTGCCTGCCTGGTTGGCTGAGTGGTTGGCATATCTGCTCTCCAACCAACAGGCTGATAATTTTAATCCATCATGGAATTGAGTGTTTGTGGTTGTCTTTCAGTGGGAGATGAAATGCACTGTTCAATTTGAGACCACTACCCTGCTTATTAACCCCTACCAATTAAAAATCAGAAAGCAGTCGTTTTTCTGCCAATTTTTTGGGTGAAGGTGATTTGCTGGATCAAATTCATCATTACTTTTCAAATAATAATGAATTTGTGCAAACACAAACGAAATAGCTGATACATGCCATTGGCAACTTTTCTCGGCTGAAAGAAAATAGGCACGAGATTGTCTAGCGTCTATATACGGTTGTATTTATATGTGAAACCAAAATTTTGAATTTTGGTTTCACATATTTTGGTGCAATAAACAAAAGATGTCACAGACGTCTTTGTATGTTAAGGGGTTAAAGGCATGGAATGGCTTGAAAAAAGGTTCCATGTTTGGTCTCTAGAGCAGAGTTTCCAGAATAAGTAACAAATAATTAAAAAATACAAAAATATATATATAAAATCAAAACAGAAAAATATCCTTAGCTCACACATGGTACGCATGTTCTATAGGTTTATGAAATAACCTTTCATGGGCAGGAGTTACATAATAAATAACTAAATCAGAGGGTGTTAAGTCATCATCATCATCAAATTCCTGCCATGTACCCTCAAGGAGTGTACAGGATATGATAGTACTACATGAAAAAAATTACATCATTACTAACTTCCTATCTATAATTTTCCTCCAAATCAGTCTGTTACTTGTCGAGACTCCAACATTATCAGATCTTATAATTCTATCGTCTAAGGCACTTTGTACTGTATCAATCCACCTATGTCTTGGTCTTCCTCTGGGTCGTTTTGCTGACAACCTGGCAGAGAACACTTATTTTGCTAATCTTTCTTTGCCCATTCTGTTTAAGTGACCATACCACCTGAGATTAGCTCTGCTAACACATTCTTGGATGTTGACAATGTCAAGTTCTTTCCTAATATCCTCGTTTTTAATATGATATTGCCATTGATGCCATCTGTTCATGCCTATAATCTTTCTCAGTACTCTCATATCTGCCATCTCTAGTCTTTGGTCAAGTGTTTTACTTCTGACCCAGCTCTCAGATCCATAAGTTAAAACTGGTTTGAACACTGTCTTGTATACAGCTAATTTAGTGTTCTGACTAATTTCTCTCTTATTCCATATGAATTTATTCAATTGACTTCCTACCATACCAGCTTTGCTGATTCTGTTGTCTATTTCTGTATTTAAATTACCATCTTCACTAAAAATCGTGCCTAAGTAGCTGAAATGTTTTACTTGTTCCACAGGTTCTCCATTCACAACACAGTTCACATTTTCAATGATTCTGCCTACTTTCATTGTCTTTGTCTTTTTATTGCTGCTCTTCATACCATATCTATTACAACAGCTATTGAATTTACTCAGAGACACTTGCAGACTTGTAGCGGATTTATTTAGAAGTATAACATCATCCACATAAAGCAAAGAGCTGACATTAACATCTCCAATTTTGATAACATGTTTAATACCACTTTCCTTCATAATGTGATCCATATAGACAATGAATAACAGAGGGGATAATGTACATCCTTGTCTCACACCAGATTTAACATTAAACCATCTTCCTGTACTTCCTTCAATTCTATCTGCTGACTTACAATCCAAATAAAGACTAAGTATTGCCTGATATAATGCCCCATTGACACCATATAACTGCAGCGTATTGAACAGCTTCTCTCTTGGCACCTTGTCATATGCCTTTTCTAGATCTACAAAACTTAAATACAGATCTTTGTTATATTCCCATGCTTTCTCGACTATTTGTCATAAAGTGAAGATCTGATCCTGACAGCCTCTATTTGGCCTGAATCTAGCTTGTTCTTCACCAAACTTTTCTTCCACAATTCTTCTCAACCGTTTCTCAAGTATACTTGCATAGATCTTGCTAGGAACACTCAGTAGGGAAATACCTCTGTAATTCTCACATTCAGTTTTATTTCCCTTTTTATATATGGATACTATGAGAGCTCTACTCCAATCATCGGGAATTCGTTCCTCTGTCCAGGCTTTCTGAACTATGCAGTTCAGCCACTGTAAGACTTTGATGGCTTTTTCTACTTCAAGTATGGATATGTATTCCTGCCTGCATGCCTGGTCAGTGTTTTTTACCACTGTGCTGTCATCACTGCTTGTTTCATTTAGCAGTTTTTCAAAGTAATTACTCCATACTTCAAGGATATCTTTTTCTCCTGTTTTTCATGTCACCTTTATCATCTCTAACTCCTTTCAGCACTCTTTCCTCCATTCCTAAGCTTCTTCAACAACCTCCAGAATATTTTGCCACCTTCCTGATATTTATTTTCTATATTCTTGCCAAAGTCCTCCCATGACTTTTGTTTAGCTAGTTTTACACAGTGTTTAGCATTCTTGCATTTGTCTCTGTATTCTCTAAGAGCACAAGCTGACTTATTTGACAGGAACTTTTTGATATGCTTTCTTCTTTTCCTTCACTGCCTCTTTAACGTCCTGTGTCCACCAGGATGTTCTGAATTTTTTTATCCTTGCAGACAACCTCACCACATGCCTCTCTGGCAGAATCAATCAATGTTTTCTTCAGAGTTTACCACTGAATCTCCAAGGTTTGATTCCTGTTCTCAAACTCTTTCATTTTTTCTTCAATAATCTTTGTGTATTTTAGTCTACAGTTCACATCTGAGAGTTGTACAACTTTTATTCGCTTTAAAACTTTCTTACATGGTATTCTTTTCAATATGAAATTCAATTTTATCCGAATAAATAGTGATCACTTCCAATTTCAAATCCTCTGTACACTCTGGTGTCCTGCACCAGGGAGAAAACATCACCAACAACAATAACATAGTCAATGAGACTTTTCTTATTCCTTGCCTCTTCTCTCCATGTGAATTTCTGCACATTTTTATGTTGGAACATGGTGTTAGTAATAACCAGTCCATGTCCTGAGCAGAAATCCAACAGATATTTGCCATTATTATTAGCTTTGCTCTTTTCTCCAAATCTTCCCAAAATATTTTTGTATGTCTCACACTCATTTCCTACTCTGATATTTAGATCCCCAACAAGGACCAACTTTTCCTTTTTCATTGTGTCAGTTGCTTTTTCTAAAAGCCTCAAAAAATTCCTCTACGTCTACCTTAGTAGAACCTTCTGTGGGACCATAGGCACAAATAAGTCTCATTGTCCAATTCCCCATTCTCATGTTTGCCCACATTACTCTACTTGAGACTGACTGCCATTGAAGAAGATTAGCCTCGTATTTTGTGTTGAATACTATGGCTACTCCTTCTTTTCCTTGATTGTTATTGCCTGAATATAGCATTTTGTATTTATTGCTCAGAATGATCTCACCAGTTTTTGTCTTTTTTGTTTCAGTCACCCCTGTTATGTCGATCTGGTACTTATCTAATTCCTCAGCTAGCTCGGAATTCAACATACTATCATACTCGATATTCAACGTACAACGTATTCGGTATTCAATCGGTACTATCAACGTAAGAAGCCATTCAGGCTTCTTACATTGATAGTACCGATCTTTAACTCTGGTGATGTTCAGTTGGGGTTTGTTTTCAGATTTGTTCCAGTAGCTGACTTTTCACTGTTCACCCTGGTTCTCTGGTGAAAACAATGGGGGGGCCCTTGTTTAACCGGGCGACGGCCTAGCCAGAATGAAATTTTGTCATGTTGTACCATCATTTTTTATTTTGGTTTAACCAATAAAAATACAATTTGGTCGGCTAAATCCCAAATTGCCAGCCCATCCTCGTTCGTTAAGTATCCAAGTAGATACCCAACAGGGTGCACCACAAGAAGGTGAGGATTGGACATTAGGTCAGAAGCCCTGATCGGTTCTCCGCATTCCTTTTAAGGCTATGTGGAGGTCTCCTCTCAGTTATACAGATTTGACCCTAAAGCACCGCAAGGTGTTAAGTAATTAGAAGAAAACTGTTATTCCTTTAAAATATGTATACAAACCTAACAAGTGCAGTAAAGATAATATAAATTTATATAAATATATTTACTTTAAACAAAAAAAAATTGATTTTTTTGTGTTAGCAAATTGTTAAAGCTGATGTGTACAATTCCAAAATCTGAATTAAAATGTATATGTGGTGAAAAATTCTGTTTTCATATTAAATTATAAAGAAAAGCTATTTTGGCAATGAAGCAGCCCTTTTATCACAACTAGGCTAAAAGAGATATAATTTAATGAGATTTATTTAATTAAGAAAGAATTACTGATTTGACATAGCTGCATGCATTTCTTCAATGTAAAAATGGTTTATAATTTGATAACAGACTTGATCAGAGCAGAGCTGAAACAGTATATAATTAGAAAAGCTGAATATAAGAAATAAGAAACCAGTAAATGAGTACAGAAATATACATCAGACAGCCAAAAAATGTGAATAAAAACAAATGAATATTATTATTATTATGATGATTCAGGACCTGCATGGAGTCACAAGATTCATTATGGGAGGCCCATCCTAGAAAACACAGAGTATCATACCACTCCTTGAACTCATTAACTGCTTGTGCTCTCACCACTGTATCAGGCAATGCAGTCCATGGTTCAACCACCATTGTGGTTGATATAAATAAATAATATAAATGTGTGTGTGTGTGTGTGTGTGTGTGTGTGTGTGTGTGTGTGTGTGTGTGTGTGTGTGTGTGTGTGTGTGCCCACACAAAGTATTAAATAATATAAGTGAATAGAACCAATAAAAATGAATTATGCAAAGTATGAATTTAACAGAACTGAAAATAGAGAATACAAAGAACAAAAAACCTATTATATACATGGCAAGCCAGCAACATGACAGGTGCTGCCTATTTGTTTAAAATCTCATCATATGTAGATTGTATAAAGCTAACTATGAGTGAACCATGTGGATTTCATGAAACAGTGTATTAATAGAAGTTTGAGTGGTTTGAGTTTGGCTGGCTTGAGAATAGTGGAGAGTAATTTATTCTCGTTAATAGCTATGAGATAGGGTTTTTTTGTGCTTATGGCTTATTGAGTGATTCTTATCACTAGAGATTCAGAACAACATAATTTGGTTTCATAACAACATTGACTTCTGCATTACTGTAACCTCAATAAAGATCAAAACTGGTCTGGGTAGTGATCCTTCCCTTAATGCATAGCATTATACATACCCATAAGGATATGCGCTTTGCATTATGGGATACTAAGGCAAGTGATGTGAAGTTATTAGCTTTTTTATACGAGTTGCCCCAGTCCTGAAAATACTTCAGGCACAAACTTTGTTTGCTTACACTTGAATAAAGGATTAAGCCAAGTATAAAATTTCTTAGTATCTTTAATTTATAGCATAACTAAGTGACAAAACTTCCAATAATATGGTTTCATTTTCTTCGAAATCTATAACTGTGTTTAGACTGTGTTGTATGTAAGGATATCTCTGTGATGGGATTTTTGTTATTGCTGGTATGTTTGTGTTTGTCCTTTGTGGTGGAAAGCAAGTTATCTGGTATAGGAATATTACAATCTCGATAATGTTTGATTAAGCATGACTTTATGGAATGATGGCATATCCAACATACCAAGGTATTGCATTCTGAATGACAGTTAAACTTATAAATAACATTACGACATTGTAAGATATCAGTCTGAGCTACCTTGGTTCTGTGTTTTAGTAAATTTTGTAGTTTGTTGTTAGTGTGAAGACATTATCTGAATATAATCTGAAGAAGTTCTCAAGATGCACTTCTTCAGCACTTCAAACTATATGTTGTCTCAACTCTGACCAAGTCTTGTATCAAGTTATATACTTCCTTTACCTTCAAAAAACGCACACAGGTATGTCAAATTAATAATCTACCTTAGTTACATAAATCTCATTTAATTATCTCTATTTTAGCTAGTTGTGGTAAAGGGCCTTTGCCAAAATAATTGCTTTTTAATTAATAATATAATAATTTATATTATTAAATTAACATGATGAATTCAGATCACTTTTAATTTCTTTTCATAATTTTCAACCATATATAACAAATTTGGGGAATGACAATTTTAATTACTGGAAATATACCAATAAGAGGAATAAAAAAATTTTTTGTGCTAAAAACCTGCACTTGAACAGTAAGCTGGTAGCAGTAATGTCACCAGATGGCTTTTGTAACTTAATTCACAATGCTACGAAAGGAACATAAATAAGAAATTTATTTAGCCACTCAGCCATTGTTTCTCCACCCCTGTCCAACATCTTCATGAAGACCTTTGAAGAAAAAGCCTTAAACTCTGCCCCACATAAACTGTTTGACAATGATACATAGATGATGTTTTCTCCATGTGGCTACATGACCTGGACACTCCCAACATTTTCTTAATATATCTAAACAATCAACATCTCAGGATCCAGTTTATCTTAGAAGAGGAAAACGACAACAGCCTCCACTTCCTAGACACCACTGCCTGACTTATTGGAGGCCTGAAGTGGTGAAAAAGTTGTCTTGTTAAAACAAAAATAAAAAAAATGTATATATACCTTCTGTCCAAAAAGAAACTGAACTTTTCAAAAATAGAAGAAACTAGTGGCACTACCTAGTTGCATCTTTTTGTTGTCGAAAGAGGCAACCTTCATTAGTGTTGTATCTACTGTTTATGACATGAATTTCATTAGAAGCTGAGTTATAGTAGCAAGAGTGACAGTGTGTTTTGACAAACGGTCAGTCATCATGATATTCATGCCATACGTGACGATTTCTCGCTCTTAATCGCTTCAAAACTTAAGATAAAACTCACCGTTGGTCACATCTTCAATCAATCTCACAGAAGATTTCGGGTTTTCTTTGATGAAATCACGCACTTTTTGGATGTTAACTTCGCTCAGTCCAGTTTCTGGACAGCCCGGCTTTTCATCGTCCTCAAGCATCTCACAACCACTTTGAAATCGCTTAAACCACTCGTAAACATGAGTAAGGGATAAACATTCATCACTCTATGCTTTTTGAAGCATTTGATACGTTTCGGTAAAACTTTTACCAAGTTGACTCTTGGTAAAAGTTGACTGCGATTGACTTTTGTGTTACAAAAGTCAATCGCAGCTCTCTGTTTGAAACTCATTTTCCGACCGTTCATCAAAACACACTGTCACTCTTGGCACTATAACTTGGCTTCTAATGAAACAATGTCATAAACAGTTGACACAACACTAAGGAAGGTTGCACTTTTGACAACAAAAAGATACAACAGGTCGCGCCACTAGGTTCTTCTATTTTCGAAAAGTTCAGTTTCTTTTTGGACAGAGGGTGTGTGTGTGTGTGTGTGTGTGTGTGTGTGTGTGTGTGTGTGTGTGTGTGTATATATAATTGATAAAAATATTTTTAAAAAATCCTTAGCTCACCCATGGTAAATATATTATAGGTTTAGTAATAACCCTTTTGTGGGTGGTAACAACAACATTAAAAATAAATAAATAAATAAAATATGACAGCTGGTGCAGGTAGTATATTATTATTAAGTTATCTTAATAATAATAAATCCAACAAAATATACACGGCTAAATAAATACATTTATTTTGTTCCTCTGCTGTTGTGAATTAATCTGCAGTATAACAAATGAGTAATGCCAAAAGAACATCTGTTTGCAGCCCTTCTAAACTGGCAAAAGTAATAAAACTGAAATTTACATAAATGTTAATTTCATTCTTTTTTCCTTCCTCCTTTTAATGGGAAATAATTAACCAGAAGGTATAACACTGATTATAATAAAAATTGAAGTATTTTTTACTCTTCTATCTACTCTTTTACGCATCTAAATGTACTTGCACACAACAATGACAGTATTAAATATAGGAAGATAAATTTAATTTTAACCACTGCAGTAAAGAGAAAATATGATTTTATTTATGATAATTCAACTATGACACAACTTATAAGAACAAACTTTAAAGTGTAAAGTTTGTCTATAATTATAATGACTGCAAATAATACATGTTTTAAAGGAGATTGTACATCATCTGATGAACCTTCGTAGTGGCAGTTTATCAACACTGGAAAAGGGGAGGGGAATTTGGAACTGAAGTATTTACCATCACTTACTTGACATATGATGATAGAGAAAATATAATTATGATTGACGGATTCCATTTTCATATTAATTTGCTATTATTCACTGTACAATTGTCCAAAATGTAATTTTGAAGTAACCTGATGATATTCATTATTTGGTATTTTCTCAGAATTATAAATATAAACACTGCATTCAATATAAACTATTACTTTGGATATGGATTACATGCCATATGATAAGTCAAACTTCTTATAAATAGTTGGAACATTGTATTTCAACTTGTGACTTTTTAAAATATTTTTGCATATGTCAGTGAAATCAATGATATTTACATTTTGTAGACAGTTTTCTAATTATGAAAGTAGAAAGGAAGAATGGGCATACAGCTGTTTATGAAGAAATAACTGATGAAAATCATTGAGTGGTTCGATAGCTTATGCTCTGATGTATGAGTGCATAAATGCACTTGCCAGTTATTCTTTCAAATGCAAGAAATGGTATAATATCAAGCATTATGCTGACATTATTAATAGATATCTTTGATTCCAGCTTCAGTCAAGAAAAGTTTTGGAAAGGACAAAAAGGTGTCAATTAAATGATTTGTAAACAACATACTGGACTTATTCTTTCAACGCACTATCCTAAAAAAATTCTAACTAGCATAAGAGAAGTTTATATGACTTATATTTATGACACAACTAATTTAGAGTAAGAATAATTTTAAGCATGGAATATGATGATATCTGCTTTGTCTTTGGTTTAAGATCTTATAATCTCGCACTCAATATATAGTCTAACTGGTGCAGTCATTAAACAAATTTGTTAGACTATAGAGCATGGAGGGTAAGATATAGTAGAAATAAATCTATGGCGGCAGTTCATAGCTTTGGGCAGTTGACCATTAATGATAGTTAAGTAAAGAGAAAGCAAAGACAAAGCAGGGTGGTGGAAGTACATAGTATAACAAAAGGTACAGCTGACAAGAATACTGAATGCATAACCACAGCTTTTACAGAATGATGCAGAGAACACTGACACGTAGAAGTAAGGATGTTTTGATCGGGCTGCATATGGATTACTGTGCACATATTTGATCACCATCCTTTTTTCAAAAGGATGATGAGATGTTGCAGAGGGTCTAGATACAAGATCTAGAGGGTCTAGATCCCTGGAAGCTATATAAGAGGAGTATGAGCAAACAGATTAGGAGTATATTTTTTGCATGGAGAGTGGTGGGGGATTGGAATGCACTGCCTGAGTATTAGTGAGTGCAGGGACAGTGAATGACTGTGAAGTTGAGGTATGATGAGCTGTGCATATGAGAGTTGGACCTCCCATGCTGAGTTTCTTGACTCCGTGGAGGTGTGTTGATGATGATGATGATGATGATAATAATAATAAATCACTAATTAAAAATCATTTTCTTTGATATACTTAACATAATTTCTGATTTCAGCAAGATTATTTTAGGCATTTTTTTCTATTGAGTTGAACACTCGAGTCTGAAATAATTACTAGTATTTCTTAAAGATAATACCTGATTAGCATTTTAGCATGAAAAGGTAAAACAGAAAATTCAACAGTGTGCTAAGATGCTCACCACTCCAGTTCAATTGTTAAAATAGAAATTAAAGGAGTTAGAGAAAGATAGTTTAATGTATGACGATTATAAGGAGAAAGTTGCATTTAAACATGATATCAAAATTTGAGATGTTCAGCTCAGCATTTCTACTATATACAAATGTAGATAACAGTGTGAAAATTTTCAGTGTGAAAATCAGTAATAAAGAAACAAAACTAGTCTACACACACACATTGCATTGATTTGGTATGAGTGAGAGTGATATAAAAAATAAACATAAATAAATACTTAAAATAGGTAGGAACATGGAAAACAAAAATGCATGTGTTGGAACAATTACTTTATTTACAATTAACAAAAACAACATGACTTTTTAACCTCTAGATCAAGGTCATCATCAGGAATATATAAAAAATACAACAAAACACAAGCTACATAACAATATATATAAGCTATAGCATAACTGATATGTTAACTGTTTGCAATAGCCTGACTGCTGGCGAAGGAAAGAAAGAGGGGAAAGAGTTAAAAAACACTGAATAAAATAAAAAATATTTATTTTTATATAATAAAAATGTATAATAAAATAAAATACAGACAAAAAAAATTATTAAAAGTGGAACCACATTGATTGACTTCTACAGCCCTGTTATCTTTAGGTTTTGTTGACTGATAGGGGTTTTTTGTGTTGGGATTCTGCCACCATGTTTGTCCAAATGCTATATGGGTGCAGACTCTTGGAATGTTAATTTGTTATCTGTGTTGAGATTAGGATGATGAATCAGCATCTCACAAGCTTCATGGAATTTTCTTTCAAACTAAGTTTTGGTGCGGTCTTGGTACCTTTTGAATTAACTCAGTGACAAGTTGGGAGTGCATGGTCAGAATGGCCTGTTTTACCATAGTGAAGGAATTTAATATGGTGTCTGTATTCATATTTTCTTACTGAAAGTGCATGTCCTGTTTACTTTATGTGGTGGTGGGGGGATGGAATTTGTAAACCCCCTGTTGGGCAAGGTAGGAAAGGGGATCTTTGAATAAGCTAAGTGTGCTTTTTAATTTTGAAGGAGGTTTAAATGTTGCCTTAATATTACATTTATGTAGGTCTATCAATATTTCTCAGTTATTCCCTATTGTTGATATGGATATGACATTCTCGTAATTTTTTCCCCCTTTCATAGTATTATTGTGGAGAATCTTATGAATTGTTTTTTTGTTGTAGCCATTCTTTATAAAGGTTTGTTAATAATTTCATATTTATTCTTCAGTGCCTCCACCATAGGGCAAATTGTTATTTGAGAGTACTAAAGCCATACCACACCATTGCAAAACTTTGTTTGAAAGAATCCTTTCCTTCATGCTTACAAGGTGATCAGAATACATTATGAAAAATTATGGAGACAACTATCGTGTTAGAGCAAAAGTTTAGTTTAATATAAACCAAAATGAACAGTCGACGTTTCAACCTTCATATCACGGTCATCATCTGGAGCATACACATATATACAAATAAACAAGCTGCACTATAATCTACATGGTTTGCTAAAGTTACTGACCAACTGTTACAACAATGATTGGCCTGACCTCTGGTGGGGGGGAAAATATATATATAGTTTGTTTATATATAAACTATAGAAGTATAATATAAATTCCAACCAACTGGCATGGAATAGTTTCCAATAAAAGTTGAAAATTGCTTCAAGTCCTAAAGTCAGGGTATGCTGGAAACTAAGTAGGCTGAATATGTGCCATCCAAATTCTTGGAATTTTTATGTCACCATTATTGTTGAGATTAGGGTGGTTAATCAGAATTTCACAGGTTTCTTTAAATTTTTGTTCATACCAGGTTTTTGTACGATGTAAAGAGCAGGTACTTTTCCAATCAATTTGGTATAGGGTGTTGAGAGTGTGATCTGTTAACCGCAAACCAACACTTACTGGATAATATATACATGCTAACTCATATCACCACCCTTGGCAAAAATTTGGAGTCATCAACATCCTTAAAAACAGAGCTATAACAATTTGGGCTAATGAACAAGCTCTTAAACAAGAATTAAAGATTATTAGCAATACATTTATAAACAATGGGTACAACAAAAATACTATTAATAAAGTTCTTCATGAAACTTCATCAAAAAAGAATATAGATTACAATAAAACCATAGCTATCCCATACTTCAAAGGGTTATCAGAAAAAATCATTAGAATCCTACCCCCATTATAAATTTAAAAAACATATTCAACTCCTCTAAGGATCCTCTCTTTCCATTGGCACATCCTGGAGTTTATTGCATCTACTGCACCTGTAAGTTACTGTATATTGGTGAAACTGGACGTACAATCCTATATGTAAAAAAGAGCACAAAAGACATTAAATATAACAATGTTGGTGAAGCAGGCCGTTCAGATCATGCTCTCAACACCTTACACCAAATTGATTGGAAAAGTACCTGCTCTTTACATCATACAAAAACCTGATATAAGGGAAAATTTAAAGAAGCCTGTGAAATTCTGATTAACCACCCTAACTCAACAATAATGGCGGCATAAAAATTCCAAGAATTTGGATGGCAAATATTCAGCCTACTTAGTTTCCAGCATACCCTGACTTTAGGACTTGAAGCAATTTTCAGCTTTTATTGGAAACTATTTCATAACAGTTGGTTGGAATTTATATGTATACTTACATAGTTTTATATATATAAACATGTTGCTCTCCAGCCCAATTTAATTTTGTAACCTAATAGATAATAATAATAATAGGACTTTAGCTTTGATGTAGTAAAGTTTTTTTTTTTCCCCACCAGAGATCATGCCAATAATTGTTGTAACGGTTGGTCAGTAACTTTAGAAATCATGTAAATTGTAGTGCAGCTTGTTTCTTTGTATATATGTGTATGCTCCAGATGATGACCTTGATATGAAGGTTGAAACGTCAGGTTCATTTTGGTTTATATTAAACCAAATTTTGTTCCAACATGGTAGTTGTGTCCATAATTTTTCATAATGGTTTGAAAAAAAAATTCAAGGAAGCTTGTAAGATGCTGACTCATCATCCTAATCTCAACAAGAATGATGGATTAACAATTCCAAGAGTCTGAAAGAACCAGCTGAAACCTATAGAGCATTCAGAAGGACATGATGGTAGAATCCCTATACAAGACACCCATACCCTTATCAGTGGACAGAACCTAAAGATAACATGACAGGACCGGAGAGGTCAACTGATGTGGATGAGATTAGAATGACAAAAAAAGTTTGTCTATCTTTTGCATTGTATTTTATCATATTTTTATTATATAAATATGATTAATATTTTATTTTATTCAGATTTTTTAATGTTCCTCTTTCTTGACCTCACCAGAGGTCAAGCCATTTTAAATGGTTAACCAAGCAGTTATACTACAGCTTACTTATGTGTACTGTTAGGTAGCTTATTTTGTTCATACACATGTACAGGAAAACCTTTAACACAGATTCAATATGCACAATAATCAGTTAGCACAATTAATTGAAATGATACTATTTCCCATTTTAAGCAAGTGATTAATCAGTTAATCGATTTTTTTATGTTGTGCAAGATTTTACGTTACGTGAAATTTTTTGTCACCAATCTGCAGTGAGCGGAAAAGCAGGAAGTCATTAAGAGATATGAAAATAGTGCTAGTAATACCATGACTGTGCGACACCCGGGATACAGTGAGTCTACAGTTTGGACTATATTAAATAAGAGCAAAGAATACAAAGAACAAGGAAAAGTTGCTACTGCTTCTTTAAGTAAGCAGATCACACGAAATAGAAGCCATTTAATAATCGAGATGAAGCATCTCCTATCACTCTGGATATAACCAAAAAAGAATACCTCTTAGTACAGGAAATATTCAGGCAAAAGCTCTCTATATTTTTACCTCATTGAAAGAGACCAAATTTCAAGAGGAATGTGAAAGCTTTACTGCGAGTTTAGGATGGTTTGACCACTTTAAAAATCGAACTGGACTGCATAACATAAGAATAACTGGGGAATCTGGTAGTGCTGATAAAGATTCTGCAACCAAGTTTCCTGAAGAATTGCAAAGGATAATTCAGGAAGGTGATTATGACGATCAGTAAATATTCAATGTCAACGAAACTGGTCTATTTTGGAAGCATATGCTAACAAAAACTTTACTAGCTAAAACTGAACTATCTCAACTAGGATACAAAGTATCTAAAGATTGTCTTTTATTAGGAGGCGGTGCAGAAGGCGACTTTAAACTCAAGCCTATGTTAGTTTATCTTGTGCAAAATCCAAGATCTAACATTACTGAAGAAATCAGTACAATTGGAAAATAACTTGCATTTAATGAACTGGATAATGAAGATGTGAGAAACTTGCTCAATTCCCATTCAGAACAGGTAAACAAGAATGATCTCTTTCAACTAGAAGAACAGCATGCATACTGAAGAAGAAGAAGAAAAGGAGTGTGAACAACAAAAGAATGTTTTGTTGTTCACACTTTATATATTTTCAGGTACTTCGTGGAACTGTTCAAAATCATACTCTTAGATATTTCATGTTTTCTGAAAAGCAGTGGAATCGTTCTATTCCTCTGCTTTCCAGAAAACCTATATAAAACTATTTGAAGTGCAGCAGCTAGTCACCATTCACGTAACTAGATGGTAACTAGTTAAATCCAAGTAAAATCCAACTTGAAACTTGTAGAATAAGCTTTTTTTCTCTCTCATATTATGACCATTTCTGTTGTATAGAGCAGCCTTCCTCCTTTAATTGCATGAACACAGATTATAAATTTATAGTCAATTCAAAACAAATTGATTTCAATTTTATTCCCAACTTAGCTAATTCTCACAATTAGTACAATAATATCTTAGCAATGCTAATAGTTGGATGAGTGAATAGTATCTCTGTACTTCAGTCTACATGCTAGATTCCAATTCCTAGGTATAATTGATATTTGTGAATGCCTTTGGATGGTAATTGAAATCCATCACTAGTGTTTGACTTTTAATCTGCTTATCAGAGCCTTGAAAGGGATTGAAAAAAAATAACAAAAAAAGATTATTAATGCATTAATTTAAGACAAATTTGAATAAGACATTTCCTTGTTGCTAATCTATATGGAAGTCAGGAAGAAATAAATGAAAAGCAAATGGTTGTCTTGTGTTAGATTGTACACCATCTGTACACTGAATGTAGGCCCGTTTGTACTGGAGTCCAAAAGGTGTAATGAACCTGGGCAGCACAGTTTAGGGGCGGTATAATTGAACACATTCATAAAAAATAGGGAATGAATAATCCACCGTTTGTGCATATTTCTAAACTTCGAATGTGAGAGATTTCATTGAGGGACAGAGTCGGTGGGTAGTTAAATAAATGGTATGAGCTTCAACACAACTTACTTTAATTACTGTTCTCAGCACACCAAACAAACATTCTAGGAGCAAAATAGAGAATGTGCCGTGTGTGTGCATGTAATAATGAAATTACATAATGATAATTTTGGCTTTCTTTGTGACATCCCCAGTTTATCAAACATTCCGAAAGAAACAAGAATGAAATATTGTCTAGATCTACAAAATAAATTATCTAATGATACCAGAAAAGAAACTGATATAAATGTCCTAGATTTATGCGATGAATTAGATACTATTAAAGATTATTTAAAACCACAAATGACATGTTTAGATATTTTGCAATTTATATTTGAAAATAATTTAACAATGTTATTTCCAAATTTAATAGCTTTACATATTTTTTTAACAATACCATTAACAGTTGCTTCTGGAGAAAGATCCTTTTCAAAATTAAAATTAATAAAAATCACTTACAATCGAGTATGTCACAAGAAAGATTAAAAAATGTATTCATATTAAGTATAGAAAATGAAATACGTAGCAATTTAGATTTAGAAGATATAAAAGATTTTTCTGTAATGAAAACCAGACGAACATCTCAGTAGGAAATGAATAAAAATAAGTTTTTTTTTTTTTTTTTTTTTTTTTTTTTTTTTTTTTTTTTACTATTTGTGTTTTTTCTTTATTTTAATATACATTCCTCTTAATGTGCAGGTATGATAAAATGATTTGTAACATGTTATTCTGCTTCAGGATCTTTTAATTTTTAGTGAAAGGGGAGGCACAAAAATTTTGCAACCAGGCGGCGTAAACCCACGAAATGGCCCTGACTGAATGCATTAACAATAATAAACAAAAATGAATAGCTATATCTGAATTATTATAATAAACAAACATCTAATGGCATCTGAAGAAATGTGCTTAATACAAACATTTTCTCATATAACAATTTCTATGCTTTAAGAAAGAAAGAAAAACTTTTTTTGAGGCTAAAAGTATGCATAATTAATGAATATTTTATCAAATGAAAATAATTTCAAGACCTTCCTTTATTACACATATATAACTATTGATTCAATGTATAGCAATTAAAAATATCCTGTTAATCTGAAACTCTTCCACCATAATTAAAACATTGATTTGAGTTGTAAAAACTCACTTTCTTACCTCATGAAAGAAATAATATGAGCAGAGTATGAAAATATGAGGCTGAGAAAATAACTATAAAATAAAAGTTAGATATTCCTTACATGTCACAGAAAAAATACATAATAGGAGGAGAGGAAAGGACAGTTTCATTTTCTAATAAAGTAATAATGCTAAATACTTACGTATCAGCCCAAAAGAGAAAATCTCCAAACAGAGTAAGCGTGAAAGGATTCTCTAAAATTCCTTCCCCTATAACCATTTCTCTTTCAGTTCCATCAATATTGATCCTTTCTATTGTATCAGTCCGAGAATCACACCAATACAATTTATTTTCTTTATAATCCAAGGCCAAATCATTTACCCACTGGATGGATGCATTAACAAATATCTTCCTCTGACCTCCATCCAATAATGCCCTTTCTATTTTAGGAGGCGAGCCCCGATCACTCCAGAACAGATAGCTAGAAAACATATTAACACTCAAAAGTTAATGTAGCATAATTGTAGTATAATATGCAATACATGCATTACATTTCATAAATTACTATTGGTAGCTTAATTTATTTTTAATACTTCTCTGCAGAGTGTCAAACTGCAGACCTTACAACATCAAAATACGTTCTATACTATAAAGAATGATTTTTTTATATTTTGTTTAAATATATGGAAAATCATGTTTTCATATCTTATAATATTTTAATGGTAATCCCATGCACAAAAAGTAATATGACTACTGTACACCAGCACTGCAAATGGACATAAAAAGTTAGGTTCAAACTGTTAACAGTGGATATTTTAATGGTAATCCCATGCAAAAAAAAGTTATATGACTACTGTACACTAGCACTGCAAATGGACATAAAAAGTTAGGAAAAAGATTCAAACTGTTAATAGTGGATTCAATGATCTCCTGTTTGTACTCTTTAAGAAACACATGTGAAGGGATTTTGTTTCAGATGACATTAATAGAGGACACACACTTACTTTTGGGTTCATATCGTGACACACACGAGGGGAGGCTTGCAAAGTTCTGATAAACACCTAGAACAAAAATGATATTAAAGCAACTGATATAACCACAAGAAAGAACATATCTCTTAAAACCCTTTAACCCCCCCATGTTTCATCAAATCGTATAGGATATATTAGAAGACATGTCAGATGTTTTGAAGAAATTCAAATTCACAGACAAGTGTCAGCCATCATCATCAAGTTTTTTGTGTTGCAAGAAAAGTCTGCAACTAAGCTTCACCAAGGTGTATAATTTCAGATGATATACCTGAAAACATTGATGAGATGTATGCCATGATCTTTAACAATAGACGAATACCAGCCAAAAACATTGTAAAGGCTCTAGAGATATCCAGGGAACAAGTTGGAGTCATTACCATTTGGGGATGCAGAAACTCTTTACAAAGTAGGTCCCCAAATGTTTGAATGCCGACCAAAAGAGAGAACGTGTGCTGTCATCTCAAAGGATTTTGGGTCATTTTGAGAAATCAGGTGCACATTTTTGGTTTGTATTGTGACTGCTGATGAAAATTGGCTTCATTATATGACCCTGAGACCAAACAACAGTCAACAGAGAGTATCTCAAAAAAAAAAAAGGTGAAACTGTTACAGCAGCAGTTTATTCAACTGCTCTGAAGAAATTGAAGGAGATACTGAAGGAAAAATGCTGTGGGAAACTAAGCAGAGCCATATTGCACCTGCTCATACTGCTCATGAAATCCAACAGACAATATACAACTTGGACTTTCATGTCTGCCTCACACTTACCCTATTTGCCAGATCTGGCACATTTGACTATTTCTTATTCCCAAATTTAAAGAAACACTTGAAAGGAACAAAAATTTACCACAGATAATGAAGTGATATCTGTAGCTAAGGACTGGTTTGTGCAACAAGACAAAGACTTTTTATGCAAGGAATTGCAAATGATCCAGCAGCATTGTAACAAGCGTTTAACACTTTGTGGGGAATATGTAGATAATGTGTAAGTTGCTTGATTCTACCTCAATTCCTTCATGGTGATTATCATAGCTTTTCAGCACACCCTTATATAATAGTCCCTTGAGTTTGGGGTACAACTATGAAGGGACAGAGACTACCCACTGTGCATCTTAAGATTTATAAAAGTGTGAGAAAACTACGACTGTCCAACTGACAGTGGCTGTAGAAATATCTAAGAAATAAGACAGAAGAAACTGAATGTCTATGAGGCATGTGGATTGAAACAATGGTCATCAGATGGATAATAGATAACAGAATTAACAAGGTTATTATCATGAACGACAGGATCATGCGAATGAAATTGGGTCTTGGATAAGAGCGGGTGGTCGTATTATGTGTATATGCTCCGCAAGTTGGTTGTACAGCAGAGGAGAAAGATGAGTTCTGGAACGTGTTAGATGAAGAAATGAGGGAATTGGAAGAAAATGAGATGGTGATTGTTGGAGGAGACTTGAACGGACACATAGGAAGACAGAATAGAAACTGTGAAAGGGTGCATGGTGGCCACGGAGTGGGAATGATGAACCAGGAAGGAGAGAGGGTTGTGGACTTTGCAGTAGCGTTTGATCTGGCAATTGTGAACTCGTTTTTCTACAAGAGGGAAGAATATTTGATAACATTTAGGAATGGTAACAACAGTTCCCAAATTGACTACATTTTGACTAGAAGAAAACATCTTAAGGTTGTGACAAATTGTAAAGTAATTCCAACAGATCAAGTAGCACAGCAACACCGACTGTTGTGCGCAGACCTTAAAATAAGATCGAAAATAAGAACCTCTGGATGCCATGGGATGAAGACAATTAAGTGGTTTCGCTTAAAAGAGAAGAGTGTGAGGAATCATTTTAGGGAGAGGGTGTTGGAGAGGATTTTGGATGGACTGGAAACGTGTAGAAGATTGGTGGAAACATAATTCAAAAGTAATCCTGAGCTGTGCAATTGAGGTGCTTGGTGAGACATCTGGAAAGATTAGAGAGCAGAAGGAGGGTTGGTGGTGGAATAATAATGTACAAGAAGCAGTGACAGCTAAGAGGAAGGCAAAGCAGAAGTGGGATGAGTCAAGGGTGGAAGAGGACAGAGAGGTGTACAGAGAGAGAGAGAAAGCAAGAAGCCAAGAGAGTTGTGACACAGGCAAAGGCCATGGCATATCAAGATCTGTATGATCAATTAGAAACAAAGGAAGGACAGAGAAAAATTTACCGACTGGCAAAATGTAGAAATAAAACAGCAAAGGACATCTTACATGTGAGGCAGATCAAAGACGCTGAAGGAAGAGTATTATGGAGGGATGTGGACATAAGAAACAGATGGAAAATATACTTTGAGGGACTTTTGAATGAGGAAAATGCAAGGAGTCACAGAGGATATGGGCAGCCTTCTGAGGGGATAGTGCAGAACATCAGTAGAGTGGCAGTGACGGAGACCATGAAGAGGATGAGGAATGGAAAATCGGTGGGGACCTGATAGAATTCCAGTGGAGGCATGGAAGCACTGGGGGAAGAGGGAATTGACCTTGCTGTGGGACCTGTTAATGAAAGTTTGCCAACAGGAAAATATACCCGAGGAATGGAGGGAGAGTACTCTTGTCCCCATCTACAAGGGTAAAGGGGATGCACAAGGCTGTAAAAATTACAGAGGAAAAAAGTTGATGTCCCACACAATGAAGATCCTAGAAAGGGTTCTTGATGGTAGATTGAGGAAGGAGGTGGAGATTGCAAAGGAACAATTTGGCTTCATGCCTGGTAGATCAACAATAGATGCTATCTTTGGGTTACGGCAGATGATGGAAAAGTATCAAGAGAAACAAAGGGAGCTACATCTGGCATTTATTGATCTGGAGAAAGCATACGATAGAGTGCCAAGGCAAGAAGTCTGGAGGTGTCTGAGGGAGAAGAAGGTGCCGGAGAAATATGTCAGGTTGTTGCGGGAAATGTACAGAAATGTGAAGACAAGTGTTCGGACCTGTCTGGGACAGACAGAAAATTTTCGAGTAACAGTTGGCTTGCATCAAGGGTCAGCATTAAGTCCGTTTCTGTTTAATATTGTGATGGAGGTGGTAACAGAGGAGGTGAGAGAAGATGCGCCTTGGACAATGTTGTATGAAGATATCTTGCTGTGTGTAGATTCAAGAGAAGAAGCGGGAACTAAACTGGAAAGATGGAGAAAAGTACTGGAAAAGAGAGGTATGAGACTGAGCAGAAGTAAGACAGAGTATATGTGTTGCACAGTGGATGGCAGACAGGAGACAGATCTGGAGCTGGAAGGAAATGTCATCAGGAAGGTGAGAGACTTTAGATACTTAGGGTCAACAGTGGAAGAAGATGGAGGAGCTGAGAAGGAAGTGGGATGCAGGATACAAGCGGGTTGGAGGAACTGGAGGGAGATGGCTGGAGTGTTATGCGATAAGAGGGTGCCGATCAATCTGAAAGGCAAAATCTATAGGACAGTAGTGAGGCCAGCTATACATATGCTATAGAAACTGTGGCCCTGAGGAAAAATAACATCAGCAGGATGGAAGTAGCAGAGATGAGAATGCTTAGGTGGATGTGGGTGTGACCAGAAAGGATCATCTGAGAAATTACTATGTCAGGGGAACAGTGAAAGTTACAAACTTAGGAGCGAAAATACAGGAGGCAAGGTTGAGATGGTTTGGTCATGTGATGAGGAGGGAGGACGAATATGTGGGAAGAAGAGTCATGCAGATGGATATGCAAGGAAGGCGGAAGCGTGGGCGGTCAAAGAAGAGATGGAGGGAGCTGGTAGAAGAGGACTTGAGGATGAAGAACTTGGATGTGGTGACAGCCCAAGACAGGAAGGTGTGGAGGAGACTCATTATAAACAGTGACCCCACTTAAGTGGGAGAAGCTGCAGAAGAAGAAGATTATATGAGTTAATCATGTCAAGTTAAGTAATCAGGTGGATCATTATTAGTCTAACAACTCTTTCTTTGAAGTGAGATAACAATTGTGATAACAAATCACAAATTCATCAAGCTGCTGAATATAAGCATATCCAAAATGTGAGATTATATTCAGCAGCTTGATGAATTTGTGATTTGGATAAAGTTAATAGTTGGAAGTTTTTTCCCACTTGGTTAGACTATAATAAATTTAGTTTAATCCTTTATCCAAGTGTAAGCAAACAAAGTTTGCACCTGAAGTCTCTTCAGAACTAAGGCAACTTTACCACGAGTTGACTCAGTCCTGAAGAGACTCCAGTAGAGCTAATCTCAGGTGGTCTAGTAACTTAATTAACATAGGAGATGAAAGACTAGCAAAACAAGTGTTCTTTGACAGGAAAAAGACTCAGAGGAAGACCAAGATGTAGAGATATCTTGAAAGATAACAGATTAATTTGGAGGAAAATTACTGATAGGATAGTTAGTAATGGTATAACTTTTTCATGTAGTACTACTATGACTATTATCCTTTAACACCCCCCCCCCTCCCGAGAGTACATATCACGAATTTCATGATAATGATGATCCACTGTTGATACATTGTACTTACCAGCAGCCTTCCGCCTGCTGATGATGATGACAATTTGTAAATTTCAGGTTAAAATAAATGGGAATTAAAGTTTATTACTTTAATGATTTCTTTTACAGTGTGTAAGTGTAATCTAGTTATACTATTATGGTACAAGTATTTTTTTATGCAAAGGTTTGGCACAATTCCTCAAATCCTGATGATACTTATCTGTGCATATGATCCCACAATAGGTTATCAGCTGACAAACAAAAAGAAAAGCTGGTTCCTGCTGAGAGATCTGAACAGCAAAGTAGGAAATGAATACTAGACATAGAAAAGTTGAGATAAAAAAAATCAAAATAAAAGAAAAACAAATAATAGTGATACCAGCTGGATTTCTGTTCAGAACACAGAATTCTCATTATTAATACCATGTACAAATTCACAAGGATAGAAGACATATGAGGGTGATCTGAAAAGTTCTCAGCCTAACAATGAAAACACGAATCTATAATTTCAAAATTATTTTTATTTTTCAACATAATCTCTCTTAAGACTAATACATTTACTCCAGCGATGCTCCAGTGCTACAGGGAATCTTACTGAGAACCACTACCCTGTAGTGGTTCTCAGTAAGATTTGCAAAATATCCCTCTACATCTCGATTCGAAGAAAAACGCTGACCAGCGAGAAACAGTTTTAGTTTTGAGAAGAGATAGAAGTCAGAGGGAGCCAAATCTGGAGAATACAGTGGATCTTCCAACAATCCATAGTGCAGATCCCTGAATTTTCCCACTGCAAAACACCTTTGTGGGAAGGTGCACTGTCCTGATGAAAGATAATTTTTTTTCTTCTGCAAACCAGGTCTTTTGTCACAAATTTTTTTGTCTAGTTTGGTTAAAAGATCAGAATAATATTTCCTGATTATTGTTTTACCCTTTTCAAGATAATTAATAAACAAAATGCCTTTAGTATCCCAAAACACCAATGCCAATGAATCAGCATGAATTGCCAATGCAATTCCTGCTGATGAAACCAACATTGTCTTCTTTGGTGCTGTTTGGATTCTGGTGTGTAATGGTGAATCCAAGTCTCATCCATAGTAATAAACTGACATACAATTGCATGAAAATTCAGAGATTTTCATGCAAGTGCATTTTTGATCTGCTGTGAGCAAGCAAGTCATCCATCTTGCACAAAGCATTCTCATATGCAATTCTTCATGCAAAATATATCCTACACGTTCTTTTGAAATGCCTATAGTCTCATCAATTTCACGCACTTTGATTCACCTGTCATCCAATACCATATCATGCACTTGCTCAATGATTTCTGGTGTTGTCACCCTTTTTGGATGTCCTTTACATGGATCATCTTCAAGGATGGTACAGCCATGTTTAAACCCGGCAGCTCATTTCTTAATTGTTGAAATCGAAGGAGAAGAGTGCCCATAAACTTTTTATGAACTTTGAATGAATTTCTTTTGGCGTTAAACCTTCTAACCACATGATACTCAATTTTATCCATTTCAAGGGTTACAGACAACACTTTTGCTTCAGACAGCTGTATAAAACAAACCACTTGATAGAATGACTTGCAATTTCACATGGATGCTTATGACAGATATGCCAACTAGAAAAAAAATCTTGCCGATAGTGTTGCCATCTATGGTCGAGGCTGAGAACATTTCGGACCACCCTCATACACAATAAGTCATATTAATTATATAAGTGTTGATAGCACTATCTTCATTTTTTTTTTTTTTTAAATAATGAAGGATGTGAAATAAGAACTGATCACTGTTTTGTAAAGAGCATGAGAAAAATTAATTCTGAATGAAAACAGTAAAATCTATTAGCTTTGATGAATGAATTGTAAATCCAAATATACAAACATTATTCAAGAAAAAATAGAACAGTATGAAAACAAGAATCTTCAGAGACAAAGTGGCAAACTAAAAAAAAACATTGATTCATACAGTGAATAAAGCAAATGAAGTTCCTTACAAGGATAGAAAAATATTCACATTACAGAGGACTAAAGAAGCTGAAAACTAGGGCCACTGCTCTTTCTTATGATACCTTTCTATGAATTAGAAAATACACCTCTTCCTCAAATCATTTTTTAAGTTACTATATTATTTGTTTCTCAATAATAATAATAATAATATGATTCCTAAATAACTTAAGGAACTCACTACGTATACTAGAATATAAATTAAAATAAACTTTAATATATACTTCCTATATTTCGGTAACATCATGTTGCCATCTTCATGGGAACATAAGACTAAGACACATGCATGCAGGCACTAAAACAGCATATGAGGTCGAAGAGAGAAACCACTGTTTTACCTAAAGTCGTGATGGTGCCCCCCCCCCCCCCCATATAGATTGTGCCCGTTATTGAAATTGTTTTGTCAAAGTGATATGTATAAAGCATTTAAAAAAAATTTATGTACTTACTGGATTTGATATTTGTATTACTTACAGGAATTTTATTGTAATTTAAAATTATCAAAAGTAGTGTTTTATGAAGACATTCTCTTGTCGCTAACAGAGACAACGTGCCAGCCATTATACCTAGTTTCTCGCTTGCCACTTTCATGGAGTGCGCATGCTCGCTGAGAAGTTTTATGTGTGATTGACAGCTGACAAGTTTGGTATCAAAGCAACGGGACAGTAAACAAGATAGCATTCGCAAGGAAATAAGAACACAGGCCGGCAAACATTTAGATTCAGAGGAAATTGAGTTTTTTTATGTGACAGTCGGAGGAAAATTAATAGTATATTCCGAAAAAGGAAGTGTGGAACTATTAAATTTAAAGTGGAATTAGTATTGATAAATAAAAGGGAAATATTGTTATAGGCGTTTATAAAAGGAATATTGGAGGAAAGGCTAATTGAAAGATTTATAGTAGGTTCCGAAAAGGGAATAGTAGAACTGTAAATTCTTTTAAAGTGGAAGAGTTAAGACTGTCAATAAACATTAGTGAATAAAAGAAGTAGTTGCTATTTATGTTCTAAAGGAATGTTCGAGAAAACTCTGATTAGGAAGTTTCATCTGTATTAAGGACGCCAAATCTAACTGTTATTTCTACTAAAAAGAAGACAGAATTAAGTCAGGAAGATTTAATGTGTGTGCTACATGAGTGATAAGAAAGGATCCTGTGAAAATGAAGAATAAAGTCATATATCTTTGGAAAAGGGCCTTGACAGAGAGAAACTGACAATGAACACTTGTCATTGTGAAAACAAAGTGTTTAGTCTAGTCTTAAGTGTAAGTTTATTTTTAAAAGGCCTTGGATCCAATTAATTCTGTAATTAGTTATAGTTATGTAAAGATGTTTGAAGTGTATATATATTGTTTGTGTTTTATTAAATGTGTTTATTTTGTATTTTGGTCTTGAGTCAGTGATTATTTGGATTCTGAAAGAAATAGCAAAAAAGAGGTCATTGCACCAATCGGAGTGAACCCTTGTGCAATAAATAAATATAATAAAAACACTCAGAAATAAAAAAAATTATTGTTGAACAGAGATCATCTCTACAGACAGGATAATATTAAATAATTAAAAATCCTATATTTAAACAATGGCGCAGCTGGTAGGATTAATATTATGATAATATCCTCTATATAAACATCTCTAAATAAAAATAATCTATAATTATTAACAATGTGTCCAGTATAGAAAAACAGAAATTAACTATGAATTTAATTCTGAATGATAGGTGAACTGATCATGATATATACAGGAGAAATTAGTGTTCTTCCTGTATTTTTTTTTCCTAGCATTTTCTAGAAAAAGGATTCTAGAATTTTCTGCTCAATATAAATAATATATTTTTTCATCAAAAAATTTCTTATCCCCATCATTACTTTATTATCCTTTGAGGGCATTATGTACATTGAATTTTGGTTCTTTCATTTGACTAATAAAATTAACTTACTTAAAATATCATGTCAAATTATTACTGAGCAAATAAATTTTAAAATAAATATTTTCAGAAGTATATTTTTTGGCTTTCATTCTAGAATCCATATTTTATTAACATCATGAACAATTTGTGAAAGAGCATTGGATAATGCATCTGAGCTGAGCTGAGTTTTTACTAGCACCTCAACTTTACCACTGTGTAACAATGGCTTCAAAATTATGTTTTATAAAAGTGGTTTCAATACACCCAATGTATCATTGAAGCCAAAAAGTCATTGTATTTATCAAGGATGAAAGAAAGTAATTCAGGGGTGAAGTCAAAAGACTTTTTCTGCATCATTCATTTACCAACTTTAAAGAATGCACAGAACAAGAAATATATACATAACAGCCACTGAATTAGAAATCTTTATGCAGATGTACAAAAAAGTCACTAATGCAGTGAATGTGCAAAATACTTGTTCAAGTGCATCAGCATGTATTCTATGCAACTATTTAAGAATGCTGCTGGACAGTAATTGTCAATAGTGTTGATCATAATGGCAAAAAATAAGGATCTTTTGGATTTCAATAAAGAGCTAATTGTGGATGCCCATCTGGCTGGAGCCACAATTTCAAAAACAACAGAGCTGACTGTTTTCTCAAAAGGTGAGATATCCAGGGTTATGGTCCTAAGACAGTCTGTCAGGAATGAGATAGCTGAGGTCTGAGAAAGCTTGTATGGACAAACAGAACTTCCTGTGTGAAACAATTAACCGAAGCATTTAATGAAGGCTGTTCCCAACCCATATCTCACTGAACTACATGCAGGGAATTGAAGAGAATTGGTTCTGGCAGTTGCATGCCTATATGGAAACCATGTTTTTCTGCAAAGAACCAAAAAACGTTCGGCTACAGTGCCATCAGGAACACTGTGAGTGGATGCCTGAAGACTGGAGAAAAGTTTGATGAGTGACAGTACACCTTGTTCTATACCAACGAGGCAGAAAGTTTGGTGGGAACCCCATGAAGCAATAAACCCAGTTTGCTTTATAAACACAAACTGGAGAAGTGTTATGGTGTAGGGCAGGTTCTGTTGTTACGAAACAGGTCTCCTGATCTTGCTGGAAGGTACAGTGTCCTCCAGGAAATATCTGAACATTGTTACCAATCAAGTCCTTCCTGCAATGTTGACTATTTATCCAGCAGGCGACGGTTGTTTCATGGATGACAACACTACTGTCCGTCATGAAAGAAATTTTCAGTAGTGGTTCAACAAGCATGACAGCAGCTTTTGCCATCTTCCATGGCCACCACAAAGTCTGGATCTGAATCCCATTGTGAAGATGGGATATGTAAGTAAAACAGATCCAGTAGCAACGTCCTCTTCTGTCAAATCTGAGTCTTAAAGGTGTGTGGTATGTTGTAGATGTAGAGGCAATTCAATGACTTGTGGAATCTATGCCAAACTGAATATGAGCTGCAATTCAGGCTAAAAGGAGTCCAACACTGCATTAAATAAGTTTCTAATTCAGTGACTGGCATGTGTACTAGTCTTTTTGTTTTGTTTTTTCTGTGGGCCTCCTAATACATATATGTAGCCTATTGTACATCCATAAGCAGTCTATTAAAAATGTAATATAATCTTTCTCCAGTCATGTCATCTAAATGGACAAAATCTCTCAAAAAAAAATATATGCACATATTTGAATTCTGGAAATCCATAAACCTAACAATAATTGTTATCTGTTCTACATGGCATAAATCATGGGTTATATCTAAAACAACTCAGTACTATTTGGCATTTCCTATCCTATTCAAAATTATTTCACTCTTTGAACATGCTTGGATTTTAATATTTGGCATTATTTTACCTTGTTCAAAATGATTTCATTCCTTTTGTGTGCTGTCATTTTAAGTATTTGGTTTTACATTTCATTCTCTAAATAATGTGTAATATTATTTAATGTCAACGTTTGTATTCTGCATAAATGTTATGTCATAATGTATCAAATTTTGATACGGTTTCTGCCAAATTAAGAAAATACCTATTATCATGCATAAAGTTTCTTGGATGATCCTCTGAAAAGACGATGCTTCCCATAAACTGAATCATGCAAATTATATGCTCAATGACAGCATGAATTATTATTAACAGTAGATCTTGATAGAGTAAAAAGACATCACTAGAGGTACAAACTGTTACACACAAAGCTCACCACATTGTGCATTAAACTCATTTAATGTATCCCCATTCACCATACTGTAAGATCCATAAGTTAAAATTGGCTTGAATACTGTCTTATATACAGCTAATTATGACTGAGGAAGTGAGTGGTATGAGTATAGAAAATGAGAGAAAGGGTGTGCAAGAGGAGTAGGGAAACGGGGAAGTTCAGGTTGGACAGGGGTACACAGCGTGAGAAATGTGGATGCTCCGAGAAGAGGTGAGAGCATGTGCAGACAGGAAAGGAATGGGATGGGATGATCTGGGATCAAGAGGAAACAGTTGGAATTAAAAAGGGTTTTAAAATGAATAAGCAGAAAGGGAAGTGGCCCCAGTCGAGCATCGAGAGATCACATCGAGTGAGTGGTATCAGTGGAACTAGCTGTAGATCCAGAAATGAGCTGTGGTGTTTGTATACAAATGCTAGAAGTATAAGAAACAAGGCAGATGAAATGGTTGCATTAATTGCGTCTGTTCACCCAAAGATTGTCGGAATAAGTGAGACATGATGTGTTTCGTTAGGATAAAAGGGGTAAAAAGGGAGGGGGAGTGCTATTGATGATAGAGAAAGAGTTATGTCCATACAAAGTAGAGATGTAAGAGGGAAATAATGCCAGTGGTTTTGAGGCAGTATGGTGTGAGATAGAGGTGAATGGAATCAAATACTTGGTTGGATGTTGTTATAGACCAGGTAAATGTAGATGGTGGTGACTATGAAATGTATATCAAATTAGTCAAGCAAATAAGAAAAGGGTGATCATTATGGGCGATTTTCATTATGGCAATATAGACTGGAATGATGAGATAGCAACTGAAGTAAAGAAAATGAGTTTCTTGAGTTTTTGAGGGATAACTACCTCAGACAGTATGAAACAGAGGGCACGCGAGGATTCGGGGTCTTGGATTTGGTCATCTCATCAGAGGATGTAATTATAAACGAGGTGTCAAATCATCCACCATGAGGTGATTACCTGGGTGGTTGCCAGCAGCGTAAGAACCTCTGTGAGAAAAGAGTATATGTGGGACTACAGGGTGGGGGGATTATGAAGAGCTCAGGAGACAGCTTGGGGTGTAGTTTGGAATGAGGAGTTAGTTGGAAAAGAGATCAATGCAGCTTGGGGGATTTTCAAAAACTATCTAGTAGATGCAATGTCTAAATGTATTCCAAGGGTGAGAAGGTTAAATAAGGTAGGTGTGAGATGGATGGATGGATGAATAAAGAGATTAAGCATGCGATACAGAGAAACAGGGCTTTGTGGAAGCAGCTTAAGAGAAGCGGAAATAACCAATTCCGTGAGGTCTACAAAGACCAGGCAAGGAGGGTGACTTGGTTGGTGAGAGTAGCTAAAGAGAGGTATGAACAGCAGTTAGCTAATGAAGCCAAAAATAATCCTAAGGAGTTATTTTCGGTATGTGGCCAGCAAAAGAAAGAATGATTATGGAAGGATGACATTGATAGGAGAAAATGGTATCAAGACATCTGTTGCATAATGTGTGGTGGAGATACTTAATGAGCAGTTCATAAGGATCTTTCAATCTTATGAATGTGACTACATGGAGAGATTGAGAGCAGTAGATGATGGGGAGGAGAGACTGACCGTAAGTGAGCAAGAGGTGTATGGGAAGTTGAGTAAACTAGATGTTAATAAGGCTGTGGGACTTGATAATATATCACCACGTATTCTGAAGGAATGTGCCAGGGAGTTGACACCTGCCTTGACATATTTTTTTAATATGAGTCTTGCACTCAGTCAAGTTCCTAAGGAGTGGAAGGAGGGCGAGATTGTGCCACTTCATAAGGGAGGTGATCGAACTCAAGCATCAAACTATAGGCCTATCTGTGTGTCAGGTGTTCAGGCTAAGTTGTTGGAGAAGCTTGTGAGAACTAGGATCCAGAGTTGGGTTGACAATGATGGTATTATCTTTGATGGACAGCATGGATTTGCTAAAGGGAGGTCATATGTTTTAGTAATCTACTTACTTATTGCAATAAAGTGACTGCTTTCTTGGACAGAGGAGAAGGATACACAGTAATACACTTAGTTTTCGCAAAAACGTTTGATAGAGTACCTCATGATAAATTGATAGTCAAACTAGAGCAGATTGGGTTGGATATTTGATTAGTGCATTGGATTGGAGACTGGCTATCTGATAGGTATCAATAAGTTGTGTATGGGGGAGCGATATCTAGGAAAAGGAAAGTCACTAGTGAAGTGCCTCAGGGGTCTGTTTTAGGGCCATTACTATTTAACTTGTATATTAATGATATTGGCGAAGATTTGGATGAAGATATTCAGTTGTTTGTAGATGATGCAAAGTTGGGATGAACCACGAAGATTAGAGAAGATGATGTAGCCTTACAAGGATACTTGAATAAATTGAGTGCTTGGGCATGGGAATGAGGATATGAGTTCAATGTTGCAAAATGTGAGGTTTTAAAATTTGGAAAACAAACATGGAATGCAGAATTTATGCTTGCTCAGGATATATTGTCGGAGGTGGAGGAAATAAGAGTTCTGGGGGTGATAAGGATCTGAAATTTAGGGGACACATTGCCAAAATTGTGAAGACAGCACAAAGGCTTCTGGGAATGATGCGGAGGACACTGACATGTAAAAGTAGGGAGATTCTTGTTCCATTGTAAAAGGCTTTGATTAGACCACACATGGACTATTGTGCCCAGATTTGGTCACCTGGTTTTCAGAAGGATGAAGAGATGTTGGAAAGAGTCCAAAGGCGACTGACTATGGTAGTTTCTGACCTCTGGAATGTCGAGTATGAGGAAAGATTGAGAAGATGTAATTTGCAGAGGCTGGTGGACAGGAGGAAGAGGGGGAGATATGATAGAGACCTACAAGTTGGTAAGGGGTTGTTATAGGATCAATGCTGGAGAAGTTCTACAGAAAATAGTGGGGGATCAGGGGAGAACCAGAGGTCATCCCTGGAAACTGTATAAAGAGGGTGTGAGTAGGGGAGTAAGAGGCAGGTTTTTATCATGCAGAGTTATAAATGCTTGGAATGCCTTGCCTGAGAGTGTGGTGGCTGCAAGGAGTTTGAATGTGTTCAAGGCACGGTATGATGAGCTGTGTGTGTGAGATAAAAGGACCTCCCAGGTGAGTCTTTGACTCTTTGAGGCCTTGAGGTAATAACAATAATAATAATATAATATTTTCACTAATTTCTCTCTTATTCCATATAAATTTATTCAGCTGACTTCCTACCATACCAGCTTTGTTGATTCTATTGTCTATTTCGATATTTAATTTACCATCTTCACTAAAAATCATGTCTAAGTAGCTGAAATGTTTTACTTGTTCTATAGGTTTTCTATTCAAAATGCAGTTGATATTTTCAATGTTTCTGCCTATTTTCATTGTCTTTGTCTTGTTATTGCTGACCTTCATACCATATCATATCTAATACAACAGTTATTCATTTAATAATGGAATATTGCAGACTTGTAGCAGATTTATTTAGAAGTATAACATCATCTGCATAGAGCAAAGGGTTGACATTAACATCTCAAATTTTGATATCAGGTTTAATACCACTTTCCTTCATAATGTGATTCATATAGATCAGTGGTTCCCAAAGTGGGGGGTGGGATTACTTAAGGGGGCACCAAGAGGCAAATGCTGCACACCTTCAGTGTGCAGCATTTTGCAGCACACTGAAGGTGTGCTGCAAAATGCTGAAATGTGGAATAATTAATTGCTGGTGTTTGATTATTATTATTATTATTGTTTCCAAGACATTTTTCATTGTTTTCCATGTTATTGTTTTCCAAAACATTTTTTGAGTTTTTTGTTGGTAATTTCTGAAGTGGTCCTTTTTTACCTTAATAGTACTGAGTGTGTTATAATGTTTTTTCCCATATTCATATTTACTGAACAAAAATGTAAAGCTTTTAGCTATGTAAGTGTTGTGTCACAGCTTGGCAAATTATAGGTTCTGTTATATTGTGAGGATATAAAAATAAAGATTATCATTTACAAAAACTGCTTTCAAATATGTATGTACACTTATTTCTGCATGTTGCAGAATAGAAATGGCAGATGCAGATATGTCAAAGAAGAAATGTAGGCAGTATAGCACTGAATACCTAAAATATGGATGCATACCAGCACCAACAAACTAGCAGCTGCCAATGTGCCAATTTGTGAAAGGGTCTTCTCTAATGTGGCCATGAAGCCTTCCAGAATAATTTAACATTTCAAAAAGTACATCCTGACAAGGCAAGTAGATCAAGGATTTACTTTCGTTGGAGGTTCCAGATTAGGTAATAAATCCATTTTCCAATACTGAGGTAGTGGGAGCCATGGAGTAAGAACTAATTGAGCTATAAAATGACTTTGAGCTGAAGCCAAAATTTAAGAAATCTTAAAATCTTATGAAGAGTTTTGGTTGCAGAAAGAGATCTCCGCTCTTTCTGCAAAGAGATTTCAAAGCCAAATAGAGAAACTACAAAAGTTTCAGTGAAACTAAGAGTTTCATGCCGAATATAGAAACTATAAAAGTTTCGGCAGATCCAAGCGTAAGCAAACCTTTCATGACAGGGGCAACTCGTAGTAAAGATGAAGTAAGCTCTGATCACTATCCTTAGTATTTCCCATAATATAAAACACATCTACTAGTGGACATGTATGATGTTATGTGTGTCCACTAGGAGATGTCTTTTACATTATGGGAAATACTAAGGATAGTGATCAGTATTACTTCACTTTTACTACGAGTTGCCCCTGTCATGAAAGGTTTGCTTATGTTTGGATATGCCGAAACTTTTATAGTTTCTATATTCGGCATGAAACTCTTGTGGTTTCTCTATTCGGCTTTGAAATAATGTTGGATTCAATATCAACTTAATTTGAATAAGACTCCAGATAACTCAATGTGGAGATTTAAGATGCCTGCTAAGTGATATTAAACCAGACATAGGAAAACTGGTATCACTCCATGAAACCCATCCATCACATTAAGGATTTTCAGAACATTCAAGTCAATAGCTGCTATTGAATAGTCTTATTATACAATGTTTTATTAGATTTTAATGTAAAGTTGTTATTAAAGTTAAAGGTTTTTTTTTTTTTTTTGGATTTAAAATATATTTAACTTATAAATTAATAATTTGTTTTTAAAATGTTATTACCGTTCCTTGTGAGTTGTGTGAATTGCTTTTCTGAATGCAGGGTAGGCTCAGGTAAGACGGGGGGGTGGGGCATTGCCGATGAATTTATGGATTCGAGGGGGGCAGTGGCCAAATAAGTTTGGGAACCTATGATAGAGATAATAAATAACAGAGGGGATAATGTACATCCTTGTCGCACACCAGATTTAACATAAAATCTGGCAGGTAGAATTGAAGTTCTTCCTGAACTTCAATTCTACCTGCTGACTTACAACTCAAATAAAGACTAAGTATTGCTTGATATAATGCCCCATCGATACCATATAACGGTAGCATTTTGAATAGCTTCTCTCTTGGCACCTTGAAATATGCCTTTTCCAGATCTACAAAACTTAAATACAGATCTTTGTTATATTCCCATGATTTCTCAACTATCTGTCATAAAGTGAAAATCTGATCCTGACAGCCTCTATTTGTCCTGAATCCAGCTTGTTCTTCACCAAGCTTTTCTTCCACAATTCTTCTCGATCATTTCTCAAGTATACTAGCATATATCTTACCAGGAACAATCAGTAATGAAATTCTCACATTCAGTTTCATTTCCCTTTTTATATATGGGTACTATGAGAACTATAATCCAATCATCTGGAATTCGTCCCTCTGTCCAAGCTTTATGAACTATGCAGTGCAGCCAATGTAAGACTTTTATACCTCCATACTTGGGCATTTCTGGTCAAATATCATCTACTCCTGCTGGCTTTCCACATTTCAGGCTTTTGATGGTTTTTTCTACTTCAAGTATAGATATGTATTCCTGACTGCGTGCCCAATCAATGTTTACCACTGCTGTCATCGCTGCTTGTTCCATTTAGCAATTTTTTGAATTATTCCATACTTCAAGGATATCTTTTTCTCCTGTTTTCATATCACCTTTATCATCTCTAATTCCTTTTACAGCACCCTTTTCTCCATTTGTGAGCTTCTTCAACAACCTCCAGAATATCTTGCCACCTTCTTGATATTTATTTTCTATGTTCTTACCAAAGTCCTCCTATGACTTTTGTTTAGCTAGTTTTATACAGTGTTCAGCTTTCTTCTTTTCTTTCACTACCTCTTTAACTTCCTGTGTCCACCAAGGAGTTCTGATTTTTCTATCCTTGCAGACAACCTGTCCACATGCCTCTCTGGCTGAATCAATCAATGTTTTCTTCAGAGCTTGCATCGAATCTCCTAGGTTGGATTCCTGTTCTCAAACTCTTTCATTTTTTCTTGAATAATGTTTGTATGTTTCAGTCTACAGTTCACATCTAAGAGCTGCTCAACTTTTATTCTCTTTAAAACTTTCTTACATGTTCTTCTTTTCAATATGAAATTCAATTTTATCCTGCTCAAGACTAAATGGTGGTCACTTGCAATTTCATATCCTCTGAGCACTCTAGTATCCTACCAGAGAGAAAACCACACAATTAACAATAACATAGTCAATGAGACTTTTCTTATTCCTTGCATCTTCTCTCCATGTAAATTTGTACCATATTTTTATGTTGGAACATGGAGTTAGTAATAACCAGTCCATGTTCTGAGCAGAAATCCAACAAGTATTTGCCATTATTATTAGCTTTGCTGTTTTCTCCAAATTTTCCCAAAATATTTTTTTATGTCTGACAATCATTTCCTACTCTGCTATTTAGATTCCCAACAAGGACCAACTTTTCATTTTTCATTGTGCAAGTTGCTTTTTCTAAATCCTCAAAAAATTCCTCCAGTTCTACCTTAGCAGAACCTTCTGTGGGACCATAAGCACAAATAAGTCTTATTGTCCAGTTCCCATTCTGATATTTGTCCACATATGTGGGAAAATCACACACACAGTGACATATCATCAAGTCCCACAAACTTAAATAATAAAGTTAACTCAATTCCCCATTTATCTCAAGCTCACTCGCAGGAAATCCTTCCTCCTTTCCCACTGCACTCAAACTCTGCATGATACATTCATGAAGATGAAATAACTTTATGTACTGCTCATTTAATATCTCAACTATATCCTTCTACCAACAAATATCGTTTTTCTGTAATCACTTTCTTCTGCTGATTAGATATCAAAAGAATCTCATTAGGATAGTCTTTGGTTACATTAGCTACCTGCTGCTCCTACTGCACTTTTGCTACCCTTATCAACCAGGTCATTCTCCCTGCCTGTTCTTTGTACTCCTCATGCAACTGATTATTATAATAAATTTTATGCTGCCTCCATAATGTCTTTTTCCTCTAGATTGCATGCTCAATTTCTTCGTTCATCCATTTTGCACCTATCTTATTTAACCTTAAGACCCTTGAAATACATTTAGACATTGCTCCTGTTAAATAGTTCTCAAATAGCTCAGGCAGCAGTGATCTCCTTTCCACCCAAACTACTCATTCCATCATACAAACTGTTTCCTGAGCTTTCATAATCACCATCCTCATAGTTTCACAAATATACTTTCCTCACAGAACTTCTCATATGGCTGAAAACCACCCAAGTAATCACATTATGGTCACTCTCGCCAACCAGAGAAAAACTTACACCTACAATATAATGACATACTCGGATTTGATCATTTGATGAGATGATCAAATCCAAGAACTTTGTGAGCCCTCTGTTACATACTACTTAAAGTAGTTATGTCTGAGAAACTCAAGAAATTCATTTTCTTTACTTCCGGATGTTATCTCATCACTGCAATTTATATCACCATAATTAAAATCACCCATAACAATCACTGTTTTCCTATTTGCTTGGCTAATTTGCTCATACAATTCATTGGCACTGCTGCCTTGCATGTTACCAGATCTATAGGAATATCCAACCAAGTATTTCATTCTATCTGCCTCTACCTCACATTATATTGCCTCAGAACCACTATGACTAATTCCTCCTTGCACCTCTCCCTTTCATGGACACACCACTCCTTTTCTATCAACAGTAGCTCTCCATTTCCATTTTTGCCTTTTCCTATCATCACAAAAAACATCATACCCTACTATCTCAATTCCTGTCAGGATGTTGTCCTCATTTAGCCAAGTTTCACTTATTCCAACAATTTGGGGTGAATGAACTTGATCAATGCACCAATTTTGTTTCCCTTATTTCTGATACTTCTGGCATTCATATCTGGATCTATAACAAGCTTCGCTGATACCACTTCTTAGATGTGATTCTTCTGTGCCTTTCCCCAAGCTATTTCTGTGTCTCTCTCTCATTACCCACTAGTACCCTCACAAGATCTAAATGCCATCCCCCCCCCACCACATTGCAAGCCATCTCGCTCATTCCTTAGCTTATTAACGAAATCATTTCTTCCAACGTCAACCCTCTAACTCTGTATCCCTCCCCCTCATTTTTCTTTCTTGTCTATCTTGTACTCCTTTTCTCTCATTCTGCTCACTTAAATTACTCACTTTTCTCATTCAAAAGTACTCACTCCTTTAATCCCCCTTACTTTACTCTTCTATTCTTCTACATCGTTTTTTTTTGTTTGCTCAGATCTATTCTCTGCAGTGCTCACTCTGCCTTCCAGTGATGCCTGTCAATGAGTCTTTGACTCCATGAGGTCTTGGGGTAATAATAATAAGGTGACAAACACAAAAAAATTCAAATGCAGTCACTATTATACAGTTCCATTAGTTACTCAAAGTCATTCCACATATACAAAAGCTGCACTTCTTTCTCTTCAAATGATTCTGATTACATACCATTCATCTTTGCTCTCTGCATCAAACTCGTAATTGTCATACCTGGGCAAACACAATGACTACATTTTCTACCACATTATTATCTTTTATTCTCCTCAACAACCTTCTGATATCCATTTTTATATTCTTCTTGTCAACCTAGTCATTCATTCCTACTACTACTATTATCAACTCTTTTGCTCAGTTAACTCCTGACTTCCAATGCCTCATTTACTCTGCTCATTCTACTTTGAGGAAAACAAACTTCGTGCATCCTCTCATTCACCATACCTCTAATAATCAAATCCCCATACAACACTACTTGTAACCCATTCATTACTTCTATTATATGGCCATCATTTATTCTTCACTCTTCCATACATATCTAATTCTCTTCATTTCACTTTTTCATAAGCTTCATATCTTACCTCTTCTTCACCACCTCTGCTTTCAAATCTTGCATCAATTTTTGCTCTCATTCACTCTACTTGTCAGTTGCACATGCTTTATCTTGTTAGGAATCTGACTGAAGTACTAAATTCCATTAATCTCTAATAATAGTATTGAAATTTATATTTAAGTAGTATAGACATAACTATTTTCACAGGGGGTTTATTTCACAGCTTGCTGATGTGAAACATATAATTACATTAACTACATTTGTAGGAAATGAAATTAAAAATTAACTGGATTAGAAACTCAAGATAACAGTAAATAAATGAGATGTATTAAAATTAATTTTTATTAATCTTTAATTACAAAGCATTTATAGACCTTCACAAATAATGTCTAAATGCATACAAAATCAATTAAGAACATTTAGCTTACCCTTCAAATGGATGAACCACAATGGCTCTGGGCTTGTCCATGTTTCCTGAGATTACAACATAACGATTACTGCCATTCAGGTGAGCAACTTCAATCACATCATTAGATGGATCAATCCAGTACATATTTCCTTTTAAAATTAAACAATTGCAAAAATAAAAAAAAATAAAAATAAATAAATAAATAAATAAGCACTATGGAATCTATATTATACATAGTGTGTGTGTGTGTGTGTGTGCACGTGCGCACACATGCATGTGTATGCTCACTAAGGCATTACTTAAATATCAAAGCTAGATAACTGGTAGGAGATCTTTACTTAACCTATAAGGGATGCAGAGAACTGACTAAGGCTTATGACCTAAAGTCCATTGTGTATTTTCACAAGGTGAAAATACACAATGGATTTTGTGTATTTTGTCAATATGTATCTAATGCCAATATGTATCTAATGGATACTGAATGAATGAATGAGAGGCAGCCAATTTAGGATTTGACCAAACTGTATTTTGTGTTGGCTTAAATTAGAAACAAAAAATGATACTGCAACATATCGAAATGTCATGCTAACTGAGGCTGCTTATCATCATCAGGGAATGAGAGTTAACAGTGAAAAGTTAACTAACAAAATGAATATCAAATGAATTCAAGATAGGCACAATAAACATAAAATGCATCCATAAAAGATAAATCAAACCATAAATACAACTAAAGAAGTACCAAGTAAGGATAAAGGTAACTGATTAGGAATCTCGGATATTTTAAAAGTAGTCAAGTAGAAAGTATAACAACAAAGGAATTAGAATTATTAAAAAAAAAACAAAAATATTAATATAGTGATAACACAAACGAAACAGAAATTAAAGGCAACAAAAGATATAGATGATTTTACTACGCTATATAGTGGAATGGACCAACATATCAGAGCTTCTAGTGGCGTGGCCATTTTAATCAATAGTAAATAGAAACATAGAATATGAAAGTACAACTATGTAAATGATCGAATTAGAACAGTTAAATTAAAAACAAATAGAAGCTACCTAAACATCATAAGAATACTCCCCTGAAGAAGGTAGGAAAGAGGATTCTCAATACTTTTATGCGGAACTACAAAAACAGTTAAATAAATGTAATAAAAATGACTATATATTAATAGCAGGAGATCTTAATGCTAGAGTTGGGAATAAAAAAAATAAAAATAAATAAAAAATATATATATATAATAAATATTTATTACTATTATTATAATATTAAGAAAGAGACCTCGGGGGAGTCAGAGACTCATTGAGGGAGGACACATATTACACACCAGCTATCATACTTATTCTTGAATTCATTCACACTGCTTGCATTCACAACATCCAATGGCAATCCATTCCAATCATGCATCACCCTCTGAGAGAAAAATCTAGCCCTCACCCCTTTTTTAGCAGCCTTCATTCTCAGCTTCCAGGGATGCCCTCTTGTTCTTTCCCCACAAATTGAAAAATTCCATCAACTGAAATCCTGTATGACCCTTTCAGAAGGTTGTAAGTCTCAATCATATCACCTCTCTTTCTCCTGTTTGTTAGTGCCTGCAGTCTACAAATTCTTAATATGTCTTCATAATCAGTATTCCACAATTGATATCATTTTTAACACTCTCTCCAATATATCAGAATCATAATGGAAACCAGGAGACCAGACCTATGCACAACAGTCCAAGTGAGGTCTTATCAAGGCCTTGTAAAGAGGCAAAATGACATCCTTATCTTTACATGTGAACGTTCCTTTCAGCATTAGAAATATCTTTTGAGTTGTATTTGAAGTATGTTTTAAGTACATCCCAAGTATTTCCAATATACATGGAATGGCAGAGGAACAAAATCTATAGTTGATTATATCATTACTAATCAGAAACTAGCTCCAGATATGAGAGATGTACATGTTTACAAAGGAAGTGAAATTATTTTAGATCATTATTCAGTAGTTTCTAAAACAGAAATACTAGCAAGGTGAAGAAAGGAAGTAAATAAGAAAAAACAAGAAATAGAACAAGTATACAAAGTATATCTATTACAAGAAGAAAGCATTAGAATGCTATTTCAATCAAGATTAATAGAGTACCTAAAAGAATTTAAAGTTTTCTTTATTTAAAGTTTTCCATTAAAGAAATAGAAGAATGGAAAACTTTAAATAAAGATACTCCATAAAGAAGCCTTCGAAGTACCTGGAAATAAAAATAAAATATTAAAAAGAAACACATTGAAAATCTGGAACAAAGATATGGAAAATGCCATAAGAGAAGAACAAATGACATACAAATCACAGTGTGTGACAATTGGGCGATTCACAATGGCTGATAGTCAACTGGGCAATAGCCAAGTGGGAGATGGTTAATTGGGTAATCATCATTTGGGTGACAGAAACTTAAAAATTTTTGTACACTTGGCAGTCATGATTTGGTGGATTTTTTTTGTAAATATTGGTAAAATATATATAAATACATATATAAAATAAATATATTTTACAAATAAAATATACACAATGGCCAATAATCATTTATATATATATTTTACAAATATATAAATAAATATATATATAAATATAAATAATGTAAAATATATATAAATATATTTTACAAATCTAGCTTATTAATAATATGGTTAAGACTTATGAGGTATGAGTTGTTATAACTTATGAACTATGATACGTGTGTAGAGGCTTAAGTGCTGTGAGGACATCATGTTGGAGGCTTAATGGATTTTTTACAACACTCAAAAAGAATTAAAATAGAATTTAATACTTCCTATATTTTGTCCTAGTCACTAGGACATCTACAGGGATTACAAAAACAATTAATGTAACATATACACAAAAAACAAACAATACTAAGCCCAACCACATGGGTGACACTAAAGTCCTATCTAGGTAGAGCGCCCTCTAAGGGCAGTAGTAGGTGGCCTGGAATGTAAGGTGGGAACTCTGGTGATGAGAGTTTCCCAAATCTTTGGAAGCTTAATGCAACCATATTTATTGAGATTTGGTTGGTTTTTGAGAGCTGCTGCTGCTTCTAAGAAAAGTCTCTCTTTCTTGAATTTGCTGTGGTGGAGCATGGTGGATTTTCTTCCATGATACCCTGTGGGTGGTGTCCAAAACATGGTCAGCCAAGCCTGAATGGCCATAGTTGTGTTTGAAGATGTAAGACTTGTGTTCCTCCAGGTGGATGGATGCTGATCTGCCTGTCTGTCCAAAGTACGCCAGCTTACAGGAATAGGGTACTTTGTAAACTCCAGGCAGAGAGAGAGGAGGGAGCTGATCTTTCGTAGAACGGATAAGGGTAGCCAGTTTGCGGTGGGGCTTATATGCTGTGTATAGATTGTACTGTTTTAGTATCTTGGCTATTTTTTCGGATGTGCCACGGATGTAGGGTATGGTGATGGCATTTTTAAAATCTTGTTCACGAGAAGGACGGGGAATGGGGGAGGAGTTGATTATTTTTTTGATACTGTGATCGCTGTAGCCATTGGAGAGGAAAGTGCTGTGTATGTGGTTAAGCTCAGTAGTGAGGGAGGTTCCACTGGAACAAAGACTGTGGGCTCTCTTGGTAAGAGTTTTAATAATGCTATATTGTTGAGAGGGGTGGTGGTGGGAGAGTTTGTGAATGTATCTGACTGGGTGTGTGGGTTTTCTGTATACGGTGAAGGTAAGTGTATCATTAGGTAGGCGTGTGACTAACGTGTCTAGGAAGGGTAAACAATTGTTCTCAATCAACTATGGAAAAGGAAAAGAACAATTGTTTACCCTTCCTAGACACGTTAGTCACACGCCTACCTAATGATACACTTACCTTCACCGTATACAGAAAACCCACACACACAGGCAGATAAATTCACAAACTCTCCCACCACCACCCCTCTCAACAATATGGCATTATTAAAACTCTTACCAAGAGAGCCCACAATCTTTGTTCCAGTGGAACCGCCCTCACTACTGAGCTTAACCACATACTCAGCACTTTCCTCTCCAATGGCTACAGCGATCACAGTATCAAAAAAATAATAAACTCCTCCCCCATTCCCCGTCCTTCTCGTGAACAAGATTTTAAAAATGCCATCACCATACCCTACATCCGTGGCACATCCGAAAAAATAGCCAAGATACTAAAACAGTACAATCTACACACAGCATATAAGCCCCACGGCTAACTGGCTAACCTTATCCGTTCTACGAAAGATCAGCTCCCTCCTCTCTCTCTGCCTGGAGTTTACAAAGTACCCTGTTCCTGTAAGCTGGCATACTTTGGACAGACAGGCAGATCAGCATCCATCCACCTGGAGGAACACAAGTCTTACATCTTCAAACACAACTATGGCCATTCAGGCTTGGCTGACCATGTTTTGGACACCACCCACAGGGTATCATGGAAGAAAATCCACCATGCTCCACCACAGCAAATTCAAGAAAGAGAGACTTTTCTTAGAAGCAGCAGCAGCTCTCAAAAACCAACCAAATCTCAATAAATATGGTTGCATTAAGCTTCCGAAGATTTGGGAAACTCTCATCACCAGAGTTCCCACCTTACATTCCAGGCCACCTACTACTGCCCTTAGAGGGCGCTCTACCTAGATAGGACTTTAGTGTCACCCACGTGGTTGGGCTTAGTATTGTTTGTTATTTTTGTATATGTTACATTAATTGTTTTTGTAATCCCCATAGATGTCCTAGTGACTAGGACGAAATATAGGAAGTATTAAATTCTATTTTAATTCTTTTTGAGTGTTGTAAAAAATCCATTAAGCCTCCAACATTATGAACTATGAGTTATTTCCACATAATTGAAAAAAAAAACTAAAACTAATCCAGAAGAAATGACCTAATCTGACCTAACCTTCTGTGTGAATTTGCATCTGATATTCTAATTTTTGATAAATTAAAAAAATTTATTTTTTCGAAGAATTGATCATTCAAAAAATTTAATTTCGAAGAATTTGTTTTTTTAAGAATTATATCATATATCAAAATTTGTAGAATCATTTAAGAAAGAGATAGTTAAAAAAATGGTCCAAAAATAATTTAAAAATGAAAAGGTATACTTGCACAATATTAAAATAAAGAAAAAAATACAGTTTTTAATTCATTTATTAATATTATTTTGTAATTAACAAACATAGTTACACGTTACATATATACATTAAAACAAAAAAACAAAAAACTTTAAAACAAACTTTAAAACAAAAAAGTATATGATATTCAAAACAAAATTTTTACTTTAAATTTGATTTGAAGGCAGATGGTCCAAGATTTTTTGTCCTTTTAAGTCTGTCCAACAGAACACTCGTCCGGTCAGACATTTTGTCCAATCTCAACTCGCCAGGTCGGACATATTTCGTCCAATCTCAACTCATCCAGTCGGACATTTCATCCAATCTCAATTTTTCACATCAATGTCAAATGACTATTATTGTCACCTGTGTCAACTGACTAACCTACTACTATGCCAACTGACTAACCTGACCTAACCTAAAGTAACGTGTGACGGTGGACCATGCATATTGTCTTGCACCCTTCTCTTTTCTGTCAACAGACTATTATTGCCAGCTGTGTCACCTACTGCTGTAGCAACTGACTAACCAATGTGTCAACTAACACTCCTAACCTAACGTGTGAGAGTGGACCATGCATATTGTCTTTCGCCCTTCTCTTTTGTGTCAACTGACTATTATTAATGATCACAAGTTACTTATAACTCCTTGGACTAATATGAAGAATTAGACAAAATTGGACGAATAAGATTGGACAAAATGTCCTACTGGACGAGAAAAGTAATAAATGAAATGTAGGGATTGGACGAGATTTGCATTGGACGAAAATAATTGGACAAAATGCCTGAAACCTTAAATTTATTAATTCATATTATAGTTATATGCAATATAATTTATAATTTCAAAACTATTTTTGATATGGTGTTCTAATAAATTAGTAATTTATTAGAACACCTTCTTGGCAATTCTTATAGCAGGGTATGTAAGTTCTGTTTGCTACAAACTTGGTATTAACCAGGTCTACCTACTCACTGATGAGACCTCAATAAAGGCTGAACCCGGTCTGGGTAGTGACCCCTCATAATGTAGAACAGTAATACAGCTCCTAGGAGCTGGGTTTCACATTATGAGTAAATACCAAGAACAGTGATCAGATCTTGCTCCACCCTTGCTATGAGTTGCCTCAGTGTTGCACTACCAAATGGGTCATGTGTTGCACTATCCATTTATTTGCTTATGCTTGGACTCGCCGAACTTTATATAGTTTCTATATTCGGCATGAAACTCTTTGAGTTTCTTATTCGGCTATGAAACAATATGGGATGTAATATCCCTTAACTTAAATAATTTCATGTCGCTGAATTGAAGCCTTTGGCTCTTCATATAATTAGAGATTTAGAAATGTTTAATGTAGTTCTGTTTTTAATTTATTTTTATATTTAATTTTTTTAAACTTTATTTTATTATAATTTTTATTATTAGTTTTTTTAATTTTTTTTTTTTTTTGGATAGATCAGGATAGATAAAAGATTAATAAGCAGCTTAGATTCATTTTACTTTTGTAAAGTGCAGTAGCATGCTTCTTAACATATGTATTTTTCTGATGATGACCTCAATACAGAGGTCAAAACATCAAATGTTACTTTCCTAATATTAACTAATTATTTTAACACATGTTCTGTATCCCTAAATTCTTAACCATGAATCTTTGGTAATAAGGTTCTGATATATTAACCATTTTTAATATGTTTAAATAGTCAACATTCTTAGCTCCACTTCAGAAAAAGAAAGTACCAAGTCTGCTTTTTCTAGACACTTCAGCAACACACCAACCCACTGGATACCCAACTTCAATGAGCTACATCACATACACAAAAACATGCAAAAACAGGAAGATACATCAATCAACAGTCTAAGTGCCATCTCTCAAAACAATATAGCACTATGAGAACTTTAGTGAACAAGACAAAAATCTTCTGCTTTTTGATGATAATGTACTCATAGATGAGCTCAATCATATATGCATTATCTTCTTAATCAATAGATACAAACCCTGTGGTATTAGTAACATGCTAATTCCACCATCCATAGATTTTAGGAAGTCCATGATCATTTCATAGTGTCTAAGTAAAATGTATCTATAAAAAATGCTTAAAAAATTACAACGTGAATGCACAGAAAATCAGCATCCCAAAGAATAAGGGAAATCTAATCCTTAGATTTCCCTGTAAATTCGGTATCCTGTATGTGCATACTTTTTTTTATTACTATTATTATTGTTATTATTATAATCAGGATCAGATAACACCACAATTACATTTGGTAGAACCACCACTACAGGTGAATACCAAAACAAAGTTCTTGGATGACATCACCTTGAACACTGTAAGCACACTCCTATTAACACTAGTGATACACCTGTCATTATGACCACAGTAACATAGTCATGTGCTATGCTTAATTCCAAATCAAGTATATTCAAAAATTTCTATCAAAGAGATAGAAAAAGCCATGAAGAGAGAGAGAGAGAGACAAGTCTGTGTATTAGATAACCATAGCCATGCATGCATGTACTGGCATATTCTCCCTTTACATCTGATACTCTTCCCATGTAAGAATGGAAGAAAATGAAACATTTTGAAGAATGTGAATATATAAATTTTTTTTTTAAATGTACAAAGCTGTTAACATTAAAAGCATTACTTAAGATAGATAAATATACATAATCACACCAAGTCACTACAAATGAGAGGCTGAACAGTATCTACATGAAATGTAGATACTGTTCAGCAAAGATTTTTTACAATAAAATGGGACAAACTGCTCTGAGTTGTTGCCATAATATTTCATGTGAGATCAATCCAAACACAGCAGCTAGTGGAATAACCAGTAGCTATGACTACAGCTGATATCACTAGTTCTAACCTATTTCTTTCAACTAAGATTAATTACGACTATTCACATAATGAGTAAGATTAATTACAACTATTCGATAATACCTGCTATCCAGTCAATAGCAATTCCTTCAATGGCATCCAATCCTTGAACAACAACTTCTCTTTGAGTCATATCTCGTTTTATTCTTGTAATGCTTCCAGCTTCGCTATCAACCCAATAGAGAAAGTCTTCCGCTGAAATGAACACCAGTAATGAAGACATCCATAAAGTTTAATTTAGTGAAATATTAAGTAATTCTTGAATTCACAATAAATCTTACACACACACACACACACACACACACACACACACACACACACACACACACACACACTGCATAGGAGAAGAAAAAATCATCCAACATCTTTTATTTCCAAAGGGTGTAGTAGGCTTTTAAGATCAATGGGTAACTGATCTTAAAAGCTGAAAATTACAGCAAATAGATCTGCCATCTTGTAGTCCTAAACCCCACAAAACATATATTATAATTGTGCAAGTCTGCAGTTTTCTGGGGATGGAAAGTTTCACCCACCCCCTGCCTCACCAATACAGTTTTAGAGTTCATGAAATAACAAAACTGTATTGGTGACGATGTTCCTTTAGTTAGAAACTAGATTCAAACCTATAACAGTGTTTCTTTGGGTGGTCTAGCATGTAATGTAGAAGCAAATGATGTTTCCACTGGACTGCACAGAGACCCAATGACACACTAAAAATATCCAAACACATAAGTGAAGTACCATTTAGTAGAGAGATCGGTCACCTGAATATCATGAACAGTTCAATAAAAATGTTGAATCCACATTTCCTTGATAGTTTCAATGATCCCTTTTTTTTTGGTTTAATAGAGCTGTGAAACATTATCTGCGAAAGAGCCCATATAAATATGGTCAGGTAGTCTTTCAGAGAAAAATGTGTAAACTAAAGTTACTGGATAAATGACTTGTGAGTTATACAATAGAAAAGAGTAAGAAAATACTCATAAGAAAGAAAGAAAGAAAGAGAGAGAGAGAGGATTAAGAACATAGAGCATATAACAGGATGACAAAGGAAAAGTAAAGAAGCAACATTGTATGATAATTCCATTATCAGGGATGTGCTTAATGAGTGAATGAAATTGTATTTTTCTCATGTGAATATTGAAGAAGTTAGCAATTAGCATTCCATAACGCACCTTATTTTAATCATTTCTGCCTTTCAAGATTATTAATTCTCAAAGACAACAGGCCTCTTCTCAAATATGCTTTAAAAATCTTACCTGAAGCAATCAGTCAAGAATTCCTCTGGAATTCTATCATTAATTTAACAGATGGACACAACAGTCAATTCTCACTACAGAAAACTCATAGAGAAGGAATAGTCTATTAATTTGCAGTTTGCTATAATGAATCACTTTTAGCACAGCACTGTATTTTAACTTATTATGTGGTACCGCAATAAAATATGTTTCCAGTTTGTTATGACAGTTTTAATTTGTTATTTCACTGTTTCTCAAACAGTCAACTGTATGATATTTCTACTTCAACCATTTGGATTTGACCTTCTGAATTATGTTAAATTATCCAGTCTTTCAATATTTAAAAGTTCTGAAATCTTTTGCATACCCCCAATGCTATAATATATTTGTAGCTGTATTCATCCTTGATGATAATCTATTACGTCACTGCTGATTTAATTCTCAAGTAACTGCTAATTTTAATTTTCATATGTACTAAGTATCCCTACATTGCATTTCTGCATTCGTCATCTTGATCATCTATAATTCTTTTATGAGACACTCTGTGTACTACACAGAGGTGTGCTACAGGAGTACACCTGTAGTATATCACAGGTCACCACCTTTTCATAGACTCAGCACCTCCATACATCACTTTCTAATCACTGTCTGTCAGTCACCATCCAATTCATGCCAAACATTTATTTTGCATACTCGGCATTTAATTTTCTATAACAACCTTACATGTAGAATCCAGTGAAATGCATTGCAAAATCCAGAAATATGATGATACAGCAATCTCTCGATTAATGCGCTCTTTAAAACAGGTGCATTAATCGAAAACGCACTAATCAAATATAATAACCTATGGGAAAATGTATAATTCGTTCCTCAGATTTCTTTTTTGACCCTTAAGTTTTTTTTATAAAAGAATTAGGGTGTGTCTCAGGGCCTAGTTAAAGGAAAACCATGAAGCTGAAAGACAATAAAACATATTCAGAATATAAATTTATTATTTTGCTTCTTAACAAAGAATTGAGCTAACATAGTTTGGCGGGCATTCTGTTTCTTTTTTTCATACAACTGACAGTATGGCCCTATTGCCTCTTCTGCAAATTTTACTGGTTCTCTTTTCACCAGGGTCAATCACTAAGCATTACTTGCTTAAAAACTTCGATTGTGCGAAAAATATTTTAAAATTGTTTCTGTGAAATCTCTTTGGGCTTGTCAGTGATTAAATTTTCTTCATATTCTTCAGGATCTTCTTGCTGTGCATCTAAATTTAGCAGGTCGGAATCACTCAAATTCTCAGAATGAAATTTAATTAATTAGATTCATTTGAAAAGCCTCTAAAATCATTTGCACAATGTGGAAGAATGTGCTTCCAAATGGCTTGCTTATTGCTAGCAGTAATTTCATTTGACTTTGCGACTTTATAACTAGGCTGAGATTTCTCTGATTTGGCCAGAAAAGTCTTGGAAGGCATTCACTTCCAAATAAAAAAAGGCCAGTTTCATCGACATTAAACATTTGTTGATCACAATAGTCCCCTTTTTACACAATTTTCTTCAAAATCTTTGGATATCTCCTTATCTGCACTTGCAGCTTTGTCTGTAATTAGAAACATTATGTAGGCTATTTCTCTTTTTGAAACGCTCAAATCACCCAGCACTAACTTGGAATTCTTCTTTTTCATCATTGATATCACTTTCTTTCCAGGTTACAAAGAGACAATGCTTTTGATTTAATAAGGCTAGTGTTTAGTGGGATCTGTTTTTGGTTATAATCTTCGATTCATGTAAAAATAAGTCTCTCTAATTCAATCATTATAATACTTTGATTTCGAGTGCATGCATGATGAACTTGAAGCAGCCTTACCTTTCTCTTTGTATTCAGCAGTTGATTCACTCATTTTTGTGTTCTTGTCCTATCTTTGGTCTGGAATTGCCTTGTTCATTTTTCTTTATTATTTCAATTTTTTTCTTCAGGTGCACTAATTGAATTTGGGTATCGAAAAAAATGACGCTAATCGAAAACACACTAACCACGGGCGCATTAATCGAGAAATTGCTGTATACCCATTCCTCTATCCAAGTCTGCTGCAACTTGTTACAGAACAATGAACAGACTGCTAAAACAAGACCAAACCATGGTTTGGTCTTGTTTTAGCAGTCTGTTCAACAAGCATTGTTGAGCAGACTGCTAACAAGCTGTTCAGCAAACAAGCAGTTCAACAGCATCTGCTACTGACAATTCACCTATCGATGCAAATGCTAACCAGCATGTCCAGTATCTCAATAACCACATCTTACTAGTCTATAATTTGTTACATCAGTCCTAGCTGCACTGCTATATAATGGAATCATCTCCCTCTCTTTCCACTCATTAGGAATCATGAATGGGCTGAGATCAAGTTGAACAATGAAGTCAAGCAGTGCTCTGTTTTGCACATTCCTTCAGAGTGTGTGTTTGTGTGTGTGTGTGTGTGTGTGTGTGTGTGTGTGTGCGCGCGCGCACCAATATCCCACTGAGTCCAACTTCAATACTCAAGTCAAGCTCTCATCTCTTCTTTGACATCTAGAGAGCTAATGGGTCTACCTAGAAGATAAATCTTACTAAGTTGAACATACTTAATAACTCAGCTATTTGCTGTGCATTTGACTTATTCCTACCATCTGCAGGGTATTCTTCCATGATCATTCTTCCTTTTACTTGCTATACAGAGATAAAATACTCTCCGATTTATTTTGACCTGTTCATTTAACTTTTCATAATTTGATTTGACCTTCCTCATCAAGAACATGATGAAAGCGGCTTCCTTATATCGCTTAACAGCAGAGTCATTGCTCATGATATTGGATCCACAACATTTTGGGAAGAATGCAGTCAGATATTGCTTTCTGTAGGTGCCTTTGTCCATTTCCATGGACTTATTGCTTCCTGTATCATACAGTTTCTCATTCCAAGGCACTACATCAAGCTGCCTTCTCAGTTTATTATAATTACCTGCCTTATAGTTCTATGTCCCTTCTTAGAAAAAGCTCTTACATACCTTCTCCCCTACTAAGTCAAAACTGCATGTTCACCCTCACCAATCAAAGACATAATGGTCACCTCAGATTCTCAGCCACCATTACCAGATCCAGTGTTCTTGTATGATGAGTCCCTGCTATCACATCCTATTTAAGGTGGTTTTCCCTGAGTAATTCTCAGTAAATTCTCTTTCCCTCAACAGCTGAGTAACGGGAAGAAAATGTGCTTCAAATTCAATATTTGCTTCCATCCTTTGCAGTTACATGGCGTCACACTAATCCTTTCCAATTATAATGTTTGGATCTTTTATTGTAACATAATGATCTTCTTCTTAAGCTTTCACAAACCATTGAGGTTCTTAACTGTAGGCTTCACAACGGTGATCGTCTTGAGGATAAGGTGGTTGGCCCTATGCCTCCTGGTGCGTTCTATGTCTTTAGAGGCATGTGTTCACAGAACCAGTTTGCCTGTTCTGGGAGATGAAAAACCTGAGTTTTCTGGGTGAAAAACATCCTATTTCGGTATGAGACTGGCTAACTCACCTTTAGTTGAAAGAGACTAGATAAAAGTTCCTCATGTCTTGGACGGGAATTAAACCCAGGTCTTTCTGACCAAAGGGTTTCATCTATACCAACTGAGCTACGGAGGCTCTATAACATAGGATATATGTACAAATATTATGCTAACATTACTAAACATAATGAGACTGATTTTAGTTTTATCTTATAGAAAGTTTTTTAAATTACAGGTGTCATATTTCTTTACATTACTTTCAGCACTTACTGTACAATGTACTTAATTATCCATTATGTTATAATGCCAAAATGGAATGTTCATGCTCAAAAAACTCTAAAGAGCTAAAATGAAATGTTCATGTTCAGAAAATTCTAAAGAGCCAAAATAAATTGAAAAAATTCCTTACTTTTGGGATTAGAGAAGTACTAATTCCTACCATAAAAATACACAACCAGAAATATGAAGAGCATAACAATATATCAGAATACAAGACACTCACATGAGAAATGCAATTAATTTCAATAGCTTACAAAGTCTTAAAATGGGAAGAAACTAAAATCCAGAACAGTAAATATTTAGTCACAAAATCAAACGTGTTATTGTAGCAATAATACATAAACCATGAAATAATGCCAATCCATAATTCTAATAATAATGTACCATAGGGTTATAACTTTCTATGCATGGAACCTCATAAAAATGTCTTAGTTTGACCATGGATTCTTAAAACAGAAAAACACTTTCCACACTACTTGAAGTAGTGTGGAAGTAAAGTGGTCATGTACTTTTGAAAATCTGGTATTAGCTCCCACTGTTGTATAAATTCCTGGTAGTGAGTAAGTTAAAAAAACATCTCCTCACTTGCAACATTTATTAACACCAGATGCATACTAAATGAAACACAAATACATGATTTATAGTAGATGTTTTATGCATACTGTGTTGGTAAATGTTGCAATAAGCATTATATGTGTGTGATATAACCACTAAAAACTATACTGTTTCAAAGGGATTCAAAATATGGTCTTCTATCCATTAATTATAGTTCCTTACCATCATAAAAATCAATAGCTGTAGCCATGGTGACTCGAGATATAGGTGCTAAAATATGATCGCTTGATTCATTAGCATCCATGGATATTCCACGAATCTCTGAATTTAAAGAATACAGAAGGAATGTTTCGGTTCCTAGATAAATGAAAAATTTTTCTTTAAAAAATAAATAAATAAATATCAATATGCAATTAAAGATGCACACAGAGTTTCTTTGGATTATGAATTTTAAAATACCAATTTAATGTTTTTATTAAAATGACTCATAACTTCATCAGAAACTATTAAAAAATATACAAACATATGATAAAAAATAACACCAATTTTTTTACTTTTATTTATATACATTATTTTTAATGAAAACAGGATATTCATTTAATAATGGAATGGAAAAGTAGTAATCAAAAATATATTAATTTTCAAATATATAACTTAACAAACAGACGGGGGCTACTGCATCAAGGGTGGATGCAGTTAAAGAAGCGAACCCAGCAGGTGGAGAGAATGTTGAAGGCAGGAGCACCGAATGCTGGAAGAATAACTGCAAGGGGAAGAGAGGTGGCAGACATGATGAGGAAGAGGAAGGTGGACATTTTATGTGTGCAGGAGACAAGGTGGAAAAGGTGAAGGAACTGGGAGATGGGTATAAATTGTTCTGCTCTGGAGTGAATAAAGAGGGAAGAAATGGTGTCAGAATTGTGGTGTGTGTGGCAGAATGAAGGGCGAACTACTGGAAGTGGGTAGGAGGAACGACAGGATCATGCAAATGAAACTGGGGCTTGAAGAAAAGCAAGTGGCCATCTCATGTGTATATGCCCTGCAAGTTGGCTGTACAGCAGAGGAGAAAGATGAGTTCTGGAACGTGCTAGATGAAGAAACGAGGAAACTGGAAGAAAACGAGATGATGATTGTCAGAGGAGACTTGAACGGACACATAGGAAGACAGAACAGGGACTGTGAAAGGGTGCATGGTGACCTTGGAGTGGGAATAATGAACCAGGAATGTGAGAGGATTGTGAACTTTGCAGTAGTGTTTGATCTGGAAATTGTGAACTCGTTTTTCTACAAGAAGGAAGAACATTTGATAAACATTCAGAAGTGGTAACAACGGTTCACAAATTGACTACATTTTGACTAGAAGAAAACATCTTAAGGAAGTGACAAATTGTAAGGTAATCCCAACAGATCAAGTGGCAGAACAACACCAGCTGCTGTGTGCAGACTTTAAAATAAGATTGAAGATAACAACCTTTGGAAGCCATGGAATGAAGACAATTAAGTGGTTTCGCTTAAAAGGAGAGTGTGAGGAATCGTTTTAGGGAGGGGATTTCAGTTGGACTAGAAAGTGTACAAGATGGATGGAGACATAATTCAAAAGCAATTCTGAGCTGTGCAATTGAGGTGCTTGGTGAGACATCTGGAAAGATTAGAGAGCAGAAGGAGAGTTGGTGGTGGAATAAGAATATACAAGAAGCAGTGATGGCTAAGAGGAAGGCAAAGCAGAAGTGGGTTGAGTCAAGAGTGGAAGAGGCCAGAAAGGCATACAGAGAGAGAAAGAAAGAAGCCAAGAGAGTTGTGGCACAGGCAAAGGCCATGACATATCAAGATCTTTACGATCGATTAGAAACAAAGGAACGACAGAGAAAAATTTACTGACTGGCAAAATGTAGAAATAAGACATCAAAGGACATCTTACATGTGAGGCAGATCAAAGACTCTGGAGGAAGAGTATTATGGAGGGATGTTGATATAAGAAACAGATGGAGAATATACTTTGAAGGACTTTTGAATAAGGGAAAATGCAAGGACTCACAGAGAAGATGGGCAGCCTTCTGAGTGGATGGTGCAGAACATCAGTAGAGTAGAAGTGAAGGAGGCCATGAAGAGGATGAAGAATGGAAAATCAGTGGGCCCTGACAGGATCCCAGTGGAGGCATGGAAGGCACTGGGGGAAAGAGGGAATTGACCTACTGTGGGACCTCATCATGAAAGTTTGCCAACAGGAAAATATACCCAAAGAATGGAGGGAAAGTACTGTTGTCCCCATCTACAAGGGTAAAGGGGATGCACAAGACTGTAAGAATTACAGAGGAATAAAGCTGATGTCCACGCAATGAAAATCCTAGAAAGTGTTCTTGATGGAAGAAGGTGGAGATTGCAAAGGAGCAATTTGGATTCATGACTGGTCGATCAAGACAGATGCTATTTTGGGTTATGGCTGATGATGGAAAAGTTTTGAGAGAAACAATGGGAGCTACATCTTATGTTTATTGATCTGGAGAAAGCATATGATAGAGTGCCAAGGCAAGAAGTCTGGAGGTGTCTGAGGGAGAAGGTACCTGAGAAATATGTCAGGTTGGTGCAGGAGATGTACAGAAATGTGAAGATGAGAGTTCAGACTTGCCTGGTACAGCAGAAAGTTTTCAAGTGACAGTTGGCTTGCATCAAGGGTCAGCATTAAGTCCATTCCTGTTTGATATTGTGATGGAGGCGGTGAGAGAAGACGCACCTTGGGCAATGTTGTATGCAGATGACATCTTGCTGTGTGCAGAGTCAAGAGAAGAAGTGGCAGCTAAACTGGAAAGATGGAGGAAAGTACTGGAAGAGAGAAGTATAAGATTTAGCAGAAGTAAGACAGAGTATATGTGTTGCAAAATGGACGGTGGCCAGGAGACAGATCTGGAGCTGGAAGGAAATGTCATCAGGAAGGTTAGGGACTTTAGATACTTAGGCACAACAGTGGAAGAGGATGGAGAAGCTGAGAAGGAAGTGGGATGCAGCATACAAGCAGGATGGAGAAAATGGAGAGAGATGGCTGAAGTGCTATGTGATGAGGGTGCCGATCAATCTGAAAGGCAAAATCTATAGGACAGTAGTGAGACCAGCTATGATGTATGCTATGGAAACTGTGGCCCTGAGGATAAATAACATCAGCAGGATGGAGGTAGCAGAGATGAGAATCCTTAGGTGGATGTGCAGTGTGACCAGAAAGGATCGTCTGAGAAATGACTATGTGAGGGGAAGTGAAAGTTATGAACTTAGAAGCGAAGATACAGGAGGCAAGTTGAGATGGTTTGGTCATGTGATGAGGAGGGAGGATGAATATGTGAGAAGAAAGGTCATGCAGATGGATGTGCAGGGGAGGAGGAAGCGCTGGCGGCCAAAGAAGAGATGGAGGGTGCTGGTGGAAGAGGACTTGAGGATGAAGAACTTGGATGTGGTTACAGCCCAAGACAGGAGAATGTGGAGGAGACTCACCAAAAACAGTGACCCCACTTAAGTGGGACAAGCTGCAGAAGAAGATAACTTAACAAACAGGTTTCCTAAGACAGCCATCATCACATTTGCTTCTTGAGTGAAACTTAATTTATATCATGAAGTAATGAACACTGCCAATGTTGAGCAAAACTTAATCAGGACAGAAAGAATTAACTCTATGGAAGATTTAAATTCTTAAAATAACATAATTTAGTAAATTCTCACTATACAAACTCAGAGAAACAGAAAATTGCTATGTTATAGTTGAAGATAAAGATCTAAGGTGCATGGCTAAACAGTTAATGAAATATTCTTGACCACAGAAATCTGGCCATTGTGCAACAACATCAGTGACTGTTATGAGTCTGGTCACTTGCCTTTGAAAGTGTCGAAAAGAATAGCGAATGAACTTGTGAGTTCCTCACAGAGAAAATCCTGCTCAGTATTAAAGAAGAATGGCCATGAGTTTGTAAAAATGGAAACACCTGTCAAATTTCACATAAGACTTTGACCCTTGCGGTGAAAGTCTTATGCTCCAATTTGTCAAGTTTTGAAGAATGCTATTTATAAGAAACACATGACTTTCTTCTTTAGATTAAATATTCTGTCTTCATTTCACCCATTGATAGGAACAAACGCAGGATTAAGTAAACACACAGTAGTCAATGCTGGATTTTTCTTTCTCCAAACTTGAACTACTGTTATTCCTTGCAACAAAAATATTTCAGGCCTTCTTCTAGATTACCTTCTAACACCAAATGGAAGAAACAACTACTTTCCGATAAATCTAGAGGTCTCTGATAACTATAACGAAAATTAATTTTATGGAGCAAAATTTTAAAACACCTTCAGCAAATAAACAAAAATATGTTTCTGCATGGTTGTGAAATATCAGCGATAAAACTGATTGAAGGTTTGTTATAGTGAATTTCTTTTGGTTTTGGTATACTATTTGTGCAACATTTCTGAAGATAAAACAATATGTAGTTTAAAATTAATGACTTTATTTAAATCAACAATTTCAGCGCATAAAAATGTATAGCTTCATCAGTTAGAAAAAGAGTACAAGTGGGACTGTGTTGCATAATATACATCCAAATAGAACAGCAGGAAGAATTTTGCTGAAAAATGCTACCTGTGCATACACTAAAAAAAAAAAATCAATAGAAGTATATGCTGTGTGTGTGCACGCACGCACGCACACACGCACGCACACACACACACACACACACACACACCAACCACTACCTATGCAGTTCTTTTTATAGATGCAGTTGACTCTCACCATAATTGATATAGTCTACAGGCTTGTTAGACACATAACGACCACTGAAATAGAAACCTTTATGCAGATGCATGTAAACATCACTTATGCAGCATACATGCAAAATATTTGGTCACATGCATCACTGCATGTTCTAGGCAACTGTTTAAAAATGCTGCTGGTCAATAATTGGAAATGGTGTTGATCAAAATGGAAAAAACAAAGGATCTTTCGGCATTTGATAAAGGGCTTATTATGGGTGCCTATCTGGCTGCAGCCAGATGGTAGTGGTTCTTTTAAAGGAAGACCACAATTTCAGTCAGCAGCATGTGAAAAAATACTAATTCTGAAAATTCTAGCAGCAGGAAAAAGTTTGATTGTTATAATTTAAGACCATCTACTAAAATAAAAAAAAGTCCTTATTTTATGAAATAAAATTAATAGCAAGGAAAGGAAGTTTTTAATTTGAAAATGGAAATATATATATATATATATATATATATATTCTTGGTGGGGGGGGGGACATTGTGCAGAATATGGTGAGTTTCATTCAGATATATAATAGTTTTATTTTTTTTATTGGGTAACTTATGTATTAAGCAGTTTTAATAAAAGAATTAGAAAGAAATGGAGTTAAACATATTTCGGACACCCTTCTATTGAAGGTTGTCAGAAATTCCATTTACCACACTATAATAGTTTCTTTAATACGGTTGTGAAATTTGATTTAGAGTTATAATTATATTCACTTGTCTTTGTCTCCATAGAGTGAAGAAAGAATTAATGTTTTAAAATCATTTGTAAAACATTGTAGTTATTAAAATGAAGTGTAACTTTAGTTTATGTTGTAGTCTTGCGAACTTTGAAATTTTCATAATGCCAGTGGAGATGACACGTGGAATTGAAAATATACATAGTTCAAGTACTGCACTACATTTCAGCCAACACCAGCAGTTTGAAGCTAGCATGTATACACAGATGGAAGAAGAGTGTGGAAAGTGAAGAAAAGATGGCTGGGTTAACCATACCTTCTTCTTCTTCCCTCTCTTACCTTGCGGTGTCAAGGGTTTTTCTACTCATTTAACCACAACCGTACACAAGGAATGAGGTGGTTAGCCCTATGCCTCCTAATGTATCCTATGTCTGTAGAAACATTGAGTTCTCAAGGCTGGTTTGCCTGCTTATGGGACGAAAAAACCGCAGATAAACAGGGGAGTAAAACCCTGCAGTCCATGCCCAAGACTGGCTAACTTGCTATGTCTGAGAGAGAAAGAGATCCTAAACTATTCACATCAGCAGCGTAACCCTATCCCAGGACACTCATTTCCCAGGAATATGGTTGCGAAGCACATATCGACTTGGCTAACCATGTGGATGTAACCATACCTGAAGAGAGACAAAGTTATAGGAATGTATTCAGAGACCTCTAGATTTATCGGAAAGTAGTTATTTCTTTCATTTGGTGTTAGAAGGTAATCTAGAACAAGGCCTGAAATATTTTTGTTGCAAGGAATAACAGTAGTTCAAGTTTGGAGAAAGCAAAATCCAGTACTAGCTTTGACTACTGTGTGTTTACTTAATCCTGTATTTGTTCCTATCAATGGGTGAAATGAAGACAGAATATTTTATCTAAAGAAGAAAGTCGTGTTTTTTGTAAATAGCATTCTTCATAACTTGATGAATAGGAATGTAAGACTTTCTCCACAAGGGGGCCACCTGTGCCTTTGTGAAATTTGACATCACCTGCCAGAGAATGGCTAATTTATAAGGGTGGTCGAAAGGTTCTAGGCCTTACAATAAAAAAACAAATTTATAATTTCAAAATTATTTTTATTTTTCAACATAATCTCCCTTAAGACTAATGCATTTATTCCAGCGCTGCTCAAGCACTAGTATCCCATCCCTGTAGTGGTTCTCAGTAAGATCTGCAAAATACCCCTCTACAGTTGCAATCACCTCTTGATTCAAAGAAAAACGCTGACCAGCGAGGAAGAGTTTTAGTTTTGGGAGTCAAATCTGGGGAATAGAGTGGATGTTCCAACAATTCATAGTGCAGATCCCTTAATTTTCCCTTTTCCAAAACACCTTTGTGGGCAGGTGCATTGTCCTAATGAAAGATGATTTTTTTTTTTCTGCAAACCGATTCTTTTCTGACGAATTTTTTCATCTAGTCTGGTTAAAAGATTGAAATAATATTCCCCAATTATTGTTTTACCCTTTTCAAGATAATTAATAAACAAAATGCATTTAATATCCCAAAACACTGATGCATGACCTTTCCTGCTGATGGAACAGACTTTGTCATCACCTGCCAGAGATTGACTAATTTATAAGGGTGGTCTGAAAAGTTCTCAGCAAAAGTTCTTACAATGAAAAAACGAATTTATAATTTCAAAATTATTTTTATTTTTCAACATAATCTCCTTAAGACAAATACATTTATTCCAGCGATGCTCCAGTGCTAGTATCCCGTCGCTGCAGTGGTTCTCAGTGAAATACCCCTCTACAGCTGCAATCACCTCTTGATTCAAAGAAAAACTGGCTTCTGTACACTGTTTTAACTGCTGTTTGGATTCTGGTGTGTAATGGTGAATCTAAGTCTCATCCTTAGTAATAAATGAATGCACAAAATCATTTTTATTTTTGTTCAAATGCTCCAAGCACTGTTCAGAGATTTTCATGCAAGTGTGTTTTTGATCTGCTGTGAGCAAGCACAACACCCATCTTGTGCAAAGCTTTCTCATATGCAGTTCTTCATGCAAAATATATCCTACACATTCTTTTGATGTGCCTATAGTCTCAGCAATTTCACGTACTTTGACTCGCCGGTCATCCAATACCATATTGCACTTTGACTCGCCAATCATCCAATAGCATACACTTTTTGGAAGTCCTTAACATGGATCATCTTTAAGGCTGGTACGGCCATGTTTAAACTTGGCAGCCCATTTCTTAATTGTTGAAAATGAAGAAGAAGACTGTCCATAAACTTTTATGAACTTCGAATGAATTTCTTTTGCCATTAAACCTTCTTTTACAAAGAATTTTATAACTGGGCGATACTCAATTTTATCCATTTCAAGGGATACAGACAACAGTTTTGATTCAAGCAGCTGTATAAAACAAATTACTTGATAGAATGACTTGCAATTTCACATTGATGCTTATGACAGATGTACCAACTTAGAATAAAAAATCTTGCAGATAATGTTACCATCTATGGTCGAGGCTAAGAACTTTTCAGAACACTCTTGTATAATGTTTTTGACCACTTTTGACCTTCTCTGGCTAAAGGTTTCCTTGCCCTATTTAATAACTTTCATCTCTTTCATTTATCATTCTCCAAATACTAATCACTCAGATCTCTTCACATTCCTTTCCATGAAACGTCACCAACTGCGATCAAAATAGTGGTCATCTTTCTTCTTGGGCGATCTCAACACCCACAATACAAACTGGTTCCCCTACTCCAACACCACTGGCCTAGCAGGAAGAGAAGTCATTGATGTAAGTAATGACCTAATACAAATTGTACATCTACCCACTTGAATACCTGATAACTTGCTTCACTCGCCAAATACTCTGGATTTCTTTTTGACTAGTTCTCCTTCTAAATACACTGTAGAAGTCACATTGCCTCTCGGCAACTCAAACCAAAATCTTGTACAAGATTCTGGTTTGGTCTCCTTTCCCACAGAATGTCCTCTCCTCACTGCACTCCCAATCTTGTGTCCTCTGGAATAATCCTGTAAACAAGTTACAGGATTATTCTTAGTGTATGAAGATTTTCATTCCCCCCCCCATCCAACCCATAATCCTCACCCACTTTCCAAGCCTTGGTTCAACTGAAAACATATCAAAGCAATCATAGAAAAAAAAAATTCAGCTTATTGCATTTGGCTTGCATCTAGAACCTACAACTTCACATGCTATCAATATCAAAGCATGTAACATATGCAAATTAGTCATCAACAGATCCAAATCCAACTTAATAAAGGCCACAAGCAGGAAACTCGCATCCTGTTTGAAATGGAAGTCATGGCTTCTGGTTGCTTGCTAAGGCCATTGGATGCAATTTTTGCTCTCCTCCTCTTCCAGCAACCAAGGGAAATCACCTCCTACCATACCAGAATCCAAGCACCATATGCCTCCTACAGTTTTTCAACAAAATGTCATCAGAAAATTACTAAATAATACTAAGATGTTGGAAGTTTTTTTCCACTTGATTAGACTATAATAAATTTAATTTAATCTTTATCCAAGTGTTTGGGATAAATTATGGGAGATACTAAGACAACGAGTTGTCTTAGTATCTCCCATAATGCAAAGCACATCTTGCTGACATGTATAATGCTATGCATTAAGGGAAGGGCCACTACCCAGACCGGTTTTGACCTTTATTGAGGTCTCATCAGTGGGAACCAGAACAGGGTCTGACTCCCACTGATAAGATCCATCTTGACTGCTCTCATCTCGACATCTTGACGAGATCCCATCTTGACTACTGTGCACTGATCTGGGATGAGGAAGAGGAAAGGATCCAGAGGCAAGTAACCAAGATGATAGCAGGTCTATGGAATGAACCTTATGAGGATAGATTGAAGATTTGTAGGTTATAGAAACTGGTTGACAAACAGAAAAGAGGTGATATTACTGATCTGGTCACCTGGATTTCTTAGGGATCAAGAAGTGGTGGAAGATGATCCCAAGTTAAGAGACCAAGGTGGTTAATGGTCTGTGGAATGCTCTGTAATAGACTGAGAGTCTGTTGACTGCTAAAGTTGGTTGATAGTTAGAAAAGAAGAGATACGATAGAAATATCATTATTATTATATGGGTATGTCTATTGAGTTAGATGATTCATTGCAGGAGGTGCATGCTAACCTTTATACAGACATAATACCTCATACCTATCATATCTCTCCTTAAACTCATTCATTGTCAGGGCACTTGCAGTTGCTTCTGGCAATACATTCACCATTCTCTCCAAGCAGAAAGTCTGGTCTACATACCCTTACTAACAACACATACACAACTTCCAGTGGTGACCCCTAGTTGTCTCTCTCTCTATCTGTCACATATTGAACAATTTCTTATGTATAATTTTTATAAAATCTCTTTAGTAACGTGTAAGTTTCTTTTATGTCCCCCTCCTTTCTGCCTATCCATTGGCATTTTCAACTTGCACATGCTCAATCTACCATAGGGCAGATTGAGCATGTGTGACCTGTCACCAGCTTGGTTATACTTGTCTCTGGATTCTCTCCACCACCAATAATAAATGCACAAGGAAATATTCCAGAATTCTCTAGAAAAGATCAGAACAAGGAGAGTCATCCTTAAGAGTGTTCATCAAGGATGTGAAGACTAGATATTTCACTTGGAAAGTGATTAATGAGTGGAATAGATTGCCAGAATCTGTTGGGAATATGTTGTCTGTCAATGAGCTCAAGAAGAGTATGACAGTTATTGTGTGGATAGGATAGGTCTGCTGCAATGAGGTCCCAGACACCATGGAGTTACTTGTTCTGTAATAATAAGTGAATGTAATTAAAATTAAAGAGATTTGTTTGATAATTTGGGAGAGCTAATATTCTTTTAAAATTTAATTTTAGATACTGGAAAGAAATTAATATTCATGGTATTTGGAAAAACAGCCAATAACCATATAATTATATGCTGTAAATGAGACATTATATTGTACAGAGTAATAATTATGTTCTAAATCTTTTCTCAGAATTGAAGAAGGCATGATTGACTGCTGGCCTCATGTAAAGTCTGGTGTAAGAAAAGAGTGCAAGCTATGCTATCCATTCTTAATTGTATTTGACAAGAAATTATACTCTTGTTTGATCCTTTGCCCAAGTGTAAGCAAACTTAAAAATGGAGTTGTGGAGCTACTTCTCACACAAACTCTGTTTGCTTAGCTTGGGTAAAGGGTTGAACAAGAAAATAATTTGTAAAACATAATTTATTTTATAACTAAGTGAAAAAACTTTCTACAAATATCTCCACACTTATTCATCATCTATATGGATCACATTATGAAAGAAAGTGGCATTAAACCAGATATTCAAATTGGAAATATTCAATTCAGCTACTTTCTTTAAGGAGATGATGTTATACTGTTAAATAAATCCGGTACAAACTTTCAGAAATCTTAAACCTAAACTTATCAATAAGTACATCAGCTATTTAGACAGTCTTCAGTTTAGGTGAAAAATTAAATTTGGAAACAGATAACAGAATAAACTGATGGGAAGCGAAACAAAGTTATGGAGTAATAGAGAAATTAACCATAGCACTAATTAACCATAACATTAGCAGTATACCAAGATAGTGTTCGATCCAATCTTAACTTAGTGATCTGAGAGTTGGATCTAAAAAAATAAAAATAAATAAAAAACTGATTAATGATTAGAAACCACAAATATCAGAGTTCTGAGAAGAATTAGGAATTAGAATAGATGACATCACTTTAAGAATCATGAAAAATGTAGATATTAGGAAGGACCTCATTAGCATTCAGGAATGTGTGCGAGTAAAACTAATGTAAGGTGATATGGTTACTTAAAGAAAATGGGGAAAGAAACAGAAACCACGATGGTAGGAATCAATACATCAATCCACCTAGATCTCTGATGAATATTTACATCGACTGATGATGATAAAGTCCCTCAGAAGACTAAAATGTTAGATACAATCATCTTGAAGATCTGACAGATTAATTTGAATAAATTAATAATAGTAAAATAAAGTTAATAGGAAGCTAAAAACTTAATCATGTAGTATTCTCATAAACATAATACCCTACATGTAACCCCCCCCCCCGAGGGTACATATCAGGAATTTTATGATTCTACTGAAGTTATGTGGATGCATTCATATGAATGAATTTAAGAGTAATTTAGGAAGAAAAGAGCATAATGTCTTCATCTTGACAGTAAAAATCAGTAAAAGAAAATCTAAACATACCTTACAATTTTATGGCCATCAAAAGAATGTTTGCTTTTGAATCTACAATATCAACACATTTAAAGTTTCAAAGGCACCCTGTTTTGCCTCTGGCTATATATAAGTTAAAAAATGGAATGTAAGATGATGATAATGAAAATATGGACTGAGCTATGAAGTGTATAGTGTATGAAAACATGAGAGCATCTCTCATTTAATGCAGAAATTTTATCCTTGCAGTTCTACATAAATAATAAAGTGATGGCATTTGCTTCAAACTTTCAATCTCTAAAAATATATGGAAAAAAAATTGTTATAGACTGATGCAAATTAATTGCTTTTAATTAGTATCATTTATGATTTAATATTTTTGTCAGATAATTTCTTGTATATATAAAAGTTTATGCAACTTACCTTTACACTCTGTAGGTTCATCAGGATCTACAATGAATCCAGTAGTGCATTTGCACACACGAGAATATCTAGTTACCGGCAAACATATATGAGAACAATTTCCTTTATTAAGTGAACAAGCATTGGTACCTAAAAAAAGTGGCATTCAAATATCTTCAACTGTGTATGATTCAAAGATACTTTATTTTATAAATATATATTTACACTATCATAATTACTCAGTTTACAAAATATTGTCTGAGAATAAATATTATGTTGGCAAAATACTAAATAACAAGATCTAAGACTCTTTCCCCTACCAGGACTGTGGAAAAGTGATTGAACTCTTGAACAAATGTAATAATGAGAATGTAATGAATATGACTGATCTTTCCAATCCAGGCATACACCATTCCCCATAACACTTGCTGGATAGTGAAAGAACACTTATGGTCATAGCTGTAGAGGTTTATTGACACAACACAATCATAATCATGCTGAAGAAATGTCAATCTTCCTCACATTGCAATGTATTATTATTATTTTTATACATGTATCTCCATGAAGTCAGAAGACTAATTGTAGGACTCCATTATTCACACATACTAGCCATCATATTCACCAATTCTATTAATTCACCACCTTATACCCTCTAAATGTGACATTTAGAAGGTATATGGTGTATCATATTGTATATATGGGCAAATAAGTTTGCAGTGGTGAAACTGGTTTCTGGTGAGAACACGGACATGTAGATAAAATTCTATCTAATAAGCGTTTGACATAATCACATCTTTTTATTCCACACATACACACACACACACACACAAGAGGTGCAACAAGCTATAGGACATCAGTGCCATGTGTGAGGTGCAGATGAAGGTGAGAAAGAAGAAACCTATTGATATTCTTCTTAAAGAACTGTAGGTTGAAATTGTTGAGAAACATCATGGGGGAAGACTGTTCCACAGGTAGATAAAATAAATGAGCAAGAGGAAAGGCAGGTTCGATGAGTTTGAGGTTGTACTATAAAGCGATGTTGAACAGCAGCTGCTCTTGTTTTAACAGGCCTAATAGCAAATCAAGGAATGATGTTTACTAATTCACTGGAGCAGTGACCATAAGAAGAGACACAGAGCTGAAACATCGTCTGTCAGATAGAGGTTGAAGTGAGACTATGTGAATAGGATCATCTATGAGCCAAACTGCTCTCCTCTTGACAGCATCAAAAAATGTTAAGGAGGTTTTAGGTACCATATCTCAAATGGAATTCTAAGGATGGGTGGATTTGAGATTTGCATAGAAGCTGGGTTGAGTGGGTGTAAAATAGCTTCATGAGCAGAAAAGAATGCCTAGTTTTTAGAAGCTGAGGAAGCTACTGAAGTGTCCAAGAGAGGTTGGAGGTAAATCTCAGTCCAGAGAGAGTTCATTCTGTCTTGATGCCTGTATTACTGAGGATGAAGAAAGATGAGCTGAGATCCCTTTTGCAAGATAAAAGGCAGGAGTGTGATTTGGAAACACTGAAGGTCACTAGGTTATCCTTACCCACATGAAGGATGGAGAGATCAGTGTTTATGGCACTGGTTGCAGATGATCTTGATGTAAGGAATGTATGGGAAACACATGATTTATCGAAGGAACAGGACGAGTGGTGAATGCTATCATCTGGAAAGCTATGGACAGGATCTGTAGTGATTGAGGATAGGCCATTTATGTATAAGAGAAAGGGTAGGCAGGAGAACAAAGCATTGAGATAATCCTTTATTGATGGCAAAGATCGATGAGAGGGTGCCATTACACCATGACACACAGGGAATGACCAGAGAAAAAGTCAGCTAACCAGTTACAGAGGTTAGTAAGCAGACTGAAGAAAGCCAGTTTGCAAAGCAGACCTTGATGCCACACACGATCGAAAGCCTTGAAATTGTCAAGTGCAATGGCATATGTTTCTCTGAAACGTATGCTATTTGCAGATTAAGATGCAGGTTAAGATATCAACCATGGATCTGGATTAAGGGAATCCATACTGGTAGTCACTGATTGACTAGTGAGCTTCTAGGTAGTGAAGAAGTTGACCACTGATAACTTTTTCCACTATTTTGGTGAGGATTGAGGTGATGGCAATTGGTGAGTAGTGGGATGTTAACTTTTGTCTCACTTTTTTTGGAATGGGATGTATTTTTTTATTATTATTACCCAAGACTCCCATGGAGTCAAAGACTCATCTAGGAAGTCCTTTTATCAAACACACAGCTCATCATACCGTGCTTTAAGCACACTCAAATTCTCTGCAGACACCACACACTCAGGCAAGGCATTCCCATCATTCACAACTCTGCATGAAAAAAACCTGCTTCTCACTCCCCTACTCACCCGTCTTATACAGCTTCCAGGTGAGAACCTCTGGTTCTCCCCTGATCTCCCACTATTTTCAGTAGAACCTCTCCAGCATTGATCCTATAACAACCCCTTAATAACTTGTAGGTCTCTATCATATCTCCCCTCCTCCTCCTCCTCCTGTCCACCATCTTCTCAATCTTTCCTCATACTCGACATTCCAGAGGTTAGAAACTGCTTAGCCAGTCACCTCTGGACTCTCCAGCATCTCTTCATCCTTCTGAAAACCAGGTGACCAAATCTGGGCACAATAGTCCATGTGTGGCCTAATCAAAGCCTTAGACAATGGAACAAGAATCTCCCTACTTCTACAAGTCAGTGTCCTCCGCATCATTCCCAGAAGCCTTTGTCTCGTCTTCACAATTTTGGCTATGTGTTCCCTGAATTTCAGATCCTTATCCACTATCATCCCCAGATCTCTTATTTCCTCCACCTCCGACAATATATCCTCACCAAGCATAAATTCTGCATCCTATTTTTGTTTTCAAAATTTTAAAACCTTACATTTTGAACTCATATCCCCATTCCCATGCCCAATTATTCAATTTATTCAAGTCTTCTTGTAAGGTCACAACATCTTCTCTACTCTTCATGGTTCATCCCAACTTTGCATCATCTGGAAAAATGCTAGTTTGCATGTATATGTTTTTTGCACATTGGATATATTAGTTTAGTTTTTGCATGTTGGAGATTAGTTCCCATGAGATAGCATGGGTGCCATTTCCTGGAGGTGATTGGCATTCTTCCTCTATACAGGAGATAGAGGAAGAATGATGCTAGGAAGTTTTTTGGGTGCTGTAACAATGGCTTTTGCAAGGACCACAAGGCGAGACTACTGTTTGGACAAGAGACAAATTTTCTGCTAGTGGCTTGTATGAAGTTAGATTTGGATTTGCTGATAGTTGGTTTACATTTATTACATGCTTCTGCATAGGCTGAGTATGAAGCTCGAGTTTTTGATGCAGGCCACCTGCATGCAGTAAGCTATTTTTTTTTTTCTTTGAATGCTTTCATACATCTTCTGTTGAACCAAGATTTTGGGATGGAATGAGGGGATGAATGTCTTCGTGCCACTGAGGATGATTTCTGTGACTCATTCAGTGCAGGTGTCTGGATCATAAGAGTTTAAGCAATAGTCATGCCATATCCCACATTGTACCTTTTCAGTGCCACAGAACACAAGGTTTGGGAGTATGGTCAGAGGAGGGGCGTTCTGTGAGAATGAAAACTTTCTCAAGACTGTGGTCTGAGTTGCCGAGAGGAGAGGTAACTTCTATAGTGTGTTTGGAAGGAAAATTAGTTAAAAAAGAATCAAGGTTATTGATAGAGCGGAGGGGATTATCTACAATTCGGGTAGGTAGTCACACAATTTGCATTAGATTTTTGCTTATATCAAAAACTTCCACATCACATCCAGCTAGATCTGTAGTGTTGTAGAAGGGGAGCCAGTTGAAGTTACAGACATTCAGGTCACTAGGATGAATGTCTTTTGTTTGACTTTATGGTTTCTGTAGCTGAATTGTAGATGGTCAAGTTTCATGAAGAAGATGGTGAAAAGCTCTTTATAGTTTTCAGAGTTTGGAGACTAGCTGGTGCAGAAGATTAATGTTGCTAAGTGGGGTAAGGAAATCTTCAGCCAGAGAATGTCAAAAGCAGGGGATTCTAAATTTTGGCATTCTCTGGCAGGCAATGTTAGAACATACAACAATACAGGTACCAATTTTGTGACAAAATAAATCATGAAGAGTATAATTTGAAGGTGAAGTGTGGTTGATGTAGTTGTAATTTAGGTTTTTGTTAAGAGAAGTAGGTCTGCTTTGGATGTGGTGATAAACATCGGTTATGTTAAAGCAACAGTCCTGGAATTTAAGAAATCATGGTGAATGTCAGTAACAATATCCTTATAGAATACAAAGAAAAATGTAAATAGCTTAAGCAATATGTGAAAGTAGTTAAACAAAATCAGACTGAAAAGAGGGGATATCCTGGATGTCTGGAGTAATTACTTTGAAGGACTATTAACACATTCACGTTGGAGTGACCGTGAAAGCAATATGTGAAAGTAGTTAAACAAAATCAGACTGAAAAGAGAGGATATCCTGAATGTCTGGAGTAATTACTTCGAAAGACTATTAACACGTTCACGTTATGGTGACCATGCTCTCTAGCCATCACTCTATCTGATGGGTCAAGAGAAAACATTTTTTCTCTTGCATGCATTTCAACATATGCACTACGTATCATGGCAGTTCTTTAATTGTAATTAAATCTGCATAGAAGGGAGGAACAATGTGATTACTTTAGGATATATTAGAAAAATGAATAATGAAGGAGAATGCTAAGTATTTGGTTGGTGTATTTTAATTACTCAAAGGTGTTAAATATATGAACCATCATTAATAAGCCATGTGAGAATGGAAAATGTAAAGGAAAGAAAGTGTGAATAGATATACTTTCATTACTGGCAAACAAATTATTAATAATTAACAATTTGTTTGCCAGTAATGAAAGTATTACTGGCAATAATGATATTACATGTCTGTCCTACAAGTTGCTGGGTGGAGTGAATCGCATATGATTCTATAAATTCTAGACATGCATAAGTGAATTTGATCATCAAATTCCTGCCATGTACCCTCAAGAGGTGTACAGGATGGTACTACATGAAAAAAATTACATGATTACTAACTTCTTATCTACAATGTTCCTCCAAATCGATCTGTTACTTGTCAAGACTCTGACATTATCAGATCTTATATTTCTATTGTCTAAGGCACTTTGTACCATATCAATCCACCTATATCTTGGTCTTCCTCTGGGTCGTTTTGCTCCCAACCTGGCAGAGAACACTTGTTTTGCTAATCTTTCCTCGCCCATTCTGTTTAAGTGACCATACCACCTGAGATTAGCTCTGCTAACGCATTCCTGGATGCTGACAATGTCAAGTTCTTTTCTAATATCCTCGTTTTTTTATGATAATGCCATTGATGCCATCTCTTCATGTCCTAATCTTTCTCAGAACTCTCATATCTGCAACTCAAATAATTGACTAAGTATTGTTTGATATAATGCCCCATCGACACCATATAACTGCAGCATATAGAATAGCTTCTCTCTTGGCACCTTGTCATATGCCTTTTCCAAATCGACAAAACTTAAATACAGATTTTTGTTATATTCCCATGCTTTCTCGACTATTTGTCGTAAAGTGAAGATCTGATCCTGACAGCCTTTATTTGGCCTGAATCCAGCTCGTTCTTCACCCAGCTTTTCTTCCACAATTCTTCCCAATCATTTCTCAAGTATACTTGCATAGATCTTGCCAGGAACACTCAGTAGGGAAATAACTCTGTAATTCTCACATTCAGTTTTATTTCCCATTTTATATATGGGTAATATGAGAGCTCTACTCCTATCATTGCGAATTCATCCCTCTGTCCAGGCTTTCTGAACTATGCAGTGCAGCCACCGTAAGACTTTTATACCACCATACTTCAGCATTTCTGGTCGAATATCATCTACTCCTGCTGCCTTTCCACATTTTAAGCCTTTGATGACTTTTTCTACTTCACATATGGATATGTATTCCTGACTGAATGCTGGTCAGTGTTTTTTACCACTGTGCTGTCATCACTGCTTGTTTCATTTAGCAGTTTTTCAAAGTAATTACTCCATACTTCAAGGATATCTTTTTCTTCGGTTTTCATGTCACCTTTATCATCTCTAACTCCTTTTACAGCACTCTTTCCTCCATTCCTAAGCTTCTTCAACAACCTCCAGAATATTTTGCCACCTTCTTGATATTTATTTTCTATATTCTTGCCAAAGTCCTCCCATGACTTTTGTTTAGCTAGTTTTACACAGTGTTTAGCATTCTTGCTTTTCTCTCTGTATTCTCTAAGAGTACAAGCTGACTTATTTGCCAGGAACTTTTGATATACTTTCTTCTTTTCCTTCACTGCCTCTTTAACTTCCTGTGCCCCCATGGAGTTCTAATTTTTCTATCCTTGCAGACAACTTCACCACATGCCTCTCTAGCTGAATCAATCAGGGCTTTCTTCAAGGCTTGCCACTGAATCTCCAAGGTTTGATTCCTGTTCTCAAACTCTTTCATTTTTTCTTCAATAATCTTTGTGTATTTTAGTCTACAGTTCACATCTGAGAGCTGCTCAACTTTTATTCGCTTTAAAACTTTCTTACATGTTTTTCTTTTCAATATGAAATTCAATTTTATCCTATGCTTGTTATGTGTAGTTATTTCTGTTTCAATTATATTTCACTTCATTTTCTAAGAATTTTCTTTTGTTTACTGAGGATCAGTATACATTTTACGCAGTAATAAGATACATAATTTCTGTCACCATATCGAAATTATGGTGACAGAAATTATACACCTACACCCTTTCGCAAATCCTACATTCATTACTTTTTGGGATACACAGCTTATCACAGGATACCAAAGTTGGCATTTTGACCCAGAAGATGGGGTATTAGTCTGAACATTTTACTTTCTAGCTAGGAGCTGGTGCAGGCTACCATCAATCCCAGAAACGTAATCCAAAAACATATCTACCTCAACTCTTAAAACAGCAGGCCTGGCACTAGCCTTCCTTGTTGCTGAGTATTGTTCAGCAGTTTGAAGCCCAAGTCACCACACAACTCTTGTGGACATACAACTTAACATAACATGAACCATCTCTGGTAGCTTACGATCTACTCTGGTTACCAGTTTCTCCCACACCACTCCTCCATACTTCAGAAGAAAAGAAGCCATCATCAAAGAAATAAAGAAAATCAGAAATAACATGTATCTTCATATACATCAAAATGTCTCTTCACCTCTAACACACTTCTTTGCCACCAGGTCACCATATGGCTTGTGGAATTACCAGATGATGGTCCCAGGACTGGTAAAGAAGATGCTGGAGCAAACTACAAACAAGTACCTGATCACAGATCCAACTATCAAACTACTAGGATTCAATCCACCTTGCCTCTGGAGTCAGCTAAACAGATTTAGGACAGGACAAGGCTACTGTGCTCATTTATTACATATTTGGAGAATTTCACAGTCATCCTTTTGCATGTGTGGTGCTGTGCAAACTATTCATTGTATCACTTATGACTGTCCCATAAACACCCCCCCTTTCCTAGATGCCTAAGGATCTTGCATTTACTTCCACCACTGACCGAACCGAACTGTCAGTCCGTATAAAGTTTTGCTCAATAATTTCTCCATATGCTAAATAAATAAATTACTTTTTTTTTTGTTTGTCAGCAGCTCTTCTGTTTTTATCAATGTCAATAAAAGATATCTTACATATGCTAGTATTTTGTTGTGGATCATTCACTTTGTATGATACATAAAAGAATTCATATTTATTCAGGAATAGATAAATTTTTACTACATCTGTTGTTTCCAAGGAATGGAATAAAAATGCTCCTATACCGTGAAAAACATTCCAACCTCTACAGCTGCTATACTGCAGAAGCAAGAAAAACAAGTAGCTTTGTTTATCCCTAAATACAGTACAGAAACATTTACAATCTAGGTACTATATTTAGCAACAATTAATGTAATAAGAGACAACTTGAATGATGTTCATAATGGAAAAACACTCCCTCTGCCACAGACTCTACACAGCATGCATGCAAGAAAAAAAAATTATTGTAGCACTAAACATAGCAACTAACTAAACACATTTAACTTAACATCCTCTTTCAAATTTCAAACTTTCAGTTCCAGAAAATACGTATAACAGCTGTTTATAATGCAGTCATTGGATACAGAGAAAGCATGCAATTTATGTAAAGCCAAAAAGATTGATATGAATAAAAATATACATATATTTTTATTCATATAAAAATCTCAAATGTAATTCAAACTGATTTCAAGTTATATATATATATATATATATATATATATATATATATAACTTGAAATCAGTTTGAATTACATTTGAGATATTTGATATAAGCAGCAACAAAACAGTGGTAGAAAATAGACAGAGGAATACAGTTAAGAGCTTTAACACTGGAGTGAGAAAAAGTGCCCAGAAATACAGTTATGCAAAATTCAAGGTGATTGGAGGAGCTCTTTTAGTACTCCATCTAAAAAATAATAATAATCACATTGTTTTATTTAAATATGAGAAATACAGAGGAATTTCTCACCAGAGTGTTCCATTTAGGATGTAAGCAATCATAATTGAGAATACGCTAAGAATAATTGTGGAAGAGCATCTCAGTGAAGAAAGCAAGATTCCAGCCAAATAGAGATTTCTAGAATCAGATTTGTCTCCTAAGATAAATAGTTGAGAAATCATGGGAATATAACAAAGATTTGTATTTAGGTTTTGTAGATATGAAAAGGGCATACTGTGAGGTTCAAAAAGAAATGGTGTTCAAAAATGCTACAATTATATGGTTAAATCGGACATTATAATGAGCAATGCACAATTTACATTTAAATCAGAAGTGAGGAAGTACAGGAAACTTTCATGTAAAACCTGTTGCAAAGGCAAGGATGCACCTTATTTCCACTATTATTCATCATCGATATGAATACGTTATGAAAATACGTTATGAAAGAAAGTGGCCTGAAACTGACATCAAAATAAGAGATATTAATCACAGCTCTTTACTTTATCAGATGATGTTATGCTCCTAAGTAAACCAAATACAAGTCATCAGAATTCTTTAACTAAATTAAATATCTGCTAACAAATTCAGCATAAAAGTCAGCAATAAAAAGGAAAACCTAGAAGAAGACTGCTGGACTGGTTGGCCGAGTGGTTAGTGTACTCACTTTCTAACCAATAGGTTGTAGGTGTGGATGTTTGTGATTTGTCTGTAGGTGGCAGATGAATTTCATCGCCTAATGTGACACTGTCTGCTTATTGCAGGCCTACAGTGGCTTGAAAAAGTTCCATGTTTGGTCTGTACAGCAGGGTTTCTGGACTATGTAAAAATATAAATAAAAAATTACTAACAATATATAAAATTTATAAAAGTGAAAAAAAAAATGCTCACCTCATTCACAGTACAAAACGTACTTTAGGTTTACAATAACTTTTCGTAGGTGGGATCTAACATAAAAAACAAATAAAAGATAGGCAAAAAAACATTATCACGAGAGCACCATCTCAATGAAAAACCTATAGAAACACTGAAATATTTCAGCAATCTAGGTAGTGTTTTAAGTGGCAAAATAGCAACATAATATTTGAAGGAGACAAGTGAATAAGAAAATCTGGTATGCTGAGAGCCAAATGGATATAAGACAGTGCTAAACCCAGTTTTAATTTATGATCCTGAGAGCTGTTGATCAAAGACTACAAACTACATTATTGTTCCTTTACAACATAACATGCCAAGGTTATCATACAAGTTAAACTCAAAAAATATTCAATATGTTGAATCAATATATTCAATATTTAAAATCAATTGAAAAATGTCAGTAATTATGCTTTATTAAATCATGATATGAAATTAACCAATCCATATTCATTAGGACTAGAGTAGAAGATAAGTATATGTTTTACTGTGTTTGAGGATATAACCTATCATATAATGGTGATTAAAATCACACTAGATCAATTATGCAATCTTTGTCAATCCTAAAATATTCAATAATAACATCCTGCATTCATTCATTTTATATGCAATCCTCTCATTTTAAATGAAGACTATAAAACAGACCATTTCTAAATCACTTAGGGAATTGAACAACGTATCATCCACGGAGATAGTATCTCCGTGGATGATGTTGATTCCCGTAGACAGGCTTATACGTTAGTTATGCATTTCTAAATCACTTAGGGAATTGAACAACGTAGATCCAAATATAAATTAAATTATACTTTAATAAATATCTCCGATATTTCGGCAACGTCACGTTGCCATTTTCAAAAGGAACTTACAAAAAAGGTACGTGCATGCAGGCACTACAACACAGTAACCGAGAATGAAGATATGAAGCTATCGTTCTCCTAGAAGTCCTGATGGTACCCTCTAGCAGGCTAAGTAGGTGTTCTTGGTCGTTGGGCTGAAGGTCTGCTGATGTATGCCTCCCAAATTTGGGGCAGTCGCATACAACCAAATTTGTTGAAGTTTGGGGAGTTTCTTAGGGCTGAGGCTGATTCCATAAATAGTCTTTCGAATTTGTATTTGCTACGGTGTATTACTGCAGCTTTCTTCCACCGTATTCTGTGGCGTGTATCCAGAGCATGGTCTGCAAGACCAGAATGGCTGTACTTGTGAAATCGGATGTAGTATTTGTGTTCAGAAATTCTGATATTCGCTGTCCTGCCTGTTTGGCCAAAGTACGACAGTTTACAACTGCAAGACACCTGGTATACACCAGGTAGGTCTAGGGGAAGTGGTTGGTCTTTGGTGGAGCAGATAAGGGATGCCAATTTTCTGTAAGGCCATTAACAGGAGGTGAGGTCGTGTTTTTTGAAAATTTTGGTAATTTCTTCCGAGGTGCCTCGGATGTAGGGAATGGTGATGGATTTAGAGTAATCTTTGTTGTGGAGGGGGGCTGTGGTTTGTAGGTTTTAATATTTTTTGGATTTTTTTTTTTTTTTTTTTTGGGGGGGGGGGTAGCCATTGGCTGAGAAAGTGTTGAGGATATGATTTAGTTCAGTGTTTAGGGCCATGTCGTTAGAACAGATTAGTTTAGCTCTGTTGTATAATGTTTTCACCACTCCATATTGTTGTGAGGGGGGGGGGGGTTGTTGGTGAATGTATCTGCCTGTATGGGAGGGTTTTCTATAAACTGAGAAAACCAAGGGTTCCATCAGGCTGGTGGGTGACTAGTGTGTCTAGGAAAGGGAGGCTGTTGTTTTCCTCTTTTTCCAGGGTGAACTTGATTCTGGAGTGTTGGTTGTTTAAGTGTGTAAGGAAGGAGAGGAGTGTTTCAGAGCCATGTGGCCAAATAGCGAACACATCATCAACGTAGCAGAGCCATATGGTTGGTTTTTGTGGGGCAGAGGCTAAGGCTTTTTCTTCAAAAGTCTCCATAAAGAAATTGGCCAAGGGTGGGGAGAGTGGCGAGCCCATGGCTGTCCCCTCTATTTGTTTGTAGAATTTTCCCTGCCAAACGAAATAGCCTGAGTTCATTGTGAACTGAAATAGGGCTGAGATATCGGGAGAAAATTTAGCCTGGATTAGCTCTAAGGTTTCCTTGAGTGGGACATTTGTGAATAAGGAGGAGACGCCAAAGCTGACCATTATGTCAGTATGTTGGAGTGTAAGGTTTTCTATGATGGCTTAGAAGTGGGCTGAGTTTTTTATGTGTGATAGTGTGTTGCCAGTATAGTGTGTGAGCTCTTTGGCCAAATGTTTAGCTAATTTGTATGTGGGGGAATCAATGCCATCCACTATGGGATAATGGCACATTTTCTTTATGTATTTTTGGGAGTCCGTAAATATGGGGTGGTATAGAGTTAAATGGCTTTAATCTGTTGGTAACTTCTACAGGCCAAGAAGTGACTCTATTAAGGAGACTGTGAAGTTTTCTGATTTGTGAGTTGAGTTGGTGGATTATATTCGATAGGGAGGTAAGTAGCCTGATCTAATAGAAGAGCATTAAGCTTACCTTTGTAGTCCTTTTGGTTAAGTACTACAGTTGCATTTCCCTTATCCGCTTTGATGATAACTGATTCTTTATTATTCTTCATTTACTGTAGAGCTTTAAATTCCTTGTTGGATATGTTGGTTTTTGGTGGTCTTGCTTTGGATAGGACACAAGCTACATCCAGTCTTACACTGTTGGTGATTTGATGTGGAAGGTGGCGAATTCCCCTTTTGATCTGGATCATACTATCCTCACTGGGTATTTTTCTGGGAGCAATGGCAAAGTTGTGGCCAAGTGCAAGCGCGTTGAGTGCTTCAGGCTGACTGAAGAAAGGTTGATTACGGTGTTGGTAGCAAGTTTTGGATTGGCAGTAGAATTCTTTTTTAATTTTTCGAATTTTTTCATCTGCCGGCCTTGTATTTTTTTCAAATTCTTTGTCTGCAGTGGTACACGAGACGTCATGTAAAATAGACCACAGTTCGTGATTTAAAGTGCATGAAAGTTCATCTTTGAAAGCACGAATAGCTTCATTAATTTCCACTAAGAGGAACCGCATGGCGGTAATATGTTCGCGAAGCAACGCATAGCTAGCACGGTTATATATACGGAGAGCTTTTTGCGAGACAAAATGGTGCTTGAATTTTACACAGTTCGGATTACTTTATTATCCCAGCAGCTTTTCAGGAAAGTTAGACGATTTAATTGTCTAGACAGAGTCTACGAGAAAACAGACCATTACATGCCTTTTATGCATATCTGAATAAAAAATAATAATTTACATAACTATTACCATTTTGAATTAAAGCATCGTATATTTTGAGAGCAAGAACATCATCTGTGTTATTTCTCAGCACTGAATGCTCTGAGCCATTTTCTTTGTTGACGACATGAATGCATCCATCACCCTGAGTGGCAAAAAGTAGCTTCTCGTTATAAACAACCAAAGCTGAAGGTTGATTAAGTAAAGATGACTCTATGGGAATTGTGTCCACCATGTAAGAATCAAGATCTAAACTTTGTATAGTGGAGCTGCCAAGATTTACCCAGTATAGTTTGTTTGGTACTGTGTAAAAATCTATGCTTAGACCTGAAAAAGAAAATACATTATAATTAAAATTAACCAATGATGACATAAGTTCAAATATTTGCTATGAAATTTTTTTTTTATTCCAGAAGAAAAGTTGTTTGCTTTTTTCATTACCTAAGTGTTTACATGACAGAATCCTTTATAATCTTACTCTGAATCTGTATAAAGCCTAATAACTAATCACAAGAAGTTCACTCATCACATCTACTTCTGAGAAACCATTCTTTTCATTTACAACATCACACACTCACATTTCACAGTATCATACCTTTGTGAACCATTCTCTAATTCAACATCTTTAGTGATGAGAGAACAATCCTGTTTGGTATTGAAAAATTCCTTTTGCATCTATCCTCCAAAAGCATCATAACAGTTTATAGATTTTTATCACATTCTTTCTTTAGTGTCATTGAATAAATTTTGCAACCATAAGCCTCTTATCCTTTTAATGTATCATGGAATTGTCTCCTGGGTTTACCCCTATCAACAAACAACTGAAAATTCCCTTCACATTATCCCTGATATTGTTACTGTATGAAACAGCAGCAGATGTAGTTGAAATACAGTACAGTATGATAAAATAAAACTAGTTACCAAAGAAAATTAATAGGAAATTTTTCAACACATGGCAGCAAACAAGGTGTATGAGAGATTATCCTAGTAGGAAAGAGGACAGCAGACTACAGATATAATATTAGATTATTTTTCTTGGAGAGGGATAAACAAGTGAGAGTCATGCGAGTGAAAGAGCATGTTGAAACTGTTACAGTGAATGTGGCAGCTGCTCCTGTTAGAAAGAGCAAGTTGGGGAGAGGCATGAAATGTGAGCACTATAAAAATTAGTAGAAGAATGCAGGAATAAGTAATGATGAATGAATAAGAAATGAAATATGAAATGGATGGGAAATAACAACACAGAAGAGAAGAAAGATGAGACAATAGTTAGATTAGGGAGGTAGCTCTTGATAAGCCCTCATTTTTCTGATGCAATTATTAAGATGTTAGTAACACTTTCAGAATATAAAGAGAAAAAATGAAAAGAGTTAATTCTTTTGGCAAGTACCAATGATCTGAATGGTCACAAGTACAAAACGGAGATTATATCAAAGAGTAATCAGAAGAAAAGAAAAAAAAAAAAAAGATGAATGAGAGAGAAAAGATCCTTAGTTTACTGACAAAGTATTACAGGAGTATAATAACAAATGCCATGACTGAAATGAGTATTGATGTGCAGTTTTCAGATGTATGGAGTGAAATTGATGAATATAAAGACATATACGATGATGACACTTCCCTATCATTAAGGAAATATCGTCCAAAGATAAGTTACTACTTAGTCAATCTTCTCTTGACCCTTTATAATATATCCTCATCATGAAAACCAGGTGACCAAATCTCATCATCATAACACTAGTTACGGGTATAGACCATACTGGTCTGTTCCGGTCTCATTATCCATCCAATATCCTTTTATGAGATCTACCTTGACTTCTCTTTCCAACTGGCTTATATTTTAGTATTTGTTTCCGTTGTTGGGTGTTGGCCATTCGGTTTGCATGTTCAAACCATTTTTGTTTATAATTGTTTAGTTTTTCTTCTATTGATTTTGTTTTTAGTTCTTTTAAAATGTCTTTGTTCCTTTTTTGATCTAATAATGTGTGTTTAGCAGTTCTTCTCATAAATCTCATTTCACTTGTTTTTATTCTTTGTTGTGCATAATAATCCATAAAGCCTTGTCAATACATTATTCAATGGAAACCATAACCTCTTTATTTCTGCAAAGTAAGGTCCTCTACATCATTGCCATTACTGGATATGAGGACTTCAAAATTTGTGCAATGCAACCCATGAACTTTATGTTCTTGTCTACCACCATTCCCAGATCCTTTGTTTTCTCAATCTCCTAAAAAATTTCCCCACTAAGTCTATACTTCACATCCCATTATTGCTTATGAAATTTCAGAACCTTATATTTTGCAACACTGAAGTAATAGTTTCACTGTAATATCCACTCATGCAATCTGTTCAAGTCCTTCTGTAAGGCCACAACATGTGCTTGGGCTCATTGTTCTTTACAATTTTGCATCATCTGCAAACAGATGCACATCTCCAGTTAAACCCACCATAATTAATTAATTAATTAATTAGTGTATGATGGTGTTACAATGGTCATGAAGCCTCTATGGCAAAGTACAGCAGCATCTCATAAAACTAACACCCACCTGTTTGTTATACTGTATTTTTTGTCTGTAGATTGTGTGCACTCTCCTGGCCAGTTTGCCTGTTCTATGAAAAACCTGAGTTTACAGGAGAAAAACCCTTTCCACCTCTGTATGAGACCAGCTACCTCACATAGACATCCATATGAGATCAGCTACCTCACCTAAACACAGGTTTTACCAACTAAAAGGTGTAAAGACCCAGGTTCAAGTCCCTTTGGTCTTGAATCAAATGGTGAGTCTAAACTAAAATCTAACAAACAATTGTCTAAATCAGCTGAGCTATGAAGGCTTTGCCCACCCCAATATCATTAATATACAAGTTGAACAATGTAGCACACTACTAGTGAATTTCCTCTTTTAGGATACCACACTCCCCATGCACAAAAGATACTCATCAGAAAGATAAGTATCTTTCTGATACTTATCTGACAGCCAGTTACTTATCCAACACACTAATCTAACATCCATTCCCATTCAATCCAATTTAGTTACTAACTTGTTGTATGGAAACTATCAAAAGCTTTTGCAAAATCTAAGTATACCACTGTATATGCATCTCCACTGTCAAATGCATTTGTAGATGACATGCATCAGCAGATTAGCACAATGAGTGCAGGCCAAGCAATTATCATGAAAGACTTCGAATATGGTGATATGGATTGGAAGGAGGAAAGGGCACACATGGCAAAATGGAAATGGAATTTATACAGTTACTTAAAGACAATTACCTAAAAGAACAGATGATGGAAGGGACCAGAGGTTTGAGAGTGTTGGATCTGGTAACAGCATCAGAATATCTATCTATAACTGCAGTAGCAAATCTACCCCCAATCAGGAAAAGTGATCATGCAGTCTTATCCTGGGAGGTTGCTCAATATGTACAAATTTCAGTCAAGAATGGGTTTATGTAGAACTAAAAAGATGGCAATTATAATAAACTTAGGAAGCAACTTGGAGCAGTGCTATAGCATAAGAAACTACATAGAATGAATGTCATTAGCACATGAGAAGTGGTCAAGGATTGTTTGAGCAAGGCAGTATCAGAGCACATACCCAGGGGTCAGGAGGATAAACCAGGTATGGATTAAGTGGATGACGAGTTAATATAAAGCAGGAATTGCAAAAAAAGAAAGCACTGTGGAAGGAATATAAACAACATGGTAATTAGCATGCCCGTGAGCAGTATAAAACACAAGCAAGAAGAGTAACTAGTATGGTATTGTGAAAGAAAATTAGCTAAGAAGGCCAAAGTAAATCCAAAAGAGTTTTTGCTGCATAGAAAGTAAAAGAAAGAACGATTCTGGAAAGATAATGTCACTCAGAGCTGATGGCAGGAAAGTGACAGAAGAAAAAGAAATAGTTCAGATAATAAGTGATCACTTTGCTAGGGTATTTCATCCAGTTGGTGACTTTCCAGTAACTGAGGTAACAGAGAGTAATATGGGTATTGAGATAGATGAACTGGAGGTAATCAGTATATTGAAAAATATCAATGTGAATACAGCAGTGGGCCTAGACAGTATGTCTTCTATGAGAATGTGCAAGTGAAATGGCAGTGCCTCTGATGAAGTTATCTAATCTAAATCTCATCTTTGGCAAAGTTCCAAGGGAATGGAAAGAGGGCACATAAAGGTTGCATCAAGACAGAAGTAGCAAATTACAGACCAATTCGCATCTCTGGAGTGGTGGTTAAACTATTGAAAAAGTTGGTTACAAGTAATTGAAAGTTTCTTTTGCACTTGGTTAGACTATAATAAATTTAGTTTAATCCTTTATCCAAGTGTAAGCAAACAAAGTTTGTGTCTGAAAATATCTTCAGGACTGAGGTAAGGTGGTACATCCCTTGGCAACTCATAGCAAAGGTGCATCAAGCTCTCGTCACTCCTTGTTTCAGTATCTCCCATAATGCAAAGCACATCTCCTTGCGGACATCTTTCTCTAAATCCAGAATAATTTAATAATAAGGTTGGCAACTTGTACAGGTGAATATGACCTCTCCATTGCTTCTGCCTTAGTATCACCACTCTGGGTCTGCCTCCCACTGACGAGACCTAAATAAAGGTCGAAAAACCGCTCTGGGTAGTGACCCTTCCCTTAATGCATAGCAGTATATATGTCTGCAAGGAGATGTGCTTTGCATTATAGGAGATACTGAGACAAGGAGTGATGAGAACTTGATCCACCTTTGCTATGAGTTGCCAAGGGATGTCCACCTTACCTCAGTCCTGAAGATATTTTCAGGCACAAACTTTGTTTGCTTACACTTAGATAAAGGATAAAACTAAATTTATTATACTGGTTACAAGTAAAATTCAGGAATAGATGGATATTAATAGATACTTTACAGGGGACAACATGGCTTTGTAAAAAGTAGGTCCTGCCTCAATAATTTATTCATGCTATAATAAGGTGACTGCAGAATTGCATAAAGGAAATTGTTATGCCATGATACTGCTGGACTTTGCAAAGGCATGTGACATAATACCACATGGAAAACTATTACATAACTTGGAGCAAATGGGAATTGATATGAGATTGGCAGCATGGATGGGGGGAGGGGGGCTCATAGATCCACTATACATCAGAGGCTGATGTATAGTGGAGTAGAATCAAGGTGAATAAGGGTGACTTGTGGAGTGCACCAGGGCTCTGTACTAGGACCACTACACTTTAATTTGCATATTAATGATATAACAGAAGATTTGAAAGGGCATATACTCAGTTGTTTGCTAATGATGCAAAACTAGGGAGAGGAATAGTTGATGAAGGTGATGTAGATATCTTGCAAGATGATTTAAATAAATTGGCAGTGGAGAACAATGGTTGTCAATTCAATGTTGTAAAATGTAAGGTTATGCACTTCGGGATGAAAAGATTACACATTCCATATCATAGTGATGGTACTAGTTTTACAGGAGATTGATGAAGCTAGGGATCTGGGAATGATGGTGGATAGAAATTTGAAAATCATAGGGGATATACTGCAAGAGTTGGCAAAATAGCTCAAAGGATTACTTAAATGCTGAAGACATATCGACAAGAAAAAATAGGGGAATTATTATCCATCTTTATGAGGCTATGATTCAGCCTTATGTTGAGTACTATGCACAGATTTGGTCACCTGCATTTCGTGTGGATCAGGAGGTGGTGGAGAAGATTCAGAAACAAGTGACTAAGCTGATGACAGGTCTGTAGAATGTTCCCTATGATTCAGGGACCATTCCACAGTCAGAGGAGGAGCATGTGGGTTGCAGAGTTTAGCTGACAGGTGAAGCAGATGAGATATGATAGAAACTTATAAGTTACACTAAAAGGATACTATAAGATTGCCACAGAAGAAATTTTTCGATACATGGGGAGTAGTGGAAAAACTCATACATGGAAGCTGTCTAAGAGCGTGTTAGTAAGGGTGTGCAGATGAGGTCTTTTCTTGGACAGCAATGAATGAGTGGATTGCTAGAGGTGGTTGTAAACACCCCAACAGTGAATAGGTTTAAAGACATGTATGATAGATATTGTGTTAATGGATAGAGTAGGTCTCCTGTGATGAGTCTTTTGACTCCATGGAGTGTCCACATAAATAGTAATAATATCCAGCAGCTGGTCAATGTATTTTAAAAGAACTGTCCATTACTTCAATAAATCAGTTTGCTTCTCTCTTAATGACCTTAACCACCCTTCTTGCAAAACTTCCACCATTCAAAGCTTATTCTGTTCTAATCAACAAGTATTCTCTCTCTCTCTCTCTCTCCCCCTCTATATATATATATATATATATATATATATATATATATCAGGGGCAAATATTCCGGGTGGGATAGGTAGGTGTGCAGTACTCATCCACGAAATATCAGTATCACCGATATTATATTTTTGCATTTATTCCCGTTAAAGACTTCCCCCAATTGTCTGCAGACTTCACGCAATTCCTAAAATTGAACACAATATACAGTACTAATGCATCATTGTCCTCTTCATGAGAGTAATAAAGCATTAGTGGTTCATGAAGAATGCACTTTTCGCCGAGTAAACATTGTATCATATTTGCGTTAATAGCCCGTGTGTGCTTTCAAAATGCATACACCTTTGAGCCATTTGAAAAGATGTAAAGAGGGTGCAGCAGATCAAATTCTTAATGTTGTAGCCTTTTTAAACCCTTGAAGATCTCTTCAAGAGCTCGAAATTACTCTCACAGAAGAGTGGGGAAATATCTCACAAGAATTGTTTGATCATCTTAACTGGTCCATGCAATCAAGATGTACCGCTGTTTTTGGTATTAATGGAGACCATATGCCCTATTAAAAATTAAGAAAAGCATTTTTGGCTATTCTTGTTAAAATTATTTCAGGCTAAAATGTATAATTTGTTAAATTATACATTTTATAATTTAACAAAAAAACGTGCCAACCTAAAGCATCCCAGGCATGTTCTTCTGGTAAGTAATGACAAATATTGATCGTATCTTGGAGTTGTTGATGATGGATGACCTTGACCTTGTCTTCAGCAAACATTTCCCTTTTCCAGAAAGTGATTCCGAAGTCACAAAATTGCGCTTTGAGACACACGACACACTTGAGCGACAACTTTCTGCATTTGTCCAGATTCTAATTGACCAATGCTCTCCAAGCCATGAATTCCAGGTTATCATGTTGCTCTGCCATTTTTAACAAAATAATGGGTGGTAGGTGACACAAATTTACAATTGAAGTGATAATTATGTGCTGCGGAAGTAAGCACAACCTATACCCTCCCACATGCTAATATGGCTAAGACATGTTTCGACAAGTCTTAACATGATTTTGTACTCAGTTGCATGTTCAACACCGTTGTATATTAAGAATATTTTAAAATAAATGTGTTACATTTGTAAATTATTTTTATAACTTTAGAATTTACAAGAAAACCAAAATATCCCCTATATATAATATTCATCCAAGCTTGATTTGCTTGGATGAATATGATATATTCATCCAAGGCTAGTTATATTCCACTACTTCAAGCCCTACCCGAGGGCCTAAGAGTTGTGGAAATACTTTCTGAATATGAATGCTGTGCCGTACAAAACGGTCTTTTGCAGCTACCTTATTTTTAATCCATCTAACTTGAGTGCCTCTAGATGTTTTTTCAATGTTTTAGGGATTGAACCTAAAGCATCTATTATTATGGTAACAACTTTCGTTTTCTTTTTCCAGATTCGTTCAACTTAGACTTGCAATTCGTGATACGTTGTAATTTTTTCAGTTTCTTAGTTGTCAGTCATCATATATATATATATATATATATATATATATATATATATATATTTTTTTTTTTTTTTTTTTCTTTTAAACAAACTTTACTAAAGAAATGACTACTTAAATACTAATAAGATATTGCACTGTTAGTTATATATAACATAGGACTAGAATGGTTAGGATAGTTAATCAAAATTTTGATTAACCATCTTAATCTTAACAATAATAGTGGCATAAAAATCCCAAGAATTTGAATGTCACACATTCAGCCCACTTAGTTCTTCCAAGTTTTTCAGCAAAAGCTGACTCTAGGACTAGAAGAAATTATTTCAGCTTTTATTGGCCACCATCCGTATTTTAATTTATGTGTAGACTTATATGAGTAACTTTGTGTGAACATATTATTATTATTATTATCAAGAGAGACCTCCAGAGAGTAAGAAACTCATTGAGGGAGGCAACAAACTACATGCACCAGCTAATCATACTTATTCTTAAATTAATTCACACTGCTTGCACTCACAACATCCAATGGCAATCCACTCCAATCACCACATCACCCTATGAGAGAAAAAATTCTAGCCCTCACCCCCTTCTTAGTGGCATTCATTCTCAGCTTCCAAGGATGCCTTCTTGTCCTTTCCCAACCATCATTAGATTGAAAAATTCCATCAACTGAAATCCTGTATGACCCTTTAAGAAGTTTGTAAATCTCAATCATATCTCCCGTCTGTCTGCAGTCTACAAATTTTCAATCTGTCTTCGTAATTAGTATTCCACAATCCTGATATCATTTTTAAACACTCTCCTTTGCACTCTCTCCAATACGTCAGATATCAGAATCACAACACAAACCAGGAGACCAGACTCATGCACAATAGTCCAAGTGAGGTCTTATCAAGGCTTTGTAAAGAGGCAAAACTGACATTCGTTTCAGCATTGCAGTTATCTTTTTGAGTTGTATCTGCAATCTTTGTTAATGGCCCTGAACTTCAACTTCCTATCTATTGACACTCCAAGATCCCTAGCCTCATTCAGTTTCTTCATGCATAATCCCACCAATATAATGCGACATTGGTTATCTAATCACACCGAAGTGAATGACTTTACATTTACTGACATTGAACTGACATCCATTTTCCCATGCCCACAATATCAGCCTATCAAATCATTCTGCAAGTACTGATATGCAATACTTGCACATCATCAGCAAAAAGCTATATGTTACCGTCAAATCCTTCCCAATATCATTAACGTATAGATTGAATAACAATGGACCAAGCACTAATCCTTGCAGAATACACCACTGATTACCTTAAATCTTGCAGACTCACATCTCCCAAATACCACTTTTTGATATGTCAGTCAGCCATCCTCTTATCCATGCTAATCTAACTCCATATTCTCCAATTTGTGCAACAGTCTACCATGCTGTATTCTGTCAAAAGTCTTAGCAAAATCTAAAAGTATCATGGTGTATCCATTCCCCTTGTCTAGTTCAATGGTAGCATTGTTATAGAATGTGAGCAAGCTGCTAAAACATGACCTTACCTTAGTAAACCCATGTTGCTCATTGCAAAGTAGAGATTCACTGTCAACTCATTTCTGAATGCGAGCCCTAACCAATTTTTTCAAAATTGTCACCACCACTCCTGAGATACTAACTGGTCAATAGTTGAATATATCAGTCTTTGCACCACCCTTGTGCAATGGAATTATCATACACTCTTTCCATTCCTGCAGAATCTTCCCTGTTCTGAAACTCATATTAAACAGCCTGATCAAAGGAATAGCCAGTTCAACTGAACACTCTTTTAGCACATGTGCTGATATCCTATCAGTCCCTATTGCTGAATTCTCATTCAGTTTGTGCAACAGCTCTAATACCTCGTCCTCATACACCTGAGTTTCTTTATCCATTGTTGTTGCTTTATTTCTATAACTAAATAGATAATAATAACAGGACTCTAGCACTAATATAGTAAATTTTTCTGTTTTGTTTTTCACTAGAAATCAGGCCAGTAGTTTTGTCAGTTGACCAAATCAATATAACTTTAGCATGCCAACTAGATTGTAGGGCAGCTTGTTTCTTTGTATATATGTGTATACTCCAGATGATGACCTTAATGTAAGTTAAAACATTAAGTGATTACTTTGGTTTATATTAAACTGAAGTTTTACCCTAACACAGTAGTTGTTACCATAATTTTTATAATGAATCCTGAGGTACTCCACTAGTACAATCATTCTCCTAGATTCCACTCCACCATATACTACTCTCTGGTGTTTGTCTGTCAGCCACCCCTATCCATGCTGAAAGGTAAGTCCTAGTCTCATATCCATTCCCATTTGCTCCTGCTTTTGTAATAGTTATCCACATGGTATTCTGTCAAATGCCTTGGCAAAGTCAAGCAGTATCATGGTGTAGTCATTACCTTTATTTGATTCTGTTGTCACTTTATTATAAAATGTTAATAAGATACTATGACAGGACCTATCCTTTACAAAGCCACTATACAGTATATAGTGTCTTTTTTACCTTTCATTAACTTTTCCAATACTTTAACAAGCACTCCTGATATATTAACTGGTCTGTAGTTTGTTACTTCTGTCTTGGAGCCACCTTTATGCAATGCAAATACTATCTTAACCTCTATCCTCTCCCTTGGAATCCTACCAGAGATGACACTTAGGTTGAACAACTTTGTCAGAGACAATGCCAATTCACTTGCACATTCACAAAGTACACAGGCTGATATGCCATCTACTCCCACTGCTGTGTTCACATTCAAATATTTTAATATGCTGAATATCTCTTGTCCATCTACCTCAATTTTGATATGAGAATCTGTAACATCAACTGTACAATCTTCATCCAGATGATACATCTTTAAAAAATGATCGCTCAGCAACTCAACTATTACTTTTGGCTCGGTCATCTTCCTACCATTAGCATTGTTTAAAGTCATCCTACCATAGTCCTTTTTCCTCTTACTTACTACATAACAAAAAACTCTTTTGGGTTTACTTTGGCCTTTCTTATGATATTAGTCACCCTTCTTGCTTGCACTTTGTACTGCTCATGAGCATGCTGATCACTTTTCTTCTTTATATTTCCTCCATAATGTTTTCTTTTTTTGTAGCTCTTGCTTTATATCCCTAACGATCCACTTAGTTCCAACTTGGTTTATCCTCCTGACCTTGGGTATGCAGTCGATACTGCAATCTCTGACCACCACTTGACATTCTTTTCTTGTAGCTTCTCAAGCCATGGCATTGTTCCAAGATGATTCTTGAGTCTCTCATAATCACCAGCCTTATAGTTGAACATAAATCCCTTTTTGACAGAGAATTCCACATGATTGGCAACTTCCCAGAACAAGACTGGGAAGTTTGAAGCTCTTGCTTTATATCCCTAATGATCCACTTAGTTCCAACTCGGTTTATGCTCCTGACCTTGGGTATGCAGTTGATACTGCAATCTCTGACCACCACTTGACATGCACTACTGACATTCTTTTCTTGTAGCTTCTCAAGCCATGGCACTGTTCCAAGATGATTCCTGAATCTCTCTCATAATCACCAGCCTTATAGTTGAACATAAACTCCTTTTTGACAGAGAATCCACATAATTGGCAACTTCTCAGAACAAGACTGCACAGTAACCTTTCTCAATTGAGGGTGGAGTGTCTACCTTGGTTATGGATATATCTTCTGATGCTATTATCAGATCCAACACTCTCGTGTAATTATCCCTTAGCAACTGTATAAATCCCACTTTCATCTTGTCATGTACCCTTTTCCTCCCTGCAATCGATATCCCCATAGTTAAAGTCACCCAAATAATAAATGAATCAGTTAATAAAATAGATAGCATATGTTGTAGGCCAGTTTGTCTATTTGCAGAAGGAAAAAAATTACAAATACAGTCAAATCCTATAAAATCTTATTGATCACTTGGGTTTCTTGGGAATCAGAAGGTGGTGCATAGGATTCAGAAATAAGTGAGCAAGCTTGTGACAGGTCTATGCAATGCTAACTGTCATGATAGATTGAAGGTAGGTTGCAGAGTTTAGCTGACAGGTGGGAATCCCTTTAAATGATGTAAAGCTATAAATATCTAGCTTTGCATCAATCAGTGACCAACTGATTATTTCCTCTTAAATCATTTCCTTTACCACTGATATACAAATTAAGCAGAATAAGAAAATTATTGAGCCTTTCAGTAGTACACCACTAATCACCCAGCTTCTCCTGAATTTAATTCCCTATTTATTCTATTATTTGATATCTATTTATCAGCACCTTCTTATCCAAATCACAAACTTCACATCCATCTCCATTTGCTCTAATTTATGCAACAGAGTTCCATGTGATATCCTGTCAAATGCCTTGGTAAAGTCCAGCAGTAATCACTGTGTAGATATTTCCTTTATCCAACTCAACTGACAATTTATTATAAAAAGTAAGCAAATTACTAAGGCAACAACCCTTTCACGAAGCCATGCTGTCTCTAATAAAGTATCATATTCCTCTACATCCTGAATTCTGTCTTTAGCCAACTGTTAACAACCACTCCCGAGATACTGATTAGCCTGTAATTTGCTGTCTCAGTCTTAGAGCCTTCTTTTGTCCCTATTCTGGGCCACTAGCATGTTTCCAGAGCTAAGACCTACCTAAAATAAACAGAGTAGTTAGAGTTGCTGCTAACTTCACTACTCCAATCTTGTGAATACATGAGTTGCTATCCCAACTAACCTAATGACTGTATTTGCATTAATTTTCTGCAATATCATAAGTGCCTCCAATTCATTTACCTCTATTGTTACATTAGTCAATGTCACATCTCACACTGGAATATCACAGCCTGGATGGTGCACCCTTGAATGATGATCACTCAGTAACTCAACAATTTCATTTGCTCCTGTTGCCTCCTTATGACTGGCACTTTTAAAAGACATCTTTCATCATTCTTCCTTTTACTTATAACAAGAAAAGGAAGAATGACTAATCTTGTTATAAGTAAAAGACTAATCACAATACTTCAGAATTTCTCTTGCTTCATAACTTAAATTCCACTTATAATTAGCACTAGCCTTCCTTACCATGCAGATCAATTTCTTGATTGTGTTTTACATGTTCAAGTAATGATGCACATACAACTAACTCCTATCTGATTTATTCTCCCGATTCTGGATAAAAAGTTTGATATTAATTTTTTCATCCTTTCACTATCTCCAATATACTGCAAGAGTATTTCCCACTCAAAATCTTAGGTCATAATGCTGTTTTAAGTTCTAAGCTCCTCAGTTTGTCATAATTACCTGCTTGTTAATTCTATGATACATATACCCCTTCTTATTAATGACAATTCTGCATGTTTGGCTATCTCCTAAGTCAAGACTAGAAAATCACTCTCCCCAACTGAAGGCAATGTTGCCTTGATTACTGCCAAGTTTGCTGATGCTATTACCAGATCCAGCACTCTTGAACCTCATGTCTCTTCCATTTTAAATTCTCTAAGCTAATTGACAGTTTATCAGGTATAAATTCGAGGACAAATTCTCCATGCTTGCTATGCTTGCTGTGCAAGCTCATTACTTGAGAAAGAAGTAATATTTTATTTGTTAATAAATGCATGCATTTATAAGCATTCCATTTAGGCTTTAATTTTTGTAGACAGAAGAGGTCTTAAGTTTGTGTGGCAATAATTGAGCTTTGCGTTGTGTATCGAAGGCCGATGCTTGCTCGTCTAGTCAAAGCTACCACGACTTGCTCAGTTGTCGGAGCTTCCAGGTCCTCACTACAGCACTGTGATTTCATGCGTGCACATAGCCATTTCCGCTCCTTTCACATCATCTTAAACACAGTCCATATGTAGTCAAAGCAGCTCTAGCCAGTGAGCTTCAGCCAGCCTTTACAAGTGTGCGTGTTGCTTGGGAAAATTAAGTTACAACCAACGTTTTATGATGATGATATTGACCAGTTTATAAAGAAGAACCGTAGGGTAGAATTTGTATTCAAGTAGCTAAATTGAAAAAGATAGAATATCATTTGTAAAATAAATGTTGTATTTGTATGATTAAATGTACATAAATTTCTAAATATATAGTTCTAAATGGTCAGTAATTCATTATTCCGCTAATCAGACTTCAATCACACCTCTCACTCCTTGAATGATGACAAGAACAAGCGTGAATTTCAAGACCAGCATTCGCCCCTATATAAATTCCATTTCTTTTTGATCTATGTCTCCCCCTCCTAACCGTAATTACTCAGTTTGCACCCATTTTGCTAATCTGCCAAAACATGCAGTCCACATTGTACCTTATATCCCTGGCATATAGCACCAAGCAACTATTTATTTCATCATATCGGCCTCTATCTCATTAGATAGCCTGAAATGTACTGCCCTCTCCATTTCTTTACTCTTAATACACTCTACTTCCACCCCCCCCCCCCTTTTTTTGACTTCAATTCTTTCTGGTGTTATTAGCAAAACAACCTCATCCCATCCTGTTTCCTCTTATCCTCTCAGAAAATACCATATCCCTTGCATTATATCCATATGATTATATCATTTTCCATCAACTAAATCTCACTAATGCATGTAACTTCTGGCTAAGTTGAATTAAACAATGCCAAGAACTCCAATCCCTTATTCCAGTATTAGTATATATATAAACTGCAGTATTCCCTTCATCTTAGAACCCCCCCCCCCCACAAACACCTTATGTTGATTATCCAACTCAAATACAGAAACTGAGGAGCTACAATCAGCATTATGTGTTCTTTCTACTACTCACTCACTATCTCTAGTATGTGTGCATTCACATCCGCCCCCCCCCCCAAAAAAAAAAAACACTCAGGTTCCCTGACTATGCACTTCCAAACTTTTGCAGTCAATGCTTTCTCAAGATACCAAACTCTGAACCCATTCAAATACAAATTATCAGCCTTATATTAGTTATTTCATCTACTGAACTCGAGACACTTTTTTTAGTGACTTCATCACTAGAAAAAAGTGTCCCTCTTTATTATCTTTTGTACTGATGCAACATTTGTAATTGTGCAGTATGATGAGTTGGGTTGTGGATATCACTAATCCACAACCCAACTCATCAACACCATTTCTATAAATTGATAAGCAATGAATTTCTGCCAGTAAAATAATTTTCAGTAATGTAATGATATATTTAGAAAATACTTTAAGCTTACTAATAGGAGACTTCAGTAATGAATTGTTTTTCTGAGAAGTCAGTAAGGTGAAGTTACTTCCATCCATATATGCCATATTGATAGAATGGTGATTACCTCCATGGTCTGACCATATCAACAGCCTAAGATATTTCAAAAGGGATATATATATATATATATACACACATACATACAACACATTAACATTTATTTATAGTTGTCAGTTAATTTAATGATACACATATAATCAGTTAATTATTAAAATCAGTTACTTTTCTTTTTAAAAAAATAACCACATATAATTTTCTTTGTTTAGTGAGTCAGGTACGATGAATATTTCCATGACAATACCATGCTCTGCTTAGGTGTCAAAAGAGTAAGTATGTTTAATCATCAATGGGTATCACAACAGTGCAATAATATGCATATTATTTAACTGATCTGTGTTTGAATATAACTCACTGCCACATGGAAAAATTTTACTGGTAATGCAGTCATAGCTTATTATCCCTAACTGGACTCAAATCCTCTAATATCATTAGCAGTACACCTCCTCCTCCTCAACTATCCTGCTTATTCTTCCTAAAAATACTGTACCCTTTACATGTCACATCTGCCTCTAATAGGCAGGGCTCACCAGTTCCTACAATCTTAGGCTCAATGTATTCACTAAAGTAATGTTTCCCAAACTTCTGGATGTCAGAGGCCCCTTTGGAAAAATTAAAATATTTCACGGCCCTCCTCAAAATAAAAATCGTAATATAGACATATGTTATTATAATATTTATTGTATTTATATTCAATACAAAATATACACAGCGAATATTGCAAAAATCAAATGCAAATATTGCATTTTTAGCATCTTACATACGCATTTGACATGACACATTATCTCATATATTTTTATATAGATTTTTATTGTACATTTGCAGTACAAGCACATGAAACATAAAACGATTAGTAATAAAGAAAGAATTAAAAACATAAAAGAAGTTTAATAACAATTTAATGTGATGGATGCGTTTCAATACCGAAAAGTCAATTTCAGGTGAAATATTTGAAACTGTAATTCTTAGATTTTTGCTTTGAAATGAAACTTATATGAATAAGCATATATTTACTAATATTCATTAAGTGCCAAAATACGCAGGAGAATTTGTGAACCCACACCAATGTGTGATTTTTTTTCCATTAAAATATAAAAAATGACAAAAAAAAAATAATAAAAATTAAATAAGTTTCTTTTAAATTAAAAAAATCTACTTAGTCTTAAGACATTTTCAATTTTCTAGTAGTAAGACTTATACGTTGGTTAGACATAACTGGTAATTAATTTACGGAATTATTATTATTATTATTATTAAACAAGACCTCATGGAGTCAAAGACTCATCTAGGAGGTCCTTTTATCTCACACACATCTCATCATACCGGGTCTTAAACACATTCAAACTCCCTGCAGACACCACACTCTCAGGCAAGGCATTCCAATCATTCACAACTCTGCACGAAAAAAACCTGCCTCTCACTCCCCTACTCACACCCTCTTTATACAGTTTCCAGGTATGACCTCTGGTTCTCCCCTGATCTCCCACTATTCTCTGTAGAACTTCTCCACCATTGATCCTATAACAACCCCTTACCAACTTGTAGGTCTCTATCATATCTCCCCTCTTCCTTCTCTCCACTAGACTCTGCAAATTACATCTTTTCAATCTTTCCTCATACTGGACATTCCAGAGGTCAGAGACTACCTTAGTCAGTCGCCTTTGGACCCTTTCCAACATCTCTTCATCCTTCTGAAAACCAGGTGACCAAATCTGGGCACAATAGTCCATGTGTGGCCTAATCAAAGCCTTATACAATGGAACAAGAATCTCCCTACTTCTACAAGTCAGTGTCCTCCTCATCATTCCCAGAAGTCTTTGTGTTGTCTTCACAATTTTGGCGATGTGTCCCCTAAATTTTAGATCCTTATCCACTATCACTCCCAGATCTCTTATTTCCTCTACTTCCAACAATATATTCTCACCAAGCATAAATTCTGCATCCCATCTTTGTTTTCCAAATTTTAAAACCTTACATTTTGCAACATTGAACTCACATCCCCATTTGCTTGCCCAATCACTCAATTTATTCAAGTCTTCTTGCAAGGCCACAACATCTTCACTACTCTTTATGGTTCGTCCCAACTTTGCATCACCTGCAAACAACTGAATATCTCCATCCAAATCTTCGCCAATATCATTAATATACAATTAGTTAAATAGTAATGGCCCTAAAACAGATCCCTGAGGCACTCCACTAGTGACTTTCCTTTTCCTGGATATTGCACCCCCATACACAACTTGTTGATACCTATCAGATAGCCAGTCTCCAATCCAATGCACTAATCTAATATCCAACCCCATCTGCTCTAGTTTGACTGTCAACTTATCATGAGGTACTCTATCAAAAGCTTTTGCAAAATCCAAGTATATTACTGTGTATCCTTCTCCTCTGTCCAAGGAAGCAGTCACTTTATTGTAATAAGCAAGTAGATTACTAAAACACGACCTCCCTTTAGCAAATCCATGCTGTCCATCAAAGATTATACCATTGTTGTCAACCCAACTCTGGATCCTAGTTCTCACAAGCTTCTCCAACAACTTAACCACAACACCTGACACACAGATAGGCCTATAGTTTGATGCTTGAGTTTGATCACCTCCTTTATGAAGTGGCACAATCTTGCCCTCCTTCCACTCTTTAGGGACTTGACCAAGCGCAAGACTCGTATTAAAAAAATATGTCAAGGCAGGTGTCAACTCTCTGGCACATTCCTTCAGAATACGCGGTGATATATTATCAAGTCCCACAGCCTTATTTACATCTAGTTTACTCAACTCCCCAAACACCTCTTGCTCACTTACAGTCAGTCTCTCCACCCCATCATCAACTGCTCTTAATCTCTCCATGAAGTCACATTCACAAGATTGAAAGATCTTTATGAACTGCTCATTAAGTATCTCCACCACACATTCTGCAACAGCTGTCTTTATACCATTTCCTCCAATCAATGTCATCCTTCCATAATCATTCTTTCTTTTGCTGGCTACATATCGAAAGAACTCCCTAGGATTCTTTTTAGCTTCATTAGCTAACTGCTGTTCATACCTCTCTTCAGCTACTCTCACCAACCAAGTCACTCTCCTTGCCTGGTCTTTGTAGAACTCATGAAATTGGTTACTTCCACTTCTCTTATGCTGCCTCCACAATGCCCTTTTTCTCTGTATTGCATGCTTAATCTCTTTATTCATCCATCTCACACCTAACTTATTTAACCTTCTCACCCGTGGTATACATTTAGACATTGCATCCACTAAATATTTTTTGAAAATCCCCCAAGCTGCATTGATCTCTTTTCCAGCTAACTCCTCATTCCATGCTACACCTGCAAGCTGTCTCCTGAGCTCTTCATAATCACCCCCCTTGTAGTTCCACATATACCCTTTTTTCACAGGGGTCCTTGCACTGCTGGCAACCACCCAAGTAATCACCTCATGGTCACTTTCACCAATTGGTGGATGATTTGATACCTCATTGATAATTACATCCTCCGATGAGATGACCAAATCCAAGACCCTTAATCCTCTTGTGCCCTCTGTTACATACTGTCTAAGGTAGTTATCCCTCAAAAACTCAAGAAACTCATTTTCTTTACTTCCAGTTGCTATCTCTTCATTCCAGTCTATATTGCCATAATTAAAATCACCCATAATGATCACCCTTTTCTTATTTGCTTGGCTTATTTGACCATACATTTCACTATCACCACCATCCACATTACCAGGTCTATAACAACATCCCACCAAGTATTTGATTCTATTCACCTCTATCTCACACCATACTGCCTCAAAACCACTGGCCCCATTTCCCTCTTGCATCTCTACCTTGTATGGACATAACTCTTTCTCTATCATCAATAGCACTCCCCCTCCCTTTTTACCCCTTCTATCCTCACGAAACACATCATATCTTTCCATTTCTATTCCTGTCAGGATGTCATCCTCATCTAACCATGTCTCACTTATTCCGACAATCTCTGGGTGCACAGACGCAATTAGTGCAACCATTTCATCCGCCTTGTTTCTTATACTTCTAGCATTGGTATACAAACACAACAACTCATTTCTGGATCTACAGCTAGTTCCACTGATACCACTCACTCGATGCGATCTCTCCATGCTGGACTGGGGCCATTTCCCTTTCTGCTTCTTCATTTTAGAACCCTTTGCAATTCCATCTGTTTCCTTTTGATCGCTGATCATCCCATTACTTTCCTGCCTACACATTCTCTCACCTCCTCTTGGAGCATCCACCTTTCTCACGCTGTGTATCCCTGTCCACCCTGAGCCTCGCCGTTTCCCTGCTCCTCTTGCACACCCATTCTCTCATTTTCTATACTCATACCACTCACTTTCACATTCATTTCCACTCCTTCAATCTCTCCTGTCTTACTCTCCTGCTCTTCCACATCACTCCCCTCTCGATCTGATTCATTCTCTCTATTCACTTCTCTACCTTCCAGCAGCAGTCTCTCCAAGCGACTCACACCATAACCACTCAAATGCAGTCCATCGCTCCCATACAGCTCACTTCATCCCTCAAACTCATTCCACACATTAACAAACTGTACTCCCATCTCCTCACAAATTTCAGCCAGAATATCATTCATAATCCTTGCTCTCCGCCTCATTTCACCACAATCATACCTAGGCAACACACTGACCACCCTTCCTGTCACACTATTCTCCTTTATCTTTCCAAGCAGTCTCCTGACATTCATTTTGACATGCTCTTTGTTCTCTCTCAAATCATTCGTACCAATTAATACAATTAACTCTTTTGCTCGTTCCCGCCTCATATTCAATGCCTCAATCACTCTACTCATTTTACCGCCTGGAAAACATACCTTGTGCATTTTATCCTCTAGCACACCTTTAATAATGGAGTCGCCATACAACACCACTCGCTCATCTTTTGTTATCTCTTTCATGCCATCATGATTTATTTTAATAGTTTTGACCTGAATTCTCTTAATTTCATTCCGCATCCATTTCATTTCTTGCTTCATCCAATCCAATTCACCTTCTGAACCTCGCGACATATTCACTCTATCATTAAATCTTTCTAACTTTCTAACTCTCGACCCCCTCTTCTCACTTTCCCTCTCATTCATCCTTCTTTGTTTCCGTACTTTCGGTCCAACATACGTCCAACTTTCACTATCATTCTTCTCACTTTCACTCTCACATATCTTTCTTTGTTTCCATACTTTCGGACTAACATGTGTCCAACTTTCGCTATCATTCTTCTCACTTTTACTGTCATTCATCTTTCTTTGGTTCAGTACTTTCGTTCCAACATGCGTCCAACTTTCGCCATCAGTCATTCTTTTTTCGCTATCATTCATTCTTTCGATTTTTTTTACTTGCGATTTCTGCACCACGCCATTTCTACTTTCATTCGTTCTCTCAATTTCGTTTCTTTCCGCCTCACTTTCGTCCCTTTTAACATCCGTTACGGTTGTCAAATCGCTCTTTTTCTTTTTTCCTGATTTTTTAACATTTTTTCGCCTGTCTTTCTCGCCATCCTCCTCTTTCAAACGTGCACTCACGACACAATCGGTACTAGCACTTTCTGTCATCAACTTCATATTCGCATTCATCAATTCCTCGTTCAGGTCACATTTCACACACACCCTTCTTCCATCCGCACTAAACATCCACAAATCATTTATGTAGTCGAAGGAATACATATAACAGACCTCACACTTAAACAACGCATATAAAGTATATTAATTAAAGATAACTTTAATGAATCACTTCTATATTTCAGCAATGTCACATTGCCATCTTCAGGAACATAAAGATATGGTATGTGCACTAAGGAACTAACAAAGCAAATGAGGAAGAAAGTAAGAAACTAATTTTGTTCCTAAAGTCCTAATGGTGCCCTCTTGCAGGCTAATTTGGTAGTCTTGGCAGTTGGGCTGAAGTTCTCATAATGAAAGTCTCCCACATTTGGGGCAGTTTCATGCACCCAAATTTGTTGAGGTTAGGAATGTTTTTTAGAGCTGCTGAAGATTCTTTGAATAATCTTTCGTATTTAAACTTGCTGCGATGGATTATTTTTGTTTTCTTCCAACGAATTTTATGGTGGGTATCTAAGGCATGGTCTGCCAGCCCAGAGCGGCTGTACTGGTGAAAACAAAATTAGTTTCTTACTTTCTTCCTCATTTGCTTTGTTAGTTCCTTAGTGCACATACCATATCTTTATGTTTCTGAAGATGGCAATGTGACATTGCCGAAATATAGAAGTGATTCATTAAAGTTATCTTTAATTAATATACTTTATATGCGTTGTTAATTCCATAAATTAATTACCAGTTACATTTTCAATTTGTTTGCATTATTTCATGCCCCCCCCCTCAACAAAACCTACCGCCCCCAAGAGGGTTGCGGCCCACAGTTTGGGAAGCGCTGCACTAAAGCAAAAAAACTGTCCTCTTTTGTTTCTAATACTCGGCATTCATGTACAAGCATAATAAATTACCTGTATGCTTTGTATACTCACTTCTGTAATCCGCATAGTAAAGTTAGACAACTTCCAGATCTCTATTTGTATCTAATGACTTACTTATGCAAACTTCCAGATGCTTAATAAGTCTGAACTGGATGAACACAATCATTCTTTGCTCACAATCATTTCCATGATAATGCACACTTCTATCATTAAAACAGGTGCATAACTTCATTGCTCTTACATATACATTCTCACCATTCCTCCTATCATAATCTAGTTTCCCCGAGGCTTATGATATGTCACAAAGCAATTAATATTTCTCTAGACTTTCTGATACCATGTGCATTTATGTGTAGGCCATCCCTCTTATATAAATCTGTTCTTCACTCATACTCACTCAGCTCAATTCATCTAAACACTCAGATCTATTCTTTCTATAGTCTATGTATCAAACTGTTTACTATCATAGCCATTCTTAATTCAATTCCATCATATCTAGATTAAAAACTAATGATTTTCACTTTCTAACTCTTCATTCTTGCTTGTTCCAACTATACTTTCTTATCTTTTCTCATATTGAACTTATTGCTAGTTGAATCATTCATTACTAATTATCATCTCTTCTATTTCTATTTTTTTTTTCAATTGTATTTATTAGGTTTTAGATTTTTGCTACAGGTAAACTTGAGTAATAACTCAGTCATCAATGACATGGTTTATGATGGAATTGCTATAGCAAATAACATCCTTTTTAATCAATTTTACTTACCTGATTATCATTATGCAATATCGTGCTAGTTTCAGTATTTTCTTGTTTTTCTGAAATTTTTTGTCATTCCTATATTCCTTTAAATGACTTTTAACTTTTTGTAATGCCCATGTTGCCTGCCTAATCATCATCGTCAATTCCTGACATGTACCCACAAGGTGTGTAAAGGATATGATACTACATGAAAAATTTACATCATTACTAACTTCCTATCTACAATTTTCCTCCAAATCAATCTGTTACCTGTCAAGACTCCAACTTTATCAGATCTTATATTTCTGTTTTCTAAGGCAGAAGGCTGACTACTTATATCTTGGTCAGCCTCTGGTCTTTTTCCAGCCAACCAGGCAGAAAACACTTGTTTTGCTAATCATTCCTGTCCCATTCTGTTTAAGTGACCGTACCACTTCAGATTAGCTCTGCTAACACATTCCTGGATGCTAAAAAAGTCAAGTTCTTTCTTAATATCAAAAATTTTTTAATATGATATTGCCATTGATCCCATCTTTTCACATCTCTAATCTTTCTCAGGGCACTCATATCTGCAGCTCCATGATCCATGTTAAAATTGGCTTGAACAGTGTGTTGTATACAGCTAATTTAGTGTTTTGACTAATTTCTATTTTATTCCATATAAATTTATGTAGTTGACTTCCTACCGTACCAGCTTTGTTGATTCTGTTGTCTATTTCCATATTTAATTTACCTTCTTCACTTAAAAACATGCTTAAGTAGCTGAAATGTTTTACGTGTTCTATAGGTTCTCCATTCACAATGCAGTTGATATTTTCAATGCTTATGCCTATTTTCATTGTCTTTGTCTTGTTATTGCTGACCTTCATACCATTTCTATTACAACAGTTATTTACTTTAGTCAGGGAATCTTGCAGACTTGTAACGAATTTATTTAGAAGTATAACATCATTTGCATAAACCAAAGAGCTGAGATTAACTTCTCCAATTTTGATATTAGGTTTAATAGCACTTTCTTTCATAATGTGATCCATATAGATAATGAATAACAGAGAGGATGAAGTACATCCCTGTCTGACACTAGATTTAACATTAAACCATCTTCCCATACTTCCTTCATTTCTAATTGCTGACTTACAACTCAAATAAAGACTATGTATTGCTTGATATAATGCCCCATCGATACCATACAACTGTAGCATTTTGAATAGCTTCTCTCTCTCTCTCTCTCTCTCTCTCTCTCTCTTGGCACCTTGTCATATGCCTTTTCCAGATCTACAAAACTTAAATACAGATCTTCGTTATATTCCCATGATTTCTCAACTATTTGACGTAAAGTGAAAATCTGATCCTGACAGCATCTATTTGGCTTGAAGCCAAATTGTTCTTCGCCAACTTTCCCTTCAACAATCTTTTGCAACCGTTTCTCAAATATACTTGCATATATCTTACAAATTCAATTCTCACATTCAATTTTATTTTACCTTTTTATATATGGGTACTATGAGATTGCCTAATCAACTGTTTTAATTTTGCTATTTCACAGGTTAATTCTTTTTCATTATCCTTGGGTTTATTTTTAGCTGGGAAAGCCTTCTTGTTCTCAACATCACTATTATTGTTTTATATTTTGATGCTGCACAATTCTTTGTGTTGTTGACACCATTTTGTAACAATACTTAATATTACAAAAAATTCTATAACATAGAAAGTGCAATAAAATTCCAAACATCAGCACTTATTATACTATACTATAAAATGTGAATTTTTCCAAGAAATAAAAGATAAAAAAATCATCTATTCTACATAGGTATTAAATAAACTGACCACTCATAATGCAGCCACAAACCTGTGAACAAACAAGCCCATTTAACCTGGATCAAATCAAATCATTTCTGCACAAAAAATTAAAAAATGCAAATATACTTACAAAAAATATTTCTTTCCCATTCACCTTTACCTGTATTCATGGTATAAACAGCATTCTAAACGATGTGAACCACTACTGGCATACATCCATACCCCATCTTCTATTTTCATTGAATTTCAACTCTCTGACTAATCAACTATGACCGATCTTAATTGTCCAAGCTACTTACTGTGTGATTCCTTCTGCCACAAGGATGGTACGTTGCTTTTCCACAATCCAATATTCCTTACAAAAGTATGCCTAATCTTAAAAACGACTCTGCCATATTTAAAAAATAATTATTCCATATATGAGAGATAGAAGAACCTACAGCACATCAGTGACATGTGAGGTGCAAGCAAGGATGGACAGAGAAGAAATCTGATGACATTTTTCTTGAAGGGTTTGAGGTTATTGTTATGAGACACAATATCAGGAAGGCTGTTCCAGGGGACAGAGGTAGATGGAATAAATGAGGAAAATTAGGAGGGGGGGGGAAGCAGGCAAGAATGGAGTGAAAATAAAAACTAATGACATTTTACTGGAGGGTTGTATTTGAAATCTGATGACATTTTTCTTGAAGGGTTTGAGGTTGTAGTTGTTATGAGACGCAATATCAGGAAGGCTGTTCCAGAGGACACAGGTAGATGGAATAAACGAGGAAAATTAGGGGGGGGGGAGCTGGCAAGGATGGAGAGAGAAGAAATCTAATGACATTTTACTGGAGTGTTGTAGTTGTTGGAAAACACAATATCAGGAAGGTGATCAAGAGGACATAGGTAGATGGAATAAATGAGGAAAATTGGATTTTGTTGTACCACCATATGCTTTTGTAGTTTAAACCAATAGGGAATACAATTTGGTGACCTAAGTCCCAAATTGCTAGCCCATCTTTGTTCATTTAGTGCTTAGTAGATCCCTATTAACAGGGTGCACCACATAAAGGTAAGGATTGGACATTGGATGAAAAGTTCCAATCAGTTCTCTGCATTCCTGAAATCTGATGTGGAGGTCTTCTCCCAGTTATTTGGCTTTGAACTTTAAGTGACCCTCTGCATGGAGTTAGTAAAGGGAAATGGCTACTCACTGATACTGCTAGACTTTGCAAAGGCATTTGACAGGATCGAATATAGAACTCTATTGCATAAATTGGAGCAAATGGGGATGGATATGAGGTGATTTGGATTAGAGGGTGGCTGATGGACAAATATCGAAGAGTGGTTTACAGAGGAGTTAAAGAGTCCAGGTTATGACCAGCAGTGTACTATAGGGCATAAATATTTAGTCCTGCATTGTTTAATTTGAATATCAATGATATGACAGGAAATACTCCATTGTTTGCTGATGATGCTAAACTGGTAAGAGCAATGTAACTGAGGGTGATGCAGAGATCCTGCAGGAAGACTTAAATAGACTAGCACTATGGGCAAAGGTAAATAGCTGCAAGTGTAATGTGGAAAAGCATAAGTTGATACACTTTGGGAAGAGATCACAGTATACTATACTGATGGAACTGAACTAATTGTGGACAGGAAGTTGAAGTTTAGAGAGCATATGATTATTTTTATTATTATGTCTCCATGGAGTCAGAAGTCCCATTGTTGGATGCCCTACATTGACACAATAACCATTATTCACGCAATCCCTACACTTCTCGTTAAACTCATTCATATATGCACTCACAGCCACCCTTTGGCAGAGGTGTTGTAAGTGCATTTTTTTCTTGGGCGATGATTTCAACACCCTCCAAACGAAAAAAAAAAAAATCTAATCCTAACACCCTTCCTAACAATACTCATATATTTCTAGGAATGATCTCTCATTCTCTTCCTTCCTGCACTGTACAGATAAAAGTCACAAATTCTATAAAACCCCTTTAATAAATGATATGCTTCTATCATATCTTATCTCCTCTCTTATGGCTCTCAAGAGTTTTTGGAGCCCAAAGACTTTCAATGTATCCTCTTAGGAAACATTCCACAGATCTGAAGCAAACTTTTTCACTCGCCTCTGGATCCTCTCCAGCACTTCATCACCATGAATCCAGGTGACCAATGTGCAATAGTCCAAATGTGATCTTATTAATGCCTTATAAAGTGAAATGATAACTGAACTATCCCTTCTTGTCAGTATGTTCTTCAACAACCATGTAATTTGATGTGCTGCTTTGACCACCTTTGCAATATATCCTCTGAACTTCAGTTCTCTGTCCACAATTATTCCCAAGTCACTTGTCTCCTCAACTTCTTGTAGTTCAAGTGGATTAATATAGTACACAGCATGTGATCTCATCCTTCCAAAGTGCATCACTTTACGTTTCACTACATTAAAATGGAAGCCATTTATCTTTTCTCATACCACTAGCATATTTAAGTTATCTTGCAATATATCCACATCCTTCATTGACTATCATTCTTCCCAATTTTATATCATATTGTGAAGGTAACCAAAACAGCATATCAGATTACATAGTTGTTGGAGAACACGTGCAGAGATGGAGAGGTTATTGATTCCCTATATAAGGCTTTAATAAGGCCATATCTGGACTTCTACACACAGATCTGGACACTAAGATTCCGTGAGGATGTAAAAGTGGTATAGAGGATCCAGAGATCCTGCAGGAAGACTTAAATAGACTAGCACTATGGGCAAAGGTAAATAGCTGCCAGTGAGAACAATTGCAGCAGGTCTATGGAAAGCTACCTATGAGAACAGACTGATAGTCTGGGAGTCTAGAAAAATTAGCTGATAGGCAAAAAAAGAGGAGACTGGATAGAAGCATTTAAGTTATTAAAAGGGTTTTATAGAATTCACACTGAAGAATTCATACATGGCAAGAAGGGATTAAACAAGGAGTCACCAGTGGAAGTTGTGTAAGAGCATGGTTAGCAAGGATATTAGGACCAGATTTTTTTTTTGGAAGGTGGTGAATTGGTTGCCAGAAGTGCTTGTGAATGCTTCATTAATGAATGAGATTAAGAGGAGTTATGATTGGTATTGTGTGAATAATAGCTAGTGTGGGTGCGTGTGATTATTGGATCTCCTGTGATGAGTCTGCTGACTTCATGGAGATACTTACAGAATAATAATAATTATTATTATTACTTAGGCTTCATTAAGATTCCAAGCAGCATACACAAGAGAAATCAAGAACTTAAATACCTCAGCTTGAACTTTCTCAAAATGGATATAAGTACAAGATGATCAACATGATCTTGCAACTAGCCCCCCCCTCCCCACATCCCGAAGGCAATGAAAAATAAGCAAGAATACAAAGATGTGGTAACCCTTCTTTATACTAAATGTAATGGACAAAATTTCTAAACCACATCAACACCATGACATAAAACTATCTTGTATGCAAGTTTTCATGCCAATATGCAAGGCTTCAAGATTGTTTACTATCTTCTTGATTAACATTCACATTTGCCATCCTTCACTAACTTTGTGTCTTTAAAAAGTGGTGGTATTGTCTGCTTTTATTATTATTATTAAATATCAGACCACCAGGGAATCAAACTTAATGCATGAGATACCATACATAAAGATCACTGAACTGTGCAGCTTAAAGTCATTCGCCATTTCTACACTCCATTCACAAAGCAAGGCATTCTGCTCATCACTCACTCTTCATGCAAAACATCTGCCCCCCCCCCCATACAGTTTCAGTGGAGGGGCCATGTGTTCTACCTGTCTCCCTTCATGATATGAAAAATCTCTTCCACATTAATCTGTCATCAAACCATTACCAATTTATACGTTTATAATAACACATCACAGTCAATCATTTTTGGGTCCTATCCAATATATCTTTATCCCTATGAAACCAGAAGATCAAAAAATATGTGCAGCAGTCACATGCAACATTATTAAGGCCTTACACTTCTTTACTTCTACACACCTATCATTAGCATAATCTGGTACATTATGCCCTAATAGCTAAACTTCAGGTACCCTGTACATACACCAACACCACACAAAAATCTCATTTCCCCTAGCACATCCAAAATTTCCACCTGTTATGTACTTTGCATCCAATGCTTTCCTAACAAATTCAAAACTCTACACTTTGCAATGCAGAACTTGTATCTACCCAACTTTGTATTTCATGCATTCCATTAGAGGCTTAATGAAGTGAAACAGCAGTGAGAAAGAATTAAAAATAATATTTAATTCATTCAATATTTCAATCAGTCACTGAGACATCATCAGAAAATACAATATAAGATTTGTAATGCACACAGAAAGGCAACACAAAACTAAGTGAAACATATGGGCAAAAGACTGAAGTCCAAACTAGGCCAGGCAACTTCTCTGGGCACACTAATACTTTGAGATTCCAATTTACATCCTATGCCCCCAACAGATGCAGACTAAGGGTATCCTATCTAGTTAGGGCTCTAGTGTAGAACCTCATAACATAACCAAATAACATACAAACAAAGGCAACTTTGTGTTGCCTTTGTGTGAAAGTCTTATATTGTACTTCCTGACGATCTCTCAGTGACTGAGATGAAATATTGGAAGAATTAAATATTATTGTTAATACTTTCTCAGTGCTGTTTCACACTGTTAAGTCTCTAACATTACTTTCTCCCAGCACTTAACACGCAAATTTGTATTTCATGATCAATTGTTTCAAATACATGAAGCTATATTAAAAGGCAATGGTATAAAATCTGCAGCATATAATTCAAGTATTAATTAAACTGTTTCACTTATGCAATGAGTTTAATCAAATCACCCATATTTTGATCTCATTTCAAGTTGCATTTTCAAATTAGATATGAATTCAAATAAAGATACATAGCAAGTATTTATTATATATCCATTGTGATAAACTCTTTGAAATGAAGGTAAATAGAACTGCTACAGAGGGCACAGCAACACACAAGGTCAGAGGTTATTACAGTAGTGCAAAAATAGTTAACAATATAAGTTAATACATAATATATAAAACACTAAGCCAAAGAATTCAGTAATCTACATATACGTAAAATTACAATAGATGCCTTTATAGCAGTACAAAAATAGGCAAAAATGGATTATTATACAATATGCATGTATGAAAATTAAATTTAGCAATGCAGTATAAACAGAATTTACCAATACATATAAACAGAATTACTAGAAAGTACACAAATAGGTAAGATGTCCTACAGCACTACATGATTATTCGAAAAATAAAGTAGTAAATAAGATGCATAACCTAACACACAAAATGTGTAAGATGAAAAGCCAAACGGCTATTTTTCTGGCGAGGTTGATAAGTTAAGGGGATAAAAATCCCTTATTGTTTTTCAGCCAGTAAGCGAAACTAAGATCGAAAACTACGATCTGAACGTTTCATGCCGACGAACTGTCAGAGGATCCAAGCATAAGTGACCACTTGGTAGTGCCACACAAAGGCAACTCGTTGCAAAGGTGGAGCAAGGTCCCTCACTATTCTTGATATTTTCTCATAATGTAAAAACTTAAAGCTCCTAGGAGATGTAGTACTGCTTTACATTATGAGGAGAGGTCACTACCCAGACCGGTTTCAACCTTTTTTGAGGTCTCATCAGTGAGTAGCTAGACCTAGAATATCAGGGTTAAGTGAAGAGAACTTACATACTTTCGCTATACGAATGCCAGACAGGTGTGTCACTATATTATATTATAATGTATTATAACTAAGATGAAAAGCCAAACAGGCTATTTTTCTGGTGAGGTTGATAAGTTAAGGGGAATAAAAATCCCTTATTGTTTTTCAGCCAGTAAGCGAAACTAAGATCGAAAACTACGATCTGAACGTTTCATGCCGACGAACTGTCAGCGGATCCAAGCGTAAGTGACCATTTCCTGGAGCTGTATGTTTTTACATTATGAGAAAATATCAAGAATAGTGAGGGATCTTGCTCCACCTTTGCAACAAGTTGCCTTGATGTGGCACTACCAAGTGGTCACTTACACTTGGATCCACTGACAGTTCGTCGGCATGAAACGTTCAGATCATAGTTTTTGATCTTAGTTTCACTTACTGGCTGAAAAACAATAAGGGATTTTTATCCCCTTAACTTACACAAAATGTGTGTTAAGTTATGCAGTATCTGCATATAAACAAAATTACTGCAAGATTTCAGCAGTACATAATACTTTAATGCATAATACATAAATAGATAACTATCATCATCATCATCAAATTCCTGCATGTACCCTCAAGGGGTGTACAGGATATGACAGTACTACATGAAAAAATTACATCATTACTAACTTCCTATCTACAATTTTCCTCCAAATCAGTCTGTTACTTGTCAAGACTCCAACATTATCAGATCTTATATTTCTATCGTCTAAGGCACTTTGTACCGTATCAATCCACTTATATCTTGGTCTTCCTCTGGGTCGTTTTCCTGCCAACCTGGCAGAGAACACTTGTTTTGCTAATCTTTCCTCTTACATTCTATTTAAGTGACCATACCACCTGAGATAAGCTCTGCTAACACATTCCTGGATGCTGACAATGTCAAGATCTTTCCTAATACCCTCATTTTTAATATGATATTGCCATTGATGCCATCTGTTCATGCCTATAATCTTTCTCAGAACTCTCATATCTGCAGTCTCTTGTCTTTGGACAAGTGTTTTACTTCTGACCCAGCTCTCAGATCCATAAGTTAAAACTGGTTTGAACACTGTCTTGTACAGCTAATTTAGTGTTTTGACTAATTTCTTTCTTATTCCATATGAATTTATTCAATTGACTTCCCACCATACCAGCTTTGCTGATTCTGTTGTCTATTTCTATATTTAATTTACCATCTTCAGTAAAAATTGTGCCTAAGTAGCTGAAATGTTTTACTTGTTCCACAGGTTCTCCATTCACAACACAGTTGACATTTTCAATGATTCTGCCTATTTTCATTGTCTTTGTCTTTTTTTTGCTGCTCTTCATACCATATCTATTACAACAGCTATTGAATTTACTCAGAGAATCTTGCAGACTTGTAGTAGATTTATTTAGAAGTATAACATCATCTGCATAAAGCAAAGAGCTGACATTAACATCTCCAATTTTGATATCAGGTTTAATACCACATTCCTTCATAATGTGATCCATATAGATAATGAATAACAGAGGGGATAATGTACATCCTTGTCTCACACCAGATTTAACATTAAACCATCTTCCTGTACTTCCATCAATTCTAACTGCTGACTTACAACTCAAATAAAGACTAAGTATTGCTGGATATAATGCCCCCCCATTGACACCATATAACTGCAGCATATTGAATAGCTTCTCTCTTGGCACCGTGTCATATGCCTTTTCCAAATCGCCAAAACTTAAATACAGATCTTTGTTGTATTCCCATGCTTTCTCTACTATTTGTCGTAAAGTGAAAATCTGATCCTGACAGCCTCTATTTGGCATGAATCCAGCTTGTTCTTCACCAAGCTTTTCTTCCACAATTCTTCTCAACCGTTTCTCAAGTATACTTCTATAGATCTTGCCAGAAACACTCAGTAGGGAAATACCTCTGTAATTCTCACATTCAGTTTTATTTCTCTTTTTATATATGGGTACTATGAGAGCTCTACTCCAATCATCGGGAATTCGTCCCTCTGTCCAGGCTTTCTGAACTATGCAGTGCAGCCACTGTAAGACTTTTATACCACCACACTTCAGCATTTCTGGTCGAATATCATCTACTCCTGCTGCCTTTCCACATTTCAAGCCTTTGATGGCTTTTTCTACTTCAAGTATGGATATGTATTCCTGACTGCATGCCTGGTCAGTGTTTTTTATTCTTGCCAAAGTCCTCCCATGACTTTTGTTTAGCTAGTTTTACACACTGTTTAGCTTTCTTACATTTGTCTCTGTATTCTGTAAGAGTAAAAGCTGACTTATTTGCCAGTAACTTTTGATATGCTTTCTTCTTTTCCTTCACTGCCTCTTTAACTTCCTGTCCACCAGGGAGTTCTCATTTTTTTTATCCTTGCACACAACCTCACCACATGCCTCTCTGGCAGAATCAATTAATGTTTTCTTCAGAGTTTGCTACCGAATCTCCAAGATTTGATTCCTGTTCTCAAACTCTTTCGTTTTCTTTTCAATAATCTTTCTGTATTTTAGTCTACAGTTCACATCTGAGAGCTGCTCAACTTTTATTCGCTTTAAAACTTTCTTACATGTTATTCTTTTCAATATGAAATTCAATTTTATCCTGCTCAAGACTAAATAGTGATCACTTCCAATTTCAAATCCTCTGTACACTCTGGTGTCCTACACCAGGGAGAAAACATCACTATCAACAATAACATAGTCAATGAGACTTTTCTTATTCCTAGCCTCTTCTCTCCATGTGAATTTTTGCACATTTTTATGTTGGAACATGGTGTTAGTAATAACCAGTCCATGTCCTGAGCAGAAATCCAACAGATATTTGCCATTATTATTAGCTTTGCTCTTTTCTCCAAATCTTCCCAAATATTTTTGTATGTCTCACACTCATTTCCTACTCTGATATTTAGATCCCCAACAAGAACCAACTTTTCCTTTTTCATTGTGTCAGTTGCTTTTTCTAAAAGCCTCAAAAAATTCCTCTACTTCTACCTTAGTAGAACCTTCTGTGGGACCATAGGCACAAATAAGTCTCATTGTCCAATTCCCCATTCTCATGTTTGCCAACATTACTCTACTTGAGACTGACTGCCATTGAAGAAGATTAGCCTCGTATTTTGTGTTGAATACTATGGCTACTCCTTCTTTTCCTTGATCGTTATTGCCTGAATATAGCATTTTGTATTTATTGCTCAGAATGATTACACCAGTTTTTGTCATTTTTGTTTCAGTCACCCCTGTTATGTCGATCTGGTACTTATCTAATTCCTTAGCTAGCTCGGAATTCAACATACTATCATACTCGATATTCAACGTACAACGTACTCGGTATTCAATCGGTACTATCAACGTAAGAAGCCATTCAGGCTTCTTACATTGATAGTACCGATCTTTAACTCTGGTGATGTTGAGTTGGGGTTTGTTTTCTGATTTGTTTTAGATTAGTTTTCAGATCAGAGAAATAGATAACTATAGGTTAACATATGTATATACAAAACAAGCCAAGGAAAGCAGTGTCTGCATCTAGTAAGATTACAACAAATATTATTATACTAATACTTAAAGAGTCAGAAAGGAATTATTATACAGCAATGATGAATAAAATTTAAGTTTAGCATTATGGTATTTACATATTAACAAAATTACAGCAGGGTGATACAAATATACAAGATCGAGGCCTATGGTAATACATAATTGGTGAGATTTAATGTCAGGAAACACAGCAGATTTAACCAAATGAATAATATGTATGTATAAAAATTAAGTTAAGCTAAAAAGTATTTACATATAAAAAAATTTATGGTCAAATGTGTTTGTACAAATTAATTCTTTCTATAAAATTAAAAACATCATGCAATTTCCCTGAGTCTGCTAGCATTTCCCTGAGTGTATATGGTTTGGTTAGATAGGTGAAAATTTCATTCCTCTTTCATGTAAATTTTTGACAATCTACCAGAATATGATGAATAGTGAGATGTTTGTTGCATTTTTCACATATGGGAGGGTCATCAGCTCTCAGTAAATGAGAATGCGTAAGGTGACTGTGACCTATGTGTTGACTAGCAAGGACAACCTGCTCCCTTCTCTTTGTACGTTGACAAGAATGCCAGTGTTTAATTTCAGGTTTAATATTATATAATTTGTTACATGATGCTTCTTGCCATGTTAATTCCCACTGATCAATTAGTTTTGATCTTATAAGTTGTCTGTAGTCTGTATATGGAACTGTCAAACAGTATGTAGAGAAGGTATGAGCTGATTTAGCAGCTGCATCTGCAGACTCATTTCCTTTGATTCCGATGTGGCTGGGAATACAGTAGAACTGAACATCGAAATTAAGGATTTTCATTTTGTGAAGCAGGTGTAGCACCTCATAAAGTACTGGATGTAGATTATACATAGGAGAGGAGATAGCCTGCAAAGAGCTCAATGAGTCTGTATAAATTATACACTTTTGGTGATTATACACTTTTATATGCATAAGTGCAAGCTGAATGGCATGTAACTCTGCTGTATAATTATTGCAGTCTGGTGGGATCTGATTTGAGATAATAATGTCAGGAAACACAGCAGCACAGCCAACAGAGGTGTTAGTTCTTGAACCATCAGGTATAAGATTTCTGTAGCTGACAAAGTGAGAGGTTGCAGGATGGTGTGCAAACCTGCCATGGAGGAATGCTGCTATGTTTAGTGTAGCCTAATGTTGTCAACATTTATACTAACGGCTTGCGCAGTTTCTTTAATATGCATACCAAAAGGATGTATAGCAGTTTAATGTGTGTGATATTGAGCTTCCCAATGCAAAGAGAATACACTATTCCATGTAGGATGATCTGGGAGAGATTTTATTTTTAAGGCGTAATTAAGAAACAACCGTTTCCGTCGAAGTGATAGAGCTGGTTCATTTGCTTCTACATAGAGACTTGGAGTGGGTGAGGTGCGAAAGGCACCAGTAGCTATCCGTATACCCTGATGATGGAATCCAACCATCATAGGTTACTCTGTCTTGTCGCACCATAGACTTGGGACCCATAATCCAGCTTTGAACGTATAAGTGCACGATAAAGATGGAGCAATGGGGCTCGATCAGCACCCCACTCAGTAGAGGATAGAGTGCGAAGGAGGTTCAAAGTTCTTTTGCACTTTTCTCTTAGTTGACGAATGTGTGCTAGAAATGCGAGTTTTCTGTCAAAGATGAGTCCCAAGAACTTGGTTTCTGTAGCTACTGGAATAACAGTATGTCCCATTCTTAGTTCAGGATCTGGTGATGAGTGAGTTTTCGACAGAAGCGTACACAGACACTTTTTTCTGTTGAAAACGTAAACCCATTATTAAGAGCCCACAGAGAGACATGATCAATTGCTTGCTGAAGTTGTCTTTCAATTACCCTCATGTTACGTGAGTGACAGTAAATTGTGAAGTCATCAACATATAGAGCATTGTCTACAGTGGGAGGAAGCTGTTCAATGATTGAGTTAATTTTAATAGCAAAAAGGTTACACTTAAGACAGAGCATTGGGGAACACCTTGTTCTTGATGATATGGTCAAGATAGCGTACTTCCCCCTCTGACTTGGAAAGTTCGCCTGGACAGAAAGTTTTTAATAAATATAGGGAGTGTCCTTTGAGACCTAGGTTATAGAAGTCTTTTAATATGCCATATCTCCAGACTGTGTCATAAGATTTTTCCATGTCAAAAAAAACTGAGAGAAGATGTCTCGCTTCAGAAATGCATCTCTTATACAAGTTTCTAACCAAACTAAATGGTCTAAAGTTGATCGATGTTTATGGAAACCACATTGTGTATTGGAGAGAAGACTGTTGCTTTCTAAATACCAGATAAGTCTGGCATTAACCATGTTCTCTAGTATCTTACAAAGACAGCTGGTCAGAGCAATGGGTCGATAATTATTTGCTTCATGTGTTGGATCTTTTCCTAGTTCTGGGATAGTAATGCCAAAAAATTGGAAACTCTTCCTCTGCAAATATTCTATTGTATAATAAGAGAAGAAGATCCATAGAAGATGATGGTAGATGTTTTATCATTTCATAATGAATGTCATCAGGTCCTACTGCACTGGGATGAGATTGTAGGAGAGCTCTTTTTAGTTCCTCCTTGGCAAATGGCTGATTATATGGTTGAAGAATGTTGGTAGAAAAATTAAGCCTTTGCCTTTGTTTCTCTTGCTGCTCTTTCAGTATTAAAAATTCTGCAATAGCTTTCGGATCAGCAAGAACACTTCCATTATAGTCTAAGGTGGACAAACAATTTATACTATATCTGCCTTTCATTTACCGGATTTTATCCCATGCAATTTTTGGACTGGTCATTTGATTAATTGATATAGTAAATTGGATCTATGATTGTTTTTGACTCTGACATCTTACATAATATGCTTTGGCTCGAGCACGCTTGAAAGTTATTAAATTTGATGTGGTGGGGTATCTACGAAATATACTCCATGCAAAGGAGTATATTTTTAGGTAGTATATAATATATTTCAGGCAGCCAAAAAAGATCATAGTGTTGATCTTTTTTGGCTACCTCACATTCTGGGTTCCACCAAGGCTTTGGATAGACTAGAAATCGAGATGATGTTTTTGGGATGGAGGTTGTTGCTGCATGGACAATGCATTCTGTTATATATTTTACAGCTTCATTGATAGGTGTTTGACTAATGGCATCAGCATTAAATTTTGCAAGATGAGAGAAAGTGTTCCACATAGCCTGGTCCATTTTCCATACAGGTATCCGTGTGGGTGAGCATGATTCCTGTGAAGTACAAAGAACAGGAAAGTGATCACTTACATATATGTTCTCTTCAACGTCCCACATGAGCAGTGGAAGAATGGAAGGGGAAACAGATTGTAAGATCAACTGAAGAATATGAGCGGGTAGGCATATGGAAGAAAGTATTGAGTTTATTATTTAGAAGGGAAAGTTATTATTATCAAGAATTTTTTCAAAGATTCGACCTTGCCTATTAGTGTTGGCACCATCCCCATAGAGTATTGTGACCGTTAAAGTCACCCATCAAAAGTATGGGTTCAGGCAGTTGCGAGATAAGGTTATCAAGATCAGTTTCATTTAACTCAACATTTGGTGGTAAATAAATTGAACATACTGTAATAAGAAATCCCACAAAGAAGCGAATTGCTATTGCTTCCAGAAAAGTATTAAGTTGGACCTGATGGAAAGGAATATGACTGCCCAATTCTTTTTCATTATCCTTGGGTTTATTTTTAGCTGGACAAGCCTTCTTGTTCTCAACATCACTAATATTGTTTTCCATTTTGATGCTGCTCAATTCTTTGTGGTGTTGACACCATTTCATAACAATACTTAATATTACAAAAAATTCTGTAATATAGAAAGTGCAATAAAATTTCAAACATCAGCACTTATTATACTATACTATAAAATTTTCCAAGAAATAAAAGATAAAAAAATCATCTATTCTACATAGGTATTAAATAAACTGACCACTCATAATGCAGCCACAAACCTGTGAACAAACAAGCCCATTTAACCTGGATCAAATCAAATCATTTCTGCACAAAAAAATTAAAAAATGCAAATATACTTACAAAAAATATTTCTTTCCCATTCACCTTTACCTGTATTCATGGTATAAACAGCATTCTAAATGATGTGCACCACTACTGGCAAACATCCATACCCCATCTTCTATTTTCATTGAATTCCAACTCTCTGACTAATCAACTATGACCGATCTTAATTGTCCAAGCTACTTACTGTGTGATTCCTTCTGCCACAAGGATGGTACGTTGCTTTTCCCAATCCAATATCCCTTACAAAAGTATGCCTAATCTTAAAAACGACTCTGCCGTATTTAAAAAATAATTATTCCATATATGAGAGATAGAAGAACCTACAGCACATCAGTGACATGTGGGGTGCAAGCAAGGATGGAGAGAGAAGAAATCTGATGACATTTTTCTTGAAGGGTTTGAGGTTGTTGTTATGAGACTGTATCAGGAAGGCTGTTCCAGGGGACAGAGGTAGATGGAATAAATGAGGAAAATTGGGGGGGGGGGGGGGGGGGAAGAAGCTGGCAAGGATGGAGTGAGAAAAAATCTAATGACATTTTACTGGAGGGTTGTATTTGAAATCTGGTGACATTTTTCTTGAAGGGTTTGAGGTTGTAGTTATTATGAGACACAATATCAGGAAGGCTGTTCCAGAGGACACAGGTAGATGGAATAAATGGGGAAAACTAGGATAGCTACTCCTCCATGAGCAGGACCATCTCCAGTTCTATCCTTACATAAACAGTGAAACTCCTAAAGGTACAGTCTTCATTGGGTCTTAAGTAAGTTTCCTGTAGACAGAAAGAGAAAGGTTTGTGTTTCTGCAACAACATGTTGATATCGTGAATATTCTGGTGGATCCCATGACAGTTCCATTGTAAAAATTTTCCTATTGTCTTGATTTTATTGACCTGTCTGGTTTTCGAGAGGTTGAGGGCTTACCTTTGTCAGATTTATATTTATCCACTGTTTTAGGGAAGTATAGACAGCCAGTAGCCATCTCTTCCTCTGGTAGAGTGTTCAAAATATCAAATGTGTTAGGGTCAGTTGGTATGTTTAGTTTGCTTTCAGTGGGTATCGAGGTATCCATTTTTTCTGTGCGAGTATCTGGTGGTTTATCTTTGAGTGAAGTCTCCACCATAATTTTTTGACAGGTGAGTTTTCATCAAATGGGGCTATTTCTGAAGTTGTCTCTGGAGTAAGGCCATAGGTCTTGTGATTAATGCACTCAACAGAGAAGCACTTGCGATCGTAAAGTTCAGGTATGGTGAAATTATCAAATGGTGGAATAGACATACATGTTTGAGTTGTTGTTGGCACTTTTTTAATTGTTACTTTTTCAGCATAAGAGGATCACAGAACAGGTGTAATGGTGGCCAGCTTTCTTTTCACATCCTGTTATGTTTTGTTCTATTTTAATTTTTTGTATCTCTTTTTCATCTTTCCATTTCAGACATGTACGAGAGTATGCTGGATGATCTCCCTGACAGATGACACATTTAGCTTTATTTTCACAGCAAGATTTATTATATATTCTTTACTACCACATGAGGTACATGTAGTAGAACCATGACAGGCAGTTTGGGCATGTCCATATCTTTGACATTTAAAGCATCTCAGAGGATTAGGGATGTACATTCTAACAGGACAGCTGAGATACCCTGCTTTTACAGATGTCAGAGGCCTATGTGTATCAAAAGTAAGGATGATTTTCTTGGTTGAGACCAGGCGACCATTCCTGCATATCAGGATGTGCCTCACACCCGTCACTCCTTGATCTTTAAGCTCTGAACATATCTCCTCATCAGGAACATCAAGAAGATCCCATTCTGATATCACTCCTCTACTGGAATTGAGTGTTCTGTGAGGTGTTACTGCAATTTGTATTCCACTCATTGTCGTTGCACTCAGTAGTGTCTCAGAATGTTGTTTGCACATTGTTTCCACGAGGATATCACCAGAACGCAATTTCCTGACAGTTTTGGGAGGTCCTAACAGTCCTTCTAAACCTTTTTGGATAAAGAAGGGCGACATTTTTCCAATTGGTTTTTCACCTGTTGCATGAATGATTATAAAGGTTGGTACATTTATGCTAGTATCCGATATCTTTTGTTTCTTACTTCTGTTTCCATTTGCTGTGTCTATATTATCAGTACCTGGTTGGGACTTTGTTAGGGTCCCTGAAACATTTGAGGAAGAAGCATTCATATTTAAGGAATTTTTAATTCGGCGCCAGAGCTCCCCACCCACCATGAGAGCCACACATGGAAGTCCACTACCCGGTAAGCAAAGACTGCACTCAGGAGTGGAATGCCAGGGCTACCCTGGGCGCAATACCGGCACTGTAGCAGGTCTAGGATCCCGACCTTGAACCATGGGGTGAGAGACTTACTGTAACACCGTTGACCCTTGCAGGCAAGCCCACTAGCCGATTGATCCTGGCTGGGCTATCAGGACCACCCATCTTGCTGAAGCAGGGGCCAAAGTAGTACAAGACTACCAGGATCTCCCTTTCCAGATGTCCATGGGGTTGTACCGCACAGCAAACATGGTGGCAGGGTGTTGGATCCCAGTGATGGTGGTATGGAAAAAGGATAGTGAAAAAGACTCAGGAGAAGTAGAGCAAAGAATACAGGAAGAAAAGCAAAGAAAAAGAGGAAGAATGAAAAGGGCCAGTACGATCACTGGGAGGTCCCCTCCACTACGAACAGGTGCCCCACATGGAGGGCAAATTAACTATTGAAAACCTTGAAATGAAAGGGTAAATATGAATAAGTAGGAAAACTAGATGCATTAAGGTGATTGTGAAAGCATGGATGCATGCATTATACTAAGTGGTAGAAATTGTACGTATAATGATACACCGAGAGAGAGAAAATGATAGCTAGTTTTATCAAGAAACAAAACTCTAAGTTGCATTAACAGAAGGGGAGATGAGGGAGATTTCGTTGATGAATCAAGCCTAGTTTTCCATTTTGAATTCTTGTGTTTTAAGAGTTACCTATAAAACCACCTGCTTGTCAACTTGTATATCTAAACACTAATGCAAAAGCTTCAGAAAGAAAGGCGAGTTCTTGATGTTGGCAGATACTGAGGAACCTAATATTACTATCAATAGTGACACCCTGTTAAAAGAGAATATTATTACAGGAACAGAATGTGACATGTTCAGTGTATTCAAAGAGAACAGGTAAGGTAGAAAGGGTTGAGAAGAATTTGCTAATGACTGCAGGCAATTTAAATCCAATCAAAATAGCACTATGAGTAGAGAATACATGCAATGAGTTCAAGGTAGTTTGATGAGAGATAGATCAATAGGATAAAATACACAACTCGATATTGATACAGACTGGGATTATTTGAAGAAAATGAACTGCAGGAACAGATAAATCTGTTGGATACAAACAGTACAATCATCATGGGCTATATCATCTATGGAAATACAGATTGTCAGGAGAAAAATGCATCCGATCTGAAGGAAAAATAATTTACATGATTTAATGTAAAAGTTTAAAGTAGGTGATGATAATAAACTGAGAAGGCAGATTAAAGCAGTGCATTGGCATATGTGGTAGAGAAATTAGCAGTGTAAAGGAAGTAGTCAAGGATGTCTGAAATGAGCAATACATAACTGTATCTCCAACATTAGAAGAAAATGAAATAGAGATAAACAGATGAATAACAGTCACGTCAGGAAAGGAGTGAAAATTCAGCTCAGGAACAGCATAAAATGCAGGCCAGAGAGAGACAGCCATGGCCTGGAAACCAAATGGGATTATGAAATAAGACAGTTAAACAGAGCATATCTTCAGGAAATGCTCTGTTTAACATGACAGAATATCCTTAGGAAATGCAGACAGCAAGAAAGTGACAGATCAAAGAAAGAATGTAAGATGAAATAATGGAAGTGGATGAGCTACAGGTTATAAATCTGTTACAAGAGTTTGATTCTAATAAAATAATTGGAGTGAATAGAGCAGCGTTTCTCAACTGGGGTTCCGCAAGAAATAATAATGAATAACAGTGGCAAATAAATGAACTTAAACAGAGGAAGAAAATAATAAACATTCTCTGAAAGGAATAAATTCGAGTTCATGTTAGTTGTATTAACTCCCACTAGGATGTGAGGCAATGCTGTCCGTGATCCACTTATCATACGGCAACTGGTGCTAGTTCTAGCACTAGCTAGTGTTGCTTATGAGTCAATGCAAGCAAGAAGTGCAGTCGGTCTCTTATCAATCCTATGTGTTTTGTAGTGTGTGGATACGTATTCACTCATTAATATGAAAAGTTTGTATATTCTCCCGGCTAAACTCCACTTTACGGTGATCGTAATTTTTGGGAAGGTTACTCCTTTATTTCAGGTTGCAGTCGATAGTTTGAGCAATATTATACTTTTTCTATTATATTTTTATCAATTTACTAAATATTATATTACTAACATAACTGAATCTGTTTCATAAACTATTTTTCCCTGCCCTTTAATTTAACCAATTTTTTTAAAAAACTAATACCTTTAATGATAGTGTCACATGTATTAAGTATTTTTATTGTTTCAAGACCAATTTCATTTGAGTTACATGGCAACCGCTGTTAGCTAACCTACATGAAAAGATATTGAAACTTTCAATTCGATATAACGATAGTTTAATGTTCTGAATGGTGAATAACGTTACATAAGTGCTTTGCACGATGTAAACAACGATCACATCACCGTATAATAGGGTTGTTCCAATTTCTCTATCTCTTGTGTATTTCTTTTGTTTTCCTTTATTTATGTTTTGTGCTTCAGTTTTATTAGTCTAATTTTGATTTATCATCTTTTTTAAATTTTTTATTTTATTGAAATATCTAACCGTTAAAATGTGAAAATTTTTGAAGAGAAAAAATCTAGACAATTCTGAAGAGGCTAGTGATGAAGAATTTGAATCTCGTACCGAATTTCAAAACACAAATACGAAAATGTATTTGAATGCAAAAAAGGTTCATCTTTACAATGGAAATTACTTATCAATGGACTTTACATTGACTGGTGATCCAGATTGTCCTCTTCCACTGTGTCTGGTCTGTGGCAAACAACTTTCAAATACAGCAATGGCTCCAGCAAAATTGAAAAGACATTACACGAAAAATCACAATCATATGGAAAATAAAAGTGCTAATTATTTTAAAATGCTATTGCAATCTCGAAAGAAACAGAGTGCAGTTTTTTATGAATAAATTCAGTGTCAGTGAAAAGGCTCAGGAAGCAAGTTATTTGGTAGCAGAAATTATTGCACAGAAAAGTCATACAGTTGGTGAGAACCTAATAATGCCAGCATGTAAAATTATAGTGGGTAAAATGCTGGGACAAGATGCGGTACGAGAAATTGAAAATATTCCACTTTCAAATAGTATAAGTCGACGTATCCATGATATGTCAAATGACATCGAGGAGGTTTTGTGTGATAAACTGAAAAATAGCAGGTTTTCCATCCAAGTTGGCAAGTCGTCAGATCTTACCAATAACTGTTACATTGTAGCTTTTGTAAGATTTGTTAATGAGGGTGAAATTCAAGAAAACTTTCTCTGTTGTAAAGAATTACTTAAGACAAGCAGAGGAATAGATATATTCAATATTTTATCCTCATATCTGAAAACAAAAGGTTTTTCTTGGAAGAACTGTATTGGCATCTGTACTGATGGTGCTCCATCCATGGTTGGCTCCATAAGAGATTTTGTTTCTCATGTAAAAGAAGAAAATGCTGATGTTGTCTCACCATACTGTTTTATTCACAGAGAAGTGTTGATGTCGAAATTTCTTGGAGATGAACTGAAAAAAAGTTTTTAATGATGCCACAAAAATGATTAACTTCATTAAACAAATGCCAGTTCACTCCAGGTGAACTGGCCTTTGTTTAATGAAGTTGTTTTCACACAGATTTTTAAACTCCAGAATGTTTAAAAATCTGTGTGAAAACCTGAACAAAAAGCATATAAATCTTTTGCTCTATACAGAAATCCGGTGGCTAAGTACAGGAAAAGTTCCAAATAGGGTGTTTGAGCTAAAAGATGAATTGCAAAGATATTTTCAAGAAAACAATAAACAAGATTTTGCCAAGTTTTTTGAAGATCAAAAGTGGGTGCAGATACTAGCCTATTTAGCCGACATTTTTCATTACATTAATATGCTGAACAAGTCACTGCAGGGCCCTGGAGAAAATATATTAACTTCAAGTGATTCTTGGATTTAAAAGAAGGCTGAATCTTTGGAAATATCATGTTGCAAAAAGGAATCTTGATATGCAACAATTACTGGTGGGGCTTAAAAGTAAAGAAGGATATCATCAAATTTCAAGTCTTATTGTAACCCACCTGGAAGAACTGATGATAAAAATCGAACATTATTTCTGTCCCTTCCAACACAAATGTATGATTGGATGAGAGATCCATACTCGGAATCTTCTGCTCACCCTGAGAACTTGACCTTAAGAGAAGAGGAAGAACTTTGTGGGCTGCAATCTGATCGTACATTCAAGATGAGATTTACTGACCTGGACAAGTTCTGGATTTCTGTTAAAGAAGAGTCTCCTACTATTCATAGGAAAGCAATAAATATATTGCTCCAGTTTTCAATGTCTTACATGTGAGCAAGCTTTTTCTTGTTTAACAAGTATTAGGAGCAAAGACAGAAATTGTCTCCGTTCTGTTGAAGGTGAAATCCGTGTTTGTTTATCTAAAATCTGACCATGAATTAAGTATTTGTGTACCAAAAGACAAGCACAGGTTTCACATTAGAAAATTAAACTTTATTATTCATATTTGTTTCAAAATAACAATTCTTTGGCATATATTTTTGTTTATATGACATTTTTCTTTGATTTATCTGATTAGTTTGAAAATTACGAAAAACAATAAAGTTATTATAGCACTTATTATTTGTTTTCCTCATGATCTTTAAATTCATAAATAATAAAGAAAGATACTAACAATGATATATAATAATTATTATGTAGGGGTTCCCTACAACAAGGATATTATTTCATGGGTTCGGCAAGGACGAAAAGGTTGAGAAACGCTGGAATAGAGCATTGGGTAAGATATTATGAAGGTTTTGAGAATAAATTATTTGGAGAAAATATTGGCATGCGAGTAATTGAATAATGCCACTTACCCTTCAAATGGATGTGCTGCTAGGGAACGTGGTATTTCCAAACCATCAGTTAAAATATCAGTTATGTATTCACCATTTAGATTGCATGCTGTAATACACTGCTTATCTGGCCCATAAGATGTCATAAACATGTTGCGAGATACCCAATCAATTGTAAAACCATAAGGATTTTTTATCACTTAAACAAAATAAAAAACAACAAAATTAGTATATAAATATTTATAATTATCCTGATTATTGTATATTTCAGAATTCATATATAATTCATATACAAAAAGCAATTCAAAAAATGATTTTGGAATGTTCTCCTGCAGATTGCACAACCATGACATAAAGAAATTTCATGTCATGATTTTGCAAGCAGTACCTCTGAAACAGTGAATGACAAACACCCATAGTTTACAAAACTTAATGCTATGGACACTAAACTATTTCACGGAGGGAAATCCCTATAACTACCTCATCTTCCTTTTTGTTAGCCACTGCCATGTGACCACTGATTTAATTAATGTCATGATAGGTTGATGAATCCCATCTATCAACTGTGTAGGTTCTTAGTACAATTTATTTGTTTCACAACAAAAGTTTCAAGAAGTTAAAATCTTAAATATGAAGGAAGGAAGGAACAAAATTTCTTTTACTCCTTCTCTCTTTCCTTCCCCTCCCCTGAAACTGTATAAGGAGAGTGGGGGGGGGGGGGTTTGCAAGCTGCACAGTTCAGTGATCTTTATGTATGGCATCTCATGCAATAAATTTGATTTCATGGTGGTCTGATGTTTAATAATAATAATAAAAGCAGACAATACCACCACTTTTAAAAGACACAAAGTTAGTGAAGGATGGCAAGTGTGAATCTTATGCAAGAAGATAGTAAACAATCTTGAAAACTTGCATACAAGATAGTCTTATGTCATGGTGTTGATGTGGTTTAGAAATTTTGTCCATTACATTTAGTATAAAGAAGGGTTACCATACCTTTGCATTCTTGCTTATTTTTCATTGCCTTTGGGATTGGGAGGGGGGGCTAGTTGCAAGATCATGTTGATCACCTTGTACTTATATCCATTTTGAGAAAGTTCAAGGCGGAGGTATTTAAGTTCTTGATTCCTCTTCTGTATGCTGCTTGGAATCTTTAGTGAAGCCTAAGTACTAATAATTACTTAGGCTTCACTAAAGATTCCTTCACTATATAAATTATTATTATATAGGTATCTCCATGAAGTCAGAGGATTCATCACAGAAGATCCAATATTCACACACACACACACACACACACACACACACTAGCTATTATTCACACAATACCAATCATAACTCTCCTTAATCTCATTCATTAATGAAGCATTCACAAGCACTTCTGGCAACCCATTCACCACCTTCCAAAAAAAAACTTGATCCTAACATCCATGTTAACCACACTCTTACACAACTTCCACTGGTGACTACTTGTTTAAACCCTTCTTGCCATGTATGAATTCTTCAGTGTGAATTCTATAAAACCCTTTTAATAACTTAAATGCTTCTATCCAGTCTCCTCTTTTTTTGCCTATCAGCTAATTTTTCTAGACCCCAGACTATCAGTCTGTTCTCATAGGTAGCTTTCCATAGACCTGCCACAATTGTTCTCACTCACCTCTGGATCCTCTATACCACTTTTACATCCTCACAGAATCTTAGTGTCCAGATCTGTGTGCAGAAGTCCAGATATGGCCTTATTAAAGCCATATATAGGGAACCAATAACCTCTCCATCTCTGCATGTGTTCTCCAACGACCATGTAAACTGATATGCCGTTTGGTTAACTTCACAATATGATATAAAATTGGGAAGAATGATAGTCAATGAAGGATGTGGATATATTGCAAGATAACTTAAATATGCTAGTGGAATGCGAAAAGGTAAATGGCTTCCAGTTTAATGCAGTGAAACGTAAAGTGATGCACTTTGGGAGGATGAGATCACATGCTGTGTACTATATTAATCTACTTGAACTACAAGAAGTTGAGGAGACAAGCGACTTGGGAATGATTGCGGATAGAGAACTGAAGTTTAGAGGATATATTGCAAAGGTGGTCAAAGCAGCACATCAAATTACATGGTTGTTGAAGAACATACTGACAAGCAGGGATAGGTCAGTTATTATTTCACTTTATAAGGCCACATTTGGACAATTGCGCACAGTTTTGGTCACCTGGATTCATGGTGATGAAGTGCTGGGGAGGAGCCAGAGGCGAGTGAAAAAGTTTGCTTCAGATCTGTGGAATGTTTCCTATGAGGATACATTGAAAGTCATTGGGCTCCAAAAACTCTTGAGAGGCATAAGAGAGGAGATATGATAGAAGCATATAAGTTATTAAAGAAGTTTTATAGGATTGGTGCCTTTTATCTGTACAGTACAGGAAGGGAGAGAATGAGAGATCATTCTGTAAATGTATGAGTATGATTAAGAAAGGTGTTAGGATTAGATTTTTTATTTTTTTTTCTTTTTTTTTTTTCTTTGGAGGGTGTTGAATGCATCCTCCAAGAAAAAAATGCACTTACAACACCTCTGCCAAAGGGTGGCTGTGAGTGCATATATGAATGAGTTTAACGAGAAGTGTAGGGATTGTGTGAATAATGGTTATTGTGTCAATGTAGGGCATCCAACAATGGGACTTCTGACTCCATGGAGACATAATAATAAAAATAATCATATGCTCTCTAAACTTCAACTTCCTGTCCACAATTAGTTCAGTTCCATCAGTATAGTATACTGTGATCTCTTCCCAAAGTGTATCAACTTATGCTTTTCCACATTACACTGGCAGCTATTTACCTTTGCCCATAGTGCTAGTCTATTTAAGTCTTCCTGCAGGATCTCTGCATCACCCTCAGTTATATTGCTCTTACCAGTTTAGCATCATCAGCAAACAATGGAATATTTCCTGTCATATCATTGATATTCAAATTAAACAACGCAGGACTAAATATTTATGCCCTATAGTAAACTGCTGGTCTTAACCTGGACTCTGTAACTCCTCTGTAAACCACTCTTCGATATTTGTCCATCAGCCACCCTCTAATCCAAATCACCTCATATCCATCCCCATTTGCTCCAATTTATGCAATAGAGTTCTATATTCGATCCTGTCAAATGCCTTTGCAAAGTCTAGCAGTATCAGTGAGTAGCAATTTCCCTTTACCACCTCCATGCAGAGGGTCACTTAAAGTTCAAAGCCAAATAACTGGGAGAAGACCTCTACATCAGATTTCAGGAATGCAGAGAACTGATTGGAACTTTTCATCCAATGTCCAATCCTTACCTTTATGTGGTGCACCCTGTTAATAGGGATCTACTAAGCACTAAATGAACAAAGATGGGCTAGCAATTTGGGACTTAGGTCACCAAATTGTATTCCCTATTGGTTTAAACTGCAAAAGCATATGGTGTTACAACAATATCCAATTTTCCTCATTTATTCCATCTACCTATGTCCTCTTGAACACCTTCCTGATATTGTGTTTTCCAACAACTACAACACTCCAGTAAAATGTCATTAGATTTCTTCTCACTTCTCACTCCATCCTTGCCAGCTTCTCCCCCCCCCCCTAATTTTCCTCATTTATTCCATCTACCTGTGTCCCCTGGAACAGCCTACCTGATATTGTGTCTCATAACAACAACCTCAAACCCGTCAAAAAAAATGTCATCAGATTTCTTCTCTCTCCATCCTTGCTTGCACCCCACATGTCACTGATGTGCTGTAGGTTCTTCTATCTCTCATATATGGAATAATTATTTTTTAAATACGGCAGAGTCGTTTTTAAGATTAGGCATACTTTTGTAAGGAATATTGGATTGCGGAAAAGCAACGTACCATCCTTATGGCAGAAGGAATCACACAGTAAGTAGCTTGGACAGTTAAGATCGGTCATAGTTGATTAGTCAGAGAGTTGGAATTCAATGAAAATAGAAGATGGCGTATCGATGTTTGCCAGTAGTGGTGCACATCGTTTAGAATGCTGTTTATACCATGAATACAGGTAAAGGTGAATGGGAAAGAAATATTTTTTGTAAGTATATTTGCATTTTTTAATTTTTTTGTGCAGAAAGGATTTGATTTGATCCAGGTTAAATGGGCTTCTTTGTTCACAGGTTTGTGGCTGCATTATGAGTGGTCAGTTTATTTAATACCTATGTAGAATAGACGATTTTTTTATCTTTTATTTCTTGGAAAATTTTATAGTATAGTATAATAAGTGCTGATGTTTGGAATTTTATTGCCCTTTCTATATTACAGAATTTTTTGTAATATTAAGTATTGTTACGAAATGGTGTCAACAACAAAGAATTGAGCAGCATCAAAATGGAAAACAATAATAGCGATGTTGAGAACAAGAAGGCTTGCCCAGCTAAAAATAAACCCAAGGATAATGAAAAAGAATTACCCTTTGAAATAGCAGAATTTTAAATCAGTTGACTAGGCATGCTCATAGTACCCATATATAATAAGAGAAATAAAACTGAATGTGAGAATTGAATTTGTAAGATATATTCAAGTATACTTGAGAAACAGTTGCAAAGGATTGTGGAAGGGAAACTTGGTGAAGAACAAATTGGATTCAGGCCAAACAGATGCTGTCAGGATCAGATTCTCACTTTACGTCAAATAGTTGAAAAATCATGGGAATATAACAAAGATCTGTATCTAAGTTTTGTAGATCTGGAAAAGGCATATGAAAAGGTGCAGACAGACAGACAGAGAGAGAGAGAGAGAGAGAGAGAAGCTATTCAAAATGCTACAGTTGTATGGTATCAGTGGGGTATTATATCAAGCAATACTTAGTCTTTATTTGAATTGTAAGTCAGCAATTAGTAATAAAGGAAGTATGGGAAGATGGTGTAATGTTAAATCTGATGTCAGACAGGGATGTACTTCATCCTCTCTATTATTCATTATCTATATGGATCACATTATGAAAGAAAGTGCTATTAAACCTAATATCAAAATTGGAGATGTTAATCTCAGCTCTTTGCTTTATGCAGATGATGTTATACTTCTAAATAAATTCGCTACAAGTCTGCAAGATTCTCTGACTAAAGTAAATAACTGTTGTAATAGAAATGGTATGAAGGTCAGCAATAACAAGACAAAGACAATGAAAATAGGCATAAGCATTGAAAATATCAACTGAATTGTGAATGGAGAACCTATAGAACAAGTAAAACATTTCAGCTACTTAAGCATGTTTTTAAGTGAAGATGGTAAATTAAATATGGAAATAGACAACAGAATCAACAAAGCTGGCATGGTAGGAAGTCAACTAAATAAATTTATATGGAATAAGAGAGAAATTAGTCAAAACACTAAATGAGCTATATACATGACAGTGTTCAAGCCAATTTTTACGTGTGAAGAAGAAAAGAGCAGATACTGGCCAGTGTGAGTCGGTTTGCGGTAAATCATTAGGTTAATATGTCCATCCACTTGTTTTGTAATTAAGATGTCTAAGAACGGTAATTTTTATCTCTCTCAATTTCTGAGGCGAACTTTATTTTTTGATGGAAAGAGTTTATCTTAGTTAAGAAATTCAAAAGTGTTGCTTCTGTGTTTTTCCATATGATGAAAATGTCATCAATATATCTCCACCAAACCACTGGTTTTGGGTCTAATTGTGAAAGAATGTCTTTTTCTAGTTTCTCCATAAATAGGTCTTAGGTCTGCACAAGGGGGGGGGGGGGGAGATAGAGGACTACCCATAGCAAGACCAGCTAATTGTTTGTATATCGTTCCATTCCATTTGAAGAAATTTGATTTCAGTCAATGTCTGAAAAGAGAAGGAATATCTTGAGGATATAGGCTGTCCAAAATGTTGATAACTTCATCTACTGGGACGTTGGTGAACAAGGACACGATATCTAGGCTAGTGAGAATGTCTGTCTCCGAGATTGGGATGTTTTTCAGCTTTTCAATGAAATGCTGCATTTTTTTTTTTTTTGTGTGTGTGTGTGTCAGAATTACGAATATGTGCTTTCAGGAGATGTGCAAGGTATTTTGACAATAAGTAGGTGGGAGAGTTTATTCCATCCACTATAGAACATAGAGGTATTCCCTTTTTGTGAACTTGAGGAAAACCATATGGTCATGGTGTCAGTGGATGTAAGACTTTAATTTCCATTTTAGGTCTGTTGGCCAACTGTCCATATTGTGTAAAAGGTTATTTGTTTCATTACGGTTCATCCATGTGGGGTCCAAATCTAATACACTGTAAGTGGATGTGTCCGAGAGTAATTCCATGATCTTTGTCATATTATCTCTGGTGTTTAAGATGACTGTTGAGTTTCCTTTGCCTGCCTTTAGGATGATAATTCTTTTGTTTTTCTTCAAATTGGACAGAGCTCTTTTTTCTAGAGATGTGATATTTTTGTTAGGTGGCCTTAAAGATGAGTCAGATAATAGTCCTTTTTAATCTTAGATCATTAGCTAATTTTAACTTTTTTAATTTTTTTTAACTTTTCAGACTATATCTTAACACATACGGAAGTCAGCAAAGAAAGGCTTTAATTTCGCAATTACTCCAGATTTTATTCAGAAAGTGGACATTATATGTAACATAGAGAAAGCACTTTCATCTTTACCTGAACTGATAGCTAATGGCCTATAATTCAAAGTCTTAGTCTTATCACCTCCTTTATAAAGCAGAACAATTTTTCCATCTATTCCTTTGGGACCTGGGCTAAGACTCATGTTGAAAGTGTTTTTTAAAGGTGTTAACTCAATGGAACATTCCTCCAAGAAACACAGTGATATACTATCAAGTCCCATGGCCTTGTTCACATTACATCAAGTTTAATCAATTCCTCCTATACCTCCTAGTTGCTTACCATCAGTGGTTCTTCTCGCATTCCAACTGTTCTCAAATTCTACATTATGTTGATCAAAAGGAAAGAATGCTTTAATGAACTGCTCATTTAACACCTCTACTATATCCTCCTCAATGCTTATCATTCTCCCATTATCACTGACCAACATCATACTCACATAATCATTCTGCCTTCTACTGGCCAATATCGAAAAAACTCCCTAGGATTTCCTTTAGCATCAATTGCTAACTGCTGCTCATACTGCACTTTTGCTACCCTTATTAAGTGAGTTACTTTCCTTGCTTGCTCATTGTACTCCTCATGTAACCAATTATCTCCACTCATCTTGTGCTGTCTCCACAATGCCTTTTGCTTCCAGATGGCACATTTCACTTCTTCAGTCATCCATTTTATACCTACCTTATTTAACCTCCTAAACTTCGGAATATGCTCAGTCATTACCTCAGCCAGATAATTTCTGAGTATAGACCAAGCAGCATTGATTTCCTTCCCATGCAGTTCCTCATTCCATGATATGGCTGCAAGCTTCCTCCTGAGGTTACCATAATCGCCTGCATTATAGTTTCACATGTAACTCTTTCTTACAAAAGTCCTGATATGGCTGGCAACTACCCAAGTGATCAATTCTTGGTCACTTTCACCAAATGGAAGATGTCACACTTCACTTTCAACACTTTCTTCTAATGAATCAATTCCAAGATCCTCGATCCATGTGTGGCCTCTGTTATGTACAGCTTAAGATAGTTATCCCTTAAAAACTCAAGAAATTCATTCTCTTTGGTTCCTGATGTCTTTTTATTCCAGTCTATATTCCCATAATTGAAATCATCCGTAATGATCACCCTTTTATTATCCAGCCCAATTTGTCTCAACATTTCTTTCTCACTGCCTTCCACATTACCAAGTCTATTTCAACACTCTACTAAACATTTCATCCTGTCCATCTCCACTTCACACCATACTTCTTCAAAACCACTGTCAGTATTTGCTCCTGGCACTTCCACCCTAGATAGGTACAACTCCTCTGCCATCATCAATAACACTCATCCTTCATGAAAGACTACATATCCTTCCATCTCTATTCCTGTCAGAATGTCATCCTTGTTCCATCATGTCTCACTTATACCAACATTTTTGGTCAAATGAACTCTATCAATGCTGGAAGTTTTTTTTTTTTCCCACTTGGTTAGACTATTAATGAATTTAACTTAATCCTTTATCCAAGTGTAAGCAAACAAAGTTTGCGGTAAGGAGATGTGTTTGCATTATGGAAGATACTAAGACAAGGAGTGATGAGAGCTTGGTCCACCTTTACAACGAGCTGCCTTAGTCCTGAAGATACTTCAGGTGCATAATAATTTAATAATATAGTAATTTAAATTTAATAATAAGTAATTTAAATTTAATAATAAGTAATTTAATAATAATGTGAGACACCTTTTGGCAACACATATAGGTAAAGAAGACTTCTCAATTGAGGTGAAGAAGACTTCTTCACCACAATAAAGGTCGAAACCGGTTAGAAGCTTGAGTAATGAATGGCAACGCTGTAGCCCATGAAGTTAAATGAAGCATGGCTGTTGTTGTTATCCCTTGGATGAGATATGAGCAAATGAGTGGCTCTGCTCAGTGGTGGGGTGAGCCTGCCATGGTGTAGAGCCAACTGGTTCTGAGAGTTCTTCTCAGTGGCAGGGTGAGTCTGTTACCGAGGGAAATAACACTGAGTTTTTAGAGTTTGACCTGTACTTGAACATTCAATAAAGGGCAAAACTGGTTTGGATAGTGGCCCTTCCCTTAATGCATAGCATTATACATGTCCACAAGGAGATGTGCTTTGCATTATGGGAGATACTAAGACAAGGAGTGATGAGAGCTTGGTCCACCTTTACCACGAGTTGCTTCAGTCCTAAAGATACTTCAGGCACAAACTTTGTTTGCTTATATTTGGATAAAGGATTAAACTAAATTTATTATTATCTATGAATGCTACATTTCATTCCCCTTGTTTCAAATACTTCTAGCATTCATAAACATCACCAGCTTATTTCTGTTTCAATAACGGGTCTCACTAATCCCACTTCTCGGATATGACTCCTCTACACTCTCCTCTATCCATTCCTGTCTATCATTACTAATACTATGCCCCACCCCAGACCCTGCGCACTCACACATCTACTCCTGAAACCATCATCTACACTTTTCATGAAGTGTTGCCATGTCCAGCCTGACCTCCCCTGTTTCCCTGTCCACTGTGTGTTCATTTTCTCTTATTCTCTCCACTCACTTCGCCATTCACAAACTTGCCTACCTTACTCTCCTGCTCTTCCACAACATCTCTTGCTTCCTCAGGTCTTACATTCACTTCAGTTATTCTCTCTTGCAGCAACAGTTTCTCCAAATGGTTTATGCCAAATCCATTCAAATGTAGCCCATCTCTGAAAAGGTGGCAACTCCTATAGGTAAAGATGACCTTGGCATTGCTTCTGCCTGGTATCTCCACTTTTGGGCCTGCCTCCCATTGAAGAGACCTCAATAAAGGTCGAAACTAGTCTGGGTAGTGGCCTTTCCCTTAATGCATAACATCATACATATCCACAAGGAGATGTGTTTTGCATTATGGGAGATACTGAGAAAGGAGTGATGTTAGCTTGGTCCACCTTTGCTACGAGTTGCCCGGTGTTGTACTACCCTTACCCCAGTCCTGAAGATATTTTCAGGTGCAAACTTTGTTTGCTCACACTTGGATAAAGGTTTAAACTAAACTTATTGTAGCTCATCTCTTTTACACAGCTCTATCCACCTCTAACACTCACAACCCACATAATGAAAATTCATGATGAAAATACATAATGAAAGGAGTTCACAAAATGAACTCCTTTCTCCACACACAACTCTGCTATCATGCCATTCAAAATCTTCGCTCTCCTTCTCAACATTATCATACCTTTACCTACCTCAATGTTATTTTTCACTCTCCTTAACAGCCTCATGAGATCCTGCCTTACATTCTTCTTGTTACCAGTCAGATCATTTGTGCCAACTACCACTACTAACTCTTTTACTCCTCTTATCCAATGCTTCAACTAATCTGCACATTCTACCTCCTGGAAAACAGACCTTGTGCACTTTTTCATTCACCACACCTCTTATCATTGAATCTCCATACACTGCCACTCTCAAATTATTATTATTATTATTACTATTATTATTATTATTATATGACATCTCCAGGGGGTCCAAAGACTCATCGAGGGAGGACACCTACTCTAAAACTCTCTGTCTTCACTAACTACAATGAACCACAACTACCGTCACCTACACTGTAAGCATATATTGCCAAACACCACCACTAGTATTTTTGCAATCACAAACATCCATGCCCATGGCAGGATTCGAACCTGCAGCCTCTTGACTGGAGAGCGGACATGCTAACCACTCAGCCAGCCAAGCTGGCATTCAAATCATTCAATATTTCTTTTAGATTTTTCGTCCCATTCTTCCTCGCATTCCCATACAAATCCATAATTTCCTCAGTTCGCTCTTCATATGTTTAATCTCTTGTCGCATCTTTGCCAACTCTGCATTCATATCTCATATTAGTCTTTTAGTGCCATTTACGCAAATTGCATTTTTACTGCCTTGCATGTCTGCTGTCTTACCACCACTAACTTACCATCGGCTTTCATACCACTTAATGCCGCTAACTTGCCATCATCTACACACAGTTACCATTCAAGCACTCAGCTATACCATCATCTCCGCTTACTCCCATAGCTACATCCATAATCTTTTGCCTGCTTACATTCAATGTTATTTCATAATATCACATCATGATTAATAACTGACATAATGGAATTTCAGTCATTTTTAAGCATGACTACAGATTTCAAGAAAAGCAGTATAAAATAAATGGTGTACCCATGGAAGTAATAAATAATGTTCCATGCTGCAGTGAGTTTGAGAGCATCAAGTGTGAAGTGGAAGCTAACAGGATGAAACATATGGTGGTGTGTTGCTACACACCAGACAGTTCAGCTGCTGAGGGATGATGATTTGCACTGCTGAACTAGCTTGATACATACTAAAAACCAGTAATCATTATGGATGACTTAAATTATCCAAACACTGAATAGGCAGAAGAGAAAGCTCATGATAAGAATGAAGAATTTATTAAGCTACTATGAAACAACTTTCTTAAGCAGCATGTGAAAAGATGAATGCTAGGCCAGACGGTGTAAGATTTGAACACACTGCCAGAAAGAGTCTTAAGACTACGACTGTTCTGCAATCAGTTGCTGACAGCAATCATGCCACGCTATGCTGGGAAGTAACTAACCACATGGATGTTCCACTTAGGACAGGTTATAATGTTGAATTACAAAGCTGGAAATTATGATACACTGAGGACAAATAGAATCGTTAGTCCCCCTAGTATAAGTTACCAAATGGTTAGGATATCATCAGCAACAAGTGCACTATGTGCAGCAGTCAGCAAATGAGGCTAAAAGGAATTCTAGGGAGTTTTTTGATTTTCTGGCAAGTAGAAGGAAGAATGATTATGGGAGTATGATGTTAATCAGTGATACTGGGAGAATAATAAAGATTGAGGAATATTTAGTAAAAGTGTTAAATGAACAGTTCATTAAATTATTCCAACATCATGACTGTAACATAATGCAAAACTTGAGAGCAATGTAAATATGGAAGGAAATACTGATGGTGAGTGAGCCAAAGATATATGAGGAATTGAGTAAACCTGATGTGAAAAAAGCCATGGTACTGATGGTATATCACCACGTGTCTTGAGGGAATGTTCCAGGAAGTTAACAAGTTTAACTTACCTTTTCATCATAAATCTTAAATTGGCCCAAGTTCCAAAGGAGTAGAAAGAAGCCAAAATTGTTCCACTTCTTAAGGGTGGGAGGGGAGGAAATAAGACTAAGGCTTTATTATGGATCCATCTACTTGTGTGGAGTTGTGGTCAAGGTGTTACAGAAACTAGTGAAGACAAGGATTCAGAACTGGGCTGACAGAAGCTGAATTCTCTTTAATGGACAGCATGGGTTTGCAAAACTTTGCAAAAAGGTTTTGCAAACAAAGATGATGTTTTAGCAATCTGCTTACTTATTATGACAAGGCAACAAAATACACTGAACAAGAGGGATGCATACACATTAGTATATTTATATTCTGCAAAGGCTTTCGATAGATTACCACAAGACAAACTAATAGTTAAATTGGAACAGAGTTAGTTACTAGATTAATGCACTGGATTGGAGATTGGCTGTCTGATTAGTATCAACATGTTGTGTATGGGAGAGCAATATCCCAGAAGAGGAAAGTCACTAGTGCTGTGCCAAGGGGCCTGTTTTAGGGTCATTGCTGTTGTTTAAGTTGTATGTGAATGATATTGGAAAGGGCTTAAATGGTGATATATAGATGTTGCAAAGTTGGAGAGAGTTATCAGTAAAGCAGATGTTGTAGCTTTGCAAGAGGACCTAAATAGACTGTCTGAATGGGTGTGCATGCATGCGTGTGTGTGTGTGGAGATGTCAGTTCAATGTTACAAAGTGTGAAGTTTTAACATTTGGGAAGCAAAAATAGGATCAGAGTATGAGATTGGTGGGGATATTTTGGAGGAGGTGGAGGAGATGAAGGATTTGGAGATTGTGGTGGATAGAGATTTGAAATATCGTGGACATTTTGCTAAAATTGTGAGGACAACACAGTAGATTATGGGAATGATGTAGAGGACACATATGTGTAGAAGTAAGAATAAATACAAAATTAATAACGGAAAAACTCATGTAAAAAGATTATTTAATAGTATAATTTTTGCCAGCATGTCACAGGCATCTTCAGTACATTTTAAGCTAAAATTAAATAATAACTGACAATTCCAAAAAGCGCTACCTAAGTAGCTAATGTAAGATAACTAATTATACTATTAAATAATCTTTTTATGTGAGTTTTTCCGTTATTAATTTGGTATTTATAATATGTCTTCCTCTTCAAATACAGAAGAAATAACGTGCATTCCCATCGCTTATGTACAAGGCATTAGTAAACATATAGCGAAAGTTTTAAAACCACTGAATATTATTGTTGCCTTTCGACTTCAGAAAAATCTCCACCTTTCTCACTTCTTCTGAGGACAGGCTGTAAACAGGGTGGTTTGTTTACTATATATATATATATTCTTGGATCTTTAATGTTTCTTCAACTTAATATTATTCATTTCCTATTACTTCCCTGTCCGCGCGGTTAGCCTAGTGGCTTTGCGCTTCGCAACCATATGCCTGGGGAAGGAGTGTCCTAGGTTCGATTCCCGTCGGAGACGTGAGAAGCTGAAGGATCTTCCTCAGCCATAGCCAAGTTAGCCGGTCTTGGGCGCGGGCAGTAGGGTTTTTTCCGCCAGTTTATCTGGTGTTTTTCATCCCGCAAGCAGGCAAACCGGACCCTTGAACACACAGTGATACAGTCAAGAATACCTTGAGGCATAGGAGTGACCATTCTATCCTTGTATTTCGGTTACGAAATCCAAGCATGCTTGGAAGGTTGTGGGCCTTAAAGGCCTGTTAAAGCCATTGGGATAGATATTACTTCCCTCCTTTATTGTTCTACCTTAAGTATAATTTTTCTTGCCTGGGATCTCCAGATATCTATTTGATTGAAGACTGCGTCTCTGAAATTCCCCTATAGGCAAAAGAAAGTTTTTATACCCTATTAGATCAATTAATCACTTATATCCTATTTTAGCCAAGGTTTGCAGTCATGGCAAAATTTACTCATAAATCACTACTAATCATTAGGGTTTCACTATCGGGTCTGAGTTTATTTTTGAATCAGTGCATTGCAAAAAGATTGAATCGAACAACTATTTTTTTTCAACAATAACAACAAGTTTAATTTCTGATCACATAATTATACAAATCACTTGAAATCACAAGATTCATTTATGAAAGGTAATTCTTAGTCTTTCTCAATCACTCAACTTGGTTTCTATTGAATTCTCTCATGCTTACTTACTTAGACCTTCAACAAGCATACTCTATATTACAAATATTAGCAATTCATACCTATAACATGAAATCGTTAGTTGCACTTGACATTCCCAATTTAGTATCTATCAAAATACAACATGCATGTATACAATTATATCTTTCAGAATCTCATTCCCTTCAAATACTTAAACACAATCCAATTTCTCACACTTACTTACTTAGACCTTCAACAAGCATACTCTATATTACAAATATCAGCAAGTTATTCCTATAACACGAAATCGTTAGTTGCGCTTGACATTCCTAATTTAGCATCAACATAATTACAACATACATGTATACAATTATATCTCTCAGAATCTCATTCGTTTCAAACACTTAATCATAATCTAGGCAATTATATTTATACAATCCACCTCATCGAGTTTTAAACATTCCAATGATATGATAGCAAGAACATACTCTATCATAAGATTCAATCATAAGTACACATATAATCAATCAAAGAAATTTCAATAGCTCAATATTTTCTCCAAAGAAAATTAACTGCACTCATGCTTCACTCATTTGCGATTATACACATTTACGAGAAATATTAACATTCTAAATACTATCTCCTTAAACTAGACAATTTAGCAGTTCGATAGGGAATTTTTTATTAATTCACAAACAATAAATGAATGTAGACTCACATGGGTCTCTCTTCCTATCTTGCATGTCTTATGTCCTTCTGGTTCCTTATTCCAGCACTTGAGTGGGGTTTCTCTCCTCCGTTTCGTGTTTTGGAAATCTCCTCGAAGCGACATCGGGGGAATGATGAATAGTCGTAGCAGCGTGCGGAATATAGGGTAGGCATACTGGCATCTTGAACTGCGCGGCGAAGGATTTTTGCATAGGCCTCGTCACACTTATTCGACTACAGGACCTTTATGGCAAGATTCTCCTTAACTATCGCCTCCTGATATCTTCGGCTGTAACTGGAACGAACATTGGTGGATGGGTCTCTCCACCCTCCCCTCACGAACTTACACCTCTCGGATCCTCGATCTCTCATAGATGGTTCACTCAGGATGAAGAAAAGGAAGCCTCTCTCATCTTCAAACCAACCCTTTTATACACCAGAGTCCCTGCACCTTTGATTAAGTTTTTGGGACCCCTAGTGTCCCCGTGCGAGTCTTGCTAGTAGTTTGGAGAACCCTGTATAATTTTTCTCGAAAATTTGCCGACAATCTTCCTTCCTTCCTTTACTGCCTTAATCTTGCCTACAGGCCTTTCTTTTTGATTTGCGCCATGCCCTTTCAATATTGGCCTTGAAGGTCACCTGCGATGGGTCTTGTAAACAATCTTCAAAAGACATGCCGAATTTCGGGCGATGTTCTTGGTTTCAATACTTCTATATCCCTTCTTAAGCAATGAGTGAGTTAATTCCCTTTGGGCTTATTTTGCTCTTTATACAGATGGCTTTACATAGAGAACTAAAATATACATTTGTACAAGAAAATTCAGGTGAATTGCTACTGTAAAAAGTCGATGTTTTCAGATAATTTATTTTAGCAACATCAAAATTTTACAAGGCTTCCACAACTTAATTATCAAGTTGTCTACCAGATTCCTTGCTCTTGTGGATTATCTTATTTCGGACAAACAGGAAGATCTGAATCTATTCGACTAGAAGAACACCAGTCTTATATTCAATACCTTGAACCTGAACAGTCTGGACTTGCAGAACATGCCATATCACTAGACACGGAGTTCATTGGAAAAAGACAAGAGTCCTTCAAAAAAGTCGGTTCCTCATGGAACAGCTTTATAAAGAAACATGTGAAACTTTACTTCACTCTCCTAACTTAAATAGATCTCATGGTTTACGTCTATCCCCTTTATGGGAGATAGTACTTGATAAATCAGCTAACCTTTCCTAACTTTTTATTGCATATATAATTTTTTTTTTTTTTAGTAAAGAAATTTATTGATCTTTTTAGTTATCTTACATTAGCTACTTAGGTGGCGCTTTTTGGAATTGACAGTTATTGTTTAATTTTAGCTTAAAATGTACTGAAGATGCCTGAGACACGCAGGCAAAAATTATACTATTAAATAATCTTTTTATGTGAGTTTTTCCGTTATTAATTTTGTATTTATATGTCTGTTCACGGTATTCCCTTATTAAAACTTAGAAGTAAGAATGTTTTGATTTCAGTGTATAAGACTTGATCAGTCTGCATATGGATTACCGTGCACAGATTTGGTTGCGATGCTTTCAAAAGGATAATGAGATGTTGGAGAAGATCCAGAAATGATTAGCCATTTTTCCGGATCAACAGACATAATGTAATAATAATTTATTACTACACCTCTCACTAACTAATTATGCCTCACCTCTATAAAGCATAATGAAAGACTACAAACTTAAATATTAAATGAAAAATAAATGTCATTTAAGTGATTATTTGAAATTCTTTGTATAAATGATACAGTGCAAGTGAATATGGACTTATGCCTGACATCATCACTGCTTAGAACTGGTCCATGCTTAGAAATCCTAATTAGAGTTAAATATAAGCAAAATAAGCTAAAAGTCACTAAACCAAGAGGTCATCATAAGGTGTAGATGAAAATAATATAAGCATGCATACACACAATGGCATGTGTGGTTGCAAAATTAACTGGTTGGGTGGTCATGGGAATTTCTAATGCCCTCTCATAATTTTGTATGGACTAAAGGAGTTGTTGGACCATTCACTGCTGGAAAATCAGTGATGTACCAATACAATGATTACATTGAGAAAGAAATGTAGCATTAAATCTGATATTAAAATCAGAGATATCAATGTTAGCTCTTTGCATTATGTAGATAATGTTGTCTCCTAAGCACGTCTAATGCAAGTCTCCAGGATTGTCTAACTAAATGGCATAACAGCTGTAACGAATTAGGCATGAAAATCAGCAACAAAAAGATCAAACCTATGAAAATAGGCAGGAAAATAGAAAACTTCTGTTGCATTCTTAATGGAGAACCTATAGAACAAGTAAAATATTTCAGCTATTTAGCCAGAGTTTTTAGTGAAGATGACAAATGAAAATTGGAAATAGACAACAGAATAAACAAAGCTGGTATAGTGCAAAGTCAATTGAATAAGGGAGAAATTTGCCAAACCCTCAACTAGCAATATACAAGACAGTGTTCAAACCAATTTTGAGTTCTGGATCTTAGAGTTGAGTAAGAAATAAAACACTTGATTAAACACTGGGGAATATAGATATGAGAGTTCTGAAAAAAACTAGAGCAGTGAACAGATGGAATCAATGCCAGAATCATATTAAAAATGTAAATATTAGAAAGGAACCTGACATTATTAGCATTCAAGAATATGTGAGAAGAGTTAATCTAAGGTGGTATGGCCATTTACATAAAATGAGTGAGAAATGGTTAGCAAAATAGATGTCTGATGCTAAGATGACAGGAAAGAAACCCAGAGAAAGACCAAGGTCTTGATCAATGGTTCTTAACCTTTTCGAGTCACAGAATGTTTTTGATTATAAGAAAAATTTGGGGAACACCAACACCATTAGAGTCATAAAAATAACAATAAAAGTATGCATGAACTTGCCTTTTATAAAAATGGAATTTATTTTAATACCATACTTGAGCTTGTTGGCTTTTGCAGATTTCAGCAATATCAGGTCTAATATGTGATAAAGATACCCTTATCTCTTTGTCTATATTAGTAAGTCTTTCACGCTTTCTAGTTTTTATATTGGTTAATGTTGAGAAACCGAGCTCACACAAATATGACGTTGAAAACTATAACAAAATTTTCAGTGCCCTTGTGGAGAGAGCTGGGTATTCAGCTTGGACAAAAATCCAAAATTCCTCAAGAGTTATTTCTGAGAATTTCATTTTTAGAGTATGATCCATTGACAAGGTAACTAATTGTTCTTCTTGTAACGAAAATTCACAACTCGATGTATTAACTGTGCAAATGGATTTCGTTTCCACTCATAATTGTGTGTATTTAAGGAAAGAAAGTAACTTGAAATCTTTTCTTCCAATATTTTTAAATGTTCTGTTATAATGGAAATTCCCTCGACATTTTATTATGGATCGAAGGAAACATATCAACTTTATTTTTTTCTGATATGCAGTTTTTCCAAAAAGATACTTTTTTTCTGAAAAGCTGACAATTTGTTAGTGGATGTCAAAATATTTTCATTTTTCCCTTGGATACTTGTATTAACGCTATTTAAGTAATTAAAAATATCGACTAAATATGCCATTTTAGCACACCAAATATTATTTTGAAGACATTTTACAAAAGCATCTGTACCTTCATTTTGAAAAAAAGGCCAATAATTCATTCTTAAGTTCTAAAATTCAGAATAGCACTTTCCTCCTGGATAACCATCTTATTTCAGTGTGCAAAAGCAAACATTCGTACTTGGCTTTCATAGATATGCAAAATTTTTTAAAAAGGCATGCTTTTAAAGGTCTTGACTTGATGTAATTTACCAATTTACCACTTGGTCTAGTACAGGTTTTAATATTGCCAGAAATGTTTTTGAAACTAGGGATTCTCTGTGCAAAAACACAGTACGTAGATATAATATTTGGCTTTATTTTCTTTGCAAGGGTAACAAATTCTTTTATAGGGCTTACCATTGATGGAGCACCTCTGTACAAATTCCTACACACAGCTCCCATGAAATTTTAAAATTTGCTAAATATGACGTAATAGAGTCAAAAATATCTTGTCCTGTTGTACGTTCTGTAAGTTCTCTGCAGCATATAAATTGATTCACTATTTCGTTTTCATTAATGAAACGAACGAATCCTAGTATATGATCTTTACCGCTAATGTCAGGGACTCGTCAATTTGTAAAGCAAAATGTTGTTTGGAAAGTTGATTGGTAACACTTTTCTCTATATCATCTGACATTTCTTTAATTTTATTTTCTATTGTATCGTCCGAACGATGAATTTTTCATAATTTCCTTTTTTGCTTCATCATCAAACATAATGTTTACTATTTCATAACATGCTGGTAAAATAAGAGACTGCTATAGTATGTGGTTTTTAATTTTACAGCAATTAATCGACCATACAGCTCTACCAATCGACCAACCTTCGCCGAGCCGGCGAAGGTTGGTCGATTGGTAGAGCCTCTGCTACTAATGGCTCAGTTAAGTATGTTTGAGCGCGGTTAGTAGTTGGAAGGGGACCAATCGTTCGATGCTGTCGGCACACTCTCCCTCGATGAGTCTTTGGACTCCCTGGAGGTGTCAAAATAATAATAATAATAATAATAATAATAATAATTCAGCTACCTTATATGATTCAAGTTGTGCTTTATCGGAAATTTTAACAGTCTTTTCAAGATATTTTACTTGTTTAACTTGCATGTTCAACAATCTCTTAAAATAATCCTTAGTTTTTGAAGCAAGATTGGCATGCTTCGCAGTAAAGTGTCACGTGACATCTTTCACCGGCAGAACACTTGTAACCAGTTCGTGGAACACCGGTTAAGAACCACTAGTCTAGATGGATCGATTCAGTCAGAATTCTCAGAGAAGAACGAAATGTTAGAAACAACAATATTGGAGTACTAACAAGTAATAGAGTAATTTGGAGGAAAATTGTTGATAGGAGATTATTAATAATGTAAACTTAATTGTGTAGTGCTGCCTTAGTGCTGCTGCTGCTGCCTAAACACCCTTTGAGGACACATAATCAGGAAATTGATGATGACTATTGACTTGGATAAATGGGCGGCTGATGGACAAGGTAATTATTGGGGCTGTGAATCTGCTAGAGTTAAAGTAACCATTGGTGTATCCCAAGGATCAGTCCTTGGACCACTGCTGTTCAATCTATACTAATATTTAGATAGTGAAAAGAACCTGATGGAAAAGATGTTCAATTTTGTGTTGATATAGCAAAGATAGGCAGGGAAATCAGGGATGCTACTGATTTCCTACACATATCCTACCCCGCATATGTGTGGGAAATGAATTAGAGAATGTGTACGGAATGATGAATTGGGAGTTGAACTTTCTATGGATGATAACCAGCAGCTGCTCAGGTTTGTTCCTGAATGGAGGAAAGTAGAGAGATAATAGTAGTAGTAACCAATTTAATGGATCAGAGGTCATGGAAATACTTAAAGAAAAAGCAGCAACAGAGTGTCTATGGAATGTGAATGGAGGGGGAAAGTAAGGGAATGGTCATCAATTAAGTCACTTACTTCTAAATACAGGGGTGCTTAAGGGTCAAAGCTGTATAACTGAGAGGAGACCTCCATATAGCCTTTAAAGGAATGCGGAGAACCGACCAGGGCTTCTGACCTAATGTCCAATCCTCACCTTCTCGTGGTGCACCCTGTTGGGTATCTACTTGGATACTGAACGAACGAGGATGGGCTGGCAATTTTGGATTTAGCCGACCAAATTGTATTCTTATTGGTTAAACCAAAATAAAAAATGATGGTACAACATGACAAAATTTCATGTCGGCTGGGGCATCGCACGGTTAAACAAGGCCCCCGTTCTTTTCGCCAGGGAACCAGGGTGAACAGCGAAAAGTCAGCTACTGGAACAAATCTGAAAACAAACCACACCTCAACATCACCAGAGTTAAAGATCGGTACTATCAACGAAAGAAGCCTGAATGGCAAAGAAATGGAGCTAGCTGAGGAATTAGATAAGTACCAGATAGACATAATAGGGGTGACTGAAACGAAAAAGACCAAAACTGGTGAGATCTTTCTGAGCAATAAATACAAAATGTTATATTCAGGCAATGACAATCAAGGAAAAGAAGGAGTAGCCATAGTATTCAACACAAAATACGAAGCTAATCTTCTTGAATGGCAGTCAGTCTCAAGTAGAGTAATGTGGACAAATATGAGAATGGGGAACTGGACAATGAGACTTATTTGTGCCTATGGTCCTACAGAAGGTTCTACTAAGGTAGAAGTGGAGGAATTTTTTGAGGCTTTAGAAAAAGCAACTGACACAATGAAAAAGGAAAAGTTGGTCCTTGTTGGGGATCTAAATAGCAGAGTAGGAAATGATTGTGAGACATACAAAAATATTTTGGGAAAATTTGGAGAAAAGTGCAAAGCTAATAATAATGGCAAATATCTGTTGGATTTTTGCTCAGGACATGGACTGGTTATTACCATCACCATGTTCCAACATAAAAATGTGCACAAATTCACATGGAGAGAAGAGGCTATGAATAAGAAAAGTCTCATTGACTATGTTATTGTTGATAGTGATGTTTTCTCACTGGTGCAGGACACCAGAGTGTACAGAGGATTTGAAATTGGAAGTGATCACTATTTAGTCTTGAGCAGGATAAAATTGAATTTCATATTGAAAAGAATAACATGTAAGAAAGTTTTAAAGCGAATAAAAGTTGAGCAGCTCTCAGATGTGAACTGTAGACTAAAATACAGAAAGATTGTTGAAAAGAAAATGAAAGAGTTTGAGAACAGAAATCAAACCTTGGGGATTCAGTGGCAAACTCTGAAGAAAACATTGATTGATTCTGCCAGAGAGGCATGAGGTGAGGTTGTGTGCAAGGATAAAAAAATCAGAACTCCCTGGTGGACACAGGAAGTTAAAGAGGCAGTGAAGGAAAAGAAGAAAGCATATCAAAAGTTCCTGGCAAATAAGTCAGCTTTTACTCTTACAGAATACAGAGACAAATGTAAGAAAGCTAAACAGTCTGTAAAACTAGCTAAACAAAAGTCATGGAAGGACTTTGGCAAGAATATAGAAAATAAATATCAAGAGGGTGGCAAAATATTCTGAAGGTTGTTGAAGAAGCTTAGGAATGGAGGAAAGAGTGCTGTAAAAGGAATTAGAGATGATAAACGTGACATGAAAACAGGAGAAAAAGATATCCTTGAAGTATGGAGTAATTACTTTGAAAAACTGCTAAATGAAACAAGCAGTGATGACAGCACAGTGATAAAAAACACTGACCAGGCATGCAGTCAGGAATACATATCCATACTTGAAGTAGAAAAAGCCACCAAAGGCTTAAAATGTGGAAAGGCAGCAGGAGTAGATGATATTCGACCAGAAATGCTGAAGTATGGTGGTATAAAAGTCTTACAGTGGCTCCACTGCATAGTTCAGAAAGCCTGGACAGAGGGATGAATTCCCGATGATTGGAGTAGAGCTCTCATAGTACCCATATATAAAAAGGGAAATAAAACTGAATGTGAGAATTACAGAGGTATTTCTCTACTGAGTGTTCCTGGCAAGATCTATGCAAGTATACTTGAGAAACGGTTGAGAAGAATTGTGGAAGAAAAGCTTGGTGAAGAACAAGCTGGATTCAGGCCAAATAGAGGCTGTCAGGATCAGATCTTCACTTTACGACAAATAGTCGAGAAAGCATGGGAATATAACAAAGATCTGTATTTAAGTTTTGTCGATTTGGAAAAGTCATATTACAAGGTGCCAAGAGAGAAGCTATTCAATACGCTGCAGTTATATGGTGTCAATGGGGCATTATATTAAGCAATACTTAGTCTTTATTTGAGTTGTAAGTCAGCAGTTAGAATTGAAGGAAGTACAGGAAGATGGTTTAATGTTAAATCTCGTGTGAGACAAGGATGTACATTATCCCCTCTGTTATTCATTATCTATATGGATCACATTATGAAGGAAAGTGGTATTAAACCTGATATCAAAATTGGAGATGTTGATGTCAGCTCTTTGCATTATGCGGATGACGTTATACTTCTAAATAAATCCGCTACAAGTCTGCAAGATTCTCTGACTAAATTCAATTGCTGTTGTAATAGATATGGTATGAAGGTTAGCAATAAAAAGACAAAGACAATGAAAATAGGCAGAATCATTGAAAATGTCAACTGTGTTGTGAATGGAGAACCTGTGGAACAAGTAAAACATTTCAGCTACTTAGGCACGATTTTTACTGAAGATGGTAAATTAAATATAGAAATAGACAACAGAATCAGCAAAGCTGGTATGGTGGGAAGTCAATTGAATAAATTCATATGGAATAAGAGAGAAATTAGTCAAAACACTAAATTAGCTGTATACAAGACAGTGTTCAAACCAGTTTTAACTTATGGATCTGAGAGCTGGGTCAGAAGTAAAACACTTGTCCAAAGACAAGAGACTGCAGATATGAGAGTTCTGAGAAAGATTAGAGGCATGAACAGATGGCATCAATGGCAATATCATATTAAAAATGAGGATATTAGGAAAGAACTTGACATTGTCAGCATCCAGGAATGTGTTAGCAGAGCTAATCTCAGGTGGTATGGTCACTTAAATAGAATGGGAGAGGAGAGATTAGCAAAACAAGTGTTCTCTCCCAGGTTGGTAGGAAAACGACCCAGAGGAAGACCAAGATATAGGTGGATTGATATGGTACAAAGTTCCTTAGACGATAGAAATATAAGATCTGATAATGTTGGAGTCTTGACAAGTAACAGACTGATTTGGAGGAAAATTGTAGATAGGAAGTTAGTAATGATGTAATTTTTTCATGTAGTACTGCCATATCCTGTACACCCCTTGAGGGTACACAGCAGGAATTTGATGATGATGATGACTTCTAAATACAATTCTGAGGGAGGACTTAGGAGCACTGTCCCAAGTGTGAGAATAGTATTCTAATGCTGAATGAATTTGAGCTTTATAGTATCATCAGTAGACCAGGAGAGAAGTACTGTTTGTAATAAAAATATTATGAAGCTTTTCGGAGGCTGCAAAGACATGGATGATGATATGCTTATGGCAGCATAGGAAATACCATAAGATGGTAGCTTGGTAATAAGGACATAATGCCTGACTTGACTGATCAAATGCCTTGGAAATATCAAGAGGTACCACTTGAGTTTTTCCTAACTTTCCATGGCCTGCATCCAAAGGTGGGAGGAGATGGCTAGATCTGTTCTAGAATGTGAATGGTGGCATCCATAGTAGTGATCACTAAGTAAATGGTAGGTGTACAAGTAGTGACACAGTTTGCTGTTAAAGACCTTTTCCATTATTTTTGAGAGTGCCGAGGTTATATCAATAGAGAATTACATTGGTTGGGTTTATCTCCCTTTTTTGGGAACAGACTGAATAAAAGTTTGCTTCCAAGCTGTTGTTATATCTCAGATAAGTATCACAGCTTAAAGAGATAATACAAGATATGTATGTTTTGGAGCAAAAGATTTCAGTACTACTGGAGGAATACCATCAAAGCCAGGAGACTTATTGGTATCAAGGCTACTGAGTATTTTTCTGATGTCCTTCTTATGAAATTTTAGAGAAGGCCTATAGTGTGTGCACTTGATTGTGGATAGTGGGAAGAGATCTGCCCACTATCCACAATCAAATTAATAGTGTGAAGAGATCTGCCTTCGTCATCTATAGAAGAAGTGGAAGAAAAAAAACGATATCAAGAGATCTGTCTTATTGTTGGGAGTTGTCACCATTGTACCACTAAGATGTGGTGGTACAATGTGGAGAGGTGGAATCATCAAGAATAGAAGTTGTGTTCCACAGTCTTGGCGAAGGACCAGATGATGATTAGAGTGCTATTTGGACACAAGCTTAATGCTTTTGACCCTAACAAAGTCTGGTTTGGATTTGATTATTTTTTTGCAAATCGTTACATAATGTAGTGCAAGCTGATTAAGTGGCTGGAGTCATTGGGCACGTGCTTTTGGCTTGGAGTGCTTTCTATATAAGTAACATATAGACACAGTTGAAGACAAAGAATTTAATTAAGACAGATTAATTACAGATATTTCAATTCATGTATCATGGATCATCATCAGTGTAATACAGTTGGATATCAAAAAATTTAAAACAACAATGAAGGTATACAGAGATTGAAATCTCTCCTGATATGTAGTTGCGAGAAAGCTATGTGAAAAAATGATACTATTAGGATCAACTGACGTGCAATTTAAAAAAAAAAAAAAAAATTAAAGCATATGTGTCCACATAATAAATATTATGTGGACACATATGAGGGTTGTAAATAATGAGGGTTATAAATATTATGAGGGTTGTAAATAAAGTAGTGGCAACATGTAAAATACTTTATTTATCAAGTCTTCTCCTGTCATGTTCTGCACCTGTTTCCAAATTTGAAGGTGCTGCTGGTATCCAGCAGTCCCCAGTCTGTGTGTTGCCTGTTGATGTCAGTGATAGTGTTATCTACTGCTCGAGGAACCTCTTACATAACATGAAACCTCAGACCTTTGAGGAGGTTCTTCTTTTATTTTGGGGAGCAAGTCAAAATTGCAAGGACTCATATCCAGTGAATACAGAAGATGTTTCAACACTTGCCAATGAAACCTTCAGTATTCAATACTTGCCATTGCCACCTATCAAACATCTCTATTACCAATTGTGACACATGGTGGAAAACCCTTGAAAAAAAAAAAGTGTGGTCATCTTCTTCTTAAAGCCAGACATAAATGGTGCTCCAGAAATTGTCAATAGGTACTGTGTGTTAACGGTTTGCCCTTGGGACACAACATGATGAAGAATGACACCTTGAACATCACAAGTAACTATCAGCATGACTTTAACTTTGCTAGGTTCCTGGTGAAGTTTTTTCAGATGGGATGATCCTGAATGGTGTCATTTGTTGGATTGTCTCTTCAGTTTGCCCAAGTTTCATCAATGGCTAGCATACAATTCAGGAATGCATTCTCTTCATTTTTGTATTGTTCCAGATGGAGGCCAGCAACTGCATACCTGGTCCATTTTTGCATCTCAGTCAAGTGATATGGAATCTAGCAAGCTGAAATTTTGTGCATACCGAGTCTCTCTTTTCGGATGTACCAAACAGGGCCAACTGAAGTACAGCCCATCACCAATCGACCCCAAGGAGTTCCCACATAAGCTCAACATATTCATCTGAAATGGCGGGTTGTCATGCAGAATGATTATCATCTGAATGATTTCACCCCATATGAAATGCACTGACCCACCTTGTGACAGTCCGGTATGGCAGGGCATTGTCACCACAGTCTTCTCTCAGGTCACAATAACAGTCACTTGCAGTTTGACTTCGTGCAACCAGGATCTTGATTGTTGTTCTAATGTTGTGAACATAACTTAGAGCAGGGTTTCCCAAATGGTATTCTAAGGAAGGTGAATAAGTGTTCCGCAAGAAGTTCTCCTGGAATTTGTCATTTTAGTTTTCTAAGCATTTTTCATAAATAAATATTAGGGATTATAGACACATTAACACAGGAATATTTTAATATTTGCCAAATATTTCAGTCTGAAACTAACAGACTATCTTCAGTGGCTACATAGGAACTGTTTTTAACAAGGTGGAATACCAACAATTGATCATTCAAAAGTAAAACGAGCCATGTGATGTTACATTGCTAAGCATTAAAAAGAGGAAAAATTTCATCAGAGTGATGACTACATTATAGGTATTAATTTGGCAAATATTAAAATATTCTTGTGTTACTGTGAATTAATACCTATAATGTAGTCATCACTCTGATGAAATTTTTCCTCTCTTTAATTCTTATCAATGTAACATCATGCAGCTCGTTTTACTTTTGAATGATCAAATGTTGGTATTCCACCTTGTTAAAAATGGTTCCTATGTAGCCACTAAAGATAATCTGTTAGTTTCAGACTGAAATATTTGGCAAATATTAAAATATTCTTGTGTTAACATGTCTATAATCCCTAATTATAATGTCACAAGTGTCTCTCAAGAGTAAAATGAATAAATATTTTATAGTGGAAATATTCTGAGGAGAATAATATTCATGAATATGTCGTAAAGCTCAGACCCAGAATGCCTAATAACATCTGTAAAGCAAATGTTAGTGACCAAGCGGCATGTATTTTTAAACGTGGAAGTTTAAAAATACATGAATACATGAAATATTCATGAATTATCGTTAATTTTCACACATCGAAATCTTTCAACATTTGGGAAAGGGAATACCACTGTTTATGACCGGTCATAAAAATTGCCTGCAAGCGGATTATAACAATGGACAGCGTATTCTCTGTTCTCAAAATTGAATGAAATAACATCTGTGTTGCAAATGTCAGTGATCAAGTGGCATACTTTTAAACATGGAAATATTCATGAATTATCGTTAATTTTCACACATCGAAATCTTTCAACAATTGGGAAAGAGAATACCGCTGTTTATGACCGATCATAAAAGTTGCTTGCAAGCCGATTACAACAATGGGCGACATATTCTCTGTTCTCAAAACTGAAAGAAATAACATCTGTGTTGCAAATGTTAGTGACCAGTCAGCAAGGAAGTATAAAGAAAATTTTTCCACTAAAATTGAAGATCAAGGTAGTCTGTATCTGGTTCTCAAATCTAGTAATACTGAATACTTTCTTTGCAAGTTCCTATTGTAAGGTGAAAGTTTCGAAACCATAGTGGCATGATTTTTTAAAAGTAATAGGCATGCAGATTTAAATTTTAATATGAATAAGAGACAAGGGACTTTGTTTAATTCTGGAATTAAGAAATCTCTTATTGAAGGTGTTTGTGATGCAACAGATAGTGAGTCATTCACCACCAGCATACAAAGCAATCTCCAGGATGTACAAAAGGAGGGGAAAATTACCAGCACATAGGAGAAAAGTCTGCATTCTCCCGTAAATACTTATAATAATTATTATAATACAGCTATATTGCCTGCTTCAGTTTAGGAGTGCCCCTGTTTAAATGTCATTGGCTATTTACTCATGGGTTCTTAGGGCATTATGAGTGTAGATGTACTAAAAAGTATATGTTTCTATATATTACGAAAAAACCCGGGTTTTTTCTAACTTATTCTACCAAACTGCCTACCCCCCCACACACACCACACACACACTCTGCAGTTCTCGACATCGCAGACAGAGGAAAAGCCACAACACCCAGAAAAAGGTATGTGCAATTTCTATTCCTTAAGCTACATATACTTTTTAGTACATCTACACTCATAATGCCCTAAGAACCCATGAGTAAATAGCCAATGACATTTAAACAGGGGCACTCCTAAACTGAAGCAGGCAATATAGCTGTATTATAATAGTTTATAATGAGGAGTAACATGGGAGTTTTCCCATAAATAATATACACTTATAATAATATTATAAATTTTTGGTGATCAGAATGGGATATGTCAATGAAAATCAGCACAAATTAATTTAATGATGTTTATGTTTCCTTGAAGTTTAATTAATTCTTAATTAATAATTAATTATCAATTATTAATTAATAATAAAAAATCAACTCAATTAACAATTAATTATTAATTAATACATTACAAAATAACCAAGGTGTTCCGTGAAAATATCAGGATTTGTGAAGTGTTACATCATAGGAAAAGTTTGGGAAACACTGCCTTAGAGCATTGCACACTGAGACATTGACTTTAACCACTTCTCCACACAAGGAATGATAGAATGGACTGTGTCACTTTCTGTGCATGTATAGTACATAAAACTAGTGCCTCCATCTGTCAAGTAACATTTGAGTTATCAACTATGTCTCCTGATAGTGTTGCCACTACTTTATTTACAGCCTTCTTACATCCATTGTTGTTTATTTTTTTATTTGCAACTGTGTTACACTAACAATGATCCATGACATATATAGGTAATCAATCTTAATTAAATATTTTTCAACTGCGTCTTCATGTTACTTATATAGAATGAATAATGAATGGTTATTTCTTAGTAAGCATAATGGAGTTCTTGGGCACAATTGTTGGAGAACAAGAGTTTCAGTGAGGATCGAGAGTATTGAGTGAAATGCAAAATAAAAGCACTCGTTCCAACAAGAACAATTTCTGTTATTAGATTAAAGTAAATGTAAATGGTTTGGAAGAGTGGAAGCAATATAAAAGACAGTGTTAGCAGAATGGTAGATGATGGAACATAAAAAAAAACTATATCTGTGGGGCAGGGGGCTGTACTCTAAAGGCCAAGAAGAACAAAATTCTTTATTCCATTTCTTACCTCAGTGACATTTTTACTTTGCTTAATAACTATGTAATAATTTTTTGCTAAGTCTGCAATAAAAGTAGAATAATCACAATAGAAAACATGACAATTATCATAACACAAGATGGCAGAGCCCAATGACTTTTCAGGAAAGGCCATTATAATCACATATAAATTACAAAGGAGAAAAAAAATTTATTTTAATATTTCTTTTCAATACAGAAATTACCTGTATCAAGTATTGTCTCAATGGCTGACCCAGTAAGGGCAGCCCTCTTCACTTCATTAAGATATGTGTCAGCCCAATATATGCGATGTTCAGAAGCATCAAAGTCTAATTCTGTTGCATTAATCACCTATAATGAATTTATAACAAATTCATTTAAACTCATTTATGAGTGTTTAAAATGAAAAATGCCATAAAATTAAAAATTTTAAGACATTTTAAATGTAAAATTAAATCCATCTCTTCAAACAGCATATATTTGAAGCCATACTCATTGCTAGTTGTACTTTTACAGCTTTTATAACAAGGAACAGAAAACATTTCTATCAAGCTTTGTAAAAAACAAAAGTCAAGTATTCTTCTGGACATCCTCCAATAAAATATGATTCCTTGAGATATCTTATTTTTAACTGGCAACAGAAAACGGTGAGAAGAGAAATTTATATGATAATAGGTATTAGAAGATTTGATGAATATCACAGGTATTCTAGGATCTAATGATATTTTATGCAAAAAAGTCCTCTACAGCAAATACCTTTGCAAAAGCCTTTAGTCAAGTTTTCAATCAAAATTAATTTATAGCTTCATGATTGATATTAACACGTTCGCTGCCATGCTCCTCGGACATAGTTTGTTACCGTACGCCAAGCAATTTCACTTCTTCAAGGTCAGTATGAGTAATCTCACTGCCGGCAGTAATCGACATACGAGTATATTCGTAGTTGGCTAGTGAGGCTCATATACGCTCATATACAAGCGTAGCAGCAAAGTATACACACTTTGCTGCTACGCTCCACACAGCAAGCAATTTCACTTCTTCAAGGTCAGTTCGAGTAATCTCGTTGCCGGTGGTAAGCATCATAAGAATATATTCGTAGTTGGCTAGTGAGGCTCATATACCAACTACGAGTATACTTGTAGTTGGCAGCGAACGTGTTAATACCTCAGCAATCATTTTCATAGTTTTAAAAATGCTTACATTTTCATATCACACACCTCACTTATCAAAATTTCAACGAATGTGAGATATTGGGATTGCTTGTCTTCACTGATATCACAAGGTGATATCAGTGAAGATGTGTCAAGAGTGTAATGGAGATTTACTTAAAACTATGACCTTTGGACATCATTTCATCTCCATAAAAATATTTATGCTTCAGTAATTACAGGACAGCCCCTGCCTCAACTTTTCCAATTTTCCATTATATATTGACATTTTATATTAAATACATTTTTTGTTGATAATAGTAGTTGATAATACTTAATTTTTAATATTTAATATTATATTTAATTTAATATTTACTATGCAATTTAATTTAATATTTAATATGCAATATCCTGCCATCAAGTTCCTTTATGAATGCCCAGAGTTTTGTGTCAGGGTAAACAGCACAAAGTCTTAACCTTTCACAGTCTCACCAAGGGTGTGTTCTGTAACCCCCCCCCCCTCCTTTACATAATATTTATGGGCTGGATTGATAGGCACAGCAGAGGCAGTGAGTGTGTCAGAATTGGAAGATGTAGCATTGGACATCTGCTTTTTGCAGATGACCTAGTTCTGCTTAGTTCTCCTACAGATGACCTCCAGCAGACCCTGGATAAGTTCATAGCTGTTTGTGCAGAAGCTGGGATGAAGATCAGCGTGGCCAAAACAGAAACATTTGTAGTCTCAAGACAACCATCCCAGTGCACTCTACATGTGAGTGGAGTCCCACTGAGGCAGGTGGAGAAGTTTAAATACCTTGGGTCCATATTCACGAGCGATGGAAAGTGGGATATTTGAGCTAGATATTTGAATGGAATCAGCAAGAGCAATATTGCAGGAGCTTGGCCATTTGGCATTTGGTAGTAAGAGCCAGCTTTGCCTTCTGAAGCCAGAAGGCAAAGCTGGCTCTCTTCAATACAGTCTATGTCCCCATCCTTACCTATGGTAATGAGAGCTGGGTGATGACCGAAAGAATGCGGACACGAATCCAGGTGGATGAAATGAGGTTCCTTCGAGAGGGTTGCAGGGTTGACAGGATAGGGTCAGAAGCTCTGCAATTCGGGAAACCCTCAATACCCAACTGCTGCTTCTCCATGTTGAGAGATTACAGTTACGGTGGTATGGGCACCTGGTCAGAATGCCACAAGAGAGGCTCCCCCAGCAGGTCATCTTTGCCAAAGCAGAGAGAGTGGGAGGCCATGCGGAAGGCCAAGGAATCACTGGATAGACAATATACAAAACCTTGTATATTGTCTATATAGTGGACACATCTAGTCCCATCAGAACACCTGAGCTTGGTGGTGGTGGAGGATTGTGACCATTGGAAGCCCCTCTTGCAACTGCTGCCCCCCACAGCCCAATTAGGAAAGGCAGGCCTTGAAGATGGATGGATGGATATAATTTAATATTTGATAATAATAGGGTTTTAGTTGACCATATTATAGTCTGCCAACAGTTGAGAGAACCTTAGCTGGCACAGTGTCAAGAAGAGAATTAATTCATGAAGAAAGTTTTTTACCTTGGGTATAATATACGTTAAAGATACCAAACTATTATAAATATAAACCTGGTTTTAATCCATTTCCCAAGTAAGCAAACAGACAAGTAGGTCAAGTTTACGCCTGCAAGTAGTGCAAATCTTAGGTAACTCGTGGTAAAGGTGGAATAAGCTTTAATCTATTCTTAGTATTTACCCTTAAAGCAAAGCACATCTCCTTAAGGAGATGTATGATGCTATGCATTAAAGGCAATGAGCAACTATCCAGTATGATGATGAGGGGATGTGCTTTGCATTAAGGGTAAATACTAAGAATAGTGATCAGCGCTTATTCCACCTTTACCACGAGTTACCTAAGACTTGCACTACGTGCGGGTCACCCAAAGTTGCACTACTTGCAGGTGCAAACTTTACCTACTTGTCTGTTTGCTTACTTGGGAAATGGATTAAAATCAGGTTTATATTTAAAATAGCTTGGTATCTTTAACGCATATTATACACCAGGTAAAAAACTTTCTACATCTATCTCTCAATCTCTCATCCTGAGATTTTTATTTAATAAGGTCAAAGCACCTTATGGTAACTTGTTTTGATAAAATACTTATAAGCTCTGTATTACTTAAACCTTGGTATTTCTAAGCCTGGCTCCCACTGATGAGACCTCAATAAAGGTCGAAACCAGTCTGGGTAGTGGCCCCTTGCCTTTAATGCATAGCATCATACATATCCTCAAGGAGATGTGTTTTGCATTAAGGGTAAATACTAAGAATAGTGATCAGAGCTTACTCCACCATTACCACGAGTTACCTAAGACTTGCACTACGTGCGGGTCACCCAGACTTGCACTACTTGCAGGCGCAAACTTGACTTACTTGTCTGTTTGCTTACTTGGAAAAATGGATTAAAACCAGGTTTATATTTAAAATAGCTTGGTATCTTTAACGTAAAGAATTAATTCATGTTGAAGAGGAGAAAGGAATAATGCGATATATGTATTCATCACCAACACACGAAATCACGTACTTTATACATGAAATTTTCCAACTATTACATAAGCCAAAGAGTTACCACTTTAAAAACTAGAATGTTCATAAAAGGAAAGCTAATTTTCTGATGCATAATAATAATGTAATTACTAACTACTTGGCTGACCTGGTTAGCAGAGTGGTTAGTGCATCTGCTCTCCAGCAAAAAGACTGTGGGTGCATATCCCACTGAGGGCATGAATGTTTGTGATTGTCTGTGAAAGTGGTGGTAGTGGTGTAGATGATGCGGTTTGCTGTAGTTGGTGGATTATGTGATTGAGATGGAAAGCTGTAGAGGAGGTGCCCTCCCTCGATGAGTCTTTGGACTGCATGAAGGTGTCACATAATAATAATTTTTTTTAAAACATTTTATTATGTCTCAGATAAATTACATACATAAACATAGATACAGTAATAATTATATATACACGTGTGTGTGTGTGTATATATATATATATATATATATGTGTGTGTGTGTGTGTGTGTGTGTGTGTGTGTGTGTAGAAAGTTTTTTTACTTTGGGTATAATATGATGAAGATATTTGTTAAAGAAAATATATGTTAAAGATACCAAGTTATTTAAAATATAGACCTGGTTTTTTTACTCCATTTCCCAAGTAAGCAAATAGACAATTCAGTCAAGTTTGCACCTGCAAGTGTTGCAAGTCCAGCTGACCCAGCACGTAGTGCAAGTACAAGGCAACTCATGGTAAAGGTAGTATAAGCTCTGATCACTATTCTTAATATTTACCCTTAATGCAAAGCACATCTCCGGAGGAGATGTATGATGCTATGTATTAAGGGTAAATATTAAGAATAGTGATCAGAGCTTATACTACCTTTACCACGAGTTGCCTTGGTCTTGCACTATGTGCAGGGTCAGCTAGACTTGCAACACTTGCAGGCACACACCTGATTGACTTGTCTGTTTGCTTACTTGGGAAATGGAGTAAAAAAAACAGGTTTATAATTTAAATAACTTGGTATCTTTAACACACACACACACACACACACACACACACACACACACACACATATATATATATATATATATATATATATATATGGTGGGGGTCACTACTCAGACCGGTTTCAACCTTTTTTGAGGTCTCCTCAGTGAGTAGCTAGACTCTAAATACCAAGGTTTTAGTAATACAGAGCCTTATCAACTTTACCTATACAAGTTGCTACAAGGTGTTTTTATTTTTAATAATAATCTCTGGAGGAGATATACATGTAATTAATTTTTTAACTTGGGGATACCGTATATTAGGGTTACCGAGTAATTTTATAAGCTTTGTTATTTAACTCCTAATTACATCTATATCTCCTCCAGAGGTTCTTATTAAAAATAAAAACACCTTGTAGCAACTTGTATAGGTAAAGTTGATAAGGCTCTGTATTACTAAAACCTTGGTATTTAGAGTCTAGCTACTCACTGAGGAGACCTCAAAAAAGGTTGAAACTGGTCTGGGTAGTGACCCCACCCATAATGTATTGCAGTATACATCTTCTAATGAGATGTGCTTTACATTATGGGAAATACTAAGAATAGTGATCAGAACTTTACCCACCTTTACAATGAGTTGCCCTGGTGTTGTACCATCTTTAGACTTGAACTATGTTTCAGGCACAAACTTAACTGTTTGCTTACTTGGTATTAGGAGTTAAATAACCAAGCTTATAAAATTACTTGGTAACCCTAATATACAGTACCCCAAGTTAAAAAATTAATCACTCACACACACACACACACACACACACACACACACACACACACACACACACACACACACACACACACACACACACACACAAATACATTACAATTGTGAATAACAGATACTTGCAAGTTAATAATAGTTTTAAATAATAATAATATTTTAATTAAAATTTATGATTACATATTTAAATTATGTGATACTTACACTGCGTACATACTTACATTTGATTATGTATGATATATACTTTACATGCATTTGATTATGTATGATATATACTTTACATGCATTTGATTACATATGATACATACATTGATTACATTTTTTTTTTAAATTTCAATCCTTTTTTTTATTTTTATTAAAATTATGATTGTATATTCTGATTGCATATTACAACACAAAATATTACATAATTAAAACGTTTTTTTTTTTTTTTTTTTAAACAATGAAATTCTTACTGGGGTGCTTAAGGGTCAAAGCTGTATAACTGAGAGGAGACCTCCACTCCACATAGCCATTAAAGGAATGCGGAGAACCGACCAGGGCTTCTGACCTAATATCCAATCCTCACCTTCTCATGGTGCACCCTGTTGGGTATTATTATTATTATGGGCAACTCCAAGGAGTCGATAGACTCATCGAGGGAGGCCTTAACATCGTGTCAAGAACAACTATTCAACATTCACACAGTATTTATGATACTTGGCCTTGAACTCATTTACAGTCATGGCACCCACAACACACTCTGGCAGCTTATTCCACTAATTCCTCACTCTCCATGTAAAAAACCTAGCTCTAACACCCTTGCTAACCACACTCTTGCCCAGCTTCCATGGATGGCCCCTAGTCCTCCCACCACCAGTCCTATTCTCAAAAATATCTTCTGAATTAATCTTATAGAAACCTTTCAGTAATTTGAATGTCTCAATCATATCACCCCTTTTCTGCCTACCAACCAATTTCAGCAAGCTGCAAATCTTCAACCTGTTCTCATAAATTTCATTCAATAGACCTGCCGTCATCTTGGTCACTCGTCTCTGGATCCTCTCCACCTCCTCCCCATCAAGAAGAAACCCTGGCACTCATATCTGGGCACAGTAGTCTAGATGGGGGTCTTATCAAGGCTCAATACAGAGGAACAATAATCTGTTTGTTTCTGCTTGTTAAAGTACTTTTCAGCAACCAAGTGATTTGATGAGCTGATTTAGCCACTTTTGCGATGTGCTGCCGAAACTTCAACTCCCTATCCACCAACACTCCCAAATCCCTGGCCTCATCGATCTCCTGGAGTACGGTTCCACCAATGTGATATACTGCTGCTAATCTTTTCACCCCCAAAATGCATAACCTTACACTTTGCTACATTAAATTGACATCCATTCTCCTTAGCCCAGTCCTCCAAATTATCCTGCAAAATTTTGACATCCTGTGGACTCACTATTGCTCTACCTAACTTTGCATTATCAGCAAACAAATGAACACTTCCTCTCGGATCCTTTCCTATATCGTTAATGAACAAATTGAACAGTAGTGGTCCAAGAACAGAACCCTGTGGCACACCATGAGTCACAGGCCGTCTTTTGGACTCTACTCCTGAATAAACCACTCTCTGATATCTCTCCATCAACCACCCTCCTATACATCTCACCAACCCTATATACATCCCCATATGCTGCAGTTTACTGATTAGAATTCCATGTGGTATCTTGTCAAAGGCCTAAGCAAGGTCCAGTAGAATCACTGTAAACCCATTACCCTTCCAAATCAGCCATCACTGTGTTATAAAATGCGAGCAAGTTACTGAAGCATAATCTACCCTTCACAAAACCATGCTGTCCTCCATACAGTATCCCATTTACATCTATCCAATCCTGTATTTTCCTCTTAATTATTTTCTCCAAGACCTTGACAATGATTCCTGATATGCTGATCGGTCAGTAATTTACAACAGCAGTCTTTGAACCTCCTTTATGCAGTGGAACTATTTTCCCCTCTTTCCTTCCCCTCAGGACTAACCCAGACCCGAGATTCAAATTAAACAAAATGGTCAATGGTACTGACAATTCTTTAGCCGCTTCACGTACGAAACGAGCTGTTATATCATCCAATCCCACAGATGTATTGACATTGAGCTTTTGTAATAGACTATTCACCTCCACTTCATTCACCACAATTCCCATATAAGCTATTGTTCATTCATTCCTGCAATGTCACCGCCTGGATGATATACTATTGCAAAGTGCTTATTCAATAATTCCACTATATCAACTGATTCGGTTACCTCCCTACCATCGGCATTCTTTAAAATCATTCTGCCATGTACATTTTTCCTTTTACTTGCTACATATCTAAAAAACTGTTTAGGATTCTCTTTAGCCTGCATGGCTAATATTCTTCCATAATCCTCTTTTGCTTTTCTTACCACATTCGTTACCCTTCTGGCCTGCGCTTTATACCGTTCATGTGCCTGCCAGTCACCTTTCTCCTTAAATTCCCTCCACAGTTGTTTCTTTTTTTGCAGCTCAGGCTTAATGGTGTTATTCATCCATATAACCCCTACTTGATTTATTATTCGGACTCTCGGTGTACAGTCAGCCATTGCCTCATGCAAACACTTCTTAACCGCCTCCCATGCACTATCAACATCCAGCCCTTGCAGTTTTACATGCTATTGCACTGAACCAATCAATCCTAAGCTTTTCATACTTACCAGCCCAATAACTCCACATGCATCCTGTCTTAATTGTAAATTCCATACCTTTAGCCACCTCCCCAAGTCAAGACCCTATGATCACTCTCACCGATTGGTGGCAATGTGGTCATACTCATTACAGTCAAATTCTCAGATGCAATTACTAGGTCAAGCCCTCTCTGACCCCTAGTATTTTCCATTACATGCTGTTGCAGATAGTTATCCCTTAATAACCGCATAAAATCCAATTCCTTCCTCCCATGTGTCCTCTCCTCCTTCCAATCAATGTTACCATAGATGAAATCTCCCATAATAATTACCCTCATTCCACTCATTTCTTCTATTTGCTTATGCATACTATCTCCATCATCTATTCCATCACCTGGTCTATAGCAGCACCCAATTGTATATTTTGTTATGCTAGCCTGAATCTCACACCAAATAGCCTCAAATATGCTCTTTTCTCTATCCTGCAGTGCAACTTCTATTCTCCTTGGCTGCAGTTCATCAGCTATCATCAATAATACTCCTCTCCCCATTTTATTCTGCCTGTCACTCCTGAACACACCATACCCCTCACATTCAATCCCACTAGGTACATCATCATCTGTCAGCCATGTTTCACTAATGCCAATAACCTGTGGCCTGGAAGTGCCAACCAAGGCTAAAAATTCTTCCTTCTTGTTCCTAATACTTCTGGCATTAGTATACATGAATTGCAGAAGCCCATTTGTCCCATCCCTATTTTTGATGCCTTATACTAACTATCCCATTCTGATTTGTTGTCCTTTACTCACTCGGGCATATTACACACATTCATACACTCTCAACTGTCTCCCTAAAGTTTGCATATCTACTTCCCTGACCACCCTCTGCACATCCACTTCCACTTCATTCAACAACACCTTTTCAAGTCTCCATACACCAAATCCATTCAAATGTAAACCATCCATCTTATATAAATCTTTTCGCCCATTGAACTCACTCCACACATCCACAAATTCCACACCACTCCTGCATAATCCGTGCATAAACTCATTAGCAATTTTCGCCCTCCTTCAATACTCTTTACTGTCATACTGCGGCAACAGACTCACCATCCTAATCACCATCTCTCACTCTTCTCTTTTGCCACCTCAAGTAATTTCTTCAAATCCTCTCTCATGGTCATTTTGTCTCCTTTCAAATCATTCGTTCCTGCTACTACTACTATCAATTCTTTCACCCTCTGCTTTTGCATTCTAATTGACTCGCTTACATCCCTAACGTGTGCACCAGGTTGGTACGATTTTTGTCAAACTCTCATCTATCATACCGCTTACTAAACAATCCCCATATAACACTCACTCTTTCATTTTGTTTACACTCACTATTATACTCTTATTTTTCTTATCATATTTTTGCCGTTTATTAGTTGGTACGCTCGGTAAACTAGCTAAACAAAAGTTATGGGAGGATTTTGGCAAGAACATAGAAAATAAATATCAAGAAGGTGGTAAGATATTCTGGAGGTTGTTGAAGAATCTTAGAAATGGAGGAAAGAGTGTTGTAAAAGGAGTTACAGATGATAAAGGTAACATGAAAATGGGAGAAAAAGATATCCTTGAAGTATGGAGTAATTACTTCGAAAAATTGCTAAATTAAACAAGCAGTGATAGCACAGTGGTAAATACACTCAACAGGGATATAGCCAGGAATACATATCCATACTTGAAGTAGAAAAAGCCATCAAAGGTTTGAAATGTGGAAAGGCAGCATGAGTAGATGATATTCGACTAGAAAACTGAAGTATATGATGGTATAAGAGTCTTACAGTGGTTGCACTGCATAGTTCAGAAAGCCTGGACAGAGGGACAAATTCCTGATGATTATAGCAGAGTTCTAATAGTACCCATATATAAAAAGGGAAATAAAACCGAATGTGAGAATTACAGAGGTATTTCCCTATTGAGTGTATGGAAATTTCCTGGCAAGATTTGAAACGGTTGAGAAGAATTGTGGAAGAAAAGCTTGGTGAAGAACAAGCTGGATTCAGGCCAAATAGAGGCTGTCAGGATCAGATCTTCACTTTATGACAAATAGTTGAGAAAACATGGGAATATAACAAAGATCTGTATTTACGTTTTATCGATCTGGAAAAGGCATATGACAAGGTGCCAAGAGAGAAGCTGTTCAATACGCTGCAGTTATATGGTGTCAATGGGGCATTATATCAAGCAATACTTAGTCTTTATTTGAGTTGTAAGTTAGCAGTTAGAATTGAAGGAAGTACAGGAAGATGGTTTAATGTTAAATCTGGTGTGAGACAAGGATGTACATTATCCCCTCTGTTATTCATTATCTATATGGATCACATTATGAAGGAAAGTGGTATTAAGCATGATATCAGAATTGGAGATGTTAATGTCAGCTCTTTGCTTTATGCAGACAATGTTATACTTCTAAATAAATCTGCTACAATATTCAAGATTCCCTGACTAAATTGAATAGCTGTTGTAATAGATATGGTATGAAGGTCAGCAATAAAAAGAAAAAGACAATGAAAATAGGTAGGATCATTGAAAACGTCAACTGTGTTGTGAATGGAGAACCTGTGGAACAAGTAAAACGTTTCAGCTATTCAGGCACGATTTTTAGTGAAGATGGTAAATTAAATATGGAAATAGACAACAGAATCAACAAAGCTGATATGGTAGTAAGTCAACTGAATATAGAATAAGAGAGAAATTAGTCAGAACACTAAATTAGTTATATACAAGACAGTGTTCAAACCAGTTTTAACTTATGGATTTGAGAGCTGGGTTAGAAGTAAAACACTTGACCAAAGACTAGAGACCTCAGATATGAGAGGCCTGAGAAAGATTAGAGGTATTAACGGATGGGATCAATGGCAGTATCATATTAAGAATGAGGATATTAGGAAAGAACTTGATATTGTCAGCATCTTGGACTACGTTAGCAGAGCTAATCTCAGGTGGTATGGCTTAAAAGAAAGGGCAAGGAAATATTAACAAGTGTTCTCTGCCAGGTTGGCAGGAAAATGAGCCAGAGGAAGACCAAGATATAGGTGGATGGATACGGTACAAAGTGCCTTAGACGATAGAAATACAAGATCTGATAATGTTGGAGTCTTGACAAGTAACAGACTGATTTGGAGGAAAATTGTAGATAGGAAGTTAGTAATGATGTAAATTTTTCATGTAGTACTATCATATCCTGCACCCCCCTTGAGGGTACATGGCAGGAATATGATGATGATGAAATTCTTACTGATTATTTCCTTCTTTTCTTTTTTTCTGTACAATGTATCATTATTATTATTATTATTATTATTATTCCTGACACCTCCAAGGAGTTCGAAGATTCATCACGGGAGGACACCTACAACTGCCTCAACCACTACACCGAACCTCTACTACGAATCAACGCCATCTACCGCCCACCTCCACCACAACTGGTATTCTATGTCTGTAAATTGTGTGTGTTCTGAAGGGCCGATTTGTCTGTATGCGGGATGAAAAACCCGAGTTTCCGGGAGAAAAAAACCTGCTACCTCCATCTGAGATCGGCTAACTCACCTTCGATTGAAAATAGTCCAGATCATATTCTTTCTTTGGAAGGCATTTCTGATTTCTTCCTCGAAGCTTAACAGAGCTTATCTGAGGAAGATAACAGATGGCGGTGGTTTCATGGTTATGTTTCTATACTGGTAGCAAGCCAGGTGTTGATTTTACTGTTTGATGGTACGTGCTTGGTAGACTTCAACTGCTATTACACAGTTTAACTTTTTTTTTTTTTTTTTTTTTTTTGTTGCGAGTAGAGTTGGACATGGTATGTTTATTTGTGTTCTTGTAGTGGTGGTTTTTGAGAGGGGTTTGTCATAGGTTTTGTGTGTGTGTGTGTGTGTGTGTGTGTGAGGGGGGATAGAGAGAGAGAGAAATAGGATTTGCTCCAATTTCATTCTCGCCATAATATTTATATAGCACCTATTGCAACTCTCTGTATGTCCCTAGGTTTCTGTCATCGAACAGCAGTTTGTTTATCATGTCATTTACGTAGGTTTCAGGTGGTTTGCAGTAGAGATTGTTGTGCTTATATGTTATGTAGTTTGTCGACTGTGGTCTTGTTATGTGATATGTTGTTCTGGTTACTCTATATGTTGGGCTGTAGTAATGTTTTAACATGACTGTGTAGTGGCATAAGTGTTTCACCTTAAATATTTTGTGTTGTGTCCATGCTGCCTGCATAAGTGTGGATTGTTCCAGAATATCAGTTTTACCATTTTATCTTGCAACCATTGTAACCTGTTGTCTGTAGTCTGTGCAGAATGCATATGATGTGATTGCATATCTTAAAATGTTTTCACATAATGCTTTATAGATTAGTATTTTTATGTGTGTTGGGGCAATGTCTTTTAATCTGTATAGTTTGCTTGTTATTATCCTAAGCTTGGTGTGTAGGTAGTTTGTATGGCTATTCCCACTTTGATTAGCATCAAAGTGAAGTCCGAGATAGCATGCTGTTTTCACCTGTGTGATGGTTGTGTTTTTAGGTTCTGTGCTTTGTGTATAGGAGGATGAATATCATTAGTTTTGTTTTTCCAGGGTTTATATACATATGCCGTTTTCGGTTAATTAACAATTAACCAGTTAGTGATTTGATTGATGTCATGTTGCATATTTGTGTAAGCGATATTTGCATTGTTGTGAATGGATACTATGGCCGTGTTGTCTGTGTACTGGAAGATTTTACTTTTTAGGGGAAGATGGCTTATATCATGTGTATATATGTTAAATAGAATGGGACATAGGGCAGGCTCCTTACAGTACTCCACAGGTCACCCGTACCTCTTTGCTGTATGCTGATCCTATGCGTGTGATGTACTTCCTGTTTTTCATGTATGCTTTAAACCACTGGAGTAGATGACCTCCAATTCCTATATGTGTTATTTTCGCTAACAAAGTTTTGTGTGTTAGTGTGTCAAATGCTTTTGTTAGGTCAATGAATACAACTAATGTTATTCTGTTTTTATCCACTGCAGCATTTATTAGGTCTGTGAAATCTTTCAGGAGTGTTGCTGTTCCTTCATTTTTTTGAAAGCCATACTGTGTTTTGGGTATGATTTGAAATTTTTCAATGTATGTGAAGAGTTTGTGATGCACGATGCACTCCATGATTTGGTTGATTATAGACAACGTGGCGATGGGTCTGTAATTACTTATGTTTCTTTTTCCATGTTTATGTATGGGTGTGATTAATGCAGTCTTTAGTGTTTCAGGTATGTGTCCCATTTCGAAGATTTTATTTAACAGTTTTTGCATAACTGGACATAGGTTGGTTGAGTGTTTCTTGATGTCTTTTGGTCTGATTCCGTCTATCCCCCAGTCCTTTGTTAGGGTTAATTTGTTGAATTGCCAGTGATAGTTCTTTTGTTACTGTGGGGAACCATATCGACTGGGTTGCTCATGGACCTAGTGGAGAATGTTCGTTAGTGTGAGGAAAGGTTGTTTCTTGTAGTTTTTGGACAGAGTTCACAAAGTGCTGATTAAAGTTGTTTGCCAACTGTTTGAGGGATTTGCAGTCGCAAGCAAAGCTGTGTTTTATTGTTTCTGAGGCAGTGGTTCTGTGTATATTGTCCAGCATTTCATTAATCAGGTGCCAGGTTTCCTTTATGTCATTTTGAGCTGTTGTTAATTTGTTGCTCTAATAGTTTCTTTTTGCCGTTCTAATCTGTGTTGTTAGGAGATTCCATTTTCTTTTGTATTCAGCTTTTAAAGTGATATTGTTTGGCCTTAAGTTGTTTCCATAAGGCATCTTTTCTTTGTATTTCTGTTAATATGTTGTCTGTTATCCATGGATTCTGTTTCGTTTGGGTGCGTATTTTTATGTTTGTTAATGCTTTGTTATATATTTTGTTAAATGCAAGTTTAAGATTATTATATACAGCTTCAGCAGAGTCTAAAGATGCTATCTGCATGCAGTCTGTTTTTCTGATTTCGTCATTTACTATTGTTTTGTTTAGAATGCTATAATACTTTTTTTTTTTAAATAATGAAATATTTACAATTAAATAATTTTCACTGTGGTTTATACGTGTGTTTCTTCTAATTATGCTATAATACTGTTCTGTAGTCTCAGTGAGTTTTGTGGATTTTGGTTCAGTGTATAACTGTAATGCTGTGAAATAATGGTCTGCTAGTTTGCATGTTATGACGGCTGCTGTGTGACTGTTTGGAGGGGCCCGTATATTTATATGATCAATGCAGGATTAGGTTGTTCCAACTATCTCTTCTCGTGTATACGACTGTATGGATGGGGTTATGTTATATGCTGATATGTTATATGTCTAGGTATTATTCTGTGTTGTTATTTATGTTCCTAATGTTTATATTCATGTCTCCTATTATTATCAAGTATTTTGAGGCACCTTCTTTCGTGGTTGAAAGTCATCAATTTAGTTCATCTAGAAAATCTGCAGTGCTTAAGTTGGGTGGTCTGTATGTTGCATTTACTATCAAGGAGTTTTCTTGTTTGATGTTTTTAATTTTGATGCATATGCTTTCTGCATATTCTAATTTATAGTTTATTCCTGTTACTTCTAGTTTATGTTTGGTGAATATTATTATACCACCGTCTTGTTTTGTTTGTCTGCAGTGTTTATGTTGTTGGGTGGCATTTGATAGATGGTTGCCTCTTCCTTTGTTGTAGATACTTCAGTCAGTATTAAAATCTCTATGTTGTTTATATCTTCCTTCAGATTAGCTTGCAGGGTCAGGCAGTATTTTTGAATGCTTCTGATGTTGATGTGGAGAATAGATAGTCCTTTTTTTGGGTATAGTCACTTGTTTCCATTCTGTTATTGATTTCAGAATGTGGCAATTATCATGTTCTGGGGTGATTACATCTGCTCGATGGTCTGAGTTAATGTAGATAAGTGTGCTATTCCTTCTTTATGAGTCGTCAATATTCCTTTCAATGTGGCAGCCTGTTGAGGTCTTCTACAGATATTATTTCAATTGGTTTTACGTCTTGTGTCTTTTTAAGTTGCTGTCTCTTATCCATATAAACTGGTAATTTTTTTCTGTTTTTACTTTCCTTGTTTGGTAGAATAGTTTCTGGTAATATGGCGTTGAGTATTCGGATAAGTATATTGGGGTATTGTCATGGTCTCCTTTCAGATCCTTGACTATTGGTTTTTTTAATCCTGCTAGCTTTTATAAGTGCAGTTTTTGTTGGGCTGTTGGTGAGTTGCACCAACGGGAGGAGGACGGCAACTATTTTCCTTTTTTGTGGTAACCGATGTACTGACTGGATATCTTTTGATTCAATGAGAGCGCCAATTTTTTGGCTTAGCTGTATTACGGTGTCCCTTAGATGTTCCGTAACAATTTCTGGGAGACCATCTATGAGGAGATCTTTTTGTACTGCTGTTGGTTTAAGAGTTCATACTGTAGCTTTAAAGAGTTTAGTTCTTGTCATAGTTCCGTTATCTCTTTTATTAGATTATGCTGTCTTTCCATTAGCTCTTTAATGCAGTTTTTAATTTCTGTAATTGTCTGTAATACATTTGCTACCGAGTTATTATTAAATTTAAGAAATTACTCATATTGGTTGAATTTTTTGGTAATCTGTATGATATGTTTTTGAAATAGTTCTCCAACAAAATCGATTAAACAGTCTTTTAGGTTTTGTAATAATAGATAATAAATAAATAAATAAATAATAATAATAATAATAAACAACCTCATCCCACAAGACAGACTGATTACCCTATGTTAGAACTGTGCTTTGTGATTTTTGTTCTTAATTTTGAGTATAATTTATCAATTGCTTCCTTGTGACCAGGAATCCTAAATTTATCCCTGGGTCACGGACTCTAACAAATTTATTTGATCTGCACCAGTTAGAGTTGTCTATCTTAGTAATTTGAGATTGCAGTCATGTCCTTTTCTAGCCTTAATATTGTTTAATCACTCTTTCCCCTTTTGTCACGGTTCGTATTTTGGTAAGTGGCAATGTCGTTCTCAAACATAGTTTCATAACCAGTATTCAAATGATAAACATAAAGTTTTGATTTTCACTAACAGTATACATGAAACAAATATCAATCAATTCATTAATTCCCTTAAATCAGATTAATTACTTTAAATAGCATTACATGACATTTTAAGAATATGACATATCTATTATCTTCTAAGAAAGGCATGCACATAGTTATATACTAGGAATTGCCTAGACATGTGTCTCTAGGAGACCAGTTAAGGACATTCACATACAAAATTTCTTGCAAGGATCACAAAACAAGGCTCTTCGGACTACCAGTCCAATGTCCCTAAAAGTTCCACCAACTAATAAAATAGTCTAAGTCTTCCTTTCTGCAAAATGTGCTTAGACCGAATCTTTCATTTAACGCTCCCACTTAAACTTTAGATAGGTCAAAATCACCTTACCATTTCTTGCAGCATACAGTCTCACTCAATCACCACGTGCATATCCTTGTTGGACCTTTTGTTCAGTCTGCAGATTGCTTTCCCATCTCATGGATTGATGTGCACTGGATTTTCGCCGCTGTTAGGAAACATTGGAGGTGCTTGTATGGAACTTCTCTACCATTCAGGGAGGGAACATCACGGTTTGGGTTCACTTGGATCCGAACCTTATTCTTTTGTCGAACATCCTTCTCACGTCATACCTCCTTCACCCTCTATTCCTCTCTTCTCTTGATTTTCCAACCATCAACTGCCTTTTTCTCCTGCAGCTTACACTCACGGTCACATCGAAGACCTTCATCTCGAACCAGTGAAAGAGCTCCTCCCAGAGAATTTGCGAAATCTTGCTTGTAAGGTTCAACAGTGGGTTTATCAAGACCTTAGGGCTCTTAGTCATCACTGCGGCATGCATAGTTTCATAGAATCTGTCCTTGGATTGATTGTCAACACATTTTTTTTTCTTTGTTTGTTGTAACTTACATATATTATTCTTCTGTTTCTGTTTACACATATTATTTTGCACTTCCAATTTACACACATATATTTCCCTTTTTAAATCACACATTAATATTATACAATGCTTCCCCTCAATTGGATGAATAGAAATACATTTAATAGACAGTTATTTCTTTCTAGTACAATTTTCACCAGCAGTACAGGTATTTTCTTTATTTAGGCTCCGTTTCTTGTTAGATCCTGAACAAGGGTCTGTCTAGCAAGGCAGGCTTCATTCACAATCTAACACCTATTATCGGAATGGATTTTCCTTCTGCCATACACAGAAGTGTTGCAGGGTCTCACATCTGTAGTCGAACTATAGGTTAACTTATTGTAGGATTTATTTTAAATGGGTGTATGACTGACAAAGATATTTAGTTTGTAAGTAAACCTTGGATGTTTTTGTTTAAATACAATATTGTCAATATGGTGCCAATGTGTGGCAGAAAAAATGGCAGCAAAGACCACATTGTTGGGTGATTTGAATTTGCAGGATTTTGTGGAGTGCAGCATGTGTGAAATGTATTCATTAAAAGATATGTGGAAGGAAATTGAAACTGGAGAGAGAGGGCGTGTATCAAATGTTTCAAAAAGTGAGTGCCTATTAGGTGAAGAGAATGCAGCAAATGTAAGTAGAATGGACAGTAAAGATGGTAGGATGGAAAATGGTGTTATTAATGTCAAGTGTGAAATGTCAAGTGCAGCTGTGAAAATAGAGGAGAACAAAATGGACATTAATAAACAAACAGCACACATGAATGTTATCCTTCACAAGACAAAGCATGAAATCGAAAAACTGCAGAAGCAGCAAGAGATTAGTAGGGCTGAAAAGAGAAGGAAGCAGGTGATTCAAAGTAGTAATAAAGACTGAGTGAACAAACAAGAAAAACAAATTATGGGAAAATGGGAATTATGTATGGAGACTCAATAATCAGGGGAGTACCTAATGAAAGTGTGACAAAATCGTATTTCCCTGGTGTAAAAATTGACAATATTAGTCATTCCATTGAGATGAAAAAAGGTGAGTCAAAGGAATACTTCTCGCCTCTCCAATCACAATTGATTTGAGAGGCGAGAAGTATTCTATGGGGAGGATGTAAAGGAGTTGTTATAAGAGACAAAACTGAAGAGCGAGAAGGTGAAGACTAAGTCTCCTGCTATGCTGCAATAGAGGTGAACTGAGGAGAAGGGCATTACTAGATAATGAGTATATACATAGGATTTATATACTCATCAAAGAAGGATTTACACAATGCTAATGGACTGCATCTAAATGGTTATGGTGTTAGGTGGCTAGAGAGAGAGCTTTGTTCACTGAGCATGCTGAAGCACAAATTCAGAAAAACTTAAGCAATTAGGGTGGAAGCAGGTGAGTTGTGTGAAAGGCACCCATGCGGTGAGTGAGTGTGAGAATGACCAAGAGCAGAATCTAGTCTCTCCTACAAAAAATTTGAATAGGATAGTCCATTCAGGAAGTAAAGGTGGATGGGAGCCTAAAGAGATGCTGCAGTTTCTGTATACTAATGCCAGAAGTATCAGGAACAAGGAGGAGGAGTTTTGGGCATTGGTTAGTGCAACCTTGCCAAAAGTTATAGGCATTAGTGAATTGGCTGCCAACAGATGATGTAGTTGCAGGGATACAATATGAAGGGTTTAGTATTTTCAGGAAAGATAGTAGGATTGGGTGTGGATGTGTGAGGGGAGGGGGGGGGGTTACTGCTGATGATAGCAGATGAATTGAAGCAAAAAAGAATAGGAGATAGGTGGGAGTGTGGGAGCTTATTTGAAGCAGTCTGGTGTGAGATTAAGGCCACTAAGACAAAATATATAGTTTCCGTTGCTATAGGCCAGGGAATTCCACAGGTGATCTGGAACACATGCATCGCCAAATTAGTACAATGAATACAGGTCAACTGATTATTATAGGGGGACTATAACTATCGAGATATAACTGGAATGAAGAAAGTTCACATGACAGGAAGAAATAGAATTTATATGCCTACTATGAGATAATTATTTGCGGTAGCATGTGATGGAGTGTACTGGGGGTTTAAGAGTACTGAAACTGGTCACAGGATCAGAAGAGCTCTTCCATAAACAAAGTGACCACATTGTCTCCAATTGTGAAAGTAACCAGGTGGTCTTGACTTAGGAAATCATTAAACATGAGGAATATTCTGTCAAGAATGGGTGTATGTGGAAATACAATGTAGAAGAAAGAAAAACTTAAGCAGTTAGTTTACATGACAGGAAGGAAATGGAATTTATACACCTACTAAGAGATAATTATTTAAGGAAGCATATGATCAAGGGGACTAAGGGCGTTAAAGTATTGAAACTGCTCATAGGATCAGAAGAGCTATCCATAGCCAAAGTGACCACATTACCTCCAACTACTGAAAGTAACCATATGGTCTTGTCTTAGAGAATTGTAAAACATGAAGAATATTCTATCAAGAAAGGGTATTTGGGGAACTACAAGGCAGGTGATTATGACAAGCTAAGGAAGAAGCTTACATCTATACCATGGCATAAACCACTGCAGGGTAAGGATTTCAGTAGGGCATGGGAGATAGTTAAGGGTTATCTAGAGGAAGCAATATTAAATTGTATACCTATGGTGAGGAGGGTTAATCAGGTGGAGTTACATGGAGGAGTAATATCATTAAACATGAGCTGCAGAAGAAGAAAATAGTATAAAGGGTATATAAATATAAAGAGAAAGTGCCAGCAAACTCATAAGGTTCTAATTCAAGAAAGAAAGGTGACCAGCATGGCAAGGAAGGTAAAATCAGATTATTAGAATCTAGCTGAGCAGGTGAAAGGAAATCCCAGAGTTCTTTCGTTATGTGGCAAGAGGAAAAATGGCTATGGAAGATTACTCTTAATTAGTGATGATGGTCACAAGATGACGGAAGCAGATAGAATAGTTGAGTTACTGAATGACACTGTCATCCTAATGAGATTACTGCTTTAACAATGTGAAAGCCTAATGTGGAAACAGACTTGAATGAACTGGAGGTTCTCAGGATATTGCAGAATCTCAATGTAAATACAGTTGTGGGATTAGATGGCATATCAGCTCCAGTTTTGTAAGAATGTGCAAGGGAACTGGCAACATCTGAAAAGGTTCTTTAAGTCTCAGCTCTGGTAGAGGTCCACGGGAGTGCAAAGAGTGCAAAATAATTCTCCCTTGCAAAAGGGAGATTCTAATACTCTAGTAGTAAATTACGAGGGCGGTCTGAAAAGTTATCAGCCTCGAACATAGATGGCAACACTATCAGCAAGATTTTTCTAAGTTGGTACATCTGTCATAAGCATCCATGTGAAACTGCAAGTCATTCTATCAAGTAGTTTGTTTTATACAGCTGTCTGAACCAAAAGTGTTGAATGTATCCCTTGAAATGGATAAAATTGAGTATCTTGCAGTTATAAAATTCTTCATAAAAGAAGGTTTAACAGCAAAAGAAATTCATTTGAAGTTCATAAAAGTTTATGGGCACTCTTCTCATTTGTTTTCGACAATTAAGAAATTGGCTGCCAAGCTTAGATGTGGCTGTACTAGCCTTGAAGATGATCCATGTGAAGAACGTCCAAAAAGTGTAACAACACCAGAAATCATTGATCAAGTCCATGATATGGTATGGGGTGACAGGTGAGTCAGAGTGAATGAAATTGCTGAGCTATAGGCATTTCAAAAGAACGTGTAGGATATATTTTGCATAAAGAATTTCAAATGAAGAAGCTTTGCACAAGATGGGTGCGACGACTGCTCATAGCAGAACAAAAACACACTAGCATGAAAATCTCTAAACAAGGAGTGTTTTAACAAATAAAACTGATTTTGTGTATCGATTTATTACTATGGATGAGAATGGAATACACAGAATCCAAACAGTACTCAAAACAGTGGACAAAAGCTGGTTGTTCAGCACCAAAGAAGACAAAATCGCTTCCATCAGCAGGAAAGGTCATGGCATCGGTATTTTGGGATGCTAAATGCATTTTGTTTATTGATTATCTTGAAAATGGTAAAACAATAACTGGAGAATTATTCCGATCTTTTAACAAGACTAGATGAAAAAATTCGTGAGAAAAGACCCGGTTATCAGAAGGAAAAAAAACATCTTTCATTAGGACAATGCATCTACCCATAAGGTGTTTTGGCAATGGAAAAATTAAGTGATCTGCACTATGAATTGTTGGAACATCCACCCTATTCCCCAGATTTGACTCCCAAAACTAAAACTCTTCCTCGCTGGTCAGTGTTTTTCTTTGAATCAAGAGGTGATTGCAGCTGTAAAGTGGTATTTTGCAGATCTTACTGAGAACCACTACAGGGACAGGGATAATGGCACACTGGAGCATCGCTGGAGTAAATGGTACCTGACGATAGATGTAATATAGCTGAAATGCATAAACTGGTTTATTCATCATCATCATCATCATCAAATTCCTGCCATGTACCCTCAAGGGGTGTATAGGATATGATAGTACTACATGAAAAAAATTACATCATTATTAATTTCCTATCTACAATTTTCCTCCAAATCAGTCTGTTACTTGTTAAGACTCCAACATTATCAGATCTTATATTTCTATCGTCTAAGGCACTTTGTACCGTATCAATCCACCTATATCTTGGTCTTCCTCTGGGTCGTTTTGCTGCCAACCTGGCACAGAACACTTGTTTTGGTAATCTTTCCTCGCCCATTCTGTTTAAGTGACCATACCACCTGAGATTAGCTCTGCTAACGCATTCCTGGATGCTGACAATGTCAAGTTCTTTCCTAATATCCTCGTTTTTAATATGATATTGCCATTGATGCCATCTGTTCATGCCTATAATCTTTCTCAGGACTCTCATATCTGTGGTCTCTAGTCTTTGGTCAAGTGTTTTACTTCTGACCCGGCTCTCAGATCCATAAGTTAAAACTGGTTTGAACACTGTCTTGTACACAGCTAATTTAGTGTTCCGACTGATTTCTCTCTTATTCCATATGAATTTATTCAATTGACTTCCCACCATACCAGCTTTGCTGATTCTGTTGTCTATTTCTATATTTAATTTACCATCTTCAGTAAAAATCGTGCCTAAATAGCTGAAATGTTTTACTTGTTCCACAGGTTCTCCATTAACAACACAGTTGACATTTTCAATGATTCTGCCTATTTTCATTGTCTTTATCTTTTTATTGCTGACCTTCATACCATATCTATTACAACAGCTATTCAATTTAGTCAGAGAATCTTGCAGACTTGTAGCAGATTTATTTAGAAGTATAATATCATCCGCATAAAGCAAAAAGCTGACATTAACATCTCCAATTTTGAAAACTGGTTTATTTTATTTATTTATTCATATGGGGACCCCCCATGCCTCATTCGTCCCTTAGGACTAGTTGAGTCCTCCTAGTGAAGGAGGGATTAAGTATATGCATTTTATGACTGTAGATCCATGTAGATCCATGAATAATTCCAGGGACAAAAATCCCGAGTTTCCAGGTGAAAAAACCATCTACCTCCATATAAAAGCTAAGTCCTTTAATCGAAAGAGACCAGATAAAGGTTCCTCACATCATGCACAGGAATCGAACCTAGATCTTTGCAACCAAAGGGCTTTGTCTATATTGACTGAGCTATGGAGGCTCACATAATCTGGTGAGAAGAGTCTATTAAATATAGGAGAAATACTGCATAGAATAATAGTAGATGGTAGATTTTTTTTGCATGGTCAGTGGCAAATAAGTGGAATGTGTTACCAGATTGAATGGCAAGTGCCCAATGCTAAACATGTTCAAGTAAAGGTATACTGTTCTACAAAGATTGATCTCTCATGATCAGTCCTGACTTCATGCAGGCCTGATAATAGTATAGTAGTCTAAAGGTCACTATTAACCCTTTGTATAATAAATGCACCATGCTTGGGAGGCACTGCAATCTCTTAGCAACCTTCTAAATTTCTGTTCATGTATTTATATGCCAAAGAAGGTAAAATATTCATTTTTAAATCACACCAAGGTTTAATTTCATAGCAGCAATTCCATGATAACATTCCATCCTTTTACTGCAGAAAATATTACTTTCCGCAGTAACCAAATACAGGGTGATCGTAAAGTCCTGCAACCAAAAGTTTCAATTTATACCATTGTTTCCAAATCATTATAATTATTCCTTACATCACTATATGTCACCACCATATTATTACAAACTATCAGAGATGCCGAGTTCACTCTGATGTGTACAGGTTGTTCTCAGTGCAGCTTTGTTCAATGTAGAAGTGAAATGTCTTTTTCTCAGCTGCAACAAGTTTTCATTATGGAAAGTTATTTCGCTAATCATTCTTACATATGCATTGCCAAAGAATTACATGAGAAATATCCAGGCATAACAGTCCCTCAGAAGTCGACAATAACTAGATTAGTGCAGCATTTTTTGGGAAACTGGAACCATTTCTGGTAGAAATCACTCTGGAAGATCCTTCATTTGACTGATGATAAAATGGATGAGGTAAGAAGAGCACTGTAGTGGTCCCCAACAAAATGCCTCAGGAAAGTTGCCATGGAATCATGAATGCCATACAACAGTGCTCAGAAAGCTGTAAGATGGTTACACCTTCACCCATATTGTGTGCACCCAGTCCATGAACTGAAGGATCGAGATAAAGGCAAACGAGTAATCTTCTGCAGATGGTTACACTCATTCGTTGAAGAAAGTGGTATAGGGATGCTTGATACAGTTTTCTTCAGTGACGAGGTCTGGTTTCACCACAGTGGGTATGTGAATATTCAGTCCAATAGGATTTGGTCATGTGAAAATCCACATGCATTTCATGAAAAAGTTTTACATTCTAAAAAAATTGAAATTTGATGTGCAGTATCACGCTGTTCTATAGTGGAATCCAATTTCTTTATAATAACAGTGAATAGTTCTGTCTACCAAAACACAGTTCGTAGCACTCCTTGATGTCCGCGAATGCCACTGTTGGTTCCAGCAAGACAGTGCCTCGTGCCAAATAGTACTGTACATGTTTTGCAAGAACTCTGCAGTGACCATCTAATCTTGAAAGAGTTGTGACCTCCAACATCACCAGATTTATCAACACCAGATTTTTTCCTTTGGAGGTATCTCAACAATGTTGTTTATTGGAATAATCCTCACACACCAGATGAACTAAAAATAAACATTTCAACATCAATTGAAAACATCAAGTGTGAAGGTGGCATCCAACCTGGTAAAAAAGAGTACAAGTTTTTGCATTCACAAAGGAGGTGACTACCTTCAACATATGTTGTTATACGGTTCCTATTCTTCTTTCATTATAAAGGTCCAATTATAACCGGTATTTGTAACTGTTTCATTTTTCATATACTTGTAATTAACCTTGTGTTATTTCTGGGTTGAGCAACTTTATGATCACCCTGTATAACACATACACTTATATCGGCATCTTCTCAAGCAGTTTCAAACAACATGTCTATAAGTCAAAATAATTTGTTATAGACAATTTTTTCACTTTGTTAAAAAGAATTTAATTTGCCATGGAATTATATTTTTGCTTAATTCTTGACCCAAGTTTGTGAGTGAAATATCTTCGTGACTAGCAAACTTGTACATAGAGGGTGATGATTCCACAATATCTGTTTTAGTATTCCATAATGTGAATATTCAATCTAATAGGATTTGGTTATGTGAAAATCCACATGCTTTTCATGAAAAAGTTTTACATTTTAAAAAAATTGTTTCCCTAAAGTATTGCATAATGCAAAGTACAATTCAATTCCTTTTGAACGTGCATAATTGTAAGCGTGGAGGGGAAGGGGGAGTCTAAATCAGACCAATTTCAACCTTTATTAAAGTGAAAAAGTAAAGGGGAGTTCATCATGGGCCTAGAATAGTTAGTATAGGGGTGCAAGAGAACCTGACAGTACTAGGAGAAAAAAAAAAAAGACAGAAGTATAGTATGAGAGAGAGAAAAAAAAGCAGGCATTAGCTCTTTTATGTCATCATGTAGCCAAAGCTATTGTTTTTTTTTTCTTTATCCGCAGTCTCATGCAGCCTGAACAAACAAAAGACCAATTAAAACTAAAATCCAGAGAAGACTAATACCTAGGTGGTTAGCCTTATCTAAGTTGACTACCTTGAGTTGGCCTTCTCAGCCTGAGATTGATCTCCAGTCACTCCTGCAATTAACCATAAGACCACAGTGAACCAAGAGGATGGAACTATTAAAAAAACTCTCGTAGTAAAAATAGACAGCATTTTATCTTCCCTGATGAATAGTGCACAACGTGGGTGGTCTACACTGCCTAGTAAAAATTTGATATATCCAAGAATGCTTCTTTCTAAATACAAAAACGTCTACTGAACAATAAAATTTTCATAATGCAATACTGTAAAGAATTTGCAAGTTGCTGGTTTTCAAATCCATGTTTTTTCCTAACTTTCCATAAATGATTTTTAATTCATTAATTATAAAAATCAAAATTCTCTTCCCACTACTGATAGATGAGGAAATACTGCAAAAAAAGAAACATCTCTTCTGTTGTAAATAATGGAATACCTAACACATTACATAATCTGTTCTAAATATGCAGGGCAAGAGGGCAGCTATAGAATGCATATTCTCCTGTTTTCAATCTGTAATTGAAGTCAAAGATTGGATGTCCAATGCTGAAGTACCTCCATTTGATAACATTTACTGGAAGGTAACAGTATGTTTTTTTTTTTCAATTAAAGGTGAGTTAGCCGATCTCATAAGGAGGTAGTAGGGTTTTTCTGCCAAAAACTTAGAGTTTCTGGCAGAAAAAAATACTGTTGTTGTTGGTGGTGGTGATGATGGGAAGTAAACAGTGTTGATAGATGTATTGTTGTGTGTAGATCAAGAATTAAGTAATTATGCTATGCCATATTATCAATAGCTTGACATATTTATATCTGCAACAGTATGGTTCTTGGAAAAATAACAGATATTTTGGAAGGTCTGACAGGACTAGTGTAGGAGTTGGTGTTATTGTCCCCCCCCCACCCCCTTTGGGTCATTAATATCCAAACGAATGCTGAAAAGTGAATCTGGACAATAGACTGGAAATACCATGGATGTGTAATAAAGTTTATAAATGTCTATGTTCCATCCAATGGAAAATTAAGCAAAGATTCTTCCTTTGCTTAATCACAACCCTAATCTCCAGGCTTACACTTACATTAATCAAATGTATTGGTTACAGTCTTTATCAGATTTATTTCTTTTTCACATATAAACAGTGTAATTCAGATATAACATCTTGACATCAGCATGCCAAGTCATCATCCTGTCTTACTTAAATCTCAATGTGAAGAACAGTAAAGATCAGTTCCTGACTAGAGACTTCCACCAGATTTCCCATCAATCTTTTCAACCAAACTCTAAACCTTTTGTTAAAACTGGAATAATGTTACTTGGAACTGGGATACATAGCATTTAATAATGTCTGGCATCCTTTTATGTTCCACACCATCCAGCAAACTAAGGTGGGCAAAAGGCTGCTGTCAATCATTAAAGTAGCTTATGCCAATACAACTACCTGGCTCTTAGTTAATTGGTTCCTGTCAGACTCAGTCAAAATTTAAGGATTCAAGCAAGGTTTTTTCATTTAGTCCCTTGTCTTTGCATTGGTTCTGAAACCTATTTTGCAGGAAGTTGATAACAGTTCTCTCCATTATGAAGGAAAATAAAGTATTAACATATGCAGACCATGTAATTGGCTTTTGAGGGACAATGATTCCAAATACCTTTTTTGGTATTTTGGAAAAATTTAGTAAAATCAGTGGACTAACTGCAAATGCTGATAAGACAAAATTAACAGTTTTTGGAAGGTAGGATTTCAGAGGCATTCCCTTTGGACTAATACTAAGAGAAAACCTCACCATACTTGAATTCATTTCTCTACTTCTCCAACATTATCAGTTCAATAACTTATTCACAAAACTATTGAAACAACAGAAGACTGAAAATTGAACATTACAGAAGCTAAAGAAAACCAATTATATAATAGACTTGTGCATTTTTTTTGTCCAGCTGATACCAGTGAAAAAGGAATTTTTTTAAACTATCAAAGAACCATGGAGGCTTAGTGCTCTTCCAGTATTAAAATTCTGCTATTTAAATCATATAGCCTCAAAAATCAATAAAACGTTGCAGACCAATCATACATGTGCCAACTTTCTCTGGTTCTACCTGGGTTTTCATCTCCTACTATCTGGAATAAATGATTACAATAGTTGAAATAGTTGTTCCTAAATACTACAGCATTCTGTGCTTATCTCTGAAACTGATATTCTTTCCATTAATAACAGCAGAAATTGGTATAAGGAAATATTTTATCTCTTCCAAAACAAACTCCCACAGTTGGGTACTAATAATAACACTTTGTTTAATAACCTACTGAAGATCCAAAGATATCCTAACAAGAGGGATCTTGTTTAGAGAACTTGACATTGCAGATCCAATCTATGACTGCTACAGATTGTAAACAGTAGAACATGCGTTCCATAGCTGTCCTCTTAACCCTGCATATTTGGAACAGATTATTAGAATGCCCCCCCCCCCCCCAACACACACACAGACACACATCTATCAGCAATGCGGAAAGAATGAGTTAAAATGTTTTTTATGGAATATTAGGGGGGGAAAAAACATGCCTTTGAAAACTGGCAATATGACATACAAATTCTTTACCATATTGCATTATAGAAATTTCATTGCTCAGTTTAATGATTATGTTATACTTAAAAAGAAACATTCTAGGAAATACCAAATTTTTAGCTAGGTATACCACTCACATGATGCAATATTCACCAAGGGTAAATAAAATTCTGTCCATTTTTATTATGAGAGGTTTTTCACATGGTGCCATTTTCCTAGTTCATTGTCATCTTATAGCCAACTGCAGGGATGAGTGAAGAGCAATCCTGGCAGTGAAAGCTAACTCAAGGCAGTTAACTTATATAAGGCTGGCCATCTGGGTACCTATCATCTCTGGAATTTCGTTTCAGTTGCTCTTTTGTTTGTTTAACTGCATGAGACTGCCGATAAATTAAAAAAAAGATAGCCTTTGGCTACATGATGATGATGATGATATAAAAGAGCTGAGGCCTTTTTCTCTCTCTCTCTCTCTCTCTCCTACTATCCATCTGTCTTTTCTTTTTCCTAATACCATCAGGTGCTCTCACATCCCTATAATACTCTAGTCCTATGATGAACATCTCTACTTTTACACTTTAATAAGTGAAAAAGTTAAAATAAAAATTAAAAGGCATACCAAGGCAATTAACATGAAGTGATCAGCCTCTATACACAAGTAGCCTAGTCTTGAAGATATTTAACGCACCAACCTAGTTTTCTTACACTTGGATAAAGGATTAAACAAGAATATAATTTTTTGGAAAGCTTAATTTAATTAGAATGATTTATGTTTGAATCCAAGACAAGAGAGGAACTCTTCTATGGGCTTTTCAAATGAATTTTGGAAAGTGATCCCCTACACATACACACACACACACACTTTTTTTACGAAGCGGACATACCAGCAGTTCATTTGACCAAAATGTGGAAATGTAAAGATAGCACATATTTGTTTTTTAACAGGTCCAAGGTATGAAATTCTGAATTAAGCAGAATAATTACAAACAATATAAACAAATCCACTCTATTTGCATGAAACTGGATAAAATTTTATATTTAGGAATGCTTCAAAAAGAATCAATTCAAGTTTCAATCATATCATGTTTAGTGGCAAAATTAAGCAAAATAATATTAATCATTTGGTAACGATATTACAAACTTCACTATTTCCTTTTATTCTAAAAACACCTATTTTCTTAAACAAGCAACAATGTAAAAAAGTGTAACTAGAGCCTGGGTGTAGCATAGAGGCAGCCTGCCTCATGACACTGCTTAATACGGGTGCTTGTTCAGCCATATTGTGGTAGGCACTGTATTACGGCAATAAGATATTTTACAAATATATGGCATCTAGTTTAGTTTATGTGCTCATTATATTTTAATAATGAAAAAAATTATAGTCATACATAGTAAACTAAACATTTCAGAACCCACTTATTAGATCAGTGTTACTCAAAGTGTGGTACACATACCCCCAGGGGTACGTGAAAGGTCTTCACGTACTTCGGGGGCAAATTTCAGCTATGCACCATTAACACATGGAATCATTATTAAGAAAAAAAGAATTAATTTAAACTCCTACTTAAACAATGTGATAATGTCATTGAATAAGGTACAGAGATATTTGTAGGCTGTGCATTTGTTGAGAAATAATATATTTCTCAACAAACAGTGCAACTAGAGACAACTGGGATAAAAACGGCACTCACTAATGAATCACATGTGACATTTACCCTCCCACAGAAACTGCTGTATAGACTTATATGTTGCACTGGAAGATATAGTTTTGTTTGAAACCACCCCGTCATGAACGTGTTAAAATTAAGAAATATATAATGAATGTGTTTCAGATATTATGGAATTCGGTTGAAGAGAATTAGCATTTCAACAAAACAGCATGATATGCATTTCTTACATTTTTTTGAGTGTCATTTCAATTTCGAATTTGAAACATATTGAGTGCATTGTGTATTCTGTGTTTAAATGACTTTGGACAATTTTTGACTTTGATTTTAATTGTGTACTTATTTTTGGATTTTTGATAGAAAAATAAAATTTTAAAAGTAAGTAGTTCATAAATTATAAACATATTAATCAGATGTACATTTTGCTAAAATGCCAAAATTGCTCACTGGGCAGCATGCTTTATGTCTTACATTCCCTGCAATAACAATAGTTTACCTTTAATTATCAAATTTTCAAATTATTGTATAAATTAATTTATAGTAAAAATTCATAGAAGGCAACTGTTTTAAATCGAATTTTTAAAAGAAGTTTTTTATAAAAGAAGAAATTTTCTCATAATTAAGAATTAATATAGAAAAAAAATAATTTATCAATAAGAAATTCATTGTCATTTAGATTGGTAATTTATAAGAAATTTTCTCATTAAAAAAAGAAAAAAGGAAGAGTAAAGTAAAGAAAGCAACAAGCAATATAAGGAGATTTGGAATTTTAATGAAAGACACCAAAGAGAACAACTTTTCAACAGAACAAACACCAAAGTTATAAAAATTTCAGCATTAGCCATTGGAGCAGCTTCTACATCCTCATCTACCAATGATTCCCCAGCATCAGTCACTGATACTGATGCAACAAACATTTTTGGTGATTATATAACAATTGATGATTCCAAAAATGATGAGGTAAATGATGATAGCGACAAACAGGAATTATGAACAGATGATCCAATTAAAAAATCAAGATTATTTTATTCAAAATGATCCATACTACTGGCCAGAGAAATTTGATGACAAAACTAGAATTGAACTTATAAAAAAAGGCCCTACTCATATAAAATTAAATAAATATCCTTTGAATGATCAAGGCAGAAAATTTTCAAACAATTATCAATAAATGCTTAAAAATTCTGAAATTATCAAACGATCAAGGCTTCTATATTCCAGAAAAGTGTTGCTGTTTACTGTTTCTGATGCAAAATTTTTAATCCGGTTTCATCAGAGCAAAAAAGCCTTACGTCAAAAAGTGGTTTCGATGATTGGAAAAATATCAAACAAAAAACTTCAAATGCATGAAACTTCACATTCTCATATTTGTTGTTTTTCTGAGCAGAAGGAATTGACAATTCGGTTAAATTCGAAACTGACAATTGATGCAAAACAAGAAAGAATTTTGGACAATGAAACACAATGCTGGAAAGCAGTTTTAACATGATTATTCGCAATAATCCGTTGCATAGCAGCACAAAATCTTGCTCTTTGGGGATCATCCTCTACAATTTATACTCCTAACAACAGAACTTTTCGCATTGTTCGATGCAGTTATGAAGCAACATCTTGATACTATAACCAAAAACAAACAAAAACATTGTCAAGTTCATTATTTGGATCCTGAAATACAAAATCAATTAATTAAAATTATGACAGAGAAAATAAGAAGTAAAATAATAAGTGATATTAAAAATGTCAAATATTATTCCATTATTATAGACTGCACACGAAATGCCAGTCACACTGAACAAATGACTATTATAATAAGATACGTTTGCTCAGAAACAGGAAAAATGTGTAAAAATTTCACAGGTTTTTTTTGGAAATTCATGATAAAACAGGACTTGGGTTGACTGATAAAAATATAAAGGAATTAGAACAATTGAATACCAATATAAAAGACATGCATAGACAGAGTTACGATAATGGCGCTAACATGAAGGGAAAAGAGAAAGGGGTACAAACTTGCATTTTAAATATAAATCCCAACGTATTTTGCATCCCCTGTAGTGCTCATTCTCTCAATCTTTTACTAATGATGCAGCTAAAAGTACAGTTGACATTGTATCATTTTTTGGAATAATTCAACACCTATTCAACTTTTTTTTCTGGATTGACAACAGGTGGGGGGGGGGGGGGGTTCTTCCAATTCGATTGAAATTCTGTCATATTGTACCAGTATTTTGCATTGTGGTTTAAGCCAATAAGAATACAATTTGTTCAACTAAATCCCAAATTGCAATATACCAATCTAAAAATAGTTAATAAAGGTGTGATTAGAAAAAAAATTTTTTATTCAACTATTAATTTTTAAGTGTGTTTGTGTATGCTACACTCATACTTCTCTTTAATATGAGGTCCATGTAGGCACACACATTCATAAAACAGGCTGGAAATAGCTTAAAGCATTCTTACCTTTGGAAGACTAAATGGAGGGATAATGTGGTAGTAGGGCATGTCAAGATCAACACCTCTGATTTCATTAGGACGAGAAAACAGCAATACCCTTTCATTGGCTAAAAAGTAAAAAAATTAAATTAACACATTGCCGGCACTTTTTTTTTTAAGTTTGTTACCCTACTCACTGTGCATTATATAACAACACTTTGGTATAATGAAAGTTTTTCCACTTGGTTATAGTATAAATTGAATAAGCCAAGAAAAACTTTGCTTACACTTGGATAAAGGATTAAACCAAGAATATAATTTCTTGGCATCTTTAATTTATGCTTTGGTATAATATTTTCACATTCTTTCAGTTATTCAATGCATAACAAAACTATGCACATAACACAACACAATATGCTGGTTATTATCAATATGTAAGGCTTTTTACTATTATTATTATTATTATGGCTCATATCTCTCCTTTAGTACATTCACTGATGATGCAAGTAAATTAGACTTGACAAGAAATTAAATTCTTGTTTAATCCTTTATTCAAATACAAGCAACAAAGTTCACTCATGAAGTACTTTCACAACTAGACTGATGACTTAGTACCCATAATGCAAAGCACATTTCCTCTCAGTAGTGCTAAGCTTTAAGGGAGGATCACTACTGAGAATGTTAGCAACCTTCATTGAGATCTCATCAGTGGATTACAGATCAAAAAAAAAAGATACCAAGGTTGAGCTAATGCATAAATCATCTATTTCTCACATATAAGAAGCAAAAATGTGTATCACCTTATTATTTAAACACTCTGGATTGGAGATAATTGGACTTGTATGGGATCAATATAAAAAATTAGAAATAAAATTAAATACATTGGCAAAAAAGCCACTTTAATGCTACAGATAAAGTGGCTTTTCTGCCAATGTATAGGATCTTAAGATTCTAACATCAACCAAAATCTTCACATCTTTCCATGAAAAAACCAGGGGTTTACAAAATTCACTGCTCTTGTGGCAGTTGCTATGTAAGAAACATTGAAAGGCCTGGTGAGATTCACACATTAAAAAAAAATTTTTTTTTAAAAAAAGTGTAAATCAGGATTAGCCTTCTATACAACAAATTTGTTGTTGTTATGATCCATCGAGTCGTTTCCGACTCCTGGCTACTCCACGAACATACACTCTCCATTCCGATCTGTCCCTGACCATGTCTTTCAGAACCTCCAAGCGCACTCCAGTTGCTTCTTTAACTCCATAATTCTTGGTCTTCCACTTCTCCTGCTTCCATCAACTTTAGCAAGCATCATCATCTTCTCCAGACTGTCATTTGCTCGCATAATATGTCCGAAGTATGACAAATTTTGCTTGATGATCATAGCTTCAAGGGAGCAATCTGGCTTTATTCTGTCTATCACTGATTTAAAGGCTACCAAATTGTTTGGCAAGAAACAGAAATGCCATACACTGATCATAACTGTTTTATATAAAGGTTTAAAGAACTCTCAGAAATGCTCCATATCCCCACACAATGAAAAAAAAAAAAAAAGGCTTAATCCTACACCAATTCTGATCAGCTTCTATCAAAAATCTAACAACTGCAGACATGGAATATGAGTCAAGCCACAGGATATGACAGCAACAAACCAGCATCATTCTAATGTGTACATAAGTAATTACTACAATGTTGTTTTTTCTAGTCACTTTGTTCTTATGTACTAGTTATACAATTCTGATAACATCTGCTATGCATAATCAGTTTTTTCTAGCCTTTTTTATATACAATTTGGTACCTCTGATAACATAATCCCAGTGACTTACAAAACTTGTTGAGTTAATAAACCGTTTGTTTTAATAAATCTGTTATATGTTTAGAAACACGATCTCCATGCCAAAAATTAACTGAAGAACTGCTAAACCAGAGAAATATTTGTATTAATTCTTCCTCTTAATATAAAGTGATAAAAAATTCTCTCAGGTTTCCCTTTGACTAATTTGCTAATTTCTTTTCATAATCTGATTTTGCTTTGGCCAAGATGACTATCACTCTCAGTTCCTGCTCTATGTACTGTTTATGAGCCTCATCATCACTCTTCTCAAAAAATAAATTATTCTGATATGATGTCATGGATTATTACTGTTAAAACTGTTTTTGAACAAACAAATTATAATGTGCTCTGCAAAATATGTTAATATCTTCAGATATCTGAGAGTGTATTTCTATCTCATCAGGACTGTGTGAAAAGCCAACTTCACGAATACTCCACAGCAAAAAATATTTCAGAAAAATTTTATTATGCATAATCAATTAAGGTACTCCTCTTTTATACATTAAAAAAATCAGTTTCATTTGTAATTCAAATGTAAGGGAAGGACGTCATATAGTGGAGAATGAGAAATAGTCAAGCTGTACTGAAGGAAAACAGGATAAAATGGTGGTACTAATGAAAAGTTTACATTATTACTAACTTACTATCAACAATTTTCTTCCAAATTGGCCTGTTATCTATCAGGATTCCAATGTTGGCAGACAGACATTGTGTTTCAAGGCTTTAAGATAATTCTAACTGCATGAATCCATCTAGACCTTGGACTTAATCTAGGTATTATTTTTCCTACCATCCTGGCATCGAATATCTGGTTTATTAATTTATACACACACATACATATAAACACAGCTACTGTACAAGAGTCACCATAGTATACCACCATGCTATATATAGTACACCATACTGTATTATACAAGAGCCACCAGAAACCTGTGAGGAAAGCCTGCTGAATTAGATGATCACAACCAAAAATGGTCAACTATGTTAGTGAAAAAGTCTTAGAATAGCTCTACTTCTGGTAGCAAGGATTTACACTGGGTATTCATAATGAAATAGCTTAATGAAGTTACATTGTACAACATATATTAATTAGTCTATCCTATATAAATTTGCGCCTGTTGAGAAGGTGAACTTTTTCCATTGTATCTTATGGCGGGTGTCCAAGGCATGGTCATCAAGCTGTAGTGCTGTAACCAGATGTAGTCTTTGTGTTTGGCAATTTTCATGTTGGCTGTCCTGCCTATTTGGCCATAATAGGACAACTTACCAGCTGCATGATACCTGACAGACACATGGCAGTTCAAGGAACTGTGGCTGGTCTTTGAGAAAGTGGATAAGGGATACTAATTTTTTATATGGTCTGTAAGTGGTTACAAGTTTATCTTTTGAAAATTTTTGTTACGTAAATATGAAAGACTTTTACTAGAATCTGCTGCAGTCAGTCTTAAAGAACTACCCCAAACCTAACAGTGCCAACAGTGAAATTTGGAGGCAGTGGCGTTACAGTGTGTGTGTGTGTGGGGGGGGGGGGTCATGGAATGGACTTCTCTCCTGTAATACTACATGGAAATCTAAATGCAGAAGGGTACAAGGACATTTTGACTTATTGCATACTGTCTACGATAGAAGATCAATTCGGTGACGACTATTGTCTGTAACAGCATGACAATGCTACCTGCCATAAAGGAAGGTCTGTGAGGGAATGGTATGTGGACAATAACGTTCCAGAAATGGACTGGCCAGCCCAGAGCCCTGACCTGAATCCCATAGAACAGTTTTGGGATGAATTAGAATGTCGAATTCACTCCAGACCCCAACGACCCACATCACGAAATGCTCTGGCTACAGCTCTTCAGGAAGAATGGGTTCTCATTCCTCCAGAGACGTTCTGACATCTGGTAGAAGGTCTCCCCAGCAGAGTTACAGCTGTCATAGAAGCAAAGGGTAAACAGGGTAGACTCACCCTTTATTAATGTCCACTACTGGAAAGTGTATCACAGGGAAAGTCTGATTACAGTATCGAATAGGTATCCAGATACTTTTGATCAGATAGTGTATATGTTGCATTTTTATCATGGACTGCAGAGGCACTTTTGAGAACCAGGACTTGGATATAGATTGGGGATTTTGCATTGTAATGAGGAATGCAAGCTCTCATTCCAGTGAGGATTATTTTAGTTATTAGTTTAGTGCAAAGGTCTCAGGAGAGGTAAAAGTAATCTGACCATGGAAGAGAGTCATAAAAGTTCTGGAGGTCATCCCAGCTGGCATAACTGTAGTAGTGCCATATGGCATGAAGCTGAGATGATTGGCTGGAAGGAGAATGATCTGCAGAAAAGGAGACTTGAATAAGATTATGGTCATAGATGCCAGAAAGATAGCAGACATCCACAGTATATTTGAAGGAAGAGCTACTTAAGAAAAGGTCCAGAGTGTTAGAAGAGAGAGATCAGGATTGTCTATCGATATTCTTGTTAGCAGGTTAACTATTTGCGATAGATCATGACTGATGGCATATGATTTAGCTTCTCTTCCAGCTTGCTCTGTGAACTTTATGAAATGGATACGGTTTGTGTTATAAACACTAAAGTCTCCTAGGAAGACAATCTAATGATATTTGTAACTGTAAGTAGATTGCATAAAATCAATTAGCAATGAATACTCAAAAAAGGGGTAAGAATTAGAGGAAGAGTAAAGGCAGCAAATGAAAGCTATTAAGTGAGATAAGGAAATGAACAATGTAGTTAAGGATATAAATTAAATTATACTTTAATAAATATTTTCCGATATTTCGGCAATGTAACGTTGCCATCTTCTAAAGGAATTTACAAAAAAGGCACGTGCACGAATATATAACTGCGCCAGCTACGCAAACAAATCATCGGCACGCGTTTTCTCTTAGCGGACATTAACGAAGCTATTCGTGCCGTTGAAGATGAGCTTTCGTGCACTTTAAACCACGAACTTTGGTCGATTTTATGTGACGTCTCATGTACCGCTGCCAACAAAGAATTTGAAAAAATACGAGGCCGGCAGATGAAAAAATTCGAAAAATTAAAAAAGAACTCTACCGTCCTTCCAAAACTTGCTACCAATACCGTAATCAACCTTTCTTCAGTCACCCTAAAGCCTAAAGCAATCAACGCACTATCACGTGGCCACAACTTCGCCATTGCTCCCAAAAAAATACCTAGTGAGGATATTATGATCCAGATCGAATGCGGAATCCGCCACCTTCCACATCAAGTCGCCAACAGCGTAAGACTGGATGTAGCTTGTGTCCTTTCCAAAGCAATCCCACCAAAAACCAACATATCCAACAAGGAATATAAAGCTCTACAGGAAATGAAGAATAATAAAGAAATAGTTATCACCAAAGCAGATAAGGGAAATGCAACTGCTACACAGGTAAGCTGAATGCTCTTCTATTAGATCGGGCTACTTACCTCCCCATCAATTACAATCCCACCAACTCTCAAATTAGAAAACTTCACAGGCTCCTTAATAGAGTCACTTCTTGGCCTGTAGAAGTTACCAACAGATTAAAGCCATTTAACTCTATACCACCCCATATTTACGGACACCCAAAAATACATAAAGAAAATGTGCCATTATCCCATAGTGGATGGCATTGATTCCCCCACATACAAATTAGCTAAACATTTGGCCAAAGAGCTCACACACTATACTGGCAACACACCATCACACATAAAAAACTCAGCCCATTTCAAAGCCAGTATAGAAAACCTTACACTCCAACACACTGACATAATGGTCAGCTTTGACATCTCCTCTTTATTTACAAATGTCCCACTCAAGGAAACTTCACAGCTAATCCAAGCTAAATTTTCTCCTGATATCTCAGACTTATTTCAGTTCACAATGAACTCAGGCTATTTTGTTTGGCAGGGAAAATTCTACAAACAAATAGAGGGGACAGCCATGGGTTCACCACTCTCCCCACCCTTGGCCAATTTCTTTATGGAGACCTTTGAAGAAAAAGCCTTAGCCTCTGCCCCACAAAAACCAACCATATGGCTTCGCTACGTTGATGACGTGTTCGCTATTTGGCCACATGGCTCTGAAACATTTCTCTCCTTCTTAACACGCTTAAACAACCAACACCCCAGAATCAAATTCACCGTGGAAAAAGAGGAAAACAACAGTCTCTCTTTTCTAGCACGCTAGTCACCTGTCAGCCTAATGGAACCTTGGTTTTCTCGGTTTACAGAAAACCCACCAATACAGGCAGATACATTCACCAACAATCCCCCCCCCCTCCTCACAACAATATGGAGTAGTGAAAACACTATACAACAGGGCTAAACTAATCTGTTCAAACGACTTGGCCCTAAACACTGAACTAAATCACATCCTCAACACTTTCTCTGCCAATGGCTACCCCCCTCCCAAAAAAAAGTCCAAAAAATATTAGAACCTACAAACCACAGATCCCCTCCCCCCCTCCACAACAAGGATTATTCTAAATCCATCACCATTCCCTACATCCGAGGCACCTCGGAAAAGATTACCAAAATCTTAAAAAAGCATGACCTGACCTCCTCTTACAAACCTTACAGAAAATTGGCATCCCTTATCCGATCCACTAAAGACCAACCATTTCCCCTAGACCTACCTGGTGTATACCAGGTCCCTTGCAGTTGTAAACTGTCGTACTTTGGCCAAACAGGCAGGACAGCGAATATCAGAATTTCTGAACACAAGGACTACATCCGGTTTCACAAGTACAGCCATTCTGGTCTTGCAGACCATGCTCTGGATACACGCCACAGAATACGGTGGAAGAAAGCTACAGTAATACACCTTAGCAAATGCAAATTCGAAAGACTATTTATGGAATCAGCCTCAGCCCTAAGAAATTCTCCAAACCTCAACAAATTTGGTTGTATGCGACTGCCCCAAATTTGGGAGGCTTACATCAGCAGACCTTCAGCCCAACGGCCAAGAACACCTACTCAGCCTGCTAGAGGGCACCTGATGGTGCCCTCTAGCAGGAGAACAATGGCTTCATCTCTTCATTCCCAGTTACTGTGTCTGTAGTGCCTATGTGCACATGCCTTTTTTTTTGTAAGTTCCTTTAGACGATGGCAACGTGACGTTGCCGAAATATCGGAAAATATTTATTAAAGTATAATTTAATTTATATCCTTAACTACGTTGTTCATTTCCTTAAGTGGTTTAATAATGCATAACCAACGTATAAGCCTGTCTACAAGAATTAAGTGAGATAAGGAAATCTTGAGTCAGAATAAATCAAAAGGCAGGCAATCCAGGTTCGATGTTCTTTTGACAAGAAATATCAGATTTAATGAAAGCACTCATTCTTTCCATTTTTACAGAATGCAACACAAGATGTAGGGGTTCAGTTAGGGAAAGATTAGATTTTCATGTCTTTAAGTGGTGGCATATATATATCATTAATGTTTGTACTGATGTACAAACATTATATGTTGTATTATTAAACTTTTCTGAGTTACCTTCCTGGTCTGTTCTTACTCTTCATGCAAATGATCATAACCAACATACATCTTGTTTTGCCTCCACAGTGCCTTCTTCTTCTTCCAGATTTCAACTAATCTCTTCATTCATCCATTGTACTCCTACCTTGTTTAGTCTTTTCACCTTTGAAATACATGCACACATTGCTGCTTTTTAAATAGCTCTTGATCAATGCTAGTGCAGTGTCTGTATCCTCACTCAACTTTAACATATGTTATAAATATTAATTTTATTAATAAAAATATGATACTTACTCAAGCAAGTTTTTCCATCTGGAGAAAGTCTCATAACATGAGGACAATGACATTTGAAGGTATTATTGAAAGACAATACACATAAATGTGAACACCCTCCATTGTTTTCACTACACGGACTTTTCAAGATACCTTCACCACAAAAAAAAAACATTTATGAATAAGCAAAATTAACTTTATCTCACATTTAAAATGCACAATCATTTTTTATTTCAATATTCACTAAAATATAATCATCTACTTATTTCAATAAGTAAATGGATGTGTAAAATAAATATTACATCCATTTTTCATATATAAAAATGCAATTCATGAACTATTCTGGTAATAAGATAATACAAAGATTGAAACAACCAAACGAATAAGCTTATCCTAATAATTGTTGCAGTGTAAAAGAGACACAAACAAGAACAATGTGAACTGCAATTCTAATAAATATGTTATCAGCATATCATCACTGGTAACTTGAGCAACACTTAAAAAAGAAACTGCTTTAATATTATATTCACTCTTATGCAGTTTCAATAATTATTATGAAAACACTATAGGAGCATAATATCATGATCGAGTACAATTTTAATATTTTTATATATTCCATAGTTTATAGTAATAATAATTCAGATATTCTACTTTTGAGAACTATATTATGCGTGCTAGTTCACCTGTGTAAAATAAGATGAAGGAGCAAATAATTTGACACATCCCCAACAGTACTAAAATGAACTACAGATATTTTTCTTGGAAGTGTCAAAAATGCTGGGGAGTATATAAGTGATGTTTTGAGGTTATAATAATGCACTTGTATGCTGACTTATGAGGGAGGGCTGGAAAGTTCTGATAAACACCCAGAACAAAAATGATATTAAAGTAACTGATAAACTACAAGAAAAAACATATCCTAAACCACTTTATCTCTCATGTTTCATCAAATTGTAATAATTTGTTCTTTTTCTTTTAGGATATATAAGAAGACATGTCAGAGGTTTTGAAGAAATTCAAACACAGACATAGGTGTGGACCATCATCAAGTTTTTCGTGCTGCAAGAAAAGTCTGCAACTAAGGTTCACTAAACTTTGTGTGAGACATTAGGGAACTGTGCCCCAGGATATCCAACAGCTGCCATGGGTGGCCAAGTTAAAAACTGGGCATCCTAAGAAAACAGATGCCCCTAGGTCAGAAAGACCATCCACAGCGATCACACCTGAAAACATCGATGCTTGATGACAGACGTATACTAGCCAAAAACATTGCAAAGGACTAGGGATATCCAGATAATGAGTTGGAGTCATTATCCACAAACATCTGGACATGCAGACCCTCTCAGCAAAGTGGGTCCCCAAATGTCTGAATGCCAACTAAAAGAGAGAACATGTGCTGTCATCTGAAGGGATTTTGTGCCATTCTGAAAAATCAGGTGGATATTTTTAGCTTGTATTGTGACTACTGATTTGACTTGTGACTATTAATAAAACATGCCTTCATTACTATGACCCAGAGACACCAAACAACAACAACAACAACTGTAAAAAGCTAATCAAAATGAAGCATTATACATATAAAAGGTAAATCTTCCAAAACCTTCTAGATCCATTTCACAAATATATGTGATCTTACTGTTTCCTTAAATGTTGTCTATTTCCATCTCCATGCTGCAAAACTTTTCCTATGAAAAGTGAACTTCTCAAAATTGAACTTCTCAAAATTGAACTTCTCAAAATTGAACTTCTGTTTCTTTAACTCTTTTCATATAAAAGGTAATAGCTGCGAATATGGGCACTCTGATATTCCTTGTCAGAGTGTTCATTCCTAAATCTCATCTTTTTCGTTTAATCTTGTTTGACTAAAAATGTGCTTTATTCATTCTATTATATTTATTTGTTCTCTCTCACTTTCATAATGCCATTACCATTCTGTTTTTCGATTTCCTTGCTTTAAATTTTAATTTTCATCAGTCTGACTTTAATAATGGCAGTTAACTTCCTTGATGATTTTGGATAACATGAAGAATAGTGGCTGTTAGTTTGTGATAATACTATATTTGCCACCCTGGTTGGCCAAGTGGATACGCCTCTACTTGAAAAACAAGATTTCAGTTTAAATTCATGGTGTAAATTTTTTAAAGTGAATTTTCATAAGAATTTTCAGTGTCTAGCGTAGGATCACAGCAATCTTCATTATTGAAAGCTTGAAGTAGATTGAAAAAAAAATTTTTAAAAAGTAGGGAATTATTTGCTATTAATTTGATTTTCTAGCAGATAAATAATTAATAATTACAGATTTATAACTTCAATGAAAGAACCTCATTAACAACAAAACAGGATTAGAGAGGGCAAAAGTAAATGAAGCTGGTCTAGATATATATATCCTATAGCTTACTATCAACAGAGACTGGCACTGTGAACAAAGGTCGATTGTTGGCAGTTCAATATTGTATAGCATAAGTCCACTTCAGAATGAAAATATCACAGTTTGTGTATACAGTCTTGAAAATTTATCTATCGCTAGTGTCACGAGAAGTAGCAGTGTGAAAAGAGGGCTCCGCTTGAGATACGTTTTTTGAAATAATTAATAGTATATAAGTGTGTGTGCATGAGTAAGAGTTATTATTATTATCATTATTATTTGACACCTCCAGGGAGTCCAAAGACTCATCGAGGGAGAGTGTGGCAACAGCATTGAACGATTCATCCCTTTCCAACTACTAACTATGCTCAAACTTGTTTAACTTTTTGCGTGAGCCATTAGTAGCAGAGGCTCTACCAATCGACTTTAGTTGCTATAAAAGTTGTGCACTTGCAGTATAATTAATGTGTGGGATTTTTTGTTTAAGTTTATTTACAAATTCTTTGAAATCAGAGTCAGTATAGTAACCAGCAAAGGAAAGATGGCAAAGTTAAATTCCTGAATTATCCATTCAGGAATTTAACTTTGATTTCAGTTGTTTCATGAAATGTCAGGTGTGCTATATGTACTTGTTTGATTATATACATAAATTGTGGATATTTAAGTAGATGGAAGGAGGGTGTGTGTGAAGTGTGAACTGAATGAGGATTTGATGAGTGCTAATATGTTGATAACTGAAAGTGTTAGTAGTGAAAATGCTGCGAGGAGGATGGGTGCTCTTCTGATAGAAAAGGACAGTGTAAAAGAGCAGGGAAAAAAATGTCAAAAAAGTTTTGAAAAAGAGAACGAGCAATCTGAGAAACTTAACAATCGATGGTAAGAAAGACAAAAGTGATGAGAATATGGCAGAAGTCACAAAACAAAGTGAAGTTAAAGATATGATGGCAAGTGGCATCGACTGTGAACAAGCATATATGATGCAAGGTTTGAAAGTTCAAAAATTCGAAATGAACGATGGGAAAAATGTGACAGGATTCGAAAGATCAGTTGGTTAAGATGAGGCAAGAGATGAAATGGATGTGGAATGAAGTTAAGAGAATTCGAGATATGAATGGAGGAATGAAAATGATAAAAACAAATAATGTTGGTATAAAAGAGGTAATGAAAGATCTGTGAGTGACATTGCATGGTGATTCAATTATTAAAGGCTTGCTGGACGAGAGAATGCATAAGTATGTTTTCTTGAGGTAAAATGAGTAGAGTGACTGAGGCACTGAATATAAGAAGTAAGCGAGCAAAAGAGTTGGTAGTTGTAATATAGACAAATGATTGACTGGGAATAAAGAACACATCAGATTGGATATCAGGAGGTTGTTGAGACAGATAAGATTATAGTGTGATAGGAAAGGTAGTAAGTGTACTGCCTAGGTATGACAGTGGTGAGATGAAGCAGAGAGCAAGGATTATGAATGATATGTTAGCAGAAATGTGTGAGTAGAAAGGAGTACAGTTTGTTAATGTGTGGAATGAGTTTAAAGGACGAAGTGGATTGTATAGGAGTGATGGACAGCATTTGAGTGGTTTGGGTGTGAGTCACACTTGGAGAGACTGCTACTGGATGGTAGAGAAGTGAGTGCAGAAAATGAATCTGATCAACTAGTAAGCGATCTGGAAGAATGGAATAGTAAGGCAGGAGAGATTGAAGAGGTGTTTATGAATGAAGAAGTGAGTGGCATGAGTATAGAGAATAAGAGAACAGGTGTGCAAGATGGACAAGGAAACAGCGAGGCTCAGGGTGGACAGAGGGACACAACGTGAGAAAGGTTTTGTCTACACATGCATTCATATCCAAGAGGATGTGAATGCATGTGTAGACAAAAAGGGAGTGGGTTCACCTGGGATCAAGGGAAAACATTTAGATCTGAAGAAGGTTTGAAGATGAATAAGGAGAAATAGAAATGGCTCGAGCTAAGCATGGAAAGGTCACATCAAATCAGTGGTGTCAGTGGAACTAGCTATAGATCTAGGAATAAGCTGCTGTGTTTGTATACAAATGCTAGACATCTAAGAAACAAGGCATATGAAATGATTGCATTAATTGAGTCTGTTCACTCAAAAATTGTTGGAATAAGTGAGACATGGTTGGATGAGGACAACATCCTGACAGGAATAGAGATGGAAGAGTATAATGTGTTTTGTGAGGATATAAAATAAAAAGGAGAGGAGGGAAAGTGTTATTGATGACAGAGAAAGAGTTATGTCCATACAAAGTAGAGATACAAGAGGGAAATAGTGCCAGTGATTTTGAGGCGGTATGGTGTGAGATAGAGGTGAATAGAATGAAATACTTAGTTTGATGGTGTTATAGACCTGGTAATGTGGATGGTAGTGAGCAAACAAGAAAAGGGTGATTATTATGGGTGATTTTAACTATGGCAACATAGAATGGGATGATGGAATAGCAACTGGAAGTAAAGAAAATGACTTTCTTGAGTTTTTGAGGGATAACTACCTCAGACAGTATGCAACAGAGGGCACACGAGAATTGAGGAGTTTGGATTTGATCATCTCATCAGAGGATGTAATTAGAAATGAGGTTTCAAATCACACTCTAGTTAGTGAGAACCTAGGTGGTTGCCAGCAATGTGATTATCTCTTTGAGAAAAGGGTATATGTGAAACTACAAGGCTGGTGATGATGAAGAGCTCAAGGGACAGCTTGCAGGCATAGCATGGAATGAGGAGTTAGTTGGAAAAAAGATCAATGCAGCTTGGGGCATAATCAAGAACTATCTATTAGAAGCACTGTCTAAATGTATTCCAAGGGTAGAAGGATAAATAACATAGATGTGAAATGGATGAATGAAGAGATTAAGCATGCGATACAAAGAAAAAAGGCATTATGGAGAAGTGGTAATAACCAATTCCATGAGGATTACAAAAACCAGGCAAGGAGGGTGACTTAGTTGGTAAGGGTAGCAAAAGTGAAGTATGAGCAGCAGTTAGCTAATGAAGCCAAAAAGAATCCTAGGAAGTTCTTTTGATATGAAGCCAGCAAAAAAAAAAAAGATTATGGAAAGATGACAATGATTGGAGAAAATAGCATAAGGACAACTGCTGCGGAAGACATCCTGGAGATACTTAATGAGCAGTTCATAAGGGTCTTTCATTCTTGAATGTGACATCATGGAGAGATTGAGAGCAGTTGGTGATGGGGAGGAGAAACCGACTGTAAGTGAGCAAGAGGTGTATTGGGAATTGAGCAAACGTGATGTTAATAAGCCTGTAGGACTTGGTAATATATCACCACATATTCTGAAGGAATGCGCAAGGGCGTTGACATCTGCTTTGACATATTTTGTTAATATGAGTCTTGCACTGGGTCGAGTTCCAAAAAACTTCTACTTCTTCCAAGTGGAAGAAGGGCAAGACTGTGCCGTTTCATAAGGGAGGTGATAGAACTCAGACATCAATCTGTGTTCTTCTATCTGTGTGTCAGATGTTGTGGTTAAGGTGTTGGAAAATCTGAGAAGAACTAGGATCCAGAGCTGAGTTGACAACAACGGTATTATCTTTGATGGACAGCATGGATTTTCAAAATAGAGGTAATGTTTTAGTAATCTACTTACTTATTACAATAAGAAGACGGATTCCTTGAACAAAGGAGAGGGAGATACAGTAGTATACTTAGATTTTGCACAGGCTTTTGACAGGGTACCACATGATAAGTTGATAGTCAAACTAGAGGGGATAGAGTTGGATATTAGATTAGTGCATTGGATCGGAGACTGGCTATCTGATAAGTATCAGTAAGTTTTGTATGGGGGAACAATAGCCAGGAAGAGGAAAGTCACTAATGGTGTGCCTGATGGGTTTGTTTTAGGGCCATTGCTGTTTAATCTGGATGTTAACAATATTGGTGAAGATTTGGATGGAGATATTTAGTTGTTTGCAGATGATGCAAAGTTGAGACAAACTATGAAGAGTAGAGAAGATGTTGTGGCCTTACAAGAAAACTTGAATAAACTGAGTGAATGGGCACTCAATTCAATTTGGCACACATTGCCAAAATTGTGAGTACAACACAAAGAATTCAGGGAATGATGCGAAGGACACTGACTAATAGAAGTAAGGAGATTCTTGTTCCATTGTATAAGGCTTTGATTAGGTGCACAATTTTATGCACAGAATTGATCACCTGGCTTTCCAACAAGGAGATGTTGGAAAGGGTCTAGAGATGACTTACTAAGGTAGTTTCTGATCTCTGGAATGTCAAATATGAGGAAAGGTTGAGAAGATGCAATTTACAGAGGCTAGTGGACAGAAGGAAGAAGGGTGATGCGATTCAAGTTGTGTATGTATTCAATTTTCTCCCCCCCATAAAATTGATCCCATTGATCCTAAATTATAGGATCAATGTTGGAGTGGTTTTACAGTAAATGATCGGAGAACCAGAGGACATACATGGAAGCTGTATATGGAGGATGTAAGCAGAGCAGTGAGAAGCAAGTTTTTTGCATACAGAATTGTGAATGATTGGAATGCCTTGCCTGAGAGTGTGGTGTCTGCAGAGAATTTGAGTGTGTTTAAGGCATGGTATGATTAGCTGTGTATATGACAAAAGAACCTCCTGGATGAGTCTTAGACTCCATGGGGGGCTTGGGATAATAACACTAATCATACAAGTGAAATTGAGGAGACTAGGTATTTGGTGGTGACTGTGAAGGAGTTGAAGTTCAGGGAAAATATTGCAGAAATGGACAAAGGAACACACCAAAAAATAAAAAAAATAATGAAAAAAAAAATACTGGAATGTTGCTACACCACACACAAAGTAAAGGACTAATTGGTTGATTAGGAGTTTATGGGACCAAAGACAGCAAAACTCATACTGCACCAAATCAAAGGTTGCAGCAGTACATGTGGCAATTATAAGCAGTAATAGAGAGAAAAATGAGTGAATAACATGCAGTGTTCAAAAAATTTATTAAAGCAAAGCAGAATCTAATCAATCTTCTTTCTCCTAGCATGGATATTAGGTCAAATGGCCTGTTCTTTTTCCATTTATTTCATATCTGTAGTATTTTTAGTAATCCATTTGAGTGAGATGTTCTAACCATTTTTACTTATTTTTACTAATATAGTAGTTAACTGGTTTTGTATTCAGAGATTGTAAAATGTCTTCTTTTGTTTTTCTGTTCCACTTGCTATATCCAGCTGTTTTCCTGAGAAATTTCATCTCTGCTGTTTGAATCCATTTTTTCAATCTTCTTTTTTATGGTTCATATTTCACCACCATATTTAACATGATTCTAGTGTGTTTTCGTACTAAGGCTGGCTTAACTATATTATTTATTATGCAGTTTACTTTAACAAAATTTGATATTTTAATATCTATACAGGGTGTTCGGGATAAATTTGACATATTTATAATTAATTATATTTTTCCGTAAGTTACATGTATTAACACACACTTCTCTTCATTTAAAAGTTTGGACCCTTCTTCATTCATACACAAGATGTCAGAAAGGATGGATAGCTGGAACCCACCTGAATCATGGAAGAGAATAACTTGTATCATGATGATTCGTGCCCGCCATCAAAATAAGGATATTACGACTGCTGCCCAATGCTCCCTGAATACAGTAAAAACAATCAGGCATGAACTAGAGACTTGCAATGGTGACTACGAGGATGTAGCAAGAAGAAAGATCCCTAGCAGACGATCTGATTGCGTTCGTACAGCAGAATTCCTCGCAAATCTGCAGGAACAGGTGTTGAAGAACCCTGGCATTGGAATTCGGGCTTTGTTCGTGGAGTTGCTAACTGTAGTCAAGCCCTGGATAACAAGGGTAGCCAATGGTAGGCCGTATGTATGGCAGCAGGATTCGGCCCCTTGCCACACCTCTGGGAAAAGTCAAAAATGGTTGTCTGAAAATTTCTACGACTTCACCAGTCCAAATGTTTGGCCTCCAAACTCCCCAGACCTTAACCCCATGGATTATTTTGTATGGGGCGCAGTTGAAAAAGACACCAATCGCACTTCCAGTAATACAAAAGCCCAGTTAATGGATAAAATTAAAACAGTTTTTGCGGCCCTTCCCAGGGAGACTGTAGCATCAGCTTGTTCGAGGTTCCGAAGCAGAATTGAAGCTGTGATCGATGCTAATGGTGGTTATTTTGAGTAAATCTTGTTGATAGTATTGTAATTAACTCTGCCTGTAATGTTTTTTTGTCAATTCATTAAATTTAATAGATACAAAGAAGATTTTCTTTTTCCTTACGAAACTGTCAAATTTATCCCGAACACCCTGTATATATTTCTCATCTTCATATGATAAGTCACATCCCAGGTATTTGAAAGTATTAATTTGTTCTAATATTTTATTATCTATCACTATTTTACTTCTTATTGGGTTTTCTCCTTTGAAAACCATTATATTTGTCTTTACCTTTGATATTTTCATATTATTATTGTTCTGAAATTTCCTTTAATGAGTTTACGTATCTCTGTAGATCATCTCCTGATGTAGCTAATACAATCTGATCATCTGCAAATAGCATATCTATCTTTTGTAAAAATTTGTTTCAGATTTTTCCATTTCTCTTCTGTATCATTTGATTCATGTATGGATTCTGTTTTTAAATCAGTGCATTTCTGATATTGTTGTCTAATATGGGGATCTTGTAATGATGACATTTTGTAAGTTGGTTGAGAGTTATTTTCCATTTATTTATTTTTAGCCATTTTGGTTTATATCGAATTTTTGCCAATTCCATATAATGATCACAGTTTAGTTCAAAGCCTTGATATGCTGTTACATCTAGGATTAACTCAACTAATTTAAAATTGGTGATAATGTAGTCAATAAATGAATTGCATCTCCACTGGTTGACCATGTATACTTATGTATTTCTTTATGTTTGTTCAAATACAAGTTCATTATTCTCATATTATTATAAATGACAAAATTTTGCAGTTTGAATCCATTTTGATTACATATAACTTCACCAAATCTTCTTATGTTTGTTTGTTTGTATTTCCTGTTTCCTATTCTGGCATTTAAATACCCTGCTAGTAGTAAATAGTCTATTTCATATGTTTATCTATGATTTTCTGCAGTTCTTTGTAAATAGAATTTATAATCAAATTTATAAATTAATTATTTTCAAAAAAGTTAAATACTTCATGCAATTTATCTAAGTCTAAGACCTGCCTGAATGGATATGGCATAGCCAATGTAGTAAAAAATTCATTCCTTTCTTGAATGAAGTGCTGGCACTCCACTAGAACATAACTAATTATGAGAGACATGTGCACAAAGAAGGGCTATCACCTTCATTAATGTGTAAGATGACTGTGACTGATGCGAAGTCTAGCAAAAACAACCTCTTCTGTTTCTATGTTGACTTGACTGCCAACACTGAATTTCAGGCTTAAGCTTGTGCAATTTATTTGTCAGTGCTTCTTGCAATGATGACTAATATTTGGTTATTAGCTTTGATCTTATAAAGTGGCTGTAGTCTGTATATGGGGATTGACAAACAGTACCTGGAAAATATATGAGCTGCATCTGAAGTCTCGTTTCCCTTCCAATTTGACTGAGCATCTAACAAAGCTAAATACCAAAATTAAGGACCTTTAATTTGTAAATCAATTGAGCAAACTTGCAAAACAATGGATATGGGTTATACACAGGAGACTAAGATCTGTAAAGAACTAAATGAGTCTGTATAAATTATACGCTTGTCTAGATTTGTGCCAGTAGCTTGCATGTCTTTAAGATACATACCAAAGGGACATATGGCAGGCTCAAGTTATGTGATAGTGAACCTCTCAAAGAGGAAAGTAAAAAAAAAAAAAGAAAAAAAAAAGAAATAAAAGAATACTAGTCATTGTAAGATGCTCTGGAAGAGAGACAGAGAGCAATTCGTTTGCCTCTTTCAATAAGAGATATGCAAAAAGTGCAGGTAACTATACATATTCACTAATGATGTATAGCATCCAAACCATTGTGGGGGGCTATCCATCTCTGCCATGAGAAATTATAGACTTGAGACCCACAGTCCACTTTTGAGTACAATAAAGATGAAGATCATTCCAGACCCCATGCAGTAGAGAATAGAGGACGAAGAAGATTCAATTCTCTTTGGCACTACTTTCTAATAAAGGCATTTTCTAATACCTTTTCTTTAAGTAGACAAATGTATTGCAAGGTATGTGAGCTTCTATCATCATCAATTTCCTGATATATACCCTCAAGGGAGTATTCAGGTTACTATGGCAGCACTACATCATTAAGTTAACATTATTAATAATCTCCTTTCAACAATCTTCCTCCAAATTAGTCTATTACCTGTCAATACTCCAATATTGTCGTGTCTAACATTTCATTCTTCTAAGGCACTTCTGACTGAATCAATCCACCTAGCTCTTGGTCTTTATCTGGGTCTCTTTCTTGCCATCTTGGCTTCAAATACTTGTTTTGCTAAACTTTCCTCTCTCCTTCTGTTTAAGTGGCCACTAATTATCATCTTAGATTAGCTCTGCTCACACATTCTTAAATGTTAATAATGTCAAATTCTTTTCTAATACCTTCATTTTTAATATGATTCTGCCATCTGTTCATTCTAATATTTCTCAGAAAGCTCATAGCAGTGGTCTCTAGTCTTTGATTAAGTGCTTTATTTCTAACCTAGCTCTCAGATCTATAAAATCTCAGATCACAGATCTACTGGTTTAAACACTGTCTTGTGTTTAAACAACTGTTAGTTTTGTGTTATGGCTAATTCTTTCTTATTCCATATAAATTTATTCAACTAGGTCCCAACCGTACCAGCTTTGTTTATTCTAATGTCTATGTCCAAATTTAATTTGCTGTCTTCACTAAAAATAGTGCCTAAATAGCTGAATATTTTATTTGTTCAATAGGTTCTCCATTGGAAATGCGCCTATGTTCTTGCCTATTTTTCATCTTTTTATTGCTTATTTTCATGCTAAATTTGCTACAGTTGTTATATAATTTAGTTAGAGAATCCTTAAAACTTGCACTGGATTTAAGAGTACAATATTATCTGCATAAAGCAAAGATCTAAGTTTCGATATATTTCCGATTTTAATATCAGGATTAATGCCATTTTCTATCATAATGTGATCTATATAGATGAATGAACAAGAATCGAAGTAACGTGCATTCTTGTCTTACCTCTGATGTTACATCAAAAATCTTATATTTCCTTCAAATATAACTGCTGACTTACAACTTAAATATAGACAATGTACTACTCTGTACAGTGTTCCATTTACCTCATATAATTGTAGGGTTTTGGTCAGTTTTAGTCAGGGTACCTTGTCATATGCCTTTTCCAATTGACATGAATATACTATAAAGTTTGTGGGAAATGAGATGAATGAAGGCAGATGTATTGAGATGCTGTGAGATAACCTCCTCAGGCAGCATGTTATAGAACAAACTCAAAGTCAAAGAGTATCAGACCTGATTATAATATGTGGGGGGGTTACTCCAATTAACAACAAAAATTAACAATTTTATATATATATATATATATATATATATGACTCCAGTTAGTGACTGTGATTATACTGTACTGACCCAGAAGTGGTTATTCATAAAATTTAGAGCATATGTCAATGAAATTATTAGTGCTTACCATTTCTGGCAATGAAGCAGAGCAATTCTTTAATACATGAAAGAATCTTAGATACATTGCACAAGAAAATATGGAATGAAAGTGTCAGTAATGTATTTTTGTGAGGTTATTTATCTACCAAATGTACATGTTAACAGTGTCATCTAGCAAAGTGGTGAATAAAGTTATACCAATCACATATCTCTTTGACTAACAACAAGGAAAAGAACTGGAAAATAGCATGAGGTGGTGAGATTAAAGTAGTTGAAAACTTGATTTTCTTGAATAACATGGATAAGGAATATGAATAATAATTCGGAATAAAACAGAAGTTTTATTCAGAAGTGCTTTAACATACAATGTTAATGGCAACTGATATGCTCATACTTTCAAAGTACTTCTTAGAACTTCTTTAACTGAAAAATTGAAGAAATTATTGATAAATAATTCATGTCATTTAGAGGATAAGAATTTATTTTCAATATATGTCTCAGTTATGTTTTGCCATTTTTTCTCATAGTATGGAAGCAGTGTTTCTGTTTGATGAACAGTCTATCTACTACTTGAAAGTTGTACTATTTTGCTCCTTGTGCTTACTTTTGTCTTGTTATAAACAAAAGGATGACTGAGAAAAACAAAATTTCATTATAAGGAGAAATATAATTTAGCTACTCCACTTAATCCACACAGAGAACTAGCAGTATACTGAGAGTTTACTTGAAGCTCTGCTTGGAGTGAAGTATGATGGATTACTCTGATGTTATTTCATGGCCTATATGTTTTCCATTCTGAATTTGTTTAATTCAGTTAAGATTATTTACTGTAAACTGTATTTGATTAATTATTTATTTGGAGATACTTCAAGTAATTTCATTATTGATGTGATGTATGAAGTGGTAAGTTCTTTTTCAGAATGAGTCGATAGAGCAAAAATGTCATTGCCATAGTTTGGGTGAGAAGATGAATGACTGACAGATATCAAAAAAGTTATGCATGGGGGGGGGGGGGTCCTGAAAGATTTAAGGTGACCAGTAGTGTACTCCAGGAATCAGTCCTTGGTATGTTATCATTTAATCTTTACACTAATGACATTGGAAAGGATTTGATAGGAGCCATACAGCACTGTATGCTAATGATGCAAAAACAGGCCAATGTTGAATCTTGAATGGAAAATTTTATTTTTTGAATTTGGTTTATTCAGGATTCAACATGAATTGGAAAACAATTAAGAGATACTTGAGCTTTAGTATAGAAACTGATTGTGAAAGAAGTATATTGAATGAATAATTTATATAATAATACAAAGTGTGAATCAAAAATGGCAATTATTCTGTGTGAAGAATTATGTTTTGGTTAATTGTAACGGCCATAATATGTTCTATGTGAAACATATGCAATCTAAAGTTCAAGGTGCTTGGGTGAGCGTTACATCTGCAGCAGTGTAAATTATTGGAAAGCGGCTCACGCTCGAATTCGCAGAAGACGCTGATCTAAGGAAATGCGATGACCCGGATGGACTAGCGGAAAAAAAAAGGTGAGTGTTGGACAAATATGAGAATGGGGAACTGGACAATGAGACTTATTTGTGCCTATGGTCCTACAGAAGATTCTACTAAGGTAGAAGTGGAGGAATTTTTTGAGGCTTTAGAAAAAGCAACTGACACAATGAAAAAGGAAAAGTTGGTCCTTGTTGGGGATCTAAATAGCAGAGTAGGAAATGATTGTGAGACATACAAAAATATTTTCTGAAAATTTGGAGAAAAGAGCAAAGCTAATAATAATGGCAAATATCTGTTAGATTTCTGCTCAGGACATGGACTGGTTATTACTAACACCATGTTCCAACATAAAAATGTGCACAAATTCACATGGAGAGAAGAGGCTAGGAATAAGAAAAGTCTCATTGACTATGTTATTGTTGATAGTGATGTTTTCTCCCTGGTGCAGGACACCAGAGTGTACAGAGGATTTGAAATTGGAAGTGATCACTATTTAGTCTTGAGCAGGATAAAATTGAATTTCATATTGAAAAGAATAACATGTAAAAAAGTTTTAAAGCGAATAAAAGTTGAGCAGCTCTCAGATGTGAACTGTAGACTAAAATACAGAAATATTATTGAAAAGAAAATGAAAGAGTTTGAGAACAGGAATCAAACCTTGGAGATTCAGTGGCAAACTCTGAAGGAAACATTGATTAATTCTGCCAGAGAGGCATGTGGTGAGGTTGTGTGCAAGGATAAAAAAATCTGAACTCCCTGGTGGACACAGGAAGTTAAAGAGGCAGTGAAGGAAAAGAAGAAAGCATATCAAAAGTTCCTGGCAAATAAGTCAGCTTTTACTCTTACAGAATACAGAGACAAATGTAAGAAAGCTAAACAGTGTGTAAAACTAGCTAAACAAAAGTCATGGGAGGACTTTGGCAAGAATATAGAAAATAAATATCAAGAAGGTGGCAAAATATTCTGGAGGTTGTTGAAGAAGCTTAGGAATGGAGGAAAGAGTGCTGTAAAAGGAATTAGAGATGATAAAGGTGAAATGAAAACAGGAGAAAAAGATATCCTTGAAGTACGGAGTAATTACTTTGAAAAACTGCTAAATGAAACAAGCAGTGATGACAGCACAGTGATAAAAAACACTGACCAGGCATGCAGTCAGGAATACATATCCATACTTGAAGTAGAAAAAGCCATCAAAGGCTTGAAATGTGGAAAGGCAGCAGGAGTAGATGATATTCGACCAGAAATGCTGAAATATGGTGGTATAAGAGTCTTACAGTGGCTGCACTGCATAGTTCAGAAAGCCTAGACAGAGGGACTAATTCCCGATGATTGAAGTAGAGCTCTCATAGTACCCATATATAAAAAGAGAAATAAAACTGAATGTGAGAATTACAGAGGTATTTCCCTACTAAGTGTTCCTGGCAAGATCTATGCAAGTATACTTGAGAAACGGTTGAGAAGAATTGTGGAAGGAAAGCTTGGTGAAGAACAAGCTGGATTCAGGCCAAATAGAGGCTGTCAAGATCAGATCCTCACTTTACGACAAATAGTCGAGAAAGCATGGGAATATAACAAAGATCTGTATTTAAGTTTTGTCGATTTGGAAAAGGCATATGACAAGGTGCCAAGAGAGAAGCTATTCAATACGCTGCAGTTATATGGTGTCAATGGGGCATTATATTAAGCAATACTTAGTCTTTATTTGAGTTGTGAGTCAGCAGTTAGAATTGAAGGAAGTACAGGAAGATGGTTTAATGTTAAATCTGGTGTGAGACAAGGATGTACATTATCCCCTCTGTTATTCATTATCTATATGGATCAAATTATGAAGGAATGTGGTATTAAACCTGATATCAAAATTGGAGATGTTAATGTCAGCTCTTTGCTTTATGCGGATGATGTTATACTTCTAAATAAATCCGCTACAAGTCTGCAAGATTCTCTGACTAAATTGAATAGCTGTTGTAATAGATATGGTATGAAGGTCAGCAATAAAAAGACAAAGGCAATGAAAATAGGCAGAATCATTGAAAATGTCAACTGTGTTGTGAATGGAGAACCTGTGGAACAAGTAAAACATTTCAGCTACTTAGGCACAATTTTTACTGAAGATGGTAAACTAAATATAGAAATAGACAACAGAATCAGCAAAGCTGGTATCGTGGGAAGTCAACTGAATAAATTCATATGGAATAAGAAAGAAATTAGTCGGAATACTAAATTAGCTGTATACAAGACTGTGTTCAAACCAATTTTAACTTATGGATCTGAGAGCTGGGTCAGAAGTAAAACACTTGACCAAAGACTAGAGACTGCACATATAAGAGTCCTGAGAAAGATTAGAGGCGTGAACAGATGGCATCAATGGCAGTATCATATTAAAAACGAGGATATTAGGAAAGAACTTGACATTGTCAGCATCCAGGAATGCGTTAGCAGAGCTAATCTCAGATGGTATGGTCACTTAAATAGAATGGGAGAGGAAAGATTAGCAAAACAAGTGTTCTCTGCCAGGTTGGCAGGAAAACGACCCAGAGGAAGACCAAGATATAGGTGGATTGATACGGTACAAAGTGCCTTAGACGATAGAAATATAAGATCTGATAATGTTGGAGTCTTGACAAGTAACAGACTGATTTGGAGGAAAATTGTAGATAGGAAGTTAGTAATGATGTAATTTTTTCATGTAGTACTGTCATATCCTGTACACCCCTTGAGGATACATGGCAGGAATTTGATGATGATGATGATGATACTATAGCTATTCCATCTTTTTCCTGATCATGCTAGAAGTAACTCACCTGTTTTTGTCTTTGTTATTTGTGCACATAAAAATGTGCACAAAGACAATAAGAAATAGTAACACCTAGTTAACTGCATCCTTCAGATTTTAGTCACAAGGTAATTGTATGAGAAGAGCCTCAGTCTGTATAGACAAAGCTCTTTGGTTGGAAAGACCTGGGTTCAATTCTCGTCCATGACATGAGGAACCTTTATCTGGTCTCTTTCGACTAAAGGTGAGTTAGCCAGTCTCATACAGAGGTAGGGAGTTTTTCACCTGGAAAACTCGGGTTTTCGTCCACTAAAACAGGCAATCCAACCTCATGAACACACATCTACAGACATAGGACACACTGGGAGGAATAGGGCCAACCACCTTATCCTTGAGACATTTGCGGTTGTGAAGTCCATGGCTAAGAACATTAATGGTCGTGAAAGCTTAAGAAGAAGAAGAATTCTACGAGAAGGGAAGGACTGACGTCCAGCCATTATTACAAAAAAAGTACTGAAGCACCTGTTAATGATGCGACCAGATTTGGAGGGGACTGGTGGTAAGTGTTGCATGGCAATGTGCTGAATTGATAGTGTTGATGTTTAAGAATTAAATAGGATCACAGCACAATTTTTCCAATTTAGGAAATTTGAGTTTTCCTAAATTAGAGCATTCATAAGAGTTTAGGAAAGACTTTCCAAGTCTTTCCTAAACCATTATGAATGCTGTAACAAATGTACGAGATAATTTTTAGTGAGAAGTAAGAAATGTTTTCCTTAACCATATTTTTGCTTGTTTGAATTCAGTATCATTACTTTTTCTTTTTTTTTGTATGACAGCATTGCTGTAGTAACCACTAAATAACCACATAAATAACAAACTGCTTTTATTCTCAGTGGAGCAACAGATTACATGCTTCTTAATAACAAATATATATCATTAATTGTTAGGGGATGGCATAGAGAACATAGACCATGGAGCAATGAAAATCAGTTGTGCAGAGGAACCAATCATAATACACTTTCTTCCTGTCTCATGGACATGTTTTAAACATGGAGGATGTCAAGAAAACCTTTTTTCTACTGACTTGGGTGTAATATAAAAAGAATAATGTTTGTAGATAGCTGAGTAACGATGTTGCTTACTTCTCATTGTATAGATTAGGTCCAACAATCAGAGTGCATGAAATATTCAACATGTTTCTGAACTGTGTCTTCTACATTATGATAATTTTGTACCACTGGTCCTTAGACTGGATAGCAAGATAATGCATCACTGTAAACAATGGGCTGAGGAGAATAACCAAAGCACTGCAGTGGTTAGCAATGTATAATTAATGATTCGTTAAAGCAGGATGAATGGAGCATGATCTGCTTCATACTCCACCTTTAATAATGACCAACTTTCTACTAGAAATGCATAGAAAACCTTCTAAGCAGAATAACACATTATTAACTTCTGTCAATAAAAATATGTTATGTTTATCTCTTTTTGTATATGAAAAGACACACAGACACAATTCTATTTACAAGATGAGTTGAGGAACTCTGCTCTGAAATCCAAATACTGATTTCTTTCTATTGAATGTTACGCTCAATGGCCTAGCACAGCCGTACCTTGGGTTCTTTAAAACCTAATTAATGCTCTGATGTCGGGAGGGAGAGAGAGGTAACCTTATCTTTATGGCGGATTATGACTGTCAACTACATATGTCTTCTAACCAACTTGCCCACTTAGCAAGAGAAAAATCTGACTTTTCAGAAGGAAAAACCAAGCCACCTCCATATGAGACCAATTCCGTTGCCTTCAATTGACAAGTCCTGATAAAGGTTTTTGTTGCATCTTAAATGGAATTCAAACCTAAATCTTTCCAACCAAAGGGCGCTACAGAGGCTCTCAAATCCTTTTAAGTAGGTAAGTGTAGCTACAGAAGCTACACTTACCAAATTCTTTAGGTAAGTGTAGCTTCTGTTTTTTGTAAGTGTAGGTTCAATAAGTAAAGGTGTTGATAGTAGTGAAAGTGACATCACTGAATGATAATCAATGATATATTAAGAACAAGTTTCAAATGGATTACATAATGCTAGCTACTATGTGCAAGCCACCAATCCTGCTTGCCAAATTGAAAGCATGGAAGTATAATGCATAGCATTATACATGTCTGCAAGCAGATATGCTTTGCATTATGGGAGATACTAAGACAAGGAGTGATGAGAGCTTAGTTCACCTTTACCAGGAGTTGCCTCAGTTCTGAAGATACTTCAGGCGAAAACTTTGTTTGCTTACACTTGCATAAAGGATTAAATTGAATTTATTATAAAAAAAAAAGATTTATTATATATAATTATATATAAAAAAAAGATTAAAAAAAAAGATATACATATTGATATTACTCTTAGGTTGAAATCAGAGAACTGGGCATTCTGCTATTAATTATAAAAAAGACAAGTACTAGTTGATATAATAACTTTAAAAAAAATGCAATTCTCAAGTTTCAAATGGGTTACATAATGCTAGCTACTATGTGCAAGCCACCAGTCCTGCTTGCCAAACTGAAAGCATGGAAGTATAATGCATAGCATTATACATGTCTGCAAGCAGATATGTTTTGCATTATGGGAGATACTAAGACAAGGAGTGATGAGAGCTTAGTTCACCTTTACCAGGAGTTGCCTTAGTTCTGAAGATACTTCAGGCGCAAACTTTGTTTGCTTACACTTGCATAAAGGATTAAACTGAATTTATTTATTTAAAAAAAAGAAAAAAGATAAAAAAAAAGATGTACATATTGATAATACTCTTAGGTTGAAATCAGAGAGCCGGGCATTCTGCTATTAATCATAAAAAAGACAACTACTAGATGATAGAATAACTTTAAAAAAATGCAATTCTCACCTTTAGGTTGTCTGGAAGGATGATATATCTGGATGTCAAAAGGTTGTGTTATTGCCCTTTGCACGACTCTCACATCAGTGCCATTCCATTTATTGGCCTGTCAAATTATATTTTTAAAAGTGATTACCAAATTATATTCAAGAAAGTCAGTAATATTAAACAGTGTAACATTTTGAATACTGATGATACTGCACTTAAAATTATTACAATATTTATGGACATATTAAGTACACCTGATATAATAAATATTTTAATATACTCTATAATATAAAATGATAAGCTTTTTTTTGTAACGTTTTTGTGTCACGTTTTTTGTCAAGTTATTTGAAATGTTTTGAAACTCAGGGGCTACCCTGAGTGTTGAGTCTTCAAAATTCGAGTCATCGGAATTCAAGGAGAACCGGCCTACCAGTCGGAACTCGGGGGTGGGGGTGGGGGAGGGGCACGGAACCACCTTTTCGAGTCATTAAAATTCAAGGAGAACCAGCCTAGTGGTCCAGAACTCGGGGTGGGGAGCATAGTCCCACTAGTACGCGAATATATATAGTATGTGAGCAAGTGCATATGTGTGTAGGGAGCGGGAGGTTACATGTGGCCAGGCACTAAATGTATCTTGTACATATCTGTACACATCTGCATAATAAAATATTTCTAATGTCAGGTGTACTTAATATGTCCATAAATATTGTAATGATTTTAAGACATGCTAAGCCCCCCCCCCATAAAAAAACTCCTATTTGTACTCAGTATAATAATATTCCCATCGATCATATTGACAATATCACTGCACATGGAATCAAATGGAAAAAATTACTGTGCACAACAAATACATATTAGTATCTATATATATAAAATAACTTTCTCTATATTCATTCATTTCTTTCTCTCTATATACACACACACACACAATTACATAAGTAATGCATTCCGTAAACCTTCACATAATTCGAATTCGTAAATTACATACATACAATAAAATGTTCAATGGCTACTCATACCACTGTCTTGAATTAATTTTTTTTGCCATTAATCAGATATTTTCCATTTTTGGGGGTGATTAAAAAAAATTCAATTATAAAAAAATTAATCAATTGTATTTGAATAATATACATACTGTAAATATGAAAGTAATTGTGCCCTTCAACACCAACACCTTTCATGCATTCAAAAATGCGAACTTTATCTTTCACTATTATATTCACTGTCGAATATGTCAATTTATTTCCCGAGCTATTGTTGATAGAATTTTCCCGCCTTCATACATACGAATTATTTTCAACTTTTCTTTTAAAGTAATTGCAGACACCTGTTTTTTAGATTTATTACCAGCACATTCAGGCATACAGTCAGGAATACATATCCATACTTGAAGTAGAAAAAGCCATCAAAGGCTTGAAATGTGGAAAGGCAACAGGAGTAGATGATATTCGACCAGAAATGCTGAAGTATGGTGGTATAAAAGTCTTACAGTGGCTGCACTGCACATTTCAGAAGGCGTGGACAGAGGGACGAATACCCAATGATTGGAGTAGAGCTCTCATAGTACCCATATATAAAAAGGGAAATAAAACTGAATGTGAGAATTACAGAGGTATTTCCCTACTAAGTGTTCCTGGAAAGATCTATGCAAGTATACTTGAGGAACGGTTGAGAAGAATTGTGGAAGGAAAGCTTGGTGAAGAACAAGCTGGATTCAGGCCAAATAGAGGCTGTCAAGATCAGATCCTCACTTTACGACAAATAGTCGAGAAAGCATGGGAATATAACAAAGATCTGTATTTAAGTTTTGTCGATCTGGAAAAGGCATATGACAAGGTGCCAAGAGAGAAGCTATTCGATATGCTACAGTTATATGGTGTCAATGGGGCATTATATCAAGCAATACTTAGTCTGTATTTGAGTTGTAAGTCGGCAGTTAGAATTGAAGGATGTACAGGAAGACGGTTTAATGTTAAATCTCGTGTGAGACAAGGATGTACATTATCCCCTCTGTTATTCATTATCTATATGGATCACATTATGAAGGAAAGTGGTATTAAACATGATACCAGAATTGGAGATGTTAATGTCAGCTCTTTGCTTTATGCGGACGATGTTATACTTCTAAATAAATCCACTACAAGTTTGCAAGAGTCCCTGACTAAATTGAATAACTGTTATAATAGATATGGTATGAAAGTGAGCATTAAAAAGACAAAGACAATGAAAATAGGTAAAACTGTTGAAAATGTCAACTGTGTTGTGAACGGGGAACCTGTTGAACAAGTAAAACATTTCAGCTACTTAGGCACGATTTTTACTGAAGATGGTAAATTAAATATGGAAATAGACAACAGAATCAACAAAGCTGGTATGGTAGGAAGTCAAGTGAATAAATTCATATGGAATAAGAGAGAAATTAGTCAGAACACTGAATTAGCTGTATACAAGACAGTGTGTGTGTTCAAACCAGTTTTAACTTATGGATCTGAGAGCTAGGTCAGAAGTAAAACACTTGACCAAAGACTAGAGACCGCAGATATGAGAGTACTGAGAAAAATTAGAGGCATGAACAGATGGCATCAATGGCAATATCATATTAAAAACGAGGATATTAGGAAAGAACTTGACATTGTCAGCATCCATGAATTCGTTAGCAGAGCTAATTTCAGGTGGTATGGTCACTTAAACAGAATGGGCGAGGAAAGATTAGCAAAACAAGTGTTCTCCGCCAGGGAAAACGACTCAGAGGAAGACCAAGATATAGGTGGATTGATACAGTACAATGTGCCTTAGACGATAGAAATATAAGATCTGATAATGATAATATTGGAGTCTTGACAAGTGACAGACAGATTTGGAGGAAAATTTTAGATAGGAAGTTAGTAATGATGTAAATTTTTCATGTAGTACTATCATATCCTGTACATCCCTTGAGGGTACATGTTAGGAATTTGATGATGATGTCTACATTTAAGGCCCTACAAATTTACCTTCGTACAGCATTTGAAGAAAGACAAGAAGATGCACATTATTTCTGTATAGACAGAAATGATCAGTAGGATAGAACAAAATCAGGGCTTTTTGGACAATCGTTTTCAGTTATGAGTGCATTTCTCATGTAAATGGGCAAGTAAACACCTATAACTGCAGAATCTGAGGAAGCAAAAATCCTCACGCTATCATAGAACATGTTCGCAGCACCCCAAAGCCTAACATTTTTTGTGCCATTAGATCTGATAATGATAATATTGGAGTCTTGACAAGTGACAGACTGATTTAGAGGAAAATTGTAGATAGGAAGTTAGTAATGATGTAAATTTTTCATGTTGTACTACCATATCCTGTATACCCCTCGAGGGTACATGTCAGGACTTTGATGATGACTTTCGGTTTTGCATTTGCATTCCATTTTAAGGATAAAAAAAACAACGAAACCAGCAGTGATAACAAGTGACTGAACAAAGCATGCGAGGCATCTACTACTGTACTGCAATAAGGCTGTCAAAGATGCACCCGCAGAAAGCGGCAAACGTGTTCATAAGCGCTAGTAGATTTATTACGTAACTGCGAATTTACGTAAGTCGCACGTCACATAACTCGGGGTGTAGCTATATATATATATATATATATATATCATCATCATCATGTGTTTCGAGGATTTAGGCCTAGCATGGCCTGTTCTGGCCTTAGAAGTCATCGTTGAATCATTTAAGAGGACGTCCTGATTTTCTTTTTCCTAATGGCTTGTACTTAAAGGCTTGTTTTGGTAATCTTTCTGTTTTCATTCTTTGAACGTGTTCCATCCATTTATGTTTTTTTTTTTTTTCCTATTACTGGTTCTTGGTTTAATTCTTTCATAATTTCTTCGTTTCTTTTGTGATCAAATAGGGTATACTTTGCAGTTTTTCTCATAAACTTCATTTCTGTTGTTATTAATCTTTGTTTGTCTTTTTGTTTTATTGTCCAGATTTCACTTCCATACAATAAGACTGGTAGGGCTAATATTTTGCACACTTTTAGTCTGGTTTGTTTTTGAACTAGATTTGGTTTAAATATAGATTTAATTACACCTGTTATTTTTAAATATTTTGCAATTATTATATTTATTATCTTTTTCATATGTGATCATACATCCTAGGTAGTTGAATGAATTCACCTGTTCTAAGATCATGTTATCTATTACTATTTTAGTTCTTGCTGGATCTTGTCCTTTAATGGTCATAGTTTTTGATTTTTCTGTTGATATTATCATACCATAATCTTTGGATATCTCATTTAGATCTAAAATAGCTTTCTGTAGTTTATCTTCAGAATTTGTAATTATTATTTGGTCGTCGGCAAAGAGGAGAATGTTAAAGTTGACTGTAGAAGAAAGTTTAATTCCTTGATGTAAATTTTTACTCCATTTTATTATTATTTCATTTAAGTAGATATTACAAAGAGTTGCTGAGAGGAGACATCCCTGTCGGACCCCTTGGTTTATCTCTCTCGTATATGATAGCTCGTGATTTAATCTTATTTGTATTTGATTATTTTCATATATACTTGTGATAGCTTTTAGGATATTATTTGGTATTTGTCTTTCTTTTAATATGTTAAATGATATGTTTCTTTTAACTCTGTCAAATGCGTTTTCAAAGTCAATAAATGCAATATGTGTTTCTAAATTGTATTCTCTTCTTTTCTCTATTATTAATTTTAGGCAAAAGGCTGGGTCTATACATGATCGTCCTTTTTTAAATCCATTCTGTACTTCTAAAATAAAGTTTTCGGAATATTTCATTAGCTTGCTATTTAAGATTCTGCTATATATTTTGTAACAGGAATTTAGTATACTGATACCTCTATAGTTTTTAGGGTCATCTCTATCACCTTTTTTAAAGATAGGAATCACAATTGCTTTTTTTCATTCTATTGGGGGGGGGGATACCGGTTGAATAGATTTTATTTAAAAATAACAAGAGCCTCTCTTTGAATCTTGTTCCTGCGTATTTATATAGTTCTAAACCTAGCTTATCTTCTCCAGGTGATTTTCCGTTTCTTGTTTCTTTAAGGCTGATTTCTAATTCTTCTTTAGTTATTTCCTTTTCATTTTCGTTGTTAGCCAATTGTCTTTTTTAAAATATTTGTCTGTCCACAATTCTGTGTAGTAATTTAGAAATTCTTCTAATTTCAATTCGGTGTTTAATTTCATGTTTTCTTTGGTATCTGCATTTAAGTGTTTCAAAATCTTATATACATTGGGTCTTATTTTATATAAATCATGTTCTAAATTAGAAACAAATTTGTTCCATGATTCTCTATGTCTTTTTCTGACTTCTCTTTTAGCTATGGCTCTTATTCTTTTATATGCTATTTCATCTTCTAATCTTTTACTGCTTAACCATTTGTGATAGGCTTCTTTTTTTCTTTTTGATTATTTCTTTGATTGTATCATCCCATATCTTCAGTTTTTTCCTTTTATTGAATTTTTTGGTCTTTCCTAAGCTTTCATTTACTGCTGCATTTAGTACCGTTTTTATATTAACCCATTCTATTTCTATTTCTTCATTTTGTTTTATTTTATCAAGATATTGGTTAATTCTTTGTTCATATAGCCATTGTACATTTGTGTCATTCAGTAGTCTAGTTTTATAAACAAATGTTTCAACTTTTCTTTCTGTTGTTGTTACTTGTAGCCATTTAGGTGGTAATCTTAATTTTATTTTAACATGGAAGTGATCACTGCTTATTTCATATCCTCTGTGAACTCTAACATCTAGTGAAAATTTTTGTCTTTTCATTTAATATAAAATAATCTAATATCAATTTCCATCCTCTTGCTATACAGGGTGTTCGGGATAAATTTGACATATTTATAATTAATTATATTTTTCCGTAAGTTACATGTATTAACACACACTTCTCTTCATTTAAAAGTTTGGACCCTTCTTCATTCATATACAAGATGTCAGAAAGGATGGATAGCTGGAACCCACCTGAATCATGGAAGAGAATAACTTGTATCATGATGATTCGTGCCCGCCATCAAAATAAGGATATTACGACTGCTGCCCAATGCTCCCTGAATACAGTAAAAACAATCAGGCATGAACTAGAGACTTGCAATGGTGACTACGAGGATGTAGCAAGAAGAAAGATCCCTAGCAGACGATCTGATTGCGTTCGTACAGCAGAATTCCTCGCAAATCTGCAGGAACAGGTGTTGAAGAACCCTGGCATTGGAATTAGGGCTTTGTTCGTGGAGTTGCTAACTGTAGTCAAGCCCTGGATAACAAGGGTAGCCAATGGTAGGCCGTATGTATGGCAGCAGGATTCGGCCCCTTGCCACACCTCTGGGAAAAGTCAAAAATGGTTGTCTGAAAATTTCTACGACTTCACCAGTCCAAATGTTTGGCCTCCAAACTCCCCAGACCTTAACCCCATGGATTATTTTGTATGGGGCGCAGTTGAAAAAGACACCAATCGCACTTCCAGTAATACAAAAGCCCAGTTAATGGATAAAATTAAAACAGTTTTTGCGGCCCTTCCCAGGGAGACTGTAGCATCAGCTTGTTCGAGGTTCCGAAGCAGAATTGAAGCTGTGATCGATGCTAATGGTGGTTATTTTGAGTAAATCTTGTTGATAGTATTGTAATTAACTCTGCCTGTAATGTTTTTTTGTCAATTCATTAAATTTAATAGATACAAAGAAGATTTTCTTTTTCCTTACGAAACTGTCAAATTTATCCCGAACACCCTGTATATATATATATGACAGAATGATCATTAACTCGGTTAACATACGTAGTTTTATGAAAAATTGAATGACTAGAACCAAGATTTAAGTAAAAAGGTTTTAATATAAAAACACTACTAGTTTTGGCCTGTAACAGCCTTCTTCAGATGACATTATAAAAGAAAGAAAAAACACTAAACATTGACGGTTAAAAGACTATGAACAATATAGACAGTCTCTATACATAATTAGCATGAAAACGTTGTAGTTGTATTTGAAGCTGTTACTACTACAACGTTTTCATGCTAATTATGTATAGAGACTGTCCATGTTGTTCATAGTCTTTTAACCTTCAATGTTTAGTGATTTTTTTCTTTCTTTTATAATGTCACCTGAAGAAGGCTGTTACAGGCCGAAACTAGTAGTGTTTTTATATTAAAACCTTTTTACTTAAATCTCGGTTCTAGTCATTCAATTTTTCATAAAACAATATATATATATTTGTGTATATGTACATTTGTGTCATTCGGTAGTCTAGTTTTTATAAACAAATGTTTCAACTTTTCTTTCTGTTGTTGTTACTTGTAATTTGTAATATATGTTACTTGTAATATTGTTATTAATACAAGTAAATAATGTTACTTGTAATATATATATATATATATATATATATATATATATATAAATAAACTACATATTAATGCCAATTGAGGATGCACTTCTTATTACTTTAGGCTTTAAATTTCCATATCCTTTGTGCACTTTTTCATGTTAACCTCTACCTCACACCAAACAGTCTGAAACTCACTGATTGCATTACTTATGCTACCACTACTACTGCAAATTGCTACTCTGGTTGTCATTAATCCTGTAACCATTAGTAACATCCCCTCATCTTTTCCATCTTGTGTGTCCTCCCTGAATATACTTGAACCCATCAAAGTCTTTTAAAGTCTCAGTAATCCCAAAAATTTATGATCCCATCATGCCACAAATGCCTTTATTCCCGATGCTTTTAGAGTTGGTGATATGCAAACAAACCACCAAGATGATTACTATTCATGCACCCACATAGTACCAAAACATCTAATTTCTCTGACTATTTGCATGCATGCATATATATATATATCTATCAACATACTGTACACCATTTCTTTATGTTGGGAGAAGGTGTCAGTAAAAAATAATCCGCAAACTAAATGGAAACAGGAATGTCTAATTATTAATTGTGATTTAATTCTTCAGCTGCTTTAAGAAATATCTTGTATAGTTCAAGCCATTTCCTATGCTGCTATTTTCATTTTTAAAAAAAAACTCTATTTTCCTTTTTTTTTGTTATGTGATCATCCCCTTTTGTGACTCAAAGATTTCTTCTTTGAGGTAATAGTAGTAGTACTACTACTGCTATTTTTAGTGTTAATCATACCAGTGTTAAGTCTCATTTTTTAGTTTGCATTTTGTAGATCTACCTATATTTTTACTTGAAAGTGCTTCTATTCCAATTTATCTTCATATTGACACTGAACATTAATATTATAGCTACTCTCTTTCCCATCCTGATTGCTATTGCCTAGTCTTAGTTATTATTTAGAAGTATCGCACCTGTTACTTAAAGTATCTCCTCTTTCTCTTCGTAACATCAATAAGGTCAATTTAGTAAATTTTTATGACTGACTGCTAGTTTTTATATTCTTTAAAATTATGCTTCTTATATTGTCTGTCTTCAATTTGCAAATTAAAATGTACAATTGAGTTGAGTTTTGAGGCCAAATTGTGAAAGGACACTTGAAAGAAAAGTAACGTTTTTAAAATTTTAATCAGTGATATTAACATAATTTTTATATAGATTTTTTATTGATTTTTTATGAGTGCATGATAGTCAAATAATAATAATAATAATAAATCAGGTAGGAGTTAGATAGATGAGGTGTATCATTAAGCAAGGGCTGCAAAAAATAAAATAAAAAATAAATAAATAAAACTCTGTGAAGAATATATATATGTATAAGGAGAAAGGTGATCAGCAAGCTCACAAGCAGTACAAGGCTCAGGAGTAGCAGTGGTAAAAGTACTGGAAAAGTTGATCAAAGACAGAATTCAGGAATGAGTGGATAAAAATATGATACTCAACGGGTACAGCATGGCTCTATGAGGAATAGTTCCTGGCATAATTAATTTACTAACTTTTTCTAATAGGGTGACAGCTAAGTTGGATAAAGAAAATGCTGGTTTTTCAAAGGCATTGGACAGGGTAACCACATGCAACTCGGTTATGCAAACTGGAACAAATAGAGATGGATATGTTAAGCTGGTAATGTGCACAGAAGAATGGTTCATGAACACATACAAAAGAGTAGAATCCAGAAGAAAGCAGAAAAAAATAGTTGTGTACTAAAGGGCTTTTTACTTGGACCACTCACTGTTTAATTAGTATATAACATAGAAAATAATGTAGTAATTAATTAAGGGATTGATCACCATGGAGGTAATGTAGAGAGCTTGAAGGACTATTTGAATAGGCTGGCAATACAGGAAAAAAAAAAGATAATGGATGCCTGTTTAATGTGAGAAAAGTGTAAAGTTATGCATTTTAGGATGAAAATATTACAAGCTATGTACCACACTGGTGAAGCTAAGAATTTGGGGATGTTATTAGATAAAGAGATGAAGTTCAGATGGTGTACTGCTAAGGTGGCCAAGGTAGCTCATATGATTACTTGGTTATTGAGCACACTAACAAACAGAGATATGGAAGTCAGATCAGTGCTCTTTATAAGATCCTGATACCACAAAATTTGGATTACCGTGCCTCAGGTGTGGTCACCTGGTTTTTTTGTGAATGAAGTGGAAAGAATCAAAAGGCAATATATTAAGATATATTAAAGATTTGTTCATTATAAAAAGTTGGTTGATAGGTTAAAATGATATGACAGAAACATTTAAGTTAATAAAAGGTTTTATGAGACTAATGCAGTGGAAACATTTCACACTTGGTTAGGGAATTGGAATTTAAGTAATCATGGAACCCTGGAAATTAAGTAACCATGTGGTTGGTAAAGGTGTGACAACTAAAATTTTCATCTGAAGAGTTGTGGATGGATGTGGTGAGGGGTTTTGCAGTCAACAGGTTCAACAAGAGAGAATAGATACTGTGTGAATAGTTTGGGTGTCCCATTATGAGTCTTCTGACTCCATGGAGGTACCTGTGCAAGAATAACAATAGTAATAAATAAATGAATCAGTAAGAAAACATATCTTCATAAAATGGCTATGGCTGGGTTCAAAACTGCCCTTTCAAATTCTATGTGCAATTATGGTGACTGATGTAGTAAGGAAACCAGTTTGTATACTACCATTAGAAATTTTAAAGTCACAAAAAAACATACATGTCCGCAAGGAGATGTGCTTTGCATTATGGGAGATATGTCCAACTTTGATCGGAGTTGCCTGGTGTTGTACTACCTTACCCCAGTCCTGAAGATATTTTCAGGTGCAAACTTTGTTTGCATACACTTGGATAAAGGATTAAACTAAATTTATTATAGTCTAACCAAGTGAAAAATAAACTGTAGACTAAAATACGCCAACATTATTCAAGAAAAACTGAAATAGTTTGAAAACAAGAACCAAAATTTGGAGATTCAGTGGCAACCCTAAAGAAAAACTTTGATTTAGCCAGAGAGGCATATGGTGAGATAATCTGCAAGGAGAGAAAAATCAGAACTGCATGATGGACTCAGGAAGTTACAGAGGCAGTCAAGGAAAAGAAGAAAGCATACCAAAAGTTCTTGACAAGTAAGTCACTTTGTGCTCTTAGGGAATACAGAGAAAAATGTAAGAAAGCAAAGCAGTGTATAAAATTAGCTAAACAAAAGTCATGGGAAGACTTCAGTAAGAACAGTGAAAATAAGTATCAGGAAGGTGGTGGAATATTCTGGAGGCTACTGAAAAAGCTCAGAAATGGAACAAAGAATACTGTAAAATGAATTACAGATAATAAAGGAGACAGGAAAACTGAGGATAAAGATATTCTTGAAGTATTGAGAAATTACTTGAAAGATTGCTAAATGAAACGAGCAGTGACAGCATGGTGGTAGAAAATACTCAGCAGGAACACCATCTGAAATATAGATCTGTACTTGAAGTAGAAAAAGATATCACAAACCTAAAATGTGGAAAGGGATCTGGCGTCGATGATATTCAACCAGAAATGCTAAAAATATGGAGGTATGAAAGTTCTACATTGACATAATTCAGAAGGCCTGGTCAGAGGGTCGAATTCTGGAGTAGAGCACGCATAGTACTCATCTATAAAAAAGGGGAATAAAAGTGAATGTCAGACTTATAGATGTATTTCTCTATTGAGTGTTCCTGCTAAGATTTATACAAATATTCTTGAGGATGGCTCAAAAAAATTGTGGAGGAGAAGCTTGGAGAAGAACTAGTTGGGTTCAGACCAAACAGAGGTTGTCAGAATTAGATTTTCACTTTAAGAGTTGAGAAATCATGGAAATATAACAAGGATCTATATTTAAGCTTTGTAAATCCGGAAAAGACATGTGAAAGGTGCCAAGAGAAAAGCTGTTCAAAACACTCCCGTTATATGGTGTAAATGGGACATTATATCATTCAATGCATACACATCTGACTTAACATCAAACATCTTCCTTTACCTCCTTCAGTTCTAACTGTGGGTTAACAACTGAAATAGATAAAGGAAGATGTTTGATGTTAAGTCAGATGTGCAACAAGGGTGTACATTATTTCCACTGTTATTCATCATCTATATGGATTACATTATGAAGGAAAGCAGTATTAAACCTGATATGTTGGTCTCAGCTCTTTACTTTATGCAGATGATGTTATACTCCTAAATAAAGCTAGTATAAGTCTGCAAGATTCCCTGACCAAATTGAATAATTGCTGTAATAAATTTGGTATGAAAATCAGCATTAAAAAGGCAAAAATAATGTAAATAGCAGAAACATTGAAAACATTATCTGAATGGTGAACTTATGGAACAAGTAAACCATGCACAATTTTACTGAAGATGGTAAATTAAATATGGAAATAGACAAAAGAATTAGTAAATCTGTATGGCAGGAAGTCAACTAAATAAATTTATATGGAATAAGAAAGAAATTAATCAAAACATTAGATTAGCTGTATACGAAACTGTGTTCAGATCAATTTTAACTTATGGATCTGAGAACCAGGTTAGAAAAAAAAAAAACCACTTGATCAAAGATGGGAGACCTCTGATATAAGAGTCCTGAGAAAGATTAGAGGATTAAACAGATGGCTTGATGGAAGTATCATATTAAAAACAAGTATATTAGGAAAGATTCTGTTGGCATTCAGGAATATGTTAGTGCAGCTAACACATTCCTGAATGCTAACAATATTCAGGATGGCACGAAATTATTGCCAGGATGGCATGAAAAAGACCCAGAGGGAAAAAAAGTGCCTTAGAAGACAGAAATATAAGATCTGATAATATTGGAATGTTGACAGATAACAGACTAATCTGGAGGAAAATTGTTGATGAGAAGTTTGTAATGAGGTAACTTTTCATGTAGTACTATCATAAGATCCTGCATGCCTGTTGAGGGTATACATTGCAAATTTGACAACGGTGATGTGGTCAGATTTTTCATTTGAAATTAGCACCAAAAAAAGAGGACATGAATAAATGTTTTGCACACTATCAGAATCACTTCCACACAACTTTATGTGTAATGACTTTAATAGAACAGGGATTCTCACATTATTCTATTTCAGATGAAAATACAAGTCAAGACAGAAACACAAGTTGGTAAAAGCTGGAATCATCTTATCACCAGTAAAATTTATAGGGTCAGTAGCGCAAATACTAATGAATACAAAAGCTGGACATAAATTTTCAGAAAGTTATGAATAAGAGTGTTCTATGTATTCCTCTGGAAAATAAGAGATATTACAGGGTTTATTTTTGCTCTGCCAAGTTTAACAAATTCATATAATTCAAATACTGTGATACTGATTTCATATAATTCATGATGTAGAGTCATCATCATCAGCCATTGTCGATCCACTGCTGGATGAAGGCCTTTATAAAATTACTCCAAAACTGTCTGTCCATGGCTCTCCTTTGCCATGTCATTCCTGCAAATCTGATGATATCATCAATCCTCCGTGATTTCGGTCGGCGTCGTGGTCGTTTTTCCTCTCATGGAATCCAATCCAGTAATTCTTTTGTCCATCGTTGATCTTGTCTTCGAGCAATATGCCCAGCCCATTGCCACTTCAGATGTTTCACTCTTCCTATGATGTCAGAAACTTTGGTTTGATTTCTTATCCGTGTATTCCTTTTGTGATCCAATCTTGTGATACCAAGCATACTTCTTTCCATACTAAATTGTGTTGTTCTTAATTTTTGAATTTCCTTATGATGTAGTCCTTGCACTAAAACAGTTATTTAATCATTCAAGTTATTCTTCGTACTGTTCAAACCTATATTTTAGTATCTGCAATGATAGTATGAATTATTCATTCTAAAAAATATCTGGACTTTCATAAGATAACTGAAAACAAATATCATTCTTAACTGGGAAACATATCAACATAGATAACATTAGAGTTATATTAAATGCCTCAAGGTAAAAGAACAATTTTTGCAGAGTCAAACCTCACTATGGCAAAACCCTAGATACTCAGAAATAGTTTTTCTAGAGAGTTTGCCATGGTAAACTTTTAATATAACATTCTGCCTATGGGGCTTTAGTAATGTGTTACAGTAAGGAAGTTTGTTATAATACATTTATCATACGTGAGTGGTCTGAAAAGTTCTCGGCCTAATAATGAAAAAACGAATTTATAATACATTTATTCCAGTGATGCTCCAGCACCATTATCCCGTCCCTGTAGTGGTTCTCAGTAAGATCTGCAAAATACCCCTCTACAGCTGCAATCACCTCTCGATTCAAAGAAAAATGCTGACCATCAAGGAGGAGTTTTAGTTTTGGGAAGAGATAGAAGTCTGAGGGAGTTAAATCTGAGGAATAGGGTGGATGTTCCAACAATTTATAGTGCAGATCGCTTAATTTTCCCATTGCCAAAACACATTATGGGTAGATGCATTGTCCTAATGAAAGATGCTTTTTTTTCTTCTGATAACCGGGTCTTTCTCACGAATTTTTTCATCTAGTCTGGTTAAAAGATCAGAATAATTCTCCGGTTATTGTTTTACCCTTTTCAAGATAACTAATAAACAAAATGCTTTTAGCGTCCCAAAACACTAATGCCATGACCTTTTCTGGTGACGGAACCAACTTTGTCTTTTTTGGCACTGAACAACTGGCTTCTATCCACTGTTTTGACCGCTGTTTGGATTCTAGTGGGTAATAGTGAATCCAAGTCTCATCCATAGTAATAAATCGACACACAAAATCAGTTTTATTCTTGTTAAAACACTCCAAGCACTGTTCAGATATTTTCATGTGAGTGTGTTTTTGATGTGCTTTGAGCAAGTGCAGCACCCATCTTGGCAAAGCTTTTTTATTTGCAATTCTTCATGCAAAATATATCCTACACATTCTTTTGAAATGCCTATAGTCTCAGCAATTTCATGCACTTTGACTTGCCGGTCATCCAATACCATATGCACTTGATCAATGATTTTTGGTGTTGTTACTTTTTGGATGTCCTTCACGTTGATCATCTTCAGGGCTGTTAACGGGTATGTTTAAAGTCGGCAGCCAATTTCTTAATTGTTGAAAACGAAGGAGAAGACTACCTATAAATTTTATGAACTTCAAATGGATTTCTTTTGCCATTAAATCTTCTTTTACAAAGAATTTTATAACCACACGATACTCAATTTTATCCATTTCAAGGGATACAGACAACACTTTCACTTCGGACAGCTATAAAACAAACTACTTGATAGAATGACTTGCAATTTCACATGGATGCTTATGAGAGATGAACCAACTTAGAAAAAAAAAAAAATCTTGCTGACAGTGTTGCCATCTATGGTCGAGGCCGAAAACTTTTCAGACCATCCTCGTAGCAAGTGAGTTAGTTATAATGGTATATGCTACAGTGAGAGATGACAGTAAATATTACTCCCTGTAAGGTGCAATAATATATAGCACTTCACAACAATGCAATAACATTGCTGTAATACAGCATTTCCAATAAAATCAAATAAACCAGACACAATCAAAGTAATTAAAATATTATACCCTGATGACAGAATTTGTTCTCCAATCAGTCCAATATACATAATTTTCAAAAAGTGCAATAGCAAATGGATGAGATAATGTTTCATGGCCTCTAAGAATTTCATGGTGTTGTGATCCATCATACTTTGTTGTATGGATAGAATCTGATCTGAAAAATAACAAGACGACTGATATTAGCTATTTACCTTATAAAATTACAAAATTCAAAATATGCTGCTTAGGAATTACTTACTTTATTCACTAGATTACTATATTGGCTGCTATGTAAAAAAAATGAAAAAATTAATCAAACTAATACCAAAAAATTTATTTGCTCACCTAGCATCAATCCAGTATATTCTCAGGGCCACATAATCCAAAGTAAGTCCATTTGGCCACGCACCATCAATTACGTCATCGACACGAAATACAATTTTTCTGTTTTCTCCACTCATCGATGCTTGTTCTATACGTGGGGCTTCTTTATCCCAGTCAGACCAAAATAATACACTATTAAAAAATAAATTAAACAATACTTTTCTTAATGCATTTATGATTATAATAATTAGGAAATGTGTTCAAATAATCTAGACAAATAATGTATATTTTGATGTTAATAATGCACTATAGAATACTACAAATTAAGCAAATTGTCATAAGTCATTCAATGATGTAATGTGAACCTGTAATGATGAACCAATAAAGCTAAATAAGTTTTGTGGTGATCATTACAATATCTAAAACTATGTGTACATTATCAGTAGGTACATGTGTGTATAGTAAACAAATGAAGAAAGAATCACAATTTGAAATGAGGACAATCTTGAACAGCACACTAAACTGAATTCATACTGGCTTAAATAAAACCAAAATGATGGTACAATATGAAATTCCATGCTAGATCGAGCGCTGCCTAGCTATTCAAGAGGTCCTCTGTTGTTTGATTACATTCATTTGGAAGGAAACCACATGATACAGTGAAAATTCAGCTGCTGAATCAAATTCCAAATGACTATCAGCAGAATTCAGGATTCACACCATCAATATAGGCAGCATCGATGGAAAAGAAATACAAATGGAAGAATTAGAGAAGTACCAGGTTAAAATAATTGAAGTTACTGAAACAAAGAACACGAAAACAAATGAGATTCTTCTGAATAACTTCTACGAGGTGTTATATTCAAGTAATAACGTGCTCAGGGAAAGGAATGAGTAGCTACAGGTCAAACCAAACATGAGGATAATCTTCACGAATGGCAGTTTATATAATACCAAGAAGGTTGATGTGAGCAAACATCAACATGGGGAATTAGACAATGAGATTTAAATATGTTGATGGTCCCATAAAAGGTTCTAACAATGAATGCAAACACAAAGAAAAACAACTGTTTTCTTTGTGTTTTGCACAAATGAAAACAGCTGTGCAAAAATTCACATGAAAAAATGACATAATAAGACTCACTGACTTTGTTCATAACAATATTGAAATATTGTTATCAACAAAGTAATAGTAAGTGATCCATTTAGTTTTCAGCAAGATAAAACTGAATATCATATTGAAAAGAAGGAAAGCTTCCAAGACAGTTTTAAAATGAATCGATGTCTCTATGGAGTCAAAAGACTCATTGTGTGAGACCCGTGTTAACCATTATTTATACAACATCTATCATAACTCTCCTGAAACTTATTCACTGTCAGAACAATCACATATGCTTCTGTCAATCCATTCTGCTCATTCATCACTCTCTAAACAAAAAATCTAGTCTACACAACCTTATTAGCCATGCTGTTACACAACTTCCATAGGTGAACACTTGTCCTCTTCACACTTATTATATATTGAAAATTTTCTTTTTTATTAATCTTAAAGAATCCCTTTAGTAACAAATAAGTTTCCTTCTCTCACCTGTAAACTAAACTCTATAACACACACACTTTCAATCTATTCACATAGGGAGCATAATATTCAAGAAAAATGAAGGAATCTGAATATTAAAACCATTGCAATTATGTTCTGAGTTGTATTTTCAAATTTTGCTATGTTACATTTGAATTCCAAATTGCTATCCAACATAACGGCAAGATCCTTTAGCATCATCGGTTTCTCCAGAAATAATTACATAATTAACCAATTAGCATATGATGATACAAGGCTAAAGTCTCATATGGAGGTAGGGTTTTTTTCACCCAGAAACTCGGGTATTTTGTCCCCCAGAACGGGCAAACCGGCCTCGTGAACACACATGGATTACAGTCATGAATACATCCCAGCCATATGCTAGTCCCGAGCCCGCATAAAATTGGGGGGGTTGAGGAAAGCAATGGTGAACTACCCTGTAAAAATCTCACCAGGAATACTTTGTGGGCAATGCCTACAAAGTCACCAATGGTCTGAAACGACTGAAATGGAAAATCAAATCAGAGATAGCACAATCTCGTGAAACCAATATTAAGACATTGGCTATATGATATATTATATATGGCTATATAATCTATTGGCTATATAATGTCTAATTTTTATTTTTGTCTGTAAATTTTGCATGTTCTCCTAGCTAGTTTGCCTATTTTGAGGAACGAAAAACCCTCCACCTCTGTATGACCAGCTAACTCACTATTTGACTGAAAACACCTGATAAGAGTTCCTCACATCATAGATGGGATGCAAACTCATGTCTTTCCCACCAAAAGCTTCATCTAAACCAACTGATCTATAATCTCGCCAGTATAATATACTGATGAAAATATCATGCCAAAATGCACAACTTGACACTTAATAGTATATGATGTCAATTCAGCAATCATATACTATAATGGCTGAATTGACAGCCATTACCATTTGCCTACTGTTCCAGCCTATTCAAATAATTAGATGAGTGTTGACTATCAGTAGCATCCCTGATTGCCCTGTCTATTGAAAACACCTGATTGAATATCTTGTCAGTTGAATCTGTCAGGTCCTTCATAATATCATAACACTGGTCCAACTATTCCCTGGGATACACCACAGTTCACCTTAAATCTGGCTGGTTCCCCAATATAACACTTTCTGATACTGTCTTGGCCACCTACTTATCCAAGTCAATAGTTTATAATCCAATTTCTTATTCTCAAAGTTTATTGCAACAGCCTTTCATATACTATCCTGTCCAATGGCTTAGCAAAGTGCAGGTATCGCAATGAATTGATTTCCTTTATCCAAATCAGCCACGGCATTATTATAAAATATGAGCAAACTGCTTAGACATGATCTCCCTTTAGAAAACTTTGTGTAGTTCCTTTAAAGTATGGCTTGTTTGTGAACTATTTCTATATGTGAGTTCTTACAACTCCAGAGATACTGCTACATCAGTAGTTAGTTAGCTTTTGCACAAACTCTCATACAATGGAACCATCATATATACTATGCCTACATTGAGTAAAGAATAGGGATTTAACTTTCATCATGTACACACCATATGCAACATATTTCCAAAGCAAGTAACAAGTTAACTCCATTACTTGCTGACTCATTAATTTTATTGAGTTTTTCGCAGTATGAGCCTAAAATAAAAGTAACAAGTGTTTCTTTTTTAATTTTTGAAGAAAATATTGGTGGTACAATTTATGCAATGAAATGGGACTTGGGAACAAATTTACAAATACAGAATATAGTATAGAATAGGATAAGGTATAAGTGTGTACTGGAAAGATGATTTCTTTTAATTAATATCCAGTATACAACATATACTGGATATTAATTAAAAGAAACTTTAATAAATACTTCCTATATTACTTTCAACATGTCAGATCCTAAAATATGAACTACTATGCAAAGTCGATAAATCATTACAAAATATTACTGCTTGAGGATTCAAAATACAAAACTTCTAAAAATCAATACTGGTAATGAAGTCACACTCCCTCTAGATTGTGCTCTGGTTAAGAGCAAACATTTTACTCCCACCCAGTCTATTTCTATTTGCCATGTGGCAAGAATATCACTATAGACTACCTTCTGCTGTAAACAACTGAGGGTAAATTTAGTTACTTGCTGAGTAACTATATATTTCTATAATAAACTGCTCATATTTTTTTTTTAAGTTTCAAGAAATATGACTTCTTCCACACTAAACCTATCCATCAAGCATGCCATTTAAACTGATTTATTGTGCAGCATGGCTAACCAAAGAAGAAACTGATCCACTGTCTGTAGAATAATTTTATTTTAGTTAGCTTTTGAAACTATTTATAATATATTCACAGCATTTTATACAGGAATTTTAGATTTTAAATTTAATACTTGACTATTAAATTATTTAAGGAATTTACAACGTATACTGAATATTAATTAAAAGAAACTTTAATAAATACTTCCTATATTTCTTTTCATCTTTTAATTAATATTCCAGTATACGTTGTAAATTCCTTAAATAATTTAATAGTCATGTGTTGCCAACGTATAAGCCTTTCCATAAGAATTAACTTTAGTACTGTATTTATTTTTTTATGTTATTTAGTATTTGTTTCTTTTTTACTTTTATGCTGCTACTGGATCTCTCTTATTTTATACCAAAAAATGGATATTTGGTTCATATTTTATATTCTTGAAATATGAATCCGAGTTATTTTGAACTGCTTTGGGTTTGATATTGCTAGACAATTTAATCACTTAAAATTATTTTAAATGAAGGAAGTGCCTTTCACACATCATAAAAGGCATATTCTTTTAAATCTTCCTACAGCAGTGAATATTTCAGGCAAAACAACACTGCAATATTCATAAAAAGTTCATATTGCAGGTATTATTTACTTACTTTAGGTTTTTCTTGCTACCAGAAAATATTTAAAATTAAATTTATTTATTAAATATTCAAGGAAGAAATTTCTTCATTTGTTTTTTCTATATACAATATAACAGAACCAATGGATACTTACTCATAAATTAAAGATGCCATGAAATTATATTCTTCATTTAATCTTTCATCCAAGTGTAAGCAAAGAATGCTTGTGCACGAAGTATCTTCATGACTGCACTACTTGTATATAGACGCAAATGACTTCACGTCAATTGTCTCAGCATCTGACAATGCAAAACACATACCCCCTTTCAGATGTGTATAATGCAATGTATTATGAGAAGGGCCATTAACCATACCAGTTTTTGATCTTTATTAAAGTATGTTTAAGTGCAGCAATGCCTCTCCAAATACTATGAATGATCTACAAGATTACTTTAAATCTTGTAGATCATTTAGTAGTGACCCTAAAGGATCACTACTAAGCTTATTACTCCAGAGATGAATCACTCCAGGACAGGAAACTCATAGTCAGTGGTGGTTCCATCTAGTGACAGGCAAAAACTGCCATCAAGTAGAACCTCTCTACTCCTGGGAGCTGGACCAGTGGAAGCCAGGCAGAGAATAGAGATACAAGATTAAAATAATGCAGAAGTCATATATTACTCATATAAGTAGTCAAAAGGTATCACACTTTATTATTAAAATACTCTGGATTAGTGACAGATGCTGAAAATTTTTTCACTTGGTTATGCTATAAATTAAAGATGACAAGAAATTATATTCTTGGTTTACTGGGGCAATTGATGTGAAGTCATTGGCCTCTACATACAAGGAGCCCAGTCGTGAAGATACTTCACAAGCAAACACTGTTTGCTTACACTGGAATAAAGATAAACCAAGAATATAATTTCTTAGCATCTTTAATATACAGTATAAGCAAAAGTTAAGAAACTTTCAACAGGATACTTAGTCATTTAAAGCATTCTTTTGTATACTGTACAAATCAAAATGATATATCTTAGATGCTTTATTTTCACTAGGAGAAATTGACCTGTGTGAAAATCATCAAACAACAATTTAAAATTTTTAAACTCAATGATAAAGAATTAATTTTTAAAACTTTTTTTTCTATAAAACCACAAACAGAGATGTCAAATAGAAACTGTTTTTATTTCAACTAGTTTCATGAAATATTTCTCCATGTTATTTCCTGATGATCCTGATGAAGTATTTCATGAAAAAACTAGAAAGAAAGTAATAAGAATTAACATCTCTATTAAAAAATATATGAAAATGTTTAAATAACGAAGAGCATGCATTTGTAATTACACTGACTGTTGGTTCGTGTGTTTGCTGTATGCTAGACACAAGTTCTAAAATTGTCCTAAAAGTAAAACAGAGTTCTAAAAATGTCATATAAATAGAAGCCTACCCAGCAAGATGCAAACTCGTTTTCATGAATTCCAAGAGATGCTGCAGATTTTCTTTGAATTCAAACATCCTCTGTACTTTTACAAGCAAAACCTCCTACAAATAATAAAAATAGAATGAAAAGTCTTAAAATCATTAAAAAAGGACAAGAATATTGTAATAGTGAAAGCCTGACAAAAGCAACTCAACGGTTGTTTTGAACCCTACAGAATATGTAGAAAAAATGAAATCACTTCTAGAAGTTACAAACACCTATGAAAAGTTCGAACAAGATTCCACGGGATATTTCCATAATAAAATCAATAACTTAATAAAAATAAATAAAATATGCCGAACTGGTCTGGAGGAAGGGGGAGAGAGAGAGAGTCTTGAATGTAGACATCCTCTTGTTTCTAGAATACATAGAGTACCTGAACTATAAACAAGACTTGCCACTGAGACCAATTGTTGATACAAAATACTCCCCAGATTCTTTACTATTGAAACATCTAGCAAACCTACTGAAACCTTATATCAGGCAAACATCCTCTAATGTAAAAAACATCATATGCTTCAAAAAAAAAAAAATATCAAAGGCATCACACTGACTGCTGCTAATATAATTGCAAGACTGGACATAGTAAATCTTTTTGCCAATGTTCCAAGAATAGAAACCATACAATTACTTCAAGACATCTTCCCGTTAGACACAGTGGACCACTTCAAACACTTTTATAAATAACACTTTTTTTTAAATTTTGGAGATTTTTTTTTGAGCATAAAGGACTAGAATGGGCTCTCCTCTTTCTCCTATATTAGCTGTCCTATTCATGGATTGGTTTTAAAAAATAGCCCTCCAACTACAAGGAAACAAACGAAAATTTGGCAAAGATGTGTTCATGATATTTTTATCATCTGGCTTGGTAAATATTAAAAAATTAGAAGATTTCATCAACTTCCTGAACAACACTCATCCTTGGATTAAATTCACAGTTCAATTAGAAAGAAATAGGTCACTACCATTTTTGGATACACTAGTTGAGATATTAGAACAAAACACACTCAACTTCTCACTCTGCAGGAAGGCAATGTACAAGAACATTACTAAAAACACTTCTCATAACCATCCAGAGCAATATAGGCATCATCCATTCTTTACATGATGGGACCTACAGAATTTTCACTAATATATATAAAAGAAACCAAGAGCTACATACAGTATCTTAATTTTGTTCTTTCAAAAGTTACAACAGAACATTAGTTTAAAAAAAAAAAATCTATTTCAATTTCCAACACAATCATAACAAAAACAAGAATACAAAGGAATAGTGATTCTTCTATATACCTAGTCTAGCCATAAATACTGTTACAACTTGAACAGCACATAAACCTTTAATCTATCAGTAAATCATTTACAGCTTTCAGCACATACAAACCACATGTATAACATGCATACAGAAGCACTCAATGTTCCAAATGTTTCGCTTTTTGCCTTCATTCACACTCAAAGTCTGTGAGGTCACACATCAATGGCAGTATGCACAACATCCAACAGACATATTGCCACTGCTCACTCCAAATCCACCTTCAGGCTGGTGCTGCTGAGCTGTGATTTGTTGCAGGCTACTCTCTCAAGCTCCCACCAGAATTTGAAGTCCAATGGATTCAGATCAGGACTTATAAATGACCAGTCAAATGGTGATATGAGGTTGGGTACATTTGCCTCCAAACACTGTTGTGTGGTCCTCATCCTGTGTGCTGGAATTGAGTCCTGTCAGAAGGGCCACTGCCTACCATGAAACAAGGTTTTGTTCAGAGCCATACCACAGGTTCCAGCATAGTGTCTTGATATGCTTTACAGGTTTTGATTCCCTTTCTCACAGAAATGAAACTTGGAGACCCCCCCCCCTCACCAAACCATCACTCATGCAGGTTGATGACCTGTCTGAATTCTGGGTGCTATGGAACATGATGCTCTGCAACCATCTGGGGCTATATCCAATCATTTTGGCAGTTAAATGACTCTTCAATAGTGAAAATTTTCTCATCTGTCAAGAGATCTCTGTGTCTGTTATTTGTCTACCTGACAAAATTCCTTTGATTTTGTCACCCTCTGTCAGGCTCTCATCGCCCGGGTCATCAGTTAGTACAGGTGACATTGTTCTCTGAGAAACAATCATCTCTCATGACATCACTTTCTGTGTTCTCACAGCATTACAGTGGAGGCATGGCTTCACAGCCCTCACAAGCTGTTACATCATAACAAAGAATGGTCAACTTTTTTGGCAGTCAGATATGTCTTCTGTATCATTATAATGATTAATAGTCTGATACACAAACATTCTACTGATCCAGAGTGTTTTTAGTGTGTTGAAAATAACAGGTGGCTGCATTCCAACCTTGCAAAGTGCTATTACAGCTACACGTTGCTCATAATCTCCACATCACATATTAACCCATACAACTAGGCAATTCTCCCCCCCCCCCCCCACTGATAGATATGCAAATGTTGGCTGTGCACAGTGCCGAAACCAGAACCAAGATTGTACAATTCTAAGCTCAGGGTGTGTGCAGAAGTTGTAACAGTATTTATGGCATGACTATGTGTACAAATCAATCACAGATAAAATAGCAAGATTACTTTTGCCAACAAAACTTAAAAGTTACCTTCTACTCAATCAACAAAATCTCTGGACATCTGAAACCTCCTAAAACTCTATATCTGCCACTCAAAAAACCAGGTGTCTACACTACATATAACAGACTGGTGGATCTGGTGAGATACACCAATCAGAACAATTCAAGGATGTTGACAATGAAAGAAAGCACAAATCAGGGCTTGCAGCAGCACAGATAATGGAAACAAAACACCAAATAGAATGGCAACAACCTGAAATGATTCACATTGATTACCATTTTTAGGGCATTCAAAGAATCAGCTGAAATGATGGAGTATCCTCTACAGTGTAACAAAAATCAAGCCATGATCTTACATCAAGTCTGTTCTTCTTTAATCCATCACGACACACTTGCATCTACTAGTAGTACACAGCAAATCCAAAACTTAGAAGCCAGTATAATAGCAAATGCATGCTTTCAATTGTTTAAATATTTGCAAATTTACTAGAGATGCTGACTATTATTAACTGCATTCTAGTTTTTATTTTATTCATCTTATTTCCTGATGAAGTGAAACATAGTATTCCATGAAACTAGTTGAAACAAAAAACACAGTTTCTATTTGACATCTTTGTTTGTGCTTTTATGCCAAAAAAAAAGTGATAAAAATGTTCTAACTCTATTACAGAATCCTGTGCAACGATAAAACAACTTTTCAAAGAGAAAATGGGCTGTTACTCATGCATTCTTCATGCATTAATTTACAGCTTTAGAAGAAATGAACTTATGCCGACTGTTACTCATTGAGTCTATTTTCCCTGCATGACTCAATCTAACAACTGAAAGGGCTGACTTGTGCACACCAACTATCTGTTACTATTCTTTCCTCTTTGTATGATTTGCATTAATTTACAGCTTTAAAAGAAATGAACTTATGCCGACTGTTACTCATTGAGTCTATTTTCCCTGCATGACTCAATCTAACAACTGAAAGGCTGATTGTGCACACCAACTACCTGTTACTATTCTTTCCTTTTTGTATGATTAAGGAGGAAACACTAGTTGTTCATCATTTGTGTCCCCTCCCTCTGTGTGTGGCCATGTCATGCAAGTAATATTGATTTAAGCTATCATAACATTTCAGAACTTAAATTTTAACTCTGAGTTTTCATTTTTATAATGTAATACTCTTCTTCTTCTTTTATTCTTTAAATAATTCATAGAAATTGAGTTTGAATTTGTTTGAATTTGAGCTTTTTCATATTGTCCTTCTGTGTGCTCTTGTACAGTGCCTGCTAAATACAATCCTTTGTATTTAGATATTAGTGTATGATTTTTCACCATTTCATTTTGTATTGTCTTGGCAATGATACCGGACGTGTTAGTTATTGCTAGCAAGGTTAATGAACCCACCTGACAACCAACAGGCTGCAACCTTGCAGCTTGTTGGTTATAAAGTAGGCATGGACATTTTGTGAACATCTTTAAGGTGAAAGATGACTATAGGTATCCAGTGTAAGATCACGTCTGCTTACCTGGAAGCCTAAAGAGGCATGAAAAAGTTATGCTGTTAGTCTCTAGAGTAGATTTCTGGATTATGTTAAAAAATAAAATAAACTTATCCCACCCACAGCACCAATGTAACTGTAAGTTTACAACCTTCACATAAAAAAAAAGTTTTTTGTGAAGTAGCCAGTGTTCATTGTAAACTGTAGCAGTTAAAATGATGTATCCTATTGATATATTTATCCTATTCTATTGTTTTGCTATGGCCTAATAAAATGTTATTTACAACTGCCTTTAAAGTTGATTTACAATATGAATGTAATGAGCTTCTGTCAATACAAAAATACACACATCCTGAACTTATTTTTATTATTAAAATAATAAAATACTAAATTTGAAATTACAGTATAACGAAATTACCATACCAGGTAACTGGTTTTGTCCTTTTATTTTCTAGTTTTAATACAAACTGTACTTGAATTGTTGAAAGTTTTCTCACTTAGTTATAAATTAAATAAAATATGCCAAAAAATTATATTCATTTTTGATCCTTTATCCAAGTGTAAGCAATGTTTGTGCATGAAGTACCTTCCTGACTAGGCTACTTGTATACAGACTATAGTGACTTCACATTAATTGCCTTAGTATTCTGCAATGGTAAGCAAACATTCTTTTGGGTATATATGGGTGTGTATAATGCTATGCATTATAGGAAGAGCTACTATCCAGACCAGTTTCAACCTTCATTGAAGTCTCATCAATGGAAACCACACCAAGACTGAAGTCATATTTCTCATGTACAAGTAGTGAAAAAGTGTTACACCTTATTATTAAAATACTCTGGATTACAGCTAGTTGTTGAAACAATTTTTCACTTGGTTATAAATTAAAGATATATTTCACATGCAACCTTTGTTTATTTATATTGAGTTGATAGCAGAAAATCAGTGTAGACATTATGCTGAGCTACCTTCCTCTCTAAAGCATTGGGACCTTCTTTTACAGGTACTGGCATGCCAGCAAAAGTAGCACATTTTGCTTGCCTAGGATTAAGTTAAAGTTTATGCATTTGTGTTCAGCAAAGGAAAATTTTAGTGAATAGATTGTGACATAATTTGCCAGGAAGTTCAGTCAGCTACCATAAAGGTTTGAAAATTTCAATGTTTGCTATAGTTAAGTTAAAATAGATTTAGTTCAATGGGACTAACATTGGAACTTTCCTGTATATTTTTATAGCACATTTCATTGTAGCAGTGTTTAATATAGGGCATGTCAACTCTACCATATTACAATGGTACAAACAGCATTAATTTGGTTCTACATTCCTTATAACAATAAGGAAGCTTTTTCCTACAGAATATTTTCTTAAAAGCAACATGGTTTGCAGCTAATGAAATAGTACTGAATAGTGGCAAATATTATACATGTAATGTATAATATTTGCCACTAGTTCTATACAACACAGAATAAAAATCTAGGATTTGAATTTTTGCTATTTAATTCTGATTTATTATACGGAAATAAAGGGTCAATCCTTCATTTCATTTTTATTTACAGAAAATTAAATGTACCTTACCCATAGCGAGGATCTAAGGCAATGGCTCTTGGACTTTCCATATGACCAGCAATGAGAGTTCTTCTAAAGCTTCCATTTAATTTTGCTATTTCTATTTGATCTAAATTGCTTTCAACCCAGTATAAGTTTTCTCCAATCCAGTCAACAGCCAAGCCTTCTGCCGTAGCTAAGCCAGTCTGTACAACTACCTCAATGTTGGTTAATGCTGCCAGAAAAATTGGAAATGCCTTATCAAAAAATTATTTTGATTTTATACAAATTAAAATGCATCGCATTATTTTGATCAAAAGATGATGAAAACTAAAATTCGATACTACACAAATAATTTGACTACTATTTCCTGATTCACAGTAGCTCAAACTATTTTAATTAGAACTAAGTTATTCACTCTGTGTAATGTGTTTCCAGGAGTGTTTTTTAAATGCAGTTAATCTAATTGCTCACAAATTTTTGTTTCATTTTGTTAGTTCTATAGGGTTTATTCTCCAGAAACTCTGATTTATAATCCTGCAATTCAGAAAATCTAGAGTACAAATCACTGTTTCAGATAGTAATATATCGGTTAAAGTTTAAGTACATGAGATGGTGGTAGCTGTCTTCAGTACTTTCACCCTTCAGTCTTGAAATCATTTATAGCCTCAAACTCAACTACTGCTGACAATCAAGGATGGAGACCTACTGCTCTGCTAAACACTGTATCACTAATACATTTTTCAAAAGACTGTTAGTCCTTTCATGCATTATTTGAATGAAGGACTGTTAGTCCTTCTTTCAAACAGAAAGAACAAACATGACCTGATTAGAAGATTTCGTCATCTACCCCAACAACATTCATCACCAAATTAAACTCACTGCTAAATTAGAAACAAACAGGACTTTAACATTTTTGGATACACTAGTTGAGGAATTCAACCATAACAGACTCACCTTCTCAGTCTATAAGAAGTCAACAAAGACAGGACATTACCTACACACAGGGCCGGCGCTACCATTTAGGCAAACTAGGCAACTGCCTAGGGTGCAAGTCATGAAGGGGCGCAAAACTTCAAACTATGTTTTATTCATACTTTACTAAAATATCAAAATTAAATAGTGATATATGATTTAGGTATCGATTCTTATCCCTCACACATCACACTATTTTACTATTTAACTCTTGATTCTTTTTTGTTCCTTACCTAAATGATTTGAACTTACCGCTATTTAAAATTCAGTTAAGATAAATATTTTAAAACGTTAACATTTTAAAATATTAAATTTCGGTATTTTTAACTTTTTTTTTGTAAATGAATTATAACAGAGAATTTTCAAATTAATTAAAAAAACAAAATAAAAAAGCCCTATTAATTTAACCTGAAAGACAATTTTATTTTGTTTAATGTCAATTAGAAATATTTTAGTTTATGAAATAATAGGCGCACTTGTAAACTTTGCCTAGGGCACAAAATAACCTGGCACCGACAGTGCCTATGCACCATGTCTCATCACCATCCAAAGCAAAAAATAGGCATTATCCATTCCTTACATGATAGAGCCTACAGAATTTCCACTAACATAGATAAAAGAAACCATTTTGCAAAGTCCAGCAGTACCACCGTAAATCCATTATTACCTTAATCCAACTCAGCTGTCACTGTATTATAAAATATAAGTTACTGAGGCACAACCTCCCCTTCACGAAACTATGTTGCCCCATACAGTATCCCATTACTGTCTATCCATTCCTGTATTTTGCTCTTGACCAACTTCTCCAGTACCTTGACAACAATATGCAGATCAATTGGTGATTTGATACATCAGTCTTGGAGTCTCCTTTATGCAATGGAACTATTTTCTCCTCTTTCCACCCCTTGGGACTAACCCAGAACTGAAACTTAGATTAAATTACGTGGTCAAAGGCCCTGCCAATTCCCTAGCACCTTCTCATAAAACTTGAACTGGTATATCATGTAATCCCATAGCTGAATTCACATCAATATTCTGTAATATGCTATGCACCTCCAGTTCATTTACCTCAGTTCCCATAAAAGCCTTTGTCTCTCTCTCTCATTACTGAAATATCTCCACCTAGATGATATACTCTTTCAAAGTGACCACTTAGTATTTATATATTTGGTTTAATCCTTTATCCAAGTGTAAGCAAACAAAGTTTGCATCTGAAGAATTTTCAGGACTGGGGCAACTTGTGGTAAAAGTGGTATAAGTTCTCATTACTTGCCTTAGTATCTTGCATAATGCAAAGCACATCTCCTTGTTGAAACCGGTCTGGTTAGTGGCCCTTCCCTTAATGCATAGCATTATACATGTCTGCAAGGAGATGTGCTTTGCATTATGGAAGATATTAAGGCAAGTGATGAGAACTTATACCACCTTTACCATGAGTTGCCCCAGTCCTGAAAATACTTCAGGCACAAACTTTGTTTGCTTACACTTGGATAAAGGATTAAACCAAATATATAATTGGTAGCATAGACAAGTGAAAAAACTTCTGTTCACTTAGTAATTCTACTATTTCACCTGATTTAGTCACCTCTTCCCACCATTAGTATTTATTAATATCATTCTGCCGTAAACATTCTTAATTTTAATTGCCACATACTGAAAGAACTCATTGGGATTATCTTTGGACTGCACTGCTAATTTTCTTTCAGACTTTTGCCTTTCTTACCACACTGCTTACCCTTCTGGTTTGTGCTTTTTACTGCTCATGTGCCTGCTGGTCACATTTCTCCTTGAATTCTCTGCACTAATTTTTCTTTCATTTATTTATTTTTTATTTAATTTAATTTTTTTTGTAGCTCCAGCTTAATGATGGTATTCATCTATTTACTTCAACTTGATTTACTCTCCTGACTCCAAGTATGCAGTCTGCTATTACTTCCCTCAAACATTCTTTTACCACTTCCCATGCACTTCCAATATCCAGCCCTTACAGTATCACATGCCATGGCAACGACGCAAGCAATCTCCTAAGCTTGTCATACCTCTCAGTCCTGAAATGCAATACATCCCCCATCTTAACTGAAAATTCCACACATTTAGCCACCTCCTAAGTCAACACCATAGGATCGCTCTCACCAAATAGTGTCAATGTGGTCAGTTTGGTTACAAACAAATTCGCTGATACAATTACTAGATCTAGTACTCTCAAACCCCTAGTACATTCCATCACATGCTGCCTCAGATAATTATTCCTTAGTGACAGCATAAATTTCATTTCATTCCTCCCATGTGTCCTTTTCTCCTTCCAATATATGAGCCGCTCACTTGCCAAATCGATTAACTCCATAAAACAAAAAGTGGAGAAAAGTGATAAAATAATATACATTATTTTTTAAAATTCCTTTTAAAATGTAAATTCAAATAAACATTGTAGAATGTATTATTGCAGATGTAGCTTTTATCTAATGACATATAAAATGTATAAGATAGTAATCATTATTATTATTACAATTTTTGCGTGACTAAGGAAGTTAATCGATTTAGCAAGTGAAAAAAAGTAATAACATCAAATTCAGTCTTCAAATTATTTTTTTATTACAGAAAAACTTCATTATCATATATTTTTTATTAAAGATTTTTCACAAAAATGAATAATAACTGTTCTGTTACAATTATTATTATTAGTTTGTTTAAATTGATTCATCAGCAACATAAATTACGTCTTCTTCGTCAGCTGTATTTGAGGTCCCATCATGTCGATTTGTTCTTAAGTTTTTATAATAACCATGTTTAATAGGAGGAATGAATTTCAACAGGTCCATCATATCTTTCCTCTTTTCTCTTGTCACAGTTCTACCTGTAGGATATAACAAAGACTGGTCTACATTTTTCAGACCTAGTGGTCTACCTGCTACAGATTTTCTTATATTAAGGGCATGAAATTCTATCTCTTCGTTAAAGTCATATTTCAATTGCATGACGTGGGGTTTCGACCTTTCTAATTTTATCCAGTGCATTTTAAGCCAATTTACTGGTAACCCTGTAACTGTTACTTTTCTGTTAATGATAGAATTTTCTAAAGGATTTGGTGAGAAAAAATCCTGATGAGTCATTTGAACCACATTAAATGGTGCTTTCTCTTTACTGGTTTTGATTATATTGTACCAATCATCTGGTGAAAAGATGTTTTGAATTTTTTTTGCATGTGACTCGATAATGGCAAAAATTGAATCATTAGGCAAATAACTATGTCCACTTACCAAAAATTTCATTTCAATTGACTCAGCTCTTATTTCTGTACTTTGAACCAATTTCAATAAACTTAAGACAGTTTTGATATTTCTATTTTGTCAAGTACACGAATCTGAATAGGTTATTATTTTTTCATAATTTTTAGCATGAGTCTTTATATTCTTTATTAGGCATGATGAAATTTCCTGAGACCAGCGAGATCCTTCAGTTTCTGGCCAAATGAACATGTAGCTTATATTTTAATTAAAATCATGGCAACTGAAATTATAAACATAAATTTTGCTTATAATAAGCTACCTATGTAGTAAGTTTAGGAAAGGCTAAAGCTTTTTCTAAGTCAAAAGAAAATACAAAAATTTCTTCGGATGCTGCCATTCCGTCTGCAGTCATATGAATACGAGCCTGTTCAGCCTCTTGTAAGTGAGCATCCTTTTCAAGTTTTGCCATCCAAATTCCCTCACTATCCGAAGAATGAATTTTTATTTGCAAAGAATCACAAATTTGGAATGTATGTTTAGACGGCTGCTTGAAATGTAAATTAAATTTAGTGGAGAATACCTTGTAGTAATATTTTTCTTTCACCGGGACTATATCTTCATCTTTACGTTGCACAATGTACAGTTCATACATTTTCTTAATATTTAGGTCTGGATATAAATATTTTCGTCTTGGATTGTGAGCTCTTGTGTAGTGACTAGTGTAGGCGGGAAATGAGTCTATATGTTTTATACCAATGTGTGTGTCATCGATTTTATTGCCAGAAACATGGTGACCGCAACGATCAATCAAAGACGAAACTTGTTCTTTACAAAAACAGTCGTATGTTCATCCGTCACTTATCTGATAAGTATCCTTAAAATATTTTTTGCAAACAACATAAAATTTTACGGCTATTTCGAAAATAATATGTGAAAGAACATGATCTTGGCATTTTACTGTTATCCTTCGGGTGCCTTCTTTTTATTTCGTTAACTTTAATACAACCTGTTAAAAAATATTTTGCTCAAGTTAACTCTCATCATTATCATCATCAAATTCCTGCTATTTACCCTCAAGGGGTGTACAGGATATGATAGTACTACATGAAAAAAATTACATCATTACTAACTTCCTATCTACAATTTTCCTCCAAATCAGTCTTACTTGTCAAGACTCCAACATTATCAGATCTTATATTTCTATCATCTAAGGCACTTTGTACCGTATCAATCCACCTATATCTTGGTCTTCCTCCGGGTCGTTTTGCTGCCAACCTGGCAGAGAACACTTGTTTTGGCAATCTTTCCTCACCCATTCTATTTAAGTGACCATACCACCTGAGATTAGCTCTGCTAACGCATTCCTGGATGCTGACAATGTCAAGTTCTTTCCTAATATCCTCATTTTTAATATAATATTGCCATTGATGCCATCTGTTCACGCCTATAATCTTTCTCAGGACTCTCATATCAAAACAAGTGTTTTACTTCTGACCCAGCTCTCAGATCCATAAGTTAAAACTGGTTTGAACACTGTCTTGTATACAGCTAATTTAGTGTTCCGACTAATTTCTCTCTTATTCCATATGAATTTATTCAATTGACTTCCCACCATACCAGCTTTGCTGATTCAGTTGTCCATTTCTATATTTATTTTTACCATCTTCAGTAAAAATTGTGCCTAAGTAGCTGAAATGTTTTACTTGTTCCACAGGTTCTCCATGCACAACACATTTGACATTTTCAATGATTCTGCCTATTTTCATTGTCTTTGTCTTTTTATTGCTGACCTTCATACCATATCTTTTACAACAGTTATTCAGACTTGTAGACTTGCAGACTTGTAGCGGATTTATTTAGAAGTATAACATCATCCGCATAAAGCAAAGCGCTGAACATTAACATTCCAATTTTGATATCATGCCTAATACCACTTTCCTTCATAATGTGATCCATATAGATAATGAATAACAGAGGGGATAATGTACATCCTTGTCTCACCCCAGATTTAACATTAAACGATCTTCCTGTACTTCCTTCAATTCTAACTGCTGACTTACAACCCAAATAAAGACTAAGTATAGCTCGGTATAGTGCCCCATTGACACCATATAACTGCAGCGTATTGAATAGCTTCTCTCTTGGCACCTTGTCATATGCCTTTTCCAAATCAACAAAACTTAAATACAGATTTTTGTTATATTCCCATGCTTTCTCGACTATTTGTCGTAAAGTGAAAATCTCATCATGACAGCCTCTGTTTGGCCTGAATCCAGCTTGTTCTTCACCAAGCTTTTCTTCCACAATTCTTCTCAACCATTTCTCAAGTATACTTGTATAGATCTTGCCAGGAACACTCAGTAGGGAAATACCTCTGTAATTCTCACATTCAGTTTTATTTCCCTTTTTATATATGGGTACTATGAGAGCTCTACTCCAATCATCGGGAATTCGTCCCTCTGTCCAGGCTTTCTGAACTATGCAGTGCAGCCACTGTAAGACTCTTATACCACTATACTTCAGCATTTCTGGTCGAATATCATCTACTCCAGCTGCCTTTCCACATTTCAAGCCTTTGATGGCTTTTTCTACTTCAAGTATGGATATGTATTCCTGCCTGCATGCCTGGTCAGTGTTTTTTACCACTGTGCTGTCATCACTGCTTGTTTCATTTAGCAGTTTTTCAAAGTAATTACTCCATACTTCAAGGATATCTTTTTCTCCTGTTTTTCATGTCACCTTTATCATCTCTAACTCTTTTTACAGCACTCTTTCCTCCATTCCTAAGCTTCTTCAACAACCTCCAGAATATTTTGCCACCTTCTTGATATTTATTTTCTATATTCTTGCCAAAGTCCTCCCATGACTTTTGTTTAGCTAGTTTTACACACTGTTTAGCTTTCTTACATTTGTCTCTGTATTCTGTAAGAGTAAAAGCTGACTTATTTGCCAGGAACTTTTGATATGCTTTCTTCTTTTCCTTCACTGCCTCTTTAACTTCCTGTGTCCACCAGGGAGTTCAGATTTTTTTATCCTTGCACACAACCTCACCACATGCCTCTCTGGCAGAATCAATCAATGTTTCCTTCAGAGTTTGCCACTGAATCTCCAAGGTTTGATTCCTGTTCTCAAACTCTTTCATTTTCTTTTCAATAATATTTCTGTATTTTAGTCTACAGTTCACATCTGAGAGCTGCTCAACTTTTATTCGCTTTAAAACTTTCTTACATGTTATTCTTTTCAATATGAAATTCAATTTTATCCTGCTCAAGACTAAATAGTGATCACTTCCAATTTCAAATCCTCTGTACACTCTGGTGTCCTGCACCAGGGAGAAAACATCACTATCAACAATAACATAGTCAATGAGACTTTTCTTATTCCTAGCCTCTTCTCTCCATGTGAATTTGTGCACATTTTTATGTTGGAACATGGTGTTAGTAATAACCAGTCCATGTCCTGAGCAGAAATCTAACAGATATTTGCCATTATTATTAGCTTTGCTCTTTTCTCCAAATTTTCAGAAAATATTTTTGTATGTCTCACAATCATTTCCTACTCTGCTATTTAGATCCCCAACAAGGACCAACTTTTCCTTTTTCATTGTGTCAGTTGCTTTTTCTAAAGCCTCAAAAAATTCCTCCACTTCTACCTTAGTAGAACCTTCTGTAGGACCATAGGCACAAATAAGTCTCATTGTCCAGTTCCCCATTCTCATATTTGCCCACATCACTCTACTTGAGACTGACTGCCATTCAAGAAGATTAGCCTCGTATTTTGTGTTGAATACTATGGCTACTCCTTCTTTTTCTTGATTGTCATTGCCTGAATATAACATTTTGTATTTATTGCTCAGAAAGATCTCACCCGTTCTGGTTTTTTTTTGCTTCAGTCACCCCTATTATGTCGACCTGGTACTTATCTAATTCCTCAGCTAGCTCCATTTCTTTGCCATTAAGGCTTCTTCCGTTGATAGTACCGATCTTTAACTCTGGTGATGTTGAGTTGGGGTTTGTTTTCAGATTTGTTCCAGTAGCTGACTTTTCGCTGTTCGCCCTGGTTCCCTGGCGAAAACAACGGGGGCCTTGTTTAACCGGGCGATGCCCCAGCTGGCATGAAATTTTGTCATGTTGTACCATCATTTTTTATTTTGGTTTAATCAATAAGAATACAATTTGGTCGGCTAAATCCCAAATTGCCAGCCCATCCTCGTTCGTTCAGTATCCAAGTAGATACCCAACAGGGTGCACCACGAGAAGGTGAGGGTTGGACATTAGGTCAGAAGCCCTGGTCAGTTCTCCACATTCCTTTAAAGGCTATGTGGAGGTCTCCTCTCAGTTATACAGCTTTGACCCTTAAGCACCCCAGTTAACTGTCTAAATTATAAAATACCTCCATGGCAGCTTCTCTTTTATCCGAAGTAATTTTTTCATTGCACTTCTGACGACAACGACATATTACATCTACAAATGTTTTTCACAGGTATTAAATTTCTCCTTCTATTTCTGTATTCCAAACCTTTTATTCTTCTATGCTTTTGGACATTTCAATCCCATTTATCAGGATTATAACTTCTTTTCCACCCAATTGAATTATTTGTTGTAATGTTTTCACTGCTACAATCAGATGACGAATCCAAAGAAATACATAAACGTTTTCTTGAGCCGAGCTTTCTGCTAATAAATTGTACTGAAGAACCATCAGATTTGTCATTTTCCACATCAAATAATTATTATTAGTCTCATGCATCTTGATATTATAACAGTATAATTTTTCTTTTTTCTAAAAACAACTGACACTAAAATTCACGTACTTACTTCTGCGGCAGTTAGACTGTAACTGATTTTACTTTTTTTGTGATGAGACAGCACTAAACAATTTACCGTTATCATCAAGTACTTGTTTCTGCGTTTGAATTGCATTATTGCAAAACGATTTACATTAGAGTATGGAGTTAATTAGATTGGCTTCTGAAATAAATTATTTATTATTCGATGGCTAACAAAAATTTTGTCATTTAGTGGTGTTAATCCTTATTATTAGGGAAATTTATTCATCATCATCATCATCATCAAATTCCTGCCATGTACCCTCAAGGGGTGTACAGGATATGACAGTACTACTAAAAGTTAGGAGTCAATCAAGTGCTTTGACACTAAAATTTAAAAAAAATTCAAAAAGTGGAGTTAATCGATTTGGCTTATGAATGGCACATATATTTGAAGTCCATAGTTGAAGTCCCCCCATAATAATTTCTTGTCCTCCACTCATTGAGCTTATTTGCTGATGCATACCACCAACATCATCCTTCACAACCCACTGTGTATATAACAGCAGCTAACTGTATGTTTTATTCGGGCCATATCTCACACCAGATGATCTCAAATGTGTTATTTTCACTGGCCTGCAGATAAACGTCTACTCATTTTGGTTGCAATTCATCAGCTATCATCAATAATACTCCTCCCCCATTCTTTTCATTCCATCCTCCCTGAACACACTATGTCCTTCGCATGCTATTCCACTAACTAGATCATCTTCCATCAGCTAATGCCAATAACATCTGGCCAGGATGGACTTACCAATGCTAAAAACTCTTCCCCTTGTTCTGAATGCGCCTGGCATTAGTGTATATAAAGTGCAAAAGCCCCTTAGGCCCACTGCTGCCCTGCCACTTTATACCAACTATCCCATTTTGATTTGTTACCAGTGGTATTAATTTAGGCATTTTATACACATTATTCTTACACTCAAATGCCTCTCTGATATTGGTGCACCTGCTCAACAGGGCCCCTCCCTCCCTCAATCCAAAGGCTCCAGTTTCCCTGATTTTGCACATCCACTGTCATTTCATTCAACAACACTTTTCCAGCCTCTGAACACCAAATTTATTCAGATGCAAACAATCCTTCCTGTACATCTCCTTTCATCTGTCAAACTCACTCCACACATCCAGAAACTCGATATCATTCCTCCTTCTCCTGCATAACCTACACATCGACTCATTCAGTATTATGAGTGATGTGTAGGTTATGCACATCAACTCATAATACTTCTTCTCAGCTCAAATCTGTCATACTCTGGCAACAAACTCAGTATCTTAACTCTATCACTCCTTTCTTTTGCTACTTCCAGTAACTATTTCATATTCTCCTTCATACCATACCTTTCTCCTTTCAAATCATTCATTTCAGCCAAAACAATCCTTCACAAAAAAATGTTCCACATAGATTTCCTTTTTTTTTTTCATGAGCATTCAAACAATCAGCTGAAATAATGCAACATCCTCTATAGTGCAACAAAAAACAAAGTATTATTTTATAAAAAGTTTGGTCTTCCTTAATTCATCACAGCACACTCATATTTGCCATATCATCTCACAACTAATCACGTTAAAATATTTTCACTAGAGTTGTTAACTGTTATTAGTTGTTTTCTAGTTTTGTAGTTTATTCATATAATTATCCTGATGAAGTGGAATAAATGAATTTTCACAAAAGTAGTCGAGGAAATAAAAATAGTATCTACATGGTTTTTTTGGAAAAATACAGGAAAACATATTCCTGTATTTTAGTATATCTCGCATGTTTTATTCTTTCTGTAATGAATTAAGGAAGACCAAACTTTTTGTAAAATCATCCTTTGTTTTTTGTTGCACTGTAGAGGAATTACTGTAAATTTAAATTTACAGTAATTTCATAATTTTATTGTATAAAATCAATGTTTATTCTAACATATTTATGTGTAGAATATTCTGCATTAATGAAATGAAAGTATTTGCATTGGTGCTGAAATGAACATCAAGTAGAAATAAAATCGCTTTAAATTATTTTATGTCTGCATAATTGGTATTGAAGCTACTGTGCAATTAATGCTTATTGTTATTTTTTTTTTTTTTTGAGAGAGAGAGAGAGGTGGGGGGGGGGCAATAAGTATCAACAGAATTAGGAGTTTATTCCTTGTTTCAAGTCATCAGAAACCGCAACTAACGTTCCATTTTCCCTCATTTATATACAGTCAGGGGCATGCCAGTAGTGTCCGGCGCCAGTGTGCAAAACTTCAGTTGGCGCCCCAATACCCCCTCCCCAAATAAAAAATCACTGTATAAAAACATATCAGTGAATAAAAATGAAATAAGAAATATATTAATTATAAGTTATTGAACAAAAAGCAGAAATTACAAAAAAAAAAAAAAATTGTATAAAAAAACAAACATACAAGAAGGGTACAAAAACAACAAAAATAAAGTATATAAAATAGGAACATATTAAACATTATTGGGTAAAGAAATAGTTAAATAAATATTTATACAGAAAGAAAAATCACTTAGTGAATTGAACTTTTCTAGTTTTCATTAATGAAAATTCTCGAATAATATCATGTATATCAAGTTGATCCAAAATATCTGAATCTATTGATATAATGGTAAGATTTGAAAGTCTGTCTTGTACCAATGTGGAGCGCAAGTAGTCTTTAATAATTTGAAGTTTAGAAAAGGACGGTTTTCCACAGATGCCACAGATACTGTAATAACAAAAGAATTCTAAGACAAATTGTAAATTTTGGATAAACTGTGATTAAGTCATTTGAATAAATATACTGAATTATTTGATATATATCGTTTTTAAAATTAGAAACAAATGGTTGGCAGGGTAAAATTTCTTTGCATAAATCGTCTGCATCAATGTCTGAATGATTATCATGTGTTAATATTTGTCATAACTTTTTACAACATCATCAAATTCCTGAGATGTACCCTCAAGGGGTGTACAGGATATGATAGTACTACATGAAAAATTAAAATCATTACTAACTTATAAGATCTATATAAGATGGATGGCTTGCATTTGAATGGTTACAGTGTAAGGAGACTTGAGAAAGTGTTGCTGAATGTAATGGATGTGCAAATTCAGGGAAACTAGATTTATTAGGGGGGTGGGTTAGATATACAGTCCTTAGGGAGGCAGTTGAATGTATGAATGAATATAATATGCCCGAGCGAATAAGGACAACAAATCAGAGTGGGATAGTTAATATACGGCATCAAGGTAGGATTGGGACTAATGGGGGTCTTAAATTCATGTACACTAATGCTAGGAGTATTAGGTACAAGAAGGAAGAGTTTTTGGCCATGGTTGGCACTTCCAGACCACAGGTTATTGGTATTAGTGAATCATGGCTGACTGTAGATGATATAGCTAGTGGGATTGAATGTGATGGGTATAGTGTGTTCAGGAATGACAGGGAGAATAAAATGGGGGGAGGAGTGTTGTTGATGATAGCTGATGAGCTACAGCCAAGGAGAATAGAAGTTGAATTGCAGGATAGAGAAAAGAGCACATTTGAGCCCATTTGGTGTGAGATTGTGGCTAGCAGAACTAAATATACAATTGGGTGCTGCTATAGACCAGGTGATGGAAAAGTTGGTGGTGACAGTATGCACAAGCAAATAGAAGAAATGAGTGGAAGGAGGGTAATTATTATGGGAGATTTCAACTATGGTCGCATTGATTGGAGTGAGGAGAGGACACACCGGAGGAAGGAATTGGATTTTATGCAGTTATTAAGGGATAACTATCTGCGACAGCACGTAATGGAAAATACTACGGGTTAGAGAGTGCTTGACCTAGTAATTACATCTGAGGATTTGGCTGTAACAAATATGACCACATTGCCACCAATTGGTGAGAGTGATCATAGGGTCTTGACTTGGGAGGTGGCTAAAGGTGTAGAATTTTCAATTAAGACAGGGTACATGTGGAATTATCGGGCTGGAAAGTATGACAAGCTTAGGAGTTTGATTGGTTCAGTGCCATGGCATGTACAACTGCAAGGACTAGAAGTTGATAGTGCATGGGAGGCAGTTAAGAGGTGTTTGCATGAAGCAATGGCTGACTGTATACCTAGAGTCCGAATAATAAATAAACTAGTGGTTAAATGGATGAAGAACACCATTAAGCTTGAGCTGCAAAAAAAGAAACAACTATGGAGGGAATTTAAGGAGAAAGGTGACCAGCAGGCACATGAACAGTATAAAGCGCAGGCCAGAAGGGTAACGAGTGTGGTAAGAAAAGCAAAAAAGCATTACGAAAGAACATTGGCCATGCAGGCTAAAGAGAATTCTAAACAGTTTTTTAGATATGTAGCAAGTAAAAGGAAAAATGTACATGGCAGAATGATTTTAAAGAATGCTGATGGTTAGGAGGTAACTGAATCAGTTGATCTAGTTGAGTTACTGAGTGAGCACTTTGCAAGTATATATATCACCCAGGTGGTGACATTGCAGAAATGAATAAACCAGTAGACTATATGAGACTATATGAGAATTGTGGTGAATGAAGTGGAGGTGAGTAGTCTATTGCATAACCTCAATGTCAATACATCTGTGGGATTGGATGGTATACCAGCTCGTGTTGTACGAGAAGCAGCTAAAGAATTGTCAGTACCCTTAACCATTTTGTTTAATTTGAGTCTCGGGTCTGGGTTAGTTCCGAGGGGGTAGAAAGAGGGGAAAATAGTTCTACTGCATAAAGGTGGTTCCAAGACTGCTGTTGTAAATTACCGACCGATTAGCATATCAGGAATCATTGTCAAGGTCTTAGAGAAATTAGTCAAGAAAAGAATACAGAATTGGATAGATGAAAATGGGATATTATATCGGGGACAACATGGTTCTGTGAAGGGTAGATCATGCCTCAGTAACTTGCTCACGTTTTATAACACAGTGACGGCTGAACTGGATAGGGGTAATGGGTTTACAGTGATACTACTGGACCTTGCCAAGGCCTTTGACAGGATACCACATGGAACCCTAATCAATAAACTGGAGCAGATGGGGATAGATATAGGGTTGGTGAGATAAATAGGAGGGTAGTTGAAGGAGAGATACCAGAGAGTGGTTTATTCAGGAGTGTAGTCTAAAAGACGGCTTGTGACTAGTGATGTGCTGCAGGGCTCTGTTCTTGGACCACTGCTTTTCAATTTGTTCATCAATGATATAGGAAAGGATTTGAGAGGAAGTGTTCACTTGTTTGTTGATGATGCAAAGTTGGGTAGAGCAATTGTGAGTGCACAGGATGTCAAAATTTTACAGGATGATTTGGATAGTTTGGAAGACTGGGCTAGAAAAAATGGATGTAAATTTTTTAATGTGCCAAAGTGTAAGGTTATGCACTTTGGGGTGAAAAGAATAGCAGCAGTATATCGCATTGGTGGAACTGTACTCCAGGAGATTGATGAGGCCAGGGATTTGGGAGTGTTGATGGATAGGGAATTGAAGTTTAGGGGGCACATTGCAAAAGTGACTAAATCAGCTCATCAACTCACTTGGCCTCTGAAAAATACTTTAACATGCAGAGACAAACAAGTTGTTGTTCCTCTGTATCGAGCCTTGATAAGATCCCCATCTGGACTACTGTGCCCAGTTATGGGCACCAGGGTTTCTTAGTGACGGGGAGGAAGTGGAGAGGATCCAGAGACGAGTGACCAAGGTGATAGCAGGTCTGTGGAATGAACCTTATGAGAATAGGTTGAAGATTTGTGGGTTGCAGAAATTGGACGATAGGCGAAGGAGGGGGGTGATATGATTGAGACATTCAAATTACTGAAGGGTTTCTATAAGATTGATTCAGATGATATTTTTGAAAATATGACTGGTGGTGGGAGGACTAGGGGCCATGCATGGAAACTGGGCAAGAGGGTGGTTGACAAGGGAGTTAGAGCTAGGTTTTTTACTTGGAGAGTGGTGAATGAGTGGAATAAGCTTCCAGAGTCTGTTGTGGGTGCTACAATCGTGAATGAGTTCAAGGCAAGGTATGATAGATACTGTGTCAATGTCGAATAGTTGTTCTTGACATGATGTTAGGGCCTCCCTCGATGAGTCTGTCGATGCCTTGGAGTTGCCCGGAACAACAACAATAATAATAATAATAATAATAATAATAATAATAATCTTTGTTATATTCCCATGCTTTCTCGACTATTTATCATAAAATGAAGATCTGATCCTGACAGCCTCTATTTGGCCTGAATCCAGCTTGTTCTTCACCAAGCTTTTCTTCCAAAATTCTTCTCAACTGTTTCTCAAGTATACTTGCATAGATCTTGCCAGGAACACTCAATAGGGAAATACCTCTGTAATTCTCACATTCAGTTTTATTTCCCTTTATATATATGGGCACTATTAGAACTCTACTCCAATCATCAGGAATTTGTCCCTCTGTCCAGGCTTTCTGAACTATGCAGTGCAGCCACTGTAAGACTTTTATACCACCATACTTCTTGTATGACTATGATAGAAAAAAGAAGAGTATGATTGTGAACGTAACCAAAACGAAGGAGCGAGTGCTGTATGGAGATTCGTTAGTACGAGGTGTGATAGTAGAGAATTTGACAAAATCGTACCAACCTGATGCAACCATTAAGGACATAAGCGAGTCTATTAGGGAGCAAAAGCAAAGAGTGAAAGAAATGATAGTTATGGCAGGTATGAATGATTTGAAAGGAGATAAAATGGAAATGATAGAGAACCTGAATGAATTGTTTGAGGTAGCAAAAGAAAAGAGTGAGAGAGTTAGGATGATTAGTCTTTTGCCACAGTATGACAGTTAAAGAGTTTAGGAGGAGGGCCATAATTGCAAATGACTTATGCGTGGGTTATGCATGGCGAGTGGTGTGGAATTTGTGGACGTGTGGAGTGAGTTCGATGGGTGAAAGGATCTATATAAGATGGATGGTTTGCATTTGAATGGATTTGGTTTAAGAAGACTTGAAAAAGTGTTGTTGAATGAAGTGGACGTGCAGAATCAGAGAAACTAGATTTATTAAGGGGTGGGGAAAGTAGATATGCAGACCTTAGGGAGGCAGTTGAGTGTATGAATGAGTATAATATGCCTGAGTGAGTAAGGTAGATTCGCTCAGGCATAATTGTATATTTTGTTCTGCTAGCCACAATCTCACACCAAATGGCCTCAAATGTGCTCTTTTCTCTATCCTGCAATTCAACTTCTATTCTCCTTGGCTGCAGCTCATCAGCTATCATCAATAATACTCCTCCCCCTATTTTATTCTCCCTGTCATTCCTGAATATACTATACCCCTCACATTCAATCCCATTAGCTATATCATCTTCAGTCAGCCATGTTTGACTAATGCCAATAACCTGTGGTCTGGAAGTGCCAACCATGGCCAAAAACTCTTCCTTCTTGTTCATAATACTCCTAGCATTAGTATACATGAATTGCAGACCTCCGTTGGCCCCATTCCTACCTTGATGCCTTATACTAACTATCCCATTTTTATTTGTTTGTATAAGGCATCAAGGTAGGAATGGGATCAACGGAGGCCAAAGATGATTTGGATAGTTTGGAGGACTGGGCTAAGGAAATGGATGTCAATTTAATGTGGCAAAGTGTAAGGTTATGTTTTCTTTTAGGCTTGCATGGTGATCCGAATGCATTTTTGAAAATTATGGAGACAACTACCGTGTTTGAATAAAAACTTTAGTTTAATATAACTAAAATCTACAATTCGACGTTTTGACCTTTATGTCAAGGTCATCTTCTGGAGCGTACAAATATACACAAGAAACAAGCTATACTACAATCAAACTGGTTCGTTAAAGACACTGACCAGTCGCTACCACAACTGTTGGCCTGACCTCCGGTGGGAAAAAAAAAAAAAAATTAAAAATAAAAAATTATACATCAACGCTAGAGTCCTATTATAAGTGTTGTCTACTATATACATATATTAACATTATTCCAGCCAGTTGGAGTGGAATGGTTTCTAATACTAGCGGATTGCCTAGAGTCCTGACTTATGTTGAATCTTTCATATTAGGTTGGCTGAATGTGTGCCATCCAGATCCTTGGAATTTTCATACCATCTTTGTTATTGATATTTGGGTGGTTTATCAGGATTTCGCAGGATTCCTTAAATTTTCTTTCGTACTAGGTTTTTGTGCGGTGTAAGGAGCAGGTGCTTTTCCAGTTGATTTGGTGTAAGGTGTTAAGTGCGTGGTCTGAGAGGCCTGCTTCACCATAATGGTTATATTTAATGTATCTAATGTGTTCTTTCTTGCGTATAGGGATTGTCCGTCCTATTTCACCAATGTACGGTAAGTTACAGGTGCAGCGGATGCAATAGACTCCAGGATGTGCTAATGGGAGGAGAGGATCCTTAGAGGAGCTGAATATGGTTTTAAATTTAGTGGGTGGTTTAAAGTGGCATTTAGGTTATAATGTTGTAGGATTCTGTTGATTTTTTCTGATAATCCTTTAATGTATGCGATGGCTATGGTTTTACTGTAATCTAGATTCGTTTTTGTGGTGGTTTTATAGAGTATTTTATTGAGTAATTTTGTTATAGCCATTATTTATGAATGTGTCACTAATGATTTTTAGTTCTTGTTTCAGGGCTTGCTGGTTAGAGCAAATAGTTGTGGCTCTGTTTTTAAGGGTGTTAATGACTCCATATTTTTGTGCTGAGTGGTGGTATGAATTCGCATGTATGTATTGGCCCGTGTGTGTCAGTTTTCGGTAGACTGTGACGGATAGACTGCCTGAAGGAAGACGTGTGTCTAGTGTGTCTAGGAACGGGAGTGCATTTTGGTTTTCAATTTCGATGGTAAATTGTATGCGTTCGTGTTGTTTGTTTAGGTGGCTGAGGAATGTGTTTAGCGTTTGTCGCCCGTGCGGCCAGATCACGAACACGTCGTAGATGTATCTGAGCCAGACTGTCGGTCGTAGCGTGGTGGAATCAAGAGCCCTTTGCTCAAAGGTTTCCATGTAAAAGTTAGTGATTGGGGGAGGATAATGGTGAGCCCATGGCTGTACCTTCCTTTTGTAGGTAGAATTTGTTTTGCCACACGAAGTAACCGAACTTTAGTACGTGGGCAAAGAGGGCCGTAATGTTGGGCGGAAATTTGTTCTGTAGAGGGAGAATTGTGTCATTGATGGGGACATTAGTGAAAAAGGGAAGAAACGTCAAAACTGACTAATAAGTCGTCTTTGTCGAGTGTTATGTTTTTGATTTTGTTTATGAAGTGTTGTGTGTTTTTTTATGTAGGAGGGGGGAATGACCTACCAACTCCTTGAGTGTTGCCGCTAATTTCTTGGCTAGGTGGTAATTGGGACTGTCTATTCCTTCCACGATTGGTCGAAGGGGCACATTTTGTTTGTGTATTTTCGGAACCCCATATATTCTTGGGGGTCGGGCGTAGTGGGGTTTGAGTTTTTTAACCGTGTCTGGTGGCCATGAAGTGACGGACTTTAGTAGTTTTTCTGTTTTATCCTTTATCCTTTTTGTTGGGTTATAATTTACCATTTTATATATGTTGTTATCGGCTACTAGTTGGTTCATTTGCAGTATGTATGTTGACCTGTCAAGGACAAACAGTGGCACTGCCTTTATCCGCTTTCGTTATTATTATGTTTTGTTTGGCTTTTAATGATTTAATTGCTGCTAATTCTGTTTTAGTCAGGTTGTTCTGTATGGTTTTCTTGGTATTTAGGACATTACTGGTTTCTAGTTGTATTTTATCTGCAATATTGTTAGGTAGGGATCTGATGCCTCTTTCAATGTGGTAGATAAAATTGTATTTGTTTACCTTTTTCGGTGCTATTGTGTAGTTCACATCCTTTATTCAGTAACGTAAGTTCGCCATTGTTCAGGGTGTGGCTTGATAGGTTAATCACATGGTTCTTGCTTGTCAGTGGTTGGTCGCTCCTTTTCTCCCTTGTTTGTTGTTAACTGTTTTTTCTAGGGGAAGGAGTCCTCTGATTGGATGGATTCCTGTGATTGGCCGCCATATTTTGCCGTTGTTTCAAACTGTGGAATTTTTTCTTGAGTTTTTCTTTATTCTTTTCCAGGGTATGCTTGGCCAAATTGTCAGTAATTCTTTCAGGTGTTTGTAGAATGTCTGGATTAACATAGTTCGATAGTTCTGATTGTAATTTAGAAACCAGATTTTGTGTTGTAGCTAGGGTTTTGGCGGGCTGTTTGAATCTGTTCTCTAAGCATTACTTTTTCTGTGCGGTCATAGATACGGAGTGCCTTAGCGGAGGTAAATTTCTAAATTACTAATGTAAATGTTAGGAGAAAAAAGAAAAATGTGATTAAGTTCAGCTGACTACACAGAAGCACATTGATGTATTGTTGTGGAAAGTGCGATTTCAGGGGTCAGTGCAATTTTAAATTTTTGAAGGATCGTTGTGTAGTAAGTCAGATAAAAGGTAGAAACTGTACTTCAAAATGTATTGCTAAAGTTTCTTCTTACTCCTCAACTTTCTGTTCATCCACAATGTTTATGCTCTATAGGTTGAAAAATTGGGAACAAAATATTTCTAAAACTTACTTCTTTCATGATTTTTTTTAATTTAAATATGGGACGGAATACCACTCCTATTTTTCAAACTACTACCAAACCTGAATGAATAAAACAGCATCTCTTACTACTGCTCTATTTCTGGAAAGAGTAGTGTAACTTAGGAAAAAAACAGTAGCATCTCTGATCTCAAAAAAGCTGAGTTCATGAATTTATTAACCTTTTGCTTACCCAAGATACTACAGTGCTGTAGGTTTACAAACTTTTTTAGATTGAAATTCTCATAAAATAGTACCATAGCATACTATTTTATCCCATACTTATTTTATTCATTTCTAAGCCTTCTCCAGCATTTCCAAATCACAATGAAAAAATAAATGAGCAAATGTGAACACAACAATCCACATATGGTTTCTGAGCAATGAATTGTACAGTACAATCTCCTTGTATACTTCGCACACTGCTGCTATAATAAAGAACATTTATATGTGCATATCATTCCAGGAATGTGCTGTGTAGTCTTTGAAACATTAAACACCCTCTGAAATTGAGGGCATTGTCGAGCATCACAATCAGATCTCAAATTAGGTCTACCTCCTGTAAAATAATCCTCTAAAATAATAACAGTCCCACCTATACAGTACAAAGCCTTATATCTATGCACTCCGAAGTGCAACAGCACTTATTAACATTAAATCTGCAACCCCACTCATTCATCCAAGGTAAAAGTATATTTTAAATCTTTTTCTAGAGAATGACTTTCTCCAACTTTGCATCATCAGCAAACTGAAGATCCTCGAGTCAATCCACATGAAACATCATTAACAAATAATCTCAACAGGATCAGCCCCAAAACAGAAACCTGCATAATGGTACTGTTTGGCTTTATATTCTGGGACACTGTCTCCCTCCACCCTGATATACAATTTGCTAGTAACATTCAGAGCTCAACTCCAATTCATCTATCCAATTTAATATCCATTTCCATCTTCCCCAGTTTGTACATTTACTTGGCATGTGATAATCAAATGCCTTTCCAAAGTCTAAAAATATCACTGTATATGAGTTTCCTTATCCAACATTACAACACATTTGAAACTTCTAAAAATTTTTTCTAGAAGCTACTAGAAGAAGCTTCAGTTAATAAACAGTAACTTCTGTTAGTAAAACAGACTACGATCTGTTTTACAACATATATCAGAAATTCAAAATGGAAAAGATTTTACTTGTATATAAAGTTAAAATACTTACATCCTGATATCATAGAGCCTCGATAAATCTTATCATCCACTACATCAGTCCAAAAAATCATATCACCATCGGGTGAATGGTAAAAATCAAGTGCTATTGTATTCTTGAGACCAGATATTAATGCTTTCACAGACATGGTATGAAGATCAACACTGCGAAGCTCATGTCGATTAGAAAAAATAATATAAGGAAGGGCAGGATCTGAAACATGAAAGAATAATGGTGTTTACAAGGACAAAATTATGTGGCTCAGGTGTAAGTGAATAAAGTTTTTATTATTATTAAACATGGTTTCTCACTTCATTTCTCTCAAATTTCAGAAAATGTATCTAAACAAATTCTTTGAGGCTAATTGTCAGAAATTTCATGATGACAGCAGCACATCTAATTCTTTTTCCCCACCCTCATCCATCCCAGAATAGCATTCTGCTTAACAGAAGTTAAGCAGAATCTACACAGTAAGCGACTAAGATTTCAATTCTTCACAGCCAACAATAATGTTATATAGTAGTAAATCACCTGATAGTTGTACTGATTAGATTAAGTTAAGTTTATGTTTTGTTATGGTTATCTAATATATTTCTTTATATTTTCAGATATGTGTATATATATATATATATATATATATATATATATATATATATATATATATATGACTATTAAATTATTTAAGGAATTTACAACGCATATTGGAATATTAAGTAAAAGAAACTTTACTAAACACCTCCTATATTTTGGCAATGTCACATTCCCATCTTCATGGGAACATACAACTATGACACGTGCATGCAGTGTACGTGTCATGGTAGTAGACGGGATATCGCAGGCACTACAAAAAGCAAATGAAGCAGAACAGGGAAAACTACTGTTGTTCCTAGAGTCCTAAACGTGCCTCTAGTGGGCTATATCGGGTTGTCTTGGCTGTTGGGCTGAAGTTCTCAAGATGCAAGCTTCCCAAATTTGGGGCAGTCTCATGCACCCAAATTTGTTGAGATTGGAAAGTTTTTTTAGAGCTGAGGCTAATTCCATGAACAATCTTTCATATTTAAATTTGCTGCGGTGTATAAACGTGGCTTTCTTCCAACGTATTCTGTGGCGGGTATCCAGAGCATGGTCCGCCAGCCCAGAGTGGCTGTACTGGTGAAACCAGATATAGCCTTTGTGTTCCAAAATCCTGACATTTGCTTTCCTGCCTGTTTGGCCAAAGTAGGACAGTTTACAGCTACAAGGGGAGCTGGTATACCCCAGGTAGGTCTAGGGGAAGTGGCTGGTCTTTGGTGGCGGGGTTAATGGATGCCAATTTTTTATGTGGTTTGTAACAAGAAGTGAGGTCTTTTTTTTTTTTTTTTTTTTTTTAAGATTTTGGTTAACTTTTCAGAGGTGCCCTGGATATAGGGAATGGTGATGGATTTAGTGTAATCTTTGTTATGGGGGGGGGGGGGGGGGGGGAGTTAACTGGTTTTAATATTTTTTGGATTTTTTGGGGGTTGTTGCCATTGGCTAATAAAGTGGTTAAGGATGTAGTTTAGTTCAGTGGTTAGGGCATTGTCATCTGAACAGATTAATTTTGCCCTGTTATATAGTGTTTTTATAACCCCATATTGTTGTCAGGGGAGGGGAAATTGCTGGTGAATGTATCTGTCTGTATGGGTGGGTTTTCTGTAAACAGAGAAAATCAAGGATCCATTAGGCTGGCGAGTGATTAGAGTTTCTAGGAAAGTGAGACTGTTGTTTTCCTCCATTTCCAAGGTGAACTGGATTCCTGGGTGTTGGTTGTTAAAGTGTGTTAAGAAGGAGTGGAGGGTATCTGATCCATGTGGCCAACTAGCAAACATATCATCAACGTAGCGAAGCCAAACAGTGGGTTTTTGTGGGGCTGAGTTTAAGGCTTTCTCTTCAAAAGTCTCCATAAAGAAGTTGGCAGGGGTGGGGAGAGTGGTGAACCCATGGATGTCCCCCTCTATCTCTTTGTAGAATTTTCCTTGCCAAACGAAATAGCCCGAGTTCGTTGTGAACTGAAATAGTGCTGATATCGGTATGAAATTTGGCTTGGATGAGCTCTAAGGTTTCCTTGAGTGGACATTTGTGAATAGGAAGGAAATGTCAAAATTGACCATTATGTCAGTATGTTGGAGTGAGAGATTTTCTATACTGACTTTGAAGTGGGCTGAGTTTATTGTGCGTGATGGTGTGTTGCCAGTATAGTGTGTGAGCACTTTGGCTAAATGTTTGGATAATTTGTACGTGGGGGAATCAATGCCATCCACTATGGGACGTAATGGCACATTTTGTTTATGTATTTTTGGGTGCCCATATATATGGGAGGGCAGGTCTAGAGTTAAAAGGTTTTAATTTGTTAGTAACTTTCACAGGCCAAGAAGTGACGTTCTTAAGGAGCCTTTGGAGTGTTCTAATTTTGGAGCTGGTTGTTTTTGGTGGTCTTGCTTTGGTGAGAACACAGGCTACATCCAGTCTGGTATTGTTGGTGATATGGTTTGGAAGGTAGCGGATACCACGTTGTATCTGAATCATTATTTCTTAGGCCAGTATTTTCTTAGGAGTTATGACGAAATTGTGGCCATGTGCCAGTGCGTTGAGTGCATCAGGCTTCATAGTAACAGAAGAAAGGTTGATTACATTGTGGAGTGGTTGTTGAGGTTCGAAGGTAGAGTCCTTTTTGAAGTTTTCAAATTTTTTGATGTGCCGACTTCGTATATTTTCAAATTCATTTGCTGCCAAAGTGCACAAGACGTCGTAGAGAATCATCCAAAGGATGTGGTTTAGCGTGTCAGAAAGCTCTTCCAATTGAAGGTGAGTTAGCAGGATTTTTAATCTGGTGTACAGGCAAATTGGATTTCAGAACACAGACAATTTACAGAAAAAAAAATACTAGTAGTGGTGGCTGTAAGATGGTATTGTGTGTAGATGATAATGGTAGTAGTGGTTTTGTGTAGTTGGTGGATTAAATCGTGGAGACAGAGTTGTATAGTGCCCTCCCTCGATGGGACCTTGGAGCTGTCACATAATATACCTTTTATCATTGAATCTCTATAAAATATGTTAGCCTTATTTGCAGTCTTTTGCACTTTCATTCTTTCTCTATTCACTTTTTCTTTCATAATCCTGCTTGTTATACCACATGTTGTTTCTCCAATCAACCTTCTAGTGGGCAGAATTACATCCTAGACAGTTACTCCTAGTTGTTTTCATGACATAGTGAGGTTGTCTTAGGAATTTCGCATGCATTTCTACCAGTGACTTTGCTATTCAGTTTAAAGCAGGCTTCATCAAGATACATGCTCTTGATGAAGATCATTAATTCCAATCTTCTTGTTCATTAATTCCGATCTTTACAGTTTTCCTTAATGTGGCAGCTCAGGAACAATTCCATCTTCTTAGAATCTTTTTCTTAATTTATAAGAATTCTTCTTTCTGCACTTCCTGTACTCTTTCAGTATTTCTTGGTTTCCAGAGAAATTCTCAATGATGAAAACTCTTTGAGCTGTTATATATACAGTGTGTGTGTGTGTGTGTGTGTGTTCTTGTAGATAGGCTTATACTTTAGTAACACATGATTATTAAATTATTTAAGGAATTTATAATGTACTGGAATATTAATTAAAAGAAACTTTAATAAATACCTCCTATATTTCAGCAATGTCACATTGCTATCTTCATGGGAACATACAACTATGACACGTGCATGCAGGCACTACAAAAAGCAAATGAGGCAGAAGAGAGAAAACTACTGTTGTTACTAGAATCCTAAAGGTGTCCCCTAGCAGCTATACTGGGTTGTCTTGACTGTTGGGCTAAGTTCTCAAGATGTAGGCTTCCCAAATTTGGGGCAGTCTCATGCACCCAAATTTGTTGAGGTTGGAAAGTTTTTTTAGAGCTGAGGCTGATTCCATGAACAATCTTTCGTATTTAAATTTGCTATGGTGTATTAACATGGCTTTCTTCCAACATATTCTGTGACAGGTATCCAGAGCATGGTCTGCAAGCCCAAAGTGGTTGTAATGGTGAAATCGGATATAGTCTTTGTGTTGTAACATCCTGACATTTGAAATCTTTGAGACATTGAGGTGGGGCATGATCCAAAAAAGGTTGAGAAACATTGCCCTAGATCTACCTGGGGTATACCAGGTCCCTTGTAGCTGTAAAGATTTCGATGCCCCCCCCCCAGCATAATAGTCAGCCAAATTCTGAAAAAGCATAATATAAATATGTACATGTACATTTTCTAATTGCCCCAAAAATATTCAAATTGCCCCCCTGTGGGGCATACACCCCATGTTGAGAAACATTGGTCTAGGGGAAATGAACCTAGGGGAAATTAGTCTGGGGGGGGGGGGGGGGAACCATAGTAATGGGATATCACACAAAGATTCCTCTCATCATGACAAGAGGAATCTTTATGGTATACTTTATGGTACACAGACCAGAAGGGTAACTAGTGTGGTAAGAAAAGCAAATTATGAAAGGAAATCAGCAACACAGGCTAAAGAGAATCTCAAACAGTTCTTTTGATATGCTGCAAGTAAAAGAAAGTAAAAGAAAAAATGTATACAGCAGAATGATTTTAAGGAATGCTGATGGTAGAAAGGTAACTGAATCAGTCAAAATAGTAGAATTACTAAGCGAACACTCTGCAAGAGTGTATCATCTAGGAATGATATTGCAGGAATGAGGAAACCAATTGCTTATAAGGTAACTGAGGTGAACGAAATGGTGGTGAATAGCATATTACAGAACCTTAATGTGAACACATCTGTGGGATTAGATGGTATACCAGCTTGAGTCTTATGTGAAGCAGCAAAGGAATTGTCAGTGTCCTTGACCATATTGTTTAATCTAAGTCTCAGCTCTGGGTTAGTCCTGAGGGGGTGGAAACAGGGGAAAAATATTCCATTACATAAAGGAGGCTCCAAGATTGCTGTTGCAAATTACCAACTGATCAGCATATCAGGAGTCATTGTCAAAGTATTGGAGAGGTTGGTCAAGAACAAAATACAGAAGTGAACAGATGGAAATGGGATACTGTATGGGAGGAGAGGGATAGCATGGTTCTGTGAAGGGTAGATCGTGCCTCAGTAACTTGCTCTCGTTTTATAACACAGTGACGGCTGAACTGGATAATTGTAATGGGTTTACAATCATAATGCTGGACTGTGTGCAAAGGCCTTTAAGAGGATACCACATGAAATTCTAAAGAGTAAACTGCAGCAGGTGGGGATGGATATAGTGTTGGTGAGATGGATAGGAGGGTGGTTGATGGAGAGATTTAGAGAGTAATTTATTCAGGAGTAGAGTCCAAAAAGAAAGCCTGTGATCAGTGGTGTACTGCAGGGTTCTGTTCTTGGACCAATGCTATTTAATTTGTTCATTAATGATATAGGAAAGGATCTGAGAGGAACTGTTCAGTTATTTGCCGATGATGCAAAGTTGGGGAGAGCAATAATGAATACACATGATGTCAAAATTTTGCAGGATGATTTGGATAGATTGGCAGACTGGGCTAAGGAGAATGGATATGAGTTTAATGTGGCAAAGTGTAAGGTTATGTATGCATTTTGGGGTGAAAAGATTATTAACCTCCGTAACTCAGTTGATACAAGCCTCTATAGCTGTCGATACAGATGAAGCCCTATGGTCAGAAAGACCTGGGTTGGATTCCTGTAAGTGACACGAGGAACCTTTATCAGGTCTCTTTTGACTAAAGGCAAGCTAGTCGGTCTCATACAAAAGTAGGAGGTTTTTTTCTCCTGGAAACTCGAGCTTTGTGTCCCCCAGACAGGCAAACCAGTCCCGTGAACACATGTAACTACACACATAAGACACACCGTGAGGCATGGGACTAACCACCTTATCCTTGAGTTACGGTTGCGGTTAATAATTAGGAAAGAAAAAAAAACACTGACCCGCAAAAAAAAAGGTGGGGGGGGGGGTACGAAACGAAAGATTATCAGTGGTATACCACATTATCAGATTACTTGGTTACTAAAGAATACTTTGAGGAGTGGAGATAAGCAGGTTACTGTTCCTCTTTATTGAACCTTGATAAAAACCCCATCTTGATTACTGTGCACAGATCAGGGTGCCAGGGTTTCTTGGTGATGGGGAGGAGGTAAAGAGGATCCAGAGGGAAGTGACCAAGTAGCTAGTCTATGGCATGAACCTTACAACAATTGGTTGAGGATTTGTGGGTTAAAGAAACTGGTAGATAGGCAGAAAAGGGGTGATATGATTGAGACATTCAAATTACTGAGAGGTTTTTACAAGATTAATTCAGAGGAAATGCTTCAGAACTGGTGTGGTGGGAGAACTAGGGGCCATCCATGGAAACTGAGCAAGAGTGTTCGATCTAGGTTTTTAACTTGGAGAATGGTGAATGAGTGGAATAAGCTGCCAGAGCCTGTTGTGGGTGCCATGACTGTGAATGAGTTCAAAGCAAAGTGTAATAGTGTGAAAATGCTGAATAGTTCTTGACATGATGTTTAGGAGGGGCTCCCCCAATGAGTCTAAGGACTCTTTGGAGTTGCACATAATAATAATTAATCAGAAAGGGATGAAAACATATTTTGCAGGTGTGAAGATCAGAGATGTTAGTGAGGCTATTAGCTTGCAGAAGGGAGAAGCAAAAAAAGATGACTGTTATGGCATGAATAAACAATTTGAAAGGAGAGAATCATGCAATTAGAGAAGGTACGAACCAGTTGTTGAAAGAAGCAAACATGAAGAGTAAGGAAGTAAAGATTAGGAGTCTGCAACCTCAGCATGATAGGACAGACCTGAGAAGTGGAGCGAAGATTGTTAATGAGTGAGAAGACTATGCAGGAGGAATGATGTGTAATTTATAAATGTCTAGAGAATTTGATGGACAAAAGCATTTGTGTATGACTGATGAGTTACATTTAACCACCCAACCCGCCAAGACATATATATATATATATATATATATATATATATATATATATATATATATATATATACACACGTCCAGGTTACCATGGGTGCGAAGTGCATATTAAAATTGTAATACCATTGATATTACATTGAAACATATGATGGATACGAAGCGTAGAAGAGTGATGTATTTTATTCATATTGATGGCGACGTGATTAAATGATTATGGAGAAGAGGTTTGGAAAAAGTGTATTTAGTGAGAGTTTGGAAGTGCAAAACTAGGGAAACTAGAGATATATTAGGGGGAATGCAATCAATCATGTGTCTGGCCACCCCTGGGATTAATGAGCATGTGTACAAAAATGATTATGCAATGCTGAATGTGATTTCACAAGTTTCCAATTCAAATGGATTTGTAATGGCATTACACAAGGGTAATTGTGTTGTGGTTACAAGGGGTTGTGGAAATGCATTTCCACATACTCTTGTAACCACAATTACCCTTGTGCATTGTCAGGAATAATGGAGAGGATTTTTTTTTGCATTGGTCATCTAGACCAAAATTATATTACATTATATAATAATATATATTATATTTATATATTATATATTATTATATATATCTCTTCCAACTTAAAAATATACGTTGTATTTTTTTAAGTTGTTCTAACTGGTGCGCTATTGTTTATTGCGTGTGTGCGTGCAGGCTCTCGTGAACGCCAATATTGAATAACTGCAGTATGGCTATCTAGGATGTTATAACTTAAATTGCTGTTTAAGTGTTCAGGATTCAGGATGATTTCCCTGGATTCTACAATTTTTATTTCGAACTCATCACCACAGTGAAAAATATTTTTTGATTTATCCCAGCAAACGGAGTGACTTTGGAGATCATCATTAGGATTGATTGAAAAAAGAATATGACTGGATAACGCAGTTGCACGTGATCTTTTATAGGAAATGTCTCTCTTATGCTCCTCTATACGTTGTTCAATAGATTTGTTGGTTTGTCCAAAATAAGATATATATTGTGGCAGTTGAGAGTCAAGACAGCCAACCATTAACGATAATTAAGTAAAGAGAAATTAAAGACAAAGAAGGGTAGTGGAAGTACGGAGTATAACAAAAGGCACAGCCGACAAGAATAAATACTGAATGTAAAACTACAGCATTTTTACAATAGCATTACACTTATCTACTATAAGTATAATAAATTTTTGGTTGCTGTAAGTTTCTAAAAGTTTCAAGTTTCTTCCCTTTTACAAATGTATTTACAACTGACAAAAAGCTTAGTGAAATTGTTTTATTATTTTTGAATATCTGTTACTTTATGTCATCATTCATTTCTATATCATAGTTATTGACTATTATTTTGCAGAGCATAAATACTGAATAAGGGAAAAGCACACTTAGTCTATATTTAAATACTTGCCTGTACTTTTACAAGTAAAATGGTCTTGTTCAAGTTCATATCCAGGCTCACATTCACACTTATGGGTATGCTTCAGCTGAGTACATCCTTGACTGCAAACTCCCCATTCATCACATGGTGCTGCATCTACAAAACCAGTGGCACTTGTTTAAATATATTATTACAGTTTTCCAACATTTTATATTGGTTTTATAAGCAAGTAATATTTTGCTCTTCCAAATATACATGCATGAGCACAAGAATGTATGAGCATGCACACACACAATTACATGAGAAATGCAATTATATGAGAAATTAATAGTAATGAATGGCGTAATTGTTATTACTAACATATGCTTTAAATAACTTTTAAACAATGATTAATCAATTATGTGTGCAAATCACTGCATATGCATCAAATATATTAAATGCTTATCACTCTAAGAACATACACCCAATAGATGTAACACTAAAAGACTACATATAAAAAGGTAAATAGGTATTAAACAAGGAATCTTTAAGAGTTCTAAGTTGAAATTAAACATTCATCCAAGGTTTTGGGAAGTGTCTGTGTTGTGAGACTTGAGTCAAAGGATAAGTGCAGTGTAGATGTTGAGTCCAAGTCTAAAAAACATACACAATTATTTGGTTAAAAAAAAAAAAAAGAGATGGTATTTAATTTACATTTGTCAATAATTTTCAGTTGTTACTTTATAATTAATTAATTTAATTATAAAGTAACAACTTTATAATTGAAAATATTTAATTAGCACTATTATTTGCATTTTATTTTGTTTAAGCACATTCTTTTTTTTTTCTTTTTTATCACACTTCATTTATATCTCATCTCATCATCTCATCTTCCTTATACCCTCTTTTACTTTGCGGTGTCGAGGGTCCATTGATCATAGGACCTCACTCCGTTTACAGGATAAGGTGGTCAGCCTTATGCTCCGGAGTATCCTATGGCCTGTAGTGTTGAGTTCTCAAGGCCAGTTTGCCTGCTTTGCGAGATGAAAAACCCCAGAATAAACTGGGGAAAAAACCCTGCTGTCCACGCCCAAGACTGGCTAACTCGGCTATGGCTGAGGAAGATACTTCAGCTCCTCACGTCACCGACGGGAATCGAACCTAGGACGCTCCTTCCCCAGGCATATGGTTGCGAAGCACATAGCCACTAGGCTAACCGTGCGGACTCTTCATTTATTTTTATATATATATACATACACACACACACATAATATATAAATGTCAAGCTTCTGTAGCCTCATTCAGTTTCGATGATTGGCTTTCGCTGGACCAGAGTTCAAATCCCAACTAAGGTGCAAAGTACCTTTATCAGGGCTTTTCAACTGAGGATGAGTTAACCAGTCAAATATGAATGTTAAAAGATATGAAGTTAGCAGAGTTTCTTCCCAGAAACTCGGGGCATTTTAAAATAGGTGAATTAACTGATCTCATAAGGAAGTGCAAGACTTTCTTCCTGAAAACTCTGATTTTTCCTCCCATAAAACAAGCAAACTGACCAGAAGAATGCATACAACAGACAGCTATATTATGTTGTACAGATGGGATCAACTGATCTATGAGAGCACTAATAAAGCTTCCAAGAAGTCAGTTTACTTAGGCATGACAGGCTATTAAGCCTAACATGCAAGGGAAAATGGTTTGAGATGGGATATACATATAAACCCTTATTTTACTTAAATGTTAGATAAAAATTTAGAATGAAGACCATTGATTATCCTTGAATATGTAGATTATGTGAAATATTTGTGTTTAAAAGATACTTAGTAAAATGGAATGTGTTTTCACACTTCATTTGGCAAATTTTGAAATACCCTGTATTTGGAATACTGTATTTGAAATTGGGTCATTCTTTTTGAAAGAATGACCCGATTTCAAATAATTATATTTAATAATGAAAATGTGGTACAGTTACAAAATAAATTGCCAAGTATGAAGTAAGGCCTAAAGTTGCACTCACCACAATTACAAATGCTCAATGTCGCATTCATTTGTGGTTCGTGGTTGCAGAGATATACAATTTTCAAATCGGGACATTCTTTCTGAAACACCCTGTATAAAAACAAAATTAATCATTTTAATTACATTTTAATTCTATGTATACATAATTATATTTTATTATAAAGTAACTTTATGGCTTACACATGAAGCAAAAATTATATAGAATTTCATTTAAAAACTCATGTCCTTATGGCAAGTTGGGTCTAGCAGACCATGTCTTAGATACCCTTGCACACAAGATCAATTGAAAAAACACAAAAGTGCTACAGAGAAGTCATTATAAGTCAGACAGATTGTTTTTGGAATCAACAGAATCAACATTTGGAAACCAATTTTGGAATGTATTTCATCCAAGGTTATGTGGACTTCATCAGAGAGACAAATCCTTAACTGCATTCAAAAGATGAATTAAATTATGAGTCGTGTCGTGTGCATAATCACTCATGTCTCAAATCTGTGAAAAGGTTTATATGTTCACCATACATATTCATTTTTAACGGTATTAATGAGAACAGACTAATAAGAAAATAACTATTTATTAACTTATTGCTGATTTTAATAAACATCAGCTATGAACCGTATTTAAATCTTATGTCAAATTGGCAACTCTCATTTGTCCACCCAAGGACAGAATCTCTTCTTTATCACAACCACGGGTTTATGAAGTGCCTGTTCATGGGATCAAGCTTACTATGGACAGACAGGAAGAACTGTGGACATTTGCCTCAGTGAACATAAAAAATACATCCAGCACTGTCCTTATGGCAAGTTGGGTCTAGCAGACCATGTCTTAGATACCCTTGCACACAGGATCAATTGGAAAAACACAAAAGTGCTACAGAGAAGTCATTATAAGTCAGAGAGATTGTTTTTGGAAACAACAGAATCAACATTTGGAAACCAATTTTGGAATAAAATTACCAAACATTTGGGAGACAGTCATCTTAAGACTTAATTAATACTTGCTTTCTTTGTTTTGCTTTATTTTCCCCAACATAGATGGCACCTAATTAGGACTTTAGTCTTTCTGTTGTCCATTGCAATTTTTTAAACTAGTCCCATGAGTGAAAGCTCCGGATAAGATAAGTATTGTTTTCAGTTATTGTTGTTAAATTTACTTTAATATTGCGTAGTTTTGTTTGCCTTGCGTCTCTTAGTGCATCTTTTTGTGTGTTTTTGGTGTGTTATAATTTATAATTTGATAAAATACGTTGCAAGTAAGTAAGGCTCCAGTACGAAGGAAAATGACGGCCAGTAATGATGGTTCACCATCTTCATCAGTGAACGGTAGTATAAAAGAGATGATTCAGTGTACTATCTGCGAAATGTACGTTTTGCGGAGTATGGTCAGAGTGTGGTTATATGATAATAAAGGAGTGAATGTGTGTAGAAAATGTAGGGAGAATGAGAAATTGAAGTGTATTTCGGATCGTGAGTGTGATATTTTTGTCAAACTTCAGAATGAAGAAAATAGGGATATGACAAGAAACGGCGAGGTTGTACCAGAGAATTGTGAGAGTGTGAATGTAGAAAGTGTGAATGATAGTATTAATGGTTTTACAGAGAATAAAAAAGATGAGATAGATGCAATGAGTGAGATTGCGTTGTTGAATGGTGCGATACAAAGGGCAAAACAGCAGCTAGAGCGTATGAGCAAAAGTCGACTGAATGAACCAGCCAATAATAAAAAGTATGACAGGAAAAATAGACGTATGAGTGTGAACATGAACAAAATGAAGGATAGACTGCTGTATGGAGACTTGTTAGTACGAGGTGTGATAGTAGAGGATTTGACAAAATCGTACTAACCTGGTGTGGCCATAAAGGATGTAACTGAGTCTACTAGAGAGCAAAAGGAAAGGGTGACAGAAATGATTATTGTGGCACGTACGAATGATTTGAAAGGAGACAAATGGAAATGACAGAAGACCTGAATGAATTGTTTGAGGTAGCAAAAGAAAAGAGTGAGAGAGTTAGAATGATTAGTCTTTTGCCACGGTATGACAGTGAAATGTTTAAAAGGAGGGCCATAATTGCGAATGACTTTATGCGTGGGTTATGTATGACAAGTGGTGTGGAATTTGTGGATGTGTGGAGTGAGTTCGATGGACGAAAGGATCTATATAAGATGGATGGCTTGCATTTGAATGGTTACGGTGTAAGAAGACTTGAGAAAGTGTTGCTGAATGTGGTGGATGTGCAAATTCAGGGAAACTAGATTTATTAAGGTGGGGGAGTAGATATACAGTCCTTAGGGAGGCAGCTGAATGTAAGAATGAATATAATATGCCTGAGCAAATAAGGACAACAAATCAGAGTGGGATAGTTAATATAAGGCATCAAGGTAGGGTTGGGGCTAATGGGGGTCTTAAATTCATACACTAATGCTAGGAGTATTAGGAACAAGAAGGAAGAGTTTTTGGCCATGGTTGGCACTTCCAGACCACAGGTTATTGGTATTAGTGAAACATGGCTGATATAGCTAGTGATATAGCTAGTGGGATTGAATGTGATGGGTATAGTGTGTTCAGGAATGACAGGGAGAATAAAATGGGGAGAGGAGTGTTGTTGATGATAGCTGATGGGCTGCAGCCAAGGAGAATAGAAGTAGAATTGCAGGATAGAGAAAAGAGCACATTTGAGGCCATTTGGTGTGAGATTGTGGCTAGCAGAACTAAATATACAATTGGGTGCTGCTAGAGACCAGGTGATGGAAAAGTTGGTGGTGACAGTATGCACAAGCAAATAGAAGAAATGAGTGGAAGGAGGGTAATTATTATGGGAGATTTCAACTATGGTCGCATTGATTGGAGTGAGGAGAGGACACACCGGAGGAAGGAATTGGATTTTATGCAGTTATTAAGGGATAAATATCTGCGACAGCATGTAATGGAAAATACTAGGAGTCAGAGTGTGCTTGACCTAGTAATTACATCTGAGGATTTGGCTGTAACAAATATGACCACATTGCCACCAATTGGTGAGAGTGATCATAGGGTCTTGACTTGGGAGGTGGCTAAAGGTGTAGAATTTTCAATTAAGACAGGGTACATGTGGAATTTTTGGGCTGGAAAGTATGACTAGCTTAGGAGTTTGATTGGTTCAGTGCCATGGCATGTACAACTGCAAGGACTAGAAGTTGATAGTGCATGGGAGGCAGTTAAGAGCTGTTTGCATGAAGCAATGGCTGACTGAATACCTAAAGTGCGAATAATAAATCAACTATTGGTTAAATGGATGAATAACACCATTAAGCTTGAGCTGCAAAAAAAGAAACAACTATGGAGGGAATTTAAGGAGAAAGGTGACCGGCAGGCACATGAACGGTATAAAGCGCAGGCCAGAAGGGTAACGAGTGTGGTAAGAAAAGCAAAAAAGCATTACGAAAGAACATTGGCCATGCAGGCTAAAGAGAATCCTAAACAGTTTTTTAGATATGTAGCAAGTAAAAGGAAAAATGTACATGGCAGAATTATTTTAAAGAATGCTGATGGTTAGGAGGTAACTGAATCAGTTGATCTAGTAGAGTTACTGAGTGAGCACTTTGCAAGTATATATCATCCAGGTGGTGACATTGTAGAAATGAATAAACCAGTAGATTATACAGGAATTGTGGTGAATGAAGTGGAGGTGAGTAGTCTATTGCATAATCTCAATGTCAATACATCTGTGGGATTGGATGATATAACAGCTTGTGTTGTACGAGAAGCAGCTAAAGAATTGTCAGTACCCTTGACCGTTTTGTTTAATTTGAGTCTCGGGTCTGAGTTAGTCCCGAGGGGGTGGAATGAGGGGAAAATAGTTCCACTGCATAAAGGTGGTTCCAAGACTGCTGTTGTAAATTACCGACCGATTAGCATATCAAGAATCATTGTCAAGGTCTTAGAGAAATTAGTCAAGAAAAGAATACAGGATTGGATAGATGAAAATGGGATATTGTATGGGGGACAACATAGTTTTGTGAAGGGTAGATCATGCCTCAGTAACTTGCTCATGTTTTATAACACAGTGACGGCTTAACTGGATAGGGGTAATGGGTTTACAGTAATACTACTGGACCTTGCCAAGGCTTTTAATAGGATACCACATAGAACCCTAATCAGTAAACTGGAGTAGATGGGGATAGATATAGGGTTGGTGAGATGGATAGGAGGGTGGTTGAAGGAGAGATACCAGAGAGTGGTTTATTCAGGAGTGGAGTCTAAAAGACGGCTTGTGACTAGTGGTGTGCCACAGGGCTCTATTCTTGGACCAATGCTTTTCAATTTGTTCATATAGGAAAGGATTTGAGAGTAAGTGTTCACTTGTTTGCTGATGATGGAAAGTTGGGTAGAGGAATTGTGAGTGCACAGGATGTCAAAATTTTACAGAATGATAGTTTGGAGGACTGGGCTAGGAAAAATGGATGTCAATTTAATGTTCCAAAGTGTAAGGTTATGCACTTTGGGGTGAAAAGAATAGCAGCAGTATATCACATTGGTGGAACCATACTCCGGGATATTGATGACGCCAGGGATTTGGGAGTGTTGGAGGATAGGGAATTGAAGTTTATGGGGCACATTGCAAAAGTGACTAAAACAGCTCACCAAATCACTTGGCTTCTGAAAAATACTTTAACATGCAGAGACAAACGAGTTGTTGTTCCTCTGTATCAAGCCTTGATAAGACCCAATCTGGACTACTGTGCCCAGTTATGGGCACCAGGGTTTCTTCGTGATGGGGAGGAAGTGGAGAGGATCCAGAGACGAGTGACCAAGGTGATAGCAGGTCTGTGGAATGAACCTTATGAGAATAGGTTGAAGATTTGTGGGTTGCAGAAATTGGTCGAAAGGCGAAGGAGGGGTGATATGATTGGGACATTCAAATTACTGAAGGGTTTCTATAAGATTGATCCAGAAGATATTTTTGAAAATATGACTGGTGGTGAGATGACTAGGGGCCATGAATGGAAGCTGGGCAAGAGCGTGGTTGACAAGGGTGTTAGAGCTAGGTTTTTTACTTCGAGAGTAGTGAATGAGTGGAATAAGCTTCAAGAGTCTGTTGTGGGTGCTACGACCGTGAATGAGTTCAAGGCAAGGTATGATAGATACTGTGTGAATGTCGAATAGTTGTTCTTGACATGATGTTAGTGCCTCCCTCGATGAGTCTGTCGACTCCTTGGAGTTGCCCTGAACAATAATAATAATAATAATAATAATACATCTGCCTAATGATATCTTTAGTATGATTTTATAAATTAAGTTTTTGGTATGACATTGTAAATTTATACATGTAATTTATTCTGCACTTTTATGTTTACCTTTGTTCAGTGAAATGATATCAGGTTGAATATATTATTATTATTAGACACCTCCAGGGAGTCCAAAGACTCATTGATGGAGGGAACCTACTCTACAGCTCTGTCTCCACCACTCAATCCACCAACTGACCGCAACTACACCAACGCCATCTACCACCGACCACCACCACCAGTAGTATTTTCATAGACAATCACAAACATCCATGCCCACAGCGGGATTAGAACCCGCAGCCGTTTGGCTGGAAAGCGGATATGTTAACCACTCGGCCAGCCAGGCTGGCTGGCTGAGTGATTAACGATGTAACATCACGTGGCTCATTCTAATTTTGAATGATCGAGTGTTTGTATTCTACCTTGCAAGAAACTGTTTTTCGTCAAGCCACTGATGATAGTTTGTTATTTTCAAACTGAAATATCTGGCAGAATATTAAATATAATTTTCTTGTGTAATGTGTAGATAATATTAATTTCATGTCACAAGTTTCTCTCAAAAGTAGAATATCTGAACCTGACTAACTGTTGATTGAAGGACATTTGCTTCTTTACTCTAGATGTGACTGCAGCAGTAAAGAAGGTGTCGGGTTTTTGATACACAAATCATCACGAAATTCAATCATAGAATTCAATCCTATTAATAGCAGAATTGCTCTAGTCCGCATAAGAGAAAAACCACTCAATATCACCATCATACAGGTCTATGCCCCAACCACAGCCCACAAAGACTCCAAAGTAGAAGAGTTTTATGGTCACCTTAATGCAACAATCACCAGAGTGAATAAAAAAGACCTTTTGATTGTACAGGGCGATTGGAATGCCAAAATTGGAACAGACATTGGCAAGGATTATCTCCCATTTGTTGGACCGTATGGCTATGGGGAGACAAACGAAAGAGGTTTTGAATTGATCAATTTTGCCTCACAAAATTACTAACACTATTTCCCCATAAACCTTCCAGAAGATGGACATGGACTTGTGTCCATGTCCATCTTCTGGAAGGTTGGTTGTGTTGGTTGGTTGGTTGGAATTTGGTTGTGTGTTTTACCATCACCCTGATGGTAAAACACACAACCAAATTGACTTTATCCTTGTAAGCACAAGATTTAAAAACTCCATCAACCTCACAAGATCCAGATCATTTCCTGGAGTTGACATTGGCAGCGACCACAACATGGTCATCACAACTGTGAATATGAAAATGAGAGAAATATTACCTACAAAATTAACTTATAAAAGATATAATATAGAAAAATTAAATGATCCCCAAATAAATATACTATATAAATACAAATTAAAATAAATTTTTGACACAAGCTTCAAGAAATATAATAATATCGAATCTAAAACCAAATACTTCTCACAAAAGATAACTGAGACAGCTGAAGAAATTGTTGGTTACAAAAGGAAAATAAATAAACCATGGATAACCAAAAACATTGTGGACCTATGCGATGAAAGAAGATATTTAAAATCTCATATTAATAGTGGTGATAATAGAGAACAGTAAAAAAACATTACTAAGATTATTAAACAAGAAATCAAACATGCTAGAAACTTATGGATATTAGATGAATGTAAAAATATAGAAGAGGACTTAAATAAAAAATAATTCTAAAAGTGCTTTTCAAATTATCAATAAGTTAACCAAACCATTTATTGCAATTAATTGGAGCACAGAAGATGTAGATGGAACTCCTATCAGAGACATCCAGGAAAATAGTTGATAGATGGAAATGTTATGCAACCAAGCTTTTTCAAAAGGACCCTCAACTGACTGACAATATTTTGGACGGGATTTTGCCAGGAGGTTCGGAGGAAGGAGATTACCCGATATTAAAAGAAGTCATTGCAGCAATTAGCTCCTCAAAAATAGGAAAATCACTCGGAACTGATGGTGTTACAATGGAACTTATATGCGAAGGAGGTGACATCACCATAGACACCTTGCTAAATTTATTCCAGGACGTATGGAACACAGAGATTTGGCCTTCTGATTGGCAGACTTCTGTCCTTGTACCTATTCCTAAAAAGGGAAACAGCAATAAATGTAGCAACTACAGAACAATAAGCCTTATTAGTCATCCAAGCAAAATCCTGTTAAAAATACTATTGTCAAGAATTGAAAAGAAAATAGAAAGCAGAATATCAGGTGAACAAGCGGGTTTTCGGAAATCCAGAAGTACAATCGACTATATTTTTACAATACACATACTAGGCGAAAAATACATAGAACATAACAAAATAATCTGTCACAACTTTTTAGACCTTCAAAAAACTTTTGCCTCAATATGGCATGAGGCATTATGGAAAATTTTAGAACATTATGGTATTGACAACAAAATCATTAGGATTATTAAATCTCTTTATTCCTCATCTGATATGAGAATTGAAATTAAAAATTACAGCAGTGAACCATTCCGGGAAGAACGGGGGGGGGAGACAGGGATGCACCTTGTCCCCTCCTCTTTTTAATTGTTTTCTAGAATATATCATAGATGAAGCTCTTCATGAATATGACACTGGAATAGTAGTTGGTGGACTAAGAATAAATAACTTACGTTTTGCAGACGATATCAATCTTCTGGCAGAAAATGAAAAAGAATTACAAGAGATAACCAGCCGTGTTTTCGGAACATTAAAAAAATATGGATTATACATAAACCTACAAACAACAAAAACAATGATAACCTCAAAATCAGACATTGAATTCTTAAAGATACAAATTGGCAATAAACAAATTGAGAATGTAAATAAGTTCACTTATCTAGGAAGCATGTTGAGTCAAGATGGTCGTTCAAAAACTGACATTAAATACCAAATTGCTAAGGCAACCATGGCCCTACAGAAGTTAAAACCATTGTGGGGAGATAACAGCATAGCAATCACAACCAGACTAAGACTAATTGACACCTTGGTGAATTCTATCCTCTTGTATGGTTGTGAGGCCTGGACTTTACTGAGGGAAGATGAGAGGAGACTCCTGTCTTTTGAAATGAAAACTTACAGAAGACTTTTGAGAATTCCCTATACCGCCGACGAAACCAATGAAAATGTCCGAAAACTGATTGATTCAATAGACGGGAGAAGAAGGGAAAATATTCTGACAGTCATCAGAAGAAGACAGATGAAATGGTTCGGACATGTGGATAGGGCTAATGGCATTCCAAAGCAAACACTAGAAGGAATCGTATCGTTCCAGTTAGGGCCGCCCTTGATTAAAATGGACTGATAACATCAAAAAATGACCAAGATGATCGGTGGAGGCTGTCCATTGAGGACTACGGGAGAGAAAAGAAGAGAGACTAACTATTTTTTTTTTTTTTTTTTTTTTTTTTTTTTTTTTACAATTGTGTCTTTGGGCTCTAATAGTGTAATATCATGTAATTCCAACCAAGACCACAAGCTAATATGTGCATGATTTATGACATTGTGATTCATCTCTCAAATGTAGTTAACAATCTTGTCTTCCGTCATGTCCACATAACGCTGGATGAAATAATGAAGATTTTAAATAAAATTCTATATAATTTTTGCTACATATGTAAGCTGTAAAGATACTTTATAATGTTTAGTACACATGTCCCATTAAAGTATTAATCACATTTTATTTTTATTCAAAAAATAAAATTTAAGAAAAAATGTGATCAAGAATGAGTGACAATTCTGAACTAATTTTTGTGCAAAAAAACATAAGCTAAAAATGAAAGTATTCTTTCTGAATTTATTGATGTTGGCTATACAGTTTGCAAAGAATGACAGATCTTTCCAAGTTTATTATTCTTACCTTTGTATGATTTATTTAAATAAGAAAAAATTCTTGTTTCAACTTACAAAAATCTCTCTCTCTTAAATTGGCAAAGCTAATGAATTTTTTTTGGCAACATCTAAAATACACTTCATTTCTTCCATTGTTAACATTTTTTTCTTTATTAGGCTCAGCAACATTTTCTTAGAATCTTCCTGGTTTTCATTACATTCTGTACATTCAAAGGAAAATAAGAAAAGATCTTCTAGGTCCTCTTTTATGCGAGTTTTTATTTTAATTAACCTCTCATGCATGAATTTTTATATTCATTTATAAAAAATTATAATGATGATACAGTACCATTTAATCTTACAGTATTACCATGAATTCATTAATTTTGCAAAATTTGTGCCCTGTATATGTTACAAAACGATGTCCTCATCTGAAGACATCATTTTTATGTGTCCTCATATGAGGCCCTTATGCATGAGAGGGTTAACAATTCTTAGTAAATTATATTTGACAAGAAATTATATTCTTGTTTAATCCTTCACCTAAACATGAGCAAACAAACTTTGTATGTGAAGTACCGTCAAGAATATGCTACTTGTATACAGTGGCTGTTGACTTCAAATTAACTGCTTTAGAATCCCATAATGCAAAGCACACTTTCTTTCAGATGCATGTACTGCTAAGCATTATGGGAAAGATCATGACCTAGACTAGTTACAATCTTTTCTTAGCCTAAGTCACCTTAAGTTGTCCTCAACTTTGTTAATATGAAGTTAACTGCCAAATCTGCTGAACAAAGAACTGATCTTGTTTACTGAGTGCTCTTAAATTTAATTACCTTTAATAAATTATTTAAATTGTGGAGCAATTGAATGTGAAGTATTTCATTAAATCTGTACTACCAATATCTTTAAGAACCTTTTCAATAAACTGAAATGGTCTTAAAAATGCTGAAACCATATGAAGCAGCAAGTTCCAACATTCATAACTAATTAATTCCAACTCCCTGGGTGTATATGTGTGTCTATAATGCTATATTATGCATACACACAGACACACACACGAATGGGTACACAAAAATAATCAGAATTTTTTTTTTTTTTTTTTAAATTATTAAAGTTTATAATACCATATTCTAGTCTCGATACTCAATGTGAGTCAATGTACCTATCCCAAAGTTTTATTCACTGCCAGACACAGTTCTGGAACTGTTCAACTGAAATACTGTTTATGGTCTCCAGCGACTTTTGTTTCACTTCATCCACATCAATGAATCACTGCCCTTTCATGGTTTTCTTTATCCGCGGGAATAAAAATCTCACATGGAGAGAGATTGGGCAAGTAGGGAAGGGTGCGGAACATCTGCCATTTTTTTTGCATCAAGAACTATTGGATACACAAGGCCATGTGGACTGGGGCATTGTCCTGCCGCAGCAACCAATCTCAGCTACTCCATATTTCTGGCTATTTTATCACACACTATCATGCAGTCTTCTCAAAATGTTGAGATAAAACTGGTTCACTATCTGTCGAGGAGGAACAAATTTTTTGTGTACATTTCCATTCACATCAAAAAAACAAACTGACATTGTCTTGACATTTGATTGAACTTGATGTGCCTTCTTGGATCTCAGTGAATTTGCATGTTTCCATTGACTTGATGCTTATTTTGTCTTTGGATCATAACCATGGCACTAAGACTCAACCCCAGTCACAACTTTTGAAAGAAAGCTCTGGTCTTTAAGAACATGCTCACTCAAATCACAGCAAACATTCACATGATTTTTTTTTTTATCATCTGTGAGCAAATGAGGCACAAATTTAGTGGACACACATTTCATTTGAAAATCTGTTAAAATTTGTAACACAAACTCTACGATAAATTCAGAAACTTGCTCAATGGTCTTTCAATTATCTTCATTGATTGCCTGGCAAACCTTTTCAATATTTTCATCATTTCTACTTGTTGAAGGTTGACCAGACTGTGGTCGGACTTCAGCTGACACATCCCCATTTTTGAAATGAGAAAACCACTTGTACACCTGCATTTTACCTCAAGTGTTGTCCTTAAAGACTTGTCAAAGAATAACAATAGTTCCAGCTGCAGTTTTACCAAAATAAAACAAAATTTCATGCACCCTATCTATTTCTTGTGGTCAGCCATCACAAAATCGCCAAACTTGCTTGTAAGCACTAACAATAAAAGCAACTAAAATAACAAACCAGTTCACACAGGATGACGCCACTTGAAGACTGGAAACTTGAAAACTGCACACTCATGATGCCTAGAGACATCACCTGTAACTAAAAAATGCATGCACACCAAGTTCAGATTCTGTTTATATTTGGGTACTACCCCTCATGTATATAAATTGTGTATTTTCCTCAGTATATATATATATATATATATATATATTGAGTGAATAAATAAAATATGTACACACATACTGTGTGTATATATATATATAGTGTGTGTATATGTGTGTGTATACATACATGAATACACACAGACACTTTTTTTTTTTTTTTTTTTTTTTTTGTTGAAAAAGACCTTCAACCTGTGTATGGCAGAAGTCTTAAAACTGCATATATTTTGATTTTTCATTTAAATACTGAAACTTTTCTAATTCAAATTTGTTAACTTCCAATTCTTCTTCTTCCTCATCATTGTCTAAAAAATCATCAAAATCACCATAGCTATTCTCAAAGTCATTTCGTTTTCCTCAAAAGTTGTCTTTTACTGATAGAAAAAAATCACAAACAGCTAAATGTATTGTTTATTAAGGCATAATTGATAACAAAACAACTGGTGAGTCACTATGCTGCTGACATCATTGCCAGATGATCCAACAACATACTTCTCAAAATTTGCTGCTACCAGTGCTCAAGTTATTTCGCTATTTTCACCAGTTTAGATGCCGATTACAAATTATAAAACTGAACGTAACCAAGATTATAAATTTTGTAATCATCATCAATGGAAATGCAGATTAATGCTGAAATAACTTCTCATCTTTTGTACTAGTCCATTCACTGGAGGTACGACTAAATCCTTCATTGTCCCATAATTTCGCTTGTAAAAACTACATTCCAAATAAAATCTTTCAACATTGGTAACATATAACTTGATCTTCTGAGTTATACTCCCTTGAAAAATTCCAAAACTTTTGATTTCTTTTTTTTTTCTGCTTATTTTTTTTTAACTTTATAAATCGCAGATTTTTTTTACACTTAAAATAAAAATGGATAATAACAATAAAAAAGAAAATAACAATAAAATATTTCACATATATGTGAAATACACACACACACAAAGTAAGAACTTTTTATAAACTGAATATTAATCCTGGACATTTTTTAAATTATTTTTAGATCAATGAATCTTATATTATAAATGTCATAATATAAAAAGAGAAATAAGGTTCAACATTTTCTAAATCCAAATTCAATATTATGTGTAGTGTTAGAATTGTAGATATGATGAAAACGGGCTCCTGAAATACGATCTAAATCTACTAGCAACAAAAAAATGTTACTCTCCCACAGTGTCACTCTACTTTATATAAATATTGTCATAAGTGATGTTTTAAAAAAACTAAATGATCACAAAACAGAATAATACATTCTTTAATTCTCATTACATGTAATTATACAACACCATTCACCACAACCCGATTTGTTTTATTTTCTATCATTCATTCTTCATAATGAAGAAAGAATTTATATAAATTATCCACCAAAAATAATTTAATAGGAAAGGCAAATAATAAGATTCCTGAAAATAAGAAAGTAAGCAGCACTCTTTGTGGAGCCAGACTAACTTTTTACAATGTATTCAGTCACGTGATTTGGTCTTTGACTTGTCTTTGTAAGTTAATTGTATTTTTTAAACAATGCCATTAAAAAGAATTTTCACTAGGTAAAAAATTAATTACATTAAGCTAATTCATGTTGTGAGCTATGAAAATCAGCTCAGGACAATAATATATTACAACTGGTGCCTACTTAAAGGATAAAGATGTTGGATACATAAGATGTATATTATTCGATGAATTTGTGATGATCTTAATTTGTTTATAGTTACCGGTTTCTTTGCTAATTTGTAGGAAAAAACATAATTAATTGTTATTTTAATAGATTGTCTATTACACATGTGATGCATACTGTATATATATGTAAAATTAATAGTGAACTAAGGTTTTAAACTGAATGTATTGATGATAAAATTTATTTATTGGAAATGACAACTGTAATCTAATCTGAATGCATCATAATATGAAAAACTTACTTGTTTTGCTTGAAGTGCACAAGACTTAATTTTCAAGTAAAGCACCATAAGGATAACATGTAGTAATGGCGCATTTTGTCGCTTCTTGAGTGAAACAAAAACTGGAAGTGTGATGTTTAGTGGAGTAAGCGTGGAGCGAGAAGAACAAACAATAGAAATTAGGAGGATTTTTGGAACTGGATAGCAGATATTTATGAAGTCTTTCATATACAAAGAAATATGTTTAATACTTATCAATTGTCATGTTATAACAATGATGACAGGTCACCTGTTTGGAGAAGTACGTATGGAAGGTTGAGCTTTAATACATTGGTATTTTGTAGTTTTTCACAGAGAAAGAAAAATAAAATTCTGAACCTTAAAGGAAATAAAAGGAAGGAAGAAAGCATAGAATACTAGTTTACACTATGACCTTTAGAGAAACCAGCAATGAAAATTGCAAGTGTTTTGGTGTTTCTTTAGTGTTTGAATTAAGGATTTGAGATCCAGAAGTTTCATTTCCAATTCTCTGGAAATAAAACTTCTTTAATAAGTTTTTTGATGGCCACCAGTGGTCAAATAACTTGACAGTAAATGAGATAATGTTTAAAACTGGGGGGGAGTGTAAATTATGGAAAGAAAATATTTTAAATACATTTAGAACAAGACTGAAAATTCACTCACCACTTGTTTCTAAACAGAGCAAGCCTCATGGATTTGTGGGATGCTGATAATAACTATAGCATTATTAGCAACAAATAAGAATGAGCAGTAAAAGTCAATGAAATAATGTGTTTTGTGATCATTAACATATAAAATTTAATTCAGAGAATTAACGAGTGTCAAGTCAGAGTAAAAATTAAAAGACTCAGCAAGTCCACATACTTGGATCCAATAAACCTCACATACCACCAAATCATAGGTTTCTCTCTGGTTTTCTCTTTCAGTCGTTTCTGACTGTAGGTGACTTTGTGGGCATTGCTCACAAAGTATTCCTGGTGAGATTTTTACAGAGTAGTTCACCACTGCCCCCCTCCCTCCAATTTTATCCGGGCTTAGGACTGGCATATGGCCGGGACGTATTCATGACTGTAATCCATGTCATGTATGTTCATGGGACTGGTTTGCCTGTCCTGGGGGACGAAAAACCCAAGTTTCCAGGTGAACCCCCCACCACCACCACCTCCATACGAGACTGGCTAACTCACCTCATGTCATTGACGGGAATCGAATCCAGGTCTTTCCGACCAAAGGGTTTCATCTATACTGAATGAACTACAGAGGCTCACCCAATCATAGGACTAATTTTATTCATTAAAGCATACAACATTATACCATTAAACAATGATTAAGTTTTGTTTTAAATGTCTAATATATAGGGTGTCCCAAAATTCATGCAAGAAGTAATTTTGATAGAAAACACAGGTTTTTAATTAAAAATTGTAATTTCTTATTGATTCATAAAGTATACAGGATAGGTTATGCATGGAATAGCATATCGGGTAAATGGCCTGCACGGCTTTGCTGGCACATATGCACTCTTTTGTCGAAATTTTCCACGACCGTTTTGCATAAATGTGGCTGAATTTCGTTGATGCAGCGCTCAATTTCCTCCTTCAAGGCGTGGGTGGTCGTGGGCTTGTTGGCATAAGCCTTAGACTTCAAAAAACTCCAAAGAAAAAAGTCCAACGGCGTTAAGTCACATGATCTGGGCGGCCAATTCTGATCACCAAAACGGGAAATTACACGACTAGGAAATGACTCATGCAGTAATTGAATTATTTCTCGGGTTGTATGGCATGTGGCACCGTCTTGTTGAAACCACACGTCATCCACACCCATATCTTGCAATTTAGGCACAAAAAACTGGATTATCATGTCACGATAGCGAGCACCATTAACTGTTATTGCCTTACCAGCCGCATTTTCGAAGAAGAATGGACTGATGATGCCTCCAGCCCAAAATCTGCACCAAACAGTGACACGTTGTGGATGCATTTGTTTCTCAACAATCACTCGTGGATTTTCTGAACCCCAAATGCGACAATTTTGTCGATTAATAAAGCGATCAAGATGAAAATGAGCCTCATCGCTGAAGATGATTTTGTTTGAAAAATAAGCATCCACTTGTTGTTGTTCCATAATCCATTCAACGAACTCTCTTCGCTGTGTGTGGTCATTTTTAATAACCCTGAACTGTCAGCTGTCACGCTGTCTGTTTTATCTCGTTGGTAACACTTTACCGCACAAATGGCGCTAAATTTAAATCTTGCGTGAATTTTGGGACACCCTGTATATATAATAGAATATAATAGAATAAAATTACCTTATATTGCAATATATTACAATACTTGACTGGATAACCATTTCAATTAAATTTTTTGGAACAAGAAAAGCAGCAAAATATAATACTAAGAGTCTTTATGGAGTCAACAATTGTATGAGATCAAAACTTGAATAAATAATGTATATAAATAAATAATAACTAAATAATAAATAGCTAAAATAAGTTAATAAATAATAAATTAAATAATTGTTATCTAGCAAGATATTTATAAACTTTAGTAATACTTTATCTTAGTAATACTTCAGTAATACCAAATACTTTAAGTTTTTATCTCAAATGAATGTTGACTCAAAATGAGTGCTATTTACTATTTCACTTCACTAAATGGGGGGGAAGAAGTCCAACCACACCTCCTCGCGTCTCCCCCACCAAACCCTTGAAGCTTTTGACCAAATTTCTTATGGTCCGATTTCAAGGTGACTAACGTGGCAATGGTATTCAATTTTCCAATGAAGAGTCACAGAAAGAAATCAACCAATGCTACCACATCCTGGGCAGCCAACGCATCTGGGGCTGCAGTTCGGGCTCCTAATGATAAATATGCTACAAGGACTCATATTAACATTTTGCAACTCAATATCAATGGAACTCAAGAAAAATGGATGAACTTAAATACATACTTTACAAAAACAATATCCATATTGCTTGTCTACAAGAAACAAAACTAAAGAAAGATCTGAACTTCAGCATCAAAGGATACACAGTTCTTAGGAAGGATAGAGAGGGAAGAATTGGTAAAGGGCTTGCTATCTTTTTGAAGACCCCAGAAATCAAATTCAATGAAATCAATCCAAATCAATATTTAAATAATAACAGTTCGATGGAAAATCAAGCTGTGGAAATACACCTACCAAACCATTCTATTTCAATCACAAACATCTACCAGCCTGATAATACAAATATTGATACAGACATCAATGAAAAGCTAAGCAAAGCTCCAATTGATACAACCATCATACTTGGTGACCTAAATGCAAAAAGCCCAATGTGGGGGCTTCCCCGATTTACACCATAAAGGTCAACAATTGGAAAACTTCTTTACAGATTTGGAACTCACAACAATTAACAATGGACAGAGTACCTATCTCTCTAAAACCAAAAGAACTGAATCTACTATCGACATCACAGCTATTAATTATAGCATTGCATCAAGTGCACAATGGAAAATTTTGGGAAACACCACAGACCTATAATAACAACACTAAACTTCAAAATTGATCAAGAACAGCAAATCAAAATGACATGGAACTTCAGAAAAGCTGACTAGACAAGGTTTACTCAAATCTTGGATAGTCTCTGTCAAGATGAACCTGTCTCTGGAAACTTTGACATAAAATTACAAATCCTTACTTCACATATCAATAAAGCTACCAAAGCAACAATACCAAGAGGCAAACAGAAATATACCTGGATACCATAGTGGAAAGATCACAATACTGATTCAATGATTACAGAAAGAGACAATATCAATGAATAATTCAGAATTAATAAAAACAGATGAATCCAGAAAGAAATTAATGGATATAACATACAAAATAAAGCAGGAAATTTGGAAGTGCAAGCAAGAGAAATGGACAGAGCTTTGCAGTAACCTGGACCCAAGAAAAGACAGCCAACACTGGAACATTATTAAAATCCTAGACAACAATATCAAAGAAGAGAACCAACAGAAAACAAACTTCATCACAAATGCTGGGAAAAAGCTATCACAGATCAAGAAATTGCAAACACATTTGCAAAAACCTATTCAAACCACTCCAAACTTCAGTATAACAGAGAGGAAAAGACCCTCAACAAACTCACAAGTAAAATACTAAAACAAGCAAGAACATACCAATCTAATGACATCTTCTCTGAACAATTTACACTAAGTGAACTAAATTCATCAATCAAGAAAACTGCACCTAATAAATCTCTTGGTAATGATCTTATCTTTGGTCATATGGTCAAAAATGCCAAAAAACAACTTCTGGACATTCTTAATTCTTCTTGGCAAACAGGCAAACTTCCAAAAGAATGGGAAAAAAAAATCAGCTATTGTGCCCATCCTGAACCCTGACAAAAATGCTGCAGAATGTCAAAACTATAGACCTATCACATTAACTAGCATACTCTGTAAAATTACTGAAAGAATCATACACTCCAGGCTCATGCACTGGCTAACAAAAAAAAAGAAAATTAACTACTACCAAATTGCCTATAGAGCCTGTCATTCAACAACAGATCAATTATTCTACTTTTGCCAAACAATAATAGACTCATTTCAGGAAAAAAACAACAAAAAAGACAACTACCATATTCCTTGATTTGACTGCTGCTTTCAATCGTGTTTGGATTTAAAAATTAATACAAACAGTACAAGATATCAGAATTAGAGGAAATGCTTCAATCTGGATCACTAATTTCATGAGAGCAAGAAAGATCAAGGTGAGAATCAATGCAATATCTTGAGAGTGAAGAACCTGGGCTGGTGTTCCCCATGGCTAAGTACTCAGTCCCTTACTATTCCTTTTATATGTCAATAACATTCATCCCTACCTTACAGAAGACATAAAAGTAGTTTGCTATGCAGATAATATAGCCATCTGGGACACTAGTGCTAAAATCAAAGAATCATAAGAGATTCTAAACAAATCCTTGAGAGGATTAGAAAAATGGTCAGATGAACTTAAACTCAAAATTAACCCAGATAAAACAAAACTAAGCACCTTTAGTACAGACAGGAAAAATAGACATTCTTACAATCCCAAAGTCATGATCAACAACAAGCTAATTGAAAAAGTCACAAATCCAAAATACCTTGGTATTACGCTTGATCAGGAATTACGTTTTGCATAACACATCTCTAACACTTCCAAGAGAGTTCTCAAAAAATTAAATATACTGAAAAGGCTTTGTGGAACAAATTGGGGAGCAAAGCCAAAAATTCTCAAAACTACTCACACTACACTAATAAGGCCAATAATGGAATATGCAGCACCTATCTGGTCACCTTCGGCCTCATAGGTAAAGGAAAAATTAGACAAAGTACCAGCAAAAACATCCAAGATTATCATTGGTGCAGTCTCCTCCACTAACAACATCAGAGCTCAACAGGAATGTGGACTTGACCTGCTGGAGGACAGATGAAAATTTGACATCATAAAATTCATCAATAATATCAGAAGCTATGCGATCATATCACCCTAAAAACTTATGAACATTGGAATCAAAAATGCAGACTTCACAGATCATCAACTATACAATATGATGACACTATCAGGAAGGAAATAGATCTTGATCAGCTAAATGTCCACATAAACAAAGAACCTCTATTTTCCAGTCCTTTACCTCCATAAATCTAAACCTTACCGAACTCTGTACAAAAAAAGAATCAAAAGAAATGTTCAAAGAAAAAAAAGGCTAAATACTATCAACCTTCTTTCATCCTCCAAACAGGTTATTTGTTATACCAATGGATCATCAGACACCAATATGATTAATGGAGGCGCTGGTGTTCTCCTTCTACTCCCAAAAGGCGAAAAACTTTCAATAAAAGTTGGATCTGGGAGAATTGCTTCCAATTTTACCAGTAAACTTTATGTAATAAATAAAGCACTCAAAGCCTACTTAAAATTATCATCATCTCAACAATCAGAGGGAATTATAATTTACAGTGACTCAAGATCAGCTATGGAGGCAATCAAATATGGCAATACCAAGCTCACACAAGACACCCATAAACTCTTAAATCAACTAAAGTGTTTAGGAAAAAAAAGATGCATTTTACAATGGTCAATAACATTCATCCCTACCTTACAGAAGACACAAAAGTAGCTTGATTACAATGAAGCAGCTGATAAATTAGCAAAAGAAGCTAGAGAGAACTCAACCAAGAAACTGACATGATGATATAAAAAGCAAAAGCTAAACTAATTCCACTGAAATCAGTGATACAACATCAAATTCCTAAAATCAATGCTGACAGAAATATCTCCAGCAAGATAGCAAGACTACAAACAGGACATTATAGAGAGAAATGAAGATCAACACAGATGATACGAGAATATATAGAAACTGCAACGACTACCCTAATACTGAACTGACACCCACTCACATTTTTACCTGTTCAACAATTACAGCAGCCTTGCAAGCAACAGACCCTAATCCTGAAAACAGCTCTATACAAACAAAATCATCGATATAGCCCAAGCAGTTCAAGGAGCACATGGAAACATCTAAGACTCTTCAAAGGACAAGACAACAACAACAACTTCACTAAATACAAAGATAAGAGATGTAACACACACACACACACAGACATGCAAGAAAAGTTACCTGCAGAAAATGTTACAGTGCATATAGGTTTCACATAACTATGACATTTTTTAATCCAAACATTATATTTGAGTAATTGCATGTATCTAATTATCATTCAAAATAACTTTCACACAAGTTTTCAATATTGTCATATTGAGAGATGTCAATTTCTTTTGAATAAACAGAATATTCTGCTTTGCAATAAGACTGACTCCTCAAGAACTGTCATTAATATTTTAAGCCATCCTTTGCCAATGAAGAAATCTCACTATTGTCAAAAGGGTTAGATTATGCTCAAAACACAATTCCTATTATGGATCTTATGTTTAGTATAGGTAAAGGACCTTTGTAACTGCCCATAATCCTTAGCTAGTAAAATTAGGTTTCAAGCAGCATATGTTATATGTTTTATTCAAATCAGTATCTCCTCAGAGCAATTTATCAAAAAATGATTTTCAGGCTTTATCATCTCTAAAACATAATAAGAAGATAATTATTGGGATAAAGAAACCATTAAAAAGGAGTTGTAAAATTACTTGATTTTGTTGTTAATTCAGGATACATCAGACATCAAAAGAAAATGTACAAGCAGATAGAACGAACAGCTGTGGGATGTCCCATTTCTCCTACTCTAGCTAATTATGTTATGGAATTTTGAACAATATATTCTCAATATGGCACTTAACAAACCCGTTTCATACAGATATATTGATAATGGTTTTGCTGTATGAAGCTCTTCCTCGTCTGATCGCCATGATTTCCTTAAGAAAATTAATTCAATTAATCCAAGAATCAATTTTACACTAGAAGTAGAAGATAATAACCATCTTCCTTTTCTACATATTTTCTCATTCTGTGTCAACCTAATGGCAGTCTTCAGTTCTCTCTATGCAAAAAATCAACTCATACTGGCAAATACATTAATGCTGCTTCACATGAACACCCCTATCTGAAATACAGTGTGATTTAATCTTTAGTTGGCAGAGCTCATAAAATTTGTTGAAATGATTCTTTTTCAAACAATAAAGTGTTTATCATCAGAGCTACCTTCACTTCCAATGGTTATGATGAAAAATCAATTGATAAAATAATAATTATGGTCATCGTAATCTATCTCGATAAAAATTTTCTGTTCCATATATTGAAGGACTATTGAGAAAACTACAGTGGCGGCTCGTGACTTGAAATTGTGGGGGTGCTGCAACTTACGAAATAAACATACACACTTGGATTTAAAAATTAATACAAACAGTACATGATATCAGAATTAGAGGAAATGCTTCAATCCAAACATGTATACATTGTGTGTATATGTCTGGATAAAATATCGAAAATATAGTAAAAATTTAAAACAAAAATTAAACATGAAATAATATTGTTTATTATCAATAAAATTATACAGTTTGGTATAATTCAAAATTACTTAAAAATAAAATATATTCTTCTTGTTTTGTTTCATGAAAAAATATTGTTTATTATCGGTAAAATTATAGTTTAGCATAATTCAAAATTACTTAAAAATACAATCCACTATCATAACCAAAATAATGTTCTAAAATAAAAAGTATAACAAATGTTATGTCTTTAATTGTAATGTCCAAATATTTAAAGAGACGGATTAAACACGATAAACACTACGAACACTCTACTACTGGTGCAAACTGCATATAAACAACAGTGGAACTGTGCGACGGACAATACTGCATTACGCTAATAGCTCGCATCTCACTATGACATGCATATGCTAGCGCATGTAGCAAATACTAGCAATATGACACTGTGGTAAACACAGTGCCACTAGCGTCCTTCGCCCTCCTAAGTGTTACAAGATGGATCATTATTATTTTTATACAAAATAAGAGAATTGTATAGGATCATTGATGATAAAATTAAATATTACAAGCAAATATAAATAAATTAATAAATATATTTATATATCGAGAAAAATTGGGGGTGCTGTAGTTCTGCAGTTCCTATGGATGAGCCATTCCCTGGAAAACTGCAAGACTTCTTTGCCAGATTGACCTACAAGTCTCTTTCTGTCCAATTCATAAACTAAATACCTTCCTAATCTCTCTTTTTATTTATCTCTCTCAAGATAAAAATCCTCCTTACTCTTATCCTGGAGTTTAGAGAATCACTTGTTCTTGTGGCCTGTATTATTATGAAGAGACTGGCATTCTGCTCAGATTTGTCTTGAAGAACATCAAGAATATATTTTACTTCGAGTGTCTGACAAATCTGGTTTAGCTAGCTATGCTTTGTCTACTAAACATAGAAAATGCATTGGAATCATACTAAAGTTTTACACAAAACTTATTTTTTTCTAGAAAGTTCATATAAAGAAAACTGCAAAGCACACCTTCATAATTAAATTAAAAATAGAAAGAAATTATATTCTTGTTTAATCCTTTATCCTAGTGTAAGCAAACAAAGTTTGCAAGCGAAGTTTCTCCACGACTGGGCTACTTGTATATAGAGACTAATGAGTTCACATTAATTCTCTTAGTATCCCATAATATCAACCTGGTTGGCTAAGTCATTAGCGTATCCGCTGTCCAGCCGAAAGACTGTGTGTTTGAATCCCGCTGTGGGCATGGATGTTTGTGATTGTCTGTGAAAATACTAGTGGTGGTGGGCAATAGATGATGATGGTGATTGCAATTTGCTGTAGTTTGTGGGTTGAGTGGTGGAGACAGAGAGTTGCGCAGTGGGTACCCTTCCTCAATGAGTCTTTGGGCTCCTTGGAGGTGTCACTTAATAATAATAATGGAAAGCACCTAGTGATTCTGTTCGTATTTTGAACAAACAGGACATTCAGCCATAAACAACTATAAGAACACCTATCTTAAATCATCAAAAATAAACTAAAAAAATCTGGCCTTGCTGAGAATGGAGGGGACACTGATCACAACATCCTCTAGTCCAATACTAACCTTTTACATCTGTGCCGGTTTAGGTTTGAGAGTTTAGAGTGCTGAAGTACTTCTACACTGCCCAAACTTAAATCTAAATGACTGCTTGCCTATCTATCACCAAGATTTGGGAAAGTCTCATCCTTATAAATGCCAGTGGCAAGAACTTAATGGGGAGAAAAGAGGAAGACCCCAAATGAAATAAATAAATTTTGTTAATTTTTCTATTTCAAATCATTTTAATTTTAGCTTAAATTGTTTTTTTCATTATTTGCTTATATTTCAGGTTTTGAACCAATCTTCACTTTTTCTATGGAGTCAGTAGTTCTTTTTACGCAAATTCTATTTACACGTAATTTTTAAGAACGTATCTATCGCGTAAAAAGAGGTTTACGTATATATTATTTTATTATTTTTTTTTTTACTGAAAACAATTAAAAACTCATTAGACAGAGAAACAAGAACAGGGGGTTGTGTGCTATTAACAACTGCCATATCTCCAGAAGATAAACAGAAAATTTTCAATCAAAAATTACAAATTTAAAAAAAAAGAAAGAAAAAAGCAAAAATCAAATTAAATTAAATTACCTGTACAAGTTTTTCCATCACTAGCTAAGCGCAAATTTTCAGGACAATAGCAAGTGTGTCCCTCTGGAATATTTTGGCAGTGACTCTCGCACTGACTAAAGAAACACTGATCATAATCTAGGGTGCAAGGTTATTAAATGAAATTATATTAAAAATAGACCAAAATAAAAAAACTATATTTTTTAAACAATAATAGAAATATTTGCATTCAGAATGTTAAGATATATATTATTAAAAAAATAGTAAACACCAACAATATTATTACATAATATTATAACAATAATCATCATCATCAAATTCCTGACATTTATCTTCAAGGAGTGTACAGGATATGACAGTATTACATGAAAAATTTACATCATTCCTTAACTTCTATCCATTCATATTACAAAATCAGATCCATAATTTTCCTCCAAATCAATCTGTTACCTGTCAAGACTCCAACATTGTCAGATCTTATATTTCTATCGTCTAAGCAACTTTTTACCGTATCAATCGACCTATATCTCGGTCTTCCTGTGGGCCTTTTTCCAGCCAACCTGGCAGAGAACACTTGCTTTGTGAATCTTTCCTCTCCCATTCTGTTTAAGTGACCATACCACCGGAGACTATCTCTGCTAACACATTCCTGGATGCTAGCAATGCCAAGTTCTTTCCTAATATCCTTGCTTTTAATATGATATTGCCATTGATGCCATCTGTTCACGCCTCTAATCTTTCTCAGGACTCTCATATCTGCGGTCTCTAGTCTTTGGTCAAGTGTTTTACTTCTGACCCAGCTCTCAGATCTATAAGCTATACAGCTAATTTAGTGTTCTGACTAATTTCTCTCTTATTCCATATGAATTTATTCAATTGACTTCCTACTGTTGGATTCTGATTATGTAGAAATTAGAATAAATGTTATTTGATTCAGAATCCAACATGATTTTCCATCACAAGAACTACATTTGTAAATATTATTTAATGTAAATAACATAAATTATAATTTGATATCATATAACTACCTTAATTATACCAAATATTTAATTGTTTAATCAAAGGAATGTGTTAATGATGATAATAAGATTCTGTATTAAGCATTATTAAGCTGTTTTATTTATTGTTGTGTCAATAGTATAAGAACTTATATTTGTAATTTAACTATGCATTTATTGAAAAGCAAATATTCTAATTATTCCTGTTTTGTGAAAGCTTAATGTTATGTAATAACTCAATGTAGTAGTATAGCCTAATGTAACATTTGCGAGAATGTTTACGTTTATCGGTTGTCATGGAGACGCGTGACATAAACGAGCACAAGTGGAACGGAGCGTGGACAAAATAGTGAGGAGAAAATGTATATGAAGTAAGAGAGTCGGAACGGAATTTTGGAAGTAAAAGGTAGCAAGGGGATAAACTAGAGAAGTAGAAGTAAATAAAAGGTTCTTAAGGGTAGGAGTTAAGTGGATAATTTTTATAAGTGAGCAAGGACGAAACGAATTTTATAGTTAGCTGAAAGTGTAATCAGCAGTAATAATAAAAAGGAAATTAATGCTACAATCGGATAAAATAAAAAGCTGGACGTTTAAGGAAGAATTCTGAATGAACCCGGCTATTCTAGAATTGTGGATTATTTCCGATTTGCCCTAAAAAGAACCTCACAGCATTTCAATTAGTTTATGAGTGGTAACGACGATAGTTGAAGTACCCTGTAATTGAAGTCTAGAATTCTGAAGTGCGTTTGATAGTCCTTTAAGTATAACTGTGGATAAGTCTTGTTGATGTGTTTTTTTTTTAAGTAAGATAAATAAATTCCAAAAGTTTGCTCACAACATAAATGATGTACTAGGAACCATTTCCGGTAAGGTTTATCATAGTGTATTATTTCAATGCTTGAAGAATTGTGTGTTAATTACGCTATGCTTAACGCTACTTTAACTGTGGAAACTCTTCGTGAATGAGAGTTGGAGATAAGAATTGTTTGAAAGATATTTTCAGCTAGTTGTGCCTGTGATATTTTGAACTTATAGCATGACAGAGAATTGTGTGAAAACTGACTAGATTGGATGTTCTGTTTATATAATTAAGTGTAGAAACTTTGTAACCCAGAAGCTGAGAAAGTACATGTGAAGACTTGGAAGATTGTGCTATTGTGATTATCTAATCTTAATGTTTGACTTGTTTCTAGAATAAGGAAATTAGAAGTAATATTTATGTATGTGTTATATGACCTATATTAAATGTTTCATTTATTAATCTAACTATTGTATTTGCCTGAATTTCTTTTTACTGCACCGTTCACAAAAATTCGAATCTAGCGGGAATCAAAAAGAAAATATATACTTTGGCCTGATTGAATGAAAGACTGCTAACTAACTTTGAATTGATCCTACTATTTCATATAGACTTATCTAAGGATAGAGTGGCGCAGTATAACAGAAATTTCTCTACCCTTGGATTAGTGAACAATTTACAATTAGTTGTGTTTTATTTTATGAAAGTGTCTTGTAACAAGATAGCGGATTCGAACACAACATGAAAATAGAACGTCACGACACTACTATACCAGCTTTGTTGATTCTATTGTCTATTTCCATATTTAATTTACCATCTTCACTAAAAAATTGTGCCTAAGTAGCTGAAATGTTTTACTTGTTCCACAGGTTCTCCGTTCACAACACAGTTGATATTTTCAATAATCCTATCTATTTTCATTGTCTTTGTCTTTTTATTGCTGACCTTCATACCATATCTATTACAAGAGTTATTCAATTTAGTCAGGGAATCTTGCAGACTTGTAGCAGATTTATTTAGAAGTATAACATCATCCGCATAAAGCAAAGAGCTGAAATTAACAATTCCAATTTTGATATCAGGTTTAATACCACTTTCCTTCATAATGTGATCCATATAGATAATGAATAAGAGAGGGGATAATGTACATTCTTGTCTGAAACCAGATTTAACATTAAACCATCTTCCTGTACTTCCTTCAGCTCGAAATGCTGACTTACAACTCAAATAAAGACTGTGTTGCTTGATATAATGCCCCACTGATACCACACAACTGTAGCGTTTCTAATAGCTTCTCTTTTGGCATCCTGTCATATGCCTTTTCCAGATCTACAAAACTTAAATACAGATCTTTGTTATATTCCCATGATTCCTCAACTATCTGTCGTAAAGTGAAAATCTGATCCTGACAGTCTCTATTTGGCCGGAATCCAACTTGTTCTTCACCAAGCTTCTCTTCCACAATCCTTCTCAACCGCTTCTCAACACTCAGTAATGAAATGCCTCTGTAATTCTCACATTCAGTTTCATTTCGCTTTTTATAAGTGGGTACTATGAGAGCTCTACTCCAATCATCGGGAATTCGTCCCTCTGTCCAGGCCCTATCTGAACTATCCAGCCCAGCCACTGTTAGACTTTTAAACTTCCATATTTGAGCAATTCCGGTTGAATATCATCTATTCCACCTGCCTTTCCACATTTTAGACTTTTGATGGCTTTTTCTATTTCAAGTATGGAAATGTATTCATGATTGCATGTCTAGTCAGTGTTTTTATCATTGTGCTGTCATCACTGCTAGTTTCATTTAGCAATTTTTCAAAGTAATTACTCTACACTTCAAGGATATCTTTTTCTCCCGTTTTCATATCACCTTTCATCTCTAATTCCTTTTACAGCACTCTTTCTTCCATTTTTGAGCTTCTTCAACAACCTCCAGAATATTTTGCCACCTTCTTGATATTTATTTTCTATGTTCTTACCAAAGTCTTCCCATGATTTTTGTTTAGCTAGTTTTACACATTGTTTAGCTTTCTTACATTTGTCTCTGTATTCTCTAAGAGCACAAGCTGATTTATTTTCAAGGAACTTTTGATATGCTTTCTTCTTTTCTTTCACTGCCTCTTTAACTTCCTGTGTCCACCATGGAGTTCTGATTTTTCTATCCTTGCAGACAACCTCTCCACATGCCTCTCTGGCTTAATCAATCAATGTTTTCTTCAGAGCTTGCCCCTGAATCTCCAAGGTTTGATTCCTGTTCTCAAACTCTTTCATTTTTTCTTGAATAACGTTTGTATGTTTCAGTCTACAGTTCACATCCGAAAGCTGCTCAACCTTTATTTGCTTTAAAACTTTCTTACATGTTCTTCTTTTCGATATGAAATTCAATTTTATCCTGCTCAAGATTAAATAGTGATCACTTCCAATTTCAAATCCTCTGTGTACTCTAGTATCCTGTACCAGAAAGAAAACATCATAATCAACAATAACATAGTCAATGAGATTTTTCTTATTCCTTTCCTCTTCTCTCCATGTGAATTTATGCACATTTTTATATTGGAACATGTCCTGAGCAGAAATCCAACAAGTGTTTGCCATTATTATTAGCTATGCCTCTTTTCTCCAAATTTTCCAATATATTTTTGTATGTCTGACAATCATTTCCTACTCTGCTATTTAGAACCCCAACAAGGATCAACTTTTCCTTTTCATTGTGTCAGTTGCTTTCTGTAAAGCATCAAAAAATTCCTCCACTTCTACCTTAGTAGAACCTTCTGTGGGACCATAGGCACAAATAAGTCTCATTGTCCAGTTCCCCATTCTGTTATTTGCCCACATCACTCTACTTGAGACTGCCTGCCATTCAAGAAGATTAGCCTCATATTTAGTGTTGAATACTATGGCTACTTCTTTTCCTTGATTGTCATTGCCTGAATATAATATTTTGTATTTATTGCTCAGAAAGATCTCACCAGTTTTTGCCTTTTTTTTTTTTTTTGTTTCAGTTACCCCTATTATATTGATCTGGTATTTATACATATCTTCAGCTAGTTCCATTTCTTTGCCATTCAGGCTTCTTATGATGATAGTACCAATCTTGAACTCTGGTGGTATTGAGTTGGGGTGTGTTTTAGGGTTTTTTCCAGTAGTAGACTTTTCGCTGTTTGCCCTGGTTATCTGGTGACAACAACGGGGGCCCTTGTTTAATCGGCCGACATGCCATCTGGCATGAAATTCTGTCATGTTGTACAATCATTTAATATTGTGGTTTAAGCCAATGAGAAGACAATTTGGTCAGCTGAATTCCAAATTGCCAGCCCATCCTCGTTTGTTCAATATCCATGGAGATACCTAACAGGGTGCACCATGAGAAGGTGAGGACTGGACATTAGGTCAGAAGCCCTGGTTGGTTCTCCACATTCCTTTGAAGGCTATGTGGAGGTCTCCTCTCAGTTATATAGCTTTGACCCTTATGTACTCCATAATATTATAATTGAGTCAATATTTTCTTCTCATCTACCTTCTATTTTTATGCAGCTGATCTCTAAAAATACAATTTCAATATGTTTTAACAATTATTAGTTATACTTTATACTTATACATTATATGATCATACTTTAACATATCTATAAATGAAATCCTATTATATATATATATATATATCAGAAAATTGCTTTTAACATTTACACAGCTGCTTAATTTAGATAGATACTTATTTCTTACAACTTACCACATAGACCCCCTTCATCAGATCCATCAGTGCAATCAAAAATTTTGTTGCAGAAATGACTGATATGAATGCAACGGGTTCCATTGTCACATGTACGATTAGGAAGAAGACATGGTGGTGGAGTTGGATCTGCTTCCAAAAAACATTATATATCTTCATGAGATTAATACTTTAGTAAATTCACATGTAAAATGATAAAGAAGTAACAAGCAGAAGAACACTAAAAATAACCATATTTTCAATTATTTAAGCAGAATTTCTTAAAATTTGGCTAATTTGTTCTGTAAAATAGCTATATTGTAAATAGTTCTTTAAAATGTTTTTGTGACTTTATGTGAGTGCCATCAGCCTGGTTGGCCAAGTGGTTAGTGTATCTGCTCTCCAGTCAAGAGGATGCATGTTCGAATCACACCTAGGCATGAATGTTTGTGATTGTCTTCCATCTTGATTCATTCATATAAGTGAATAAACACTCTTCCAAGATGGAGTGGATTACCATTGGAGAAGTAGACTCAACCCTCCCACAATAGGAGAGGCCTTTACCCCAACAGTGGGGAAAAGTTATAGAGTGCGGGGGGGGGGGGGGGGTAAATCTACAGTATAACAGTACCATGCATTGGCTGAGAATACTGTTTTTCCTATTTTTATTAATTTTACACATGTTTTTGTACTTTTATTTCTTTTTTTTTTTTTACATATTTCAGAAACTGTGCTCTAGAGACCAAGAAAGGAACCTTTCTGAACCACTTTATGCTTTCAATAAGTGAGGCAGTGGTCTCACACCTGTTAATAAAATTCATCCTTCACATAAAGACAATCCAACAAACATCATGGATGTTTGTGGATTGTCTGTGGATTAGCTTTGTTAACCAGAGTCTGTGATCTACATGCTTCCAATCTCTCCTCATAATCTAAATCCCATAATCCCAATGTAATCTTTGTAACTCTTCTTTGCACCCTTTCCACAGCTTCTTTATCCCCTTGGAATCCAGGAGACCAAATCCGCACACAATAACCCAGATGTGGTCTTATCAAAGCCTAATAAAGAGGCAAAATGACTTCCTTATTCTTACATGTCAAGGTTTGCTTCAATATCACAATTATTCTCTGAATTATTTGCAATTTTTGCTATGTGATCTTAGAACTTCAAACTCCTATCCACCGGTAGGATAAGATCCCTTGCCTACTCCGTTTCTTGTAGCAAAACCCTGCTAACATAGTATGCTGCTAGAAATCGCATCACGCAAAAGCGCGCAACTTATACTTACTAACATTAAACTGATAACCATTTTTGTTTGACCAAATTTTTAGCCTATTAAAATCATTCTGTAAGTGCTAGATATCTAATAGCATCCCTGATTGCCTTGCCTATCTTTGCATCATCAGCAATTGCATATTTCCTGTTAGACCTTCCTAATGTCATTAATGTACAGATTGAACAACAATGACCCAAGGACTGAACCATAAGATACACCTTAAATCTAGCATATTCACCCACCATATACCAATTTTTGATAATTGTCTGTCAACCATCCACTTATCCAAGTCAAGAGTTTATATTCCAACTCCAGCATTCTCCAGTTTATGCAACAGCCTTTCATGTGGTATCCTATCAAATCCCTTAGCAAAATCCAACATTATCATAGTGTATCCATTCCCTTTATCCAACACAGCCATAATATTGTTATAAAATGTGAGCAAATTGCTGAAACAGGACCTTCTTTTAGTAAATCCATGCTGTTTTTAGCAGAATATAGCTTGTTTGTTTACCCATTTCTATGAGTTCTTATCAACTTCCCTAAAATCTTTCGCACCATACCAGAAATACTGATAGGTCAGTAGTTAGATACATAATTTTTGCACTACTCTTCTACAATGGAACTATCGTTCCTTCCATTCTAGTAATACCATTCTTGAGCTAAGACTCAAGTTATACAAACATGTGAAAGGCCTAGCCAATTTGGCTAAACACTTGCTTAGCATGCATGCTGATACTCCTTCTGTTCCCTATTGCCAAATTCTTATCCAGGTTATGAAACCGCTCTTCAACCTCATTCTCATGGACCTCTAACTCTTCATCCAATGTTGTTGATATATCTTAGCACAGTGAGTACTCATTAATTGAACAACCTCATTAACTTCTGACATTAGAGTACTATCTGCATTCGGTAAAGTTATTCTTCCACATTCATTCTTTCTTTCTTTTGCTTGTGGCATAATGATAAAAATTTTTTGGATCGCCTTTAGGAATTTATCTTAACGCACAATACGTGTTACTTTTCTAGCCTGTGCTTTATATAATTCATAACTCCCCTCATTCTTATTCTCATGATATTCTTTCCATCATCTTCTTCTTGTGAATCTCTTTCTTAATAAGGTTGCACATCCATTGCACTCCCACCCTATTGATTCTTCGAACTCTAGGTATACATTCACCTCATTTAAGCACTTTTTCAATTGCTGACATTTTCTCATTCAGTAAAGATACTATTCTCCTAAGTTGATCATAACTTCCAGCTTTGTAGTTTAGCATGTAACTTGTTCTAACTGGAACATCAATATAATTAGATACTTCCCAAGAAAGCACAGCATCATGATAGCAGTCACCAACTGGTGGTAAAATAGTCATATTCTTAACAGAGACCTCTTCTTATGCTATGAACAAATCTAACACTCTTTAACCTTGAGTTTCCTTTTTAACATGCTGCTTGAGAAAGTTGTCTGGTAACAAATAAATCAATTCCTCTTCATTCTTATCAAAATTTGGATAATTAAAATTATCCATAATGAATCACTCTTTTAGCATCCATAAGGCTAAATTGGCAATGTATTCATCATCCTCTTACAACTGACTCGCCAAGTCTGTAGCAATGCAACACCCCACCATATATTTCATTCCTTTAACCTCCACTTCATTCAGTGGAGGTTAAAGACCTCAAACAGTGAGTTCAAACTCACTGTTTGAGGTGGTGGCCTCAAACAGTGAGTTTGAGGCCACCACCAGGTGGGCTCAAACTCACTGCTGCATAGGACATTATTACCATCATTGTTTTCTTGTGTTTCTACCCTAAATGAACTTCATTTGTCTAATATCACTAATAGTAGTACTCAACCTCCTCTCCTATCTCTTCTGTCATTCCTAAAAATAGTATATCCACTCGATCCTAGTTATCATATCTGATTCTGATAGCAAAGTTTCACTAATGCCAACAATCTTAAGCCACAACATGTTCAATAAAGCAACGAACTCAATCCCTTTGTTTCTGATACTCCTGGCATTTGTACATAGACATAAGAAATTACCACCTGGCCTAATCTTATAATTAGATATGCAAGCTATTTGGCCTTGTTGTAGAACTTTCTCTTTTCCCTCCCCAGACATACTCAAAAGGTCCAAAACCCAAAGGGTATATTTCCATCCCTTTGCCAGATGCACAACCATGTTCAAAGCCATTCATATCTTAATTGCATCTGCATACCATAGATGAACTTTCTCACAACCTACATGCCTGCACAAGAGTAACTATTGAAACCAGCTGAAGAATCTTAGGAAAAAATTTCCTGTTTTCAGAGACTAGAATTTAACTTATAATAGGATATTATTATTATTACCCCAAGACCTCATGGAGTCAAAGACTAATCTGGGAGGTCCTTTTATCTCACACACACACAGCTCATCATACCGTGTCTTAAACACACTCAAACTCCTTGCAGGCACCACACTCTCAGGCAAGGCATTCCAATCATTTACAACACTACAAGAAAAAAACCTGCTTCTCACTCCCCTACTCACACCCCCTTTAGTTTCCAGGAATGACCTCTGGTTCTCCCACGATCTCCACTATTTTATGTAGAACTTCTCCAGCATTGATCCCATAACAACCCCTAACTTGTAGGTCTCTATCATATCCCCCCCCTCTTCCTCCAGACTCTGCAAATTACATCTTCTCAATCTTTCCTCATACTCGACATTCCAGAGGTTAGAAACTACCTTAGTCAGTTACCTTTGGACCCTTTCCAACATCTCTCCATCCTTCTGAAAACCAGGTGACCAAATCTCAGCACAATAGTCCATGTGTGGCCTAATCTACATTGTTCAATTCCTTAAGTGATTTAGTAAATTAAATAGCAACAGTCCATGTACAAATGTAAGGATATGATAGAGCAATAACATAACTCTTCCTTTTAAATTCTATCATCTCCATACTAGAAGAGCCCTAGTTACTCATCCTTTTAATTGTCTTACTTTACTTACTAAATCACTTTAAGCCTGTCTACGAGAATTACCTTTTAATTGTCACACAGCTAAATAACTTTTAGAGATTTCCTTGGCTTGGATAATTTCCTCTTGCACTCTGGTTTTGCTTTCTTTACTATGCTGTTCACCCTTTATGACTGAGATTTATAGCTCATGAACTTGCTGATCACTAATGTTGGTATATTACCTTCACAGCATTTTCTTCTAACTGCTCTTGCTTAATGATGAATACTCATCCACTGAAATGTCAACCAAATCCTATATGCAGCCTGGTACTACTTCCCTCTAACACCCCTTGACTGTTTCACATGAAATGCTAACATTATTCATCATTTCATTGTGGATTCTTATGTCATGATACTCCTCTAAGCTATCAGTTAAATATGTTATAATCATCAGTTGTGTAATTCCGTATATAATGCTTCTACCTTCCAGGGCAATACTGCATAATTACTCAAAATATGTCATTAATCATGACAAGAAATAATACTAACTGAATATTAACTGAAGAATTTTCCCCTACAAACTAAACCAACTGTTTTTTGAACAAACTTTCTTATTTTACTTAGGATTTTATTCTTAACAGAGGGCAGCACAAGTACTAAAAGGATACCGTGGCATCTTGTAAAGAAAATGTTATTCATATATTATGTCAGAAATAGTGCATGTTCTATGGTCAGTTTTTTTAGATGCATGGTTAAAAGCTCAAAAAAGAGAAGGAAATCCTTCTTGCCTGTGCCAAAGTGACTAACTTGGTTACTAGATGAAGAACCCTAAAAAAAACATTCTTCTAGTTGGTGACTAGAATGGTTTCTCTGCAGTCTAGTGCTCCTATGGAAGCAAACATCACTTCCACTACACAGGCATCATTTTTTAAAGTATTTTTTTTTTTACAAAAGTCAAGCTAAAACTTTGCAAAAAATTGTGGAAAACCTTCAGAAATGGAGCAAAGCATACTGTAAAAGGAATTACCAATCACAAATAGGCACAAAAATGTAGATAAGGGTATTATGTGTAGCTGGAATAATTACTTCAAAAGTGATTAATAGCCATTGAAAATTTTTTTTTTAAAGCTGGAGTAGATGACATTGCTCAAATATGGAGCTAAAACAAAATTAAAGAGTGATTATGCACAAAGGTTATGATTCAGAAAACCAGATCAGAGGGTTGTATTCCAGATGAAAGATTCTAATGTTTATCCACCTATAAAAAAAAAAAAAAGGAACAAAAACAATGTGAAAATTACAGAATACTGATAAATTTCCCTACTTAGTTGCAGATAAAATTTATTCAAGCAAATATATGAGAAGAGCCCAAACAATTATAGGAAAAAAACTGCAAAAGAGCAAACTGGGCCCAGACTAAACAGGGAATCAGTGTTTTGTTATTTATTTCTATTTCTAATAAAAAAAAAAAAAAAAAATGACAGTCAAGAAATCGAAAGAATATAATCAGGATCAGTAAATTTAAGATGAGCAAATCTGAAAAAGGCATATTATAAGTCAGTAATAGGAAAAATAGGATATAATAGGATCAAATGATGGGAAAAACCAAAAACATGATTGATATGATTATGATTAAAAGAAATGGATAACATCAGTACAGCAATGTCGAACTTTTCAAGGAGCGGATATAGACTCGGACCATAGTTTAGTGATTGCAAACATCAAGATGAAATTGAAAAAGAAATATAAACCCCAACATCAGAATAGAAGAGATGCAGCACGAATAAGTGAAGCAGAAATAGGAAGAAGGTACAGAACAGTGTTAGCAGAGAAACTTAAAAGTGTGGAGAAAGAAAAAAACTCGAGTTTAAGAGTGAAAAGAGTAATGAAGGCGATAGAAGATGCAGTTGAAGAAACAGTACCAGAAGAAGAGAAGATCAAGAAGAAATGGATTACACAAGAAACACTGAAGTTAGTACAGAAGAAAAAAATGTTGAAGATAAGAAGGGATACATCAGAACAAATAGAAGAGCAATATAGAAGAAAGTGTAATGAGGTGAAAAAAGCAGTCAGAATGGATAAAATGAAATGGTTAGAAGCCCAATGCAACAATATAGAACAGCACTATGGAGAGCATAAAACAAGGGAGGTATACAAAATGATCAGAACCATTAATAGAAAGTGGCAACCAAAACAGACCACAATTAAAGATGAAAAGGGCAAAGTATTGATGAATAAAGAAAAAATTGTACAGCGGTGGACAAGATACTGTAGTGAGTTATATGAAGAAAAACTAGATTCAGATAGCATTGGGAAACTCACTGAAGAAGTGAAGCAGATATCACCACCAGGTAATGAGGATGATATGGACATTTTAAGAGGAGAGGTAGAAAAAGCAATAGGATGGCTAAAACACAACAAGAGTCCTGGTAACGATAACATTACTGGAGAAATGATTAAATATGGTGGTGAAAGTATGGTTACAGAAATGCACCAACTATGCAATATGGTATGGAAAGAAGGGAAAATGCCAGAGGAGTGGGTGAAATCAATATTAGTAACATTATACAAGAAAGGAAATAACTAGAATGTAAAAATTATAGAACAATTGCCTTGATAAGTCACCTTGGTAAAGTGATGATGATCATATTGACAGAAAGATTGAGACCACAATTGGAAGCATACCTTGCAGACGAGCAAGCAGGATTTAGGAAGGATAGAACTACAATTCAACAGATTTTGACAATGAGGTTAATAGCAGAGAAAGCTAGGAGAAAAAACAAAAACATATATACTTGCTTTGTTGACTTTCAGAAAGCATTTGACAATATTGACCAGAAAGTGACATTAGCAGTTCTGGAATCCTATGGAATTGATAAAAAACTAATAGCTATATTAAAAGATGTTTACCAGAATGCAGTTGCAGCAGTTAGAATAGGTGATGATTTGGGGAAATGGTTTAAAACAAGCAGAGGTACTAGACAGGGAGACCCAATATCACCAAGCATTTTCATCGCACATTTAGAAAGAGCAATGGATAAAATGAAAGAAGATGCCAAAGGAATATCTGTACACAGAATGAGAATTAACAATCTGAGATTTGCAGATGACATTGTTATTATTGAAGACGACAAAAGAGAACTACAAAAAACATTGAAACTGTTAAATGAGGAAGGGAAGAGATTTGGACTTGTTATGAACTTGGAAAAAACAAAGACAATGGTATTTGGTGAGAAGAACATGAAACAAAAGATACAAGTGGATGGAACTGATATAGAAAATGTAGAACAATTCACATATTTGGGAAGTAAACTGACATATGACTTGGACTGTAAAAAAGAAATAAAGATCAGGATTGCAAAGGGAAGAACAAATCTGAAGGCCATGGATAACATCTGGAAAAGAAAAGTGATCAGTCTGCAAACAAAACTAAGAGTATTGGAAACATGCATCTTCAGCGGTGTACTGTACGGATCTGAAACATGGGTAATAAATAAGGAATCAAGAAAAAGAATTTTGTCATTTGAAAGAACTTGTTACAGGAAGATTCTAAGAATAGGATGGGTACAGAAAATCACCAATGAAGAGCTCTATCAGAAGATACAACCAAAACAGAATCTAATGCAGAAGATTATAAAACGGAAGCCGCAATTATTTGGACACATCTGTAGAATGAGTGAGGGCCGTAAGATAAAGACATTTATGTTTGGTATTTTGGATGGTTTAAACAGAAGAGGTAGACCATACAGAGAATGGATAGATGATATAAAAGACTGGTGTGGAATGGGTGTACAAAAACTGCGACACTGTGCACTGGACAAAGAAAAGTGAAAGAAGATAGTGAAACAGGCATCAACATGGCAGTGAGCCCATGATTTGTGATGATGATGATGAATAGGAAAAAGTCCTTCAATATGCTATAAATATATGGTGCAAATGAAACATGATACAGAACAATATGAATTGCTATGCTCGTGTTGTAAGTTAGCAGTTAGAATTCAAGGAAATAGTAAAATGGTTGGATGTAAGACAGGATGCACACTTTTTCCACTACTATTTGTCAATGACATGAATCACATTATGAAGAAAAGTGGAATTAGCATCAACACTAGATATGAAACTCAGTCCATTACTTCATGCCAATGTCATATTCCTCATAAATTCTATGCAAGTTATTCTTCAGAATTCTTTAAATTAATTGGATTTGTACTATAATAAATTTGGTAAGAAAATCCAAATAAGAAGACAAAACCTATGAAAGCATGTACATGAAAAACAGAACTGCATCAACCATGCACAACCTATGGGCAAATAGGCCTGGTTGGCCTACTAACAGTTAGCATATCCACTCTCCAACCATGCAGGTTCAAATCCTGTTGTGAGCATGGTTGTCTGTGAGTGACTTTAGGTGGGAGACTCTTTGACCTTGAGCTCCTTCTGTTGCATGCTGCTTGAGAAAGCTGTCTCACAATAGCTCATAAATTCAGTTTCATTCTTCTTATGAGATTTTACTGCTACCTAATCAATGTGTGGATAATGAAAATCAATCATTTTGATTGCTCTTTTAGAACCTGTCATATTTATGTGAAAAATAAAAATAGCCCACCTACAGTATTAAAGTACTATAAGTTTACAACCTTTCATGGGTGTGAGCCACATAAAAAATACAACCTTTCAGCAACTATTTCAACATAATTTTCAGGAAAGTGGCAAAACAAAGATGAAAATAAATAATAAAATAAGAAAAGCTGAGGTATGGTGAAGAAACATCTGAAAGTCATTTGAAATAAGAAAGAAAAATTTTTTTTAAATAGCAACACTAAACTAGCAGTAAACAAGACAGTTTTTAATCCAATTTTAACTGATAGTTTCTATTCTTCATTTGAGTTATTTTTAACCCATCTTTCAGATCTATCAGTTTCAGATTAAAAACTGTCTTGTGTACTGCTAGTTTAGTGATGCTATTTTTTTTAAAAAAATTTTTTTCTTATTTCAAATGATAATAATAATAATAATGTATGCTTGTAATCCTATACACCCATTAAGGATGTATATCAGACTAAGGGGCTCCGCCCCCTGGCATTTCATTTCATTACTGAGTGTTTCTGACAAGATATGGTGGAAGAGAACCTTGGTGAAGAACAAGCTGGATTCAGGCCAAATAAAGGTGTTAGGATCAGATTTTCACTTTACAACAGATAGTTGAGAAATCATGGGAATATAACAAAGATCTGTATTTAAGTTTTGTAGATCTGGAAAAAGTTATACAGTGTCAGTGGGATATTATATCAAGCAATACTTAGTCTTTATTGGAGTTGTAAGTCAGCAGTTAGAATTGAAGGAAGTACAGGAAGATGATTCAATGTTAAATCTGATGTCAGACAAGGATGTATGTTATCCCCTCTGTTATTCATTATCTATATGGATCACATTATGAAGGAAAGTGGTATTAAACCTGATATCAAAATTGGAATGCAAATGATGTTATACTTCTAAATAAATCCGCTACAAGTCTGCAAGATTCTCTGACTAAATTAAATAACTGTTGTAATAGATATGTTATGAAGGTCAGCATTAAAAAGACAAAGACAATGAAAATAGGCAAAAACATTGAAAATATCAACTGCATTGTGAATGGAGAACTTATAGAACAAGTAAAATATTTCAGTTACATACGCATGATTTTTAGTGAAGATGGTAAATTAAATATGGAAATAGACAACAGAATAAACAAAGCTGGTATGGTAGGAAGTCAACTGAATAAATTTATATGGAATAAGAGAGAAATTAGCGAAAACACTAATTTAGCTGTATACAAGACAGTGTTTAAACCAATTTTAACTTATGGATCTGAGAGTTGGGTTAGAAGTGAAACACTTGACCAAAGACTGGAGACCACAGATATGAGAGTCCTGAGAAAGATTAGGAGCATGAACAGATGGCATCAATGGCAATATCAAATTAAAAAATGAGGATATTAGAAAAGAAGTTGATATTATCAACATCCAGGAATGTGTTAACAGAGCTAATCTCAGGTGGTATGGTCACTTAAACAGAATGGACAAGGAAAGATTAGCAAAACAGGTGTTCTCTGCCAGGTTGCCAGGAAAAAGCCCAAGAGGAAGACCAAGATATAGGTGGATTGATACAGTAAAAAGTTTCTTAGAAGACAGAAATATAAGACCTGATAATATTGGCGTCTTGACATTTAACAGACCGATTTGGAGGAAAATTGTAGAAAAGAAGTTAGTAACGATGTATTTTCATGTAGTACTATCATATCCTGTCCGCCCCCCTTGAGGGTGTATATCAGGAATTTGATGATGATGATGATGATGTAATAAATGCAATCTTCTGTGAAAATGAGGCAGAAATACAAATGAGCAAATGTTCTAATTGTTTAAGTGACCACACATCCTAATCTCAAAATTTATTAAAGTCAGTACAGCTAGTGGGGAATTCTTGCACCATACTATATAATTCAGACACATTTTACCTCACTGCATCCCAGCTAATGGTCAGAGAGGAAAAAAAAAAGTGAAATGCTCTGACACATTTTTGTGTGGATTCTAAATACAGTAGACTCTCGACTATCCGGCCTCCGTACTATCTGGAGCCCGGATTTTATCATGGAGAATTATAATAATACAGTAATTCTCCGTGATAAAATGAGGAATACGTACTGTAATTTACTGTTCCAAGGTGTTGCAAGCGGATGTCTGCTACAATCCTCCCATGTGCCATGTGCATAACACAAGTTGAGACACGCAAAGTGCGGATTTCCCCGCTTCGTCAGTTGTGTATCAGATGTCCACAAGTGCGGAATACGTTTGCCACTGTTCTTGGTTACGTTAGTAAATTGTTGTTTGGTGTGCTTCGTTGTTTTTTTTATTAAAGATTAAGAAATGGGTGATAAACGAAAAAAGGTTGTAGTGACTATGAAGGAGAAACTATGTGCTATAAAGTGACTAGACTCTGTGATAACGGCAAAAACTATTGCTTCGGAGGTAGGAGTCGGGAAAAGTACAGTTGGAGATTGGAAGAAAAATTGAGCAGAAATTGAAAAGTGGTGTGCTGCACAAGCTAGTGGAAGTGGAATGAAAGTAAGAAAAATGATGCTGAAAGGTAAGCATAAAGAAGTTAAGGAAGCTTTATTTTTGTGCCATGAACACTTAAGAGGAAAAGGCTTGCCTGTTACTGGGCCGATATTGACAATGCACCATTGCAATTTAAGCGACAAATACATGTAGGAGAAGATTCAGAATTTAATGCCAGTGATGGATGGTTAGATTGGTGGACAAAACGATTCAGTATTCGCAAGATTACCATAAGTGGGGAGGCTTTATCCGCTGATAAAGAGGCTTAACCTTTGTTCAAAGACTATCTTTTTACATTTATTGTAAAGGAGGGAATTTCTGGGGAGCAGTTGTACAACTGCGATGAGACCGGTTTAAATTATAAGATGCTCCCTACAAAAACGCTTGCATCAAAAAAAGAAGCCGCTATACCAGGATACAAGAAAAGCAAGGAACGAGTCACCATCTTGGCTTGCAGTAATGCAACCGGCAACCACAAGCTTAGGCTTATGTCAATGGAAAAATCAAAGAAACCTAGAGCTTTTAAAAAACTGAAAAATCAGGAATCACTACCCTTATATTACACACATCAAAAGAAAGCATGGATGAATTCAGAAATCTTTAAAACCTGGTTCAAAAATGAATTCGTACTGACTGTAGAAAAACATTTGAAAGACAACAATTTGTCGAGAAAAGCTGTGCTACTTCTTGACAATGCACTTATGCATCCTGCCAATGACAAACAGATGGAGACATCAAAGCTTTATTTTTACCACCCAATGTGACTGCTGTTTGTCAGTCGATGGACCAGGGCATCCTTGAAATGCTAAAGAAAAAGTATCATCAGCATCTTCTCAGTTCGTTGATATCAGCGATTGATAATAATGAAGACTGCATAACTACTCTGAAAAAGATTGACTTGCTAGATGTCATAAAGTGATTGGCCGAAGCATGGGAAGAGATTCGAAACATATCACTTGTAAAGTCTTGGAAAATTCTTTTGGACCATGAAGGTGGACATTTCAACCTTGAACCCATGTGTGAAACCGAAGTGGAAGATGAAAACGATAAACTTGTTTCATTGCTCAAAAATGTACCGAGCTGTGACGATATCAATGCAGAAGACATTACAGAATGGATGTCAAACGACGAAGTTGATGAAATAACTGACAACGATATTGTGGAAATGGTGGCACAGGGGGAAGAAGGAGGAGCAGGAGACATCCTTAGATGACAGGAAAAATCTCATCCCACATTCAGAAGGGTTCAAGATGATTGAGGCAGCGCTGCAGTACATTAGTGAGCAGGAGGAAGTGACGCCAGCTGATATCATCTGCTTGCATAAGTGGAGGGACATTGCATCGCGGAAGAGGGCTAAAAGGGTGAAGCAGTCATCTATCAAGGACTTTTTCAAAAACTAAAAACTGTAAGTTTGACTCTTTCATCTTAGGCATACCTTTTCACATTTGCGTGAAAAGGAAGGCCTAGAACTCTGGCCTATCCACTTTTGTGTTATCCGGCCTGCCCTTCCGCCACATTAGGCGGGATAGTCGAGAGTCTACTGTATTGAATTTCAATCAAATTTATCCATAGTCCAACTTAACACTTTGACCATTACTAACACACTGTGTGCATTCATTGGTGTCGTTTCTTTAGCATTTCTGTAATTCGTTGGAATAGTATGCCCACAGATACAAGACCCTTCAACACTTTTGCGCATGTCAAAAGAAGGGGAATCCATTCCGATAATAGGGTAATCAATCCATATTGTGGGATGAGTGTTTATTATTACACGTCAGAAAATTAACTTCTCTTTTATGATCATTGTAGTTTTTAAAGTGGTAACTATTTTGCTTGTGTAACAGTTGGAAAATTTTAAGTATAAAGCATGTGATTTTGCATGTTGGTGACCAATTCGTACATCACATTATTTATTTATTTCTCCACTTCAGTGTGAACTAACTCTTCTTGGAAGTCTGCCAATGACAGCTCTCACATCTATGGTCAGACTATAGCATTACTTACGATCTGAGCACGTTTCTGTAAACTTTTTCGTTTTGCAATCATAAGCACATTTATGATTTAGTTTTCTTGCTTACACATAGAGGGCAATTGTTCACTGTGAGAAAAGAAATTTGTGTATAGTTTGCTAGAAATGAAAGCAAGAAGGACACATGTGGTGTAAAAACAATGGCTAGACATCAGGTTTGTAGAAGCGCAAAACATGTGTTTTGCAAACATTTTTTACTTTTTTATGCAGTTTGTCCTACTGTTTTTATGCCGTTTGCCCTACCTGGAAAAACATGTATGTGATGCCCAGATTGCCAGATAGGGTTGTGTGCTTTACCATGCTTCAAAATCTACCATACAATTAGCAACTGCTGAAGAAATATCACTGAAGGTTATTATAGTTATTATTGTATATATAAAAATCACTTATTAGTTAATATTCTCTTTAGTAAATCATTGACAGTTTTTGTATAAAAATCGTAAATAAATACTTTTTTATACCTTGTCAATCAAGTAGTATCGAAATTCGAAAAACAATCTTGGGAAAAATACCTGAAACTGGAACCTAATGGTCAAAGGGTTAAATGTGAACAGTGGGATAAACAAAACATTTTTTTGTTTCATAAAGTGTATTATACATTTTGAAAAATAAATATCCTAAAGGTAATAAAAAAATAACTCCATTATTAATATTTGAGAATGTATAAGCAGAACTAACCTAGGGTGTCTAACACTTAAACTTCAGTGACAATGCCAACATAGAACACATTTTTCTTATTTCTGCATCTTGAAACCATACTTTTATAATGTATTATGTATTATATTAAGTTATCCTTTGCATCATAATTTAATTTTCCATGTCTCTTGGACCACAAATTTTCTATTGGATAAATATCAGGAGAGCTACCTGGCCACTGAAGCAATTAGACATTGTGATTTTTTTTTTTTTTTAAGTGTGGCATGGAGTGAGATCCTGTCAGAAGATAAGGTCTTTGTCTTTCTAGATCAGTGGGACCACTCTTTTCTCCAATATTTTTATGCAATGATCATTATGTGAAGTCTTCTCAGCTGCTGATTTGTGAGGATAGGGTACTCACAAATAAAATCAAAAGATAATGAAAATAGGCAGAAGCATTGAAATCATCACCTGAATGGTGAACCTATAGAACAAGTAACATATTTCAGCTATTTCTGCACAATTTTACTGAAGATGATAAATTAAACATGGAAATAGACAACAGTATTAAGTAAAGCTGGTATGGCAGGAAGTCAACTAAATAAATTTTTATGGAATAAGAAAGAAATTAGTCAAAACACTAAATTAGCTATACAAAACTGTGTTCAGATCAATTTTAACTTATGGACCTGAGAGCTGGGTTAAAAATAAAACACTTCATTAAAGACTGGAGACCTCTGGCATGAGAATCCTGAAAAAGATTAGAAGACTGAACAGATGGCAACAATGGCAATATCATATTAAGAAAGAACTTGACATTGTTAGCATTCAGGAATGTGTTAGCAAAGTTAATTTCAGGTGGTATGGCCATTTAAACAGAATGGGAGAAGAAAAATTAGCTAAACAAATGTTTTTTTGCCAAGATAGCAAGGAAAAGACCCAGAGGAAGGCTGAGATGTAGGTGGATTGATAAAGTAAAAAGTGTCTTAGATGACAAAAATATAAGATCTGACAATATTGGAATGTTGATAGATAACAGGCTAATCTGGAAGATAATTGTTGATAGTTAGTTAGTAATGATGTAACTTTTCAAGTAGTACTATATAAGATCCTGTATACCCCCCCCCCAGTCAGAAATTTGATGATGGTGATAGTTCACATAATGATAGATTATGAATACTCTGATTTAATATGGAAAGGATTAATAAGCAACTTGCATGAATAAATTTGCATAATAAATGATTATTGTTGTTGTTCTTCCTTTAGGGTGGCTTACTTTTGATGTCATAATTTCAGATTTTGTCATCATCATCATCATCCAATTCCTGCCATGTACCCTCAAGAGATGTACAGGATATGATAGCACTACATAAAAAATTTACATCGTTACTAACTTCTTATCTACAATTTTCCTCCAAATCAGTCTGTTACTTGTCAAGACGCCAACATTATCAGTTCTTATATTTCTATCATCTAAGGGTACCATATTAATCCACCTATATCTTGGTCTTCCTCTGGGTCATTTTCCTGCCAACTTGGCAGAGAACAATTGTTTTGCTAATCTTTCCTTGCCCATTCTGTTTAAGTGACCATACCACCTGAGATTAGCTCTGTTAACACATTCCTAGATGCTGACAATCTCAAGTTCTTTCCTAATATTCTCGTTTATAATATGATATTGCCATTGATGATATCTATTCATGCTTCTAATCTTTCTCAGGGCTCTCATATCTGCAGTCTCTAGTCTTTGGTCAAGTGTTTTACTTCTGACCCAGCTCTCAGATCCATAAGTTAAAACTGGTTTCAACACTGTCTTGTATAGGCTAATTTAGTGTTCCAACTAATTTCTCTCTTATTCCATATGAATTTATTCAATTGACTTCCTACATACCAGCTTTGTTGATTCTGTTGTCTATTTCCATATTTAATTTACCATCTTCACTAAAAATCATGCCTAAGTAGCTGAAATGTTTTACTTGTTCCACAGGTTCAACATTCACAACACAGTTGACATTTTCAATGATTCTGCCTATTTTCATTGTCTTTGTCTTTTTATTGCTGACATTCATACCATATCTATTACAACAGTTATTCAATTTAGTCAGAGAATCTTGCAGACTTGTAGCGAATTTATTTAGAAGTATAACATCGTCCACATAAAGCAAAGAACTGACATTAACATCTCCAATTTTGATATCATGTTTAATACCACTTTCCTTCATAATGTGATCCATATAGATAATGAATAACAGAGGGGATAACGTACATCCTTGTCTCACACCAGATTTAACATTAAACGATCTTCCTGTACTTCCTTCAATTCGAAATGCTGACTTACAACTCAAATAAAGTCTAAGTATTGCTTGATATAATGACCCATTGACACCATATAACTGTATCGTATTGAATAGCTTCTCTCTTGGCACCTTGTCATATGTCTTTTCCAAATCGACAAAACTTAAATACAGATCCTTGTTATATTCCCATGATTTCTCCACTATTTGTTGTAAAGTGAAGATCTGATCCTGACAGCCTCTATTTGACCTGAATCCAGCTTGTTCTTCACCAAGCTTTTCTTCCACAATTCTTCTCAACCGTTTCTCAAGTATACTTACGTATATCTTACCAGGAACACTCAATAGGGATATGCCTCTGTAATTCTCACATTCAGTTTTATTTCCCTTTTTATATATGGCTACTATGAGAGCTCTACTCCAATCATTAGAAATTCGTCCCTCTGTCCAGGCATTCTGAACTATGCAGTGCAGCCACTGTAAGACTTTTATACCAGATGATATCCGACCAGCATTTCTGGTCGAATATCATCTCCTCCTGCTGCCTTTCCACATTTCAAGCCTTTAATGGCTTTTTCTACTTCAAGTATGGATATGTATTCCTGACTGCATGGCAGGTCAGTGTTTTTTATCACTGTGCTGTCATCACTGCTTGTTTCATTTAGCAAATTTTCAAAGTAATTACTCCATACTTCAAGGATATCTTTTTCTCCTGTTTTCATTTCACCTTTATCATCTCTAACTCCTTTTACAGCTCTTTCCTCCATTCCTAAGCTTCTTTAACAACCTCCAGAATATCTTGCCACCTTCTTGACATTTATTTTCTATGTTCTTGCCAAAGTCCTCCCATGACTTTTGTTTAGCTAGTTTTACACAGTGTTTAGCTTTCTTACATTTGTCTCTGTATTCTCTAAGAGAACAAGCTGACTTATTTGCCAGGAACTTTTGATATGCTTTCTTCTTTTCCTTCAATGCCTCTTTAACTTCCTGTGTCCACCATGGAGTTCCTTCATGATGGACACAGGAAGTTAAAGAGGAATCCAAAACAGGAAGTTAAGGAGGAATCCAAAATTCCTCCACTTCTACCTTAGTAGAACCTTCTGTGGGATTCTTCAGATTTTGTCTATAATTTTATTTATTTTTATTCCCCTCCCATCCAGGCTAGCCAAACAGTTAGCACATCTGCTCTCCAAATGACAGACCAGAGGTTCTAAAGCAGTCATGGACCTGAATTTATCATGATTGTCTTTAGGTGGTAAAAGAAGGTGAATTTCATCGCATGGTGGAAGACCACCACCCAGCTTACTGGAGATCTGAAATAACTTGAAGCCTCAAGTAAATAAAGTGGAAACCGCTAGAGCATAGCTTGCAGACTAGGTAAAGTATGAATTAAAAAAAAAAAAAAAAAAATACAAAATATTGCAAAAATTAATAAAAATTGGGGGGGGGGGAATCTGTGGCCCATCCTCAGTACTGTGGATGGGTCATATTTATTTTTCGTGTGTGTGTGTGTGACTCTCACTCATGAATAGTTATAAACACACACACAAACACACAAAATAAATAAATAAATAAATAAAATCTGTTACTACCTTTTATTCTTCCAAGGGTGAAGCCACTTTACCATAACTAACTTTTGAAGACTAGTGTGCTGTGTTAGTCACCATTCTTAGAAAATCACAGAATAACTGGCCAAAGACTATCACTGATTTTAATTGTCATCTGGCAGACAATTGCAGCCATTTTTTAATCTCTAACCATAACACTACATATTGTCTAAGGATGTGACTAAAAGCCCATTATTCTACAAAAGGTAGGTTCTGCAGGTTCTATGAATACAGGACGAAAAACAAAACCCATGTTTCAGTAAAAAAAATTCTACTTGCCGTGCCAAAAATCAACTCACTCAGGAACTGGTAAAAGAAAGGCTTAGAAAAAAGTTTCTCTATTGTGACTAGAACTGAAAAAAAAATGGCATTTCTTTCAGTGGCTTAGCTACTATAGACATAAATGCCATTCCCACAGGCACCCCCTTAAAAAAACACTTCAATTTAAAAAAATAATGAACCATAACCCCAAATGAACATAACTGAATTTTCAGTAAATCAAGTCATTGTTATTTACTTCATAATAACTAATGTATTCACAATGTTTTAACATCAAAACCAAATTAATTCCATCATCATCATAATCACCATCAAATTCCTAACATGTCCTCTTGATGCGGGAGGGGGGGTATTTTGATAGAAATGCATGAAAAAGTTACATCATTACTAACTTCCTATTGACAATTTTCCCCCAAATTGATCTATTATTTTTTCATACTCCATCTTATCAGAACTTATATTTCTGTCTTCTAAGGCACTTGTTACTGTATCAATCTGCCTAGGTCTTAGTTTTCCTCTGGGTCTTTTTTCCTGCCAGACCAAGAATACTTGTTTGCTAACCTTTCCTCTCTTATTCTGTTTACATGACCATACCACCTGAGATTAGCTCTGCTAACCCATTCCTGAATGCTAACAGTGTAAATTTTTTTCCTAATGTCCATGTTTTTAATATGAGTATGCCATTGTGCTACCTGTTCACTCTCTAGTCTTTCATATCTGAGTTCTCCAAGTCATTGATCAATTTTTATTTCTAACCCACCTCTCAGATTCATAAGTTAAACACTATTTGAACACTGTCTTGTATACAGCCAGTTTAGTATTTTGAATAATTTCTTTCTTATTCCATAAACATTTACGCAGCTGACTTCCTATCATAGCATCTTTGCTAATTTCATTGTCTAGTACATATTTAATTTGCCATTTTCACTAAAACTGTCTAAATGTTTTACTTGTTCTATAGGTTACGCATTCAGGGTGTAGTTGATGTTTTCAATGTTTATGCCTATATTCAATTTTTGTCTTTTTATTGCCGATTTTAATACCAAATTTATTACAACAGCTATTTAATTTAGCAGGGAATCCTGCAGAATTGTACTGGATTTATTTAGGAGTATAACTACATGGGCATAAAAGAAAGAGCAATTTGATATGAGATTTAAGGCTGCTTTTCTTCATAATGTAATCCACAGATCATAAATAACAGTGGAGATAATATGCACCCTTGTTGCACACCAGATTTAACATCAATCTATCTTCCTATATCTTCCTCCTTCAATTCTGACTTACAATTCAAATGCAGATTAAGTATCACTTGATGTAACGTCCCATTTACCCCATATAACTGCAGCATTTTGAACAGTTTTTTCTCTTGACACCTTGTCATGTTCACCTTTTACAACTTTTCTAGATCCTTGTTATACTCCCATGACTTCTCAACTATTTGTCTTAAGGTCTATTTGGCCTCTATTTGGTCTCTCTCTCTCTATTGGGCCAAATGACATCTTGCTGGCAATTATCACGTTTCGTGTGATTGTCACACAAAACTTGGTAAAATAAAAATATCCTAAAAATCTAGCCTAGCACACAATGGAAAGTAAACAGCTTCTTTTTTTAAGTAGCCTAGTCATGAAGACTTCATGTGCAAATTTTTTGCTCACACTTGGTAGAGGATTAAACAAGAATGTAATTTCTTGACAAGTATACTTTACTCTGTAACTAAGTAGGGGGGGGTCTACAATTCTCTCTTGTCCAGAGTATTTTAATAATTAGGTGAGAAACCTTTTCACCACTTGTATATGAAAAATATATGATTTCTACATTTATTTAACCTTGTTATCTTTTCAAGTCTGGCTCCAACTGATGAGAACCAGGTGTCAACTGTCTCCATAATGAATAGCAACATGAAGTTTGTTAAGAATTATAGATTACGGAAACAATTGATTTCATTTGCAAAGAAATTTCATTCTTGGCAAGTGAAAACAGTAATCATGAAATTATGCATTCATACAGGCAGTAACCAGTATATTTTATGAATTATATAAACTAGCTGCTCAGAAAATTAAAAAAATAAAACATCCCTTACCACAGTTTTCTTCATCAGAGTTATCCTCACAATCGTTATCTCCATCACAAACAAATATCTTGGAAATGCACTGTTTCTCATTCACACACATAAAATCAGAAGTACTGCATGTCACATTTTCTAGAGTGAAGGATAAAAATTAGAATTAAAAAGTATACCAATTGAAAATAAACTTATACAAAAACAGCAAGTTATAAAAAATATAATATTAAAAAAAAACCTGAAAAACTGGAGTAAATAAAGATAAGTTAGGATTGTCAGCATGTACATGACAGATCATATATGGATTGTAACTCTTCGTTTAACCATGCCGTCGTCAATATGGATAAAATCATCACTCCTCTACACTTCGTGTCCATCATATATTTCAATATCTGAATAAGAATTTGTCAATAGGGACAGATCGAATATCTGCCTGTTTGTTAAAGGAATGTTAAAGAGTCTCAGCTCAGGAATGATACCACAGGAATGGAAGGAATGTAATATAGTTCCATTGCACAAGGGTGGTACAAAAACTGATTTGTCTAACTACCAACCTATTAGTATTTCTAGTGTGGTAGTGAAGATTTTAGAGAAGTTAGTAAGAACTCGCATACAGCAATGGGTAGACAATCATTCTATACTCTGCAGGGAACAACATGGGTTTACTAAAGGAAGGTCACGTTTTAGCAATTTGCTCATATTTTATAACAATGTTACGGCAGAGTTGGATAAAGGAAATGGATACACTATGATAATGTTGGATTTTTCTAAGGCATTTGATAGGATACCACATGATAGGCTGTTGCGTAAACTGGAGAATATGGGATTGGAACATAATCTATTGACTTGGATCAGGGGATGGTTAACAGACAGATATCAAAAAGTGGTATATAGTGGGTGTGAATCTGCCAGATTTAAGGTAACCAGTGGTGTACCTCGGGGTTCAGTCCTTAGGCCATTATTGTTCAATCTATACATTAATGACTTCAAGCAGGGTCTATCATCAGATTTGCAATTGTTTGCTGATGATGCAAAGATAGGCAGGGCAATCAGGGATGCTACTGATATTCAGAAATTACCAAATGATTTGAACAGACTGGAAATCTGGGCAAACGAAAATGGCTGTCAGCTTAATGTTAGTAAGTGTAAAGGTATACACTTTGGCGTGATTAGGGATCCAGTGGCATATTATACTAGAGTGATTATGCTAGAAGAAACTGAAGAGGCAAGAGATCTTGGTGTATTGGTGGATAAGAATTTCAAGTTCAAAGGTCACATAGCAAAAGTTGCAAATACAACTCAGAGGATAATTGCTATGCTGAAGAGAACCTTGACATGTAAGGATAAGGAAGTAATTTTGCCTCTTTATAAGGCTTTGATAAGTCTACACTTGGATTACTGTGCTCAGATTTGGTCTCCCGGGTTCCAAGGGGATAAAGAAGGTGTGGAAAGGGTGCAAAGAAGCATTACAAAGATTACATTCGGATTATGGGATTCAGATTATGAGGACAGATTGCAAGTATGTGGATTACATACTCTGGTTAACAGGAGAAAGAGGGGTGATATGATAGAGAAGTCTATAAACTTTTGAATGGGTGTTATAGCATTTCAAATTATGAAATTTTTCGTTATATGGAAGGCAGGGAGAGACTAAGGGGCATCCATGGAAGTTAATGTTGTTCTCAGTCAAGAAAGGGGTAAGAGCTAGGTTTTTCTCTCAGGGAGCAGTGAGTGAGTGGAATAATTTGCCCTTAGGGGTAGTGAGTGCATCTATATAATAAATATAATATGAATGGTATTACAATTTTAATATGCACTTCACATCCATGGTAACATGGACGTATATACATGTCATGGCCGGATGGGTGGTTAATTAGCTAGCCTAACTGACTGAGTGGATGGAGAATCTGCTCTCCAATCAGCAGGCTCTTAGTTTGAATCTTGCCATGGATATGGACATTTGCAATTCTCTTTAAGTAGTAGATAAAGCTCATTTCCCATTTTAAGACTACTGTCCTGCTTGATAGAGGCCTGAGGTTGCTTGAAAAAAGTTCCATGTGCAGTTGTCCTAGCAGGGTTTCCAAATTATGGGAAAAAAATAGAAAAAAACCTCAGTTTACCCAAGATACGGTACTAACATACAACATGAAAGTATACAGCTCATCCACTGTTCAATTCCTCCCTCAATACCAGCACTGAGTTACTAGTTCTAAATCCACAGTTATATAACTGATGTCCCACCAGCCACTCCAGTGGGGTTTTTTGTTGGGTCCCCCCCTACTATATAAAAGACTTTGCAGTGTTAAATAGAAAGGTATAAAATGGAATAATGAAAACGCAGACATAAAATAGGAATTCGAGCAATTCGTGGAGTTCGTGCCATTGCCAACCTAGAGGAGGAGGACAAATCACCTAGTGAGATATTATTACTACTTGTTACATATTATTACTAGTTAGGACTGCCATAGAGTCACAACTTATAACAAAAGGTCTGTAAAATTCTCATTATCATTTTACTTATTATGTTCATTTTTACAGTATTATATATATACTGAGTGAAAATATTAATAATATGTTTTGTTACATGATAAAGTAACACACACACACATCAAATTTGTTAATTTCCACTGTTCTGTCTACAAGTTTTCACTCTTACACCTGAAGAAATCCTATGTAATTAGGATGAAATGCATTTTTCATTAAAGAAACTTAATTATATTACTCTGGTTTTCTGCCTTACAAACGCTTATTTATTTAAATAAGAGTTTGTAAAGCAAAATATATATATAAATATTTAAAATGTATGTAAATATTTGATCAGATTTATTAATGCAATTGTACATTTAGTATTACCAGAACAGCCACATGGTTGAGTAATGGTGTAATGTAACAAAGAAAACTGAGATATATTTAAGTTGTAAATTTGCTCATCATATGTTGTAATCCTTAGGGATTTACAGAGAAATTATGCAAATACACGATGTTTCAAAAAGAATGTCCCAGTTTGAAAATTGTATATTTCTGCAACCACGAACCACAAATGAATATGACTTGTATCATGTGAACGGCCTTGGCAGAGATATACAATTTTCAAACCAAGATATTCTTTTTGAAACACCCTGTATATTATTGTAGTTTGTTTATAGTAGTGGTAGCATACGCTATTACAGCATGCAAGCACTATAGTGTTAGTAGCCATATTGTCACTTGAGTTTTGCTTTGAGTCTTGGTAATGAGTATGTACATTAATTGTGAGATTTTAGAACAGCTGTTGCTAGGTAATGAGAACACTAAGCTAGCTGGCAAATAAGCAAGGAGGAGAAATTTAAATTCTGTAATCTTGGAAAATTTTTTATATGTATTGTTATCTACTCTACAAGGAGGAACTGCCCAATTAAATGTATTAATGAGAAGTAATGGTATATGTTACAAAGAGAAAGATGGAATCTGCAGTAAAGTTGTTTTATTGGAAGTGAATTTGGAACTGCCCAATTAAATGTATTCCTATTTTCTGAGCCATTACTTGTCATGCTTACTTCAGCAAAATAAAGAAAAGAAGCATTAAGAAAACCTGCTTACTAGAAGACATATGCAAGTACATTAATCAAGTAAAATCTTTTATTTCTTTTATGGAATTTGAGAGGAAAGACACACTGAATGAATGAGTAAAATCAATAAAATAAGAAAGTAAATAAAACAAAAGAAGATAAAGACAGGAAGTCATATATAGTTAAGTGAAGCTATATAACTTTCATTTTAACATATTCAATTTGTTTTGTGTAGTATTTAATAAAATGAGCCAAAACATTAAATTAGCAGTATACACACTATGTTGAAACCAGTTTTCAGTTATGGATCTGAGAGCTGGGTTAGAAAGAAAGCACTTAATCACAGATATGAGAGTTCTGAAAAAAAATTAAGGACCAGAACAGATGACATTAATGGAAAAATCATAATCAATCAGAATCAGTGTTAAGTTCCTTCCTAAAAGTATCAGGAAGGAACTTGAGATTATTTGCATTCAAGAATGTGTGTTTAGGGCTAATCTAAGGTGGTACAGTCACAAACATAATGGGAGAGGAAAAGTTAGCAAAACAGGTGTTTGTTGCAAAGATGGCAGAAAAAGACCCAGAGGAAAGAGAGACACAAACTTAACAAGATCTAGGTAGGTAGGTTGATTCAATCAGGATGCCTTAGAAGAACAGTGTTAGATACGACAATGCTGGAGTGCTGACAAGTAATAGACTAATTTGTAAAATTGTTGATAGGAGATTAAAATAAGGTAAACTTAATCATGTAGTGCAGTCACAGTAGATTGCATAAACATTGAAGATACATATCAGGAACTCGATGATGATAATATTTGATGTTATCTCTCTGAAATGATTTTTAACTAAGAGAGTGAGAGAGTCAAAAAACTTCATATGCAAATGAAGACTGCCTTCCATTCTTTCATTAAAGTAAATTGATCCTATTTTTTTTTCCATCCCTGCTTCCAAACCTAATGCATCAAATGATTCAACTACAACACAACACCATATGACAAAAAGAGTTGTGGGGGGTAACCAGGAGATGACTCAGCTGGCATGAAAATTCATCTGGTTGTCAGTGGAAACAATCTTTTGGTTTAAGTTAATACAAAATATAATTAAGTCGGCTTAGTCCAAAAATTGCATGTTCATTTGCCTTTGTTTAGAAACCAAAGGATTCCTACTAATGGATGCACCATATGAAGGTGAGTACTCAATTAGATCAGAAGCTCCAATGGACACTAGGTAAGAAGCCAGAGTTGGTTCTCCACATTTCTTAAAGATTGTGTGGAGATCTCCATCCAGATATTTATCTTACATCCTTAAGTGCATCATATAGGCATTCAGATATTGTAAAATAAACTTTTCTTTTTATTTGTTTCAAATAAACTTAAGGAAACAGCATATCAGATGAAAAACTTACCAAAAATTAATTCCAAAAGATCAATAATTTGTGAGAATAACATGAACAAAACAAAAATATGATTTTCGAGCATGCACATACATATACCCATGTGAGCAGGTATGTGTACGTACCTCTTTTATTTATCCAATATACACTATCTACCAATAATTGACTGGACACTTTAACAATTTACAATTGATACCAGTAGGCAGACCATAATATCAGGTATGTCTACCTTGGGGTTTGATTGCCTCCTGCACCCTTTGAGGGAAGCTTTCCACCAATGTGTGGCAGACATCAGGTGAAATTTGTCTCCATTCCTCCATCAAAGCAGCACTGAGTTCAGCGACAGATCAAGGACACGCTGCTCTAGATCTCAATCAATGCTGCAATTTGTCGCACAGGATGGGGTTGAGGCCAGGACAGTCGTTTAACATCCATCTCTTCATGCCATTCCATAACAGCTGTAGCTTTGTGGCATGGGGTATTGTCGTCTTGATAGTAACACAGGTCCATTCCATAAAAACTCCACAGTGTAGGCAGCTCCTAATTATCCAGAATATCAAGGTACTTAGCTGCCTTCATGGAACCACAGACAATGACCAGTAGGCCAACTCCAAACCAGCTGAATGCACACCCTGCACTATTACTCCTTCACCATCAAACTTCATTTTGGGTACAACACACTGCGTAGCAAGCATTCACCAGGCTGCCTACACACACACACACACACACGCACGCACGCACGCACGCACGCACGCACCTGCCATCAGACTGAAAACAGGTGAACCTTGATTCATTACTTCAGAGTACCATTTTCCACTGGTCAATTGTCCAGATCACACGCTGTTTGCACCAGGCCAGACGCACCATCTTGTTCATTGTTGCAATGTTTGGCTTGTGTGCCTCTGCTCTTCCATGGACACCCATTAAAGAAAATGGAGTTGTTAGTATTAGTGCTCACCATGGTGTTCCTGGCACCCTGGAACTCAACAAAGAAAGTCTGTGCCAATTGTAGCCGGCTTTTGTGTGCCACCCATTTCAACACCCTCCTGTCCATGTCAGTCATTTTCAGCTGCCACCCTGTGTGTTTTCCTACACTTGTGATGCTAAAACATTGCCAACTGTAGATTTTGGATGCTCCAGCTGAGCAGCAATGGCACGTATAGACATGCCACCAATGTGAGAGCCCATGGTAACACCTCTCTCTCGGAGTCACTGAGTTCACATCGTGTTGCCATAACACCTGTATACAACAGCTATGATGAAATACCACATCATACTATCTGTACACTGGTTTTTATGTTATTATTATTATTATTCAGGCCTCCATGGAATCAAAAGACTCATTGCAGAAGGTCCCTCCTAGGAAACACAAAGTCTATCATACCACTCCTTGAACTCATTGACTGTTCTCGCTCTCACCACTCCATCAGGCAATGCATTCCACGGTTCAACCAGCCTCCATGCAAAGAAACCACTCCTCACCCTCTTCCTCACAGCTTCCTTTCGTAACTTTCAGGGATGGCCTCTTGTCATCACTCCTTCCTGCTGTTCAACCAAGCAAAAAAACTCCCCAGTGTCAACCATGTAACCACCTCTCTACAGTTTAAGTCTCAATCATATCTCATCTCCTTCTTCTATCTACCAAACTCTGCAGTCCACATCTCAGCCGATCCTCATAACTGACATTGTACAGTCCTGAAACCATCTTTGTTATCCATCTCTGTACCCTTTCCACAGTTAATTTATCCTCTTCAAATCCTGGGGACCAAATTTAAGAACAACAGTCTAAGTGTGGTCTGATCAGGGTCTTACACAACGAGAATTTTAGCTCTTATCTCTGCAGGTCAGCATCCTTCTCAGTATTGCAGCAATCCTCTGTATTACCTTCACCACCTTTGCAATATGTCCCCTGAATTTAAGGTTTCTATAAACCAGAAACCCCAGATCTCTTGTCTACCCTACTTCCTCCAGTATAATTTCTGCAATAGAGTATGCAGTGTCCCATTGATGTGTCCCAAACCTCAACACCTTACATTTTGCTGCATTAAACTGGCACACCCATTCATTTGCCCATCTGTCTAGTTTATTCGAATTCTTTTGTAGGACTACCACATCTGCACTATTACTAATAACCTTTCCCAGCTTCACATCATCCGCAAACAACTGGATATCCTCCTGCAATCCACTGACAATGTTATTGATATAAAGGTTAGACAATATAGGTCCCAGTGCTGAGTACTGTGGGACCCCACTTGTAACCTTCTGCCTCCTTGAAACTGTCCCACCATACACAACTCTCTGATACCTATCGGACAGCCAATCCTGAATCCAGTTGACCAACCTGACATCCAAACCCAAGTGCTGCAACTTAAATATCAGCTTATCATGTGGCACCCTGTCAAATGCCTTTGCAAAATTAAAGAAAATGGCAATATATGCCTTTCCCTCAGCAACTGCTCTTGTAACTTTATTATAAAAGGCTAGCATATTACTAAAACAAGAGCACCCCTCTTGTTAGCTCTCACAGATAACATTACCCTCATCTGCCAAAATGCTGTATATGGTTCCTCACTAATTTCTCCAAAATCTTAACAACTACTGATGACACACAAACCGGCCTATAATTAGACACTTCCAGTCTGTTACCGCCCTTATGCAATGGCACTATCTTACCTTCCTTCCATTCCCTGGGTACCTTTCCCATTGCCAGAGATAATAGATTCTTGCTTGAGGTTGTAGAAATGAAAACGCAGAGAGGAAAGATATTGTGCGTGTTGCCTAGGTATGACAGTGACGAGCTGAGCAGAAGAGCAGTAATATTGAATAAAATAATAGCTAGAATGTGTCAGAGAATATGCAGATGCTTGGAGGGCGTTTGAGGATAGAAAGGAATTGTATTTGAGAGGCTGCTTGCATTTGAACGAGGAAGGACATTGGCATCTGGAGAGATTGCTGTTTTCTGAACGAGTCAGTGTACCAGTGCAGGGAAACTGGAATTCCCAGGGAGGATGGTAGCAGGGGTGGCCTCTTGCGGGAATGGGTGCTTGGGAGAAGAGGGATGACATCAGATGAAAAGCCAGGTCAAAGGAGCTATCAGTTCTTTAGCACATTCTCTCAAAACTAGTGGTGAAATACCATCCAGTCCCACAGCTTTTCTGACATCCAGTGTACTCGGTATTTGGAACACACTCTCCTCCTGCACCTCTAGACCTCGAACCTGCCCTATCCCTCTAGTATTCAAATTGACTCCTCCAGGATGAAATACTCCAATAAAGTGTTCATTGAACAATTCCACTATGTCCTCTGCATCGGTCACTCTATTCCCATTTTTATCCCACAATGTCATTCTTTAACAATCATTTCTCCTCCTACTGGCCACATATCTAAAACATTCCCTAGGATTTTCTTTGGATCTTAGGGCCAATCTCTTCTCATATTCCAGTTTTGCCTTTCTTACCATACTAGTCACTCTCTTGGCCTGTCTTATATTTTTCATGCATCTGCTCTTCACCTGTCTCCTTATATCTCTTCCATAGCCTCTTTTTCACATGCAGTTCCTGTTTAATATTGTTTGTCATCTACTTTATCATGAAATATCACCAAATTGTGTCCTCTTCACTTGTGGAATACAGCTAACTATTGCTGCTAACAAATATTCCTTCTCAATTTCACAAGCACTAATGACATCCAGGCCTTCCAATTCCTCCCTCCATGAAACATCCCCAAGTTGATATCTAAGACTATTATAATCACCTGCCTTATAATTCCACATATGTTTCCCTCTCTTTGATACTCCTGCATGATTATACATCTTCCAAGTCAAAACCACATGGTCACTCTCTCCAACTGGTGGGAGAGGTGTCATCTCAGTTATTATCAACTCTTCTGATGCTATGACCAAATCCAAAACTCTTGAACCTCTTGTTCCCTCTATTACATGTTGCCTAAGACATTTGTCCCTCAAGAATTCTAGAAATTCCATTCCCTTATTGCTACATGCATCTTCCTCTCCCCAATTTATACTGCTGTAGTTAAAATCTCACATAACCATCATTCTTCTCGCACTTGACAAGCTCAACTGTCTAAACATCTCCTGGTCCACACCCTCTGTGCTCCATGGTATGTAGCAACATTCCCATTAAATATCCTGTCTTGCCCACCTCTACCTCACACCATATGCTTTCAAAACCATTAGTGTCACTGCCTTCCAAAGCCTCCACCCTTAGAGGACATAAGTCGTCACTTATCATAAGCAGTACTCCACAACCATGCTTTCCCTTCCTATCCCGCCAAAAAATGCTGTGCCCTGCTTCTTCTATTCCTGTTATTTTAACCTCTTCTGTCAACCACGTCTCAGTGATCCTAATAATCTTTGGCCAGGCCGATGCTATAAACACCACCAATTCCTCTCCTTTATTCCAGATACTCCTGACATTAGTATAAAGCATAAAAATTCCACTGTTTCTATACCTAGCATTATCCCCTCTAGACTCCACTGGGCTCAACATTATCTGATGTCATCCCTCTTCTCCCAAGCACCCATTCCAGCAAGAGGCCACCCCTGCTACCATCCTCCCTGGGAATTCCAGTTTCCCTGCATTGGTACACCGACTCGTTCAGAAAACAGCAATCTCTCCAGATGCCAATGTCCTTCCTCATTCAAATGCAAGCAGCCTCTCAAATACAATTCCTTTCTGTCCTCAAACGCCCTCCAAGCATCCACATATTCCAATCCTCTTCTCTGACACATTCTAGCTATTATTTTATTCAATATTACTGCTCTTCTGCTCAGCTCGTCACTGTCATACCTAGGCAACACGCACAATATCTTTCCTCTCTGCGTTTTCTTTTGTACAACCTCAAGCAAGAATCTATTATCTCTCACCACCCAATTTACATTGCCTCTCAATTCATTCGTTCCTACCATCACAATCATTTCATCCACCCTTTCATTCCTCTTAATTGCCATAGCCACTATTTCTATCATTCCTCCAGGCAAACACTCCTCACACATCCTATCTTGCACATCACGGATCATTGAGTACTCATACATTACACCTCTTATGACACTGTTCCTCGATTGCTCACCTGCGTCCCTCACTCTCTCTCCTCTAACACTTTCTCTCTGTGTTCCCCTACTTACCTGCCTAAACAAACAAACAAATATAATTAACAAAATATCAAAATAACAAAATCAACAAACTTTGAATGTTCCATAACTTTAAATAATAGGGGTATCCAGACAATTATTGGTAGATAGTGTATATCTAAATATTGCTAGCCTAGTGGTTAGTATATGACCAGTGCACATGGTTGTTTATAACTATCTTTCAGTGAGAGAAGACTGTCAGTGCATGGTGTGAGACCACTGCACTGCTTATTGGAATCTTGAAGTGGCTTGTAAAATTTCCATGTCTGGTTTTTGGCTCACAGTTTATCTTTTAACCTTTCAAGATTATTCCTAACTTCACAAAGTTGACAGAAACCATAAAATCTCCCAGTGCACAAAAATCTCCATTATTTAAATGCAAGTCTATCACTCATCCGTAATCAACTTCAAGCTGCGAAACATGAACTCACTATTAAATATATGTTGCATCTATAGTCTGAAACGCTTACTCTATCACTCACACATCACATCTTCCTTATACCCTCTTTTACTTTGCGGTGTCGAGAGTCCATTGATCATCGGACCTCACTCCGTTTACAGGATAAGGTGGTCAGCCTTATGCTCCGGAGTATCCTATGGCCTGTAGTGTTGAGTTCTCAAGGCCAGTTTGCCTGCTTTGCAGGATGAAAAACCCCAGAATAAACTGGGGAAAAAACCCTGCTGTCCACGCCCAAGACTGGCTAATTCGGCTATGGCTGAGGAAGATACTTCAGCTCCTCACGTCACCGACGAGAATCGAACCTAGGACACTCCTTCCCCAGGCATATGGTTGCGAAGCACATAGCCACTAGGCTAACCACACGGACTTTACTTTACTCTATCACTGTCAGGATAAATTTGATTGTTAATTTAAAGAAAGTGCTTAAGCCTTACTTCATCATCCAAACTTGAATTGGGATGAGTGCCTCTCACTATCAAAGATATAGGAGAGATATTTTAATTAAAAATCATCAAAGTTTTAACTAATAATACAATATATACAATAAATTATGCCTTTCCACTGTTTCATGTATAACATCATGCATTCATGCAGCTCTCACTGTTTAAAATCTACCAATTGTTCTTGGTATTAAACTCCCATTTGCCACTGATAATGGCCTATAATTTCCAGGTTGAAATATATGGCCTTTGAATAAATATTACTCATTCCCAATCTTGTGTTATTGTGTGAATTGAAGAAAATGTAACACACACACACACACACACACACTCTATCATTTATCCACCCATATTGGGAGGGAAATTTAAAACTCTGACAACTGAAGTACAATTACATGATGCTGTATCAGAAATAGGGTGACTTGCAAGACTTGCTTAATTGGTTTTGAATGTCAGATAAACAGTAATGTATGTGTGTGTGTATGTACAAAACAGGTACTTTTAATTATTTGGAAGTTCAACAAAGTTACAAAGAATTACCCTGAAATGCAATATACAAAGAATAAAATAAGTTACTTGTATGCCCATGAATCATATGAAAATCACTAGTCATTTTTACATCCTTTGACATGAAATGCCTTTGCTGAGGATAATACGAGGGTGGTCTGAAAAGTTCTCAGCCTCGACCATAGACGGCAACGCTATTGGCAAGATTTTTTTTTTTCCCCAAAGTTGGTACATCTGTCATAAACATCCATGTGAAACTGCAAGTCATTCTATCAAGTAGTTTGTTTTATACAGCTGTCTAAAGCAAAAGTGTTGTCTGTATCCCTTGAAATGGATAAAATCGAGTATCGTGCGGTTATAAAATTCTTTGTAAAAGAAGGTTTAACAGCAAAAGAAATTCATTCAAAGTTCATAAAGGTCTATGGGCACTCTTCTTCTTTGTTTTCAAAAATTAAGAAATGGGCTGCCGAGTTTAAACGTGGCCGTACCAGCCTTGAAGATCCAAGTGAAGGACATCCAAAAAGTGTAACAACACCAGAAATCATAACTAAGATGAAAAGCCAAACGGCTATTTTTCTGGCGAGGTTGATAAGTTAAGGGGATAAAAATCCCTTATTGTTTTTCAGCCAGTAAGCGAAACTAAGATTGAAAACTACAATCTGAACGTTTCATGCCAACGAACTGTCGGCAGATCCAAGCGTAAGTGACCACTTGGTAGTGCCACACCAAGGCAACCCGAGTTGCCTTGGTGTGGGTTGCCTTGGTGTGGCACTACCAAGTGGTCACTTACGCTTGGATCTGCCGACAGTTTGTTGGCATGAAACGTTCAGATTGTAGTTTTCGATCTTAGTTTCGCTTACTGGCTGAAAAACAATAAGGGATTTTTATCCCCTTAACTTAACACCAGAAATCATTGATCAAGTGCACGATATGGTATTGGATGACCGGCAAGTCAAAATGTGTGAAACTGCTGAGACTATAGGCATTTCAAAAGAATGTGTAGGATATATTTTGCACGAAGAATTGCAAATGAAAAAGCTTTGCGCAAGATGGGTGCCATGCTTGCTCACAGCAGATCAAAAATGCACTCACATGAAAATCTCTGAACAGTGCCTGGGGCATTTTAACAAGAATAAAACTGATTTTGTGCATCAATTTATTACTATGGATGAGACCTGGATTCACCATTACACACCAAAATCCAAAAGCAGTCAAAACAGTGGACAGAAACTGGTTGTTCAGCACCAAAGAAGACAAAGTCAGTTCCATCAGCAGGAAAGGTTATGGCATCGGTGTGTTTTGGGATGCTAAAGGCATTTTGCTTATTAATTTTCTTAAAAAGGGTAAACAAATAACTGGGGAATATTATTCCGATCTTTTAACCAGACTAGATGAAAAAATTCGTGAGAAAAGACCCAGTTTGCAGAAGAAAAAAAATCATCTTTCATTAGGACAATGCACCTGCCCACAAAGGTGTTTTGGCAATGAGAAAATTAAGGGATCTGCACTATGAATTGTTGGAACATCCACCCTATTCCCCAGATTTGACTCCCTCTGACTTCTATCTCTTCCCAAAACTAAAACTCTTCCTCGCTGGTCAGAGTTTTTCTTCAAATCAAGAGGTGATTGCAGCTGTAGAGGAGTATTTTGCAGATCTTACTGAGAACCACTATGCGGACGGGATAATGGCACTGGAATAAAATATTAGTCTTAAAGGAGATTATGTTGGGAAAAAAAAATTGAAATTATAAATTCGTTTTTTCATTGTTAGGGTGAGAACTTTTCAGACCACCCTTGTATATATGCAAAATATTTTTATAATCAACAAACAAAACAACCCCTAAAAAATATATATACTACAAATCTATAGTATAATTTTATTTATTTATATATTTTTTAAATATTGCATACCACAGCCTACTTCATCACTCCTATCATTACAATCCCACTTCAGGTCACAAACCCAAGATGCAGGAATACAGGATCCATCTGAACAATTAAACTCATTCTTGTGACAAGGAATTTGAGGAACACTGATGCCTATAACGGAAATCAATATATAAATCATTATACAATTAGATTCAATAAGCTCAAAAATCTATAAGCATGTCTGTGGTAGATTACATGTGGAGGAGCAGGGAGGGACACCTTATTTCGATAAATTTCTTTCACCATAAGAAGAAATACAACAAATACCTAAAATATTGGGGGGGGGGGATGATTGAAAATAAATTACATGGATTATTTACTTTTATATACTACTACTAATCATGGTAGATAAATATGCACTTTTCAAAACTAGATTCCAAAGGTGACAGAGCATTCAAAAACCAAATTCCTTTCTCTTACCCAGAGTTGATAAGGAAAATACTTGACTTTCAGAAATCATTAAACAGCCAGCCTTCACCCTCAGTAATTGCTGACAGATGAGTTTACAACTACCAAGGATTCTGACTTTGGAATGAAAGTCAACAAACAGCTGCTGCCTCTTATGATTGCAAACCATAACTAGTATTGCCATCAGATTGAGTCATGGGAAAAAAGGTTGTTTCGCCCCAGAACAATAAGACAGTGAACTTTTTTCACCCCAGAATCTTGCATAAACAGCTGGTCAGAACAATTGGGTGACAGTTTACAGGTGATTTTGGATTCTTCCCTGGTTTAGGAAAGGCAATAATAATTGCTTTTTGACAGGAATTTGGAACAATGTTCTCAAATAATATTCTGTTGCACAAGTACAATAGTTTATCCTTGTAAGTTGATGAAAGATGTTTGATCATCTCAAAATGGATGTCGTCGAGTCCAAAAACTGTCGTGCAGCATATAAGCAAAGTAGCTTTCATTTCTTCTCTTGTGAATGATCTATTGTATTCTTCTGTACTGCTTGAAGAGAAGATTTTTTTTTTCCCTGATTTACACTTATGGGAAAGAAACAAAATGGTGACAAATTTAGCCATTCCAGGTCAACAATTAGTGATACCATATAAGATGAAAGTGATGACTGCAGGGTGCTATGAAAGATAATATGTAAAAACTGCCATTCATCAGCTAACACCTTGAATGTAGAGTTCTGAGAATTGACTGGAACACAAATCTGCACAAAAATATTCAGAACTAAGGCTTACAATATGGATCCCTACATCACCTGAACCAACATGTAGCATCCTCAGTGGTGCAAAGAATGTGTACAGTGGGATGTGGAAGCTCCATAATGCAGCTTGGAAAGCTGCATTATGGAGTGATGAATCAGGCTACACCCTGATCTTAATCCTATTGAAAATCTGTGGTAGGATGAACTGGAGAGTTGGGTGAGGTCAAGGGACATCTGCCCCATAATAGTCCAGGACCTCATCACATGCCTGCAGGAAGAATGATCCAAAATTCCCAATGATTGTTATTGTACACTTGTGGAAAATATGCCCCAAAGGATTGGTACAGTCATCACACAAAAGGAGGTCCTACATCTTATTAAGGTGGAGCCATGACTCTTTGTTCCTCACACTATGGTGTGAGATGATTTCTTTCCAAGCAGTTTGTGTGTGTGCGTGCGTGCGTCTGTGTGTGTGTGTGTGTGTGTGTGTGCGCGCGCGCGCGCACGCATACAAACACACTATCATAAAAATATAATGATGCAATTGCCAATATTTTAAGCCATCAAAACAACAGTAGAAAAAATTATCAGATATAACAAAGAGCAAGTTGCATAACTGGGAGGAGCCTATTAGGAATGTGAAAAAATGACTGAACCCTGGTTGCCTGGTAGGACAAATAGCTAGTGGCTCTGATATCCAAGCAACAGGCTAGCTAGGGTATGAATCCTGCTATGGGCATGAATGTTTTTTGTGAATGTCCTTCAGGTAGCAGATGAATTCCTCACTCAGTGTGAGACCACAATGAGTGTGGCTTGGGAGAATTCCATTTTTGGTCTCTAGAGCAGGATTTCCATATTATCTAACCCTTAGCCCAACCACAATACTATTGCATTATAGGTTAACAGCCTTTTGTTGGTATGATTCCTGTTAAACAAACAAATACTATCCTTGTCTTATATTCAAATAGAGCCTAATTATGTAGTATCATGAAGTATTATGTAAGGAGATATCCATTTAAATACTGAACAACAACTACCCTTTTTTGGATATCTTAATTATTCATAATCTCACAGGTCATGTTGAATTTTCATAAGCAAAGCTTTACTGGAAGATACATTCACTCATCCTCCCACCATCATTCATCACAAAAAATGGATAGTATTAAGAGTCTTCTATATACAGCTCATACAATCTGCTCTTCTCATATGTAATGGATAATAGATTTTTTGAAATACAACAAGTATGGCCTTGATTAACATGCTATGGACAATAGGCACAGAGTTCTTTGGAACCAGACCAAACTTCTTCATTCCAGCAAGTTGAAAGTCAATCATCTTTTCCTAGAAACATGTGAAAATCATCCAATCCTGAACCAATCAGACCACATGCCAGTATCCAAGTTTTGGAAAGTGATCACAATTAACTGTTCAGAAGTTTATTTTATCTACACAACTTTACAATTGTTCCTTTGAACTTTAATAGTTTAATAGCATGTACTTCAGCTGCAACCAAGACATCAGCTAACATGCACATGATTTATGACTGAATATTGCAATTCATCCTTTGAATATAATTCATGGTCTGTCTTCTTGACGAAGCCCATGTAACGTCAGATGAAATATATTGGAGTTTTTGAATAAAGTTCTATATAATTTTTTACTACGTGTAAGCTGTAAAGTTACTTTATATTGAAAATAAGAAGGATTGGCTGTCAATTAGACTTAACCAAACAATTTGAACTCTATACTGCTGCAACTGCACACAGGCATTATTAACAGTAGATAATCAGTTATGTTGCATGCTGTTTACTTCAAGGGACCAGTACAAACAAAAGAAGTCAACTACTGGAACAAACTCAACAGAATTAGTGATAGAAATAAATGCATTACAAGTTACAGCTAAAGTAAGTAATTGCTATGACAAATTTAAGAAACATTAATAGAAAAGAATTGGAGTTTACAAAAATGCAATGCCAAGATAGTCAGTATTAACCTCCCAACCGGCCGGTGTGGATGAAATATTCAACACTCCCTAGCTTTTTTCATGGATCAAAACTTTGTTGGCACTCTACCTTTTATCATGCCATTACCTTCCTCCGCCATTAATCTCGTTACGGCTATTCTATAGCCATTAGTGGATTAACTGTTGCTGAGTGACCTTTGTGTCCCTTCCCCCTGTCTTCACGTCTATTGTGTTGCTTAGAATTTCATTTACTGTCCTAAGTTATTTGACCTTCCTTGCCTCTAAAATGATTTATTGTGTCTCTTCCCAAAAATTGAAACGATTTCACATATGCAAAAAAAATCAATCCTGAAATGACCACTGATCAGCTTTTGCAATGAATGTATTTAGTGATAGTAAATTTGGTGTATTTTATTCTACAAATCAGTGCACCGGAAGAGTTGCACTGATTGTTCTTTCACTTTATGTATAATAATTGAATAATTTTTTTTTGAATTTTCGAATTTTCAAATATTTGCTTTGAAAATATTATGTCAAATATTTATATTTTTAAATAATATTTACTGAAATAAATATGTCCTTTTTCTTTTGTTTCTAGTGAAATAGCATTATATGGATCATCACATTTCAGATTTAGAAACGATTTTTTGTTATTCATAAAGACAAAATAAAAAAAAATGTTAAAATGCTAAATTGCATTACTCGGTTTCCGATTGTGTCTTTTTGGTATCAAAAATTTATATCCAATGATATTTTAGCAGTGATTCTTCGCCTTCATTATTTATTTATTTATTTGTATTATGCATATTACGATAATATCTAGTGCATAACCTCGTAGATATGTTGAAAATATAATGTGAAAAATATCATATACGGAATGATTCAACATTTTTGCTCATTTTGAAGATTTTCCAATGCTCCCCCCCCCCCCCTCCTTATTCTCTCCTGGAATTGAATTGCATAACTACTCTAAATTTCTATGCAGGTTTGAAAGCTTTTCTAGACAGCATTCAAAATCAATTACTTCATTTTACCATTTTGACAAAAGATATACGGCAATCAGATTGTATCCTGAAGCTTCTAATTCTGTTCTATTTATTTGCAATCTAAAACCAGCTGTTCTACTGTCCACTGAAATTATGTGAACTTTTAGAAATAATATGCTATATTTTCACCATGCAAAATTGTTTATATGCATACCACACAAAAGAAAGTTCAGTAGTATTATTTGTGTTTGTTTTTCTTTTAAAAAAATCTAAATATTACTTCTTCTGCTGCTGGAAGCTATTTCTGAAATAATCTACGTCTTCTAAATACTTGGTAATATCCTCTTAGCTGGAGGAAAAGTTGAAGGCTTATTACTCTCAGTGCTATTGAGAAGAAAGGGGAGAACACTAAAGTGCCTCAGGCTGTAGTGCAGAATATGTCAAGAATGTCTTGTTACCTTTTCGATTGTTGATTACCTATATCCTAACAGAAATACTGATATTTCGTTTACATGCTTATACATTATTTATGCCAAAATAATTGCTTAATTTATAATGATCAGTTTCACTTTTATTATCAAAAATTAGAAATTAAATCATACAATTATCTTGAAAAAGAGGATTTGAATTATTTTCAAAGAAAAGGTGCATATGCGTTTCATAATCTTCTTTTGGGGGGGGGGGGAATAGACCTAATCAATCTGCGAATATTTCAAATAATTTATTTCATAAATCATTCGCAAGACAGCTGTTACAAATGTAAATCACTTGGGGAACATACCCATTCATTTTAGTGTAAAATAGTAGCAAAGGTTCAGTTACTTTAGATATCTAATCTAGAAGAAAATGTTATGTCTGCTGAGATTAGAATCTTACGTGAATAAGTTTTCTGACATGATTTCTCTATTCGTTATAATGTAACCAATTTCTAGATTTTTTTCCCTCCTGCAGACTCCATGTTATATGCAGTGATTTCTTCTTTGTATTACAAGAAAAAAAATCAGATAACAGGAGAAAAATATGTAGTATTTTCTTTTCCACTGGCTGTATTTACAATATTCTTTCTTTGTGTTTTGAAGAGAAAGTGCAAATGACTTTTTTCTTACTATTTTTGCCATTATAACATCTCATATAATTATAAGAGTGACATTTTACCGTTTTTCTCCCACACGAGAAACAGAAATAAGGTAGTAATAATATTGTTGATTCTGCCAAACTTCATTGTAGCAGAACTTTTTATTACAAAACTTTGTATAATATATATCTCCAAAACAAGAAATTTGGAACCCATATCAAATCAATGTTGAGTGTTGGCAAGGTGAAAATGTTCCCGTTATTATTTATATATTTCATTTATTAACTAGGGGGCTATTCCCCCCCCCCGTGTTCCGGTATGGTAGACCAGTTCTCCTTCTATTGTGATAACTCGAAAGGGGGTTCCACCCCTGAATTCTGATGACTAGAATTTTGAAGACTCGACACTCAGGGTAGCCCCTGAGTTTCAAAACGTTTTGATAAACATGACATAAAAAGGCTTATCATTTTATATATATATAGGGTAGATTTTATTTCATTATTTTTTATTGTTTTTATGAAATACTTTACCTGGAATACTCTTTCCAGTTTTTCTGTATCATAAAAAGAACTTAAAAATTAGCCTTCATGATGAAAAAGAAACAGTGCATTCGGGGTATCCCTCTATCAATATTTGTAGTCCTGAAAAGGACTGTTTTGATGGCCTTGAAAACAAACATTTTTTATTTCATACTGTTCAGAATTTAAAATTCTTGAACAGCGTGGAACACCTTGAAGCAAGGGTAAACACACAAAGCAGTTTTACACTCAGGGCACCAGATTTTTGTTTCCTTTCTGATATTTTTTTTATTACATACATAATATTTGCATGCAGGTTTTTTTTTTATTAGCCGTTGGTGGTAGATTTTCGGGATAATGGTTGGAGTTAGCAGTGTTCAACCTCAGATGTCTGGCAGGATTTCCTGTTTTTCTGCTTGTTGAAGAAGGCGCATGTGCATGCAGCAATGCTTTCGCAATTTCTATTCTGTATTCTAGATATGTTATGGTAGACAAACATTTTTTCTTGTACAGGAGGAAACTGTTCCAAATAACAAAATCCAAACACTTCAAAATTCAAATAACAAGTCCAAACACTTTTTTGTAATATTTTTTATGCTGTTTCCTCATTACAGAGTAGAATGATAGCTGCTGATCGCACCTGTCGACTCCACCCATAGTGTTGTTGTATGCACACACAGCAATGGGTTTTTCTTTCTTCAAACCATGCTTCTCCACGGATTCCATTGATGGATTGTGCAGGGAAGATAGCAGAAAAACATCTTTTTTGGCTTTCCAACGTAGTGCAAAGACTTTCCCTCGCTGATAAGTTCGGATTTCCACCTTCGATAGCTTTCCTGAAGGCATATCCTGATATCCTGAAGATCTGGAGGCATATCTCGCCTTTTTGCATTTACAGTACCATAACTATCTGTACGATGCTGTAAAAGCAAATCAGCGAGTTCAGGACACATATATAGTAATTATCCATTATAATGCAGTAACCTTTCCCCAGTAAAGGGTCTAGTAACTGCATTACTGCACACGTCGACAAGGGGAGATCCGAATATTTATCGTGCTCGATTACAGTTTGCTTTCCCGTATAAGGTTTGAAATCCCAAAGATATCCACTTTCCGATTCTCAAAGCATAAAAAATTTTACTCCATACTTCGCTTTCTTTTTGGGAATATACTGCTTACATTTCAGTCCACCTTTGAATGGCATAAGGCTTTCATCGATACTCAAGTCTCTCTCAGGAATGTAGAGTGATCTACATTTTTGATGGATTTTCATCAGAAAATCATAAATTTTGTTGAGGATTGGGCAAGGATGTGTTGCCTGATCGTATTCCTCATTATTCTGAAAATGCAAATACTTCATGATGAGACTGAATTGTTTTTCAGTCACAACATCACGAAACATTGGCGTGTTCAGAATTCAGTCTGTAGACCAATACATTTCGAGAGCGGGCTTTCGAAATGTATTTCGAAACTTTGGGTTTTCCACTTTCTTTATTCTGATATTGCATTTGAAGGATGATAGTGATTTTAAATATTAATTTCACCTATATCCGAATATCACATAATTTCCTGATTTATAATAATCAGAAAATATGTATATTGTCTGATTTATAATTTGCTAATTTATAATAATCACTACATAGTTTCAGTATCGAAAAATTAAAGTTATGTGGAACAGTTACTAGAGAAAAATAACGAATTAAATAAAAACTGTACCTATGTTTCATAACAGTTTTTGAGTGTGTGATAGTAATGCAATGGGGGGGGTTAAACTATCAGAGGCGAAATAAAGTTCAATTCTATTGTAAAAATATGGAAATGAAATTTCACATTTGATATACATATTTTGAATGATAAAAATAAGCAAATGTATCGCTTACTTTAAAAATTGGAGAATAAAATATCTGAATTATGCAGAAAATATAAATTTAAATCATAACTGTTAATTTCATTTTGTAATGACCAATTATACAAGGAAACCAAGAAAGTGAAAGTACAGATTACTATACAACAAGAAGAAAAATTTAGTAATATGATTAAAGAATTTCATGTTATTCTCTATAAAGCAAAGTTGCTCAAGCGTGTCCTAAAGGAAATCTGTTAAGTATTATTCGATTTCGATGGTTTTGTACAAAAATAAAATTAATATAATCTGGAACGTCGGCAGCCGGTTTTCTTTTCTTTTCTTATTTGAAATATTCTTTTAAAAAAAAGAATATTTCAAATAATTATCATGAATTAATTTCTTCGAGAACAAAGAAAAATCTTTTGTCTAGTAAGCGATTAGAAAAAAATTAGCGCAAAAAAATAAAAAATTCAATTGGTTCTCCAAGGTAAGGCAATATTTAAGTGAAGAAATTATGCAAGACCTTTATTTTGTCCAGAAATTAAAATTGTATTGTACAATAAAAAGAGAAAACAAAAATATAAATAATTTCTCTATTTTTAGTCTATCATATATAACTAAAATCCAGTTCACCAGCATGGAACAAGAAAGTCTGTTTCTTGTTATAGGCAACTGAGAGGCAGCTACGAACGAGAGATAATCCGATTAACCGTTCTCTTCAGCGTGAGGGTTTATCACACCTTCTAATGGACATGACAGTCAATTTGCACTTCTTATCCAGGTTCTTTAAACAGGTGGGCTGAATCATATTCAGATTTAGTTGGACGTCTATAGACGTCCCAGCCGGTAGGGAGGTTAATGAGATTAAGCGAGAACCTTCAAAATGATAAGATGATTTATTCAGCTACTGGAGATAAATGAAAGGAGTAGTAATAGTAATCAACACTAAACATGAAAAATTTCTTGAAAGAGATTCAATTTTAAAAATAGAAAATGGGCAAATTTCATTTTCACGTCACAGATAATGAAGCACTTTTGTGTCTATGGTCCTTACAAAAAGTCAGGGAAAAGCTAATGGGAAAAAAGTAGTGGAATTTTTCGAGTCACTGGAGAAGGCAAACAACAAAACAAAAATGTAGGAATATTTTGTGAAAATTAAGAGAAAAGAGCAGAGGTAATAAAAATGGCAAGCACATATGTTTATGCTCAGGTAATGGGCTAGTCAATATTAACACTATATTGAATATAAAAAATGTTCCAGAAATAAAAATATTCAATGTTAAGAATCATCTTCTTTTATTAATTAAGCTGATCTGCCTAAACATTTCACTGTCAGCTTCTCTATTTCTGTCCCTCCACCACCACCACACAGATGCACCCAGTCTTATAGTAATATCAAATTAAATATCTTGACATTTAGCTCAATCTTAACAACACAACAATTGAGCTAAATGTCAAGATATTTAATTTGATACTACTGAACTCTGAACACTCTGAACCAACATACTATTTCAATTATCATCATTAGCATTTCAATTTCAATTATCATAATTAGCATTTCAATTTCAATTATTTCAACAATTTTAACTATTTCAATTATCACTAGAAATTAGAATTTTCTAATTCCTCTTTGTGAACAAGTACACCAGCTATTTCAAACCAGAACTCAGCAAATATATGAAATACACAGAACTAGGTTATTATAGGATAAAACAAGTACTTACATTTCAATACAGGATGAAGAAATGTACTAGTTTTCAAATTGTTTCAGGGAAACAGGGGATCTGCATTTTCAACAGATCAGTTTAAGAAATAGGTAGCAGGATGCTTCAAATACTTGTGAAGATCATTACTTGACTTTGCAAGTCCTATTTCAGAATATATATTCAAGATGGTCCCCTTTTCTTTATAGATGATCGTGCAAATGCTATCCAACATACCATTCCATACTTCTGTATTATTACAATTTCTATATTTCCATTCCTTTTAAGGTAACTAGCCATGTCCCCCATGAACTATTAATGTCAATCTTATAAAAATTACATGAGTGTGTGTGGGGGGGGGGGGGGATGAATCACAATAATTATGCTGAGGAGATAGATCTTTGACAGACACATACGGTCAACTTCAACTTACCCTACAAGAGTAAGCAGGAGAATATACTTTTCTTGATGTAAGTTCCTAGCTGTAAAAAGGAGATAGTAGTTCTACATGACTAATTAAAGCTGAAGAAACAAAAAAACGGAAAATTAGCTAATCTTATTAATTTAATGGCATTAATAGGTTTGCCCTTCTGTCCAGGACTTCATCAGGTGCAAAAATATAGAATGAAAGATTTCAGAAAAACATAAGAAGAGCATTACTTTAAAAAAATATTGCTGTTGTTCAAAACTATTCAACATCCAAATGAACTGCACAGCTAGAAACCAATGGTGTGCTTCCAATTTTGGCTGTCAGATTTTCTTGGTCTTTAAATAGACTAAAAATTACAATATACAGAAAAGAAACATATTTACATCCACATAAATAGATATTGATGTGCACAGTCTTAACATTATGGTCCTCAAAAGCAAAGAATCATATCAACACTGGGAGCACAAGGCCATCTTTTCATTGTTCCCCAAATATATCAACTCCATTATAACCAAGATGACAAGAGTTTGCAAGAATTACAAAATCAGAACCATAATCATGCCTCGGACTAAGGTACAATCATTTCTTTCTCTAGTGAAACCAAAATACAGCAGTCTGAAGTATTCAGTGTTCACAGCAATACAATATTATGGTACACTACAAGAAAACTCCATAAAAATTATGTATAGTGGAAGACATTAGAAACACCATATATGAGAGATCCAGTGGTCAGATCTATCCAATCATGTATGTTTTCTAGAAATCCAAACAAGCTACCAGACACCAAGTAAAGTGGGATGCATCACAGTTCTTATACTACTAATATGAGCTTAAAGGAGAGATTTCAGAATCTTCAGACATTATGCTTATACCCAAACATCTGAATATGACCTTTAAACTTATCAGAGTATCATTCATCAATAATTCAGCTAAGGCATAAAAGAGACCACACACATGCTCAACATTACCAAGCGATCCAGAACAATTTCAAACATCATTAATCATGTTTAAAATAATGTTCTTAATGTTTGTGTTTCTATGAATATTTTCTTCCATATATTAGAAAAAATAAATAAAATAAAATAAAAATGAAGCCTGTGACAGAAGGACAAAACTAACCCATTAAATAATAATAAGAATACTTAATTTCTGTTATTTTGTTTCTGCTATGTAATAATCAACAATATAAAACTACTATCCATTCATGTTATATGATAGAGAAATGGGTACACATATGATATCTAGTGGATACGAAGAAAACACATGATATTACACAGACATTTAAGATCAACAGAGGATTATACAAAGAGAGGAAGTGAAAGAGGCTATCCTTAAAATATATAAAGGTTTGGTAAAGAAGGGAGATAAGAAGTAGACTGTGTACATGGAGAATGATGGGTGAGTGTAATCCATCACTAACAAGTTGTGAATGCTAAGTAATGTGTATATATAGCTCATTGAATGAATCCTTGAACTATGAATAGGTTTACTCCATTAAGAAGTATTGGTAATTAATAATAAAAGTTATATAAATAATATAAGTGATATAAATAATAAAAGTCATATATATATATATATATATATATATATATATATATATATACATATATACGAGCATATCAATTCTTACTACAGTTTTCATCACTTCCATCCTCACAGTCCCAGACTCCATTACACTTTAATGCATTGTTCAAACATCGTGACTCAATATCACAGAAAAATTGATTTTCTTTATTACATGGATGATCACATATGTTTTCATCAGACCCATCTCGACAATCATCATCACCATCACACACATATTCTAAAGGAATACAACGGTGATTTTCACAACGAAATTCCATTGCTTCACATTCTGGATAAACTAAAAGATTAAAAAGAATATACTAAGTATATATAATACACACATCAATAAAACTTTTTCAGTAAAAGAGAAAAATGTTAAACTTTTATAAAATTGTAATCAATCTGAAAACAACAATGAAGCACTAATTTCAAAAAAATCACTGATGAATAACTAGAATAGGATTGAATAGCTGATTACTCTTTTTCATCATCATCAAATTCCAGACATGCACCCTCAAGGGGGTGTTCTGGATATGATAATACTACATGAAAAATTTACATCATTACTAACTTCTATCCATTCATATTACAAAATCAGAATCATAATTTCCTTCCAAATCAGTCTGTTACCTGTCAAGAATCCAACATTGTCAGATCTTATATTTCTATCTTCTAAGCCACTTTATACACTACATCAATCGACCTATATCTCGGTCTTCCTCTGAGTCTTTTTCCTGCCAACCTGGCAGAGAATACTTGTTTTGCTAATCTTTCCTCTTCCATTCTGTTTAAAGTGACCACACCACCTGAGATTAGCTATGTTAACACATTCCTGGATGCTAACAATGTCAAGTTTTTCCTAATATCCTCGTTTTTAATATGATATTGCCATTGATGCCATCTGTATATATCCCTAATCTTTCTAAAGACTCTCATATCTGCAGTCTCCAGTTTTTGGTCAAGTGTTTTCCTTTTAACCCAGCTCTCAGAATCCATAAGTTAAAACTGGTTTGGTTTGAACACTATCTTGTCTTTTGACTAATTTCTCTCTTATTACATATAAATTTATTCAGTTGATTTCCTACCATGCCACCTTTATTGATTCTGTTGTCTATTTCCAAATTTAATTTACCATCTTCACTAAAAATTGTGCCTAAGTAGCTGAAATGTTTTACTTGTTCTATAGGTTCTCCAATCACAATGCAGTTGATATTTTGAATGCTTCTGCCTATTTTCATCGTCTCTGTCTTGTAATTGCTATTCCATATCTGTTACAACAGCTATTTACTTTAGTCAGGGAATCTTGTAGACCTGTAGTGGATTTGTTTAGACGTATAACATCATCTGCATAAAGCAAAGAGTTGAGATTAACATCTCCAATTTTGATATCAGGTTTAATACCACTTTCCTTCATAATGTGATCCATATAGATAATGCATAACAGAGGGGGATAATGTACATCCTTGTCTGACATCAGATTTAACATTAAACCATCTTCCTGTACTTCCTTCAATTCTAACTGCTGACTTACAACTCAAATAAAGACCAAGTATTGCTTGAATAGGTGCCCCACTGACACCATACAACTGGAACATTTTGAATAGCTTCTTCTCTCTCTCTCTCTCTTGACACCTTTTCATATGCCTTTTCCAGATCTACAAAACTTAAATAAAGAACTTTGTTATGTTCTCATGACTTCTCAACTATTTGTCGTAAAGAGAAAATCTGATCCTGACAGCCTCTATTTGGCCTGAATCCAGCTTGTTCTTCACTAGGCTTCTCTTCACAATCCATCTGAACCATTTCTCAAGTATATTTGCATATATCTTACCAGGAACACTCAGTAGAGAAATACCTGTAATTCTCACATTCAATGTTATTTTCCTTTTTATATATGGGTACTATGAGAGCTCTGCTCCGGTCATCTGGAATTCATCCCTCTGTCCAGGCCTTCTGAACTATGCAGGGCAGCCATTGTAAGACTTTTATATTTAAGCACACTTGAGCATTTCTGGTCGAGTATCATCTACTCCAGCTGCATTTCCACATTTCAGACTTTTGATGGCTTTTTCTACTTCAAGTAGATATGTATTCCTGATTGCATACCTTGTCAGTATTTTTTACCACTGTGCTATCACTGCTTGTTTCATTTAGCAATTTTTCGAAGTAATTATTCCGATATACATCAAGGATATCTTTTTCTCCAGTTTTCATGTCACATTTATAATCTCTAATTCCTTTTACAGCACTCTTTCCTCCGTTTCTGAGCTTCTTCACCAACCTCCAGAATACCACCTCTTGCCACCTTCTTGATATTTATTTTCTATGTTCTTACAAAGGCTTTTGTTTAGCTAGTTTTACACAGTGTTTGGCTTTCTTACATTTTTCTCTGTATTCTCTAAGAGCACAAGCTGACTAATTTGCCAGGAACTTTTGATATGCTTTCTTCTTTTTCTTCACTGCCTCTTTAACTTCCTGTGTCCACCATGGAATTCTGATTTTTCTATCCTTGCAGACAATCCCACCAATGTTTTCTTCGGGATTTGCCACTAACTCTCCAAGAGTTTGGTTTCTGTTCACAAACTCTTTCATTTTTTTCTTGAATAATGTTCGTGCAATTTAGTCTACAGTTCATATCTGAGAGCTGCTCAACTTTTATTCGCTTTAAAATTTCCTTACATGTTCTTCTTTTCAATATGAAATTCAATTTTATCCTATTCAATGGTGATCAGTTCCAATTTCAAATCCTCTGTACTCTCTAGTGTCCTGCAACAGTGAGAAAGCATCGCTATCAACAATAACATAGTCAATAAGACTTTTCTTATTCCTTGCCTCTTCTCTCCATGTGAATTTGTGCATATTTTTTTATGTTGAAACATGGTGTTAGTAATAGCCAGTCCATGTCCTGAGCAGAAATCCAACAGGTATTTGCCATTATTATTAGCTTTGCTCTTTTCTCCAAATTTTCCCAAAACATTTTTGTATGTCTGATAATCATTTCCTATTCTGTTATTTAGATTCCCAAGAAGGACCAACATTTTTTCATTGTGTCAGTTGCTTTCTCTAAAGCCTCAAAAAATTCCTCCACTTCTACCTTAGTAGTACCTTCTGTGGGACCACAAGCACAAATAAGTCTCATTGTCCAGTTCCCCATTCTGATTTGCCCACATCACTCTTCTTGAAATTTCCTGCCATTCAAGAAGAATTGTCTGCCATTCTTTTTTATTGTGAAGAAAATTATACCTTGTGATACATATTTTATAAAAAAACATGAGGCCCTTGCAGGACTGTGGTAGTATGTATAGTAACCTTGCTGTGCAACAGGAATAAGCTGAAATTCCATAGTGGAATGGATGTTTGTGAGAGTATGTGATGGAAGTATTTTGATGCAAGATGTGACACAGACATATTGTTTATTGGAGGTTTAAGAATCTAAATGTCTCAAAACAGATTGAAAAGTACAATGGGTTTAGAGACTACAGGACTTCTGATAGTGAATAATTTGTATAGTAAATTACCTTTAAAAGCACTATTCTTTAGGGGAATTGGCTGAGACTTTTTAAGTTTGGTATAGCAAAAAATTCATTATAATGGTGTTTTGCTATAGTGTGTGAAATGTATCTAGTCCCTAATCTGCCAACAGTACTATATACTCAGGTGTCTCAAACATTCTGTGACTTTGTATATATTAGCTATATACTAACACACTAAATTTAAATCGACTGTTTCCATTCCAAGGAAATTCCATATTATTATTATTTTAAAGTTATCTCCATGGAGTCAGAAGACTCATCACATGAGATCCACTATTTACACTGCCTATCACATTTCCCCTTAAATTCATTCACTGACAAACTATTTGCTAACCATCTCTGGCAACCCATTCCACCTATTTACCACCCTCCAAGCAAAAACTCTAATCCTATGACCCTTTTCTAACCATGGTCTTAGACAATCTCCATGGGTGACCCTTCGTTCTCTTCGTTTACAGGATTGATACTGAAGACTCTTTTCATACTGAAAAGAGCCTTCAGTTTCAATCCTATAAAACTACTTTAATAACTGACATATTTCTATCATGTCTCCTCTTTTCTACCTATCAGCTAGTTTTTGAAGCCTACAGACTGTCGATGTATTCTTACGGGGAACATTCCATAGACCTACTGCAATCTGTTATCACTTGCCTCTGGATCCTCTCCACCATTTCTTCTTCCCTGCAGAATCAGGTGTCCAGATATGCATGCAGTAATTCAGATATAGAGGAACAATAACATATCAATCACTGCTTGTTAGCGTGTTCTTCAACACCCATATAATCAGTGTGCTGTTTTGACTACCTTCAGAATCCTCTAAGCTTCAACTCCCTATCCACAAATTTGTTTTGGACAAATCCAAACAAAAAAAGTAGTCCATGTATCTTTATTAACCAACATTTATCCAAATTCCAGTGGCAATCCCTTGTTCTTTCCCATCCAGACACATGTAAAGATTTCTTTGGTATTAGCTCTAAAAAAATTCCTTTAGTAACTTAAACAGTGCTATCATATCACCTCATTTCAACCTATTAGCTAAACTTGAAACTACATAAATCTATTATCATTGAGCCTCCATAGCTCAGTTGGTATACACAAGTCTTTTGGTTGGAAAGACAAGGGTTTGAATCCCATCTGTCACATGAGGAACCCCTATAAGGTCTTTTCAATCAAATGGTGAATTAGCCATTCTCATATAGAGGTAGAGGGTTTTCTTCCAGAAATTCAAGTTTTTCATCCTTCTAAACAGGCAAATCAGCTCTGTAAGTGCACACAGTTCTACAGACAAAATACTTACTTCTAGAGTGATGTAGCAAAGAAATGGCAAGCTGGTAGCATTAAATTGCCTAAATGGATGAATGGAAATCTATTATCATAGAAAAAAACTCCACGAAGTTATTCAACCGCCACTGAATCTTCTCTATGATATCCAGAAACTCAAGAAAACCAAGCAACCAAATTTGTGCACAAGTCCAGATGCAATTATATCAGAAACTTCAACTTCCTATCCACTGTCATCCCCCAAATTCTTAACCTCGTCAATTTCCTGCAGTGCTGTCTTTTCAATATAAAACAGAGCACACAATCTCTTCAGCCAAAAGTGCACCATAACCTTACACTTAGTCACATAAAACCACAAACCGTTATCCTTACAGGTATCAGTCCAATCAAATCATTATGAATATTGGAAATGATTTTCCCTCAAATCATTTCCAATATTCTTTCCATCATCATCATTATTATCCTCATCAAAATCCTCACACATACTGGACACAATGTTAGTATTACATGAAAAATTCACATTATTGCTAACATTGTAAATTTTCCTCAAAAATCTTAGATTTTGGTCTTTAAGGTATTTCTGATTGCATCACGGCACCCAGATTTTTTGGTCTTCCTCTGAGCCTTTTTCCAGCCATCCTTGCATTAAATACCTGTTTAAATATGGAAGTAGGAAGGAAACAGTTTCTGCTTCTTTACTAATATTTTCATTTTTAATATGAATTCTGCCAATGATGTTATCTGATTGCTACCCCCAAGTTTTCTTAGAACGCTCATACCTGTAATCTCCAATTTTGATCAAGCATTTTATTTCTTACCCAGCACTCAGATTCATAAGATAAAATTGGTTTGAATACTGTCTTGTATATGGCTACTTTAGTGTTTTGACTAAATTTTTTCTTATTGCATACATGATTATTCAGTTGACTTCTTAGCATACCAGTTTTGCTAATTGTGTTTCTTTCCATCTTCACTAAAATTGTACCTAATTAGCTGATATGTTTTACGGCTCTGTAAGTTTTCCATTCAGGATGAGGTTTTCAAACATCCCTGGATATTTTAATAGTCTGTCTCTTTATTTTCCCACCAAATTTGTTACAGAAATTACTTCATTTAGTAAAGGGATCCAGCATGCTTGTACTGGAGTTAAGAGTATAGTGTCATCAAAATGTGATCCTTATAGATGAAGAATAAGAGTGGAAATATTTGAAAGTTTATTTTTCACTTGGTCAGACTATAATAAATTTAGTTTAATCCTTTATCCAAGTGTGTGCAAAAAGCTTGCACCTGAAAGTATCTTCAGGACTGGGGTAAAGTGGTACAGCACAGGGCAACTCCTTGCAAAGGTGGAGCAATCTACCAACTGCAAGGAGTTGCCCGGTGTTGTACCACTTTACCCCAGTCCTGAAGATACTTTCAGGCACAAACTTTGTTTGCGCACACTTGGATAAAGGATTAAACTAAATTTATTAAAGAGTGGAAATAGTGTGCACCCTTGTCTAAGACCTAAAATTTACATCAAACCTTCTTCCTATTACTACTTCAATTTTAACTGCTGACTTACATCTCAAATATATACTAGGTATTGCTCAATATAATGTTCTGTTAACAGCATATAACTGTAGCATTTTGAACAGGATTTTACTTGCCACCTTATCCTATACAATTGATAGTACAGATCCTTGTTCTATTCTCATGATTTCTAAGCTACATGTCTAGCTGAAAATCTCATTCTGAAAATCCTTATCTGGCCTCAGTTCAGTCTCATGTTCACCAAGTTTCTCTTGTACAATTTTTCTTAGGCTATTCTGTTAGCATCTCAGTATAAATTTAATCTGGAATACTCAGTACAGAAATTCCTCTGTTATCTTCACAGTCAGTTTTACATTTTACAGATGGGTACTATAAAAGCATTTCCTACAATTATCTGCAATTTGACTTTCTGATTAAAAATTCTCAATTTTTAATTGGGGTGCTTAAGGGTCAAAGCTGTATAATTGGGAGGAGATCTCCACTTAAGCGCTTAAGGAATGCAGAGAACAAACCAGGAATTCTGACCTAATATCCAATCCTCACCTTCTCATGGTGCACCCTGTTAATTATCTACCTGGATACTGAACAAATAAGGATGGGTTGGCAATTTCAGATTTAGCCAACCAAACTGTATTATTATTGGCTTAAACCACAAGATAAAATGATAGTACAACATAATTATCATTTTATCATTTTATAGTACAACAGAATTTCATGCAAGCTGGGGTGTCATCTGGTTAAACAAGGCTCCCATTGTTTTCATCAAAGAATCAGGGCAAATAGTAAAAAGTCATCTACTGAAACAAATCCCAGAACACATAACAACTCAACATTAACAGAATTCAAGATTGGTACTATTAACATAAAAGCATTAATGTAAAAGAAATGGAACAAGCAGAAGAATTGGATAAGTACAGATTGACATAATAGGTGTTACTGAAACAAAGAGGAAAGTCAGCTCTTTCTAAGCAACAAATACAAGATGTCATATTCAGGCAATAACAATCAGGGGAAAAGAGGGAATAGGCATAGCATTCAACACTAAATATGAGGATAATCTTCTTGAATGGCAAAAAATATCCAGTAGTTTTGTGAGCAAATATCAGAATGGGAAACTGCATAGTGAGACTTATTTGTGCTTATGGTCCCACAGAAGTTTATACCAAGGAAGTAATGGAGGAATTTTTTGAGGCATTAGAGAAAGCAGCTGGCTCAATGAAAAAAGAAAAAGTTGGTCCTTATGCTTGGGGAAAATTTGGAGAAAAGCACAAAGCTAATAATAATGGTGAATGCCGAATGAATTTCTGTACAGGACGTAAATTAATTATTATTAACACCATGTTCCAACATAAAAATGTGCAAAAATTCACATAGACAGAGAAGATGAAAGAAATAAGAAAAGTCTCATTGTCTATATTATATATGAGCAAAGTTTTCCCACTGGTTCAAGACACAAGAGTATACAGAAGATTTCAAATAGGAAGTGATCACTATTTAATTTTGACCAGGATAAAATTGAATTTTATATTGAAAAGAAGAGTGTGTAAGAAAGTTTTAAAATGAATCAAGGTTGAGCAGCTTTCTGAGCTGAATTGTAGATTGAAATACACAAACATCATTGAAGAAAAAATTTGAAAACAAGAACCAACCTTGGAGATTTAATGGCATATCCTGAAGAAAACATTCAGTTAGAGATGCATGTAGTGAGGTTGTCTCTAAGGATAGAAAAATCAGAACTCCATGGAGGATTCAGAAAGTTAAAGAGGCAGTGAAGGAAAGGAAGAAAGCATACTGAAAGTTCCTGGCAAATAAGTCAGCTTGTGTGCTTAGAGAATACAAAGAAAAATGTAAGAAAACAAAGCACTGTATAAAATTAGCTAAACAAAAGTCATGGAGTATTCCTGGAAGACTTTGGTAAGAACATTGAAAATAAATATCAGGAAGGTGGTAGAATAGTCTGGAAGCTATTGAAAAAGCTTAGAAATAGAGGAAAGAGTACTGTGAAAGGAATCAGAGATGATAAAGGTCACATGAAAACTAAAGATAAATATATTCTAGATGTCTGGAGTAATTGCTTTGAAAGATTGCTAAATGAAACAAGCAATGTCAATATAGTGGTAGAAAACTACCAACAGGAATGCAGTCAAGAATACATATCCATACTTGAACTAGAGGGGAAAAAAAAAAAAAAAAATCAAAAACCTGAAATGTGGAAAGGCAGCTGGAATAGATGAAATTTGGCCTGAAATGCTTAAATATGAAGGTATAAAAGTTTTACAGTGGCATAATTCAGAAGGCCTGGTCAGAGGGTAGAATTCCAGATGATTTGAACAAAGTTCTCACAGTCTATAAAAAGGGAAATAAAACTGAAAGGAGAATTACCGAGGTATTTCCCTACTCAGTATTCCTGATAAGATTTAAGATTTACTTGAGAAATGGTTGAATAGGATTATAGAAGGGAAAGCTTGGTGAAGAACAAGCTGGATTCAGGCAAATAGAGATTGTCAGGATCAGATTTTCACTTTAAGACAAATAGAAATATTGGGAATATACCAAGGATTTGTATTTAAGTTTGTTGACTGGAAAAAGACATATGACAAGCTACCAAGTGGAAAGCTCTTCAAAATGCAACAGTTATGTGGTGTAAATGGAACATTATATCAAGCAATATATAGTCTCTATTTAAGCCGTAAGTCAGCAGTTAGACTTGAAAATTGTACAGGAAGATGGTTTGAGATAAAATTAGGTGTATGACAAGGGTGCACATTATCTATACTGTTATTCATTATCTATATGAATCACATTATGAAGGAAAGTGGTATTAAATCTGATATCAAAATTAGTGATGTTAATCTTGGCTCTTTACTTTACTTTATGCAGATGATGGTGTACTCCTAAGTAAATCCAAGATAAGTCTGTAAGATTCCGTAACCAAATTGGATAACTGCTGTAATAACTTTAGTATGAAAATCAGCATTAAAAAAAAAAAAAAAAAAGATAATGAAGATAGGCAGAAAATTTGAAACTTATAGAACAAGTAAAACATTTCAGCTATTTACACACAATTTTTACTGAAGATGGTAGATTAAATATGGAAATATACAACAGAATCATTAAAGCTGGTATGGTAAGAAGTCAACTAAGTAAATTTATATGGAATAAGAAAGAAATTAGTCAAAACATTTGTGTTTATTTATTCTTATGGCAAAAAAAAACACAACACAGCTATAGGTTAATGTCTGGTCCAGAAACCAATCCAGGGCCTCATCCTTTCCCTCGTGGACGTCTGGGAGGTTACCATGACATTGGCATCTTGGGCAGACATTCACAATATGAGTGATCATCTGGGATGTGGGGGAAACAATCACAAAAAGGGTGGTCTGACAGTTTCCATTTGTGTAGTAGGTAGCCACATCTGTCCTGGTCAGTTCAGATCCTATTGATAGATGACCAAATCTTCCTAATAAGAGCAAAAGGCTGCAGAGCCTTTTGCTCTTATTAGGAAGATTTGGTCATTCTTTCTTATTCCATATTCAACCAGGAAGCCATTTGTTGGGAGATTATTGGACCGGTGTTCTCTCCACATGTCGGATGTTGATGGCAACGTAGCTAAAGAGAGTTCGTCCATGGACCAGAAAGGGTTTCTTGATTTTAGGCGAAGACTAGGTGAATTTTTGAGAGTCCAGTGCAAGGGAAGGAGCAGGCTGCTCATTACTTTATTAAATTTTTTAATCGAAGTTTGTCTTCTCTGTATATTTGGCGGAGCAATGTTGGATAGGACAGGCAGCCAGGGAAAAGGGCTTCTCAGTGTGCCACTAATTGTGTGCATGGCAGAGTTTAGCTGGGTATTTATGATGTTAGTGTCCCAGACAGGGGTGCAGTATTCTGCTGCAGAGAATGCGAGGACTAGTGGATTTTTGTTTTGTAAATTTGTTGGACAGGTTGGTGATGTGCCTTTTATAGGAAGGCTTCTGTCCAGGCTCACTTCAAGATATTTCAGATGAGGCTTGTATTCTACCATCTTGCTGCAGATGGTTGAAGTGTCAATTTGACTCTGCATTGTTTAAGTGGAATGCTGTGGACACAGTTTTTGTTGGACTTGGCTGCAGGTACCACTGCTGGAAGTACTCTTCCAGGATGTTCAAGGTCTGTGTTCAAGGTTGTTTCCAGGTTGGCAAAGGAAGACTAACGTAGGATTGCTAGGTCATCAGCATACATGTATTTGCTTGAGCTGGTATGTTGGACATGTAAATGTGAAGAGTAAAGGGTTAACACAGAGCCCTGTGGAAGACGATTGTGGAGGAATCTGGGCCTGCTCTTTTTTCTACCAATATGGACCAGATGGCATCAATGGCAGTATCATATTAAAAATGAGGATATTAGGAAAGAACTTGCTATTCATCTCTCACTTTGTTCAAGTGAACAGAATGGGAGATGAAAGATTAGCAAAATAAATGTTCTTTGCCAAGTTGACAGTGAAAAGATCCAAAGGAAGACTAAGATACAGATGGATTGATACAGTAAAAAGCATCTTAAAAGGCAGAAATATAAGATCTGATAATATTGCAATCTTGACAGATAAAAAATTAATTTGGAGGAAAAGTGTTGATTGGAAGTTAGTAATGGTGTAAATTTTTCATGCAGTTCTATCATAATTATCCTGTACATCCCCTGAGGGTACATATAAAGAATTTGATGATGATGAAATTCTCAATTATACAGTGCAGTCACTGTAAAATTTTATAATTTCATATTCAAGCATTTCTGATTGAATATTATTATAGCACAGGCACCTTCATGGAGTCCTAAGACATTGTGGGAAATCCCAACTATCAACACAATATCTACCACACTTCTCCTTGAAATCATTTAGAGGATTGTTATTTTTTTTTTTTCTACTTCAAGTAGAAAATATATATATTCCTGATTGTATTATGGTTAGATGTTTTCTACCACTGTGCTATCATTATTTGTTTCATTTAACAATCTTTAAAAGTAATTGCTCCAGAGATCTAAAATATCTTTATCACCTTTATTAGCTTTGATTCCTTTTGCAGTATTCTTTCCTCCATTTCTGAGCTTCTTTTCAATATTTTACCACCTTCCTTAAAAAGTCATTTATTTTCTATGTTGTTACCAAAGTCTTCTCATGACTGTTGTTTAGCTAAATTTACATAGGGTTTTGCTTTCTTACACACTTTGCTTTTCGATATGATATTTAATTATATCCTGCTGAAAACTAAGTGGTGGGCACTTCCTATTTCAAACAGTCAGTATTCTCTTTTGTCTTGAACCAGTGCAAAGATGTCACTATCAGTAATAACATAGTCAATGATACTTTTCTTATTTCCTGTATCTTCTTTTTATGTGAACGTTTGCACATCTCGATGTTGGAACATAGTGTTAGTAATAACACCATGTTCCAATATCAAATCTTACATCAGGATTTACAATTATCATTAGCTTGGAATGTTTCTTTAAATTTTCAAAAGACATTTCTATATATCTGGTAATCATTTCCTACTCTGCTATTTAGATCTCCAACAAGGACCAACTTTTCTTTTTTCATTGTGACAGCTGCCTTCTCTAATGCCTTGAAAAATTCCTCCATTTGTAGTACCTTCTGTGTGATCATAGGCATATATAAGTCTCATTCCAGTTTCCTAGTCTGATATTTGTCTATATCTACTATATTTGCTGACATCATTCTACTTGATACTGCCTGCCATTCAAAAAGATTATCCTCATATTTAGTGTGGAAAAATACTATAGCTACTTCTTCTTTCCCCCTTATCATCACTGCCTGAATATAACATCCTGTATTTGTTGCTCAGAAAATCTCACCTGTTTTTTTGTCTTCTTTGTTTCAGCAATGCCTAACATGCTGATCAGGTACTTATCCAATTCATCTGCTAGTTCCATTTGTTTTCCATTGATGCTTATGTTGATGGTGCCAATCTTAAACTCTGCCAATGTTGAATTGGGATTTGGGAAATTTGGAATTTGGGCTGAGTTAGGAAAATATATCTTCCCTAAATCCCATTATCTGTCCTTCTCTCTGGATCCATGATATGGAAAAATCTTAGCCATCAGGAAAAGAACTAAAAAAATTAATAACTTGCATTATCATCATCCTTTCAGGGATTCAGGCCCAGTGTCCTGTTCTGGGCCTCATTCCACCTTTTCCTTGTGCATCTATCACTTCTATCCTCTAGCTGGGTCACCACCAGAAAAAGAGTATAGCTTGGTGTCCTTCACTGAAATTTCATTTTCTATTCTATTCTTTGTTTCCTATTCTTTTTTTCTTCTCAAGTTTTTATGGTCCATATTTCACTTCTATACAGTAAAAAAAGGTATTTGAAGCAAGTTTTTGATTTCTAGGCTTTGAAATTGGTTAGGTGTGAAAATCTTATTAACCCTCCTACCAGCCGAGATGGATGAAATAGTCAGACCACCCCAGCATTTTTCATAGATATAGATCAAAACTTCATCGGCATTCTACCTTTTATCAAGTATTTACCCTCCTCCGCCATTAATCCCTTAACGTCAATTTTAGAGCCATTAACTGTGGTGGACTGGAACGACTTTTGTGTCACTTGTCTTTACATGTACTGTGTTAATTGCAATTTTCTTTACTGTACTAGGATATTCGATCATTTTTTTTTTCACAATTTATTTATTTTGTCTCTTTCCAAAAATAAAAATGAGTTTCCCATCTGCCACAATAAATAATCAATCCTGAAGTGACCACAGATCAGCCTTTGCAATGAATATATTTTAGTAATAGTAAATTTCCTTCACTTTACTGATAATATAGATTTTTTTCGCAAATTTTCAAATGTTTGTTTGCATTTAAAATATTTTTATATTTATTTCACTAAATAACATTTAGTGAAATAAATATGACATTTTGCTTTCTTTCTTTGCAAAATACCTTTATATGGATCATCATATTTCAATTTTAGGAACGATTTTTTTTTTTTTTTTTTTTTAATGAACAACAACTGATTATAAACTGCATTACTCGGTTTCTGATTGTGTCTTTTTCAGTATCAAAAATTTATATCCAATGGTATTTTATCAGAGACTCTTCGCCTTCTTCTTTTGCTTACAATTGCAACAGTTCTTTTTTTTTTTTTTTTTTTTTTTCCAGGATGCACATTACTATAAATATCTAAGTGCTTAACCACTGTAGATATGTTGAAAATATAATAGGAAAGATATCCTGTATGGAATGATTCAAAATTTATGCTCATTTTTAAGATTTTTTACTGCAACTCCCCCCCCCCCTCCTCTCCTCTCCTGGAACTCAGTTACATAACTACTTTAAATTTCTACTGGTTTGAAAGTTTTCAGACAGCATTCAAAATCTCTTATTTCAGTTAACTGTTTTGACAAAAGAAATAAAGCAATAATATTGTTGTATATTCGAAGATTCTAATTCTGTACTATTTCTTTGCATCTGAAATCAGCTGTTTAGCGGTCTGCTGAAATTACTCTAAGATTTAGAAATACTATGCTATATTTTCAATATCTAAAACTGTTTATGCATACCAAACAAAAGAAAGTTTAGTTGTGTTATTTCTGTTTCTTTTTTTAAAAAAAAAAGAAAATAAATTCTAAATATTACTACTTCTACTGCTGCTGGTTGCTATTTCTAAAATACTTCTTAGAAATGCTGGACAATAATCCTCTTAGCTGGAATAAAGTTAAAGTCTTAGATTACTCTTACTGCTTTTGAGAAACACAAGAGAGAAAGTTTCCCAGAAGTCACACTAAATTGCCTCAAGCAAGAATGTCTTGTTTCGTTTTCAGTTGTTCAGACATCCTAACACAGAAAAATTGGCATTTCTTTTACAGGCTGATGCAGTATTTATGCCAAAAATGATTTCTTTATTTATAGAGATCAGTTTTAAAAGAGGTATACCGTGAGCAGACATGTCGATACAAAATTAATAACGGAAAAAACTCGCATACAAAGATGATTTAATAGTATTAATTAATAGTATTAAGAAAATTAATCAGTACATTAAGAAAATTAATAGTATTAATTTTCTTAATGTACTGAAGGCATCTTCAGTACATTAAGTTCAAATTAAACAATAACTGATAATTCCAAAAAGCACCACCTAAGTAGCTGGTGTAAGATAACTAAAATCGGGTTTAGCTTTTCATTTCTCAAGAACGAACCATACCATAGAGTGGGATAGAAGCACAATTTCTTATATGGAGGAGGACTTCCGCTCCCGAATTTCTAAGGAGGCCACAACAGTTGCCCGCTGTACACAAAACCTTAACAGGAACCAAGGACTAATCTTGCCCGTGATCTGGAAGACCCTTATCAGAAACTCGCCAGAACTGAATTATAGTGCCAACTATAGAACGTTCCTAAATAACAAGTGAGATCATCCACACTCTATGAATGTATTGTACGCGCTCTATTCTTTGTTTAATATAATTGGAATCAGTTGATTTTAGTTTGTAACAGTTTTTTACTTTTTAGTGCCTTACATCAGTTATGTACCCTGAAGATGCCAACAGATTTAGTTGGTGAAACTAGTTGGTATAACTTAGTTGTTTATTATATACACTTGATCAATATAATCCCAATAAAAGTTTTTCCAATCTTATAATAGGGCATATTTGAAAAACATTTGCATTAGGTGAGATTGTGGTACACAGAATGTTTCAAAAATTAAGAAATTAAACATCTCAGAGAATGATTTACCCTACTATTCAGAATTGTTTGAAATATAATTAAGGTATTATTTACACGCACACACACACACACACACACACACACACACATTCTAATATTCCTTTCTGCCCAGTAATAAGCTGTAAGCTATGGAAATTACTGATCCCCCCCCAATGGGAACTAGATCTAAAGAACATGCCCAGCAGGCAGCACACTAAATGCCTCATGCAATAACTGAATATTTTACAGGCAGAAGTTCCTTGTTTTGTTTTTCCATCTTTCTGATTGATTAGAAGATATTTGAAACATACTATTCTGATATTGCATTGTAGGATGATAGTGTTTTTAAATATTAATTTCCTCTATTATCCAATATTCACATATTGGGTAATGATTTATTCCTGATTTATAATAATCAGGAAATAATATATATATTTTCTGATTTATAATTTGCTGATTTATAATAATCAAAACCTAGTTTCTGTGTCGAAAAATTAAACATTATGTGGAACAATTACTACGGAAAAATAACGAATTAAATAAAAACTGTACCTATGTTTCGTAACAGTTTTCGGGTGTGTGGTAGTGTTGCAGCGGGAGGGTGTGTGTGTGTGTAAAATTATCAAAGTCGAAATAAAGTTCAATTCTACTGTGAAAATATGAAATTTCACATTTGATGCATGCACATATACATATTTTGTATCAGAGAATATACGCAAATGTATCGCTTACTTTAAAATTGGCGCAAAATATATAAACTAGCAGAAAATATATACATATCAATTTAAATAATAACCGTTTATTTCATTTTGTAAAGACCAATTATACAGTGAAACTAACAAGGTGAAAGTGCAAAGAACAGTAGATTATGATATTTTGAAAAAAAATTAGTGACATGATTAAAGAATTGAATATTATTCTCTATAAAGCAAAGTCGTCAAAGAATAATTCACAGATTTCTTTCAGGAAATCTATGAATTATTCTTCAAAATATGATTTTGAACAAAGATAACATAATCTAGAACGTTGGTAGCTGTTTGTTTTTTTTTTTAAATATTTCAAATAATTATCGTGAATTAATTACTTCGAAAACAAAGAAAATGTTCTGTCGAGTAAGCGATTAGAGAAAATTAGCACAAAATGCAATATTTAAGTGAAGAAAGTATGCAAGGATTTATATTTTGTCCTGGAATTTAAAAGTGTACAATAAAAAAAGAAAATAAAAATAATTTCTATATTTTTAGTCTCTCTAATATAATTAAGAGTCCAGTTGCCCAGCATAAAACAAGGAACTGCGTTCCTTGTGATAGATAACTGAGAATCAGCTTCGCGAGATAATCTGGTTAAGTGTTCTCTACAGTGTGAAGGATTATCGCACCTTCTAAAGGACAGAACAGCCAAATTGCACTTCTTATCCATGGTCTTTCAACAGGTGTACTGATTGGTATCCAAATTTAGCTTGATGTATATATACGTCCTGGCCAGTTGGAGGGTTAATCATCTTTAGGAAGATGATTATCTTCCTATTATCTTTAGGAAGTTTGAAATTATGGTATCAATGTCAACTTCTTTTGTACAGTAACACCTCGCATTATGATGCTTCGCTTTATGATGATCCATTCATATAATACTTTTTGATTATGACCAATGCCCATTTATGCAACGGAGCATTCTCTCATATGACAGCTTTAGTGCCATGCATTCAGATGAATCAACCCATGTAGTATTTGTGAACTCAGTTTATTTATGACACTGTTGCTCCCTACATCTCTCTCTCTCTCTCTCTCTCTCTCTGCTTTGGTGTTTTCACTGTGAATTATAAATTGTTTATATTTTATTGTTGTGTAATAACAGAAAATAAAATTCAAAGTCACTGTTGTAGTACATGCTAAGATTCAAATTATTAAATTTAGTCACAATGGTGTATCAGAGGTACGTGTAGCTGCAGGTTACACTTACCTCCATTATTCATGTTATTACAGTTCTAAGTGAAATGAAAAGTGCTACACTAGTTAATGCTACAGTCATCTGTACGTAACAATCTTATTGCTGCAATGGAAAACTTTTAATGGTGTAGACTGGTAACCAAATCAACTATTCAGAATAACTTTTTTATTTGCAAAAATTATTCTGAAATTTTCGTTTGCATTATCTAACATAAATAAATGCTTTATTGACATCATTTACACTCATATGTGACTACTTAAAAAGGTTATTAAATCATTACATGTATTTACAAGTGGGTGGGAGAGAAGAAATAGTGATTCACTATATGAAAGTGGTCTGGAACTTAATGTGTCATATGACAGGGATATGCTTGTAAATGATACATAACATCTTTTTCACTGGAAGCAACAACAGCACTTATACTTGGAATTTTATTTTCTGTTATCATATACAGGAATTTGAAGAAGGTGTTGCATTTTGCTTCTGACTTGAGACATTGAGTTCTTTAAAAGTCATGATTTTCATTTTATCTGTTGACATTTACATTCCATTTTTAACAATTGTGTTTAAGGAAAATATTGTTCTCTACAGTTTATTTTCAATTCTTGCTATAATTATTTGGTCACCTGCAAACAGGATATTAAGTCTATTTCCATGATCTAGTTTAAACAGTGGTTTTATATATATATATATATATATATATATATATATTTCCACATTGCTTTACTCTTTCCCCTACAAGGAAAAAATGCGTCCTAAATTCAAAACCTTCAATCCATTATATGGATGATACTTTTGCCATCCAGAATTTAATATGATGAATTTGATCCTTGGATGTAAGTTATTAAATTTAAAAATAAATTGTTTAATTTTTTATTTAATAACATACATCCTAGGATCAAATTCACCTTAGAAATAAAATCAAGAAAGATTAGCAATCAAGTCATTCTTAATATTCTTATCAAATGAGATGCAAATGGTTCTCTCACGACTTCAGTCTGACACAAATCTACTTTCTCAGGCTACTATATCTATCAGTTATCAGCTCACCATCTTTCACAGAAATATGGTATTATCAAATTACTAATATCAAGAACCCCCACACAGTCTGTTCTTCAGCAACCTCCTTTCAACAGGAAATCTCAACTACCTATCAAGAAAACTTTCTTTGAATGTTAGAACACAAAAATTACAGACAAAATCAAGTGTTTTTCTGGATATTCTATGAGAAGGAATGGCTCTAATGGATTGGCCATTCCATATATTGGGGAACTTTTGAACATGTTCCTTTTCTCCTAGAGAAAAGTCCTAGAGAGATACAGTCACATATAAACCAATCAACAAAACAAAGTTCCTTTTACCTTCTCAGATAAAAAAAAAAAAAAATTTCTATTGCTGCTTTTAGTCTGTAAATCCCCTATAATTGCTACTTATAATATTTTGAACAAACTGACTGCTTAGTCACAAAATGATTTCTGAAACAAGTCCTATAATGAACTAAATAATGTCATAAGTCCTGCCTTGCAGAACATGGAAGCAGTAATACAGCCATAGGATATTATGCTATAATGTTATGCTTTTATTGCAAGTTTATTTTTCACTTGGTCAGACTATAATAAATTTAGTTTAATCCTTTATCCAAGTGTGTGCAAACAAAGTTTGCGCCTGAAATTATCTTCAGGACTGGGGCAAAGTGGTACAACACCAGGCGACTCCTTGCAAAGGTGGAGCAAGCTACCAACACTCCTATCTCAGAATCTCCCACAATGCAAAACACATCTCCTTGCGGATATGTATAATGTTATGCATTATACGTGGGTAGTGGCCCTTCCCTTAATGCATAACATTATACATATCCGCAAGGAGATGTGTTTTGCATTGTGGGAGATACTGAGATAGGAGTGTTGGTAGCTTGCTCCACCTTTGCAAGGAGTCGCCCAGTGTTGTACCAAGTGTGTGCAAACAAAGTTTGCGCCTGAAATTATCTTCAGGACTGGGGCAAAGTGGTACAACACCGGGCGACTCCTTGCAAAGGTGGAGCAAGCTACCAACACTCCTATCTCAGAATCTCCCACAATGCAAAACACATCTCCTTGAGGATATGTATAATGTTATGCATTATACGTGGGTAGTGGCCCTTCCCTTAATGCATAACATTATACATATCCGCAAGGAGATGTGTTTTGCGTTGTGGGAGATACTGAGATAGGAGTGTTGGTAGCTTGCTCCACCTTTGCAAGGAGTCGCCCAGTGTTGTACCACTTTGTCCCAGTCCTGAAGATACTTTCAGGTGCAAACTTTGTTTGCACACACTTGGATAAAGGATTAAATTAAATTTATTATTGTTATGCTTTTATAGAGACGCCCATACAAATTTGAACAACTTTTCAAAGAAATGGCCCAAGTTCATTATCTAAATTTCAATCTCAATAAAGAACTTTCTATATCAAAAATATTAAAGAAAATTGTCAATGAAAACTGTATTTCTTACTATACAGGGTGATCAAAATTAAAGTATCTCTGGTTAAGGCCTTGTGGAGTGCCATCCAGTGATCCAAATGCTATGAATCTTCGCAGAAATACATTGTCCATCATGCTAAAGTGAAATCTGGGGGGGGGGGGGGGGGGTCTGAAATTCGCCACCAGGGAAATTATAAACATCAAAAGCATGGAATTTGCATCACATAACTTGGCAGGGGCCAGGATGGTTTAAAAAGCAATTTTTTCCTTCATTTTGGTTGTTAATACTATCCACAGTGATGATGGATGGCACTAACGTGACACCAATGTGCTTTGCTCGTGAAGCTGTTTGATCTAAACAATTGCAATGCTGTTGCTGCACTCTGCAAATTTCATCACCCGAAAAAACATAAATGATGTCCACTATCTTCATGTGCTTTGCGATGAATGATTAGTCTTTTTGAAGAAACAGGATTGTTGCAAGTTAGACCTGGCAGAGATCGCAAATTGATCAGTTCACAACAAGTGAATGAAGTTGTTACTGCTGTTGTAGAGCAGTCCATAAATAACAGTGTCGGAATGCACATACTATGTGCATTCCAACACTTTTTGCAATGCACATACTATATCATGAATGTGCCAGCCAATTGTCTGGAAAATTCTAAGGAAGATTCTGCATGTCTATCCATTCAAGACAACCCTGACATAGAAGGTGCACCAGCAGGACTTAGAAAGCGAACTGAACATTCACTTTAACAGTCCTTGCTTGAGTGGAGTTGGATACTTCATAACCGTGGATGATTTTGTGGGGAGATGAGGCTCACTTTCATCTGAACAGAGCTGTGAATACCACAATTTCCAGGTCTGGGCTAAGCAAGACCCACATGCAATCCAATAAATTCCTTTGCTTTCACCCAAAGTTACTGACTGGTGCCGGTTTACAGCTTCATTTATCATTAGCCCATTCTTCTTCTTTGAGGACATTAGCCAGGCAGGTCCTGTGATCTGCCCAGTTATGCTAAGAAGTATCAGGATATAAAAAACAATTTTGTTGTGCCACAGCTACAGCAGTGTCTGTGCATGGATTCAGTCATTTTCATATAGGATGGGGGCCTGTCCACACATCAGTTGATCTGTATAGGAGGTTCTTTGAGAACATTTCATGGAAGCCAGAGTGATCAACGGTGAATTTCACACTGCATGGCCACTTGTTCACCTCATCTGACTCCTTGTGACTTATGGATTTGGAGATTTCTCGAAGACAGGATTTATTGGGATCATTTTGGTAACTTGTGAGCACTGAAAATCAGCATAGCCCAGCATGTGTGCAACATCATTCCCGACCAGCTATGTTCTACCACTGAACACACTGTGCAAAGGATATAGTTTGTGGCACACCAGGAAGGGCAGTACATTAAACAGTACAGCTCATGAATGCATAATGAAAGTGAATAAAAATGTGTTATTATGTTTATGTCGCTTTTCTCCTTACACACACAGAAAAATTACTACGTCTACATTCAGTAAATCATACAGCACCACTGGTGGTGAATTTTGGAACCAATGTTTTCTTTCTCAGATATCACTTCTACATGATGCATAATGCATTCCTGCAAGGTTTTGTTGCATTTGGATCACTGGGTAGCACTCCGCAAAGCCTTAAACAGAGATGCTTTATTAAAGTATCCCTATTATTTTGATCACCATGTATATAGGATCATAATTATGCAGTAATTTTTAACCCTGTGCTGTCACAATTACACATGAAAAGATACCATTCTTCATGCATTTCCATTATTGTAAATATTGTATTGTGAACTGAAATATTTGTATCTAATTTTTACTTTTTATTATACCTCTTTACTGCAGATACATTTTCTTATTCTAATCCATCAAAGAATACATAGACACCAGCATGCGTCATGCACACTCCCACATGTAGATGTCTCGGTAGCTAGGTTATAGTAGCTAAGTCACAAATACTGCATTAAAGGAATACTTACCACAGCTATCATGTTCATCTGAAATATCACCATCACCACAATCCAAATCAAAATCACATGTCCAACTTAGAGGTATACAGCGACCGCTGCTTTTACAAGTAAACTGAACAGAACTACATGTGGAATCTAAATGAAAAACAGGAGTAAACAAAAGTGAGTATTCATAATATGTTAATAAATATATGAAAAAAAAAATGTCATAGATTAAATAACAGCATGACATACAGTAATCATCCCCTTTTATTTCCTCAGCTGAATGTACTATAAATGTTCTTTGTGTCTTAAACAGGATTTAAATCTATTTAATGGATACTTTAATAAAGTATCCCCTATTATTTTTGATCACCCTATATATAAGATCCTAATTATGCAATTATTTTTAACTTCATGCTCTCACAACTACACATGAACTGAGGAAGGAGTGGATAAATACAAGCACATCCTTGTATAATAATTAGGATTATACATAATTTAAGTATTGAAGGCATGGTGGTCAGACTTTGAGAAAGATATAGTGAAATGAAACCATGTTGCAAGAAGTTTACAGAACATACAAATAATAGAAAATAAAGTTAATATGATGGCATCTTGTGGCAACCTGAATATTTGACATCACTGACTGAAAATTGGCTACACTATGTACCAAAATATAAGTAAATCCCTTTTGTCGACTGAATGAAGTCCAATATTAAGGAGCAATAGTTGCAAGTACTGTAAAATGTAACAGACTGAGTAGCTATAAATAATTTACAGTTTGAGATTGTGGATGTTTGAAATTATGCCTAAGCAACTCAGGCTATGAGGCCTATGTGACAGTGAATTGCATGTGTTCTTCTGACTGGTTTGCCTGTTTTGTAGGATGACCTGTTTTATATGACCACATGACGTATACTATTGCAGGAACTGAGGATTGTGGACAAATCCATATTAACTAGTAATGATAAGAAGGTGGTGATTACTAAGCATAGGGTATCAGCACATTCCAATCATTGGTCCATGCTTCTTGGTTATATAATGAAGGTGTAGGAGGAATTAGAAACAAGTTACCAAAATGATCAAACCAATAAGTCTTATCTGATCATCAATTATACATAAAAATGGATTGCAATTTTAATTCATACTTGTAACTTAGATCTGTCTAGATCATGAGCTGGAAAGTGACAGCTTTGGAAGTACAACATGCAACACAGACTGTATCAAAATATAGTTTTCATTTTGCAGGTTGATTAAATTGGAGACAGAGGTTTACAAAAGTTTTTTTCAAATTAGTTATATTACATAAATAAAGAAAACTTTATTTTTAATAACATCATGTACGTGTTTTCTCATATTAAAACAAATACAAAATCTCGCCAAGTTTAATCCTGTACGTGTTCATATGAAACTGACCCATGAAGTTTCACAAACAAGTTGCATATGCAAGGAAACATTGTATTACAATAATTAAATAGTGCATCTGTGTATGACATTAATATTTATGTTAGAAAATTTTTTTATTTCTTGAATTCTTCTCATTTAATTAGACAAAAAGTTGTGATAAACTAATCATAGAAACTAAATTTTCTTGTGCAATTAAAATAAAAATCAACATTGTAGACTAAGGTTATTATTATTTTTTCAACACAGTTCTACAATATATTCTGAAATATATATTTATTAATTTATTTTGGAAAAAAAAAAAAATATATATATATATATTATATATATATCCTGTACACCCCTTGAGAGTATATATCAGGAATTTGATGATGATATATATATATATATATATATGTGTGTGTGTGTGTGTGCGCGTGCGCGCGCACGTGTGTTTCAAATTATAAAATGTTATGGCTTGTGGTTTTTTCCACAATTTATAAGATGTTAATAACAGATTATTATTATTATGATTCCTGATTCAATAGTCATAGACTCATTAAAGGGGAGTCAATGCTAGAGAACACAAAGTCTGTCATACCACTTCTTAAACTCATCCATCATATGCACTTTTCCCACCCTCTTACACAATGCATTCCATGCTCCTACCACTCCCCTTGCAAAAAACTTACTTCTTACTCTCTTACTCACTACTTTCCTTTTTCAACTTCAAGAGATTAACTCATATCCTTGTTCCTTCCCCTCACATTCTACCATATGAAAAATACTCCCAGTGTCAATCCAATAATAACCTTTAAACAGCTTAATCATATCCCCATATTTGTCTTCCATCTTACAAGCTTTTTTGGAATGAAGAGTCATTCCAAAAAATTCCTAGTATTAAACCCTGTGCAGCTCGACTTGTAACCTTTCTACTCTCTGATACTGTTCTCCCATATATAACTCTCTGATATCTATCAGAAAACCAATTACCGATCCAATCCACTTGATATCCATGCCAATATGTTGCAATACCATCTTACCATGTGGTGCCCTCTCAAATGTTTTTGCAAAATCCAAAAATATCACAGTGTATGTCTTACCCTCATACACTGCTCTTGTCACTCTATTGTAAAAGGCAACCAGATTACTAAAACAAGACTGTCCCATAAATCCATGCTGGCCTGATAAAAAATACTGCTCCCATCTGACCAATACTGTATGAGTTCTTATCTGCTTTTCCAAAGTCTTAACAACCCACTTCAACCCACAGAACATCACCCACCACTGCCCTTAATTCTGAACTCCAAGCCATCCTCCAATGAGGCTCAGATAACCTCATCAACTTCAATGCCAGTAAAACCCAATTCTGTCTTATTTCTCACAAAAAAAAGAACCATTTTCCCCCAACATTGTTTTTGATAACACTCAAATTCCCAGACAAGATGAGATATCTCTTCTCGAAATTACCCTGACACCAAGCCTCTCCTGGCATATACACATCACAACCATTGCATCCTCAGCTTCCAAAAAACTAGGTTTACTCTTTCGCTCAAGACACTACTTCACCTCTAAAGAGCTGTTAACATTATACAAATCACTGCAAGTTCAGGTATGAAAGATTATTCATGGAATCATCAGCAGCTCTAAAAAATGTTCCAAACCTCAACAAATTGGGGTGCATGAAACTACCCCAAATTTGGGAAGCCTACATTATGAGAACTTCAGCCCAACGGCCAAGACAACCCAATTAGCCCGTTAGGGGGCACCTTTAGGACTTTAAGAACAATATTAGTTTATTGCCTTCTTCCTCATTTGCTTTTGTTAGTGTCTGCGTGCACATACCATATTTGTATGTTCCTGAAGATGGCAACGCGACATTGCCAAAATATTGAAGGTATTCGTTAAAGTTTGTTTTAATTAATATCTGTTATATGCATTGTTAATTCCTTAAGCTAATTATCAGTTATGTATGACCAATGTATAAGCCTTGCTGAATTATGATCATCCATGGAGATTCCATTGCACGAATGGCCCACCAATACGGCAAAATGAGGTTGAAGATATCTAGACAAAATCGTCTGACCTTCCTAAAACACTGCTGGGATAACAAGATAATCCCAAATTGTGTTAAATTGAAGCACCGTTATATCTCACAGAAAGCTCTCCGTATTTATAACCGCACTAGTTTCACCTTATTAAGAGAACAAATCACCGTGACGCGCGTTCTCCTTGCTGACGAAAACAAAATCTTAAGGGTGCTAGAGGAAGAGCTTTCAGATACTCTCGGGTATGATCTTTGGATGATTCTTTATGACATCTCATGCGCTTCGGCAACAAAAGAATTCAAAAAAATACGTAGTCAACACTTGAAAAAATATGATAATTTGATAAAGAATTCTACTTCCTTACCACAGCCACCACTCAACACGGTTGTCAACCTCTCTTCCACAGTTTTAAAGCCTGAAGCATTCACCACACTTTCATGCGGCCACAATTTTGTCCTAGCTCCTAAAAGAATACCTGCCGAGGAAATCATGATCCAAATAGAAAGTGGGATTCGCAACCTTCCTAACCATATCGCCAGCAATGTCAGACTGGATGTAGCTGGTGTTCTCACCAAAGCAAAACCTCCAAAAACCAACTTATCCAAAGACGAATATGCAGCTCTACTAGAAATGAAGAAAAACAAAAAAATAGTAATCACCAAAGCTGATGAGGGAAACACCACTGTGGTTCTCAACCAAAAGGACTAGACAGGTAAGCTTAATGTTTTAGTATTAGACCGTACCACCTACCTCCCCATTGAATATAATCCTACTAGCTCTCAGATTAGAACTCTCCACAGACTCCTTAAGAAGGTCACTTCTTGGCCTGTGGAAGTCACTAACAAAGTAAAACCTTATAACTCTAGACCCCGCCCCCCGATTATATGGACTTCCAAAAACACATAAACAAAATGTGCCATTACGTCCCATAGTGGATGGCATCGATTCCCCCACATACAAATTAGCCAAACATTTAGCCAAAGCACTCACACACTATACTGGCAACACACCATCACACATAAAAAACTCAGCCCACTTCAAAGCCAATATAGAAAACCTCTCGCTCCAACACACTGACATAACATAATGGTCAGTTTTGACATCTCCTCCCTATTTACTAATGTCCCACTCAAGGAAACCCTAGACCTCATCCAAGCCAAGTTTCCTCCCGATGTCTCAGCCCTATTTCAGTTCACAATGAACTCAGGCTATTCGTTTGGCAAGAAAAATTCTACAAACAGATAGAGGGGACATCCATGGGTTCACTACTTTCCCCACCCTTGGCCAACTTCTTTATGGAGCCCTTTAAAGAGAAAGCCTTAAACTCTGTCCCACAAAAACTCACTATTTGGCCACATGGCTCAGATACACTCCACTCCTTTCTAACACACTTAAACATCCAACACCCCAGAATCCAGTTCACCTTAGTAAAAGAGGAAAACACCCTCCCCTTCCTAGATACTCTAATCACTCGCCAACCTAATGGATCTTTGGTTTCCTCTGTTTATAGAAAACCCATCCATACAGACAGATATATTCACCAGCAATCCCTCCCCCCCCTCACAACAATATGGGGTTATAAAAACACTATTTAACAGGGCAAAATTAATATGCTCAGATCACGATGCCCTAACCACTGAACTAAACTACATCCTCAATACTTTCTTAGCTACATGGCTTAAATGGCTACACCCCCCAAAAAATCAAAAAAATACTAAAATCAGTAAACCACAACCCCCCCCCCTCCCTCCACAATAAAGATTACACTAAATCTATCACCATCCTCCTACATCCGGTGCACCTCTGAGAAAATAACCAATATCCTCAAAAATATGACCTGACTTCTTGTTATAGATCAAATAAAAAGTTGGCAACCCTTATCCGCTCTACCAAAGAACAACCACTCCCCCTAGACCTACCTGGTGTATACCAGGTCCCTTGCAGCTGTAAATTGTCCTACTTTGGCCAAACAGGGAGGACAACGAATATCAGGATTTCAGAACACAAAGACTACATTTTTCACCAGTACAGCCACTCTGGGCTGGCACACCATGCCTTAGATACCCATCATAGAATTCGTTGGAAGAAAATTAAAATAATACACCGCAGCAAGTTCAAGTACGAAAGATTATTCATGGAAACATCAGCAGCTCCAAAAAACGTTCCAAGCCTCAACAAATTTGGGTGCATGAAACTACCCCAAATTTGGGAAGCCTACGTTATGAGAACTTCAGCCCAACGGCCAAGACAACCCAATTGGTCCATTTTAGTGCCTGTGTGCACATACCATATTTGTATGTTCCTGAAGATGGCAACGTGACATTGCCGAAATATTGAAGGTATTCATTAAAGTTTGCTTTAATTAATATCTGTTATATGCATTGTTAATTCCTTAAGCTAATTACCATTTAATTCATTAAGAGATTGAGTCTGCAAATGCCTTCATAACCAAAAGAAAAATCATAATTTAGGTTACATAAAGAACCATTAAAAACACATCTTCACAACTTCTTTCAATTACATAATTTAAGTTATCCTTTATATATGCTCAGAAGACCATAAAGTCTCTGAGTTCTAGCAAGATGAACTCTAATCTTGTTAACTGAATCTTTGCAATCCATGCGATGTGTACAGAATGATCATACAATAAAATGTTAAGCTTCCTGAAGTAATTGTTTTTATTCTGGATGACCATAGCACATCTTTTACACACAAGTCAATTTATATTAGAAATACCATATAAATTGAAACTTAACCTCTTGCCTCCTACAGAATTTTCATTTGCTTGAATTCACACTGGAGGAAAAAATTAACGCAAAACCTGCTTCCTCTTTAATGTTAAGTTAAGTCAGTCAAATTCTTCGTGCATCCTAAATTGCAGAATACTAAAAAAACATATCTTGTCTTCACCCAGAACACTTCAACTAAATAGACTTTCTACACGAAAGTCATAACACGCTTCACTGAATAAATTACCAAAACTATACCAACCGTTACAAATCACTTTTCAGACTGATTATCCTAATAAAACAAGACAACTTTACTGGGGCCACTTTTATATGAACTGGCATGCAATAAAGGTTCTTTCAGTTTTAACTGAATAAATCCCATATAGAATAATAACTGCAATAAACTTCACATTTATCTCTCTTTTAAAGGATTTCCTATCTCAGTTTCTAACTTTTCTTCTAATTTCTGTTTAATCTTCATATAATGAAGACAGAGGGGCCTCCGTAGCTCAGTCAGAAGAAGCCCTTTGGTCGGAAAGACCTGGGTTCGATTCCCGTTAGTGACATGAGGAACCTGTATCTGGTCTCTTTCTATCAAAGGTGAGTTAGCCGGTCTCATACGGAGGTAGGGGTTTTTTTCACCCGGAAACTCAGGTTTTTCATCCCCCAGAACAGACAAACCGGCCCCATGAAAACACATGGATTACAGTCAATGAATGCATCCCAGCCATATGCCAGTCCTGATCCCAGATAAAATTGGGGGGATTGGGGAAAGTAATGGTGAATTACCCTGTAAAAATCTCACCAGGAATACTTTGTGGGCAATGCCTATGAAGTCACCTATGGTCGGAAACGACTGAAATGGAAAAGTCAGTCAGTCATTGAAGACAGAATTTCCCAATTGTCCTCCTGCTATGCTTTCTTTTTCATCCTTGCAAATGGCTGAATGTTTAGCAACGTCTGATAACATTCTTTTTACCCTGTGTATGCTCTGGAAGATAATTCAGCAACTTCCACTCAGTCAACCATTGTACACCATCATTATCGGTTTCAGAACTCTGCTTGAAAAAGTGATAAAGTTCCAATTTCATAGTGCAGAAAGTTACTTAATTATAATTTCAAAATAAAAGTAGAAAAAGTTTAAACAATTCTTCATTTTGCAATGTTTTATGCACGGAGATATAGATATTTTTGAAATATCAAAACATTTAATCTTCCAGTGACAGATTTTTTTTTACATGTCTAGATACAAATAGCACAAACATTTCAAAACTTCAGAGCATATGCAAAATTATAATCACACTTATATCTAATTTAAATTCATTTTACACCTAAACAAATCTTTAGTGATCAAAGACAAAAAAAAAAAAAAAAACTCTCAGAATGCCTTGCTTGCAACATAGAGAAAAAACATTTAACCAAGAATTTTATAAATAATATTTCTTAACTTCATAATACTTAACTTTTAATTCATTTTTTTTCCATCTTTAATTTATGGGACATCTGAATTTTAATACAGATATCCAACGCTTACATGAGATAAATATTTAATATAAGCAGAATTTTATATTTCCGATTTCTGTAATTTATTTGCTTACAATAAAGCTTACCTTTTTCTGTGTATATTTCATAACATTATAACCCAGTTACCAAATATTCTCAACTCAAAATCTGAAACACGTTTCATCATCTCTTACCAAAATACAATCCTTGCTTCATCCAGAAAAATAAGGATAAACAGAAAAATCTACACAAAAAACCCACATACAGAGGAGCATGCAAGAGACATTGCACATTCAAGATTCATGGTCTCAGGTAATAATAATGGCAAATACCTGCTGGATTTCTGCTCATGACATGGACTGGTTATTACTAACACAATGTTCCAACATAAAAATGTGCACAAATTCACATGGAGAGAAGAGGCAAGGAATAAGAAAAGTCTCATTGGCTATGTTATTGTTGACAGTGATGTTTTCCCACTGGTGCAGGACACCAGAGTGTACAGAGGATTTGAAATTGGAAGTGATCAACATTTAGTCTTGACCAGGATAAAATTGAATTTCATATTGAAAAGAATAACATATAAAAAAGTTTTAAAGTGAATAAAAGTTGAGCAGCTCTCAGATGTGAACTGTAGACTAAAATACAGAAAGATTATTGAAGCAAAAAGGAAAGTGTTTGAGAACAGCAACCAAACCTTGGAGATTCAGTGACAAGACAATGAAGAAAACACTGATTGATTCAGCCAGAGAGGCATGTGGTGAGGTTGTGCGCAAGGATAGAAAAATCAGAACTCCATGGTGGACATAGGAAGTTAAAGAGACAGTGAAGGAAAAGAAGAAAGCATATCAAATGTTCCTGGCAAATAAGTCTGCTTGTGCTCTTAGAGAATACAGAGACAAATGTAAGAAAGCTAAACACTGTGTAAAAACTGGCTAAACAAAAGTCATGGGAGGACTTCAGCAAGAACATAGAAAATAAATATCAAGAAGGTGGCAAGATATTCTGGAGGTTGTTGAAGAAGTTCAGAAATAGAGGAAAGAGTGCTGTAAAAGTAATTAGAGATGATAAAGATGACATGAAAATAGGAGAAAAAGATATCCTTGAAGTATGGAGTAATTACTTCGAAAAATTGCTAAATGAAACAAGCAGTGATGACAGCACAGTGGTAAAAAACACTGACCAGGCATGCAGTCAGGAATACATATCCATACTTGAAGTAGAAAAAGCCATCAAAGGCTTGAAATGTGGAAAGGCACCAGGAATAGATGATATTCGACCAGAAATGCTGAAGTAGGAGATATAAAAGTCATGCACTGGCTCCAATGCATAGTTTCAGAAAGACTGGACAGAGGGACGAATTCCAGATGATTGGAGTAGAGCTCTCATAGTACCCATATATAAAAGGGAAATAAAACTGAATGTCAGAATTACAGAGGTATTTCCCTACTGAGTGTTCCTGGTAAGATATATGAAGTATACTTGAGAAACACTTGAGAAGGATTGTGGAAGAGAAGCTCGGTGAAGAACAAGCTGGATTTGGGCCAAATAGAGGCTGTCAGGATCAGATCTTCACTTTACGACAAATAGTGGAGAAATTATGGGAATATAACAAAGTTCTTTATTTAAGTTTTGAAGATCTGGAAAAGGCATATAACAAGGTGCCAAGAAAGAAGCTATTCCAAACTCTATAGTTATATGGTGTTAATGAGGCATTATATCAAGCAATACTTAGTCTTTATTTGAGTTGTAAGTCAGAAGTTAGAATTGAAGGAAGTACAGGAAGATGGTTTAATGTTAAATCTGGTGTGAGACAAGCATGTACATTATCCCCTCTGTTATTCATTATCTATATGGATCACATTATGAAGGAAAGTGGTATTAAACATGATATGAAAATTGATGATGTTAATGTCAGCTCTTTGCTTTATGCAGATGATGTTATACTTCTAAATAAATCCGCTACAAGTCTGCAAGATTCCCTGACTAAATTGAATAACTGTTGTAATACATATGTTATGAAGGTCAGCAATAACAAGACAAAGACAATGAAAATAGGCAGAAATTGAAAATATCAACTGCATTGTGAATGGAGAACTTATAGAATAAGTAAAACATTTCAGCTACATAGGCATGATTTTTAGTGAAGATGGTAAATTAAATATGGAAATAGACAACAGAATCAACAAAGCTGGTATGGTAGGAAGTCAACTGAATAAATTCATATGGAATAAAAGAAAAATTAGCCAAAACACTAAATTAGCTGTATACAAGACAGTGTTTAAACCAATTTCAATTTATGGATCTGAGAGCTGGATTAGAAATAAAACACTTGACCAAAGACTAGAGACTGAAGATATGAGTCCTGAGAAAGATTAGGGGCATGATCAGGTGGCATCAATGGCAATATCATATTAAAAACGAAGATATTAGGAAAGAACTCGACATTGTCAGCATCCAGGAATGCTTTAGCAGAGCTAATCTCAGGTGGTGTGGTCACTTAAGCAGAATGGGAGAGGAAAGATTAGCAAAACAAGTGTTCTCTGCCAGGTTAGAAGGAAAAAGACCCAGAGGAAGACCAAGATATAGGTGGAATGATACAGTAAAAAGTGCCTTAGAAGAGAGAAATATAAGACCTGATAATACTGGAGTCTTGACATTTAACAGATTTATTTTGGAGGAAAATTGTAGATAGGAAGTCAGTAATGATGTAAATTTTCATGTAGTCCTGTACACCCCTTGAGGAAATATATATCAGGAATTTGATGATGATGGTCTCAGCTCTAGTCATATACAAAATTCTGCAGATCCAAACAATAATCAATTTATTAGACAGCTATTAAAATGTAACACACAAGAGATCTTATACTAATACCATAATCAGACTGAAAGATACTAGAATTCATGAACATAATGCTTAACCCTGACCATCCGAGTGTACAGTGGAACCTCGGTTGTTGAATGCCTCTGTTCTCGCCCGAACATATTTTTGAAACAAAAAACGCCCCGGCTTCCAAACAGAATTTTGGTTCCCGAACAGGCAACGGCAACCACATGCTCCATGTGCTGAGCTGTAAGGCGGGAAAGAGTCAGTTACGAGGCAGCCTTCATTCAGTGCAGATGCCTGCTCGAATTTGCAGTGAGTTTTCTTGATTTTCTTTGTTTGTTTGTTTGTTTATTGTTGGTTTTTTTTTTTTTTTTTCATAAATTATTATTAATTAAGCCACCATGTGGCTGCAGAAGAATACTGATAGCAACAAAGCGAAAAGAAAAGTTGTTAGAACCACGATAGAAATGAAAAAAGAAATCATATCCAAACATGAAAATGGCGTTCGTGTCTCGGATTTTGCTATGCAGTTCAGTATGGCGAAATCAACGATCTGTACAATACTCAAAAATAAAGAGGCGATTAATTTTCGTCTATATTTTATCTATTTATTGTGTGTACTCTTTTTATGTAAGATTTTCTGTATTTTCATTATGTTTGTATATGATCTTATGCATGAAGTACTGTTGTAAAGGTTTAAATAAACAATCATCTGGGGTTCAGGAACAGATTAATCCATTTTACATTAATTCTTATGGGAAAATGGTTTCAGTTTTTGAACCATTCTGTTTCCGAACAGCCTTTGGGAATGAATTAAATTCGACAACCAAGGTTCCACTGTGCATCTGAGCAATAATTCATTCATCTATGGCAAACATGACAGCATCAAATACATAGTGAGTGACACCCAGTAGGTCCAAAATAGCTTGAAACAACAGCAGTTCATTTTTAATGTAATCCCAGATACTATATGGGAGGCACTAGCATCATCCTTAGTAGCAGCTGCCGAACACGTTGCTCAGATAAGTCATTATTTTTAGTAGATATTTGCGATATTGTTAAATATAATTGATGGTATTTTGTTTATTTTTGACTGTGTTGTCAAGTGTGTTGTTCAGTCTTGACTATTATTATGCAATATTCTTTTCAAAAATGTTCTATGTTATGGCACTAATGCAATCAAGAAAAATGGCAACCAAGACATCAATGTTGACTGATATCAATGTGTGGAATTTAGTGCGACGTAGCGTGTGTTTAATGTATTTGTTGCTGAGAATGAATGGTTTGTGGTATGAGAGTGAGAATGGAGAAAATATTTGTTAGAATTGTTATATAAGTGAGTATAAGAAATGGGAGTTATGTCAAGAATGAAAAAATGAAGTGACTGACAGGCCATTAGAACAAAATATATCGTTGCTTGCTGCTATAGACCTGGAGGTCAAGAAGAAGAAGTGGAATGACATACATCAACAGAATAGCACAATGAGTGCAGGCCAAGCAATCATCACAGGAGACTTCAACTAGGGTGATATGGAAGGAGGAAAAGACACATGGCAAAATGGAAATAGAAATGGAATTTATACAGTTACAAAGGAATAATTACCTGAAACAGCATGTGATGGAATGGACCAGGGGTTTGAGAGTGTTGGATCTGGTAATAACATAAGAAGATACTATTTATAACTACAATAGCAACTCTACCTCCAATCAGAGAAAGTGATCATGAAGTTGTCCAGGTTAGTTGCTCAGCACATGGAAATTTCAGGCAAGACAAGGTTTATATGGAACTAAAAAGTTGGCAATTATGACAAACTTAGGAGGCAACTTGGAGCAGTAATGTGTCATAAAAAAACTACGTGGAATGAATGTCATTAGTGCACAGGAAGAAGCCAAGGATTGTTTGAGCAAGGCAGTATCAAAGTGTATATCCAAGGTCAAGAGGATAAACCAAGTAGGATTAAGTCAATAACGAGACATATAAAGCAAGAGCTGCATAAAAGAAAGCATTGTGGAAGGAATATAAATAACAAAATGATCAACATGTCCATGAGCAATGTAAAGCACAAGAAAGAAGGATGCCTAGTATGGTAAGGAAGGATAAATTAGATTTTGAGAGAAAATTAGCTAAGTATGCTAAAGAAAATCAAAAAGAGTTTTTTGCTATGTAGCATCATTTTACTCAATGATGATGGCAGGAAAGTGACAGAAGCAGAAGAAATAGTTCAGTTACTAAGTGATCACTTTGCACAGGTATATCATCCAGGTGGTGACTTCACAGTTACTGAGGTGACAGAGACTGATGTAACCACTGAGATAGATGAACTGAAGGTACTCAGTACATTAAAAAATATCAATGTGAATACAGCAGTGGGCCTGGACGGTATGTCTTCTCATGTACTACGAAAATGTGCAAGTGAACTGGCAGTGCCCTCTGACAAAGTTGTTTAATCTAAGTCTCAGTTCTGGCAAAGTTCCAAGGGAGTGAAAAGAGGATAAGACAGTTCCATTAGATAAAGGTAGCTCCAAGACAGAAGTAGCAAATTACAGACCAATTAGTATCTACTATTGTGATGATTAAAGGATTGGAAAATTTGGTTAAAATTCAGGAATGGGTGGATAGGATAGGAATATGACCCTTTATAGGGGAACAGCATGGCTTTGTAAGGCGTAGGTCCAGTCTCGGTAATTTATTTACATTTTATAATAAGGGATGACAGAAGAATTAGGTAAAGGAAATGGCTACACCACAATACTGGTGGACTTTGCAAAGGCATTTGACAGAATACCACATGGAAAACTACTACGTAAGTTGGAGCAAATGGGAATGGATATGAGGCTGGAGACATGGATAGACACAGAAACAGAGGGTGGTGTATAGTGAAGTAGAATCAAGGTGAATGATGGTGACTAGTGGAGCATCCCAGGGCTCTGTACTAGGAGCACTACTCTTTAATCTGTACATTAACAATATAGCAACAGATCTGAAGGGGGGGGATATTCAGCTGTTTCCCAATGATGCAAAACTAGGGAGGGCAATAGTTGATAAAGGTCATGTAGACATCTCACAGGATGATTTAAATAAATTGGCAGTGTGATCAAAGACTTTGAGATGAAAAGATTACATATTTTGTATCATACTGATGGTACTAGTTTACACAACGCTTCCCTATCGTGTGGTTGGGACAATTTGATGCAGTTTTCACACTGTGTCAGCTGCAACACTTTCAGTCGAATTTTATCACTGCTTTCTTGTGTACCGCTCCCACATTGGACCGATGGGCAGCCTCACTGACACAAAATTTATACATGTCTGTTGCAGCTCTTTTGGTAGAATTTTATTTGAAGTTGGCATTTGTGATCTGTCTTAATGACATCGGAAATTTCAAATGCAATCAAACACTTATTTTGTGTAATTGAAAATTTGGACAAATGTTAGGACAATTATTTTTTGTTAGATGCTGTGAAGTACAACAAATGGTTTTGCTTGAATCTACGCAGCATAATTTCTGTGGGAGAAGGAGGAGACATGTTTCATTAGGTAGTGCTGTTTTTATTCCAGATGTCTCTAACTGCACTATTTATTATATATTACGCATATTGCAAATATCTCTGTACCTTATTCAGTGATACAATAAAACAACTACTTCTTTTTCTTGCATCTGCAGTATAACAACTGTTAGTGATTTATATTTCGAAAACAAATTTCTTTCCATCTATTCATAAGTTCTTTTTTTTTTAATCCCCATCATATGAAAGTCTACAGTTTATAGGATCATGTATTCTTCACTCCACCCACTAATACTTATAACAGAAATGCAAATATAATATTACAAATGTAAATTATTCATACTCCATTTTACAGTACTAAAAGTATTCAAGCCTTTTCTTTCTCTTCCTTATATCTGCTATACTTTACATCTTTTAGTCAATCAAGTATAGTAACTAATAATTAAATATATCATTTTCTTTAATTATTGTTTTTTAATATATTCCAAAAAGAACATTCCTTTTCACCTATTCCCCTCTCCTCAAAGAAACCATTACGAAAAGTCAGACAATACACAGGAACAAAACTGGCAGTAAATTTGCTGGCATTGACAGATGGTTGGGTTCAAGGCAAGCAAGCCACGATTGCTCCAACATGAATGAGTTAATAGATGGAGTGGGCATCCTGCGATGAGTCTTTTGATGCCATGGAGCACTCATACAAATAATAATATATTTTTAAGGTTTGCTGTGCATCTCTGTATCTTTTCTTCTATTTTTTGTGCACAGAATGAAGACTTCAAGAGTAGAGAAAAACTAGATCTGCTTTTTAGCAATAAATAAAACAGTTTATGTGTTCCATAAAATATTATATATATATTTGTTATTACTCTAGACCATAGGTTCCCAAACTTTTTCAGGCCACCGCCCACTTTGCAAGACATAAATTTTGTAACGCCCCCCCCCCCCCCCAATTATAACAGTTTTCTGCGTTCGTTCAAGCTGTTTGATATTTATGACGTAGATAGCAACTAATGATACATTACTGCTTATGCCGTTAAATTTTTAAAAAGAAGTGGCCAATATGTGCTTCATCTTAAATACAGTTATTGATTACATACAGTTATTAGTTACTATACTGATTTTGGTGAAATATAACCCATATATAAAGATTGTAAAATGTATGCTCGAATAACATTATGCACAGTTTTATACAATGGTTTAAATATGAAAATGTGGAATACAATTAAGAGATTGCATTGCATTAGTAAAAATCTTATTGTAATAATTAAAACACCATTAAATATATTACAAAATTGTTTATTTCTAACTTATAAAGTAAAAATAACAAATTAATGTGAAGTTTCATACAATGGTTTAAATATGAAAATTCGGAATACATATTAAGAGATTGCATTACATTAGTAAGAATCTTATTGTAATAATTAAAACACCATCAAATGTATTAGATAGTTTATTTCGAACTTACAAAGTAAAAATACAAAGAAAAAATAAATTAATGTGAAGGATGAGCCTGGTGCATTTTTAAAAGTTTGTTAATATCGGGTTCAACTTTCGTTAAAGTTGAACCCGATATTATTTAGTGCTGTAATAAATTCACTACAGCACTAAACCCACGCTCAGCCAAATAAGAAGATGTAAATGCAATTAAAAATTTCTGCACTATTTCCCATAATCCAGGGTACAGTGTCAGTATTGATTTTTGAAGCCAGAACTCTTGGTATCCGGTTTTGAATTTTATTTTTAGTTCTTCATTTGTTGTGAGTTCTATGAGTTCCACTTCTAAATTTGATGATCCTGCTGTACTTACATGTGAGAAAGGATCTAGAACCCAATTTGGTATATTTATGTTTAGAATATCCTTGAATCGCTCATTGAAATCAGCATTGAGAACCTCCAAGTGTTGGCAGTATGTAAGTAAATCTTCCTTTTTGAGAAACACTGCTGATAAATTTGAAAAGTGGCTATATTCCCATCGGCCCATATTATTATTATTATTATTATTATTATTACCACGGGCTACTCCAGGAGTCCTTAGACTCATCGAGGGAGGCCCTAAACATCATGTTCACACAGCTGTTCAACATTCTCACAGTATCTATCATACCTTGCCTTGAACTCGCTCACTGTCATAGCACCCACAACAGACTCTGGCAGCTTATTCCACTCATTTACCACTCTAAAAGTAAAGAACCCAGCTCTAACACCCCTGCTAACCACGCTCTTGCCCAGCTTCCATGGGTGTCCCCTAGTTCTCCCACCACCAGTCCTGATCTCAAAAATATCATCTGAATTAATCCTATAGAATCCTTTTAGCAATTTGAATGTCTCAATCATATCTCCCCTTTTCCGCCTATCAACTAGTTTCTGCAACCCACAAATCTTCAACCTGTTCTCATATGGTTCATTCCATAGACCTGCTATCATCTTAGTCACTCGCCTCTGGATCCTCTCAACCTCCTCCCCATCAAGAAGGAACCGAGGTGACCAAATCTGGGCACAGTAGTCGAGATGAGGTCTTATCAGGGCTCGGTACAGAGGTACAATAACTTGTTTTTCTCTGCTCGTCAAGGTATTTTTCAACAACCAAGTGAGTTGATGAGCTGATTTAGCTACTTTCGCAATGTGCCCCCTAAACTTCATCTCCCTGTCCACCAACACTCCCAAGTCCCTGGCCTCATCAATCTCTTGGAGTACAGTTCCACCAATGTGGAACTGTACTCCAATATGGAACTGTACACCAATGTGGAACTGTACTCCAATATTCCGCTTGAACAGAAGAAGTTTCCCTACAAAAGCGGCAATAACGTTTTTTGTTTTAATTAAATTCAATTCATCACCTTGTAGTTGTAGATTGACTTCATTAAATATTTTATAGAGGTCTGTCAAATGAGCAATGTCATTTTTGGATGTAATCAGGTTGACCCGCAATCCGTCATCTCTGTTTGCTAGGAACTCTAGTACTGAATCAAACAAATTATAAAATCGATTCAGACAAATACCTTTTGAAAGCCAGCGAACTTCTGTGTGAAGCAGCAAACGACTGAAATCTTCATCGTTTTCACTACAAAGTTGGCTAAACAATCTGTCACTCAATGAATTGCTTCTAATCTTGTTGACTACTCTAATAACGTAAGTTATTAGAGTAGTGACGTGTGCAGGTGTTCAATGGAGTGACGTGTGCAGGCGTTCACTTAAATTTTTTGCAAACAAATGTTGACGTTGAAGAACACAATGTATAGCGAGTACATTTGGTACTGCTTGTTTCAAATGCGCTATGAAACCCTTGTGGCACCCTGTCATTGCTGGAGCACCATCAGTAGCAGCAGACAAAATATTATGAATAGGAATGTCTTTTTCTTGAAAAAACTTATTCATGATATTAAACATAGATTCTCCCTTTGTATCCACTTCCAAGTTTTTAGCAAACAATAATTCTTGACAAACATTTTCTTCTTTTATGACTCGTACGTATGATAAGAGTAGTGGTTCATTATTTGCGAGAGTTGATTCATCGAGTTGAATGGAAAATTGGGATGTCTTCAAATAATCGCACAATGATTTTTTCAACGTCTTCAGCCATTTCATCGATTCTTTTTTGCACTGAATTATTGCTCAAAGGAATTTTCCTGATGATATCTGATGCTGGCTTATGAAGCACAGTGTTTATTACTTCTTTTACTGCCGGAAAGTGTGGTTTCCCACTTTTGTGATTAATAATGAAATATTATAAGAAGCTTGTAATCCATCATTATCTTGTTTAGTGGACGACGTAAAAAGTTTTGATATAGTTAGATGTTTAAAATATTTTTATTCTAGTACTTGAAAATAGGACAAATCTTTATCCTTTTTGTCAGCATGCATTTTAGTCAAATGCTTTTGTAGCCTAGAAGGCTTCGTTGCTTCATTTGAAAACACTTTTTGGCAAATCAAGCACATGGGTAATAAATGGTTTGTAGGAGACTGAATAAAACCATATTTCAAATACTCAACACTGTACTGTCGACATTTCTTCTTATATTCAGACATAATGAAGTAATAAAATTTGCAAAAATAAAGTGTGTATGACTCCACTTATCTATCACACTTTCGACTGATGATTGTTGGCAAAGCACACAAAAAATAATGAAACTTATTCCTAAACCACTGGTATTTATAGATTTGAAATCTAGCCCGAATCGACTTGCATGCATTTACTTGTTTGTGATACCATTGTACTTGTGCTTTCAACAAGTCACTGCAAGCACCCATATTCTTGTCAAAACATGCTGAATTGAGTGAATTACCTATGTAATAGATGACCGACATACTAGTTAAGACTCATCTGCTGCATGGATAGACTAAAGCCTGTATGGCACGATCAATTTTTACAATAGCAAAAAATGAATAAATTTTTTAAGTATATAAAAAATAGAAGTTAAAATATCTTGTATGATACATTCAATTTTTTTATTTTGCACGCAAGCGCATTTTGTTCGTCCAACCACGACATTGTCCGAATAATTATAAATAATAATAAATAAAATAATTACACAAGATATAAACAACAAACCTACAAAACATAACTACAGAAAACAGTATAATAAGTTTCAAATAATATTTGCTTTGTTTTTTTCACTCTAGTTAGCAATATAAGTTAGTACTGACTAGGCTAACTAAAATTTAAGATTTTATTTCTTTCTTGACATTATTATTTTTACTCGTAATATTAAATTATATAAAATTGGGTTCATTTTTGTACAAATCAATTAGAAAAGTGGTTTTATATATTTTATATATATATTTTGAAATGAAAGATAATGAATATATTTGCTACTGTAAACATAACCTATTATACGCACATATATACATGCTCTATTTTCTCACTGACATAGAAAATTGACATCTATTTCTATCTGACATGGTAAATTTTCAAATGATTAAATAATTGAAATAGAAAATTGATAAAAAAAAATTGATCGTGTAAGACGGGCATAAGATGAATTAAAATGCAATATTTAAATTTTAAATGATTATCTAATCGCAAAATCACGAAAATAATTAATTTTTAAATATATATTATTGATTTCTTCTATAAAGAGCCACCGACCCCTAGACCACCTGAATGCCCCCAAATGCTTCTGATCCCACTATAGCCCCCTAGAAGGCTTCAGCGTCCACTGGGGAGGGGTACCACCCACTTTGGGAACCTATGCTCTAGACAAATACATGTTGTGTGCACACACACACACACAGTGGTAGCAAAACTTACTTGATTTAAAATTCATGCAATTTGTAAGAGGGAAAAACAGGCAGTGTTTTTCCAAGTTTTCCACAGAGTTGGTTAGTATATATTATACATGACAAGAATTTTTTTTTTTATCAATATATTTTACTCCAGTGTAAGCAAATAAATCTGTACATAAAGCTGATATTTTGTATCAAACTTTTGTTTCTTTACTATAATATAAAATATGTATGAAAACCAGAATACAATTTCTTATCAAATATAAAAGTGAAATGCCTATCTTACCATCCAATAGTTATGTTCTCTGACCAATGCAAAATAAAAAAACTTCCAAAACTGCAAGGTATCTATCTGTCAATAGTGCAAGAAGTATGTTTGTCAATGTCATCAGAAATACATGATAATTATTTTAGAACTTACTTCTACATTTCATAAGGGGTTCCTCATCAGTTCCATCGACACAGTCTCTTTCACCATCACAAACCCAGTGTCTGGAAATGCATCGATTGGTATCACATTGAAACTGATCAGAGCGACAAGTCACCTTAACTGAAAATAAATAACAAAATTTAAAGTTTAACTCTGTCTTACCCACAATTCTCCCATGCCTCTATCTCCACATCCCCACCCCCCCTTCCTTTCAGTCATACTTCAGCAGTAATATAAATGTTTATCGCTATGCACCAGATGCTGCTCAATAAGAAGACAATAAGAAACATCCTACAAAGGTATGTCCAAAATTATTCCTTCCTCATATTCTTTAAAACATCAGTAACGCTAAAAATTCAGTAAAAAGCCAATGACATCATAAAAAGGGTGCTCCTAAAGAAAAATATGCAAAATAGCCATAAAAATTAATTTTTATTTAGAGGAGTAACATGAAAATTTTCCAGAAATAATATCTAAAATTTGAAGTAATTTTTATTTACATCCATATATTTCAGGTATAAAGATTCCTAATTTGGAAAGCTTTACTTTATGGATTTTAAAATAATGGATAAACCTACCTACCTACCCACCTAACTACACACACACACACACACACACACACACACACACACACACACACACACACACACAGAGTAATATAGCATTTTTATTTTTTTAGACTTTGTTAAATATTAACAAAGTCTCCTAGTAGATTATAAATATAAATATTATGGGGGGGGGGATTCAATTTCAATTCAAAAAAAAAATTTAATGGAATATAAAGACAAAGATTTTCATCGATGTGATGTGAAGTATAATAAAGCTTTCATTTTTTCAGATAATTTCTGATATTGAGATCACGTTTCTAAACATACAAGGGTGGTTCCATAAGTTTCCAGCCTGACTAACTTTTAGAGGTGACAGAAAGAAAGAAAACAACTGTGTCACTTTTCAACATAATCTCTCTTTACTTCAACACACTTTCATATCTTTGAATTAACATTTCTATGCCCTTGAAAATATAGTCTGCACTTTTGTTTGCAAAATGGCCTAAAACTGCATCTTTCACCTCATTGTCATCTGCAAATTTTCTTCCTCAAAGGTCTTTCTTCAGTTTCGAGAAGAGGTAGAAGTCACTGGGTGATCAATCTGGGCTGTAGGGTGGGGAGTTCAATCTCCTAGAAGCCAGAATCCTTCACTGCAGCCTTCACAACAATAGCCATATGGACTGGAGCACTGTTGTGAAATAGGCAAATACCATGACTCAGCATTCTTCATCTTTTCTTGTTTAAGGAAGTGAAGCATAATATTCTGCATTCACAGTGGTATTCCTTTCCTTGAAGTCAACCAAGAGAATTTCTCAGCAATCCCAAAAGATTATTGCCATGATCTTCCTGTGGACTGAGTGACCTTGGATTTTCTCAGTGATGCTTCGTCTGGTTTGCACCACTCAATGGCTTCCCTTTTGGAAAGAGGATCATGATAAGGACAAACCTGGTGACAATGGATTCCAGCACTTCTCTCTCTCTGATTCCCTTGACAAAGCTCAAAAACTTGCGGGAACAGGTCACACGATGCTCCTTCTGAATTGAAGAGAGAAGTTAAAGCATCCACCTTGCACTAACCTCCGTCATGTGAAGCTTCTTGTGAATGATGCGAAAGATAGTTGTTATAGAAAGTCCCAACCTTCATGAGATTTTTTGAGCTTCAGCCATCTGTCATTGAGCAGTTCCTCATCAACAAGAGAGAGATATTTTCCTCAGTCATGACTTCCACAGACCAAAGATCACGAGGATCACCTTTGATGCTCTCTTCCTAGACAAAACTGTTTAGCCCTTTCCTTCACAGTGGAATATGAAGGAGAAGCTTCCCCATAAAACTCCATCCAACTGCTGCTTGATAGCACTTGGAGAAAGCCTTTCTTTGCTGAACAACTTTATCACAGTGCGGTACTCAATTTTTAACATTACAGCCACAAACAATATGCATCAACAAGTTTCATAAGTTGTCAGACTTACATCATTAGGGAGTACCAAAAGTAAGTCGAACAACTTATGAAACTTGTTGGGTTATACTGTTTATTTTAATAAACCTGTTCCTTTCTAAACATGTGGTCTCAATACTGAAAATTTATCTGAAGAACTGTTAAACCAAAGAAACATTCATATTAATCTTTCATTTAACCAAAATAAAATATTGCACCAGTTCAACTTATGTAAATAATTTATTATGATTATCATCTCACCCTCCATGAAGTGAGCACTCATCGTACTGACTTCATGGAGGGTGTAATGTGATCATCATACTGAATCTTAAAATCCTTAACTCTCTACATTAATAACATATTCCAGTAATGCATTCCTCTCATACACAATTCTCCATGTAAAAAATCTACTTCTCACATCTCTCTTCACCACACTCTTACATAGCTTCCATGGATGGCCTCTACTTCTCTTCACGGCCTCAACTCTTTTTTCTGAGGGGGGATTACAAACACTAATATAAATTTTCTATCATATCACCTCATTTCCTCCTATTCACCAAACTCTGCAATCCACATTCATTCAATCAATCTCTCTCTCTTTCTCTTTCCATAGCCAATTTTCCAAAGCCTGATATTGTCTTAGTCACGTGTCTCCGGGTCTAGAGACACGTAATTAAGATTGCTTTACACAGATGATGATGTTGCACTCCTAAATACACACAGATAATTCCAGGATTCTCTAACTAAATTGCATAACAACTGTAACAAATTTGGCATGAAAATCAGCAATGAAAAGACTAAAACTATGAAAACAGGCAGGACATAGAAAACTTCAGTTGCATTCCTGATGGAGAACCTACAGAACAAGTAAAATATTTCAGGTTATTTAGGCACAATTTTTAAATAAATTTGGAAATAGACAACAGAATTACACTAGCAGTATACAATACAGTTTTTAAACCAGCTTTAAGTTATGGATTTAAGAGTTGAGTTAGAAATAAAGCACCTGATCAAACACAACAGACCATAGATGTGTGAGTTTTTAAGAAAAATTAGGAGAGTGAACAGTTGGCATCAATGGTAGAATCATATTAAAAATGAGGACATTAGAAAGGAATTTGATATTGTTAGCATTCAGGAATGGGTGAGCATAGCTAATCTAAGGTGGTAGCTAATCTATGGAAATCTTGCAAAGAGGAAAGGTTAGTGTTAACTAACCTTTCCTCTTTCCAAGATGGCAGGAAAGAGATCCAGAGGAAGACTAAGATCTTAGTCGATAGATTCAGTCTTGGAGGAATGAAATGTTAGATATAATAATATTGGAGTGCTGACAAGTAATAGACTCATTTGGAGGAAAACTGTTGATAGGAGATTAATAATAATGTAACATAATCATGTTGTGCTGTCATGATAGCCTGAGCTTGAGGGTACATAACAGAAAATTCATAATGATGATTATCGACAATAAGCATGCTAAGGGATCCAGTTATCCTCATTTTTTTGTGTACTGAATCAAACAATACATTCTGAATTTTAATCTGACAATGAGTTTAATCTAATCTATGATTGACAGTGAGTGTTTTTCATTGTATCTCTGATGAAGGCAATAAATTTCCATTGGATCTGTAGTTTCTTCATTGCAATAAATAAATTTGGTCTGTCTAAGATATGTCTGTGTATGATACACAGCTCTGTCCACACAGTTAGCCTAGTGGCTTTGCGCTTCACAACCATATGCCTGGGGAAGGAGAGTGTCCTAGGTTCGATTCCTGTCAACGACATGAGGAGCTCAAGGATCTTCTTCACCCATAGCTAAGTTAGCCAGTCTTGGGCGTGGACAGCAGGGTTTTTTTCCGCCAGTTTATCTGGTGTTTTTTATCCTGCAAGCAGGCAAATCAGTCCGAGGACACACACGGAATACTGTCAGGAATACTGACTCATCAGCCAATGCCGGTTCCGGAGCGCAGATAAAATTTGGGGGGACTAGATGGTACCGTGAACTTCCGTATAAAGGGGGAATGCTGTATCATCACATGGAATTTATTTATTTATTTATACACAGCTCTAAAGTCTATGAAAAGATGGTGTCTGTACTTCAATTTCAAATTTAATGCATTTTGAAAATAGATATTGAAATTCATAATTAAAACCCAGTGATTTGTACATCCTCCTTGACAGAATCCATACTGATAACTGCCAATGACATTCTCTACATATTCTCTTGAATAGAAGGGTGGAGAAAAATTATATTATAGGTAGTACATAATAAATTAGTCGAGTCCCCTATAGCTGAAGCAGATCATTAAATCACCGTTCTTATGGAAAGGGGACATGACACTCAGATTCCACTTTTCTAGGATTACTTCATTAATCCAGATTTTGGCAATAATTTGACATTACTGCTTAAAATATCCTGTTCCAGCATTTTAAATTAATTTCAATTGTATCTATTCCTGGGGCTTGTGAGTTTTACAATAGCAAATTATACTTGAACTGTATATTGGGTATAGTGAGAAGTTCTCTCTTAGCGGTGTTAGTCCAAAAGGAATGCCTCGAAGATCCCATTTTCCAAAAACTTTTAATTTTGTCTTGTTTGTATTAGCAGTTAATTCACTGATCTTGCTGAATTTTTCCAAAATACCAAAAAAAGATGAATATGGAATTATTATCCCTCAAAGTGCCTACTTCATCATTAGCATATGCTAATACTTATTTTCCTTCATAGTTGAAGGAACTGTTATTTCTTGCACAGCAGGGGTACTGTCAACTTCCTACACGAAAGGTTCAAGAACTAATGCAAAGAGTAATGGACTAAGAGGGCAACCTTGCTTGACTCCTTTATAAATTTTAACTGGGTCTGATAGGAACCCATTAACTAGAAGGGACGCAGTTGAATTGGCATAGGCCCCGTTAATAACTGGATAGCAGCTTTTTACCTACACTAATTTGCTAGAGGATGTGGAATAGAAAGGGATGACAGACATTATCAAATGTTTGAGTAAGGTCTATTGATAATGCGGTGATTTGTACATCTTCCTTGACAGAATCCATACTGATAATGCCATCAGAGTAGATCAGGTAGCAGAAACAGATTAAGTTCCACATCTCAGCCTGGAGCTTCATAAACCTATGTGCTTCTAATTATGTATCTCATTCCTACTTTGAACCTGTTATTGATAATGCAGAAATATATCTTGTAGTTCGTATTCGATATAGTCAGAAATAGGTCTCTAACTGCTGGTTATTAAGATATGATCTCCATTAGGTTTTAGAATGAGGATGGAATGGCTTGCTGCAAATTCACTTGGTATGTGTTCTGATGAGAGAAAAGAATTAAACTCATCAGTAAAAACCAGACCCAAGAAGATACCAGGGTTGAATTAATTCAGAAATCATATATTTGTCATATAGAAGAAGTCAAAAGGTATATCACCTAATTATTGACATATCTGGATAAGAAATAGTTGTAGAAATTTTTTAAATGTGGTTATAAAGAAAGTGGTTGTCAAGAAATTATAATCTTACAAACCTTTACCAAAATGTAAACAAATATAGATGTAGCAATATACATTGCATAGCAATACAGACAACTGGAAGGAAGTATGCTTGACATTAGGAGGACAATAAGGCAATTGATGTGAAGTCATTAGTACATTAGTTGTGAAGACACTTCAAGAACAAACTTTGCTTGCTTACATTCAGGTAAAGGATTAATCTAGAATATAATTTCTTGTCGAGTATAATTTATTTTGTAAATTATATAGAGGGCTAATGACTTCAATATCAACCACCTTACTGTTCCATAAATGAGAAGCACACACACACTTCCTTCCAGATATGTATAAGGGCAAAGAGGAGAGAAAAGAGACACATCCATAATTTCATAAAATTGCAGAAATGCCAACAAAAATTTCTGGAAACTAATGATTTTTAAAAAATAATGTAATACATTAAACTTTTAGTAAAACAGTCATTATCTTACCACAAACTCCTTCGTTGGAAGAATCTTCATCAGATCCATCACCACAATCATTATCACCATCACACAAATAGCGTTCATCAATGCACCTTAAATTTTTCACACATTCAAATTCACCTTCCCGACAACGAGATGGTTTAGAGTAATTAGCAGCAACTGTAAAAGACCATGTGCTAATTCTTGTACAGAAAATTGCAAAATATATTCTGAATCCATTTTCATACAGCATACGACCATGAATAATTTCAGTTTAATTGCAAATTTTAAAAGAAATAAAAAGTTTTATAATTTTAAAATTCTATGATATCTCCATTTTTTAGACATAAAGCATATCAATAATTTTTCATCAATATCACTTGGCAAGTCTCACAAACAAATTATTAACAATACAAATACTGTTTTGTTAAAAAATATTTTTAGTATAAAATATACATAATCCACATTCATTTTAAGAGACTGTTCTAGCAGTTGTTGATTAAAGTCACCAAACAATTAACAATTCCACATGTAGTTATAGCTCAACATTTTACTTCAGGATAAGTAATCCTGACTTGTGTTCTAGAGAAGTTATTTTGGTTCATATCTTATCATGGTTCCTCTTGGGATCCAAGGATTCATCAATGGGAATTTGCAGGTCAGAATGTCTAAATACCTACCATTTCTCTCTCTGAATACTTTAACCAAAGACACACTCATTGACACAAGCCATGAAAAGAACCACCTGGATCTCCATGATTCCTGACTATACAGATGATCACCCTCATAAGTAAGTGTGTGAGTGATCAGACCAACATAAGTTGGTCTGACCACTCACACACTTACTCAGCTTCGAAGGATGATCTTGAGTTTGAATACTCCACACACACACACACACACACACCTTAAGCTGCAAAATCCAACTTGTATCTAGGCTATTAGAGCCCCTTAATAACTTGTATGTTTCTATCATTTTATGTTTTTTATCGTTGTATTTTTTTTTATAATTTCTATCATTGTATGTTTCTACCAAATATGCACACAGTAATCCAGATGTGGTCTTATCAAAGCCTTGTAATGTGGGAAAATAACTTCCTTTTCTTATAAGTTAGTGCTCTCTTCAAGATTGCAGTTATCAATACAATATACAATGCTAAAGCATTTTAGCTATGTGGCCCTAAACTTTAATTCTCTATCAACTACAAGCTCTTAAATCTATGATTTCAATGAGTACTTGCAGCAAATTCCCATTCATACTGGTGAGCAAAAATAATGCAAGTGATGATAAAAAAAAAGTATTAAGCAAAATAAATGAAATGCTATTCAGAGGAACTCATTTATGAAAGTTTAAAATGCACAACATGTGTGGCTGTGCACATATCAGAATGATACTGCATTTCTTACCAAATCAGATACCATCTAGCATTCAATCATTGCAACAGCCCTGTATATGTGATTCTTCAGATCACTCACATTTCATGACAATAATGGTACATTATTACTACTACTACTACGTGACACCTCCAAGGAGTCCAAGGACTCATCGTAGGAGCACTCTACTCTACTTCGCTAAATAGATCTCATCATCTCCACTACTACTTAATTCTCCAACTACGACACTTACGATCAATGCCATCTATCACCCATCACCACTAACAACAACAGTATTTTTTGTCTGTAAATTGCGTGTGTTCTGAAGGCCGATTTGTCTGTACGTGGGAAGAAAAACTTGGGTTTCTGGGAGAAAAAACCCTGCCATCACCGTATGAGATCGACTAACTCACCTTCAACTGAAAAAGCCCATATAATGGTACATATAGTATCCATTATGTAACCCTCCCCAGAAGAAAAAGCCAAGGGTAAGAAAAACCTATAAGCATCATGGTATAACCATTTCCCTTAATCCAGCTCTGTTACCACTATTAAAAAAACATAATAAATTGCTAAAGCATGAGCTACCCTTTACAAATTATTCTGTCCTCTATACATTATCATAATGCTATTTACCTCACCTTTGGATGTAATTCATAAAACATTTCCACAACATTAACTACAGAATTGGTCTATAACTTATTGCATCAGCCCTAGCTCCATTCTTGCATAATGAAATTATCTCACTCTACTTCTAGACACATTAGGAATTATATATGAGGGTGGTCTGAAAAGTTCTCGGCCTAACGATGAAAAAATGAATTTAAAATTTCAAAATTATTTTTATTTTTCAACATAATTTCCCTTAAGACTAATACCTTTATTCCAGCGATGCTCCAGTGCCATTATCCCATCCATGTAGTGATACTGCAGACCAGTTTGCCTGCTTTGGGGAAGGAAAAACTCCAGATAAACTGGGGAGAAAAACCATGCAGTTCAGGCCCAAGACTGGCTAACTTGGCTATGTCTGAGTTATAACCACTTGGCTAACCGTGTGGATAAACAAAATGCCTTTAGCATCCCAAAACACCGATGCTATGACCTTTCCTTCTAATGGAACCGACTTTGTCTTCTTTGTCGCTGAACAACCGGCTTCTGTCTACTGTTTTGACTGCTGTTTGGATTCTCGTGTGTAATGGTGAATCCAAATCTCATTCATAGTAATAAATCGATGCACAAAATCGGTTTTATTCATGTTAAAATGCTCCAAGCACTGTTCAGAGATTTTCATGCAAGTGCATTTTTGATCTGTTGCAAGCAAGCATAGCACCCATCTTGTGCAAAGCTTTTTCATTTGCAATTCTTCGTGCAAAATATATCCTGCACGTTCCTTTGAAATGTCTATAGTCTCAGCAATTTCATGCACTTTGACTTGCCAGTCATCCAATACCATATCGTGCACTTGATCAATGATTTCTGGTGTTCTTACACTTTTTGGACGTCCTTCACGTGGATCTTCAAGGCTGGTATGACCACGTTTAAACTCGGCAGCCCATTTCTTAATTTTCGAAAACAAAGAAGAGTGCTCATAAACTTTCATGAACTTTGAATGAATTTCTTTTGCCATTAAACCTTCTTTTACAAAGAATTTTATAACTGCACGATACTCAATTTTATCCATTTCAAGGATACAGACAACACTTTTGCTTCAGACAGCTATATATAAAATAAACTACTTGATATAATGACTTGAAATTTCACATGGATGCTTATGACAGATGTACCAACTTAGAAAAAAAAAATTTTTTTGCCATAGTGTTGCCATCTATGGTAGAGGCCGACAACTTTTCAGACCACCCTCGTATGTGCTGAGATTCAATGTTGAATAACCAGGTCAGAAACATTGCTAATTCTTGTAGACTCTTCCCATGAACATGCCAATATCCCATCTAGACCCCACTGTGGTATTTGAATCCAGTTCTTGCAACAGCTTTAATAAATAGTTTTAATGCCTTTAACTCATCTATCTGTATTCTTTCATACAGTACCCCTCAGCGTGTAAAGTGCTAATGGGTCTGCCTGGAAAGAATGTTTTATTAAATTGAGCACTTAATATGAACTCTGCTGTCTACTACATTACATCTGACACTTTCCTACCATATGAAGTCACTAAAGTTATTCATCAGCTATTATTGTTTCTTTTATATGCTACATAGGGATAAAATTCTCCTCAATTTCAATTTTAGTTGTTTGGACAGCTTCTTTTCATAATTCAGATACTTCACCATAGCTGTCACACTCCTAGTGTCTTCTTTATACTGCTCCTGAACTTCATCATTCTTCTCACAATATAAGATCCACAACATTCTCTTGTTATGCTGGCTCCTGTTTAAGTGTTATTCGTCCAAATAACTCCTATGCTACATACTAACTATGAATATGCAGTCAAATATAGCTTCAGACACCTTCTAATACTTTAATAATGTGTGCGTGCGTGCAGATGCATGTTTTCTCAGGTCTGTTAAATTGGTGCCTAAGCAAGCAACTTGCTTATTTGTGGAAAATAAATATGACATGATCACTAATATAATATAGTGATACTTCATTTAACTTGCAGTACTTTATTACAGCTTTTATTAGCAGACCCTAGTACAGACCAGTGTTTTTAAAAATATACCGTATTTGCCGGCATATAAGACCACTGGCCTATAAGACGCAACCCCTTTTTTGTACGTATTTTTTAGGAAAAAAACTTTATCACTCAATATTATAATGAATTTATATAATGAAATTCAATAATTTTTTCTTCATATTCAGCTGGCATCTTTTGTGATATTTTTGTTTTAGTCCACATACATAGCTGGTTTCTCTTCATGAATCATGAACACCATGATGTTGATCCAGTAAAGTTGCCGATCCGTCTGTTAGTAGCTATCGCTCTCACTTGATGAATAATCATTTTTGTAGACACTGAAAGTCCCACTTTTCTGTGGTCTAAAATTCAAGTATTCAGTTCTGCCTCAAGTTCTGGCCATTTTGCAGTTCCACTTCGTAGGTTATGTTTACTGTGAGTTGCTTTTTTTTTAGATCCTCTTCCAGATTCTGCCAAGTTCTTATCATTTTCTCAGTTGGGGCAACCCAAAATGCCTCTCTGCAGCCCTGTTTCCATGTTCTTTAGCATATGCAATGTAGCTTGTATGCAATATTGCAGCAATGCTGATGTTTTTCAGCCATAATTTGCCAAGAAATTTAGAGAAAATTTCACGGCATATCTGTGATTTAAAAGCTGTGATCGTCGATGACAGCGCATATGCATCCACTGAACTTTACGTAACTGGAATGCTCTCTCTCTCTCTCTCTCTTGCACGCACACGCACACCGCAAGGAAGCAAGAAAGAAATCGTGTAACTCGGAAGTTCCGAGTTACGCGAGTTCCGAGTCGGAACAGAGAAAATTTCCAGAAATGAAAGTAATAAAAAACTTAGTATCGGCGTATAAGATGCACCCTGTTTTTCAGACCTATTTTCAAAGAAAAAAAGTGCGTCTTATATGCCGGAAAATACGGTAATATCTGGGAAAGAAGGCACACACACACTCTTTCTCTCACTCAGAAAAAGAGAGAAATTTCCATTAACCTATTTTATTTTAATAATCTCAAATCCCAGGCTGAAATTGAATAGCACAGAACAGGTAGTGTTGGGGCTTAGGAATCTTTTATGTAGGACCATAGTATGCAGCACTGTTTTCAGTGCAAGTTAGGAAAATAAAAATAAACGGACAATTACAGAAAGCATCATAATCTACTATAATCATGATATCAATATCCTGCAAAGATGGTGATTTGTGAGAAAACAATTTGATAGAGCATGAGAATTGGTTAAAGCATGTGTGACACAAGCAATGGATATAGTAAGAGTCAGATGAATAAATTAGACTAAAATGAAACAGCATGAACTGGAAAATTAGGAAAGCAGTGATGAAAAGAAGCTATTATGAAGGAAACATAATCCAGCTGATAAAAATGACCAGATTAATTAGAAGCATAAATACATGCTAGTAAAGTTAAGGCAAAAAAAAAAAATGTAACATAAGATGAAACTGGCCAATCAGGCGAAAGGAAATCTATGAATATCCTACTATATAGCAAACAGTATTCATTCTTCTTTCTTCTGTAATCATTCTTCCTCTTTGAAAAGGAAAAATGATAGTAAAACTTCAGTTTAATATAAACCAAAATAATCACCTGATATTTCAATCTTCATATCACGGTCATCATCTGGATTGTGCACATATAGATACAAAGAAACAAGCTATGTTACAATCCACATAGTATGCTAAAGTCACTAATTTGGTCAACTGTTTAACACTACTGACCAAACTAAATTATTTTGCCTAACAAATAATTTTTACCTACAAAAAGAAGGTACGACCATAGGCTCACCACTATCTCACCCCTCCTACAATTGCTAACTTTTATTATGGAAGCTTTGAAGCAATATACTTTAGATTCCTTTACTTTAAAACCAACAGTTTGGCTTAGATACATTGACAATGTTTTCATTATCTGGCCACATGGCCACCAAACTTGAAACACCTTCCTCAGCCACCTGAACAAGTAACATGAACACATACAATTTACCACTGAAATTGAAAATCAAAACTCACTTCCTTTCCTGGATAAACTGGTCATATGTCATCCCTAAGCCAGTCTTGAAGTTGAAAGTTTATTTTTCACTTGGTTAGAGTATAATAAATTTAGTTTAATCCTTTATCCAAGTGTGAGCAAACAAAGTTTGTGCCTGAAAGTATCTTCAGGACTGGGGTAAGGTGGTACAACACTAGGGCAACTCGTTGCAAAGGTGGAGCAAGATACCAACACTCCTGTCTCAGTATCTCCTATTATGCAAAACACATCTCCTTGTGGATATGTCTTCCCTTAATGCATAACATTAGACATATCCGCAAGGAGATGTGTTTTGCATTATACGAGATACTGAGACAGGAGTGTTGGTAGCTTGCTCCACCTTTGCAATGAGTTGTCCTGGTGTTGTACCACCTTACCCCAGTCCTGAAGATACTTTCAGGTGCAAACTTTGTTTGCTCACACTTGGATAAAGGATTAAACTAAATTTATTATAAGCCAGTCTATCTTTCACTGTCTACTGCAAGCCTACACATACCAGCCAATATATATAAGTACCAACTCTTACCACCACCCTTCACAAAACCTTGAGTCATTAACACCTCAAAAACATAGTTATAACAATTTGCTCTAATGAGCAAATTCTTAAGCAAGAATTACAAATGATTAGCAATATGTTCATAAACAATAGCTATAGCAAAAATAACATTCAATAAACCTACACCTAAAAATAGAAATAAATATAGATTAGCTATCCCATACATTAAAGGATTATCAGATAAAATGAATAGTACTCTACACCATTACAACCTTAATGGTACTTTTAAACCACCTATGAAATTAAAAAACATACTCAACTCTTCCAAGGATTCTTCCTCTTGGCATACCCTGGGGTATACTGAATCCATTGCACCTATAACTTACCTTATATTCATAAAACCAAATGCACAATCCTAATCCATAAAACAACACATTAAATTTAACAATTTTGTTAAAGCAAGCCTGCAGATCATGCTCTTAACACCTTATACCAAATTAATTGAAAAGGCATCTGCTCCTTACATCATACCTAAACCTTGTATGAATCTAATTTAAGTGAGCTTGTGAAATTTTGATTAACAAATCTAATCTAAACAATAATGGTGTTAATTATTAGAGTTCTATTGTATATATTTCCCTCTAAACTTTTACAGGTTCTTTTCCCAGGTCTATGTACCTCGTGTTTCACTATGCCACATACATGAAAACTAAGTATGCTGTATGTGTGTCTTTGTATAAACACAACATAAAATAAATTTGTATTAAAACAGTTGTGAGTGCTTTATCTATTAATGAGTTCAAAGAGAGGTATGATAGATTGTGTGGATAGTTTTGGTTTCCTGTGATGAGTCTTCAGACTCCATGTAGGTGACCGTACAATAATAATAATAAGTGAGCCTAGGATAATATGAGTTATGCGCTAACTCATAACTCTTATCATCCTTATTCTCACAATATTCCTTCTTACATATCTTCTTCTAAAGGATCACTTACTTAATAAACTTTCATCATCATTTAATTCCTACCCTAATTATTATCTGAATTCTCTTCAAATCTGCTAATTCTGTTGCACCTTTCTGTGCTAATATCAACAGATCCAATCCAACTACTATTCAAATTAAGTTCTTGTAATATTTTTAATAATTGTAGCTCTATTACTCATTTGTATTATTTCATCCACTTTCCCCACCATATATAGCAAACTAATATCTCTTCCCAGAATCTATATCTTACTGAACAAATTAGCCATAATCTAGTGCATTAGTTCCCAACCAGTGGTACACATACCCCCGGAGGTATGTGCTGAGCTGTTCAGGGGTACACGAAAAATAATCAGTAATGGCGGAAAAACAAGTAAAGTAAACAAAATGCAAAATGTTAGTTATTGAACAATAAATGTCAGTATTTAAAAACAGCTATTTTAAAAACAAGGGGTGCAATTTATAGAAATGGGTTTAAAAGGGGTGCACAAGTGGAAAAAAGGTTGGGAACCACTGATCTAGTGAATCAGTATATCTGTCACTTTAATTAAAGCTGCATTCACTAAGGATATTTTTCTATGGTCATTCATCCTTTTACTTGCTGTATAGTGATAAAAATTCTCTTGAATTTCCTTTGGCCTGTTCAGCCAACTTTTTTTATAATTCAATTTGACATTTTGCATCACCGCTGTCATTCTTGCCTGATCTGCTTCTTAGCATCCCTAGTTTTTATGATATCAAATCTGTTACACTTCTTTAAGCAGCTTTTATTTTAAAGCATTATTCATCCATTTGACTCTTGTGTGATTTTTTTTTCCTCTTAATTATGGGATGCAGTAGATATTGCTTTATTCAAATTTTCCCATACATGATGATTCCAAGTTTCTTAATTTCATCATTCTTTGATTACTTTCATGCGCTCTGATTCCTCTACAATACAGTTTTTCATGCTAAAGAAGAGTTGCCATCTTAGTTTATTATTCCCCCCCCCCCCTAAAAAAGCATCCAAAAATGCAAGTTTAGATGCTTTTTAAAAAGAGCCTTGGTGGTAATAAGATAAGACCCAGTAAATCTTTCAATATTTATGGGTTTCTATGAATATCAAAATTTAAATTGTTTATGGATTGCAATGAGAACATGATGTGAAACAATCAACCATTATTCTCTGCTTCAAAATTGACACAGAAAGATACATAAACGCTCAAATGGACCACAACAGGGACATGAAATGCTCACAGCACCTAAAGATGATGATTTCCTGTCATCACCCTTCTCCAAAACTGATCCTCAAAATAAATCATCTCCAACTATACTAGAAAGACTTCTCTATGAAATGTTCTTGCTTTTCAACAAGAACACTTCAGAAAAATACTAAATAATATTTAATAACAAATAATACTGAATATAATATCCAAGGCATGGTCTGCTAGACGGATCAAATGGAAGAATGAAGTCATTATAAGTCAGAGAGATTGTTTTTGGAATCGATAGAAGCTTTAAAACATACTCCAAACCTCAACAAGTATGGCTGTATAAATTTACCAAGACAGGCATTTTAAGATCTAATTAATATTTGTTTTCTATCTTTTTCCAACATAGATGGCACCTAATTAGGACTTTAGTTCCTTGTGTTGTCCATTACAATTTTTTTTTTTTTAAATTAGTCCCACCGTTATACCAAATTGTTGTTGTTTTGCGAACTGTGACAAACTGTTTTTGTGCTATGAAGATGCTGGATATAATACCAGCAAAAAATCAGCAAATAAGTTAATAAATATCATTTTTTATCATTCTGTGATGTCATCAATACTGTGAAAATAAATAACATACACTGTGAACACATAACCCTTTCCATGCAAAGTTTATGTCAATATGCCTGACAGTTTCTGGTCATTTATTATTACTTCATTCATCTTTTGGTTATAATTTTATTAAGCTGAGCATGATTAATGCATTTCTGAGCTCACTATGACTATTGGTATTGCATTTAAGATCATGGAGAGGCTTTTTTACCACTGTCATAATACTCAACATGGTAAAGGATTACAAGAAAAACAGAGGACTTCCATAGTTTGAGAGCAAACCTCATTATACTTGGCATTGAGTAAGCTATGAACTTCTAGATCAATTTTAGCTAATCCGGCTTCAGGAATATTCTAACAGTTACCAAAAAATTAAATCCTTTCACTAGTAAGAACACTCAATAGAAGTAATTTCTTGGTTAGGTAAAGTGTTGTACCTCTTTACCCCAGTCCTGAAGATACTTTCAGGTGCAAACTTTGTTTGCACACACTTAGATAAAGGATTAAACTAAATTTATTATAGTCTAACCAAGTGAAAAATAAACTTTTAACATCTTTCTCTAAATCCAGAGTAATTTAATAAAAAGGTGGCACACCGTTTGGCAGCTCCTATAGGAAGAGATGACCTTGCTAATGCTTCTGCCTGGGTATCTTCACTTGGGCCTGGCTCCCACTGAAGAGACCTCAATAAAGGTCGAAACTAGTCTGGGTAGTGGCCCTTCCCTTAATGCATAACATTATACATATCTGCAAGGAGATGTGTTTTGCATTATGAGAGATACTGAGATAGGAGTGTTGGTAGCTTGCTCCACTTTTGCAAGGAGTTGCCCGGTGTTGTACCACTTTACCCCAGTCCTGAAGATACTTTCAGGTTTGCACACACTTGGATAAAGGATTAAACTAAATTTATTATAGTCTAATCAAGTGAAAAATAAACTTGTAACATCTTATTGTTATACTTTTGGAACTCCAGTTAATTTTTTTGAATCATTTCCTGAAATGCTGCTGTAAAAATTTTTGGGGATATAGAGTCCTCCTGTCTTATCCCCTTTTTTACAGGGATCTTGTTGCTTTATATTTGTTGTCTTATAGTTACTGTTCCATTTTTGTATATTTCTTTTAACAGTTTCACATACTCACTTGGTATGGATTGATTTTCTAGAGTCTCTATTATTGAGGAAGTTTTGATGCTGTCAAAGGCTGTCTGTCTACTTTAGGCCAAATGATTTGTAGCTAGAACATAGCTCACAAGTACCAACAGCACAATATATGATAGATACCAGTACATCTAACAATAGCACATCAGCTGGAAAGTAGAATGTACAATCTTATTTAAAGATATGTGAAACATCAAGCTTAAGTTTTCCATTTAATTTTGAAGATTGTTCTCTTTTTTTATCATAAATCCTTTGATGAATGACAAGCAGTGAAATATTGTCAAAACATTGGAATTAATTCATTATTCAATTCTTATAGTGACTGCAGATGTGAGTTTCTGAAATAAATGTATCTGATAAAGATTATAGAAGGCGTTTTATTTATTTATTTTCATGAATATTTCCTGAAAAGCAAATCAAAGTTATTCAAAGTCTCTTGTTAATAAATTTTGTTTCTTGCCCTTACCATCCACACACACAACCATGGTGCTAATGTACTCCAGATCAAACATCTTCTTGTGATTAAATCACTGTTACAAAAAATATGTTGAATAAATTCGTTTTGTTTCAAAATTTTTATAATGATGCTAAGTGTGTCAAACTAAAAGAATAAATTACACTTACCTTCACAACTCATGCCATCATTATCAATAACATAACCATCTTTACAAGAACACACTACATTATTTGGAACAGCTAAACAAAGTTCTTTACAACCACCATTATTTTCTGTGCAGCCATTCGTTCCTAAAAGTATATACAAAATGACTGTAGTAAAATAAAATTCAATAGACCCTCCCCTATCCTCAGGGGATATGTCCCCCCCCCCCACAGATTGTACTGAACCCTATATATTCTAAGATTTTTCCTATACATACATACCTATGATAAAGTTTAAAAGTTCAATCTCTTACTGTACCTAATTTATAAATTAGGTCCAGTAAGAGATTGACAACTATAACTAATAATAAAATAGAACAATCATAAGAACATACTGTAATAAAAGTTATCTGAACGTGAATGGCTTCTCTGCAGCATATCCAAATTGCCAGCATCACCACTCATGCATTTTGGGCCCCATTATTAAGTAAAATAAGGGTTACTTGAACACAAGTATTGTGATACTATGACAGTCGATCTGATAACTGAGAACTACTCACAACTGTGCACAATTTAAAACTATGAATTCTTATTTCTGGAATTTTCAATTTAATATTTTCAGGCTGGGATTGATCACAGATAACTTAAACTGTGGATAGTGAACCTACAAATAAGGGTGGGGGTATGGAATGTCCTTTCAACAAAACATGTATTGCAATTAAAGCTTAATAGAAATCAGTAGGGGGTCCCTTTGTCATGCACACACACAGCTCACCATACCTTGCCTTAAACAGATTCAAATTCACTTCATACACCAACCTGTCGAGCAAGGCATTCCAATCATTCACACTCTGCATGCAAAAAACCTACTTCTCTCTCTCTCTCTGTTCACACCTTCCTTATGCAGCTTCCAGGGATGATCTCTTGTTCTCCCTAAATCTCCTACCATTTTATGAAAAAACCACTTCAACGCTGATCCTATAACAACCTTATTACCAACTTATGTGTCTCTATCATATCACCCTTCTTCCTCCTATTCACTAGACTGTGTAAATTGCATTTTTCTCAACCTTTCCTCATATTCAACATTCCAGAGATCAGAAACTACCTTAGTCAATTGCCTCTGGTTCCTTTCCGACATCTTTCATCCTTTGGAAAACCAGGTGACCAAATCTGTGCACAGTCCACATATGGACTACACAAATCTGTGTAGTCCATATGTGGCCTAATGAAAGCCTTATACAATAAAACAAGAATCTACTTACTTCTACAAGTCAGCGTCCTCTGCATCATTCTCAGAATTTGTTGTGTGTTGTCCTTACAATTTTGACAATGCATTCCCTAAATTTTAGATCATTATCTACCATCACCCGAAGATCTCTTATTTCCACAACCTCCAACAATATATCCCCATGAAGCATAAATTCTTGCCCAATTTTTAAAAACTTACATTTCGCAACATTGACATGGCATCCCTACTCTCATGCTCATTCACTCAATCTATTCAAGTCTTCTTGTCTGCTCTCTATCTCATAGTCCATCCCAACTTTGCATTATTCTGCAAACAACTGAATATCCCCATCCAAAACTTTTCCAATATCATTAACACAGAGGTTAAACAGCAATGGCCCTAAAACAGACCCACGAGGCACACCACTATGACTTTCCTCTTCCAGGCTATTGCTCCCCAATACACAACTTGCTGATACCTATCAGATAGCCAGTCTCCGATCCAATGCACTAATCTAATGTCCATCCACTCTAGTTTGACTATCAAATTATCATGTGATAATCAATCAAAAACCTTTGTGAAATCTAAGTATACTACTGTGTATCCCTCTCCTCTGTTCAGGGAAGCCATCACCTCATTGTAATAAGTACAATAAGTAGATTACTAAAACATAACCTCACTTTAGCAAATTCATGCTATCCATCAAAGATAATACCACTACTGTCAACCCAATTCTGGATCCTGGTTATGTTACCAGCGTCTCCAACACTTTAATCACAATAAATGGCACATAAACCTATAATTTGATTCAGTTCTGTCACCTCACCTTTGAAGCAGCACAATCCTGAATTCCTTCCACTGCTTTGGAACTTGACCCAGTGTAAGACTCACATTAAACAAATAAGTCAAGGCAGATGCCAACTCCCTGGCACATTCCTTCAAAATACAGTGATATATCATCAAGTCCCAGAGCCATATTAACATTAAGTTTGCTCAATTTTCCCATATACCTCTTGCATACTTACAAACTCTCCTGCAGCTCTTAAACTCTCCATGTGATCTTCACAAGTGAAAGACCTTTAGGAAGTGTTCATTAAATACCTCAAATATATCCTCTTCAGCTGTTGTTCTTATACCATTTTCTCCAATCAATGCCATTCTTTTTTTTTACTGATAAAGTATCGAAAAAACTCCTTAGAATTCTTTTTGGCTTCATTAGTTAAATGCTGCTCATGCTGCCCTTTTGCCACCCTTACTAATCAAGTCACCCATGATATTGGTGACTCTCCTTGCCTGTTCTTTGTACTCCTCATTAAATTGATTATTACCACTCATCTTATGTTGTCATCTGTAATGACTTTTTCCTCTGCATTGCATACTTAATCTCTTCATTCTTCCATTTCACACCTACATTATTTAACCTTCTAACCCTTGGAATACATTTAGATATTGCCAAGCACCAGTGATCTCCTTTCCAGCCAACTCCCCACTCCATGCTACACCTGCAAGCTGTCTCCTGATCTTCTCATAAACTCCAACCTTTTAGTTCCACTGTTATTTTAGAAATAGCTTGTTGTTTCAGTTAATCAAAAGCTAACATGCACATACTTCCTCAAAGATATTAGTTATTTGAAGTATAGTTCACCTTATTACCACTTTTTCAAGAAAAAAAAAAAAATAATAATCCTAACAACAGCTGTAGGCACAGAAAAGATGAACAGCAAAGTAATTCTAAATATTGCAAACCACAAACTGATATGGAAATGAAAGTCAATCACTCACTATCTAAACGTATATACAGGCAGGTCTTGATTAGCAGGAATACTGATCCCATAAAGTGGTCACATTATTTGAATTTGCATTATTCAAATTTATAATTATATGAAAATATAATAACTGACTCCAGCTCGATGGAAATAAGTGAAAAATTTTAAACATAAGTTTTATATATTTATTTGTAATATTAATGAAATATTACAGTAAATAATAAAAAGAAGATACTTATAATTTAAATTTATTGTTTACAAAGTATAACATGGAAGAGAGAAGATCAAGATCGGTGGAGGCATCTTTGTGACCTGCACTCATGGCGAAATCCTGAGTGAAACATGGGAGTCCATCAAGGTAATCAAGGTTTACAAAGTCACAGAGCAGTTATAGAGCAAAATAAAAACAAAAAAAAACTAAATGTCATTCCTGAAGGTGAGCTTACACTGACAAAAACATCTTTATTGTCTTTCGAAATATTTTAGCGCTGTAGGCTGAACTTTTTTTTTTTTCTTAGAAATGTAAGTTCTGGAAGGCATCCTTTCCAGAATAAACTGGTTTCATCCACGTTAAATATTTGTTATCAGTGTATCCACCATCTTCGATTAATTTTTTTAAACATCGTGATATTTAGATGCTGCGTCATCATTTGCACTGGCCTCTTCACCAATAATTTTAGCATTATGCAGCTGAACTTGATTTTTAAATTTGATCAACCCAAACAACACTTGGATTAAATGTTACTTCTACTTCATTATCTTTTTCTTTCACTTTATTAAACAAATTTAAAATTTTTATCTGATTGGTTGCTCTACTAAGGTAAATGCATTTTTGACTGCAATTCCTAATAGCTAAAAGATGCTCTATTTCATCAAACCTCTGTGTGTTTTAAAATATTCTGCACCTTACATTTAGACATTCCGGCATCTCGTCCTACTTAGAGTTGTTGTGATCATGTACATGTCATTCAATAACAACAAATTTTTGCTCTAATGTAATAACAAGACTTCGTTTTTTGCGCGCATAGTGCTTTTATCTGAGGAAATCTTCCTTTTTTCCCTTTTGTCAAGGGCAACTCAATTAAAACAAATTAGTAAAACTAATGTGCAGTCTGAAATAGTAGCATCGTAAACTGTAAAGTTAATTCGGTAACCTGAACTGTACATGTGCTGGCCTACCATTAACAGAATTTTGGTTCGCATTAAACACCACTTGGGATCATTGTACAATTCGTACTAAATCAAATATTACATTATACAAACTCGCATTAATCATGACCTAGCTGTATTTAGATCTAAAATTCTCATAGAAAGGCTTATACATCAGTTGCACATCATTAGCAAATAACTTAAGGAATTCACAATGTATACTGGAATATAAATTAAAATAAACTTTAATATATACTTCCTATATTTCGGCAACGTCACGTTGCCATCTTCATGGGAACATAAGATTAAGACAAGTGCACGCAGGCACTAAAAACAGCAAATGAGGTCAAAACGAGGAAACTACTGTTTTTCCTAAAGTCTTGATGGTGCACCCTAGCAGGCTATATTAGGTATTCTTAGCCATTTGGCTGAAGTTCTCAAGATGTACGTCTCCCAAATTTGGGGCAGTCTCATGCATCCAAATTTGTATCCAGAGCATGGTCTGCAAGTTCAGAGTGGCTGTATTGGTGAAACTGGATGTAGTCCTTGTGTTCCGAAATTCTGATAATCGCTGTCCTACATGTTTGGCCAAAGTAGGACAGCTTACAGCTGCAAGGGACCATTTCCCCTAGACCTACCTGGTATACACCAGGTAGGTCTAGGAGAACTGGTTGGTCTTTAGTGAGCAGATAAGGAATGCCAATTTTCTATATGGTCTGTAACAAGAGGTCAGGTCATGTTTATTCAGGATTTTGGTAATTTTTTCCGAGGTGCCACAGATGTAAGGAATGGTGATGAATTTGTAGTAATATTTTTTGTGAAAAAAAAAAAGGGGGGGGGGCGCTTGTTGTTTATTGGTTTTAGTATTTTTTGGGGATTGTAGCCATTGTCTGAGAAAGTGTTAAGAATGTGATTTAGTTCAGTGGCTAGGGCATTGTCATTTGAACAGATTAGTTTAGCCCTGTTATATAGTGTCTTAATAACTGCATGTTGCTGTGTGTGTGTGAGGGGAGGGTTGTTGTTGAATGTACCTGCTGCATGGGTGAGTTTTCAATAAACTGAGAAAACCAAGGTTCCAACAGGATGGCAGGTGACTAGTGTGTCTAGGAAAGGGAGGCAGTTGTTTTCCTCTTTTTCCAGGGTGAACTTGATTCTGGGGGTGTTGATTGTTGTTTAAGTGCATTAAGAAGGAGAGGAGCGTATCAGAGCCGTGTGACCAAATAGCGAACACATCATCAACATAGTGAAGCCATATGGTAGGTTTTTCTGGGGCAGAGTTTCAGGCTTTCTCTTCAAAAGTCTCCATAAAGAAGTTGGCCAAGGGTGGGGAGAGAGTGGTGAACCCATGGCTGTCCCCTCTATCTGTTTGTAGAATTTTCCCTGCCAAACGAAAGAGCCTGAGTTCATTGTGAACTGAAATAGGGCTGAGATATTGGGAGGAAATTTGGCTTGGATGAGCTCTAAGGTTTCCTTGAGTGGGACATTTGTGAATAAGGAGGAGACGTCAAAACTGACCATTATGTCAGTATGTTGGAGTGTAAGGTTTTCTACACTGACTTTGAAGTGGGCTGAGTTTTTTGTGGGTCAAAGCTGTATAACTGAGAGGAGACCTCCACATAGCCTTTAAAGGAATGCGGAGAACCGACCAGGGCTTCTGACCTAATGTCCAATCCTCACCTTCTCGTGGTGCACCCTGTTGGGTATCTACTTTGATACTGAACGAACGAGGATGGGCTGGCAATTTGGGATTTAGCCGACCAAATTGTATTCTTATTGGTTAAACCAAAATAAAAAATGATGGTACAACATGACAAAATTTCATGCCGGCTGGGGCGTCGCCCGGTTAAACATGGCCCCCATTGTTTTCGCCAGGGAACCAGGGCGAACAGCGAAAAGTCAGCTACTGGAACAAATCTGAAAACAAACCCCAACTCAACATCACCAGAGTTAAAGATCGGTACTATCAATGTAAGAAGCCTGAATGGCAAAGAAATGGAGCTAGCTGAGGAATTAGATAAGTACCAGATCGACATAATAGGGGTGACTGAAACAAAAAAGACCAAAACTGGTGAGATCTTTCTGAGCAATAAATACAAAATGTTATATTCAGGCAATGACAATCAAGGAAAAGAAGGAGTAGCAATAGTATTCAACACAAAATACGAGGCTAATCTTCTTGAATGGCAGTCAGTCTCAAGTAGAGTAATGTGGGCAAATATGAGAATGGGGAACTGGACAATGCGACTTATATGTGCCTATGGTCCCACAGAAGGTTCTACTAAGGTAGAAGTGGAGGAATTTTTTGAGGCTTTAGAAAAAGCAACTGACACAATGAAAAAGGAAAAGTTGGTCCTTGTTGAGGATCTAAATAGTAGAGTAGGAAATGATTGTGAGACATACAAAAATATTTTGGGAAAATTTGGAGAAAAGAGCAAAGCTAATAATAATGGCAGATATCTGTTGGATTTCTGCACAGGACATGGACTGGTTATTACTAACACCATGTTCCAACATAAAAATGTGCACAAATTCACATGGAGAGAAGAGGCTAGGAATAAGAAAAGTCTCATTGACTATGTTATTGTTGATAGTGATGTTTTCTCCCTGGTGCAGGACACCAGAGTGTACAGAGGATTTGAAATTGGAAGTGATCACTATTTAGTCTTGAGCAGGATAAAATTGAATTTCATATTGAAAAGAATAACATGTAAGAAAGTTTTAAAGCGAATAAAAGTTGAGCAGCTCTCAGATGTGAACTGTAGACTAAAATACAGAAATATTATTGAAAAGAAAATGAAAGAGTTTGAGAACAGGAATCAAACCTTGGAGATTCAGTGGCAAACTCTGAAGGAAACATTGATTGATTCTGCCAGAGAGGCATGTGGTGAGGTTGTGTGCAAGGATAAAAAAATCAGAACTCCCTGGTGGACACAGGAAGTTAAAGAGGCAGTGAAGGAAAACAAGAAAGCATATCAAAAGTTCCTGGCAAATAAGTCAGCTTTTACTCTTACAGAATACAGAGACAAATGTAAGAAAGCTAAACAGTGTGTAAAACTAGCTAAACAAAAGTCATGGGAGGACTTTGGCAAGAATATAGAAAATAAATATCAAGAAGGTGGCAAAATATTCTGGAGGTTGTTGAAGAAGCTTAGGAATGGAGGAAAGAGTGCTGTAAAAGGAATTACAGATGATAAAGGTGAAATGAAAACAGGAGAAAAAGATATCCTTGAAGTACGGAGTAATTACTTTGAAAAACTGCTAAATGAAACAAGCAGTGATGACAGCACAGTGATAAAAAACACTGACCAGGCATGCAGTCAGGAATACATATCCATACTTGAAGTAGAAAAAGCCATGAAAGGCTTGAAATGTGGAAAGGCAGCAGGAGTAGATGATATTCAACCAGAAATGCTGAAGTATGGTGGTATAAGAGTCTTACAGTGGCTGCACTGCATAGTTCAGAAAGCCTGGACAGAGGGACGAATTCCCGATGATTGGAGTAGAGCTCTCATAGTACCCATATATAAAAAGGGAAATAAAACTGAATGTGAGAATTACAGAGGTATTTCCCTACTGAGTGTTCCTGGCAAGATCTATGCAAGTATACTTGAGAAACGGTTGAGAAGAATTGTGGAAGAAAAGCTTGGTGAAGAACAAGCTGGATTCAGGCCAAATAGAGGCTGTCAGGATCAGATCTTCACTTTACGACAAATAGTCGAGAAAGCATGGGAATATAACAAAGATCTGTATTTAAGTTTTGTCGATTTGGAAAAGGCATATGACAAGGTGCCAAGAGAGAAGCTATTCAATACGCTGCAGTTATATGGTGTCAATGGGCCATTATATCAAGCAATACTTAGTCTTTATTTGAGTTGTGAGTCAGCAGTTAGAATTGAAGGAAGTACAGGAAGATGGTTTAATGTTAAATCTGGTGTGAGACAAGGATGTACATTATCCCCTCTGTTATTCATTATCTATATGGATCACATTATGAAGGAATGTGGTATTAAACCTGATATCAAAATTGGAGATGTTAATGTCAGCTCTTTGCTTTATGCGGATGATGTTATACTTCTAAATAAATCCGCTACAAGTCTGCAAGATTCTCTGACTAAATTGAATAGCTGTTGTAATAGATATGGTATGAAGGTCAGCAATAAAAAGACAAAGACAATGAAAATAGGCAGAATCATTGAAAATGTCAACTGTGTTGTGAATGGAGAACCTGTGGAACAAGTAAAACATTTCAGCTACTTAGGCACAATTTTTACTGAAGATGGTAAACTAAATTTAGAAATAGACAACAGAATCAGCAAAGCTGGTATCGTGGGAAGTCAATTGAATAAATTCATATGGAATAAGAAAGAAATTAGTCGGAACACTAAATTAGCTGTATACAAGACTGTGTTCAAACCAATTTTAACTTATGGATCTGAGAGCTTGGTCAGAAGTAAAACACTTGACCAAAGACTAGAGACCGCAGATATGAGAGTCCTGAGAAAGATTAGAGGTGTGAACAGATGGCATCAATGGCAATATCATATTAAAAATGAGGATATTAGGAAAGAACTTGACATTGCCAGCATCCAGGAATGCGTTAGCAGAGCTAATCTCAGATGGTATGGTCACTTAAATAGAATGGGAGGGGAAAGATTAGCAAAACAAGTGTTCTCTGCCAGGTTGGCAGGAAAACGACCCAGAGGAAGACCAAGATATAGGTGGATTGATACGGTACAAAGTGCTTTAGACGATAGAAATATAAGATCTGATAATGTTGGAGTCTTGACAAGTAACAGACTGATTTGGAGGAAAATTGTAGATAGGAAGTTAGTGATGATGTAATTTTTTCATGTAGTACTGTCATATCCTGTACACCCCTTGAGGGTACATGGCAGGAATTTGATGATGATGATGATGGTGTTGCCAGTATAGTGTGTGGGCGCTTTGGCTAAATGTTTGGCTAATTTGTACATGGGGGAATCAATGCCATCCACTATGGGACATAATGGCACATTTTGTTTATGTATTTTTGGGAGCCCATATAAACAAGGGGGGGGGGGGGATCCTAGAGTTAAAAGATTTTAATTTGTTAGTAACTTCCACAGGCCAAGAAGTGACCTTCTTAAGGAGCCTATGGAGTTTTCTAATTTGTGAGTTGGTGGGATTGTATTCAATGGGGGGAAAGTAGCCCGATACAATAATAAAGCATTAAGCTTACCTGTGTAGTCAGTATGGTTGAGCACCACGGTGGCATTCCCCTTATCCACTTTGGTGATTACTATTTCTTTGTCTTTCTTCATTTCCTGTAGAGCCTTATATTCACTATTGGATATGTTGGTTTTTGGTGGTCTTGCTTTGGTGAGGACAGAGGTTACATTCAGTCTAATACTGTTGGCAATGTGGTTAGGAAGGTTGCAGACACTGCGTTCAATCTGGATCATAATTTCTTCAGCCGGTATTTTTCTAGGAGCAAATGGCGAAATACGCTTCGCTACCCTTGGCCAACTTCTAAAAAATTACCAAAATCCTGAATAAACATGACCTGACCTCTTGTTGCAGACAATATAGAAAATTGGCATCCCTTACTGCTCCACTAAAGACAAACCCCTTCTCCTAGACCTACCTGGTATACACCAGGTAGGTCTAGGGGAAGTGGTCCCTTGCAGCTGTAAGCTGTCCTATTTTGGCCAAACAGACAGGATAGTGATAAGCAGAATTTCGGAACACAACGACTACATCCGGTTTCACCAATACAGCCACTCTGGGCTTGCAGACCATGCTCTGGATACACACCACAGATACAATGGAAGAAAGCCACAGTAATACAGCACAGCAAATATAAATTTGAAAGACTATTCATAGAATCAGCCTCAGCCCTAAGAAACATGCCAAACTTCAACAAATTTGGATGCATGAGACTGCCCCAAATTTGGGAGGCGTACATCTTGAGAACTTCAGCCCAATGGCCAAGAATACCTAATATAGCCTACTAGGGTGCACCATCAGGACTTTAGGAAAAACAGTAGTTTCCTCACTTTGACCTCATTTGCTGTTTTTAGTGCCTGCGTGCACATGTGTTAATCTTATGTTCCCATGAAGATGGCAACGTGATGTTGCCCAAATATAGGAAGTATATATTAAAGTTTATTTTAATTTATATTCCAGTATACGTTGTGAAGTCCTTAAGTTATTTCGTAATCATAGATCTGAAATCTTCCTCTGTTTTAATTAAAATAAGTGTTAAAAGAAATTTTTAGAACAGCTCTGTGAAAATGTGTAACTTGAGCATTTAAAATTCAATATCATCAAAATACATATACCAATATAAGCAAATTCTGTAACCAGTTTTTTCTTATTTCATTCATTCTTAAATTCTGTCATTATTTAAAACATTTCCTGTATAAATAAAACATTTGTTTATATGAACAGCACAGCACAATAAAAAACAGAGAAGCAAACCAAACTCAAATATGCTAAACTCAAGTACAAGTTTTACAATCATGGCACAAAATTCTCCTTCAATACATAAAAAAAATAATAAATTATATACACACACACACACCACCTACCAATAATTGTCCAGACAGCCCTGTTATTGAAGTTATTTATGTAACATTCCAGATTTGTTAATAACAAAAAAACTGACGTACAGATGGTAGGAAGCAGTATTTCATCATAGCAGTTGAATACAGGTGGTATGGCAACATGATGTGAATTCAGTGACTTCGAGATCATTGTGGGCTGTCAGATTGGTGGCATACATGGCATTGCCATCCATACATGTTGCTGCTCAACTGAAGCATTCAAAATCAACTGTTGGAAATGTGATCAACAAACAGAGACATTCTGGCATCACTAGTGCAGGAAAACACTCAGGGTGGCTGCCAAAAAAATGACTGACAAGGACTGAAGGGTGTCAACACAGGTGGCATGCAAAAACCCGACTACAACTGGCACGGACCATCTGTGATGAGTTCTAGAGTGTTTGAAACACCATAATGAGCACTAATATTGTACAAAAAGAACTTCATTTAATGGGTTTCCATGGAAGAGCAGTGGCACACAAGCCAAACATCACAATGAACACGGCAGCTCATCTGGCCTGGTGCAAAGAGCATTGTACCAGTGGAAAACGATACTGTGGAGCGATGAACATGAATCAAGGTTCACCTGTTTCTAGTCTGAGGGCAAGGTGTGGGTGTGGAAGTGGCCTTATGAGTGTGTTGTACCCAAAGTTTGGTAGTGGTGGAGTAATGGTGTGAGATGCATTCAGTTAGTTTGGAGTGGGCAACTGGTCGTTGTCCATGGTTCTATGAAGGCAGTTCTATATCTATATATTCATTGGACATCCTCAGATGCCATATGGTCACTCCGATGCTCAGTGATGTGCCACACCAGGCCTTGTCATGTAGTCCTGTTGTTTGCTTTTCTGGAGACCAACTCTCTGAAGATTAGTTGCCCAACACACACAATATCCATCTCATTGATGGTCTATCCCTTCCTCTTTTTCCAGGAACTTTACCTTCTATTACTGTTCTGAGAAGTCCTCCTTCCATCCTTTCAATGTGTCCAAAATATTTTAACTTTCTTTTGTCAATATCCTTAAGGAGCCTTAAAGTTTGATCTTTTCTAACACCCATTCATTTGTATGCCTTTCAGTATGATATCCTCAACAGCCTTCTGTAGCACCATATCTCAAAAGCAGATATCCTTTTCTTATCTGGCTTCCAAGTCTCACATCCATAAGTCGCTGTTGGAAAAACAACTGCATCCACTTTGTTCACATTGAAATAGACCCATCCTTCCAGCTCAGTACCTTGATATTCTGGATAATATCAAGGAGCTGCCTACACTATGGAGTTTTTATGGAATGGACTCGTGTTACTATCAAGATGACAATGCTCCATGCTACAAAGCTGTAGCTGTTATGGAATGGAATGAAGAGATTGGTGTTAAACGACTGCCCTGTCCTGCATAAAGTCTTGACCTCAACTCCATCAAACACCTGTGGGAGGAATTAGAGTGGCGATTGATATCCAGAGCAGCACATCCTCGATTTGTGGATGAACTTAATGCTGTTTAAGGAGGAATGGAGACAAAATTCCACCTAATGTCTGCTGCAGGAGTGCTCAAAGGGTGCAGGAGGTGATCAAAGCCAAAGGCGGACATAGTCAATATTATGGTTTGCCTGTTGGTATCAATTGTAAATTGCTAACGTGTCCAGACAATTATTGGTAGTGTGTGTGTGTGTGCGCGCGCGCATGTACACGAACAACATACCTTCATAAAGGTCACAGATGATATTTTTGCAGCTTCTGTTTACACTGAAAATGTCTTGAGACAAAATCTGTTTACAAAAATATGCAATGACAAGAGAAAAGCAAAATATATTGTTTCATTTCTGTGCATGTGTCTGTGTGTGTTTTTATATACATATATATCAATTCAGTAGCCTCTGCAGTCTTTCAATACTTATTAAAAAAAAATTCCTTATCGCAAGTTCATAATATTTTGGAATGCTTCTTCGTTCATCACAGTCCCTGCCTTCACACTATCATAACTTCACCTACCTTGACAAGAAACATGTGTGTACTATTGAAAGTTCGAAACGCAAATGTAAGTTATTTGACATGTGTATTATATAAAACAACTATATCACCAGCCTTGATGGCTGACTGGTTAGCATATCTGCTCACCAACCAACAAGTTGCAAGTTTGAATCTGTCAGTGAGCATGGACTTATGACTGTGGGAGATGAATTTCATCATCGGTGTGAGACCATTGCCTCAGTTATTGGAGGCCTGAAGAGGCTTAAAAAGATCCATGTTTGATCTCTAGGGCAGGGTTTCTGGACTATGTAAAAAATAAAAAAATTACAAAAAACATTAAATTAATAAAAATAGAAAAAAAATCCTTACTCCCACACACAATACTAATGTACTATAGATTCACAAACTCTTGTAAGTGGGAGGTCACATAATATATATATATAAAATAACAAATTCACAAACTACATAATCTTACTTGAAAGACTGCTACCTTAATTAGAACACATACCATGGTGAAATACACTGACAATTTCAGCTACCTTCACACACAAAACATATATGAAGAATTTAAAGCTGTGAGTTTGACAAGTTAACTATAAGATAATTAACCAATTAATGGTTGCATTATTCAAAAAAATTATCCAACCATCCATTATCATCATCATGGGTCCAATACCCATTGATGTCATGCATTTCTATTTAATACCATCCCTTTATGTCCAATATCCAGTGGCAGATTAAGGATAGTTGGGGCCCCTAGTCAAATTATATTTGCCCCCCCCCCCCCCCCAAATAATAATAAAAGAATAATAAAAAAAAAAAAAAAGCTAGGTGGCAAATAAATGAAATTTTGTACTTTTGAATTTTTTGAACTTCTGGATTTTTCTGCCTGTTAAAGGGTTAAAGGATGATAAATAATAAAACTTTTTATATTTTTTAAAAAAATTTTTATCAGGTTTTTTCTTTTTACAATTTTACATCAAAGTTCTTTTTTTTACTTGCACTACACTCAAATAATGAAAACATGGAAAGTCACACTAAAAAGTTATTTTTGAAACAAACTCCTCACTCTTACGATTCAATAACAAATGAAGTTAAGGAGCAACCAGGCGAAACTTCCCATCACGGTAATGCAATCAGTTTTCGTGACCTCGAAGCTGTCAACAGCGTTGTGTGCCGACATTGGTAATGCAGTTTAATTTAAACGTAGATAGCGCTGTTCAAAATACAAAATATGAAGCATATCAACTAGCGCCGACATTAGTATTGCGGCATTATTTAAAGCGTAGATAGTGCGCACTGTTCAAAATACGTATTAAAACGTAATAATTGTTTTGAAAAAATTTTGCTTAAAATAATCAAGATTTTTATGATGTTTACTGAAAACATTAATCTATTTTAAAACACTATAGGAAAATGTCTTGGCTTGGGGGGCCCCCCAAAGCTTGAGGCGCCTAGACACATGCCTCTTTGCCTTAATGGGTAATCCGCCACTGCCAATATCCCTTGCCAAGTGACTCAACTCATGCAAACTATCTCAATGCTATTCCTTTACATCACCTAGCCACTCTCTTCTGGATCATCCCATCCTGTTTATGCCATTCATTCTATCAACTTCAAGGTTTTGATCTTTCCGCTGTCATCCATCCAGCAAATATGTCCAAAAAGGTTGAGTCTTTCTTCTAATAATATTTTGCATTATATTCTATTCAATTTTTTACTCTTCTGTAGGAATCTTCATTTAGTATTTATTTAGTTCCAGCTTGATATGAATGTGTACATATATATTTAAATTTTATTATAAAGCTTCTTTATAAACAAAGTTCACTTTGCTGGAGAAGGAAAGTATAATCCTGTTTGCTACCAATTCTTGGTCAAGTCATAGATAACTGAACACTAGGAAAGCATACTATAGCACTAGAAATTTCATAATGATAACCAGTAGGATTCTCTACAATGTATTTCAAATAAAAATTTCCCTAAAATTATCAAGTGTTTAACTTTCAGAATATAAATATATATAAGTGTATTTTATGCAAATAAGGCATACACTATTTATCACTTGTTTAGTAAGCAACACTTATGATATTCATATTTCACTTCTAGATCAATCCTGCAGTTTCTTTCCAACATTCTTTAAACACAATCTTTCTTTATCTTACATAATTTACTTATTATTGTTATTATTATTGCATAGGTATTTCTGTAGAATCGAATCCAAAGACTCACTGCAAGAGACCCAAACTATCCACACAATATTATGGGTCTCAAGAGTATGTTCTATTTTGTGCATTTTTAGTAATCCATTAATCTGGGCAGGCCTGTTTAGCTGCTTTATAAAAGCCAAACACTTAGCCAAAGTGTGCTCTCTCTCATTACTGACTACATCCCTTCCCATATAAAAAATGTATTTCAAATAGTGCTTGTCTATGATCCTTAGAGATACTGACATCATGGTCAATTTTGATATAGCCTTCATATTCACTAATATCTTATAATAGACATTGTTAAATTAAGATAGTTCTTATAAAATGGTGCCAAAAACCCATCAATAGTGAGGCATCGAAAACTAAAAATAATGATAGCATGGAACCCTCCTGATTTATAATGTTGATATAAACGAAGAAAAATTTAACATATCGAATTTCAAGATTAAATGGAATAATCCAAAAATCAATCAGAGAGAAAACCAAAGCACATTTAAAAGAACTAAGTCAGAAAAAGAGAACTGAAGAGATAACAAGAAGAAAAGCAAGGAAAGTCATAAGTTATCAATGAATAATAATGATGGTAATAATAGTAGTGGTGATAGTAATAATAATAAGTCAACTAAAATAAAAAAATAAAATAAAAAAAAGAAGTCATATGTTACAGTGAGCTGATAATTAAATTTGTGCTTGAAGTTAGTCACTACATCAAGCTTCCCAAGAGCTAAAATAAATGATAACAAAGGCAATAGTTAAACAGAAAAGAAGAGTAAACAAGATCATAGTGTTAGTTGGAACTAATGATTCAAGATGTGGCAAACATACTACGAGAGAGAATATGAAAGCCTCGATGGAAGAAGTGAGAAAGGAAGGTAAGAAAGTAAAAATGATTAGTTTATTAACAAGATACAATAGCGATGAGTTAAGAAGGAGGGCCAAAATAGCAAGTGATTCAATGTGCAGACTGTGTAGAAAAAAAAACTGAAGTGAGTTTTTGAATATATGTAGTGAGTTTGATGGTAGAAAAGATTTGTATAAGGACAACATGCACTTTAATGGATTTGGCATTAGGTGCCTAGAGAAATTATTTATTAGAATGAGATCTAATGCAGAGGATCAGGGAAACTAGATCATCCTCAGCATTCCTTCCAGGAATGCTGAGGATGCGTATTTAAGTGCAGCTGGAATTTGTAGATGTAATATGAGGGTTATTTGAAAAGTTTGGTAAATTTCCAACAGATGGTGACACAATTCATTCATTCATACCAGTGTCAGCACATATCATCTTTTTCATCATGACCCCTGGCAAAATTTTAGGCACATGCAACACGTAGTTCTTGTTTGACAAAGATTTAAAATGAACCTGTTCGGATTTTTCATAAAAATTGAAAAAAAAAAAAAAAAAAGATTCGTGCAGTGATAAAACACTTTTATTTGAAGAAGTGGACAGCTGTGCAGATCAAAGCCGAGTTAGATGCAGTTCATGGGGAGGGGGGGGCTCTGCATCAGCATTAAAGACTATTTATTTTGGAATAAATGAGTTGAAACGTAGTCGTAAGTCTATCGAAGATGAAGCATGCTCTGGATGCCTGACTTAGGTCACTACAAAGGAAATGATTGACAAAATTCATGGTATTGTTATGGAAGCCTGCCAAGTGAAAGTGCGTGAGATTGCTGAGATTGTAGGCATCTCAACTGAACGGGTGTATAATATACTGCACAAAAAATTGAACATGAAAAAGCTGTGTGTGCAATGGGTGCCGTGATTGTTGAGTGTCAATCAAAAACGCAAGCGAAAAGACATTTCAACACAGTGTCTGGTGATGCTTAATCACAATCCGCAGGATTTTGAGTTGATTCATGACTCTAGATGAAACTTGGATCCACCACTACACACCTGCGTCCAAGCAGAAGTCAAAACAGTGGAAAATGCCTGGTGAAAGAGCATCGAAAAAAAGCGAAGCTCGTTTTGTCAGCTGGGAAGATGATGGCCACTGTTTTTTTGGGATTCCCAAGAAATTATCTTGATAGACTATTTGAAAAACGGTAAGACAGTAACAGGAGCCTATTATGCATCATTGTTGGACCATTTAAAAGAAGGAATGAAGAAAAATAGGCCAAAAAATGGCCAATTGGCGCACAAAAAAGTACTCTTTCATCAAGACAATGCACCATCCCACACATTGGCCATCGCAATGGCAAAATTGCATGAATTGAGGTTTGAATTGGTACAATCCACCATATTCTCTGGACTTGGCCCCATGTGACTTCTTGTTCAGAAACTTAAAAATTTGGCTCGGTAGGAAAAAATTTTCTTTGAACAAGGATGTCATCAAGGCGGTCAATGACTATTTTTTTAGAATTTGACAAATCCTACTTTTTAGATGGGATGAAAAAATTGGAAACTCGCTGGACCAAATGTGTAGACTTTGATGGAGACTATGTTGAGAAATAAAGGTGATTTTTTCCAAAAAAAAAAAGTGTTTAACTTTTTTACCAAACTTTTCAAACAACCCTTTTAGTGATACAAATGTCAATTAGTATAGTTATGAATCAGCTGAATAGATGAACTTTGGGTTCAAGCATTTTGAGTGTGAGTGTGTGGAAAGGGAAAAGAGCATGTTGCCAAACTTCCCACTTCCCAGCACCGGGTTAATCTATAAAGAACAAAGATAGCAGCGATCAACAATATAAACATTATAGTATTGATGTGCAATACTATAATGTCATGGTAGAGTACTCATTTGTTCAAGGTCCACTACAGGAACACCTCAACAGTACAGGCACAAAGATAGAACAGTGCAAATTTAGCCTTCAGATGGAAAGATCCAAATTAGATAGACTAGGTGCATAATTAGAATTCATTGCCTTGGGAGTGTGGAGGCTAAGATGATGATTTTTTGATTCATGATGATTTAAAGCATGGTTGAGGAGCAATAATGGGACCTTCTACAATTAAACTGAATTCTGTATAGGTCCCATGGTGATTAATTACGCAGATTTAATTCCTGGAGAGCTGATGTAAATTGGACTCTGGAGAGATTTGATCAAAATGAAAATGGCAATAAATATTAATGGTCTCCAGTACTGTGTAACATTTCCACAAATAGTAATGAAGAACCATAATAAACAAAGACACAGTAATCTCCTATTTATATATATTTTACTGATAATATTTGACACTAAATATATACATATATATATATTATAAGTTTAGTTTAATCCTTTATCTAAGTGTGAGCAAACAAAGTTTGCACCTGGAAGTATCTTCAGGACTGAGCAGGGTGGTGCAACACCAACGCAACTCGTGGCAAAGGTGGAGAAAGCAGTCATCACTCCTATATCAGTATCTCCCATAATGCAAAGCACATCTCCTTGCGGATATGTGTAATGCTATGCATTAAGGCAAGGGCCACTACCCATACTGGTTTCGACCTTTATTGAGGTCTTGTCAGTGAGAGCTAGGCCCAGTAGTGGAGACACCAAGGCAGAAGCAATGAGAGGTCATCCCCACCTATAGGAGTTGTCAAAAGGTGTCCAACCTTATTATTAAATTACTCTGGATTCAGAGAAAGATGTTGAGAGTTTATTTTTCACTTGGTTAGACTATAATAAGTTTAGTTTAATCCTTTATCCAAGTGTGAGCAAACAAAGTTTGCGCCTGAAAGTATCTTCAGGGCTGAGCTAAGGTGGTGTACATGAGACCTCAATAAAGGTCAAAACCGGTATGGGTAGTGGCCCTTGCCTTAATGCATAGCATTATACATATCCGCAAGGAGATATGCTTTGCATTATGGGAGATACTGAGATAGGAGTGATGACAGCTTTCTCCACCTTTGCCACGAGTTGCGTTGGTGTTGCACCACCTTAGCTCAGTCCTGAAGATACTTTCAGGCACAAACTTTGTTTGCTCACACTTGGATAAAGGATTAAACTAAACTTATTATATATATATATATATATATATATAGTGTCAAATATTATCAGTAAAATATATATAGATAGGAGATTACTGTGTCTTTGTTTATTATGGTTCTTCATTACTATTTGTGGAAATGTTACACAGTACTGGAGACCATTAATATTTATTGCCATTTTCATTTTGATCAAATCTCTCCAGAGTCCAATTTACATAACTGTTGTAATAGATATGGTATGAAGGTCAGCATTAAAAAGACAAAGATAATAAAAATAGGCAGAAACATTGAAAATATCAACTGCATTGTGAATGGAGAACCTATAGAACAAGTAAAACATTTCAGCTACTTAGGCATGATTTTTAGTGAAAATGGTAAATTAAATATGGAAATAGGTGGACTAATACAGTAAAATATGCCTTAGCAGATAGAAATATAAGATCTGATAATATTGGAGTCTCGACTAGTAACAGACTGATTTGGAGGAAAATTGTAGATAGAAAGTTAGTAATGATGTAATTTTTCATGTAGTACTATCATATCCTGTACACCCCTTGAGGATATATATCAGGAATTTGAGGATGATGATGAACAAATATTTTCCTATTATTTTTATTTTCCTTATTTACAAAAAACTGAAAGCTTCAGCGATTATATTTTAGTTGAATAATAATCTGAAAGAATTAGATAATAATGGTTAAAACAAAATGAAAGATTGGTAAGTGAGTATTGAAACAAAAGCCCAAGCACTGACTAAAACATGGATTTATACGGTTTGCTCTTAGAGGCAAAAAACAAGAGAGAGAGAGAGAGAATGTGTAGATCAAACCACAAGCCTAATAACAATAGCACAGTTTATACAAAATACTGAAGAAAGACAGTAATTCTAAGATGCCAAAATAACAAATGCTTCTATTTCTAATTACTCCTCTACTCACTCTTTTTTTTCTCAAATGACTCTTATGCTTCCTTAAAATCTTGCCTTTCCTTTCACCATGGATAAGTGATCCACAGTAATTTTTTTTTATTCTTTTAATGTAACATGATAATAAACCATTCTTTTAAAACAGTCCTGTCCAAAAAAAAAAAGGTTGTTAACCTATAGTACATTAATGCCATGGGCAGATAATTCATGGAAGCCTGATCTAGAGACTAAACATGATATTTTTCACAGTATTAAAGCACCATATAGGCTTACAAGCATTGGTGGGGGTGATCCACATAAAAAAAAATAAAATTATCTGGAGCCTAAAGATATATGTGCACACATCTACAATATGTGAGATTCAAATTCATAGCTTGTCAGCTGGACAGCAAAGATGCTTTCTCTCCATACCCTTATAAGTGAGCTTCCATAGTCTTAGGCTTTTAATTTGGTGTAGAAGCTGTACACGAATGAATAGCAATACCACAGTATAAAATAAAATGCTTGCTAGAATTTTAATATTTTATATTCAGAAAATATTTCGTAATTATACATACCACTTTGAGAAGAATTATCAAAGAGCCTGATTTCAAATAATGGAGGGTTTTCTTTACGAAGTGTAACAACAGATTTATCAGCCAACTGCAACTTCTGAACTAAACCTTGCTGAAATTCTGTCCAAAATATACAATTGTCATGATGGGCTAATCCATATGGGTGACCTAAAGTTTCTCCTTTAAACAGGACCTACAGTAAAATGTATAAATGCCATTAACCAAACAAAAAATCCATCAAGATGTTTTGTATATGTTGATACACAAGAATATTCAAACATCAAGATTAAAAAATATATAAATTAAAATTAAAATTCATTATAAATACAGGGCAACTAATATACAGCTGGACCCAAAGTTTTCATTCCAGATCTTTTTTTATTTATTTTTATTTTTTATTTATTTAATTTTTATCACTCGAGGTCAGGCTAGGAAAAAGGATTAATTAACTACGTAGATTTAGTTTACCGGTATACAGGGCATGAGCATGTAGCTTGGTTCCTTATACACTTGTATTCTTCCGATGATGACTTCGATACAGGGGGTCGAAATGTCAAGTTTTATTTTATTAGTAATTAATAAAATAATCTGTTCAACACGTGTGTTTTTGTGTCCCTAAATTTATAAATATGAATGCTGATCACCGTGTAACCTTAAAAGAAAGAATTCTAGATCATAAATGAAAGAATGGAAACTGATCACAGTTCAGAGTTTCAAGAGACTTACTTAACCTAGAATGGCCCAGCATGAATTCCTGTCACCATTTGTGGTCGATAAGAATTTTTGGGTTCAATTCTATATGAATCGCCATGTATTTCACTGGACATCAGGAGATATGGTCACACTGCAACTCAGTGATGTGCAACACAAATTCTTGCCAGGTGATCCCATTGTAGGCTTTTTTCTCTAGGACCTTTACCCTATATTACTGTTTTGAGAAATCCTCATTCCACTCTATTATATATTAAAAGATCTCAGCTTTCTTATATCAATACTCTAAGTCTTAAAGTTCTACCCATCTCCATAAGTAGTTACTGAAAAAACAACTGCAATCCAGAATCCTCCGTTTCTGTAGTGAGATATCTATCCTTTTAGACTGGAGATAAGACCCTGACTATTGTTCTAGGCATTTCTAATAATGTGTCTTCTGAACAGCAATTCTTTGCAATGATAATGGATCCCAGATAATCAAAGCTGCTGACTTCCTCAATTATTTCTCAATTAATGGACACTTTTAATTAGGTTTAATGGAATAAACACAGCACAGAGAAATAATTAAACACACGTTTAATAGATTCTGTATGTCACCATTGTCACAGAGACATCATAAGGGAATCAGCCTTAAAATGGTAAAAGCCCACACACAAAATAACAAATGGAAAAATTAGATTGGAAGCCTAAAAAGTCCTATACATCGCAACCTCTATGGATACTGTTGGCTATCCTTAGATACTGTGTAGGAGGCCTAAGAATTCAAGTTTCCCAAATCTTGGGAAGTTTAATACAACTATATTTATTTAGATTGGGGTTTGTTTGTTTTTTTAATCTGCTGTGTTGCTGATTCTAAAAAATAGTCTTTTGAGTTTGTATTTGTTTCAGTAAATTATAGTAATTTTCAGTAGTTTTTACCACTTGATTCTGTACAAGGTATCCAAAGCATGGTCAGCTAAACCTGACTGACCATAGTTATGGCAGCACATATTCCCAGTTCAACCATAACATGACAATTTGCAAGATCAAGGAACATTGTAAACACCTGGAACAAAGATGGGAGTGGGAGGAGTGCAGACAGGAGCCAAATTTAGATGAGGTTTGAAAGCAGTACACAAATTATTATTATTATTATTATTTTATTTTTTTAAAGCACCCCAGATATAGAGAATTGTAATAGCATTTGTAATAACATGTCCAATAAGAGGGATGTGAGGAACAACATTTTGTTGATCTTTTGGGCAATGTAACCATTGGAAAAGAAGGTCTGGCAAATAAAGAAATGTTCGGCTGTGGAGGAAGCCTAGTCGAAACAGAGGTTGGAAGCTCTGTTGACATGGTTTTAATAAGACTATACTGTTGACAGGGAGGGGGAGGATGGGAAAGTACATGTATGTATGTATTTATGTGGATGGGTTTTCTGTAAACTGAGAAAGAAAGGATGGCATTGGGAAGACGTGTGATTAGAGTATCTATAAATCTAGATTGGAGTAGCTTGGACAAATGAGTGAGGTTGTAGTTTTAATATTAATAAATGCAAGGTGTTTGGGATATAGTGGTATAAGGCAATATACTGTATTGGTGGAGTTGTATTTCAGGAAGTAGATGAGATTTGGGATCTTGGGGTAATGGTAGACAGTAGATTAAACTGCCAAGGGCACACTGCAAGTGTTGCAAAATCTGCACATCATATTACTGCTATGATAAAAAGTACATTTGCCATGGGGGGGGGTTAATTTTTTATATTTTTATGCTTCTCCCACTGCCAAAAGGTTATGTGTGGACTATATTTTAATAAATTTTATATATATATACATATATATTGTATTTTTAATCTATTTTTGCATAGTTTGGAAACTCTGCTCTACAGACCAAACATGGAACTTTTTCAAGCCACTTCAGGTATCTTATAAGTAGGGCTGTGGTCTTACACTGCACTATGAAATTCATCTCCAACCTAAAGACAATCACAAACATCCATGTTCACGGTGAGATTCGAACCAGCAGCCTGTTTTTTGGAGCATGGTTATGCTACCCCCCCCAAAGCAGACATCCATGTGTGGATAAAGAAGAGGTGGTGTTAGGCATTGATCCAACCACACATGGACTATTATGATCGCATCTGGTCACCTGATTTTCACTGTGGTGTGAAAACATTAGAGGGTACAGAGATGAATGACCAAATTAATGATATCAGGAGTATGGAGTGTTGGTTATGAAGAAAATTTGAGGGAATGTGGATTATAGAATTTGGTGGATAGGAGGGAAAAGAGAAGATATGATAGAGACTATCAAGTTAGTTAAGAGATTCTACCAGATTAATACAGAAGGAATTATAAAAAGAGTGGATGATAAGATGGGAGAAAAGGAAAGGCCATCCCTGGAAAGTGTATAAAGATGTGGTGAAGAAGGGTGTGAGAAGTAGATTTTTTAGGTGGAGAGTTGTTGGAGAGTGGAATGTACTGCCAGAGTACATTGTAAATGTAGTGAGTGTAAATATCTTCAAAGCTCATTATGACAGGTTGTTGCTGGTTGAGTGGGCCTCCCATTATGAGTCTGTTGATTTCATGGAGGTTTCAAAATAATAATAATAATAACTGAGGATCATTACAATTGAAGATATGAACAATTTTGAAATTAAGCAGAGAGGTTTGACCACATGGTTCAAAATATTTAAATTCAAACTTTTAATGCAAATAGTTCAAACCATGTGAATGAAACACAGTTATGCAATGAACCAGACAAAGCCTTGATGGGGGTTAGCTGATATACACCATAATTAATTTCTAAGTAACTTTAGATTTTTTTTAGTTATTGAAAAAATTAATCATAGAATAAATATGTACTTATTTGTAAAAACACAGCAACCAAAAAATTATAAAGTTAAAAAAAAAAAAAAGAAATAAAAATTTTAAAAAGAGTGCCTTGTATTCCTTAAAGAGCATGGGGATAATGTGTACCACACTTTGAGAAACACTAGTATCAATAATAAATAAGAGTGGAAGTAGAGCACACCTGTCTGTCCAGATGATTTTACATCAACAAACCTTCGATCCTAGCTGTTGACTCGTTCATAGACTATGCATTGCTCCATATTACATTTCATTTACACCATATAACTGTAGTATTTTGAAACAATTATTCTCTTGGCACCTTGTTATATGCTTTATCTATATCTACAAAGCTTAAATACCTGCTAGACTCCTGTGCATCTTCTCTTCCTTAACCTGACAAGAGAGGAAACTGTGTTCTAGATAAGGAACAAAGCTCTTGTCTCAATCAATGTGAGGAATGTATCTGAAGAGTGAATAACTAAATCTGATCTTTGTTATGAGTTGCATCTCTTCTGAGATGTTTTTTTTTTTTTAAATCTCAAAACATCTATAAGCGTGACCTATGTAGGAAAGGCTACAGGAACAGGAATTCTCTAAAGTTCAGGATATTTTAATGTCTTTGGGAGTGCAGAAGAGACTATCGATAGTGAGAACAGGTTTATAAGTTACTCTGATATAGGTTTACAGGTGTTAGAAATTTTATTATTATTATCTGAGACCTCCAGGGAGTCAAGGACTCATCGAGAGAGGCTATAAATCACCCAAACCAGCTATCGTACCTTCTCTTAACTTCATTCACACTAGATGCATTCACTACCCCTAAAGGCAAACTATTCCACTCACTGCTCTGTGGGAGAAAAACCTAGCTCTTTCCCCTTTCATTACTGCGGACAAACTCAACTCTTCTTTGCACCCTTTCCACAGCTTCTTTATCCCCTTGGAACCCAGGAAACCGAATCTGCACAATAATCCAGGTGCAGTCTTATCAAGGCCTTATAAATAGGCAAAATAGTTTTGTCTATTTATATTTAAAGAAAATAACATCCCTGTGGAGGAAGTGATCAACATTTTAGGAAGTTTGCTCCCACAAGACATTACTTCTCTGTTCCGTCATTGTTTAACATCAAACTTTTTCTTATGGAATAAAACCATATATCAGCAATTGATTGGCCTTGCAATGGGTAGCCCCCTCTCTTCATCTTGTGCTGATCTCTTTATGGAGGATTTTGAAAGTAAAATCTTAACTCAAACAGACCCTAAACCCACATTATGGTGGAGATACGTGGATGATATCTTTATCGTTTGGAACCACACAAAAAAGGACCTGTTCGACTTTCTTAAGAAAATCAACTCTCTACACCACACAATCAAATTCACTTTAGAACTTGAAGAAGGTAACCAATTATCATTTCTGGGCACTTTAATTAAGAAGGTTCCGAATAGTGGTATCAACCTCTCAGTTTACCGCAAACCTACCACTGCAGGATGTTATTTACATTTCACTTCCTCACACCACATTTCTCAGAAACTTAGTATTGTACACATGTTGAAGAACCGTGCCTCTCTCCTTACAACAGATCAACAAGACCTCCAGGAAGAAAGGAAGAACTATCCCTGATATCCACCAACCTTACCATGAATGCATTTCCTCGAAGATTCATCCACAAGATACTTTTCTCTGAACCCCAACAAAGACAACAAGATGATGTACATTATATTTCTACCGTCGTCATTCCATACTTAGGGACAGTTTCTAATAAGACTGCTAGACTCCTTAGACCACATAAAATAAGAGTGGCCTTTAAACCCACAGAAACAATCAGACAATTCTTAAGATCTCCAAAAGATAGCCATCCTTTCTCCAAATATGCTGGAGTTTATAACATACCATGCTCGTGCGGCTTGAATTACATCAGCCAAACTTCAAGGAGCCTTGAAATTAGGCAAAAAGAACATATAGGTGACGTCAATAATAACAGAGAAGAAAAATTGGGGTTAGCGTTTCATTTCTCAAGAACGAACCATACCATAGAATGGGATAGAAGCACAATTCCTTACATGGAGGAGGACTTCCGCTCCCAAATTTTTAAGGAGGCCACAAAAGTTGCCCGCTGTACACAAAACCTTAACAGGAACCAAGGACTAATCTTGCCCGTGATTTGGAAGACCCTTATCAGATCCTTCAACTCGCCAGAACTGAATTATAGTGCCAACTATAGAACATTCCTAAATAACAAGTGAGATCATCCATGCTCTATGAATGTATTGTACGCGCTCTGTTCTTTGTTTAATATAATTGGAATCGGTTTATTTTAGTTTATAACAGTTTTTTACTTTTTAGTGCCTTACATCAGTTATATACCCTGAAGATGCCAACAGACTTAGTTGGTGAAACTAGTTGGTGAAACTTAGTTGTTTATTATATACACTTGATCAATATAATCCCAATAAAAGTTTTTCCAGAGCTTTTTGGTCAAGAAAATTAAACGTTTTTTAACATAACATAATTTATAATTTATTTATATAAATAAATAAAAATATAAACATAATTTATATAAAAATAACAGAATTTTTGCTTAGATTCCTTTTAAAAAAACTTTGCTCTCCTGTTAGCCTTTCTTTACTGAAGTCACCACTTTTACTTTCAAGCAGCCAACAGCAGATGTGATCTTCATTATGTTTTGTTTGAAGAGAGAGATTAATGTCACTATAGTTTGGTACTCCAGGCAATCTATCGATGAGTGTTACGAAGATAACATGAATAAACAACAACTATTTCAGCAAACAATCTATCCTATATATTAAAGGTCATTACAAAAAAAATCCAGAAATTTCAAGTGAAACACTAAAACTACCTTTAGCCTACCTACGAACCGAGGTGGAAGAAATAGTGAGACCAAATTGCGCTTCTCATCCATGTTATTCAACGGGTGTTACAGAATTGTATTATCCAGATTTAGCTGGATGTACATAGACATCATGGCTGGTTGGGGAGTTAATCCTCTTATAAAATTAAGGCATTTATTTAGCACATCCATGGATAAACCCTCCCCTACCAAATTAAATATATGTGAGCTTTCTGTGTATAGGTGAAACTGGATGCAGAAATATTAAATAAGAAGAACACAAAAACCATATCTGCTTAATCCACCATACCTACTGATTTCTAAAACCGGCTTCTCTGATTATGCTCTGGCAACATACCATAAGAATGATTAGAAGGATTGTGTGCACACAACTATTACATCACTCAATAATGTGATACAAAAGAAAATTTAAAGAGGCATGTGAGCCTTCATAAAACAACTAAATTTAAATAAACATGGTCTCAAAATTTAAGTTTTGGTTCTACACCTAGACCACCCTGACAACAATGCTCACCCTCATATTACCTTGAGCCAAACTATATTAGCACTAATTCTTACAAACAAATATAATGAAGATTACATCAGCTATTGGCTACTTGAAAGTACAAAAAGTAACTTTCTTCAATAAAGAAATATCAACAGGAAAACAAAGGGTTTTTTTTTTTTAGGACTCCACAAACATAACTGTAGGTTGGACAAAAAATAAACAGGAGAAGCTATGAATTAATACAGTAATATAAAGTGGCAAGACTAACTATAGGGGTTTAAGCAGATGTCAAAAATAGGAATTTTCTGATTAGCTGACATAATTATTATTTTTTTAATTTTATTTATTTTTTATTAATTTTTTTTTACTACAAAAGGTTAGGCTAGAAAAGTTAATTAGTTTTAGACAATGTGGTTTATAATAGAATGATGTTAGTTGCTTTATTGTAGAGAGTGTGTGTGTGTGTGTGTGTGTGTGTGTGTGTGTGTGTGTGTGTGTGTGTGTGTGTGTACTGTGTGTATATATATATATACACATACATACATACATCTTCAAGGCCCACTCTTCTTAATTGGGTTGTGGGGGCAACAGCTGCAAGAGGAACTTCCAATGGTCACGATCCTCTGCCACCAAGCTCAGGTGTTCTGGTGGAATTCCCAAAAGTGTCCACCCAAGGTTTTGGATATAATCTATCCAGCGAGTCCTTGGCCTTCCACGTGACCTCCCACCCTCTGGCTTGGCAAAGAGGGCCTGCTGAGGGAGCCACTCTTGTGGCATTCTGACCAGGTGCCCATACCAGCGTAACTGTGATCTCCCAACACAGAGAAGCAGTGGTTGAGTATTGAAGGTTTCCCGAATTGCAGAGCTTCTGACTCTGTCGAGTTTTGTCAGCCCCACAACCCCTCAAAGGAACCTCATTTCAGCCGCTTGGATTCGTGTCCGCATTCTTTCGGTCATTACCCAACTCTCATGACCATAGGTGAGGATGGGGACATAGACTGTATTGAAGACAGCCAACTTTGCCTTCTGGCTTAACTCCCACTTCAATACTACCGAACGGCCAAGCTCCCGCAATATTGAGCTTGCTAAGCCAATTCGAGTATATAGCTCTAAGTCCCATTTTCCATCATTCGTGAATATGGACCCAAGGTATTTAAACTTCTCCACCTGTCTTTGTCATTGGGACTCCACTTACATTTAGAGTGCACTGGGATGGTTGTCTTGAGACCACAAATGTTTCAGTTTTGGCCACACTGATCTTCATTCCGGTGTCTGCACAAACAGCTGCAAACCTATCCAGGGTCTGCTGGTGGAAGAGCTAAGCAGAACTAGGTCATCTGTAAAAAGCAGACGTCCAATGCTACATTTTCCAATTCTGACACACTCACTGCCTCGGCTGTGCGTATCAATCCAGTCCATAAATATTATGAAAAGGAGGGGTGACAGAACACACCCTTGGCGGAGGCCAAAGGAAATTGTGAAAGGTTCAGACTTTGTGCTGTTTACCTTGACACAAAACTCTGGGCATTCATACAGGAACTTGATGGCAGCTAATAGTTGCCCATCCACTCCATACTCCTGTACTACTTGCCAAAGCTTATCCCAAGGAACCCAGTCATATGCCTACTCCAAGTCCACAAAAACGTGTGTAGACATTCTTGGCATATTCCCAAGATTTCTCAAAGACTTGCCTTAAAGTGAAGATTTGGTCAGTTGTGCTTCTACCAGGACGAAAGCCACATTATTCTTCCTGGAACTTTGACTCAACTATGCTCCTGCACCGTCTTTCCAAGCACTTAGCATACACTTTCCCAGGCAGGCTGAGCAGAGAGATGCAATGATAGTTACTGCAATCCTTCTGGTCTCCCTTCTTAAAGACTGGTAAAATAGAAAAAACGTTGTCACAATGTTTTTTATGTTTCAATTATGTGTGGCAATTTTTACCTATAATTTCCAGTTTGTTTTGATACTTCAATGTTTATTACTATTCTTGTCCTTTAAGAATACCTGAGGAAGGCTGTTATAAGCTGAAACTAGTCGTATTATTATTATTAAAATCTTTATAAGTTATCTCGGTTTTTAGTCATTAAATCTATTTTTTAAAATGTATCACAACAACCGAGTAAAAGCCGATTATCACTCACACACACACACACACACACACACACACACATATATATACACACACACACAGTACACACATTCCTGAAGATGACCTTAATGGAAAGATCAAGACACAGAATTTTAATGTTATTATTGTTTTGTTTATCCAAAACAGTAGGTGAGTCTATAGATCTAATATAATGAGTGCTGTTTGCCATTCAATGACACTGAAAAAAGAAAGAATACGCAAGAATTGTTTCTTATGCAATTTCGTAAAATCAAAGTGGTCCTTTTGTAATATCAACAAAAATAGTAGTGTCTTTTGAATAAATACCAGTGTATTTTGTTGTTGTTTCCTTTGAATTTTAGTCATATTATCTATTTTCTATGTCCTTAGTGCAAGCAGACTACATTCAACCATATATATAAAATTTAAGCCTACCTCTCTTTCTCTTCCATCTAAATTTATTCTCTCAATTCTATGAAGATATGCATCGCACCAGTATAGTTTCTTATCAACATAGTCCAAGCTTAAACCATTGGGCCACTGAAGCTGAGTGTCAATGAATACTTCTCTTTTTGATCCATCCATGTATGCCCTTTCAATCTTTCCACCAAACTGGTTGTCGCTAGCAGAACGGGGTTCAGTTGACCAATCTGACCAATACATATACCTAAAGTATATCATATATGCAAAATTTAGGAGGGGAAAAATTATAAATTAAAACAAACTTTTTTTTCAAACTGAACTTTATTAAAAAGTATGCATTTATATATTTGACAAATGATAATTAAATGTTTGACAAGAACTTTGAAAACATGAAGAAACCACAATAAAGTCAGCAACAGATACCATACTTATTCTTGGTCATCACACTGTAATGACAAAGAGAGTATGCAAGAGAAGGCAGAATGAGTATGACCCCAAGAACAATAAGATTAGTTATATCAGATCAGACAAGTAGTGACTATGGCAGTGGTGAAGATATAATTAAGAAATCAACTCAGGCTACTTATTTCAATAGGTCAGTTTTTAAGAGCTGCCTGAATATCAGTTGCCTTTATGCAAGAGGAACTGCAGGTCCAAGGAGATGCTGAAATATATATATATATATATATACAAGAAAGCAAGGAGTTATGTATTATCATCGTGTAAGTTTATCTACAAGAATTACAATAATCCATGGAGATTCCATCGCATGCAAGGCATGTCAATACGGCAAATTAAAACTGAAGATTTCTAGACAAATGAATCAATTAGCCTTCCTAAAATGCTGCTAGGATATTAATGTGATCCCTAACTGTGCAAAATTAAAACACTGATTCACTTCACCTAAAGCTCTCCACATATAGAGACAAACTAGCTTCATTCTCTTACAGAAGCAGATTGCCACCACCCGCATTCTCTTGGCCGACACCAATGAGGCTATTCTTGTGCAAGAAGAAGAGCTTGTCGCCACGCTTAACAACGACATTTTGTATGATCCTTTCCAATGTCTCTAATGTTTCAGCAGAAAAGGAATTCAAAAAAATTCGATTTCAGCACATCAAAAACTTTGAAAATGAAAAAAAAAACTCAGCTTGCAAACCTCAACTACCACTCAACACAGTAATAAACCTGTCATTCCTTACTCTGAAGCCTGAAGCAATCAGCTCTCTCTCTCGCTAGACCACAACTTCACAATATAGCACAGAAAAAAAATCCCTTCTGAAGAAATAATGATACAGGTAGAATGCGGTAACTGCAACCTTCCCAACCATATTGCCAACAATATCAGATCTGGATGTAGCTGGTGTTCTTACCCAAGCTAAACCACCAAAAAGCAACCTATATAAGCAAGAATTCAAAGCTCTGCAAGAAATTAAAAACAAGAGTAAAATAATAATTACTAAAGCATATAAGGGAAATGCCACTGTAGTTCTAAACAAAACTGACTACACAGGTAAGCTTATCTAATTGTAAAGAGGTATCTACCTACCTCCCTATAGAATATGATCCCACCAGCTCCCAAATCAGAACACTCCATAGGCTCCTTAAGAAGATTACTTCTTGGCCTGTGGAAGTGACTAACAAACTAAAACCTTTTAACTCTAGATCCCCCACCCTCAAATATATGGACTACCAAAAACCCATAAAAAAAACTGTGCCATTATGTCCCATATGGATGGCATTGATTCCTCCACATACAAATTAACTCAAGTGCTCACACAATATACTGGCAACACACCTTCGCACATAAAAATTCAGCCCACTTTAAAGCCAGTATAGAAAACCTCTCACTCCAACACACTGACCTAATGGTCAGTTTTGATGTTTCCTCCTTATTCACCAATGTCCCACTCAAAGATACCTTTGATCTCATCCAAACCAAATTTCCTCCTGATATCTCAGCCCTATTTTAGTTCACCATGAACTCAGGCTATTTTGTCTGGCAAGGCAAATTCTACAGATAGAGGGGACAACCATGGGTTCTCCATTCTCCCCACCCCTGGCCAACTTCTTTATGGAGACCTTTGAAGAAAAAGCCTTAAACTCTGCTCCACTTAAACCTGCTGTTTGGCAATGCTATGTAAATGATGTGTTCGCTATTTGGCCTCATGGCTTGGACACACTCCACAACTTTTTAACACACTTAAACAATCGACACCCCAGGATCCAGTTTACCTTGGAAAAGGAAAACAATAACAATCTTCCTTTCCTAGACACTCTGATTACATGCCAGCCTGATGGATCCCTGGCTTTCTCTGCTTACAGAAAACTTACACATACAGGTAGATACATTCGCCAGTAATCATACTACTCTCCCTCCCAACAATATGGGATTATAAAAACCCTATATAACAGGACAAAATTAATCAGTTCAGATAACAATGTCCTAACTGAGCTTAACCATATTCTTAACACCTTTGTAGCCAATGGCTACAACTACGAAAAAATCCAAAAAATATTAAACCAATTAACCACAATCCCCCCCCCCCCTCCATAACAGAGATTACTCTAAATCTGTCACCATTCCTTATATCTGGAGTACTTCTGAGAAGCTAACAAAAATCCTAAAATAATATGACCTGACAACTTGTTACAAACCATATAAAAATTGACCTCTCTTATCCACTCCACCAAAGACCAGCCACTTTCCCCCTAGACCTACCTGGAGTATACCAGGTCCCTTGTAGTTGCAGACTGTCCTACTATGGCCAAACAGGCAGGACAGCTAATATCAGGGTATCTGAACATAAGGACCATATCCGGTTCCACCAATACAGCGACTCAGGATTTGCTGACCATGCTTTGGACACCTACCACAAAATACACTGGAAGAAGCCACTTTACTACACCACAGCAACTATAAATATGAAAGATTATTCCTGGAATCAGCCTCAGCTCTAAAAAACTCCCTAAACCTCAACAAATTTGGATGCATGAGACTGCCCCAAATGTGGGAGGCTTGCATCCTAGGAATATCAGCCACGACAACCCAATTTAGCCCACTAGAGGGCACCTTTAGGACTCTAGGACCAACTTCAGTTGTTTTCTTCAGCCATATTTCTTTGGTGTTAGTACCTGCATGCACATATCATTATTTTAATGTTCCCTGAAGATGGTAATTTAACATTACGGAAATATAGGAAGCATTAATTACAGTTGTTTAATTAATATTTTAGTATACGTTGTCTTTCCCCTAAAATCTGATAGTTATGTATTACCATATAAGTTTATCTATAAGAATAGCCATATATATTGGAAACTAGAGCTTGGAACATTAAACTGTAGGACTCTGAGCAGTGAAGCACGGTTAACTGAACTAACTGAAGAGCTAAAGCGACTAAAATTATTATTATTATTATTATTTGACACCTCCAGGGAGTCCAAAGACTCATTGAGGGAGAGTGTGCCAACAGCATCGAACGATTGGTCCTCTTCCAACTACTAACCGCGCTCAAACTTACTTAACTGAGCCATTAGTAGCGGAGGCTCTACCAATCGACCAACCTTTGCCGGCACCGGTGGGATGTTCTTGGACTGTGCGAAGTCAGACGTAATGGTGAAGAAATTCTTCGATTAAAAAATGGAGACATATTATATTATAGAGGTCAAGATAAAGAAAGAATCAGTGGAGTTGGATTCTTGATCAACAAAAAACTGAAGAACAACATAATAGAATTTGACAGTGTATCCAATCGAATAGCAAATGTATTGTTGTTGAAATTTCGAAAAGCTACACTCTTAAGATCGTCCAAGTCTATGCACCAACAATAAGTCATACTGACGAAGAAATTGAAGCCTTCTATCATGATATATCCCAGCTCTACAATAAAGGAAAACATCATTTCAGAATTGTAATGGGAGACTTTAATGCTAGAATTGGTATTCAACATTCCGATGAAAGCTCAATGGGAAATTTTGGATATGGCATGATAGATGACAGAGGAGCAAGGTTAATAGAATTTGCAGAAAAAGAAAACCTATATATCATGAATTACTTCTTCAAGAAAAAAAAACACATAGAAAGTGGACATGGAAAAGTCCAAATGGAAAAACTAGTGAAATTGACTTCATCCTCAGCAATAAGAAAAACATCTTTCAAGACTGCTCTGTTATAAACACCTTCAACATTGGAGGTGACCATCGTATGGTACGCAGTAATATTCAAATAAACTGCCAAAAAGAAAGAAGAAAAATGTTTCGGAAATCAAAGCAAAACATAGATGTACACAAACTCAATATTAAAAAAGATATATTCCAACATGAATTAAACAATAGATTTAAACATGAACTAAACAATAGATTTAAATACAATCATTAAACATCATTGTTTTAATAATGTTGTTTAAACAACATTATTTAAACAATGCTGATCTATCAGAAAGTAATGACATTATTATCCAAAACCTTTTACAATGCTCACTTGAAATAGCTGGTACCACAGAACAGAAACAAGACAAAATCTCTGAAGAAACAAAACAGCTTATGAAGAAATGAAGAGAAATGAAATCAATTAACCTACAGAATAAAATTGAATACACGGAATTGTGCAAAACAATCAGAAAACGTATCACAGAAGAAATAAGAAAATTCAATTGTAAATTCATACAACAAACAATTGAAAACAACCATAGTCTCAAAAAAGCCAAAGCAACTGATGAACAGCAAACAGATGGCTGCAGTCAAACAACAAGACGGGACCATCACCAGAGATAGATATGCTATAGCAAAAATAATTGAAGAATTCTAATCAATATTATACCAGGATGATGAATTAAATGAAGAAGAAGACAACTACAACACAGCTGAAGTACCACGGATTCTACCAGAATAAGTTATGCAGAGCATCCAAAGCTTCCAAAGCAGCAGGTGAGGATGGAGTTAAAGCTGAACTTCTAAAAACAGGCGGAGAAATAATCTACGAACTCTTAGCAAAGCTATTTACTTTATGCCTGAAGAAAAACGATGTACCAACAACATCGAAGGAGGCTACCCTAATTCTGATACATAAAAAAGGTGAGATAGAAGACTTGACGAACTAATGACCTACCAGTCTACTATCAGTGGTCTACAAAGTCTTTACAAAAGTCTTAGCTAATAGACTTTGTGTAACTCTTTGTGTGACTTAGCACAAAAAGAACAGGTAGGCTATCGAAGGGGCTTTAGTACAATGGACCATATTCAAGTTGTACAGCAGATTATTGAATGATGTAATGAATATCAATTACCACTATGTCTTGGTTTTATTGACTATGAGAAAGCCTTTGATTCACTTAAAACTTGTGCAATACTTAAAGCATTACGAAACCAACAAGTGGAGGAGCCCTACATCAGAACCATCAAATCAGCATACACCAATGCCACAGCAGCAATTCATTTCAATGGAAACATCTCTACTGTAGGAATACAGAAAGGTATAAGACAGGGTGACATAATATCTCCAAAATTATTCACAGCATGCCTAGAAGAAATATTCAAACTTCTTGATTGGGAAGGGAAAGGTCTGAAGATAAATGGATATTTAAGCCATTTACGCTTTGCAGATGACATTAGTTATCTTTACTTCAACTGCACATGAATTACAGACTCGTATCCATGAGCTCCAAATTGCTAGCAGAACAGCAGGCTTAAAGATAAACCTAAAGAAGACCCAAGTTATGTTCAATAGTTATGTCCAACCAGAAATAATAAAAATCAATAACGAGGAAATTAAGCAACTAGATCATCACATATACTTACGATAACAAATATCAATGGAACAAAATAATAGCATGGATGAAATTAAAAGGCGTGCGATGCTTGGGAGGAAAGCATTTGGAAAATTACATTCAATATTCAAAAGCCAAAGAGAAAGGTTTTTAACCAGTGTATTCTTCCTATACTGACATTGGCTGTGAAACATGGACACTGAATGCAAAGGAAATTCAAAAATTAAGAACAACACAATTTAGTATGGAAAGAAGTATACTTGGTATCACAAGATTGGATCACAAAAGGAATATATGGATAAGAAATCAAACCAAAGTCTCTGACATGATAGAAAGAGTGAAACCTTTGAAGTGGCAATGGGCTGGGCATATTGCTCGAAGACAAGATCAGCGATGGACAAAAAGAAGTACTGGACTGGATTCCATGAGAGAAAAAAACGACCATGACCCCCGACCAAAATCACGGTGGATTGATGATATCATCAGATTTGTAGGAGTGATGTGGAAAAGGAGAGCCATGGACAGAGAGTGTTGGAGTAATCTTGGAAAAGCCTTCATCTAGCAGTGGATCGATAATGGCTGATGATGATATATATATATATACATATAAAGAAAAATGGAAAGTTTTTTTTAAAAAAAAAAAAAAGTAGTGCAAGCTAATGCACCTCCAATGATAAGGATTGTGTCCTCATAAGTTATTTTCTTTATTCATAACGCTCCGAGTTTCTATATACACTGCTTGGAAAGAAATCGATGAACATCACAGTGTGAGGAACAAACAGCCATGGTATCCACCTTAATAATATGCAGAACCTCCTTTCACTGGGATGAATGCAGCAATCCTACAGGGCATACTTAGCACAAACAATAGCGATCAATGGGAATTTTGGACAATTCTTCCTGTAGGCATGTAACGAGGTCCTGGACTGTTGTGAGGATAGACATCACTTGACCTCACCAGATGCTCCAGTTCATCCCACAGATATTCAATAGGGATGAGGTAGGGACTCGGTAGAGGCCAGTCAAGTGTGGTGGCATTCATATCCACAAACCATGAAGTTATTTGCAGCAGCCTTATGACATGATGCATTGTCTTGTTGAAAGAAACAGTGGTCAGTTCCAGATAAACACCACAAAGTAGGAAGCACTGCATTGTCCAGAATGTTTAGATACCTCGGAGTTAAATGATAGTGGCATGACAAACAATGGTCCACGGCCAAACCAAGAAAAACAGGACCATACCATCACATTGCCACCTCCAAATTTCACAGTTGGGGTTATGCACTCTGGTAAGAGATGTTTACTGGGCATCTACCACACCCATCCATCTGCTAGGTAAAGGGTATATCATGATTTGTCGTTCCATAACACAGATTTCCAAGCTTCCACATCCCACTATACACACTCTTTGCATCACTGAAGATAATGCCTGCATGTTGGTTCAGGATATGTGACTTATATATTAGGGTCCTACCACTGAGACCCTTGTGAGCCTTGGTTCTGAATATTTTTTTGTGTGGATTCATGTTCCAGTTGATGCCTGTAACTCCACATTCAATGTGTCAGCTGACAAATGGTGGTTTTTATGTTATCCTTCATAGCACCCAATGGTCATGCTTCGTGAGTGTGGTGAATTGTCCACTGTGGGTAATACTTGCAGTTGACTCCTAGCGATTCCATCTCAGTATGGTATCACTGACTGGTAACCTGGGATGGCCCAATTTGTCAACAATTTGCCAAACAGATAAGCCTGCAACATGGCATCAATATCCCTCTTTCAAACTCTGTCAGTTCCCTTTTCATAGCCATTTCGCCCAGACCATGTTCCTCCATTTATACACACAAACATATAGCTAAATGTGAGCCACAAGCATGTGACTCACATTTGGCTACAAAATAAGCATATATATTTAATATCTCCTATTTACTGTTTATTTTACATTGCTAAAATGAACACTTTTAGGATCCTCTTTGATAAAAATGGAAAATAAAATTTTGCTCTCCCTAAATATAATAATTGTCAAATTTTTAAGTATAGAGCTAAGATGCTTCAATTTGAAATAAGTGAAATTTTGTAAAGGAGAACATCATGGATCCATCCATATTCTATAGCCAAATGTATAAAAAAATCATAAGCTTCCCTGTAATTTTTTAAAGTTAGAAAAAGTTTTCTACATTTCTTACTTTCTCATGTTTCCACATTTTGCTGTAAATATATGTAAATTTGTATTGTCTATTTTAGTATCTAGGTAAGATAAATATAAGCTTCTCTGCTCTATAATTTAATATTATATTATGCACTCACATAGAGAACTCACCATTAATGATGAATTTAACTTTCGGACACAGCTTAGTTACAATGTTGAATAAGCTTTTCTTAACTTATGCTGATAATTTTTTTTAACTCGGTCATTTGAAGCCTGAGTAGCAAGGCTTATACATTGGTCATACATAACTGGTAATTAGTTTATGGAATTAACAACGCATATAAAGTATATTAATTAAAGGTAACTTTAATGAATGACTTCTATATTTTGAGAAATATAGATAACTTCTATATTATGAGAACTTCAGCCCAACTGCCAAGACAACCAAATTAACCCACCAGAGGGCACCATTAGGACTTTAGGAATAATATTAGTTTCTTGCTTTCTTCCTCATTTGCTTTTGTTAGTGCCTGCGTGCACATACCATATCTTTATGTTCCTGAAGATGACAACGCAACATTGCCGAAATATAGAAGTTATTCATTAAAGTTACCTTTAATTAATATACTTTATATGCGTTGTTAATTCCGTAAACTAATTACCAGTTATGTAGTGACCAACGTATAAGCCTTGCTACTAGAATTATGATCATCCACGGACTATTTCTTTTAATTTTAAGATATGCCTCTCTAGTTCGTCACTGCATTCATGGATAGTGGTCATAATGTTCCAGTCTATCTGGTGTTGGCACTCTTCTAGATTGGAGTTAGCAAAGAAAAGAACATGACTGAAGAGGACGCTCGCACGGGTTCTCTTGTAACAGATGTCACATTGATGCTCCTCAAGACATTGTGAGACAGACTTATCTGTTTGTCCATAATAAGGTTTACTGCAGCTGCAGATAATTTTGTAAACTCCTGGAAATTGAAGTTGGTCGTGTTTTTGTTTGGGTTGACTCAGGAAAGAACGAAGTTTTGGTAGGGTGGTGAAGTAAGTTCTAATGTTGAATTTCTTCATAATTTTCGCCAGTTTTTGGTGATGGAGAGCCTACAAATGGCAATTGAATGTGTGTAATAGGATTGAAGTTATCTTCTTGCTGAGGTTGAGGACGTGGATATAGACATTTAGTTATGCTTCGAGATGAATAGTCGTTGTTCAAGAATGTGCTTTTGAGGTGGTCAAGTTCTATTTGAAGATCTTCTTCTTCTGAAATAAGAGATCTCACCCGATGGGCCAGAGTGAAAATAATATCAAATTTCCTTAGAGGGAAGTGATGAGATTAGGCATGTAAGTATCTGTCTCTGTGAGTAATTTTACGAAAAATCGAAAAGTTCAGACAATCAGGCAACCTAGTGAACTTTAAATCCAAAAAGACGAGTACGCCATTCATCTTAAGTTCTGATGTGAATTTGATGTTCTGGTGCCGATTATTCAAATGATCTAGGAAGGATTGTAACTCCTCTAGACCATATTCCCAGATGAGGAAGATATCATCCATGTATCGTAGCCACTGTTTAGGTTTTAAAGTTGTGCTTGAAATAGCTCTTTCTTCAAAGTCTTCTAGAAATATATTGGCTTACACTGAAGACAATGGGCTGCCCATAGCCAGGCCTCTTGTATGTTTATATATTTTACTATCAAATGAGAAATAGCCGGAATTTATGCAATGTAGCAATAGGATAAAATTTTTTTTGGAAACTTCGTTTTTCAATAGATTGAGGACTTCTTCTGTGGGCACATTTGTGAAGAGAGAGAGAGAGACATCACAACTAATCATTCTGTCAGAATCCTTCAGTTTTAAATTTTTTATCTGAGATGTGAAATCTTCAGAGTTTTTGATATATGAGGAGGAATTACCAATGAGATGTTTTAAGGAAGAGGCAAGGTATTTGGACAGGTTGTAAGTGGGAGAGTCAATGTCTTCAACAATCGGTCTTAAAGTAGTGTCTGCCTTGTGGATCTTCGGGAGGCCATACAAACGGAGAATTAGGGGACGAAGATAGTGGAGAGATAGCCTGGTGTGTCTAGGAAGTTCTGAAGTAGAATTGAGGTTGTTGGTTTGGTTATGAAGTTCTCTCGTAGGGTCACTTGGTAAATGAGAGTAAGTATCAGATATTAATAAATCGTCGATCTTGATACAGTAATCAGATCTGTTTAGGATTACAGTTGCATTACCTTTATCCGCTGATAGAATAATGATTTCGTTGTTATTAGGAAGGTGGTGAATAGCTTTTCTTTCAGCACAGGATAAATTATCTGCAGGTCAACGAATATTGTTTATTGTAAAAATAGCTTTCATTCTGAGTAAGTTTGCTGTTTGTTTTGGTAGATATGAACACCTTTCTCGGTGTTCCTAATCAGCATAATTATTATTTTTTAATATATATATATATATATATATATATATATATATATATATGGGAATAAATTTTTAACTTGGGTATATTGTATATTAGGATAACCAAGCAATTTTATATGCTTGGTTATTTTAGCTCCTAATCCCAAGTGTGCAAACAATTAAGTTTGCGCCTGAAACAAAGTTCAAGTCTAAAGATGGTACAACACCAGGGCAGCTCATTGTAAAGGTGGTTAAAGCTTTGATCACTATTCTTAGTATTTTCCCATAATGTAAAGCACATCTCACTAGAAGATGTATACTGCAATGCATTATGGGTGGGGTCACTACCCAGACCGGTTTCGGGCGCAAACTTAATTGTTTGCACACTTGGGATTAGGAGCTAAAATAACCAAGCATATAAAATTGCTTGGTTATCCTAATATATATATATATATATATATATATATATATATATATATATATATGAAGATTGATTTACTCGGTTGTTGTACATTTTTATAAAAAGATTGAATGACTAAAACTGAGAGAAATGAAAACAAAGTTTATTACTACTACACAACTAGTTTCAGCTTTTATCAGCCTTCGTCAGGTGCACAATAAAAAAGAAGAAATAACCAGTAAAAACATGGAGAAAATAACTGTAAATAACATGGAAAATTAGTTTGTATATATTTCAATGTTGAAACGTTGAAGTCTGCACATTCAAAATTGTTCCAGCATTGGCTTCATTGTTGGGCATATGCATGCGTATAACATCTTGTGAACGCCTGTATTTCACCACAGCACAATGACAGTCTGAAAGGTTGTAACTCTGTTGTTGAGATGTAGGGGGTTGAAAAGGATTTCCTTTGCTTCTATTATCTTCCTTTCTACTTCATCATGGCAATGGAAAATGTTATTAGACTTGTCCCACAGGACTGTATGGCTAGGGTTTTCTTCATTAGAATTGGCCCAGAAAAAAACATGACTAATCAAAGCACAGGCTTGCATTCCCTTGTAAGTAACGTCTCTCTTGTGCTTCTCAATGCATAACTCAACTGACTTCTCTGTTTGGCCAAAGTTAGCTATGTCACAGTTGCACCAGATCTGGTAAACACCAGGATATTTAGGATTATGATATCTAGGTTTTGGATGGCTCACTAAGAAGCAGATTTTAGGAAGAGGAGTAAATAAAGTTCTTATGTTGTATTTTCTAAGAACCTTGGCTAATTTGAATGTGGCTAAGAAAGGATTTACTTAAGTAACAAATTGATAAAGTATAAACAAAGAAAAATAAGAGATAAAGTATAAATCCCATGGTTATATATTTAGCAATGGGATTTATACTTTATCTCTTATTTTTCTTTGTTTATACTTAATCAATTTGTTACTTAATTAAATCCTTTCTTATTCAAAACCTTATTCAATTAAAATCCTACCAGCTGTTCTATTGTTATGTTGTTACTTTCTCTATATTTTCTCTATCGCTATTTTACTTTGTCAGATATCAGGCCTAATATGCTTACATCTAGGATTGTTTCCTCTTCGGATACTGGCGAATTTATATTTTGCTGCGCCAGCCAGTATCCTATAGCAGAAAAGGATCCTTGCTCAGGGAAACAATACTAGATTCTGAGGCTTTCTTACAACAATATCTTACTTTAACACTGCTGTATAGATTCAGATTATTGCAGTCGTGACCGAAATCTATAATTATATACGTTATTTAATTCCTTCTTGCCAAAATAGGTTCTATTTTTTATAAGTGGTATTTTGGAATCGTAATCAGGCATGACTTAGTTTCAGGTAAATATGACAAATTTATTGGAATATCTAAACACAATACACAAAAAATTCATACACTCAATTTAACTCAATACTAAATGAAACTTGAGTTAAGAGGTTAACATATTCGAAATTAATTAAAGGTCATAAAGCATGCGAAACACAATAACTGCATATTGGGATAGATAGCAAATGATATGAAGTTAAACTAAAATTCCTTTCTGTAATGCTATTCATAAGATAATGAAAACAAACATTCTAATGTTACTCAGTTGCTAAAATCCACAATTCTGATCTCATTAAGTTAATCCTATCACATACAATTACTAAAGATCTTTTCCAAACAATTCTTCTTACTCTCTCAAAGGAGGTTAACTTTCAAATTAGAGACTGTCCACAGAGTTCTTTAGAATACTGTTCTTAATTTCACATTCGCAAACAATCTTCTCTCTTCTGTTGAATTTTATACACAAAATAGAGTAATTTCACCTTACCGAACTTTTTCCGCATCTTTCAGCACCACGTGTATGTCTGGTTACTTCTTGTCTATTGGCTGTCCATGTGCCAATGTAGAGGTTACGCTATCTTCATTATTTCTGCCGAAAATGGACCTAAATCTTTGCGTTTCAGGAACAACTCGAAGGTACTTCTCAGCGACAGCTTCATTCTGCTAGGACTGGAAATTTTTACCTTCAGCTCTGCGTAGAATCCTTCTCCATTTTCAAGAAAGCCTGCTGTCCGACATCTTATCTTAGCACAGATGCCTCATTCCCCCTCCTTCATGCGAACTCCCACTTACTTCCGAGCCACCAAACAGGAAAACGATGCGACAAGAGACTTTTTGATACGGCGCTCGTCCCCTTATATTCCTCCTTAGAGCGACCTCTTTTTCCTCAGTACCCTTTGCACACGACCCATATCTTTTCACCACTTGGGTTCATCCCTTGCTTTTTCCAGGTTATGCTCTTGTATTCCCAGAATTCGTGTTAATATACGTTCCGCTTAAGCAACTGCCGCCAGCGTTACGCTGTACACGTGTAGTTTTATACCTTCCAAAAATTATTATTTAATAACTATTTGATGACTCACAGTTAATTTTACACAGCTTAAGTGAGGCTTAAATGAAGTCAGATTATCTCTCTTTTAAGACATACTCTAATAAAATCTTAATATGAACACAACAGATTACATATATCGTACATGAAATAAGGAATGCAAATTTTATACATAAAGTGAATAAGTTTCACTTTTAATTACAGCTGATGTGCAGGTATTTCTCTCTTTTTGTAAGTTTAATATGTTGGATTCTGAATGAATGATTTCTTTGCAAGATTCCTTCATTCAGGATCTAGCAAAGGCCCCATCTTTTTTTATAAAAAAGTTTTTCTATTTCCTTTATAAAAACTCTTTTTGTTTCTCCCTCAATCCTCTGGGGATGAACCTTCTATTCTTTCTAGGCCTTAATACGTATCTTGGCTCATGTGACTGTATTGTTTCCTCATGACATGACTGAGTTTGCTCATTCCCATGATGTGTATTCGGTGCTTCTTTATAAGCGTTCAGAAAGATATTCCTTCGACAGGCTTTGCTCTTCTTCTCTCTTGTTGCTACGTCTTGTGTACGGGGTTACTCTGGGATGTGTTTTCTTCATGTCCCCATACAGCCTCTATTTTCTGTTGATTTCTCCCCTTTTCCCCAGATGCTTTCGAGGGAATCGCCTAGACAGACCAACCTACTTGATCTGCATCAGTACAATTTTAGGCGATCTGAGTGGACTACTAAGGTTCTTCCCTGACATCTCCTTTATCTTGTATGTCACAGGGGATAGTATTCCTATAATTTCAAAGGACCCTGTGGCGCTCCTTCCAAATTTTCCCCCCGTTTTTCTCCCAGAGTTCTGCTACACTAGTACCAAGTTTCCTAGTTTTAAGTCTTTGTGTTTTCTGAATTTATCTGCATAAGACCGGGCACGTTGGGAACACGCATTACTTGACTCGGCCACCAACTCATGTGCCAGCCTGTTTTCCTTGACGAGGTTGTTCAAGTACTCATCGATGTCTAGGAATCCAGTGCTCGCCTCTGGATTTCTGAAATCATTGGGAAAAGGAGGCTCGAATACATAGAGCACAACAAGGGGCTTCCCTTGTTGCTGCATGGAGAGTGGTCCTACAAGCGAAAAGGGTGTGCACAAGATGGGAATCCCACTCAGAAACCCACCCTTCTGCTAGTTTGGAGAGAGTGAGCTTCAGAGTCCGATTCATCCTCTCGCACATCCCATTTCCCTGGGGGTGACATGGGGTAATAAACAGTTTCCTTATTCCCAATAATTAGCAGAGCTGGAGCATTACTTCAGCCGTAAAGTTGGTGCCCTGATCTGACAAAAGGGTATCGGGAGTTCCATATCTAGAGAAAATCAGCTTGAAGAGCTTGTTTGCCATGGTCTTTACTGTTTGATTCTTCATGGCTGTGGCTTCGGGAAACCTTGAGAACATGTCGATCATGACGAGTACGTACCTGTTTCCCTTTGAGGTAGTGGGGAGGGGTCCCACAATATCCATAGCTACAGCTTGAAATGGTCGTGATGGGAGCGGGAATGGTTGCAGTGGTGCTTTACCAGAAATGACAGATTTCTGTTGACACACGTGGCATGACACATAGTTCTCAATATCTTCTCTCATGCCCTTCCATAGGTATCTGTCTGTCACGCTCTTCCAGGTTCTGTGGATACCCTGATGTCCGGCTAGCTCCACATCATGAAACGAGTACAAGACCCAAGGAATCATGACTTTAGGAACAAGAATTTTTTCTTTCCACCTCCCTGTGACGTCGTTTTGACAACAAAAGTCCATCTTCATCCATATGTATGGTATTGTGGAACACTTGGTTGTGTGAGAGGCTTTCCCCTTTTTTCAATCCTTCATGCATCCCCCTCCCCACATCGGGTCCGATTTCTGGGCTTCTATTATTTCATACTTCCCCCAACTTTGAAGTTGGAGGGACAGTGGTTTCTTCTTTCTCTCGATCAATAGCACAGGGTTGATATTTTCCTAATCAGAGCAGGAGTCCTCACGTGGGCTGGGGTCCAGAGATCTAGACAGATAGTCAGCCACAACGTTGGATCTCCCAGGAATGTAATTAATTTCTACCCTGAATTCTTGCATCTCTAAGGACCACCTCACAATTCTTTGATTCTTATCCTTCATTGGTGAAATGAAGGATAAGGGTTTGTAGTCCGACCCGAGTATGATATGTTGGCCCAGCAATATATATCGGAACTTTCTGAGGCTGTATGTGAGTGAGATCCAATTTTTAAAACATTCTTGCTCGCTCCAGGCCAACCAGTAACTCTTCTATTGTGCATACAGCGAAGTCAATTGGTTTAGTGACTTTATTGACTTCCCTTAGGTCTAACACGAACCTTAGGTCTCCGTTTGACTTTTCAACCAGAATGAAGGGGCTGTTCCAACAAGAATTTGACCTCTCGATGATTCCCGCCTTTTCATATTCCATTAATAATTTCTCCAATTTGTCTAGGTGTTTAAAAGGTGTCTGGTACTGCTTAACATATATCGGTGTCTCTGAAGTGACTTGCACCATATGTTCAACCACGTTTGTGCAGGGTAAGGAGGTGATTCCCTCAGTGAATACCTGGAGATATCTCTTATACACCAGTTGAAAAAATTCTTGGAGCTCCTTAACGGGATCGGAGTCATGCAAATTCAGAGCATTGTGCACAAGTCTCTCTCTTCACCCCTCCCTCCATTATACTCCCCCAATCGACCTAGTTACACTTATTTTGCTTACATTGTCGGGAGCGAGTGTAGGTTCGAAAGTTCTCCCACAGAGTGACAGCGACTGGTTAACAAAGTTGCACATGAATTGGTTTCTTCTCAAGAAGTCCAATCCCAGCGCAATTTAGTGGCCTGGGCCCGAGATCTCAGGGAGAACTATCAGTCCGTGCATAACGCTTATGGGGAAAAATTCACTCACGGTGCCTAGTTTTTTTGAATAGCGAATCAGGGTTGACCAAATTTGTTAGATCCTGAATGAAGGAATCTTGCAAAGAAATCATTCATTCAGAATCCAACATATTAAACTTACAAAAAAGAGAGAAATACCTGCACATCAGCTGTAATTAAAAGTGAAACTTATTCACTTTATGTATAAAATTTGCATTCCTTATTTCATGTACGATATATGTAATTTGTTGTGTTCATATTAAGATTTTATTAGAGTATGTCTTAAAAGAGAGATAATCTGACTTCATTTAAGCCTCACTTAAGCTGTGTAAAATTAACTGTGAGTCATCAAATAGTTATTAAGTAATAATTTTTGGAAGGTATAAAACTACACGTGTACAGCGTAATGCTGGCGGCAGTTGCTAAAGCGGAACGTATATTAACACGAATTCTGGGAATACAAGAGCATAACCTGAAAAAGCAAGGGATGAACCCAAGTGGTGAAAAGATATGGGTCGTGTGCAAAGGGTACTGAGGAAAAAGAGGGCGCTCTAAGGAGGAATATAAGGGGACGAGCGCCGTATCAAAAAGTCTCTTGTCGCATCGTTTTCCTGTTTGGTGGCTCAGAAGTAAGCGGGAGTTTGCATAAAGGGGGGGGGGTGAGGCGTCTGTGCTAAGATAAGATGTCGGACAGCAGGCTTTCTTGAAAATGGAGAAGGATTCTACGCAGAGCTGAAGGTAAAAATTTCCAGTCCTAGCAGAATCAAGCTGTCGCTGAGAAGTACCATTGAGTTCTTCCTGAAAAGCAAAGATTTAGGTCCATTTTCGGCAGAAATAATGAAGATAGCGTAACCCCTACGCATTGGCACGTGGACAGCCAATAGAGAAGAAGTAACCAGACATACACGTGGTGCTGAAAGACGTGGAAAAAGTTCGGTAAGGTGAAATTACTCTATTTTGTGTATAAAATTCAACAGAAGAGAGAAGATTGTTTGCGAATGTGAAATTAAGAACAGTATTCTAAAGAACTCTGTGGACAGTCTCTAATTTGAAAGTTAACCTCCTTTGAGAGAGTAAGAAGAATTGTTTGGAAAAGATCTTTAGTAATTGTATGTGATAGGATTAACTTAATGAGATCAGAATTGTGGATTTTAGCAACTGAGTAACAGTAGAATGTTTGTTTTCATTATCTTATGAATAGCATTACAGAAAGGAATTTTAGTTTAACTTCATATCATTTGCTATCTATCCCAATATGTAGTTATTGTGTTTCGCATGCTTTATGACCTTTAATTAATTTAGAATATATTAACCTCTTAACTCAAGTTTCATTTAGTATTGAGTTAAATTGAGTGTATGAATTTTTTGTGTGTTGTGTTTAGATATTCCGATAAACTTGTCATATTTACCTGAACCTAAGTCATGCCTGATTACGATTCCAAAATACCACTTATAAAAAACAGAACCTATTATGGCAGGAAGGAATTAAATAACGTATATAATTATAGATTTAGGTCACGACTGCAATAATCTGAATCTATACGGCAGTGTTAAAGTAAGATATTGTGCAAGAAAACCTCAGAATCTAGTATTGTCTCCCTGAGCAAGGATCCTTTTCTGCTATAGGATACAGGCTGGCACAGCAAAATATAAATTCGTCAGTATCCGAAGAGGAAACAATCCTAGATGTAAGTATATTAGGCCCGATATCTGACGAAGTAAAATAGCAATAGAAAGATAGAAAAGGAAGAGATAAATCAGAAAATATAGAGAAAGTAATGACATAACAATAGAACAGCCAGTTGGATTTTAATTGAATAAGGTTTTGAATAAGAAAGGATTTAATTAAGTAACAAATTGATTAAGTATAAACGAAGAAAAATAAGAGATAAAGTACTTTTCAATTTCAAATTAACTGCTTTTCAATTTGTTCATCAATGATATAGGTAAGGAAGGATCTGATAGGAAGTGTTCACTTGTTTACTGATGATACAAAGTTGGGTAGAGCAATTGTGAGTGCACGGGATGTCAAAATTTTACAGGATGATTTAGATAGTTTGGAGGACTGGGCTAGGAAAAATGGATGTCATTTTAATGTGGCAAAGTGTAAGGTTATGCACTTTGGGGTGAAAAGAATAGCAGCAGTATATCACATTGGTGGAACCATACTCCAGGAGATTGATGAGGCCAGGGATTTAGGGGTGTTGGTCGATAGGGAGTTGAAGTTTAGGGGGCACATTGCAAAAGTGGCTAAATCAACTCATCAAATCACTTGGCTGCTGAAAAATGCTTTAACATGCAGAGACAAACAAGTTGTTGTTCCTCTGTATCGAGCCTTGATAAGACCCCATCTGGACTACTGTGTCCAGATATGGGCGCCAGGGTACCTTCATGATGGGGAGGAAGTGGAGAGGATCCAGAGACGAGTGACCAAGATGATAGCAGGTCTGTGGAATGAACCTTGTGAGAATAGGTTGAAGATTTGTGGGTTACAGAAATTGGTCGATAGGTGGAAGAGGGGTGATATGATTGAGACATTCAAATTACTGAAGGGTTTCTATAAGATTAATCCAGAAGATATTTTGGAAAATAGGACTGAAGGTGGGCGGACTAGGGGCCATGCATGGAAGATGGGCAAGAATGTGGTTGACAAGGGTGTTAGAGCTAGGTTTTTTACTTGGAGAGTGGTGAATGAGTGGAATAAGCTGCCAGAGTCTGTTGTGGGTGCTACGACCGTGAATGAGTTCAAGACAAGCTATGATAGATACTGTGTGAATGCCGAATAGTTGTTCTTGACATGATGTTAGGGCCTCCCTCGATGAGTCTGTCAACTGCTTGGAGTTGTCCGGAATAATATTAATATAGAAACTATATAAAATATAATATTATAATAATATATATTATAATAAAAATAATATAAATTCCCATTGCTAAATATATAACAATAGCCATGGCTCCAAATCAGGAAAATGCGGTCATTATATCTTCTCCAAATTCTTGGTTTCAAAGGATAGGAAGAGATGGCTTTAACTTCCAGATCTTCTAGATAGATGTTAGCAAGTACAGGAGACAACAGATTACCCATTGCAAGACCATGATTCTGTTTATAGATGATATCCTGAAATTTGAAGTATCTTGAGTTGATGCAATGAGTAAGTAAGGCCATGATCTTTTTAGATAATTTATCCTTGAGTAGAACAAGAACTTCATCTGTAGGAACATTGGTGAATAAGGAGACTATGTCAAAGCTTGCCATGATTTAATCTTCCTTAATAATGATATCTTTTATACATGATATGAAATCCGCAGAGTTTTTAATAAAGGACGATGACCTACCAGAAAAACATTTGAGAGATTTTGCCAGATATTTGGAAAGGTTGTATGTTGTGGAGTCATTTCCTTCTACGATAGGTCGAAATGGGGGTATTTATCTTGTGAATTTTAGGAAGTCCATATAATCATGGTATAAGCGGATGGAGAGAACAAAGAGAAAAGCGAATGGAATGTTTCTAGGTAATTCAAAGGTAGTTCTCGGTAAATTATTGGTCCGGTTGTGGAGTTCACGAGTGGGATCTCTTTCGCGGATCGAGTAAGTGTCACTCCATAACAATTCCATCATCTTATTTTGATATTCATCAATGTTAAGAATAAAATGTGGTGTTGCCTTTATCTGTAAGAAGAATAATTATATTTTTGTTCTTTTGTAACTTCTTAAGAGCCTGTCATTCCAATGAAGAGATATTGTCTGTAGAGGGTTTAGCGTTATTGATGATGAAAATGGATTCAATGCAGAGTAGGTTTGCCTCTTGGGTAGGAAGAAAGGAGGTAGCTTTTTCTATCTTAGTAAGTAATAATTCATTATGGCGACCTACCGGTAACCATAATGAAGAGACAAATAGTGTAAAAGTAATATTTCTATTCCATACATAAGCTCTGTCTCACCCAAATTAGCCAAGGTTCTTAGAAAAGCTATCCAAAACCTACACATCATAATCTTAAATATCCTGGTGTTTACCAGATCTGGTGCAACTGTGACATACCTTACTTTGGCTAAACAGAGAAGTCAATCGAGTTATGCATTGAGGAGCACAAGAGAGACGTCACTTACAAGAGAATGTGAGCCGGTGCTTTGTCTATTCATGTTCTATTCTGGGCCAATTCTAATAAAGAAAACCCTAGCCATGCAGTCCTGTGAGACAAGTCTAATAACATTTTCCGTTGCCACGATGAAGTAGAAAGGAACATAATAGAATCAAAGGAAATAATTCTCAAACCCCCTACATCTCAACAACAACCTGAGTTACAACCTTTCAGACTGTCAATGTGCTGTGGTGAAATACTGGCATTCACGAGATGCTATACCCATGCATACACCCAACAATGAAGCCAACAAGGGAACAATTTTGAATGTGCAGGCTTCAATGTTGCAACGTTGAAATATATATATACACTGTAAGTGTTAATATTTGGTCCCTTTACAGTAAGTATGAGAAATTTTCTTTTTGGATTTATTAGTGGACCAATAGTTCTTTATAAATATATACAATCATCAACATGTTTTGCCAGCTTAAGTCTGTATGGCTTCTTCAGGACAAGAAATGAGTACACTAACGTTAAATGCTAAAAAAATAATGAAGTAACAACAGTGAAACTGAAATGACATGTAACATCAAGAGCATGGAGCGTGGAGTCTTAGTCATTGTTTGTTACTCGCATTTTATAGTTTTTCGCGAAGTTGAGTTCTGCTAAACATAGTGAATTTATTAAGCTTTTCCAAATGTCTTTTAGTATCATGCCTTGATTTCTGTTGAGATTGTCTCCTATCCAGAGTACCACTGCAGCTTCTTTAAAGTTTCTACATCTGAAATCTTCTTCAATGTACGGCATGGAGCCGTTGTCCCAATCGATGGAGTGGTTCAAAATCGAGAAATGATGGGCAAATCCTGAGGTATCTGTTCTGTTGTTGTTGTTGACATCCCCTATATGTTCTTTTTTTCGGATTTCTATTCTTCATAATGTTTGGCCTATATAATTCAGCCACAGAAACATAGAATGTTATATACACCTGCGTACTTGTAGGAGGCAATGCTGTCCTTAGGAGATCTTAACATGTGTCGAGTAGTTTTAATAGGTTTGAAGGCAACCCTGATGTTGAAAGACCTCATGATTTTTGCTATTTTTGTTGAAACTGAGCCAGCATATATGCAGGTGTATATAACATCCCACGTTCCTGTGGACTGAATTATATAGGCCAAACATCACGAAGCCAACATAAAAACTTTATTTACTCCTCTTCCTATCCCACTCCCTGGTGAGCTATCCAAAACCTACACATCATAATCTAAAATATCCTGGTGTTTACCAGATCTGGTGCAACTGTGACATACCTTACTTTGGCTAAACAGAGAAGTCAATTGAGTTATCACTTACAAGAGAATGTGAGCCAGTGCTTTGTCTATTCATGTTCTATTCAGGGCGATGCCAAATCTTCAATTTGGCATCGCCCAGATGCCAAATTGAAGATTTGCATCTGGTACTCCGGACAGGAGACAATCTCAGCAGAAATCAAGGCACGAGAGTAATAGACATTTGGAAAAGCTTAATAAATTCACTATGTTTTAGCAGAACGACCAATAAACAATGACTAAAACTCCATGCTCCATGCTCTCGATGTTACTTGTCATTTCAATTTAAATGTTGTTACTTCACTCTTTTTTTAGCATTTAACGTTAGCGTACTCATTTCTTGTCCTGAAGAAGCCAGACAGACTTAAGCTGGCAAAACGTGTTGATGAGTGTATATATTTATAAAGAACTATTGGTCCATTAATAAATCCAAAAAGAAAATTTCTCATACTTAGTGTAAAGGGACCGAATATTAACACTTACAGTGTATATATATTTCAACGTTGAAGTCTGCGCATTCAAAATTGTTCCCTTGTTGACTTCATTGTTGGGCGTATGCATGCGTATAGCATCTCGTGAACGCCAGTATTTCACCACAGCACATTGACAGTCTGAAAGGTTGTAACTCAGGTTGTTGTTGAGATGTAGTGGGTTTGAGAAGGATTTCCTTAGATTCTATTATGTTCCTTTCTACTTCATCATGGCAACGGAAAATGTTATTAGACTTGTCCCACAGGACTGTATGGCTAGGGTTTTCTTTATTAGAATTGGCCCAGAATAGAACATGAATAGACAAAGCACTGGCTCACATTCTCTTGTAAGTGACGTCTCTCTTGTGCTCCTCAATGCACAAGAGAGACGTCACTAAACAGAGAATTCGATTGACTTCTCTGTTTAGTCAAAGTAAGGTATGTCACAGTTGCACCAGATCTGGTAAACACTAGGATATTTAAGATTATGATGTGTAGGTTTTGGATAGCTCACTAGGGAGTGGAGTAAATAAAGTTTTTATGTTGGCTTCGTGATGTTTGGCATCACGAAGATTTGGCATAGCCAAATTCTGATTTCAGATTTAGAAATTTTAAAAACCTGCAGTGGTACTCTGGACAGGAGACAATCTCAACAGAAATCAAGAATTTAATTAACTTAAGAATTTATGTATTTATACATGTATTTACACAGTAGAGATGTTTCCATTGAAAAATAATTGCATAATTTTTTTTTTTAAATATATATATTTATTTATTTATAAAAAGATAAAAAAAAGATTGAATGACTAAACCCAAGAGAAATGAAAACAAAGTTTATGAGTACTACACAACTAGTTTCAGCTTGTATCAGCCTTCGTCAGGTGCACATTAAAAAAGAAGAAATAACCAGTAAAAACATGGAGGAAATAACTGTAAACAACATGGAAAATTAGTGTGTGTGTGTGTGTATATACAGGGTGTTCGGGATAAATTTGACAGTTTCGTAAGGAAAAAGAAAATCTTCTTTGTATCTATTAAATTTAATGAATTGACAAAAAATCATTACAGGCAGAGTTAATTACAATACTATCAACAAGATTTACTCAAAATAACCACCATTAGCATCGATCACAGCTTCAATTCTGCTTCGGAACCTCGAACAAGCTGATGCTACAGTCTCCCTGGGAAGGGCCGCAAAAACTGTTTTAATTTTATCCATTAACTGGGCTTTTGTATTACTGGAAGTGCGATTGGTGTCTTTTTCAACTGCGCCCCATACAAAATAATCCATGGGGTTAAGGTCTGGGGAGTTTGGAGGCCAAACATTTGGACTGGTGAAGTCGTAGAAATTTTCAGACAACCATTTTTGACTTTTCCCAGAGGTGTGGCAAGGGGCCGAATCCTGCTGCCATACATACGGCCTACCATTGGCTACCCTTGTTATCCAGGGCTTGACTACAGTTAGCAACTCCACGAACAAAGCCCGAATTCCAATGCCAGGGTTCTTCAACACCTGTTCCTGCAGATTTGCGAGGAATTCTGCTGTACGAACGCAATCAGATCGTCTGCTAGGGATCTTTCTTCTTGCTACATCCTCGTAGTCACCATTGCAAGTCTCTAGTTCATGCCTGATTGTTTTTACTGTATTCAGGGAGCATTGGGCAGCAGTCGTAATATCCTTATTTTGATGGCGGGCACGAATCATCATGATACAAGTTATTCTCTTCCATGATTCAGGTGGGTTCCAGCTATCCATCCTTTCTGACATCTTGTATATGAATGAAGAAGGGTCCAAACTTTTAAATGAAGAGAAGTGTGTGTTAATACATGTAACTTACGGAAAAATATAATTAATTATAAATATGTCAAATTTATCCCGAACACCCTGTATATATATGTATGAGAAATTTTCTTTATGGATTTATTAGTGGACCATAGTTGTTTATAAATATATATACAATCATCGACAAGTTTCACCAGCTTAAGTCTGTCTGGCTTCTTCGGGACAAGAAATGGGTACACTAACGTTAAATGCTAAAAAAATAATGAAGTAACAACAGTTAAACTGAAATGACATGTAATATCAAGAGCATGGAGCGTGGAGTCTTAGTCAGTGTTTGTTACTCGCATTTTATAGTTTTTCGCGAAGTTGAGTTCTGCTAAACATAGTGAATTTATTAAGCTTTTCCAAATGTCTTTTAGTATCATGCCTTGATTTCTGTTGAGATTGTCTCCTGTCCAGAGTACCACTGCTGCTTCTTTAAAGTTTCTACATCTGAAATCTTTTAGATGTAGAAACTTCTACATCTAAAAGATGGAGAACAAGCTATCCAAAGTCAGCTTGTTCTCTTAGAGAATACAGAGACAAATGCAAGAATGCTAAATACTGTGTAAAACTAGCTAAACAAAAGTCATGGGAGGACTTTGGCAAGAATATAGAAAATAAATATCAAGAAGGTGGCAAAATATTCTGGAGGTTGTTGAAGAAGCTTAGGAATGGAGGAAAGTGTGCTGTAAAAGGAGTTAGAGATGATAAAGGTGACATGAAAACGGGAGAAAAAGATATCCTTGAAGTATGGAGTAATTACTTTGAAAAACTGCTAAATGAAACAAGCAATGATGACAGTACAGTAGTAAAAAACACTGCCCAGGCATGCAGTCAGGAATACATATCCATACTTGAAGTAGAAAAAGCCATCAAAGGCTTGAAATGTGGAAAGGCACAAGGAGTAGATGATATTCCATCAGAAATGCTGAAGTATGGTGGTATAAGAGTCTTACAGTGGCTGCACTGCATAGTTCAGAAAGCCTGGACAGAGGGACGAATTCCCTATGATTGGAGTAGAGCTCTCATGGTACCCATATACAAAAAGGGAAATAAAACAATGTGAGAATTACAGAGGTATTTCCCTACTGAGTGTTCCTGGCAAGATCTATGCAAGTATACTTGAGAAACGGTTGAGAAGAATTGTGGAAGAAAAGCTTGGTGAAGAACAAGCTGGATTCAGGCCAAATAGAGGCTGTCAGGATCAGATCTTCTTCACTTGACGACAATTAGTTGAGAAAGCATGGGAATATAACAAAGATCTGTATTTAATTTTTGTCGATTTGGAAAATGCATATGACAAGGTGCCAAGAGAGAAGCTATTCAATACGCTGCAGTTATATGGTGTCAATGGGGCACTATATCAAGCAATACTTAGTCTTTATTTGAGTTGTAAGTCAGCAGTGAGAATTGAAGGAAGTACAGGAAGATGGTTTAATGTTAAATCTGGTGTGAGACAAGGATGTACATTATCCCCTCTGTTATTCATTATCTATATGGATCACATTATGAAGGAAAGTGGTATTAAACATGATATCAAAATTGGAGATGTTAATGTCAGCTCTTTGCTTTATGTGGATGATGTTGTACTTCTAAATAAATCCGCTACAAGTCTGCAAGATTCTCTGACTAATTGAATAGCTGTTGTAATAGATATGGTATGAAGGTCAGCAATAAAAAGACAAAGACAATGAAAATAGGCAGAATAATTGAAAATGTCAACTGTGTTGTGAACGGAGAACCTGTGGAACAAGTAAAACATTTCAGCTACTTAGGCACGATTTTTACTGAAGATGGTAAATTAAATATAAAAATAGACAACAGAATCAGCAAAGCTGGTATGGTGGGAAGTCAATTGAATAAATTCATACGGAATAAGAGAGAAATTAGTCGGAACACTAAATTAGCTGTATACAAGACAGTGTTCAAACCAGTTTTAACTTATGGATCTGAGAGCTCGGTCAGAAGTAAAACACTTGACCAAAGACTAGAGACCACAGATATGAGAGTCCTGAGAAAGATTATAGGCGTAAACAGATGTCATCAATGGCAATATCATATTAAAAACGAGGATATTAGGAAAGAACTTGACATTGTCAGCATCCAGGAATGCCTTAGCAGAGTTAATCTATGGTCACTTAAACAGAATGAGTGGGGAAAGATTAGCAAAACAAGTGTTCTCTGCCAGGTTGGCAGCAAAACGACCCAGAGGAAGACCAAGATATAGGTGGATTGATATGGTACAAAGTGCCTTAGACGATAGAAATATAAGATCTGATAATGTTGGAGTCTTGACAAGTAACAGACTGATTTGGAGGAAAATTGTAGATAGGAAATTAATAATGATGTAATTTTTTTCATGTAGTACTATCATATCCTGTACATCCCTTGAGGGTACATGGCAGGAATTTGATGATGATGATGATGATAAAAATCAGAACAAAATATTGCACTTATTTCTTCAAATATCAAAAATATCATTGGAATTTATTTTAAATTGCAAAATATAGAGAATAATTATGGATTTAATAAACAAAATGAATTCACAATAAATTATGATGTAAGAAAGGGTGCAAAACAGTTATAAACATGATATTGGGATTATGGAATGTATATTATGAACACAAATTCAGAGTATATGGCCTTTAAACTTGAATATCTTTTGAAATAAAAATACAGGATGATAATAATTAAAGTATTCCTTGTTTAAGATCTTGTGGATCCAAATGCTGTGAAACTTTGCAGCAATACAATGTGTGTCATGCAGAAGCAATATCTGAGAAAAAAATAGCAGTTGCAAAATTCAGTGCCATGGCCATTGTAAATGCAAAATGCATGTAATTTGCATATCACACAATTTGGCAAGGGTTTCAAAAGATGGATCACGCTGTATATATTTTTCCCCGTTCATTCTGGTTGTTAATATCATTCAATACAACCTTGCCCCAATGTGCTTTGTTCGTGAAGCTGTATTACCTAAACCAGGGATCAGCAACCTTTTCAGACTCGCGGAACACATTCAACTTTTATTTTTAATAATCAGGCGGCAAGCGTTTATTTAAGAGAAAATAGTGAGTGAAAAAAAATACTTAAGTTCTCAATTTTTATTATGTCAATCTTAAAAAACACAGAAATATTTCAAGTATGAGAAATGAAAAAAGCATGAAAATGAAACACAATGAAAAATTATTATCACGTAAAAACAAAGTAACATAGTGTATGCATCACAATATACACATGTCTCCCTACTTAATGTGACTTTTGTGATTGTTTTCCCTTAGCCAGATTATTTAGATCCACTTTATAACCTGAGGTGCAAATTTGAATCGAAGCATGCAAATGTTCATCAGTCAGTCGAGAAGTAATTTTATTTTTTCTAAAACTCATGGCAGAAAATGCTTATTCACAAATGTAGATGCTTCCATATGCAGTTATCATCTTTGCAAAACTGATTAATCCTTCATTTTTTTTTTTTTGTAAGCATCGATCAATGTCGACATTAAAATTGTTCAAACATAATCACATTTCGATGCTATTTTTTATGAAAATCCACAAATCTTGTTGAAAATTCCATTTGTAAATCTTCAATAATACCAGCAAAAGTTTCCTTTTGTTGGTATTTCCAAGTTACACGGGAAATATCATGAAGTATAGGTATAAAATTATTTTTAAATGGGACACATGCCATGTAAGTATGGTCAATCTTATATGGGCCGCCAAAAATGCACGTTTGGGCTGCATGCGGCCCATGGGCCGCTGGTTACCTACCCCTGACCTAGCAATTGCAATGCTGTTACTGCACTCCACAAATTTCATTGCTTGAACAAATGTCAATGAGGCCCACCATCTCCATGTGCTCTGCAATGAATGATTAGTGGTTTTGAAGAAACAGAATCATTGGGAGTTAAACCACTGCAGAGGCAGCAAACCAATCTGTTCACAAGTAAATGAAGTTGCTACTGCTGTTGTGGAACAGGTCATGAATAACAGCATTGGTTTCTGCAGTGTATGTGCTATATCAAGACACATAGATGTGCCATAGACAACTGTCTGGAAAATGCTATGGAAGATTCTGCATTTCTACCCATTCAAGATGCACCCACAGGAAATCTACTGACACTCACTTTAACATTACTTGCTCGAGTGGAGTTGGATGCTGAATGACCATAGATTATTTTGTAGGGAGATGAGGCTCACTTCATCTGAACAGAGCGTAAATATCCACAATTGCCAGATATGGGCTTGCAATCCAACAAATTCTTTTGCATTCACCCAAAGTTATTGTCTGGTACAGGTTTACAGCTTCATTTATCATGGGACCATTCTTTGAAGACATTCGCCAGTCAGATCCTGGGACCTGTTCAGTTACTGCCGAGAGGCATTGCGATATGATAAACATTGTTGTGCCACGGCTACAGCAGTGCCTGTGAATAGATTCCATCATTTTCATGCAAGATGGGGCCCCCTCCACATATTGGTCGATCTATAGAGGATCGACCAATATGTGGAGGGGGCCCCAAGAAAATCTTCAAGAATTTCATGAAAGCCAGAGTGATCAGCTGTCTGTTTCCCAATGCATAGCCATCTCGTTCACCTCATCTGATCCCAGTGACTTCTGGATTTGGAGATTTTTCAAACACAGTATTTATTGGTATCATCCTGATAACTTGCCAGCACTGAAAGACAGCATAACGCAGCATGTGCACAACATCAGTCCCGACCAGCTGCATTCTGCCGTTGAACACACTGTGCAAAGGATTCAGCTTAAGGTATTCCAGGAAGGGCAGCACAATGAAACAGTACAGCCCATCAATGTATAATGGAAGTCAATAAAAATATGTTATTTATACTTGTGCTGCTTTTCTCCTACACAGAAAAATTACTACATCTACATTTGATGCATACAGACCCCTGGTGGTGAATTTTGAAACCCCCCCCCCTCCGATATCATTTCTGCATGATGCACAATGTATTCCTGCAAAGTTTCGCAACATCTAGAACACTGGGTGCTGCTCCACAAGGCCTTAAAGAAGGATACTTAAATTTTGATCACCCTGTAGTATAAATATCACCTACTTAACATTAAATAAATTGGATTTTCTCTTTTGTTCAAGGTATTACTTTATCTCAACAGCTCTTAATTCTATATAAATCCCAAATTCATCCATCTATTGAATACTGTTTACTCACTTGAAGAATGTCCCTAAAAATACCTGACTCAGTAGAGAAGAGCAAATTGATTAATAACCCATCTTCATCTGCAATTTTTGTAGTTTAATCCACCACACAAAAGAAAATGAAAGACATTTATTTAGCTGTTAATATTAAATTGGTTTTATAACCAGCATCTTCAGTGTACAAACAATGGCAGTACACAAACAGCAACAATCAGTTATTATTATAAGTGGTCTAAAATTATAATGAACAACACCAAGAGCTCAAGTCCTAATTTGATGTCATCTAGTGGAAAATAAAGAGAAAAGTTTCCAAGTATTAAGTCAATTTTAAAATGAAGCCTAAAGTATAACTACATTACAGGAAAACCTTGCTTAATGCAATTAATTAATTCATCAATTAATGTGCGCTACACAAAATAATCAAATACAATAAACAACAGGAATTATAATTCATTCATCCATCAGTTAACGTAATTTGGGGAAAAATATTACAGTATAAGCTATATTAGAGGATAAAATCGTCAAAGCTAATAAAAATCAATTGCTTAGATTTTTATTTAATGTCTAAACATTTGATTGAGCTACTTTTTTTTACAAAAAAATTAAGTAAAGATGTTTGAATAGTGCTTGACTTTGTCATTGTCATGCAATTTGCAATAGATGGCAATCACTTTATCAAAATTTTGGCAGACTTTTAAGCTTCGTTCCATTTCAGGATCAGCATCAAATAAAATTTCCTTAGCATACTCAATCTGATTGAAAACTAGCTCAAGTTCTTTTGCAGTTAGCTTCCTAGTAGTAGCATTCTCTTGTTGGTCACACTCCTTATCTTCTTCTTCTTCATATGCATGCTATTCTTCTAGTTGAAGGAGATTATTCTTGCTTAACTGTTCTAAATGGGAATAGAGCAAGTTTCTCACATCTTCATTATCCAGTTCATTAAATGCAAGTTCTTTTCAAGTTGTGCTGATTTCTTCAGTAATGTTAGATCTTGGATTTTGCACAAGATAAACTAACATGGGCTTGCATTTAAAGTTGCTGTCTGCATTGTCTCTTAATAATAAAAGAGTATCTTTAGATACTTTGTATTCTGGTTGAGATGCTTCAGTTTTAGCTAAGAAAGTGTTTGTTGGCATACACTTTCAAACGAGACCAGTTTCATCGACATTGAATATTTGCCAATCACCCTCTTGAATTATCCTTTGCAATTCTTCAGGAAACTTGGCCACAGAATCTTTATCAGCATGAGCAGATTCACCAGTTATTCTTACGTTATGAAGTCCAGCTCAATTTTTAAAATGGTCAAACCATCCTAAATCGCAGTAAAGCTTTTGCATTCCTATTGAAATTTAGTTTCTTTCAATGAGGTAAAAATATTGACAATTTGCCTGAATATTCCCTGTACTAAGAGGTATTTTTTTTTTTGTTATAATCCTCAATCCAGGGTGATAGAAGACACTCCATCTCGATCATTAAATGGCTTCTATTTCAGGTGATCTGCTTTCTTAAAGAACCAGTTGCAACTTTTCCTTGTTCTTTGCATTCTTTGCTCTTATTTAATATAGTCCAAACTGTAGACTCGCTGTATCCTAGATCTCACACAATCATTGTATTACTAGCATCATTTTCATGTCTCTTAATGACTTCCAGCTTTTCCGCTTGCTACAGATTGGCAACAAAAAATTTTGCATACTGTAAACTTTCTCATAACATAAAAAAATTGCGTTAACTGATTAATCACTCGCTTCAAGCGAAAAAATAATATCATTTCACTCAATTGCACTAATTGATTATTGTGCATATCGAATTTGCGTTAAGCGAGGTTTTCCTGTAATTTACTTCTGATAAATTAATACATACTTCTCTGCATAAATTTCTATGTAGCAAGTAATTGCATCCTGCATCATTTTGCATCTACTTTGCTAAATCTTTCCATACTGGGATCCATTTCTTTAAACTGAACTGCCTTATTTAATAAGGCAGTTCAATTTTTTTTATTATAACTTTTTTTGTGTGTGGGGGGGAAGAGTCAGTTTCCTCTCTTGTTCTGCTTTTTTTTTTATCTTCTTCCTCTGCAACTTTCTAGTTCCACATGAGAGGAAATTACGGAAACATCCTTGCTCATTCTTCGCCTCCAAAAAGTAATTCATTGTATGCTCAACGCACAGCTCTCCTGAAATTACGGAAAACCTCATAGAAAATTTAACCTTGAATAAAGCAGACATATTGGTAAGCTTTGATATCTCCTCTTTGTTTACTAATATTCCCTTAACTGACACCTTATCTCTCTTACAAAAAGTTTAACCTTCTGATATCTTAGATCTCTTTTCCTTTGCCATTAACTCTGCGTATTTTTCTTGGAAGAACATACACTACAAGCAGATAGAGGGAACTGCCATGGGTTCCCCCCCCCTCTCCCAATTTCTATTTGGAAGATTTCGAAAAACGAGCCATAGACTCAGCCCCACTCAAACCTTCTATCTGGCTAAGATATGTAGATGATGTGTTCTCTATTTGGCCTTATGGCCCAGACACATTAGACTCCTTCCTCAGTCATCTCAATAGCCTACATCCAAGAATCCGGTTTACTATGGAAAAGGAAAAGAACAATTGTTTACCCTTCCTAGACACCTTAGTCACACGCCTGCCTAATGATACACTTGCCTTCACTGTATACAGAAAACCCACACACACAGGTAGATACATTCACAAACTCTCACACCACCACCCCTCTCAACAATATGGCATTATTAAAACTCTTACCAAGAGAGCCCACAATCTTTGTTCCAGTGGAACCGCCCTCACTACTGAGCTCAACTACATACACAACACTTTCCTCTCCAATGGCTACAGCGATCACAGTATCAAAAAAATAATTAATTCCTCTCCCATTCCCGGTCCTTCTCATCAACAAGAATTTAAAAATGCCATCACCATACCCTACATCCGTGGCACATCCGAAAAAATAGCCAAGATTCTAAAAAAGTACAACCTACACACAGCATATAAATCCCACCGCAAACTTGCTACCCTTATCCGTTCTACAAAAGATCAGCTCCCTCCTCTCTCTCTGCCTGGAGTTTACAAAGTACCCTGTTCCTATAAGCTGGCGTACTTTGGACAGACAGGCAGATCAGCATCCATCCGCCTAGAGGAACACAAGTCTTACATCTGTAAACACAACTATGGTCATTCAGGCTTGGCTGACCATGTCTTGGACACCACCCACAGAGTATCATGGAAGAAAACCACAATGCTCCATCACAGCAAATTCAAGAAAGAGAGACTATTCTTAGAAGCAACAGCAGCTCTTAGAAATCAACCAAATCTTAATAAATACGGTTGCATTATGCTTCCGAAAATTTGGGAAACACTCATCACCAGAGATCCTACTTTATATTCCAGGCCACCTACAACCGCCCTTAGAGGGCGCTCCACCTAGATAGGACTTTAGTGTCACCCATGTGGTTGGGCTTAGTATTGTATGATATTTGTGTTATGTTACATTAGTTATTTTTGTAATCCCCGTAGATGTCCTAGTGACTAGGACGAAATATAGGAAGTATTAAATTCTTTTTAATCCTTTCTGAGTGTTGTAAAAAATCCATTAAACCTCCAACATTATGTCTTCACAGCACTTAAGCCTGTATACAAGAAGTACCTATATAAATCAAGAGTTAGGTGTACAATGAAAGATGACTGTAAATTAAGTATTATGAGATTTGAAAATCATTTACCATTAAATTTCGTTTGTCCATGTATTTAACAAATTAATACAAATGATTAAATATTTTTTGAGAAATTAATTGTAAAAATATTAATTTTAATTAATTCAGTAAATCAACATATTCATTTTAAGATATATAATAATCAGAGCAGACCATTGGGTCCAAATCCCTGAAAAGATGATGATAAATATTAATTATTTTTAATATTTGATGAATTTTATTATTTCTGATGTCTTTATGAGAAATGGCAAACAAATAACAACTTACCCTCGTTTGGGATCAACCACAATGGCCCGAGGATGAGACATATTTCCATGGACTAATCTCTTTCGTATACTAGCATCTTTCAACTGAGCAACATATATAGCAAGCAAGCCTTCATCAGTCCAATATAAATTACGACTCATCCAGTCAACTGCCAAGCCTTCACAGTTGTTTAGTCCTATAAAGAACAGACTAAAAATAATTAGTCGGCATATGTATTACATATCAGTATATACATGTTTATAATTAATTAAAAATAATTACATCAGTTGGTCACATTGCTCTATAAATATAATTGTAATAATAATAATAACTAGCCTTTATCTAAATACACTTCTCTCCGTGTTCCATCCACCTTCTGCCTTTCAATCACAAATCGTTGTACATCAGAATAGTATATGTATTGTGTTTTAGCATCATAATCCACTGCAGTTGGTCTATTTAAGCCCATTACTGGAACCATTACTTCTTCTTGTTTCACTCCTGACCATACAGTGATTCCTTTTAAAGCTCCAGGCCTGCCTCTTCCATATACAAGAAACTGTCCTTGTTTAGCAACTATGAAATCAAATCATAAATAAGTTAGTGTGCTACACCAATTGCATTATATTCATAAATGCATAAAAGCATATCAGTAAAGTAGTAAAACCTAATGTTTGCAAAGAATACTGCACTTTTAGAAGGAATAAATTACACTAAAATGTGACTTTTAACAAACTTCATAATATATTTTGCAACCTGCCAATGATACAATCAATCATTCAAGTTCAAGAATCATCAAAATAATTAGCATTCTGAAGAATTCTTGTGTTTCAGAGGAAATAATACATGCTTTTTCTAATGTAATCATGTAAAATAAATATTATGTGCTAAATTCTGGCATGTCATGGCTTGATAACAATTTCTAATGATTTTTTAGTGATATAAAGGGATAGCTTTAGCTATTTTCATAGAAAATATAAAATTTCAATGAAACACATTTTGCTAATATATTTAATTATATTTAATTACCCTGTATATTTAATTACCCTGATATCCCATCAGTTACACTGCTAAAGGAGAATATCATTATGTTAGTGGGAGAATGCAACTATGTCCCCCAAAAAAAAAAAAAAATCATTAGGTTCCACAGATTCAGAGCTATAAGTAAAAGAAAGAATGGAACAAACTTCTTGCAACTAGTGAAAGAGACCTATGAAACTTTGACAAGCACATCAAAGTTGATAGCAGCTATAAACAAGTTCAAAGGCAATTTGTTGCCAATCACGCATAGGTGTGCAGCATGATCTAATGTTCATTCGACATAGAGGGGGGGGGGGGGACATCAACTATGAAATTTTTATATAATGAAACCTGTGGTGAATTCATCACTAAAAAACACATGTAATAACCACAGTAATGACTATTTAATTCATAAATATTTCATCCCAAGTATCTTGGGACATCATCAGTACAGTAGGAATAACATACAGTTAGGGTGCATGATTGCAATGAAATCTCAATATGCATGCAGTAACGTGTTATAGAAGTAAATTAAATATAACTGAAAAAAATAAAAGAAAAGAAATAAAAAAAAAATATATATATATATATATAAAGATTATTTTACACAATTTTGTATGACAATTTCCCATACTTTAGGAATAGTAAGAACATCGTTTCGGTTTAAATTTGGTCTCTGTAGTAGGGCTTCAGCACTTTCTTTATATCTCGGAGTAATAAATTCATTTTTCAGTCATATGAATTGGTACAAGAACCACAATGGTATTCCCTTTGTCAGCTCTGGTAATGATTATATTTTTATTGCATTTTAAGGATGTAAGAGCTTTCAATTCTGATGGTGGGATATTTAAGTCCAAAGGTTTGGCATCGTATATTACTTTTGCTACCTCGAAACGAAGTCAGAATCGAAAGCTCTTACATCCTTAAAATGCAACAAAAATATAATCATTACCAGAGCTGACAAAGAGAATACTACTGTGGTTCTTGATACCAATTCATATGACCAAAAAATGAATTTATTACTCCAAGATCGTAATACTTACGCCAAACTGGATTATGATCCTACAAAATGTCAACTCAGGAAATTGAACAAGTTACTTGATGAAACCTCCTCCTTAGATGAAAAACAATTAAAAAACTCAAGACACCATGCTAGGTCTAGAATTTATGGCTTACCTAAGTTTCATAAAATTAATGTTCCTCTCAGACCTATCGTAGATTCTATAAACATCAAGATTCTTATCTAAGGTTATCGAACCTTAGATAAGAATCTTGACTTATCAAATTCTTATCTAAGGTTAGATAAGAATCTTGATAAGTCAAGATTCTTATCTAACCTTCTCCGTCCTCACATAGGCCACTCAGCCTCTTCAATCAAAAATTCCACAGAGTTTCATGCAAAAATAAAAGACATTCAACTGTTAAAAACTGATTTGTTAATTAGCTTCGACATTGTCTCCCTCTTCACAAACATTCCCCACAAAGAAACAGTAGAATTATTAACTCAAAAATTTCCTTCTGATATAGTTGAATTATTCAAATTTGTTATTACATCCAGTTACTTCACCTGGAAAGGTCAAACTTACAAACAAGAAGAAGGAACAACAATGGGATCTCCTTTATCACCAAACTTAGCAAACCTGTTTCTAGAACACCTTGAAGAAAAAATATTCACTTTTGAACCTAAACCAAAAATTTGGTTACGATATGTCGACGACGTATTTGCAGTCTGGGATCATCCTGAACAGGAATTACAACTGTTTCTAGATAAAATAAACCTTCTTCGCCCTCACATCAACTTTATGCTAGAAAAAGAATCTCCACAGGGTATCTCCTTTCTGGATCTACACATTCAAAGAAAAGAAGACGGTTCCATTGCCACGTCTGTCTATCGCAAGCCTACATTTTCAGGTTGCTGCATTCACAATTCTTCCGCTAATCATCCATCTTAGAAATTTGGCATCATTAAATCACTAGTTTCCGGAGCACACAAACTCTGCTCCTCTGAAGATTCTCTAAGCCAAGAACTAGAAATAATCAAAAATACATTGCTATACTAAATGGATATAATCTTAAAACAACTCAAAAAATCATCAGTCACCTTCCCACACATCAACCCAGACAAGAAGAAGTCCATAGGACTCCCATACCTTACGTCAAAGGCATCTCCGAACATCTTTCAAAAATTATGAAGAAATACAATTTTGCCACTACTTACAAACCTATCAACCAAATCTATAACTTGTTACCTTCTAAGGACAAACTCTCACCTCTGATGTTACCTGGCGTTTATGAGATCCCATTCTCCTGCAAATTGTCTTACTTTGGTCAGACAGGTAGGTCTGTTCAGAAATGCATCTCAGAACATCAAGACCACATTCGTCTTTTCAAACCGCAGAAATCTGGTCTCTCCCAACACAGAGTTGAAAATCCAAACCATATCCATTGGGAGAAGTCGAATCTTTTACACAGATCTTTATATAAATATGAATGTTTATATAAAGAAAGTGCTGAAGCCCCACTATACAGACCAAATTTAAACTGAAACGATGTTCTTACTCTTCCTAAAGTATGGGAAATAGTCATACAAATTTCTGTAAAATAATCTTTATATTAAAAAAAAATATATATATATATTTACATACATACATATACGCCTTCAAGGCTCACCTTTCCTAATTGGGTTGTGGGGGCAACAGCTGCAAGAGGAACTTCCAATGGTCACGATCCTCTGCCACCAAGCTCAGGTGTTCTGGTGGGATTCCCAAACGTGTCCACCCAAGGTTTTGGATATAATCTATCCAGCGAGTCCTTGGCCTTCAACGTGGCCTCCCACCCTCTGGCTTGGCAAAGAGGGCCTGCTGAGGGAGCCTCTCTTGTGGCATTCTGACCAGGTGCCCGTACCAAAGTAACTGTGATCTCTCAACACGGAGAAGCAGCTGTTGAATATTGAGGGTTTCCCGAATTGCAGAGCTTCTGACTCTGTCGAGTCTTATCAGCCCCGCAACCCCTCGAAGGAACCTCATTTCAGCCACTTGGATTCGTGTCCGCATTCTAAAAATAAAATAAAAAAATTATTTTATTTTATTTTTTTTCTTCAGTTATATTTAATTTACTTCTATAACACGTCACTGCACGCATATTGAAATTCCATTGTAATCATGCGCCATAACAGTATGTTATTCCTAGTATTGTTTGAACTACTGTACTGATGTCCAAAGATACTTGGGATGAAATATTTATGAATTAAATAGTCATTACTGTGGTTATTACGTGTGTGTTTTTAGTGATCAACTATGAAAACTAGCTATGAAGGTCTCATACCAAGAAGAAAAATGCCAAAATGGTGACAACGGTTGGATCGTTAGTTACAAAAAATGAAAGTTAGTGAAAAATTCAAATTGCACTTGAATTCATTTGGCATCAGGAGCCTGGCGAAATTACCTCTTGGTATGAGACCTAATGCAGTGAGTCAGGGAAACGAAATCATCAAGGGAGGAATGGGAAAAATATGTGTGAAAGTTCAGTTATGATATGCAAACATGATTAAGATATGTCTTCGAACATGGTTATGTATATGGTGAAGGGGTGCAAAAATATGCTTTGGGTTTGGACCTTTTAAATATGTCTGGGGAGGGAAAAGAGAAAATTCTGGAACAAGACCAGGAGCATTAGAAACAAAGGGGTTGAGTTAGTCGCTTTATTGAATACAATGTGGCTTAAGATTGTTGACATTAGTGAAACCTGGCTATCAGAATCAGATATGGTAAGTGGGATCAAGTGTAATGGGTATATTATTTTTAGGAATGAAAGAGATAGGAGAGGAAGAGAAGTATTACTAATGATATCAAATGACTTAATTCTAGTTAGAGTAGAAACGCAAGAAAACCATGATGGTAACAATGTCCCATGTAATGGTGTGTTTGAGTCTATCTAGTGTGAAGTGGAGGTTAACAGAATGAAATATATGGTGGGGTGTTGCTATAGACCTGGCAGCTCAGTTTCAGTGGAGAAAGAAATGCATCACGAATTTAGCCTTATGGCTACCAAATGAATGATCATTATGGGTGACTTTAATTTTCCAAACATTGATTGGGTAGAAGAGAAATCACATGATAAGAAAGAAGAGGAATTTAGTGAATTATTATGAGATAACTTTCTCAAGCAGCATGTTAAGAATGTTAATTCTCTGTTAAGAATATGGCTATTTTACCACCAATTGGTGATAGTGAACATGCTATGATTTCTTAGGAGGCTAATGAGATTGTTCAGTTAATGAGTGCTCAGTTTGCTAAGATATATCAACCAGATGTATGTGAACATGGTGCACAGTGCTACTGCTACATTGGAGGAAGAGTTAGAAGTTCTTGAAAACTAGGTTGAAGAGCTGTTGTATAACCTGGATAAGAATTTGTCTATAGGGATTGGATGGAATATCAGCCTGTTTTAAAGGAATGGTCAACTGAATTGGCTAGGCCTTTCACATGTTTGTATGGTTATTGTTGCAAAGGCTGCACTGAAAGACTGTGGCTTCCAGGAGATTGAACACCACCCTACAGCCCAGATCTATCGCCTGGTGACTACTACCTTTTCACAAAACTGAAGAAAGACCTTTGAGGAAGAAAATTTGCAGATGACAATGAGGTGAAAGATGCAGTTTTAGGCCATTTTGCATACAAAAGTACAGACTATTTTTTCAAGGGCATAACTGAAAGATGTGAAAAATGTGTTGAAGTAAAGGGAGATTATGTTGAAAAGTGACACTTGAAAAGTGTCAAGTGAAAGTGACTCTTCTTGGCTTCGTGTGTTAGGCAATTGTTTGCCTGTAATGTTTTCAAGGGTCTAAAAAGTCTTCTGCCCATCTTCTCCTGGGTTTTCCTCTTGATCAATGTCCCTTTGGTTTATATTTCAGGCAATATTTGGCCATCTGTCCTCATTCATTCTTTCTATGTGGTTTTTCCAGTTCTTTCTATAGTTTGTGATGTCTTCTCTTATGTTAATTATGGATAACTGTTTTCTTACTTCTTCATTACTTATCTTGTCTATTCTTTTATAGCCTGCGAGCAGTTTTAGGAACTTAATTTCTGCAGCTTCCACTTATCTTTTACCTCATTCTGCCCAAGTCCATATTTCACTGCCATATTTCAGAATTGGTTTGGCTATTATTTTATGTAGTTTTATTTGGGTTGTTCTAGACATCTGTTTGTTGAAGTGTCTGTTCAAAGTTCCAATGACTGCTAGGAATTTTTGCTTTTTATATGCAATGTCGATTTCCCCATTGGAGCTTATGTAATTTCCTAGATATTTAAATTTGTTCACTTGTTCTATTACTTTGTTGTGGATGACTAGTTTGCATCTTTTAATTTCTTTACCTTGAAATGCTATTGAATTCATTTTATTTATTGAGATTTTCATGTCATACTGTTCTATTGTTTTGTTCGATACGTGTAGATTTTCTGTAATTGGTCTTCATTTTCAGCAAAAATAACTTGATCTTCAGCATACAAAAGGCTGGTTAATTCTCTATTTCCTATTTTAATTCCGATTTTGTTATAAAATGATTTTATTTTTCCTCCACTCTCTTGAAATTTTTTCCATTATATATTGAAGAGTATTGGTGATAATCCACTTCCTTGAATGAGACCTCTATTGGTTTTAATTTTTTTGGCTGTTTCATTATCCCACAAAATTTCATCCCACTAGAATGGAAGACAGCATTGGTCATAAACATATTCAAAAAAGGAAAAAAAAGAAAGAACTGCGGAAACTACAAAGGAATATCCTTATTAAATACATGCTATAAAATATATCTAGATATAATTAAAAGTAAATTAACACCATAGGCCGAGGAAATTATTAGAGAAGAACAATGTGGCCTTAGGAAAGGAAGATCCTGCACAGATCCCACATTTACACTCAAACAATAGAAAAAAAGAATAGGATTAAACCTGCCAACATATACGGCCTTCCTGGATTATGAGAAAGCATACGATCAAATCAACAGAACAAAATTAATCAATATACTGTATGAATTGAAAGCTCCACCTCAAACCACAAAAGAAATAGCAAATATAATGGAACAAAGCTTTTTTTTTTTTTTTTGAAATGTCAAAAGATACTTTATTATCTGTCAAATAATTACATACATATACATACAATTTATATAATATACATATTTATATAATACATACAATTTAGTATAATTGGATACAATTTTTCACATGTGGTTCAAATTCAGATTCCAATTTATCTCATACTTTGTACAGTGTGCAAGTCATATAGTACAATGCGTGTGTTATTTGTAGTAATAATGATTTTTGTAATAGTTTACAATCAATTATAGTTCAGTTACATAGGATAGATTACATGATTATCTATCTATCTATCTAACTATATATATATATATATATATATACACACACATACATAAATATATATATATTCAGAATATTGTGCAGTCAAATACTTCAATCTACTTCATGTTTTATACCTGCATAATCGTAAGCACCTGATCTATCGAGTTATAAAATTAGTTTTTTAAAATTGCGAAGCTAGGACAGGTTATTTTAAATTTTTTAAATATTCATTGTTCATTTGCTTATTGTTACAACAGTATGCCCTCGAGTGCCGGAAAATTGTGATAGCTTACGTTTCCCCGAAGCAATGGTCAGTAAAATCCCCAGCATATCACCACCAGCAGCCGGTAAATGCCAGAGCTCAGCAGGAATCGGTCCAAGGTCGCAGGATTCCAAAAACCAAGGAAAAGACGACAGCCACAGCTCCAGAGAAAGAAAAGACATCAGTCTCAGCCCCCCTCCCTGACAACAACGGACAAAGGTCAGTACTCTCTTTCTTATGCCAACATTGTAGCTAATACCTCTGCACGAATTAATACTGGGATGACGACCACCATGCGTGCAAACATACAGCTAGCCATGTTGAAAATTTATTTATCACTAGGTTAGAATATAATAGATTTAGTTTAATCCTTTATCCCAGTGAGAGCAAACAAAGTTTGCGCCTGAAAATATCTTCAGGACTAAATATAGTGTTGTACTATCTTATCCAGTAAGTATGTTCAGTAAGGGTTAGAAGTAAGGGTTAGAAGTCAGGGTTAGAAGTCAAGGTTAGAAGTAAGGGTTAGAAGATCCAGTAAGGGTTAGAAGTGCCTGGTAGCTTGCTCCACCTTTGCCATGAGTTGCCTTGGTGTTGCACTACTTACTGGATAAGATAGTACAACACTATATTTAGTCCTGAAGATATTTTCAGGCGCAAACTTTGTTTGCTCTCACTGGGATAAAGGATTAAACTAAATCTATTATATACAGCTAGCCAACCGCGTTTCCCAAGACAATGGAATAGTAATTTTCGCAATCGAAAATATCCCACTAGAAAAGTACCTAGAAGCAGTAGTGCAGCATGTTCCAGCAAAAAATATAACTCACATTTCAAGAGTTGCCGGAACCATAAAAATGTACTTTAACAATGTATCTTGGTCTGAGACATTAATTGAAAAGGAATGAACATCGGAGCATGAGACGTGAATGTCTCACCAATCGCGCTAGCTCCCATAAAAGTAACAGTGTCAAATGTCCCACCGGAAATAAGCCATCAAATGCTTCGCGGATTACTGCCAAAATACGGTGCAGTGACAGGTAAAATCCTCTAAATCTGAATTCGCTCACATCAAGAGCTTTAGAAGACAGGCTCTAATGCACTTTGGCGACAACACAATCGGCTCCATACCTAAAATAATGAAAACAGAAATAGAGGGAATACCCTACATCTTTTATATTACTGTTGCTGCTCAGTGCTTTTACTGCCACGAAAAGGTCATGTAAGGAAGTTATGCCCATATATAACCAAAAATGAGAAACTGGTTAACAATACTACCAACCCAAGCAGATCAGAGAATCAGAAGCAACAAGCAGCCAACCCCAAAAAACAGAGCATTCCTAACAAACAACAAAAGTCTCATGGAAACAACTCTCAGTCGAATACCGAGGAGATAAAATAAAGTGGTGGCAGTAAAGAAACCCAACTTTCGGAAGAACCTTCACCAACATCGATTAACAGCAATCCTAGAGAAAAGGAAACAGAAAACAGACAACTAACTAATTCTGATAAAGATAAAAATAACGAAGAGGAGCAAGAAACAAAAACAGAAAAACAGCCAAAGACGAACCAGCGCAGCTGCAACGGAATCTTTGCCCCCAAACATTCCAGTACCCTCCCAACAGCCTGTAGTGGGAGATGAAGAGGAAACGGAAATGCAGGTCTTCCTTACATTGAAGGCCCACTTACAAATGAGTAGCTTCAGAGCTTTCTTAGAAAAGTTCGAGGCTCTTCACAAAAACTGCTGACAGCATATGACTACACTGCCAATATCAGTGGTCTTATCACCCAGCTGGAAGAATTAAGAACTGTTCTGGTAGGAAAAAGAGAAAGAAAAACCACCAATCTCAGGAAAAGAATATATTACCTGATCAACGGGCTTGAAACCCAGCGGCAGCGTAACTATCCATAAAGGAAGTGAGGATTACTACACACACAAAAAAAAAATAATGATGATGATGAGCACCTCAATAAACCTTCTCACACTAAACGCGAGAGGGTGTGCCACACCACTGTGAAACAGGCTAGTTCTGCAGCATATCCTTGCCCACTGGCCAGAAATAGTTATGCTGCAGGAAACTAACATCCATTGCAACAGCAAAGCTTCAGATCAACACTGGAGGAACTGACCATATACCATGCACCACTGTCCTGCCATACAACTTCATGGATCAGGAGTCAGCATTGGAATTCACCAAAACAGCGCCCTAAAATTAGGAATAATCGATACCTTTCCTGGGTGTGCAATATATGCACTCATTAAAACTAAGACAGGAAAGAAAATACATATAATTAATATATACATGCCACAAAGCAAACAGCTTGCAGTGCAGGTACTGGAGTTCATCTGAAACCACCTCAACAAGGTCAATGACCACCTCATACTGGTAGGGGACTTCAACTGCACTCTGGATCCTGCAATAGACAGAAAACAATGCCAAGAACATCGACACTCACTATCTCAGCATCCAGGATGCAATAAATGACTACGAGCTGACTGACATCTTCAAACACTTGCACTCACATGAGAAAGTATTCTCCTGGAGGGCCAAAGGTGGTCCTACCAGTGTCATCATATACCAGGCACAGCTTGATAGATGCTACGCATCTATGCACACAATACCCTATGTAAGGAGAGTCACATACCATCCATCTCATGCATCAGACCATGATTCCATCCTTCTGAGCATCTGCATTCCTGGACACACCGAACAAAAAGGAGGAGCATACTGGATATTTAATAACAGCCTGCTATAGGATACAGAATATCTCAGAACCTCCAAGAACTATATCGAAACTCTCATCAGAGATATACCTACTTCCCAATCAATTTCCGAGTGGTGGTGGTCACTCTTTAAATCCAAAGTTAGGGTATTTACCCAAAAATATAGTCACAGAGGAATTTGAAAAGCATTCAGTCCTTAAAAATCTGCAACAACGACAGCAATTACATCATCTGGAATCTGAGGAATACCCATCCTTAGAAGTCGCCATACGCTCACACCTAGAGCACTCTGCAAGAGGAGCACTAATAAGAGCACGACGCAAACACATTAACTTCACAGATGCACCCACAAAATATTTCTTCTCACTGGAAAAATGCCAACAAGAGTGCACCACTATATCTGCTATTAAAACAGATAGTGGAAACATCATACAAAATCATGACGAAATTCTCTTACATACCTTGCAGTACCACAAAAAGTTATACCAAGCAAACTCAACATCTACGGATGCCACGAATATAATTCTCTCCAATGTGAAAAAATTCTCACCAGCAACTAGGCATAACACTGAACTCCCCATCATGCTACAAGATTTGACAACTGCCTGCGCCTCCTTACCTAAAGATAAATCTCCTGGCATGGACAGGATCACCACTGAATTTTACCAGTCCTCCCGGGAACAGCTTGGACCTATCCTCTACAGAGTATGTGTCGACGCGAATGCCAATGGCTTCCCACTCAATATGACAACATCTGTTATCAAACTCATTCCAAAGAAAGGAGATGCGACGAAATTAGGAAACTGGAGACCCATCCCTATCATAAACACCAACTGTAAAATTATATCAAAAGCTATTGCCAACAAACTTAAACCCGCTCTGAACGAAATAATAAATAGGCATCAGAGCTATTCCATCCCTGGACAATCTATTCACAAAAACTCATAAGGTATCTCATAAGCAGAGCCAACAACAACAATGAAACAATGGGTCGTGTAACACTAGACCAAAAAAAATCTTTCGACCGCATTGAACACCTATACCTATTCAGCTGCTTGAAAGCCTTCGGCTTTAGCTCAGGCATCATTCATTCTATTAAGATGTTGTATGCCAAAGCACACTTTTGTATGAAAATAAACAACAGACTTACCATAACTATACCATACAGCAGAGGTATTAAACAAGGCTGTCCACTTTCTGGTCCTCATTACACAATTGCCATTGAGCCTAGCCTGTTTTTGTGTAGACTAAGCATGCTGCTTAGGGCATCCCATCCTAAACTTTCCGACCAAACCATAACCCTAACAGCATATGCTGATGATGTTACAATTACAGCCCACAAAGAAGAGGATTTCCATAACATACAAACAGCATACCAACAATACCAAGCAGCCCCAGGAGCCAAACTAAACGCACATAAAACCACAGGACTGTGGTGTGGCAAATGGAAAAACCGAACTGATTCCCCAATGTCTGGTCAGTGGTCCCCAGAAGGAAACAAATACCTGGGGATTTACCTAGGAAACATGCCCTCTTATGTGGATAAGAACTGGTAAACACTAAATAAACGGTTCAAGCAGATATTAGGAAAGTGGGCAGCAATACGAGCCTTTGCCTCCACAAGAAGGAGAACAATAATTGTCAACCAAATAGCCACTAGTGTCCTTTGGCATATACCAAAGATTCTCATGCCACCAGTGAAATTCATCAAACAAATAAAGTGAACCATCTATTGATTCATATGGAACCAAAACAAACTGGCTTTCCTACTCCAAGCTATGTATTTCTCTCAAGGATGGAGGACAAAACTTGACCTCCATTGACAACAGGATAACAACCTTCCACACTCGATTTCTCCTTAATGCCCTACAACAGGAAATAACAAACAAATGCACCACTGAATATATTTCCATTTCTGCCACTAGAGGTCTCTCTCTCCACAACCTTAAGAATGACAACAGCGCACGAGCCAGTGCATTTAACAAACTTCTACAAAGATGCCCTTCGAAGATGGAAGAAGCTAAACCTCCAGCACACAGTGAAGACAGCATCTCTTCCTGAAATCCTCATGGAACCCATCTTCCACAACACGATGATCGGAAACCCAATCACTCAGAAAGAGATTTTCTTTCCTCCATGGAGTGAGGATCTTGGGTGACATTCTTTCTCCGAGCCTCACCTAGCATTTTCCAAAATCGCTCGAAAACCTGGAATACGGGAATCAGGCTGAGCAGATACACACTGTAAAGGCTGCTTTTCAAGCCGCTATGCCTGATAGCATAACGGAGGAGGGGCTATGCCCTCCAAACTCAGAAGATCCGGTACCTATCTTTCTGATAAAAACTAATAATTCATTGGAGAAACTTACACCCAGAAACACTAACAAAATCTACAGCACTCTAATACAACAGACGAACCAAAGCACTTTATTGGAAAATCCTGCATCATCCCACCAAACACCGTTTTAATGGGACCTACTGTCTCGCACAAGAGCCATCAAACCCGACGCAGATATTCAGTGGGGAATGTGGCACAATGCATTACCTACTCCAACTACATTATGAAAATTTAACTCAGATGTCTCAGATAACTGCCTGTTCTGCTACCCATCAGGAACAGTCTGCCATATCTACTTGGAATGCCCAGTCAAGGCCCAATTAATCAGTTTGTCTCGGGAAACGGCAGCTCTCACCGGTGGTAGTCTTCATACAGAAGAGGAGTATTTCAATCTCATCCATGCAGAGTCAAATAATCATTCATTCTGCAATTACCTCTTCATCACTGCTAAAGCGGTAATATACAGCTTCTACCTCAGACATACAAGACCAGACAGCTCAGCAACTTCACAGAGAGAGGCAGCTGACCAACTCCTTGCAGCCTTCAAAATAAAAATGAGAAGTCGGATCCTACACGAGCATCACCACAGACAAAACAACACCTCAGATCTTTTCCACCAAGACTGGAATCCACAGAATCAACTCCTGGCTGAACAGGGTGACTGCATCATAGTCCACTTTCCAGCATAGAAGTAACATCATCCCCCCCAAGAAAGGGGGAAGAAAGATTTTTGTGCTTAACAGTGCAAATATTAATCAGCTGTCACTCTCATGTAAATAGATAATATTGTCCTATAGTAACGGATATGTTCTTCCACATGCATGTCAGATCTTATGTTCTTATAAAGTATCATGTCAAAATAACTGTTAATGGCTTTTATTTAAAAAAAAAAAATGTAATTCACCTTATAACTGATATTTCGATGTAACATACCTCAACAAGGGTATGACCATGTAATCTCTCTGCCTGACTGCAGAGAACCAAAAACCGGTTAATCATGTACATAAGATTGTTATGTTTACAATAAAAAAAAAAAAATACACACACACACACACACACGGGTCTCTTTTTATGCGGATTTGAAGTCATGCAGTATAGTACACTTACAGGTACGAGACCTTTCAACACCTGCACATGTCAATGTACAGGTGTTGAAACTATGACGGAACTATGATTTCAACTATGTTGAAACTATGACGGAACTATGATTTCAACTATGTTGAAACTATGACGGAACACTTCACAAATCCTGAAATTTTCATGGAACACCTTGGTTATTTTGTAATATATTAAGTAATAATTAATTGTTAATTCTGCTGATTGATTATTATTAATTAATAATTAATTAAACATCATTAAATTAATTTTTGCTGATTTTCATTGACATATCCCATTCTGATCACCAAAAATTTATAATATTATAAGCACTTACGAGTGAATGCAGACTTTTTCTCCTGTGTGCTGGTAGTTTTCCCCCTCCTTTTGTACACCTGGAGATCGCTTTGTAGGCAGGAGGTGGATAAATTATTATCTGTTGCGTCACAAACACCTTCAATAAAAGATTTCTTAACACCAAAATTAAATAAGGTCCCTTGTCTCTTATTCATATTAAAATTAAAATCTGTAGGCCTATTACTTTTAAAAAATCATGGCACTATGGTTTCAAAACAAGAACTTTCATCCTACAATACGAACTTGTGAAGAAAGTATTCAGTATTACTAGATCTAAGAACCAGATACAGACTACCTTGATCTTTAATTTCTGTGGAAAAATTTTCTTTATACTTCCTTGCTGATTGTTCACTAACATTTGCAACACAGATGTTATTCCATTCAGTTTTGAGAACAGAGGATATGCCGCCCACTGTTGTAATCGGCTTGTAGGCAATTTTTATGACCGGTCATAAACAGCGGTATTCCCTTTCCCGAATGTTGGAAGTTTCAATGTGTAAAAATTAAAGATAATTCATGAATACTTCCACATTTAAAAATACACAGCTTGGTCACTAACATTTGCTACACAGATGTTATTTAGACGTTCTGGGTCTAAGATTTTTGCTATATTCATGAATGTTATTCTCCTCAGAATATTTCCACTATAACATTTTATTCATGAAAAATGCTTAGAAAACTAAAATGACAAATTCCAGGAGAACTTCTCACGGAACACTTATTCACCTTCTGCAGAACACTGTTTGGGAAACCCTGGGGTAATCAATCCGTATTGTGAGATGAGTTGTTTATTATTACAGGGCAGAAAATTAACTTCTCTCTTATGTTCATTGTAGTTTTTAAAGTGGTAACTATTTTGCTTGTATAACAGTTGGAAATTTTTACCTATAAAGCATGTGATTTCGCATGTTGGTGACCAATTCGTTCATCGCCATTGTACATAATGAACACCGTGTTGCAGCACATTCTGGCGTTACATAATAACGTGTAAGCAGTGAGTGTTCGTGAAGTTTAATTTTGCATGTGAGCAAGTGTTTGTCTTTTTATTATCAAAAGTCTAAATTTTGCTAATGTTATTTTAAAGATTTAATTTGGCCCAATGGAGGGAAAAAAAGCACCAACGAAAAGCAATTTCTTTGGAAATTAAAATTGCAATTTTAGATCGCTTAACAAAATGAGAGAGAGATCTTTGGCGATTGGTAAACATTTTAATTTATGCGACTCTACTATAAGAGCAAATAAAAAGCATGAAGTCGCAATAAGAAAATTTGTCATTTCTGGCACAAACGTAGTGCCAAATTATCATTGTGCTCAAAAGATGCTTTATTATGACACGAGCACTAGTAATTTGCATTGAAGAATTAACTCAAAGAAGAATTCCTATAAGTGGTTACTTAATTAAACAAAGAGCTCTTTTCTTTTATGAACAGATGAAGCAATTGGAGCCATCTACTTCCGCTTCCCAGGCTGATAAAGAATTTTCGGCTAGCAAAGGATGGTTAACTGGATTTTTAAAAAGGAATGCACTTCATAACATGAAGATTACAGGCAAGGTTGCAGCAGCAGATGAAGAAACATCCAAAAATTTTCAAGAGAAGTTAGCCAAAATTATTGAAGATGGTGGATATTATCCCAATCAAGTGTTTAACGCTAAAAAACAGGATTATTTTGGAAGAAAATGCCTGGTCACACTTACATCGCAAAGTCTGAGAAAAAAGCAAGTGGGTTTAAAGCAAGCAAAGATCGAGTAACGTTGTTACTTTGTAGCAGTGCATCAGGAGATCAAATGTTGAAACCCCTCCTAGTAAATCGATTTCTAAGACCACATGCTCTAAAAGGCAAAGATCTAAAACAGCTGCCGGTACATTGGATGGCTAATACAAAGCATGGGTAACAACTGCTGTATTTACTGAATGGTTCAATAATTGCTTTGTACCAGAAGTGGAAACACATATGAAGCAAAAAGCTCTCGATTTTAAAGCTTTATTAATTGTTGACATGCACCAAGTCATTCGCATTTAGAACATCCAAATGTGCAGGTAGTGTTTTTTCCACCCAATACAACAAGTATTATTTTCAGCCATTAGATCAAGGCATAATTGCTACTTTTAAAAAATAATACGTTAAGTACACTTTTCAATTTATATTGGTTAAACTAGAAAATGAATCATTAATAGTAACTGACGTCTGGAAAAAATTTTCTATTTTGGACTGCTTAAATTATGTTGCATCTGCTATCGCTGAAATAAGACCACAAACTTAAAATGCCTGCTGGAAAGCAGCTTGGCCTGGATGTTTCATGCAAACATCTACATTATCAGCTGAAATCATTACTTTGGCAGATGAAATTGGTGGGGAAGGTTTTGATACATTTAGCCAGAATGATGTAGACGAATTGCTTGTGGATAATGCCTTAAGTGATGATGATATTATTGGATATCGATTAACTTTAGATATCATCGAAGATCCAGAAAACGATAGTGAAGTGGAAGAAAAACCTGTCCCCCTCACTGCAAATATAATATGAGAAGGTCTTGAACTGTGCAATAAATTGGAAAATCATTTTCTTGTTAATGACACAAATTTTGAACGAGCCTTTAAATTCCAATGCTGAAGAACCGTATGTCTGGATATCGTGAGCTGAATAAAAAATTAGTGGAATCATCATCGCAAAGTTTAATCACTGATTACATTGTCAGAAAAAAAAAAATCAGCACAGAACGAGGGTGAAGCTAATTCTGTTTGTGAAGAACCATTGCCTTTACCATACAGATCTGATGCACTGACTATCTCTTCTGGTGATGAAAGTGATTTTGCACCAGTTCGCAAAAGTTGCCGAATATTGTCTAATAGCGATGATAATTCTGATGATTAAAAAAAAAAAAAAAAAATTGTTACTTTTCAATAACATTAAATGAATAAAGCTTTAAATCAAACTTAGGCATTTTTATTTTCCTGAATTTTCATAAACTTTTTTTATGAAAATTTCATTGCGCTTTTTTAGGTTTAAAAATTCGTGATTTTAGGTTAGTTTTAATTCATTGCTTCGGTTTTATGCAGTTTTAGAAAATTACGGAATGTATTCCTAATTTTTCAATGTAAGTTAGGCCTTTTTTGTGCGATTTTTTTATATGCGGTTTTCTGTGGAACATATCTACCGCATAAAAAGAGACCCGATTGTGTATATATATATATTTTCTTTTACTTTTCTCGGTACAGAATGCTAGGAAAATATCTTATTTAAATTGCATAAATAATGATACTAACAATGTATTTTACATCTTTTTCACACATATATTTACAATTATTCACTTTTTATTAAATTGATTATAATATTCACTTGTTTCCTTGGGAGGCATTTCTGATTTCTTCCTCAAAGCTTTGCAGAGCTTATCTGAGGAAGATAATAGATGGCGGTGGTTTTGTGGTTTTGTTTCTGTACCGGTCGCAAGCCAGGTGGTGATTTTACTGTTTGTAGGTACATGCTTGGAAGACTACAACTGCTTTAACTTTTTTGCAAGTGGGGTTGGATTTGAATATGGTGTATTTGTGTCCTTGTAATGGTGTTTTTTGAGAGGGGTTTGTTATAGGTTTTGTGTGTGTATGAGAGAGGAATTTCTCTAATTTTCATTCTCGCTATAATATTTATATAGCGCCTGTTTCAGCTCTCTGTAGGTCCCTAGGTTTCTGTTGTCAAACGGCAGTTTGTTTATCATGTCGGAACCATCCAAAACTTCTACGTAGTTTCGTATGGCAAAGCCATCTGAAACTACGTAGAAGTTTCAGATGGCTTTGCCATAGTGATTGTTGTACTTATATGTTATGTAATTTGTTGACTAAAATTAATAAAATATTAAAATTAATAATAATGTTATATGTCTCCTAGGTAATTCAGACCATAATCTAGTGTTTATTACTGCTTCTATGGAACAATGATCACACAACCATACTCAATCAAGAGTAGTTTGGTACTATAAAAATGCCAAGTTGAATGACCTCCTATGCCTCATTCCCATAGTTGGACTATTCTCCAACTATGGGAATGAGGCATGTTTGCCTTCTAGACCAGTAATTGTTAATGACATGGAAACATACATCCCCCAAACTACTCAACTGTCATCCCTATTTAAGCCTTGGTTCTCCAAGAGATGTGCCAAAGCTATATATTAAGCAAAAAATCTGGCATATCACAACTGACTTTCATCAAGGACTCTGTTTTTCCTTTAGTGCTTATATCCAAGCCTGAAGTGTATACAAGAAAATTATCAATGCTTCAAAAACAGGGTTTTTGAAAGAGCAAAAAGCAGGAAATTTGCATCTTGTCCAAATAGGCAGCCAAGCTTTTTGGTCTCTTGCCAAAGCAATTGGTCATAATTTTTGCCCAACACTTTCACCTTTATTGCACTCAGATGAGTATCGCATCATTCACAGAAAAAGCCAATCAACTGGCTTCTTGTTTTTCCCTCTAATACATGCATAACTGATCTTGGTAAATGTCCCCCCACCCCCACCATTGCAAATGCCCAATACTCAATGCCTCCTCTGTCCTTTTGCCAGAAAGAGATCAGAAGAATATTGCTTAAATAGAATATTGTTCAAATAAACACTTAAATATCTCCCAGTCCTGAAAGTATTCTTTCCACTTGTCCTGAAGGTTTGTGTGCCAGAACTACTCCTGTCCTATGTCATCTGTTTATGCTCTCTTACTTTACTGATATCTACCCCACAGCCCAGAAACTGGCCTATGTTCCACCCATTCCCATCAAACTATTGTCTCTTCTTATAATAACGGAGAGTACCATCAACACCCAACTCCAAATCTACCTTTAAGGTGATTTCGTTTGATTTTTTTTTATGGCACAAAGACATCAAGGGTCATACTGTGCCAGGACACTGGTCAAAGTAGTACATATGATAATTGGTTAGTAGGACAATCACAAACATCCATGCTCTTGATGGGATTCGAACCTGAAACGTCTTGGTTGGAGAGCAGATATGCTAACCACTCAGCCAACCAGGTCAGCACCTTTAAGGTAACCAGCTAATTAATGACTGTCGGTATGGATTCTGCTGCTGCCAGTCAACAGGAGATCTACTCACTTATGTCACCCTCTAGACAAATCCCATCATTTCATCTGTCCCACAACTTCTGCAATTGTCTACTAGCTTTCTGACTGGATGCACCCTACATGTGATGGTAGACATCTCTAACTATGTAACTAGTGCTGAGGCTCTACATGGTTCTGCTTTCACACCTTCACCCTCTTCCTTCATCATATCAATGACCTACTCTGGCTGAAGCTGTCCCCCAACATCCCTTCACAGTTAAACTCCAAACTCACAGAATATTTTTTTCCCTTTCATCCCTGATAGTACTGCATTATGGAACAGTCTCCCTGCTGATGTTTTTCCCAAGGGATACAATATACAGGCCTTCAAAGCAAATGCAAACAGTTTTTCCTGACAATCCATACAAGGTACTAACATACTATAGGTTGGTCAACCAATCTGTCATGTATGGGCTTAATATTAAAAAAAAAAAAAAAAAAAAAAATCATCTGCATCTAAAGAAATGACATAAGATATAGCTATGTCATTTCATTAAAAATAAACAATAAATAAAACAAATTCACAGACCTCTTTTATTCCTCAAAGATAGTAAACAAAGCTGTTTTAGTCCTATCTAACTTTTAGAGACTGAGGAGTAGTCAATCTTTGTTAACCAGAGATAGTTGGCTCAAACTATCAGCAATTTATAAATGGCATCTTGCTAAAAGAGTATGGCAGACAACTGCCATCTTGCATACCCTATCCCTAGCACAACGTATTGTTTGAAATAGTGTGGGTTCTACAGTCAATTTATTTCTTTAAATTTTAAAGAATAAAAAAAGTTGGAAAAAAATAATCAAATGACGTGATTATTTTTGTGTAATATATAAAATGCTCTGATTTAAAAACCATAATTATTTAAATTCAAAACAACATTTTTGTTTTACAATTTTTTACATTTAATTTATTGTATCATATTAAAATCACAACCATTCTTCTATAGGTATGCCAATTCAGATTTATAGATGATCTCTCTTAAAAGTCTGAATTAATTGCTATGACAACATTTTGGCAAACTCAAAAGCTGCCATTATTCAACATTAGATACACCTCTAAGAAGTATATTTCAACATCAGCAACACTGTACTTAATTTCAATTTTGTGTTTTTATTATTATTTTGTAACACCTCCAAAAAGTCCAAGGACTCATCAAGAGAAAGCACCTGCTCTATAATTCTCCATGTCCACCACAGTGTATTAACATTATGGAATACACCAACAAACAGAGCAAGTGATTTCTGGAAATATAAAATGTTCAGCATGTCTTCCATAAGCTCTACAGGTTATATCACTGATATCAAATGCTTTTCCAATTATTAAATTCAACCATGATTTCACAGCAGGTAAACTTTGGACATTCATGTTACACTTAATGATTTGCAAAGTCACAAAAAAAAAAAAAAAAAACGAAAACACCCATCACCAGGATAGTCGGAATGAATGAAGTGTCACTGATATCAATGAACATTCTTGAAATGTATCAGAATAATTAAGCCACGTGATATCAGGTCTTCCAAGTGTTGTTTGCTACTACAAGTGAGATATCTCTCTCTCTCTCATTTGGGATCCCTTATTTTCAATTTATTTTGTGGATTGCTAAAGTGCATCACCATTCCCTTCCTTAAAATAAAATAAAATAAAATAAAAACAGTGGAATCAAAAGGGAAAACATAAGCTCTTACTAATTGGCAGATTGTGAATACATGATTTTAAGCAGATTTCTGAATTTGTTAACAGCTATGCTGTTGTAAGCTTTCATTCTCTTTAATGTAGTGAGGAGGAGATTGCAACAGTGAAGAAGGCAGAATGGATGAAATAACTAAAGAATTGATTTGTGGAGACTAATGTGACAAAAAAAAAAAAAGTAACCCCACAGTGCTTTGTTACATATAAAAGCAATTAGAAACCAATTAAAACTACTAGTATGCAACGCTTCATATTATGGAGAAATAAAATACATTCAGTAAATATATTCTTCTGCAATGTCGCCTTATCTTCATCTTCCTAGGGTCTCTGTAGAGTTCAGTCAGTATACTAATGCATGCCCTTTAGTAGAAAAGACTTGGCTGAATCTCAGGACATAAAGAACTTTTATAATTGCTCTTTCAATTGAAGTTGAGTTATCCAGTATTATACAGAGGTGGCAAGGTTTTACCTTCCCGGAAACTCAGGTTTTTCATCCTGCAAAATAAGAAGAACAGAAGAACACATACTACTAACATACATAATACACTGGCCTCATAGCCTTAATTGCTTTAGCTGTAATCCCAAATGACATCAACAATAATGGCTCCAAAGCACAAGAGTAGTGATGTTGGCAATTCAGATATGCCACACATAAGCCATAAAGTGCTTCCTTTAAGTGAAAAGATGAAAGTTTTTGACTTCATAAGAAAAGAAAAAAATCATACGCTGGAGTTGCTAAGAATCCATTCATAACTTTTATTACAGTATATTGTTATAATTGTTCTATTTATTATTAGTTATTGTTGTTAATCTTTTACTGTGCCAATTTATAAATTAAATTTTATCATATGTATGTATAAGAGAAAACAGTATATATATATAGGATTTGGTATAATCAGTGATTTCAGGTATCCGCTGGGGGTCTTAGAACATACCTCCTGCATATAAGGGAGGACTACTGTTCACAACTCACTAGCTTGAATCAGCCAGAAATTCCTGTTACTAAGTTACTAAATATCCAATTCTGCCTAATATCAACAATAATTTGTTATGTGACATTGTATCAAATGCTTTAACAAAATTTGGAAAAATCACTATTCACCATATAATTATTACTATTATTACGGGCAACTCCAGGGAGTCATTAGACTCATCAAGGGAGGCCCCAAATCATATTCATCACAACTATCTGACATTAATACGTATCTATCATACCTCGCCTTAAACTCATTCACTGTCACAGCATCCACTACAGACTCAGGGAGCGCATTCCACTCATTCACTACTCTAAAAGTAAAGAACCCAGCTCTAACACCTTTACTAACCACACTTTTGCCCAGTTTCCATGGATGTCCCCTAGTCCTCCCACAACCAGCCCTGTTCTCAAAAATATCTTCTGAATTAATTTTATAGAAACCCTTCAGTAATTTGAATGTCTCAATCATATCTCCCCTCCTCCGCCTATCAACCAATTTTTGCAACCCACAAATCCTCAACCTGTTCTCATACGGTTCATTCCACAGACCTACTATCATCTTGGTCACTCGCCTCTGGATCCTCTCCACCTCCTCCCCATCAAGAAGAAACCTAGGTGACCAAATCTGAGCACAGTAGTCTAGATGGGGTCTTATCAAGGCTCGATAGAGAGGAACAATAACCTGCTTGTCTCTGCTTGTCAACGTATTCTTCAGCAACCAAGTGATTTGATGAGCTGTTTTGGTCACTTTTGCAATGTGTCCCCTAAATTTCAATTCCTTATCCACCAACACTCCTAAATCTCGTGCCTCATCAATTTCCTGGAGCAGGGTTCCACCAATGCAGTAAACTGCCGCCAATCTTTTCACCCCAAAATGCATAACCTTACATTTTGCCACATTAAACTGACATCCATTCTCCTTAGCCCAGACCTCCAATCTATCCAAATCATCCTGCAAAATTTTGACGTCATCTGCATTCACTATTGCCCTACCCAACTTCGCATCATCCGCAAACAAATGAACTGTTCCTCTCAGATCATTTCCTATATCATTTATGAACAAATTAAACAGCAGTGGTCCAAGAACAGATCCTTGTGGCACACCGCTAGTCACAGGCCGTCTTGTGGACTCTACTCCCAAGTAAACCACTCTCTGATATCTCTCCGTCAACCACCCTCCTATCCATCTCACCAACCCTATGTCCATTCCCATATGCTGCAATTTACTATTTAGAATTCCATGTGGAATCCTGTCAAAGGCCTTGGCAAGGTCCAGTAGAATCACCGTAAACCCATTACCCTTATCCAGTTCAGACGTCACTGTGTTATAATACGTGAGCAAGTTACTGAGGCATGACCTACCCTTCACAAAACCATGCTGTCCCCGATACACTATCCCATTTTTTTCTATCCAATCTTGTATTTTCCTCTTGACTATTTTCTCTAAGACCTTGACAATGATTCCTGATATGCTAATCGGTCGGTAATTTACAACAGCAGTCTTGGAACCACCTTTATGCAGTGGAACTATTTTCCCCTCTTTCCACCCGCTCGGGACTAACCCAGGCCCGAGACTCAAATTAAACAAAATGGTCAAGGGTACTGACAATTCTTTAGCTGCTTCTCGTACAACACGAGCTGGTATACCATCCAATCCCACAGATGTATTGACATTGAGGTTATGCAATAGACTACTCACCTCCACTTCATTAACCACAATTCCTGTATAATCTACTGGTTTATTCGTTTCTGCAATGTCACCACCTGGATGATATACTTTTGCAAAGTGCTCACTCAGTAACTCAACTATCTCAACTGATTCAGTTACCTCCCTACCATCGGCATTCTTTAAAATCAATCTGCCATGTACATTTTTCCTTTTACTTGCTACATATCTAAAAAACTGTTTAGGATTCTCTTTAGCCTGCATGGCCAATGTTCTTTCGTAATCCTTTTTTGCTTTTCTTACCACACTCGTCACCCTTCTGGCCTGCGCTTTATACCGTTCATGTGCCTGCCGGTCACCCTTCTCCTTAAATTCCCTCCATAGTTGTTTCTTTTTTTGCAACTCAAGCTTAATGGTGTTATTCATCCATTTAACCCCTACTTGATTTATTATTAGGACTCTAGGTATACAATCAGCCATTGCTTCATGCAAACACTTCTTAACTACCTCCCATGCACTATCAACTTCTAGTCCTTGCAGTTGTACATGCCATGGCACTGAACCAATCAAACTCCTAAGCTTGTCATACTTTCCCGCCCGATAATTCCACATGTACCCTGTCTTAATTGAAAATTCTACACCTTTAGCCACCTCCCAAGTTAAGACCCTATGATCACTCTCACCGATTGGTGGCAATGTGGTCATATTTGTTACAGCCAAATCCTCAGATGTAATTACTAGGTCAAGCACTCTCTGACCCCTAGTATTTTCCATTACATGCTGTCGCAGATAGTTATCCCTTAATAACCGCATAAAATCCAGTTCCTTCCTCCCGTGTGTCCTCTCCTCACTCCAATCAATGCGACCATAGTTGAAATCTCCCATAATCACCCTCCTTCCACCCATTTCTTCTATTTGCTTGTGCATACTGTCACCACCATCTTTTCCATCACCTGGTCTATAGCAGCACCCAATTGTATATTTAGTTCTGCTAGCCACAATCTCACACCAAATGGCCTCAAATGTGCTCTTTTCTCTATCCTGCAATTCAACTTCTATTCTCCTTGGCTGGAGCTCATCAGCTATCATCAACAATACTCCCCCCCCCCATTTTATTCTCTCTGTCATTCCTGAACACACTATACCCATCACATTCAATCCCACTAGTTATATCATCTACAGTCAGCCATGTTTCACTAATACCTATAACCTGTGGTCTGGAAGTGCCAACCATGGCCAAAAACTCTTCCTTCTTGTTCCTAATACTCCTAGTATTAGTGTACATGAATTTAAGACCCCCATTAGCCCCAACCCTACCTTGATGCCTTATATTAACTATCCCACTCTGATTTGTTGTCCTTATTTGCTCTGGCATATTATATTCATTCTTACATTCAACTGCCTCCATAAGGACTGTATCTCTACCCCCCTCCTAACAAATCTAGTTTCCCTGAATTTGCACATCCACTACATTCAGCAACACTTTCTCAAGTCTTCTTACACCGTAACCATTCAAATGCAAGCCATCCATCTTATATAGATCCTTTCGCCCATCAAACTCACTCCACACATCCACAAATTCCACACCACTCATCATACATAACCCACGCATAAAGTCATTTGCAATTATAGCCCTCCTTTTAAACATTTCACTGTCATACCGTGGCAAAAGACTAATCATTCTAACTCTCTCACTCTTTTCTTTTGCTACCTCAAACAATTCATTCAGGTCTTCTATCTTTTCCATTTTATCTCCTTTCAAATCATTCGTACCTGCCACAACAATCATTTCTTTCACCCTTTCCTTTTGCTCTCTAATAGAGGCAGTTACGTCCTTTATGGTCGCACCAGGTTGGTACGATTTTGTCAAATCCTCTACTAACACAATTCGTACTAACGAGTCTCCATACAGCACTCTATCCTTCATTTTGTTCATGTTCACATTCATACGTCTATTTTTCCTGTCATACCTTTTATTATTGGTTGGTTCATTCAGTCTACTTTTGTTCATGCACTCTAGCTGCTGTTTTGCTCTTTCTATCGCACTATTCAACAATGCAATCTCACTCAATGCATCTATCTCATCTTTTTTGTTCTCTGAGAAACCATTTATACTATCATTCACACTTTCTACATTCACACTCTCACAATTTTCATGTACAACCTTGCCGTTTCTTGTCATATCCCTATTTCCTTCATTTTGAAGGTTGACAAAAATATCACACTCACGATCCGAAATACACTTCAATTCAGCATTCTCCCTACATTTTCTACACACATTCAATCCTTTATCATCATCTAACCACACTCCGACCGCACTCCGCAAAGCGTACATTTCACAGCTAGTACACTGACTCATTTCTTTTATGCTACCGTTCTTTGATAACGATGGCGAACCTTCATTACTGGCTGCCATTTTCCTACGCACAGGTGCCATATTTATCTGTAACGTGTTTTGTCAAATTAAACGTTATAACACACCAAAAATAGACGCACTAAAATACGCAAGGCAAACAAAACAAAACTACACAATATTAAGTAATTTGTATCGATAACTGAAAATGATACTTATCTTATCTGGAGCTTGCACGAACACTACTCATTACGAATTCATCTAGCGGCGACTTCCGACATAGATTATGTTATAAAATACTTTAGTACACTAACCACATTAATAAAGCTCTAATAATATACCAAAATTAAACACTTAAGTCCATTAAATTGAATCCAAAACACCAATAAATCAACAAAAAACACAAATCTCTCAGGAGCTCTCCGATAGCACGACCGTTCACCAGCTAACCTCGACACTAATCATCTGCTCTGTCCAATACACCTATCATCCTATTATAAAATGCAACCAAGTTACTGAAGCAAGACCTCCTCTTAACAACTCTATTCTGCTCTCTCAAAAGACAGAATACCAGCCTGGATTGAAGAGAATGCAATCTTTAGCATGGTCACCACTGCACATGATACACAATGACCTATAATTTGAGAGAGCAATGACTTTGATCATCCTTTGTGCCATGGCACTGTTTTACCGCTCCTTCCACTTCTGAGTGTTTTTTAGAAGCCCTGTTTTTTAGAATATTCATGACACCTAGTTTTTGTGTTGATTGGTGGTAGGAGTTTATGTGTATATATTGGCCCGTATGTATCGTTTCCAGTAAACAGTGAAGGAAAGACTGCCAGAACGAAGACGTGTGACAGGTGTATCTAGAAACGGAAGTGTGTTCTGTTTTTCGATCTCAATTGTGAACTGTATGTGTTCTGTTGTTTGTTTAGGTGGCTAAGGAAAGTGTCTGGCAGCTATGGGGCCAGATCGTGAAAACATCGTCGACGTATCTAAGCCAGACTTTGGGTTTTAAAGAAGGATTTGTATAAAACTAATGGAATGTATCTAAATGGTTTTGAAGTTGGGTGTTTAGAGAGAGAGAGAGCTTTGTTCATCATGCATGGTGAAGTGCAAATTCAGGAAAACTTAAGCAATTAGGGAGGATGTAGATGAATATGTGTGAAAGCACCCATGAGGTGAGTGAGTGCGAGGCTTTCAAAACCAAAATAGGATAGTCAATTCAAAAAATAAATGTGGCTGGGATATTACAGTTTCTATATACTATTGCCAGAAGTATCAGGAACAAGGGATTCTGGCATTGCTTAGTGCAACCTAGCCAAAAGTTTGGCGAAACTTGGCTAACAGCAGATGATGTAGTTACAGAGAAAGAATGTGAAAGGTTTAGCATTTTCAGGAAAGATAGAGAAGATAGGAGGGAGGGGAAGTCTTCTTACACCTGTTACGGTGTAAGAAGACTTGAGAAAGTGTTGCTGAATGTAGTGGATGTGCAAATTCAGGGAAACTAGATTTGTTGGGGGGGGGGGGGGTAGAGATACAGTCCTTATGGAGGCAGTTGAATGTAAGAATGAATATAATATGCCAGAGCAAATAAGGACAACAAATCAGAGTGGGATAGTTAATATAAGGCATCAAGGTAGGGTTGGGGCTAATGGGGGTCTTAAATTCATGTACACTAATACTAGGAGTATTAGGAACAAGAAGGAAGAGTTTTTGGCCATGGTTGGCACTTCCAGACCACAGGTTATAGGTATTAGTGAAACATGGCTGACTGTAGATGATATAACTAGTGGGATTGAATGTGATGGGTATAGTGTGTTCAGGAATGACAGAGAGAATAAAATGGGGGGAGGAGTATTGTTGATGATAGCTGATGAGCTCCAGCCAAGGAGAATAGAAGTTGAATTGCAGGATAGAGAAAAGAGCACATTTGAGGCCATTTGGTGTGAGATTGTGGCTAGCAGAACTAAATATACAATTGGGTGCTGCTATAGACCAGGTGATGGAAAAGATGGTGGTGACAGTATGCACAAGCAAATAGAAGAAATGGGTGGAAGGAGGGTGATTATTATGGGAGATTTCAACTATGGTCGCATTGATTGGAGTGAGGAGAGGACACACGGGAGGAAGGAACTGGATTTTATGCGGTTATTAAGGGATAACTATCTGCGACAGCATGTAATGGAAAATACTAGGGGTCAGAGAGTGCTTGACCTAGTAATTACATCTGAGGATTTGGCTGTAACAAATATGACCACATTGCCACCAATCGGTGAGAGTGATCATAGGGTCTTAACTTGGGAGGTGGCTAAAGGTGTAGAATTTTCAATTAAGACAGGGTACATGTGGAATTATCGGGCGGGAAAGTATGACAAGCTTAGGAGTTTGATTGGTTCAGTGCCATGGCATGTACAACTGCAAGGACTAGAAGTTGATAGTGCATGGGAGGTAGTTAAGAAGAGCTTGCATGAAGCAATGGCTGATTGTATACCTAGAGTCCTAATAATAAATCAAGTAGGGGTTAAATGGATGAATAACACCATTAAGCTTGAGTTGCAAAAAAAGAAACAACTATGGAGGGAATTTAAGGAGAAGGGTGACCGGCAGGCACATGAACGGTATAAAGCGCAGGCCAGAAGGGTGACGAGTGTGGTAAGAAAAGCAAAAAAGGATTACGAAAGAACATTGGCCATGCAGGCTAAAGAGAATCCTAAACAGTTTTTTAGATATGTAGCAAGTAAAAGGAAAAATGTACATGGCAGATTGATTTTAAAGAATGCCGATGGTAGGGAGGTAACTGAATCAGTTGAGATAGTTGAGTTACTGAGTGAGCACTTTGCAAAAGTATATCATCCAGGTGGTGACATTGCAGAAACGAATAAACCAGTAGATTATACGGGAATTGTGGTTAATGAAGTGGAAGTGAGTAGTCTATTGCATAACCTCAATGTCAATACATCTGTGGGATTGGATGGTATACCAGCTCGTGTTGTACGAGAAGCAGCTAAAGAATTGTCAGTACCCTTGACCATTTTGTTTAATTTGAGTCTCGGGTCTGGGTTAGTCCCGAGCGAGTGGAAAGAGGGGAAAATAGTTCCACTGCATAAAGGTGGTTCCAAGACTGCTGTTGTAAATTACCGACCGATTAGCATATCAGGAATCATTGTCAAGGTCTTAGAGAAAATAGTCAAGAGGAAAATACAAGATTGGATAGAAAAAAATGGGATAGTGTATCGGGGACAGCATGGTTTTGTGAAGGGTAGGTCATGCCTCAGTAACTTGCTCATGTATTATAACACAGTGACGGCTGAACTGGATAAGGGTAATGGGTTTACGGTGATTCTACTGGACCTTGCCAAGGCCTTTGACAGGATTCCACATGGAATTCTAATCAGTAAATTGCAGCATATGGGAATGGACATAGGGTTGGTGAGATGGATAGGAGGGTGGTTGACGGAGAGATATCAGAGAGTGGTTTACTCAGGAGTAGAGTCCACAAGACGGCCTGTGACTAGCGGTGTGCCACAAGGATCTGTTCTTGGACCACTGCTGTTTAATTTGTTCATAAATGATATAGGAAATGATCTGAGAGGAACAGTTCATTTGTTTGTGGATGATGCGAAGTTGTGTAGGGCAATAGTGAATGCAGATGACGTCAAAATTTTGCAGGATGATTTGGATAGATTGGAGGTCTGGGCTAAGGAGAATGGATGTCAGTTTAATGTGGCAAAATGTAAGGTTATGCATTTTGGGGTGAAAAGATTGGCGGCAGTTTACTGCATTGGTGGAACCCTGCTCCAGGAAATTGATGAGGCACGAGATTTAGGAGTGTTGGTGGATAGGGAATTGAAATTTAGGGGACACATTGCAAAAGTGACCAAAACAGCTCATCAAATCACTTGGTTGCTGAAGAATACGTTGACAAGCAGAGACAAGCAGGTTATTGTTCCTCTCTATCGAGCCTTGATAAGACCCCATCTAGACTACTGTGCTCAGATTTGGTCACCTAGGTTTCTTCTTGATGGGGAGGAGGTGGAGAAGATCCAGAGGCGAGTGACCAAGATGATAGCAGGTCTGTGGAATGAACCGTATGAGAACAGGTTGAGGATTTGTGGGTTGCAAAAATTGGTTGATAGGCAGAGGAGGGGAGATATGATTGAGACATTCAAATTACTGAAGGGTTTCTATAAAATTAATTCAGAAGATATTTTTGAGAACAGGGCTGGTTGTGGGAGGACTAGGGGACATCAATGGAAACTGGGCAAAAGTGTGGTTAGTAAAGGTGTTAGAGCTGGGTTCTTTACTTTTAGAGTAGTGAATGAGTGGAATGCGCTCCCTGAGTCTGTAGTGGATGCTGTGACAGTGAATGAGTTTAAGGCGAGGTATGATAGATACTGTATGAATGTCAAATAGTTGTGATGAATATGATTTGGGGCCTCCCTCGATGAGTCTAATGACTCCCTGGAGTTGCCCGTAATAATAATAATAATAATAATAATAATAATAGGAGGAAGGGGAAGGTACTGCTGATAGCAGCTGAACTGCAGCCAAAAAAAAAAGAATAGTAGATAGGTGGAAGGGTGGCTGTTCATTTGAAGCAGTGTGATGTTAGATCAAGGCCAATAACACAAATACATGGTGGGTTCCTGCTATATGCCAGGAGGTTCCAGGGATGACAAAAGACATGCATCAGCAAATTAGTACAATGAGTGTAGTACAAATGATAAAGAGTACAAATGATTATTATGGAGGGCTTCAACTATGGAAATATAGATTGGAATGAAGTGAGATCACATGGTATTTATACATCTATTGAGAGATAACTACTTGAGGAAGAATGTGATAGTGGAGGGCTTGAGGTGCAAGAGTACTGGACCTGGTCATAGGATCAGTACAGCTATCCATAACTAAGGTGGTCACATTGCCTCCGATTGGGGAAAGTGACCACATCGTCTTGACTTGGAAGATCGTAAAAAATGAGGAATATTCTGTTAAGAAGGGGTATATGTGGAATTACAAGGCAACTGATTACGACAAGCTTAGAAGGAAGCTCAAAGCTGTGCCATGGCATAAAAACCCCTGCAAGGGAGAATGTTAGTGGTGCACAGGATAGGAGCATCTAAAAGAAGCTATATTGAACTGTATACCTAAGATAAGAAGCATTAATCAGGTAGGAGTTAGATGGGTGAGTAGTATCATTAAGAAAAAGCTTCAGAAAAAGAAAATTCTGTTGAGATTATATAAGGAGAAAGGCGATCACCACAAGTGTCAGGCAAGAATGGTGACCAGTATGGTAAGAAGGCAAAATCAGATTACAAGAAGAAACTAGTCGAGCAAGCCAAGGGAAAGAGTTCTTTGGCTATGTGACAAGTTAGAGGAAGAATGAGTGCTGAAGGTCATGAGGTGACAGAAGCAGATGAAATAGTTGAGTTACTGAGCGACCACTTTACAAGGGTATATCATATAAGCGAGGTTAATGCTGTGACATATGTGACAGAGACTTATGTGGGAAAAGAGGTGGATCAACTGGAGGTTATTTGGATATTACAGAATCTCAATGTGAATACTGCTGTGGAATTCCCTTTCATATTTTCTCACATTCTGAGAGAATGTGCAAGGGAACTGGCAATGCCTCTTATGGTATTGCCAGGTACTCCAGGAAATATATGAAACTAGATTTAGGGGTGGTGGTGGTAGACAGAGAGCTGAAGTTTAGAAGATATATTGTTAAGGTTGTTAAAGTAGCTCAAAAGATTACTTGGCTACTGAAGAACACTAAAAAGTAGAAATAAGGAAGCTGTAATTCTTCTTTACTCTGTTAATTCCTCTTCTGAGAAATCTTTATTATGAACAAGAAGCTACTGTCTGAACAGATCTTGGAGAAAGTGAATATTCCACAACAGGTAAAGGGATGTGACAGGGATGCACTTTATCTCCATACTTGTTTATGCACAGCGAATACATTTTAAGAATGGCAGGGCTGGAGGAGTCTTCAGTTGGAATTAAAATTGGTGGAAGAAATATTAATAATTTGAGGCATGCAGGTGATACCATCTTGCTAGCAAAATGCAAAGAAGATTTGGAGGAACTTATTATGAAAGTTAAAGAAGAAAGTGCTAAATATGGCCTTAAACTTAACCTCAAAAAGACAAAAGTTATGGCAACATGTGAACTTCGTGATTTTGAAGTAGATGGGGAGAAAATGGAAGTAGTTAACAATTTTCTGCTCCTAGGATCCTGAATTGATAAAGATGGGTATTGTACTGAAGAAGTTAGAAGAAGATTATTACTCGGAAAGAAAGCAATGACAAATTTAAGCAAGATCTTCAAAGATACAGATATTAGCCTTGTAACAAAAATCAGAATCATGAAAGCAATGGTATTCCCTGTGATATTGTATGAATGTGAAAGTTGGACCCTGAGAAAAAGTGAAAGAAGGAAGATAGATGCATTTGAATTATGGGTTTGGAGATAATTACCAAGAATACCATGGACTGCAAAGCAAACCAATAAATCAGTGATAGACAGAATAAAGCCAGATTGCTCCCTTGAAGCTATGATCATCGAGCAAAAATTGTCATACTTTGGACATGTTATATGAGCAGATGACAGTCTGGAGAAGATGATGATGATGATGCTTGCTCAAGTTGATGGAAGTAGGAGAAGAGGAAGACCAAGAATTAGATGGGTGGATGGAGTTAAAGAAGCAACTGGAAATTCTGAAAGATATGGCCAGGGACAGATCTGAATGGAGAGTGTATGTTCATAGACTCACCAGAGTCGAAAACGACTCGATGGAACACAACAACAACAATTCCTCTTTATAAGGCCTTGATATGTCCACATCTGGATTATTGTGCTCAGGTCTAGTCTCCAGGGTTTCTTGATGATGATGAAGATGTGGTGGAGAGGATTCAGAGGCAAGCAACCAAGTTAGTGAGTGGTCTGTGGAACGTTCCCTATGAGGATAGGAGTTGGCCAATAGGCAAAAAAAGAGGGGATATGATAGAAACATTTAAGTTACTTAAAGAGTTTTATAGGACTGATGCAGGGGAAATGTTTCAGCATTTAGATAGAGCAAGGGGCAGAACAAGAAATCAACCATGGATGTTGAGTAAAGGTGTGGCTAGTAGGGATATGAGGCCTAGATTTTTCACTTGGAGTGTTGTGAATGAATGAAATGGCTTACCAGAGTCAGTTGTTAGCACTCTGTCTGTTAATGGGTTCAAGGAGAAGTATAATAGATTGTGGATAAAATGAGTCTCACACGATGACTTTTTAGACTTCATGGAGATGCCCAAACAATAACAATAATTTATTTTTACTCAAAATTTTTAGCTGTTCTTAAACTGCTAAAAAGTTTAACACTACAAATTAAACAACATTTGTCTTTTATCAGAACAAAAAAATAATCATGCTCACATTCTTCAAAATAATGTTTTTTGTGTGTGTGTGTTGTCCACGATGTAAAAAACAAAAAGTAATTACTTTAAGAAAATATAAATTTATTCACATTACCAATATACACTGTGCTTTTCTAACAGGATAATGGAAAAAACAAGTTACTGTGTGTTCGTGTTGCCAATATGAATGCTACTAATCACCACATGTGCACCTTGTCTTTTTTATAAATATTAAATAGTGGGTTGTATACAACAGATATCATATTATATAGGTACGTGAGTTGTGAATCCATTAGGTGGAATCGTTCAAGCAAAATTATTTCTAAGGATGGATAGACTTCAGGTGAATGTTATTAAAATGTGAATGGCAGCTTTCATTCAATTCTACCACACAGAATTGATGTCTGAAGAGGAATATATGAATATATTCTTAACGAACGCCTAAAAATCTTTTCATAATCATCAATGCTCTATAACATTTTAACTTAATAGCATAATTTCACTGTTTCAAGTAAATTTTGAAACAATCAAAAAAAAAAAAAAATATGCTATGAAATACTGATAATCATACTAATTTAGTTTAATCCTTTATCTAAGTGTGAGCAAACAAAGTTTGCACCTGAAAGTATCTTCAGGACTGAGGTAAGGTAGTAGTACACGGACAACTCGTAGCAAAGGTGGACCAAGCTAACATCACTCCTATCTCAGTATCTCCCATAATGCAAAACATATCTCCTTGCGGATATGTATAATGATATGAGATGTGTTTTGCATTATGGGAGATACTGAGATAAAAGTGATGTTAGCATGGTCCACCTTTGCTACGGTTACCCAATGTTGTACTACCTTACCCCAATCCTGAAGATATTTTCAGGTACAAACTTTGTTTGTTCACACTTGAATAAAGGATTAAACTAAATTTATTATAGCCTAACCAAGTGAAAAATAAACTTTCACCATCTTTTTCTAAATCCAGAGTAATTTAATAAAAAGGTGGCACACCTTTTCGCAACTCCTATAGGTAAAGATGACCTCACCATTGCTTCTGTCTGGTATCTCCACTTCTGGGCCTGGCTCCCACTGAAGAGACCTCAATATAGGTCGAAACTAGTCTGGGTAGTGGCCCTTCCCTTAATGCATAACATTATACAAATCTGCAAGGAGATGTGTTTTGCATTATGGGAGATACTGAGATAGGAGTGATGTTAGCTTGGTCCACTTTTGGAATGAGTTGCCTGGTGTTGTACTACCTTACCCCAGTCCTGAAGATACTTTCAGGCAGAAACTTTGTTTGCTCACACTTGGATAAAGGATTAAACTAAATTTATTATAGTCTAAGTGAAAAATACTTTCAACTGATAATCATATTTTTTTTCATATGTTTTGTAGATGCATCTCTTTACACATCCTGTTTGTCTTCATGTTCCCATTTATTTCTCCATAGTTGGACTTCAATTTTTAAGATACAAAAGAAAAGCAGTAAATGGTATGAAGGTCAGCATTAAAAAGACAAAGACAATGAAAACAGGCAGAAACATTGAAAATATCAACTGCATTGTAAATGGAGAACTCATAGAACAAGTAAAACATTTCAGCTACTTAGGCACGATTTTTAGTGAAGATGGTAAATTAAATATGGAAATAGACAACAGAATCAACAAAGCTGATATGGTAGGAAGTCAATTGAATAAATTCATATCGAATAAGAGAGAAATTAGTCAGAATACTAAATTAGCTGTATACAAGACAGTGTTCAAACCAATTTTAACTTATGGATTTGAGAGCTGGGTCAGAAGTAAAACACTTGACCAAAGACTAGAGACCGCAGATATGAGAGTCCTAAGAAAGATTAGAGGCATGAACAAATGGCATCAATGGCAATATCATATTAAAAACGAGGGTATTAAGAAAAAACTTGACATTGTCAGTATCCAGGAATGTGTTAACAGAGCTAATCTCAGGTGGTATGGTCACTTATATAGAATGGGCGAGGAAAGATTAGCAAAACAAGTGTTCTCTGCCAGGTTGGCAGGAAAACGACCCAGAGGAAGACCAAGGTATAGGTGGTTTGATACGGTACAAAGTGCCTTAGACGATAGAAATATAAGATCTGGTAATGTTGGAGTCTTGACAAGTAACAGATTGATTTGGAGGAAACTTGTGGATAGGAAGTTAGTAATGATGTAAATTTTTCATGTGGTACTATCATATCCTGTACACCCCTTGAGGGTACATGTCAGGAATATGATGATGATGAAAGAAAAGCAGTTCCAAAAAAAAAAGGCAGAGAAAAAAATTATGATTTTTTTTTCCTTCACTGAAATTTAATTTTTGGTTTATTTATTAATACGTGTAAATTTTTATGAAGTTCTAAAACATTCACAAACGTTTTGTTAATGTTATATTGCTTTTGAACTTAGTGAATGTATTTCTTCACACTAACACAAAATACAATCATAACTGATTTATGTTAAAATTTATTATTATTTATTGAATAAACTACAATGTTAATCTAACAATAATGTAAGATGATAATCTCTGATTATTCTTAGTGCAAATAGTAAGATTATCAATTACTGATTATCATTATAATAATAATCTAAGAAACAATTCAAAATACTAGTATCTCAACTGTTATGATCATGCATAATGTTTAAAAATAATGGATAATTTAATCTTACCCACACATCTGCCATCACGATTCAGTTTATGTCCAGCTTTACAACTACATCGCGCAACAGGGTTTCCAGATTTGTAGAAAGGAATGCATATGTGTTCACAGTTTCCATTATTAACTTGGCAGGGATGTTTCACTATTAACAAACATAATTTTTTTTAAGAATTATAGTAGAATAACACTTTCCACAGTAATGCTGTAAAGGGAGCATAACTAACTTTTGTAATTATTGTTCACATCATGGGGAAAGGGGAGGGGAGTACTCTACTACACATATCTCACTGTCTCCCCTACTACTTAATTCTCCAAGTACACACAACCAACAACAGCATTTTCTGTCTGTAAACTGGGTGTGTGTGTTCTCATGGACAATTTGCCCGTATACAGATGAAAAACCTTAGTTTCCAGGGTGAACTGATATTATATGAAAAAGGGAAGCATTTATTTGGGAAGTGTCGAAGGATGTATAAACTGAACTTCTGTATATCTGCCATGAGAGTGAAGGGAATATGCTAATATTCCCTTCACTTCATCTAATACCAACAACCAACATTCTAATACCAACAACCACTTTGAACGCTTCAATTACCTTTCCTTATATGTTGATTTTCTTCAATCCAACTTTCCTAAGAGTGAAGTTATCTTCCTGGGAGAAGTTATCTTCAACATTCACAATACCAGCTTGCTGCCCTCTTCCAAATGCACAGATCAAGCAGGTAGAGAAGCTGAGACGTTTGCAATCCCAAACGATCTCTTCCCCCATGGAGCAAACATATACATAGCCATTCACATCCATGCATTGTATGGCATTAGAGAAACCCAAGTGGGATGATCTTTGAAACTTCTATGCTTCATTTCCTGTCAGATTACTGTTTCTAGCCATCTAAGTCAAACCTATGAGTGGGAGCTGGAAAGTTCATATAAACACCTAGAACAAAAATGATATTAAAGCAAATGATATAACCACAAGAAAGAATATATCTTAAAACCCTTTAACCCCATTTCATGGGGAAGGTTAAAGGGTTTTAAGATATGTTCTTTCTTATGGTTATATCAGTTGCTTTAATATTTTTGTTCAAGGTGTTTATATGAATTTTTCAGCCTCCACCCCTCGTATAAACCAAAATAATTCTCATCAGCATGAAAACATTTATTCCTTGCTCCACCCGAAATTCTCATCCCCTATCTAAGCCTTGGTTATTCCCCACAGGTGTGCCAAGACTGTATGAAAGAGATGGGCATACAGCAACTAGCTTGCATCCCAAACTTCATCTTCCTATACTGCTTACTCCAAAGTCCAGAATAGATCAAAGAAAATTATCATCACATTGAAAACTGATTTTGAAAGAGCCAAAAAGCAGGAAACTTGCATCCTGGCCAAATGGCAGCTATGTCTTCTGGGCTCTAGCCAAAGCTGCTGGCCATAACCTCTGCCTAACACTACTCTTATCTCTATTACACACAGATGGTGTAATATGTATCATTTACTGTAGGTGATGATACTATGTATCATCACCTACAGTAAAGTCAACCTCCTGGTTGCTACTTCTATAATTCTTGATTAGCTGATCATGGTAAATGTTCCTCAACCATTCTAAACCACAATGAATGTCACATTTGACCTTTTGCCAGAAACAGATCAGAAAAATTCTGCTAAAATTAGATGCCAAAAGGTCTCCTGGACCTGGTGGCATTGCTCCAATTGTTCTAAAGGTCTATGCTCCAGTGTTGACTCCCACTGTATGCCTCCTACTTACACTTGCTTATTCCACTAGTGTCTATCCTGCAGTCTGGAAACTAATCCACATATGACCTATTCCTAAGAAGGGTGACAAATCTTTACCTTCAAACTACTGTCCAATTTCTCTCACCCTTAATTCTTTCTAAAGAAATGGCAAAAACTATCAACACCCAACTCTTATGTTACCTTGAAGACTTCCCATCTAATAAATGATTCCATCACTGTCAATCAACAAGCGAGCTACTAACCCATCTCTGAACAAAAAAAACATGGAAAGAGTTGGCAAATCTCAAGTGGATGCCCTTGACTCCAAGGATTTTGACACAGAGGTCTATTAAGCAAATCCCCATCATTCAGTCTGCATCCTGACTTCTGCAACTGGGCAGTCAGCTTCCTGACTGGATGTTCACTATGATTGATGGTGGATGGCTTTTTATCTTCTATCTATACAATTAATGATGAGGTCACACAAGGCTCTGTTCCTTTGCCCACTCTTCCTTCTATATATATAAACAATCTACTCCAGTGACTGCCAATTCAGTACATAGTTATGTTGATAACAGCATGTTGCACTACTTTTCGTTTGACAAACCTTGCAAAGAACAAATCACCAAAACCTGCAGGTCTCTAACCTCAATTACTTTAAATTCTGATCTTCAAAGCATTCATCAATGGGGTATTGGATAACATTGTAAACTTTAATGCTAGCAAAACACAGCTCTGCATTATTTCTCACAAAAAAGAATCCTGCTTTTGTAATCGTACCCTTTACAATACTCAAATCTCTATTCTAGATGAGATTACATTTTTTTTTTTTTTTTGGAATAACTCTAACCTCAAATCTCTCTTGGCACAGACATATCACAAATACTTCCCCCCTATGCATCCAAAATTAGGTTTTATCTTTCATTCAAGGCCTTAACTGCAAACAGCTAACTATATACAAATCACAAATCTGCCAGACCACTGAATACTGTTCTCACATCTGGGCGGTGCTCCTAAGAAGTCCCAATAAATACTTAACTGTATACAGAAAAGAGCAGTTAGATTGACCACTAATATGCTCCACTCACTTTCACACAGGTGTTCAGTTTCTTCAGCCTGCATCTTCTGTAAATACTTCTATGGTTGCTGTTCATACAATTGGCATCAGAATTCTCCCATTCCCTTGCAAATCCATCTGAATGCTTACAAGAACTAAACAAGACACCCTCACTGTTCACCTCCAAACCCACAGAATAATTTTCTCCTCATCTTCATTCATCTGTTTCCCTGCAGCCCTCTGGAATAGTCTCCCACCACGTGTTTCCCAATGCACACAATCCAAAGCTTTGCTAGTCATATGTGAAAAAGTTCCTTACTGCCAATCTGCAGTACTAGTGTACTATAGATTGACCAACCTCTCGTAGGTAGGTTTCCCATAAAAACTGTCAAAATGTTGCTTTCTTCAGTCAGAAAATAAGGAAACGTAAACTAGATTAATGTCAAAGCAATGTGATCAGAGACACCTGGTTATTATGTTTTACAGAAAAAAAATATTTTTTTTTTTTAATCAAATTTTTGAAAATGCAAGAAAATGCATGAAATTCCTGCTATGCACCCTCAGGGGATATACAGGATATTATGATAGAAAAAGTTACATCATTACCAACTTTCAACCAACAATTTCCTTCCAAACCAAGCTATTATCTGTCAAGACTTCAACATTATCCGATCTTATATTTCTGTCTTCTAAGGTACTTTTTACTATATCAAATCTACCTAGATCTGGGTTATTTTCTTGCCAACCAAACAAAGAACACTTGTTCTTTGCCTGGTTGGCAAACTTACATGGCTTAAGCTATATCTTACATGGCTTAAAAGAACTTACATGGTAAGTTCTTTCCTCATATCCTCATTTTTAATATGGTACTCACTGATGCTATCTTTTAAGTTTCCTAATCTGTCTCGAATTCTCACAGCTTTGGTCTCCAGTCTTTGATCATTTATTCAGCTGACTCCCATTCTTACCAGCTTTGCTAATTCTGTTGTTTATTTCCATATTTAGTTTGCCATATATATACTAAAAATTGTCTCCATTCAGAACAGTAAATATTTTCAATGTTTCTGCATACTTTCATTGTCTTTGTATCACTGATTTTCATATCAAATTCATTACCATAGTTATTTAATTTAGTCAAGAAACCCTACAAACTTATACTGGATTTATTTAGAGCAGCGCTTCCCAAACTGTGGGTCATGGCCCAATTGGGGCCGTAGGTTTTGTTGGGGGGGGCATGAATTAATGAAAACAAATTTAAAATGTTTTAAGACTAAGTAGGTTTTTTTCATCTTAAAAGAAACATATTTGATTTTTATTATTTATTATTTCTTTTTTGTTATTTTTTATATTTTAACGGAAAAAACCATACATTGGTGTGGGCTCACAAATTTTGCTTCCTGCGTATTTCGGCGCTTAACAAATATTAGTAAATATATGCTTATTCATATAAGTTTCATTTAAGCAGAAATCGAAGAATTGCAATTTCAAAAATTTCACCTGATATTGACTTTTTGGGTAGCAGTATTGAAACACATCCATCACATTAAATTATTAAACTTCTTTTAAGTTTTTAATTCTTTCTTTATTACTAATCATTTTACAATTCATGTGCTTGTAGTGTAAACATACAATAACAATATATCTATCTACATAAAAATATGAGATATGTGCCATGTCAAATGTGTATGTAAGATGTTAAAAATGTAATATTTGCATTTGATTTTTGCAATATTCACGGTGTATGTTTTGAATTGAATATAAATATAACAAATATTATAATAATAATATATGTCTATATTACGATTTTTTTTGAGGGGGGGACGTAAAATATTTTAATTTTTCCAAAGGGGGCCCTGAAGTTTGGGAAGCACAGATTTAAAGGTATAATATCATCTGCATAAAGTAAAGAGCTGAGATTAACATCACCAATTTTGATATCAGATTCACTCCCACTTTCCTTTATAATGAATAACAGTGGAGATAATGTGCACACCTGATCTAACATCAAATCCTCTTCCTGTACCTCCTTCAAATTCTAACTGCTGACTTGCAGCTCAAATAGACTATGTATTGCTCAATATAATGTTGAACAATACAATTCCGTGTTATTATTATTACCATCAACACCCAAACACCATGGAGTCTGAGACTCATCATGGGAGGTACTCACTATTGCATACAATGCTCATCCAACTGGGTCTTAAACTGATTCAATGTGTCCACATCCATAACACATTCAGGCAATGCATTACACTCACCAACCACCCTCCGTGCAAAGACCTGCTTCTCACTCCTTTGCTCACACCCTCCTTATACAGTTTCCAGCAATGGCCTCTTGTTCTATTGCAATTGTATGAAAATTCTCTTCTATGTCTACCTGATAACAACCCCTCACCAGTTTATATGTCTCAATCATATACCCCTCTTCCTCCTATTCACGAGGCTCTGCAACTTACATTCTCTCAATCTGTCCTCATACTCCACATTAAAAAGACCACTGAGTATACCTACCTTTGTGAATCTTCTCTGTACCCTTTCCAACATATCCTCGTCACCATGAAAAACCAGGCGACCAAATCTGTGCACAATAATCCATATAAGGCCTGATCAAGACCTTATACAATGGGATCATAACCTCTCTATTTCTGAATGTCAGGGTTCTTCTCCACATCATTGCCATTATTCGATGTGATGTCTTCACAACTTGTGCAATATGGCCCCTGAATTTCAGGTCCTTGTCCACCATCACTCCTAGATCTCTCATCTCCTCTACTTCTGTTAAAGTTTCCCCACCAAGTGTATACTTGGCATCCCATCGTTGCTTACCAAATCTCAAAACCTTACACTTGGCAACATTGAACTGACAGTTCCACTTACCTGTCCATTCATGCAATCTATTCAAGTCCTCTTGTAAGGCATTAACATCAGCTTGACTGTGCATTGCTCTCCCCAATTTTGCATCATCTACAAACAGCTGGATATCACTAGTTAAACCCAACCCAATATCATTAACATACAAATTGAACAACAATGGCGCCAAAACTGACCCCTTATATTCCAATGACTTCTCAACTATTTGTCTTAAAGTGAAAATCTGATCCCAAGAATCTCCATTTGGGCAATTCAGCTTGTTCTTTGCCAAGCTTTCTCTCCAAAATTTTTCTTAACAGTTTCTGAAGTAAACTTGTAAAAATCATATCAGGAATATTCAACAGGGAAATTTCACTGCAATTCTCACATTCAGTTTTATTTCTCTTTTTATAAATGGATACTATAAGAGCTCTTTTCTAATCATCCAGAATTCAGTCCACTGACCAGGTTTTCTGAATTGTGCAGCATAGCCACTGTAAAACATTTATATCCCCATATATATATATCCCCATATATATATATATATATATATATATATATATAAAACTATTTCTGGACAAATATCATTTATTCCAGCTGCCTTTCTACATTGCAGGTTTTTGATGGCTTTTTCTACTTCAAGTAAGGATGTGTATTCCTGCTGAGTGTTTATAACTACTGTGCTGCCACTGCTTGTTTCATTTAGCAATCTTTCAGGGATAATTATTCCAGACATTTAGAATATATATCTTCAGTTTTCATGTCACCTTTATCATATCTAATTCTTTTTACAGTACTCTTTCCTCTATTTCTCTATTTCTAAGCTTTTTCAATAGCCTCCAGAATATTCTGCCACCTTCCTGATATTGATTTTCTACATTCTTACCAAAGTCTTACCATGAATTTTGTTTAGCTAATTTTGCACAGTTTTTCTCTGTATTCTCTAGGAGTCTAGGCTGACTCGCTTGTCAGGACCTTTTGGTATTCTTTTTTCTTTTACTTGACTGCCTCTTTAACCTCCTGAGTCCACCATAAGGTTCTAATTTTTTTTATCATTGCAGACAAACTCACCATATGCCTCTTTGGTTGATCAATGTTTTCTTCAGCATTTGCCACTGAATCCTGGTTTGTTTCTTGTTTTCAAACTCCTTTATTTCTTCTTGAATAATGTTTTGCATATTTGAGTCTACAGTTCACCTCCAAAAGCTACTCAACTTTTATTCATTGAAAAACTTTCTTACACACTCTTCATTTCAACATGAAATCCAATTTCAAGTTGAAGTATCAACAATAATAGTTTATGATACTTTTCTTATTTTTTGCATCCTTTCTCCATGTGAATTTGTGCACATTTTAATGTTGAAACATAAAATAATGTACTTACCATTATTATTAGCTTTGCTCTTTTCTCTAAATTTTCCTCAAATATTTCTATATGTCTAGTAATCATTTCCTACTCTGCTGTTCAAATCTCCAACAAGGACCAACTTTTCCTTTTTCATTGTGTCAGCTGCCTTTTCTAATGCCTCGAAAAATTCCTCCATTTCTTTAGTAAAACCTTCTGTGAAACCATAAGCACAAATAAATCTCATTGTCACTGATACTGTCAGCCATTCAAGAAGATTATCTTCTTGAATGGTAGTAATTCACTGTTGAATACTATTCCTACTCCTTTTCTCTGATTGTTATTCCCTGAATATAACATTCTGTGTTTGTTGCTTAGAAAGATCTCACCTGTTTTTGTCTCCTTTGTTTCAGTCATGCCTATTATATTGATCTTATACTTATTCAATTCTTTAGTTAGATTCATTTCATTTCCATTGATGCGTCTTATGTTTAGAAGTACCAACCTTGAACTCTACTGGCGAGAGTTGAGATGTTGCCCATGATTGAGTGGTGGAGACAGAGTTGTAGAGCAGGTGCCCTCCCTTGATGAGTCTTTGGACTCCCTGGAGGTGTCAAATAATAATAATAATAATAATAGTTAAGAATTTTACTTTTGACTTGAAAGCTTTCTCCTCTCCAATAGTTCATCTACACTCTTATTCATGGGCTCAGAAACCAGCTCTAACTCTATTATTTCAAAGAACAGCATATGCAGGAATGATATGAACTATTATTTGCATTTATATGCACCTCCATAGCTCAATCAGTATAGACAAAGCCCTTTAGTCAGAAAGACCTGGGTTCGATTCCCATCAGTGATGTGAGGAACCTTTATCTCTTTCAACAAAAGGTGAGTTAGCTGGTAAAAAACTCCCTACCTCTCATATGGAGGTAGGGAGTTTTTTCACCTGGAAACTCTGGTTTTTTTGTTCCCCAGAACAGGCAAACTGGCCCTGTGAACACATATGGATTACAGTCATGAATAAATCCAAGCCATATGCCAGTCCTGAGTCTGGATAAAATGGGGGGGGGGGGGAGCAATAGTGAACTACCCTGTAAAAATCTCACCAGGAACACTTTGTGGGTAAAGCCTACAAAGACACCTAGGATCAGAAAATGATTGAAGGGATAAACCACCACCACCATGCATTTATATGCTGAGGCTTTCCTGTGTGTATATGTTCAACCAGTTTTGCCCATCTGCTCTTGAAATACCTTTCTCACAGAAGCACTGCTTGACCTGCTTTTCATAACTGGGATCAGAGAGAAAGTTATAGATGGTGTGTGCAAGATAGTGCTTGTCACTTTATCCATGTAAAAGAACAAGACTCCAATAAAAACACCCACGTTTTAGTAAATCATGGTCATCTTGGCATCCTCATTATCATCACATTTTGAATACTGAAAATTTAGTGACTGTATATTGGCAACATTCAGTGAAGTTTTCCATTGCAACACTATAATGAAATGAACACAGTGGCATCAGTCACCACTGTGTTCAGTGCTGAGCAAACAGTTATCTGTTATTCAAAATACAAAAATACAAATTGAAATATCTTTACAAAAACATTATAAAGATATTTCAATAACGTTTAATACCAAATGACCATCAGTTTTTATGCATTACTAAAATAAAAGTTTTGTTTAACAAGATCTTAGTGGCGACTTATACCCAATTGTTTTCATTTAATTTTCCATTTTGCCACAAAATGGAAACTTAACTGAGAGTCATTAATGTACAATCACTAAATTTTGTCATTTGAAAAAAAAAAAAAAAAAAAAGAAAAAAAAATTAAAGTAATGTTTCTTTTTTATGGGTATCACAAGTCCTTTCATTTCCCCAAACAAGATAACATAACAAGTGTTGCTGTGCAAGTGTACCAATTGTAATTTTTAAGCAACTTAAACCCAATCAGCATCAAAAACACTGTTCAATTTAAAAAAAAAAAATCCATATTTGAATCCAACACAACCTTTTAGTGCCATACTCTGATTCCAATTATGAAATAAAGCTGTAGCAACATCTCCCCGAGAAAGGCTTATCAAAAACAGATAAGCAAAACAGGCTGTCAAAATTATGATCTTGGCCTATATATTTTTCATTATCAGCCTGATAATTTTCAGTTCAGCCCAATCAGTGGCATCACGTACCCATTTCAGTTTGGTGTGCTGTCGTGTGGATTATGCAACCCGCACTACAAATTTCGCATCAATTTGAAAGTATGCATGGGCATCGGCAGAAAATTTTCAGGAGGGGGCAAAGCTTCAATACAAATAATTACATCAATAAATTTTTATTATTATTGATGTAATTAAATAATTACATCAATAAATGTCTTTTAGCATTTTTTAATGTAATTATTTGTTGATCTAAACCATAAATACCTTATTTTCATTTTACATTGATTTTAATGATCTTTAATTCTTGGGAAAAAAAGTTATTAGGAATTAATACAGTTTCCAGCACAATTTCATATATATAAAAAAATTGACTGGCATATGTTATTAAAAAGCAACTAATTAATTCCAAAATCCTAAATTAAATTATTTCAATTTAAAAGCAAAAAAAAGAAAATTATAAAACTAACAAGTAAAATAATATTAAATTACATACTCTTATTACTTATATTACTTACCTTATAAAAATGTATTTTGCTGTTTAAATTTGTTTCACTATAAATTTACAATTCACACTTCACTCAGTGACTCACTAGACACAGAGGGCAAACAAACTGGTTGCTGTTCACAACAGTAATGAACATTTTTTTCACAAATCAGAAAACGACAAACCAAAAACAGGAACACATGCTTTATTGCTGCAATAAAACATGTGTTCTATGGGTACCCTGCCATCGGCTGAAACAGGCCAACCCATAATAAAATTTTAAGACAGAAAAAGCGCCCCATGGTCGAGGGTGTAAAGTTACATATCTCAATCACTTTTACGATTATAATCTGTGGAATTTTTCACTTGATCCAGGGGGAAGTGCCCCCCCCCCCCTCTGCAGACACACACATGACCATATAACTGCATTTTTATCGATGTATGAAAGTTTTGAGAGTGCATAGGACATCAGTGCTCATCTTAATTGGTCCAATGCAATTAATTGCAGGATAACTATGAATACTTCTGCATAGAGTGGGGAATAATCTGTTTGTTTTAAAATTTATTAGAAAACGATAATAAAGGAGAATGCTATATTTGGTTGGCATATTTGAAATACTCAAAGATGAAAATATGTGAACCATCATTTATAAGACATGTGAAAATAAAAAATGAAAGGAAAGAATAAGTGTGAGTAGAAATACTTTCATTAATGGTAAACGAATTATTAATAATTAACATTTGTGATATGTGTGTCCTATAAGTTGCTGGGTAGAGCAAATAGCACAATCCTATAAATTATAGTCTAGACATGAATAAGTGAATTTATGATGGCATAATTAAAAAAAAAAAAACTTACGAGGAGACAGAGAGTATGGTAGGAATAAATATGGTTTGATGGAGCAGCAAATCTTTTCATCAAATTTCCGATCGTTATCAGAATTATCCACACTTTCAGGAATCTTACTTTTTTTTTTTTTAAGTATCAGTGGTTCGTCTGTCTTATCAATCTCATGTATGCTGGTATTTTTTGAAGATCAACAACGTCTTATAATACACAGAATATTCATTTTTATTCATGAATAGATATTTTTTTACTGCCTGTTGTTTCCAAAGACTAGAATAAAAAAGTCTCTATACTGTTACAAAATTTTGCAACCTCAACAGATGCTATACTGCACAAGCAAGAGAAACATTTAGGTTTTTTCTCCTAACAGCCACGTTCGATTTTTTCGGTTCCAGAAAACATGTGTAACAGTTGTTTGTAATACAGCCATCGGAGATACAGAAAGCACTCAACTCATGACAAGTGACAACTTTCAATTGGATTGGTTGAAACAATAACCAATCACAGCCGCTAGTGCTGAGTGAGCTCTCGATGTGAGCTCACCCAGCCTCGCCTTCTGAGGGGTTTAAAAATACTGGAACGCTAAGAATTTGATCTGCTGCGCCCTCCTTACATCTTTTCAAAGGGCTCAAAGGTGTATGCATTTTGAAAGCACACCTGGACTATTAAAGCGAATGTGACGCAATGTTTACGCGTCAAAAAGTGCACTCTTCATGAAGCACTAATACTTCATTATCCTTGTGAAGAGGGCAATGAAGCATTAGCATATTGTGTTTAATTTTAGGAATCATGCAAAGTCTGCAAACAATTAGGGGAGTCTTTAACAGGAATAAATGCAAAAATATAATATCGGTGATACTAATATTTCGTGGATGAGCACTGCACACCTAGCACACTTTAATATTTGCCCCTGAGCCCAATACACATTCATCTTTATTTGTTTTATAGTTTAAACTGAAAGAAAGTGTTCAGATTTAGAATATTTTTTAATCCACGATATGACTTGTCTTTATATGTTCCCTGAATGAGCTATGTATATAATTACTGTAAATAAATTTGATTCATTAAATTATTTTTGCATATATTTTGAGTAATTACTAACTTCAGATATAATAGATAAGATAAAGTTTCTTTAAACTGAGTTAAATACCTCAATCTGAGATTGGTAATAGCACTCCCATCGGAAACAAACCTGGTTAACATTTTGGCAATTATTATTATTAAAAGAAATCTCCAGGGAGTCAGAGACTCATAGAGGGAGGCCAGCTGTTATTTCTGTTCTTGAATTCATTCACACTGCTTGCACACACAACATCCAAGACAATCCATCCTGATCACACACACACACACACACACACACACCAATCTATGAGAGAAAAATCTAGCCCTCACCTCTTGACAGCATTCATTCAACTTCTAAGGATGCCCTCGCATCCTTTCCCAACCCTCCATAAAATTAAAAATTCCATCCATGGAATTTCTATATACCCTTTCAAAAGTTTGTAAGTCTCCATCATATCACCCCCTCTTTCTCATATCATTTTTGATGCTCTGCTTTGCACTCTCCACTGTATCAGAATCACTATGAAAACCAGCAGACCAGACGTACATGTAAGAGTCCAAGTGAAGTCTTATCAAGGTCTTGTAAAGAGGCAAAAGGAGTTCCTTATCTTTACATGACAAAGTTCATTTCAGCATTACAATTATCTTTTCAGCTGTATTTGCAATCTTTGAAATGTGATCCTTGAACTTCAACTTCCTGTCTACTAAAATTCCAAGATCCATAGCTTGATCAGTTTCTTCTAACATAATCCCAAAAATATAATATGACATTGAATTCCTAATCACACCAAAGTGCATGAACTTACATTTATTAACATTGAACTTAGAGCCATTTTCACATGCCCACAATTCCAGCCTATTCAAATTGTACTGCACATCAGCAGCACTCCTGATTACTGTACGTATCTTTGAATTATCAGCAAATATCTGCATGTGTCAAATCCTTCCCAATGTCATTAATGTACACAGTGTACACAGTCTACTTATCAAACCATTGCCACCATAGCTCTTCTTCGTAATTCATTTCCATCATATCTAGGCAATATACTAATGATTTTTAGTTTCTCACTCTTCACTTCTTCCAACAATCTTTTCATATCTTCTCTCGTACTGAATTCATCACTAGTTAAGTCATTGGTACCTACCAAAATTATGACCTGTTTTGCTTTTCTTTTCTGTTTTTCAATTGGTTGCACTATATTTTTAATTTTTGCTCTTGGAAAACTTGACCTTATAACTTGCTCATCAATGCCATGTATTTTGACAGAGTCACCATACCAAATAAATCCTTCTTTTTACTATCAACTTTACTTATTCGATTTTTGCTATTAAGCACTAACTTACCTGATTCCGTGCTTGGTTGTTTTCCATTATGCTGCTGAACTTTTTTATTCTCTCTGTGTTCCTCTAAATGCCACAGGACTTTCTGTAATTCCCTCATTGTCTGTTTAATAATCTGCTATAACCTAGTGATTTCAGAGGTTAAGTTATTTTCAATATCCTCTTCTATATCACTTTAGTGGAGAAAACCATCTTGTTCCCTTTGCTGTTCTTGTTAGGGAATTATTGGAAATAGCCAATAATTCCTTTTCTTCTACATTTTTGATGACATTTTATAAAAATATTTATAATGACACTAAATACTCTAAAAACACAAAAATCTACTCTAATACACTGTAAAACACTAATTTTCTAAGGAAAAACACAATAAAAATAGATAAAAAATCACCAATTTTACACAAGCGCTAAATACACCAACCACTCACAATATAACCTTGAATCCAGACTCCTTTAATTAAAATAGATAAATGCAAAAGGAAATCATCATCTTATTAAAACAAACACCATAAACATGAGAATATAGGAACTAAAGCAACTAAGTTGAGTGTGTGTATTTACTGGATAGGCTGCCCATTTTGTATAATGAAAAACACCTTAATTTCCAGGAAGCAAAACCCTGCCATTCTTTCCGAGACAGCCTGACTCATCCTCAGCTGAAAATTCCTTATCTAGAATACAAGGAACCTTTAATATTCAAATCTAGGTCTTTCCAACCAAAAGGTAAATGTCACATTTGTCCTTGTTACTATGCTAGAGAGAAATGCAGATATGGGGATAATGAAGGAAATAAGGCAATTGAATAGATGGTATCAATGACAGGATCATATTAAAATTTAAAATATTAGCATGGAACTTGAAGTTATTAGCATTCAAGAACATGTATGATTATGTGGTTATTTAACAAAATGAAAGGGTAAGCATCCTCAGAAAGACAGTGATCCAGGCAGATTGATGTAGTTGGCAGTGCCCAACAAGCCAGAAATGCTAATTAAGAAGTAAATTGATGATAACCAATAATTAAAAAAAAAAAAAAACTGAATAAATAATATTGAACTATCATAGGGCACTAAAGATACATATCAAGAAATGATGATGGTATACAGAACTTCTGAAAGATCCCTGCTATCACTGAACTGTCACAGATTTTTTTTAATTTAAAATAAGAAAGTTTACTCTGAATCTTTCAATTCTCTCCCATCCTCTTTTTTTATATTAACTTATTGTACTAACTGACAATTAAAAATTTAAGTTAAAATAATTATTACAATTATTTTGACTTAAATTCTATGTAAAATAAAGTTTACATGCATTTAAGTTAAAATAAATCTGCAAAATCAAGAAAATAAATTACCTTTGTATGAAATGTGTTTTGTGAAACAAAAGCAATGATTATCTAGCCATTGAATTAAACCTTGCCAAGTACAAAAACTATATGCAGATTTTTTTTTTAATGTGTCACAAACAATTTCAAATTCAGCTAACATATTTTTAATAATAAAAACAATAGGGAAAATAACAAAAGCAATATCTACCTTCTGGTTGGCGCTGTCTATGGTACACATGAACAGAAAATGGTCTTGTCAAATTTGCTTTTACAACCTTCAAGTCAGCTTGATTAGTTTTGTGAACAGAAATTATACTGTTACTATGCCAACTTGTTACAAAGAGATGCTGTTCAAAGACTGTAATTCCATAAAGATTTCTTACCTGAAATTAAAACTCGTCAAAATTTTAAACTATCAAAAAGGAATATACACAATACAATTAGTTTAATACAAATTGCAATCTGAAAGTTTATTAATGTCATTCATTGAAAGGACATGGCTTAGAATTGCAGACCAAATTATCCAGTAATAACAAACCCCACATAATTATTTAATTTATTTGCATCTATAAAAAAAAAAAAAAAAAAAGCTGCATTTACTAATATTATTCAGCACAATTGAAGAAACATACAACTGAATTACTGTCAGCAAACATAACTCAGTTTTATAATGAAAATAGGGCATCTTAGTTGATAAGAAAACAAAAAGTGTATTTTATTGTGTAGAGAGAAAAAAAAAAAATAGAGAAAAATGCTAATTCTCAGGGTCTGCACTAAAGCTTAACATTTGTTATAAAGAATTTATATTATCAATGACTTTTATGATGCTTGGCTCAGCAAGGAAATGAGCTTCAATGAAAAACACATAAATGTTCATGATACATTGTAAAGTAAAAGAAATTATTATTACCCTAAGACCCATGGAGTCAAAGACTCATCTAGGAGGTCCTTTTGTCATACACACAGATCATTATACCTTGCCTTAAACACATTCAAATTCTCTGCAGACACCAACCTCTCAGGCAAGCATTCCAATTATTCACAATTCTGCATGCAAAAAACCTGATTCTCACTCTCTTGTTCACATGCTCCATATATAGCTTCCAGGGATGAAGTCCATTCTTGTTCTCCCCACCCCATCTCCTACCATTTTATGAGAAACCTCGTCAATACTGATCGTATAACAACCCCTTACCAACTTGTACATCTCATTCATATCACCCATCTTCCTCCTATCCACTAGACTGTAAATCGCATCTTCTCAACCTTTCCTCATATTCAACATTCCAGAGATCAGAAACTACCTTAGTCAGTTGCCTCTGGACCATTTCCAACATCTCTTTGTCCTTTTGAAAACTATATGACCAAATCTGTGCACAGTAGTCTATGTGTGGCCTAATCAGAGACTTATACAATGGAACAAGAACCTCAATACATCTACAAGTTAGTGTCCTCATCATTACCGGAATTTGTGTTGTCCTACAATTCTGGCTATATGTCCTCTAAATTTTATATCCTTATTCACCATTACCCCAAGATCTCTTAATTCCTACATGTCCACAATATATCCCCCACCAAGCATAAATTCTACATCCCATCATTGTTTTCCAAATTTTAAATCTCACATTTTGCAACACTAAACTGGAATCATCACTCTCATGCCCATTCATTCAATATATTCAAGTCTTCTTGTCTTCTCTACTCCTCATAGTTGGTCCCAACTTTGCGTTATCTGCAAACAACTGAATATCCCCCATCCAAATCTTTTGCAATATCATTAGCATAGAGGTTAAACTGCAATGGCCCTAAAACAGACCCATGAGGAACACTACTGACTTTCCTCTTCTGGGATATTGCTCACAATTTATAGTATACCTTGCTGATACCTATCATATAGCCAATCTCCAATCCAATGAACTAGTCTAATATCCATCTCCATTTGCTGTAGTCTAATATCAATCTCCTTTGTCCAATGAAGCCATCACCTTATTGTAATAAGTAAGCAGATTGCTAGAACATTACCTCCCTTTAGCAAAATCCATGCTGTCTATCAAAGATAATACTCCTGTTGTCAACCAAATTCTGGATCCTGGTTCTCACCAGCCTCTTCAACACTTTAACCACAACTGACACACAGATAGGCCTATAATTTGATGTTTGAGTTCTGTCACCTCCTTTATGAAGCAGCACAATCTTGCCTTTCTTCCACTCCTCTGGAACTTGACCCTGTGCAAGACTCTTATTAAACAAATATGTCAAGGGAAATGCCAACTCCCTGGCACATTCCTTCAAAATACTTGGTGATATATTATCAAGTCCCACAGCCATATTAACATCAAGTTTGCTAAATTTCCCATTTATTTCTTGTTCACTTACAGTCAATCTCAGCTCTTTTGGTTGCTTACTCCTCATGTCCAATACCGAAATATAAAAATTCTTTCATTATTTCTTTTGTTGTTTGATGCATTTTAGTTGCTTTCTAAATCTTCATGTTTTGCTCCCTTATAGTCCTCAAAGTAATTTTCATGCATACCATTTTTAAAAATGTGAAGGGTTGTTTTAACAATATTGCTTAACAGCAGAATCATCTCTTCAAAGAAGGAAGCCATGCTCATGAAAATGCAGAGATATCTGATCATAAATGATAAACTGAAATTATGAACTTGCTTATCATCTTAAGAAAAAATTAGCTATTCTGGTACTGCTTTAAGAGGCTTCCACAACCAATTACCCCAAACTAAACCTGTCTATAACACTGCATTAATTGTAGTGCTAAATTCTCTTAGGAGGTCAAAACAGTGGAGATTTTTGTAAATTATAAAGATATAAATTTGTGTTGAAAAATCACGGGGTTAACCACCTTATCCTCATGATATGGTTGCAAGTAAATGAACAGAAAAATCCTTGACATTGCAACATAAAAGAGGAAGAAAGGAAGAAGAAGAAGAAATCCACACAGTTTATTTTTTACTCCACTGTGGTTGATTCTTACAGTAAAAAGCTCAAAAAGTTAAACACAGGTGAGAGACTAATACAAGGGTAGCTCTATAGAGCTGCCCTTAAAATATGAGATTTCCTTATTATTATAAGGCTTATATTTCTTTGGGATTTCCATACTACCGAAGACTCAGCAAGGGAAGCACACACTAACCATTATTGACAAAATTGTTATCAAACCTTAAAGTCATTCCCTAAAAATCACTCATGCTTGCTTCAGGCAACCTATTCAACTTATCCACTTCCCCTCTCCAGCAAAAAAATCTAGCTTATTACAATTTTACTACAAAACTTCCATAGTTAATCCCATCTTCGCTCCTGTCCAATCTTCTAGTAACTTATTTGCCTATTAGTGCTAAACTTTTCAATCTATCTTCACAGGAAGCACCACAAACCAGCCATTTTGATAATTTTCCTCTGAATCTTCTCCATAACTTGAACATCCACAAGGAAGACAAGCAACCAACCCTGTACACAATAGTCCAGATTTTTGTCACCTCCTTACCATCAGCATTCATTAAAGTTATCCTTCTTCCGTCTGCTCATCACATAGTTAAAGACCTCCCTAGTATTTCGTTTGCCCTGCTTGACCAATTTTCATTCATAATATGATGTTTCCTTTCTCACCATGCTAGTAATCCTTCTTGCCTCTGCTTTGTATTGTTACAAATTAAAGATGATTATTAACTAACTTAAGGAATTCACAATGTACACTAGAAAATAAATTAAATTTTAAACTTTAACATATATATTTCCAATATTTTGGCAACGTCGTTGCAACCTTCAAAGGAACTTAAAATAAAGACATGTGCAGACACTACATACAGTAAATGAGGAAGAAGCGAGGAAGCTATTGTTTCTCCTAAAAGCCCTGATGGTGGCCTCTAGCAGGCTATGTAGGTATTCTTGGCCATTGGGCTGAAGGTCTCCTGATGTACATCTCCCAAATTTGGGGCAGTCTCATGCAACCAAATTCGTTGAGGTTAGGCATGTTTCTTAGGGCTCAGGCTGATTCTATGAAACATCTTTCAAATTTGAACTTGCTACAGTGTATTATTGTGGCTTTCTTCCACCGTATTCTGTGGCGTATATCCAGAGCATGGCCTGCAAGACCAGAGTGGCTATACTGGTGAAAACGGGTGTAGTTCTTGTGTTCTGAAATTCTGATATTTGCTGTCCTGCCTGTTTGGCCAATTCGGACAGTTCACAGCTGCAAGGGACCTGGTACACACCATGTAGGTCTAGGGGAAGTGGTTGATCTTTAGTGAAGCGGATAAGGGATGCCAATTTTCTATATGGTCTGTAACAAGAGGTCAAGTCATGTTTTTTTTAGGATTTTGGTAACTTTTTCCGAGACGTACATCAGGAGACCTTCAGCCCAATGGCCAAGAATACCTACATAGCCCCTAGAGGGCACCATCAGGACTTTTAGGAGAAACAATAGCTTCCTCGCTTCTTCCTCATTTACTGTATGTAGTGCCTGCATGCACGTGCCTTTTGCACTCCTGTATAATCATTAATTACCAAAATCTTAAAAAAAAAACATGACTTGACCTCTTGTTACAGACCATATAGAAAATTGGCATCTCGTATCTGCTCCACTAAAGACCAACCACTTCCCCTAGACCTACCTGGTGTATACCAGGTCCCTTGCAGCTGTAAGCTGTCCTACTTTGGCCAAACAGGCAGGACAGCAAATATCAGAATTTCAGAACACAAGGACTACATCCGTTTTCACCAGTACAGTCACTCTGGTCTTGCAGACCATGCTCTGGATACTCACCACAGAATACAGTGGAAGAAAGCTACAGTAATACACCGTAGCAAATACAAATTCGAAAGACTTTTCATGGAATCATCTTCAGCCCTAAGAAACATGCCAAACCTCAACAAATTTGGTTGTATGAGACTGCCCCAAATTTGGGAGACGTACGTCAGGAGACCTTCAGCCCAACAACATCTACATAGCCTGCTAGCGGGCACCAACAGGACTTTTAGGAGAAACAACAGCTTCCTTGCTTCTTCCTCATTTACTGAATGTAGTGCCTGTGTGCACGTATCTTTATTTTAAGTTCCTTTGAAGATGGCAATGTGACGTTGCTGAAATATTGGAAATATATATTAAAGTTTAATTTAATTTATATTCTAGTGTACGTTGTGAATTCCTTAAGTTAGTTAATAATCATGTATAATCAACGTATAAGGCTTTCTATGAGAATTACAAATTAAAGAATTCTTGGCATCTTTAATTTACAGTATAAGCAGGGGGGGGGAGAAAAAACACTTTCAACTTGTATTGCTATGAGCGTGCTGATCACCTTTCTTCTTATATAACTTGCATAACATTTTCTTCTTTAGCACTCCTGTTTAATCATGCTATGCATCCATTTATCTCCCCTTAATTTATCCTCCTAACTCTGGGTATGCAATCTAATACTATTTTCCTTATACATCCCTTGACCATTTCCTATGCATTAATAATAGCATCTCCCTTAAACCATGGTACTGCTACAAACTGCCTCCTGGAATTGTTATAATCACCAGTTTTTTTTAGTTTCACATATATCCCCCTTGTTAATTGAGATTACATGTATTCTCAGGTCAGTCATGTAGATGATGTCCATATCAAAGTTCCTTGCAAAAAAAGGGCTTGAAGAAGAATGACCTGTGCACTTCTGTATAAGACAGGCTAACTCAACATAATTAAAAAGACCACAGTAAGGTGTATTTGACAAAAACTTGATGAAAGGATCTTGACTAATTACCATTTGGTCCAGTTCCTTTCAACAAGTGGCAAATCTTACTAATAATGCTATGAAGGCCCCCGCACACCTCACATCTCAATGGGGATATGTGGGTAATTAATTACAATATCACCAAATCACCATAATACTGGTGATTGATTACACATAACTAATCTCATGCTATCACTGCCATTGCATTTATTAACTTATTTTACACACATACTCTCTCTCTCACAAACACACACACCTTTTTTTTGGAAAAAATAAGGTGCCAGTACTTGTTCTTTGTTAGCAGGAAAAACTGAAAATTAAAAGGATATAAAAAGAAAACTAAAAAATATTTACTGATATTGCTACTTCTTAATGTGATAATGTTTTTGGAACCAATAAGAACCACAAGTTATGTATAAATTTATTGTAGAAGTATATAAAAAGTAAATAAAATGTATTTGAATGTAAATATATAAGTAAAAGTATTATTATAGCACTAAATCCAGTACAAAGTGCTGATAACTTGTTTTGAAAATGGAATTTTAAATTTCATTCATTAATATGTATTGCACCAGGTACAGAAACCAACCAATTTATGTAATGTAAATTTTCAAAAACAAATAATTTATGATTTAAAATAATGCATTATATTTGAGATTTTATTTAACATTAAAATGCTTCAAATCACTGAAAAAATTTCACCCAATTTCACTGAAAAAAAATAAAAAATAAACTTCTTTAAATCGTCTATTGCATCTGTACGTCACAAATTTCTGTTAATAAAAGTGCTGGTTCACCATTTCATATATATATACCATCTAAAAAAAACTGCATGTATGTGTGTATTATTTGCTAGCCTTGGTTAGCATATCCACTCTCCAGCCAATAGGCTGCAAGTTCAAATCCTGCCATTACCATGTTTGTTTGTGAGTGTCTCATTAATTCACACATTCATACATACAAATAGATACACTCTCCCTAAAAGTGACTGGGTCACAATGTAGAAGTAGACCCAATTATGGAAGAATATTTTCCACATATGGAAGAAGCCTTCAAGCCAGCAGTGGGGATCTACAGGCTGAATATCATCATCATACATGAACATATGTTTAATCAAGACCCCCCCCCCAGACACTAAGAGCAAAGATCACCAGATTTGGCATACACTTCCTCTTCTTATAACTAAAAGCATCTAAAGGTTTTGTTGGATCTCCTGAGTTGTGGTATCTACAATACAGGATGCAACGTGCACTCTTTGGTTGGAAAAGACAAACCTCAATTATTGATGACTTGAATACTTCATCTGAAATAAAAGGGTCTTTTCAACTGAAGGCAAGTTAGGCCCTTTTATCATATCAACTGTTCCTCAAATTTCTACAGAATGGAAGCAAGCCAATCTTTATATGAGAAATTCCAAAACATGGATGATAAGTCAGCTATCCAATTATCACACTGCATACTTCATTTCTCTCAAACATGTGATGAGAACTTTAATTATCCATTTAAAAAAAATGACTCATTTTAACTGAACATTTTATTTCAGTTAAAACATTCATATGAGAATCATGCCTGGGATTAGGTTTTTAGGAATCTAGGAAAGAGATAAAAAAATAAAATAAAAATAAAACTTGTTTTTTGGTCAAATGCAGTCAACATTCTAGATCCTAAATAAGACTCACTGACCTCTTGGCTCATCAGCTAATCCCAACACTTACTGAGATGACCATGACAAATTAATCCAACAATACCAAGAACAGATAATTCCATGCTTCCTCTGGTCTTTCATCAGAAAGAAATTAAAAGAATCCTCACTAGCTTGGATTCCAACTGGTCTTAATGTTATTCTTGTTATTATTCCATCCCAATTGTGCTCAAAAATTAACCCATCTTCTATTACCTTTACAATCTATCCTACATATCTGGCTTCATTTCTATAGAATGGAAGTTGGCAATCTTTGGAGAAATTCCAAAACACATTTGATAAGTCAGCTATCAAATTATCACACTGTGACTTCATTTCTCTCAAATGTGTGATGAGGACTTTAATTATCCAAACAATGATTGGGTAGCCGTGAAATCTCATTAGAAGAACAAAACTGAATTTATTGAGCTGTAGCAAGACAACTTCTCAAGCAACATGTGAAAGAATGATCTCCCGATCAAGGATTGTTAGATATAATTATAGTGTCAGAGGGAATTTTCGACATAACTATGCATTCTGCTCCAGTTGGTGACAGTAATCATGTAGTACTCACTTGGAAAGTGGCTAAGTTTATGAATGTTCCATTCTGAACTACAAAGCAGGAAATTATCATCATCAGAGGAGTATGCTAAGTATGTAGATGATCTCCATTTGGCCACATGGCATACACTCCATAATTTCTTAACAAATCTAAACAATCAACATCCTAGAATCCAGTTTACCTTAGAAAAGGAAAACAATAACAATCACCAATTCCTAGATACTCTGATTACGCGACATGCTGATGGATCCCTGGCATTCTCTGTTTACAGAAAACCCACACATGCAAGTAGATACATTTATCAGCAGTCAAACCACCACCCTCAATCTCCCAACAACATGGAATTATAAAAACCCTATATAGCACAGCAAAATTAATCAGTTCTGATAACAGTGCCCCAACTACTGAACTTGACCACATCCTCAACACCTTCTTAGTCAATGGCTACAGCCCACAAAATCAAAAAATATTAAAACCCTGTAACTGCAAACCCCCTCCCCTCCTCCTTCAGAGCAGAGAATACTCAAGATCTATCAATATTCCATATATCCAGGGCACATCCGAAAAACTGACAAAAATCCTAAGGAAATACAACCTTTACAGACCATTTAAAAAACTGGCATCTCATCTGTTCCACCAAAGGCCAACCACATTCCATAGACCTACCAGGTCCCTTGCAGTTGCAAACTGTCCTACTACAGCTAACAGGCAGGACAGCCAATATCAGAATTTCTGAACACAAGGACTACATCTGGTTCCACCAATACAAGCACTCAGGACTTGCTAACCATGCTTCAGGCACCCACCACAAGATACACTGTGGAAGAATCACACTCTATTACACTGTGGCAAATACAAGTATGAAAGGCTATTCCTTGAATCTGCCTCAGCCCTGAAAAACTTTCCAAACCTACACAAATTTTGGTGCATGAGACTGCTCCAAATTTGGGAAGCATACATCCTAAGATCTTCAGCCTAATAGCCAAATTTACCCACTTCAGCCCATAAGAAGTAATGCCGTTTAAGACTCTAGGCCTGACTTTTGATGCCTTTCTTCAACCTCATTTGTCCAGTGTTAGTGCCAGTGTGCATATATCATTGTTTTTGTGATCCCTAATGATGACAATGTAACATTGCTGAAATATAGGAGTGCATTAATTGAAGTTTTTATAGTTAATATTTTAGTATATGTTATTTCCAAAAAAATCATAGTTATGACCTATCAGTATCTCTGGAGTAGTGGTGAAGATTTGGGAAAAGTTGGTAAGGGCTTGCATTTAGAAATGGGTTGACAAAGAATCTCTACTTTGCAACAAACAGCATATGTTTACTAAGAGAAGGTCATGTTTGAGCAATTTGCCCATATTCTATAACACTGCAAAGACAACAGGAGTTAGACAATGGCGATGGATACCAAATGATACATTTGGATTTTGCTAAGTCTTCTGTGAGAATACACCATGGAAGACTGTTGCATAAATTGTAGAATACGGGATGGATTATAAAATTTTGGCATGGATAAGAGGAGGCTGACTGACAGATATCAAAAAGTGGTATATGAGGGATGCAAGGATGTAAGTCTGCAATATTTAAGGTAACCAGTGGAGTGCCATGCCACAAGGATTAGTCCTTAGTCCACTATTATTCAATCTGTACATTAATGACACTAGGTTTGAAATGCTCTCACATCCATTTGACACGTGACTACAGATATTTGCTGATGATTCAAAGATACATAGCGTAATCAGGAGTGCTGCTGATATGCAGTACTTGCAAAATGATTTGAATAGGTTGGAATTGTGGGCCTGTGAAAATGGCTATTAGTTCAATGTTAATAAATGTAAAGTCATGCACTTTGGTGTGTGATAGGTATCCAATGTCGTATTATATTGGTGGGATTATACTAGAAGAAATTTATCAGTCTAGGGATCTTGGAACTTGAGAAGACCAGAAGTTGAAGTTCGAGGATCACATAGCAAAGAATGCAAATACAACTCAGAGAATAATTGCAATAGAAATGAATCTTACCATGTACAGAAAATTATGTGGAGAGACATTTCAGTATGGAATATGCCCACCCCAAACTGCGATGCAGCTCTCACAACGTTGTACCATGCTTAGCACCAAGTCATTCAGGAATTCTTGAGGCAAACTGGCCCACTCCTCCTTCAGAACAAGGAGGAGCAGGCCAGTAGAACATAAGAGAGGGAATTTTGACCAGCAGTGCATCTCTCCATTGCATCTTAAATGTGTTCAATAGGCTTGAGATCTGGAGAGTGTACTGGCCACATGATCGATTAATATCCTCGGTTTCCAGAAGTATCTCCAATGCTCATTTATGATGTAATGCGGCACTGTCATCCATAAAAATGAATTCTTCACTTAAAGCACCACAGAATAATCGAACATGACGATGAAGAACTTTGTTGCAATATCGTTAACCAGTCATAGTCCCATTTTTTCAACATTTGTAGCTCGGCGCATCCATTAAGCATAATGCCTTTCCACACTACAACTCCAGCACTGCCATATCTATCCCTTTCAAGAACATTCTCAAGATGGTAAGCAGTACCACTTTCATAGCAGATCAAGTTTCTTCTAGAATCAGAGGAAAGACAAAAACAATTCTCATCTGTAAACAATACATTAGCCCACTGGTGTCTTATCCAATTTTTATGGATATAACACCACTGGCTGGTGAAGCATATTAGGCACGTGGCTGGTGAAACATATTAGGGCCAATCACCCGATGTGTGGATAACTTTAGATTACGAAAGGAAACAACAATCCAAAACAAAACCACAGAGCACACTTCAATCCTCCCCTATGGTGGCTGGAGGTCAAAGCCCACAGGGAAGCCTTCAGCCTGATGAAGGAAAGACGAGCTCTAAACACTATTTCTGGAAGAAACCTATAATCATCTCAACATATAATGTTTGCACCCTCCTAAAATGTGGAAAATTTTATGAACTTTGCAGGGGAGCAGAGGCAGAACACGTGGATGAAATCTGCATACAGGAGCATTGATGGAAAACCCACCTGGCATTCAATGAAATCAGGTCCCATAATCATAAATGGACGTTTGTGTATTCATCTGCAGATCAATCTGGAAATGGTGGAGTTGGAGCCCTGGTAAACAACAGAGTCTACAAAAATATTCTATCAATAGAAAGTGTTTCGAAAAGAATAATGGCTATTAACACAAACCCAAAAATAACGATTACATGTGCAAAAACATGTAATTACAATTACATGTTTATGCACCTACAGAAGCAACAGAGGATAAAGACAAAGAAATCTTCTATCAAAAACTAGCTGACTACATTATCAAAATATCTGCACACAATTTGCACATAGTTGGAGGTGACTTCAATGCACAAATTGGAAAAGATGTAGCTGGAAACACAAAAAACATAGGACAATATACCTACCATGACTCAACCAACGGAAATGGCCATCTTGTTGTGGACTTTTGCAACCCTCAGAACTTGATATCTCTTCAATCAAAATTCCCAAATAAATTAGAAAGAAAATGGACCTGGCAACATCCCAATGGAACTAAGTCTCAAATTGATCATATCTTAATAAATGGCAAATGGATAAGGTCAGCCCAAAACTGCACAGCATACAACAGCATAGAATTAAACTCGGATCACAGAATTGTAAGTGCACAATTAAAGTGATGACTAAGAGCATCTAAATCACAGAAAAGCACCTCAGATACAATTGGGAAGAATTAAATGACTCTAGCAAGGCAAATCAATTCCAGCAACTCACAAAGTACAACCACTCACAAGCAGTATTGTATGATAACGCAGACAACATATTTAAAGCAATAGCTAGCGTCATTCATCAATCAGCCTCCCAAACATTTCTTCAATCAAACACAAAAAGTGTAGATAAAGACTGGGTAACCAAAGAAACCAACTCAATGATTGACAAGTGCAATAAAATAAAACGCAAAGTAAAAACCCAAGATTCCCTTCAATATAAAAATGAACTAAAGCAATTAAGCACAGAGGTATATGAAGCTCTCTCAAAAGATAAAGAAGCCTATATCCAGAACGTTTGTCAAGAACTAGAAAAACTGTCAAAAATTGCACACAAGAGAAACTTACAAAATGGCGAAGTCCCTGAGCACAGCAGAAAGAAAACCTAGAGTATTGAGAATCAAGAAAAAAGACAGAACCTCATTTAAACAAGACTGAAGAACTTGATGAATGGAAGGCACACTTCCAAACTCTTCTAAACACGCCAACCCCAAACGCTGATTTCATCTCGAAAACCATAGTACCGGAAACTCTTAGCATCAACTATAATGATTTCACCATGCAGGAGTTCACAATGGCCCTCGAACAACAAAAAGCAGGAAAATCACCAGAAGCAGATGCCATCACAATTGAGACTTTAATGCACTGCTCTACAGATATCAAAGAACAACTACACATGTATAACTTTCCTCTGGGAAAGTTCCTGAACAGTGGAAGGAGGGTCTAATAATAACAATTCCAAAAAAGGGTAACCTGAACAAACCTGAAAACTACATTGCACTCATCTCTACTCCACTAAAAATATACAATAGAATGATATTAAATAGAATTGAACCACACATAACTCCATTACTTCATAAAAACCAGGCTGGATTCCTCAAAAAACGTGGTACTCTAGAACACATTCCCTACATCAGAAGACTAATAGAAGGTTCAAAGGACAAGAATCTACCATCGCTTTTGAACTTTATTGACTTTACTAAAGCATTTGATTCTGTTGACAGGAAAATGCTCAAACTTTATAGCATTCCACCTAAACTTATCAGGGATATCAAGCCACAGTACTAGTTAACGGAGACAAAACAGACAGTTTCCCATTACCACAGAAGTCCTACAGGGAGATACTCTGGCCCCATATCTCTTCATCATAGTGATTGACTATATTTTTAATTAATGCAAGTTAAATCTGGAATCCTTATCAAAGACCCATATATACAGATGCACCTTGAAGACCTGAGCTTTGCAGATGATATAATCCTCATTGACTCCAACATTATAGATGCCCAAAACCACTTCAACAGCCTTAAGAGAATCACAGAAATATTTGGACTAAAAATAAACCCCCAAAAAACAAAGACATTAAAACATCAGATAGATGGGCACATCTATATAAATCAAAATGATCACCTTGAAGAAGTAGAGGACTTTGTATACCTTGGATCACACATCTCAGATTCCTTAACAGACATTAAAACAAGAAAACAGAAAGCACTGAAGTTCCACAGAAGTCTTAATAAAGTATGGAAGTCGAGCCTCATCTCAAAGGAGACGAAGATTCATCTTTACAAGTGCACCAGCCAGTCTACCTTTCTGTACGGCTCCCAGAACTGGAACATCTAAACAAAAGCAGCGACCAATATTATAAATAGATTTGGAACTACCTGTCTAAGAAATATCCTGGATTACTCCTGGGAAGACCACATTCCCAACTCTACTATATTTGATGAAACCCAGCAAGATCCTCTAGTCAGCACTGTTCAAAGAAACCAAATAAAATGGCTCGGCCACCAATGGCCGAGCACTCTAATGCTCTGGTCCTCTACGCCCCTACAGATGGAAAAAGAAAAAGAGGCAGACCCCAAACTCCATATTGGAAATACATCGGCAATATTCTCCCCATTTCCCCCCCAACTCTCTACATCAGAGATCCGTCAATTAGCATATGATAGAGAAGCCTGGTATTTCCTTCACGTCATAACAACCTCCAGGTCCTATCTTAGTGTACACAGACTATTTATTTGTTTTGATTGGTTCCTTATTTATAATTGTAAAATTATAAATAAATGATGGTGATGAACACCACTGACAACATGCTCTACAATGAAATGTGGATAAAGTGATGCAGAATACAGGCCTTTGGACATATGTCACTGATATCTTGCCACAGTTTGTCGAGATATCGGCATACCTATGCTTGAATGGAGCTGACTTGCAAGCTGGCCTGCCATGGTGCATTCATTACGTTTTGCTATTATAACCAAAAATCTGTCTTCATGCTCCATTGTAGAATGAGGGCAACCTCTTAGAAAATGTCTGGAACACATTCTATTGGTCTGAAATGCTACCCAGAGCCAGGATACAATACTATACGAGATTTCCAAACTCTTTGGCAATACTGTATTCTGAGGCTTTTTCAAGCTTTCCAACAATTCTTCCCTGCATGAAATCATCTAGATGAACTTTTTGAGACATTACAAGTCATCCAAGTTTGCAACTTTATTTCTTCATGAAAAGAGCTTCCTTCCAATGCAATTTGCTTAGCACAGCCTTTTGCCCTGTTTAGTGCTACCATGTAACCCCTTTGAGTGCAATCGAAAATTTGAATGTGAACCTGCGTTCTATTTGAAATCATCTTATACAAATTGCCACAAGCTGATTTGTCTGAATTTGCAGTTGTAATCTTTAGAAATAGTGTTTATCCTTAGGTTTTGGATACCAGTATAAATTCATTCAGTTGACTCCTCACCATACCTGCTTGAGATAACATGCATTCCAGGCAGAAATGACAAAGTAATATCTCCACATTGATGGGATGGAATTTAGATATTTAAAATTCAGGATTACTAAAACTTGGTTCCAATTAGAACCTTTTTAATGCCAAAATTTTATAAAATAATTCAAACTTAACAATAATACTTCTATTCGAGATGGGTGCAGTTTAACATAATTTAGTATGTCCAATATGTACTAAAACTTTTCAAGTTATTTTAAATTTTGTTCCTAAGTTGATCATTTTTCGTGGAAAAAATGCAGGAAAAAATTATGTATCCACAGTGCATTCCAGAAACAGTTCCAGGTTGAACTGTATAACAACAAATGGCATTGGTATACAAGAATGCTATTATGAAACAGCAATTTTTATGATCCTTTCTGATCACATTCTTATTTAACTATCTGATAAGAATTTTTGATTTAATTTAGAAAAATAAATTCATGTAGCTGTCTAAATTTTAAATCCTGATGGCAATAACTACATTAATTTCTTGAAAGCAATTTTATATATATATATATATATATAATATTGAATACAAGTAAAACTTACTGGAGTTCCTTGAATAATAGTACGTCTATTAGTACCATCATAATTGACACGTTCAATAGCATCCAAATAAGTATCAACCCAGAATACTTGCTCATTAGGATAGTCAACAGTCACTCCATATGGATACACTATCTTGTGTTCTACAAGCTTAGTTCTTTCAGAACCATCAAGACGAGTTTTTTCTAAAAGAGGTGCTGTACTTCCCCACTCAGTAAAAAACATCAACCTATATATATACATATATATCAAAAAGTAAGCAAACATTGAATACACTGAATTTTTTATATAGTAAATATATTCAGAATAATTATAAATTAAGTCTTATTTCAACATATGCTACCCCCAAATGGTGCCTCCACCTTGTGGTGGTAGTGGGAGGGGGGTTGTGCATTCCACTGATTGTGTGAGCTATACCAATGGTAGTACAGATAGTCCTCGACTTACGACATGGTTCTGAACCAACGTCTCTGTCGTAAGTCGATTCTGACATAAGTCGAGGACATTTTTTAATTCTTGATTTGTTTGATTTCTGTTATAATATTTTCATAAATTAGGTTTCTATTTAACTTAAAACAGTTAAAACTGTATAAACTTACATAAACGTTTATAAATTATTTATTAGCACATATACATATAAATGCAAACTTAAGAAAGAAAAATTTAAGAAAAAATACATAAACACATCAAAAATCACCATTTTTGATATGTGTTTATTTCAGATTTTTCTTGAAAATTTCGGCAGTTTCAAAATTGGAACTAGCAGCTTCTCCTGTTATTCTTAGGGTATGTCAGTTAAATCGGCTTTTGAATCGATAGAACCAACCTTTACTAGCGTTAAATGTATGCTTGCAGTATTTATCTTCTTGTTGTTTCCTTAAATTGTCACATAGGCTGCATGCTTTTGTTTGAATCGTAAACAAGCTGAGAGGAATATTCTTGTTGATTTGATCTATATTATTAAAAGCTTATCTATTTCATGAATTGGCCCTTCTCTTTTTTTCGTTAAAATTGTACATTTCATATTAACTGCCCCCTTTAGCTGCCTCCATTATTCTTGATTTATCTTTTATAATTGTTGAAACAGTTGAATGTGATAGTTTTTCTTCTCGTGCTATTTCGCTGACTTTCTTTCCTTTGCCATATGCTTTAATCACCTTCATTTTAACATCTAAACTTAAAGCTTTCCACGCCTTCTTTTTATATTGGAATTTTCATCAGTAGCATTACTTCTCTTATTGGACATGATAGGGTTATGACGAGATACAGAAATTGCAACGAGAGAAATGAACACTTTGACAGCTGATTAGCTAACATGACAAAGACTGTGATAAGTTAGAAGTGGGTGAATCATAGCAGCAGCTATTGGGTATTGGTGATAGACTTTGCTTGTCGACTAATAGTGACGCTGCAGTGCGTATACAAACGTCTTCTTCTTCCCACCAGGTATTAGGCCTAGTGGCCTGTTTTGGAGCTCTCTTTAGCCCTTCTAAGTTGTGCCCGTCCCAAGGATAAGGTGGCTAGCCCTATGCCTCCTGGTGTGTCCTATGTCTGTAACTGCATTTGTTCACGGGGCCAGTTTGCCTACTTGCGGGAGGAAAAACCCCAATTAAACTGGGGAGAAAAACCCTGCTGTCCACACCCATGACTGGCTAACTTGGCTATGTCTGAGAGAGATCCTTAAGCTCCTCACGTCGGCGACGGGAATCGAACCCAGGACACTCCTTTCCCAGTCATATGGTTGCGAAGTGCACAGCCACTCGGCTAACAGTGTGGATGTATACATGTGATATATGTATGTATATGCTTGTGGCAAAGTTAAATTAGAGAATTTTTTATAATAATTTTTGGCCACGTAAGTAGAGTCGTCGTAAGTAAGTACGTAAGGACTACCTGTATTGATACCAGCAGGGCCTCCCAAGTTGGACAGGTGACAGCTGAGGGATCAGGTGAAGAGAGCCACTCTGGTCCTCTAGGTTAGGGATTGAGCATTTGGCCAACAATCCCATCTCATAAAAAATCTGCTATTCACATACCAAGTATACCAAGTAATCATTTGATTAATTGGTACTTGATCTGAATCATTTGCACAGAGGCATTTGAAAAACCCACTGGAAGAAAATATAACTATCTCATCAAATAATGATAACTATTCAGTAATATACCATTTTCTTTTGCCAGTGAGCTTTTATTGTATTCTCCATTTGTATGCGGAAGAATGACTGACAGATGTCTGCTGTAATGATATACATTATGGATACCATGTTAAGCATAAAGGAAGACTGCACTATGGGTAAGTGTCACACAGAAGGAATGACAAAGATTGACACTTCTAAAATCACAATAAATCCAGCTGCACATGTGATGGAACAGGATTTAAACAGTGGTTATGGTACTTGTGTTCCTCTAGCAGCAGCAGACAACCATGCTGCTAATTAAGGGAAATTTGGAAGAGGGTATGAGGTGTAATCAAAAAATATGGTGAAAGTAGATGCAGCACTCAATCTATTAGAGAGAGAGAGCAAAACTGAGTGGAATCATGTATGTCAATCATGTAATGAGTTTCAAATGCAATTTATTTTTATATAGCTGTGTTTTGCATCATTGTCACAAAAATAGAAAGCTGTGATTGGAATTGCTTGATCATGCAACTTCAGATCTGAACTTTTTCCAAAACTCAACAACAGGAGACAGATCTTGAATGTATGGTGTATCCTGAGACCAAGATTCAGAGTTTTATGGAAAACAGCCAACTCACCTTGGCTGAAGAAGGCACATCAATTGAAATCTAATGACAACGTCTTATTGATTGTTGATTGTATTTTTCAACGTGCAAGGGATTGCATGGGCAGAGTACCTAGAGGTGCTACAGTAAACTCTGAACATTATAAAGGAGGACTGGAATGTTTAAGGATGGAATGATGTGCATCAAAAAGAACCACAGAAGTAGGCAAATGGTTTCATGTTGTATCACGGCAATGCTCCAAGCCACACATCTCTTCTTATTCAACAGATGTTGTGGACAAAAACATTTAATTTGTGCTTGTTGTATTCACCCAATTTAGCACCCAATGACTTCTGGCTCTTTCCAGAGTTTGCATTAATGCAAGAAACTGAAGCAGCCACAATGTGCCTAAGAAAACTAAAGAAAGATGACTTCTAGAACAGTTTCAAATGAGACTACTTTGAACGAGATTTATTTATATTTAGGTTAATAAACTTTCTTAAATTCTAACATTCAATACTTTTTTGATTACACTTCGTACCCAGTGAAAATCTCTCTCTCTCTCTCTCTCTCTCTCTCTCTCTTCCAGCAGTATTAAAAATGATCAAAAGTGGGCCACAAAGATGCAAACTAAAGTATGGGACTTATATGAAGACTGTGGTCCACTATGGATCAAGGCAGCTGGGAGGATAATAGCAGACAAAATTGACAATTTTAACCAGGAGAAATAGATCCAGAATTATTATCTACATGCCCAGAAAACCCGAGTGGGTGAGGGCTGATACACTCACAAAGCGTAGCATCCTAAAAACAATTTTTTCTAGTAAATTTTACAACATAGTTTAAAATACTATTATAGTTCGCCCATCGATTAGAGATCCCTCGACACTTCTGCGCATGTCAGAAAAAGGAGAATCCATTCCAATAATAGGGTAATCAGTCCGTATTGTGGGATGAGTTGTTTATTATTACAGGTCAAAATATTAACTTCTCTTTTATGATTATTGTAGTTAACTATGTTGCTTGTATAACAGTTGGAAAATTTTACCTATAAAGCATGTGATTTCGCATGTTGGCGACCAATTCGTACGTCCTTCATTTCTTTCTCCCCTTCAGCATGAATCGACTATTCTTGGCAAGACACCAAGCAGAGACCTACAAATGGTGGGCGAACTATAATGTACTTTGCCAGCCCCAATATCAGCTACTAATGTACTTTGCTGGCTATTAAAAAAAAAAATTAATAAAAAAATATCTAGGTGTCTGAGTAGCCATGTGGAAATAGCATCTACCTCCCCAGTACTGATTGCCTGAAGAAATTGGATCTAAACATCAACTAGAGAAATTCTTGGATAGATCTGATCCTTCAGGTAGAACTCGTATTTCATGTGGAAGAAGTAACTAACAAGACTAGTAAACTAAGTAAATTATCAATGTTACGAGGTAAGCTATACGCAAGGATTTATCTTCTTAAAAAATGCTGTGATCTCAAGATTATTCCTAACTTCACAAAATTGAATGAAACCATCAAATGCTGATTTTCAAGATGATATTACCTCAGTTATAAATCCTCAACTATCACATGTAGTTTTAAAAGTCTAAAGTACTCTCTTTGTCAGTAATCATTTAACAAATGCAAGCAATATTCAGATAGCAAATTTAATGGTGTTATCGCTAAGCAAAGTCTACCTCTCGTGTTCCAGATAAGTTGGTAGTGGTAAATAACCTCCCCTCCCATATTCCACATAATTTGACAGTGGTAGATAATTTCCCTCCCACGTTACAGATCATTTGGTAGTAAACATTGGTGTCCTAACTGAAATCATCTTATCAAAAGGACATGAATTTGCTATAGTTCCTAAGAAGATACCTTATTTAGATTTCCTCTATAATACTGAACAGAATATATCCACTCTCTCTCCAGAGAGGACACTGATAAACTTCATCTAGAAGCCTCATCTGTGTTGCTGAATGCCAAGCTTCTCCTTCAAACATTTTTGTAGTAGAAATTAAAGCTCTACAATCTTTAAAACACAACAGTCATCTCATTATAACAAAATTTGACAAAGAGAAAGCCTGAGATGCCTTAATAGCCATGTGGAAATAGCATAGTACTAGAGGAACTTTTTCCTCTAGTACTATGGAGAAAAAAGAAAAAGTTCCTCTAGACATCAACTAGAGGAACTTTTTCTAAGCCTTTCTTCAATAGATCTGATCCTTTTCTTTGTCAAACCAGAATCTACAGGCAAATTCTAGGGACTGCCATGGAGGGTCCCCTCTCTCAAACACTCACCAATTTTTATCTGGAACATCCAGAAGACACCCTTTTCTCAACCATACATTCTCAGCTTTTGTTTTGGATACATTATATAGAGGACATTTTTGCTATCTACCCAGTAACACTGTCGGGAAGATAGGATAATAAAAGACTCAGGAGAAGTAGAGCAAAGAATATGGGAAGTATAGAAAAATAAGAAGAATGAACAGGATCAATATAAATACTGAAAGGTCTCCTTCATCACAAATTAGTGCTCTATGTGGAAGAGTTGGATGAAGATATAGAGATGCCTGAGAAGGAAATTCCAGTTGCTTAACTGGAGTAAGAATTCAACAGTAGAAACAGATGAGGTATATACTAAGGGGATGTTCAGTTGAACTGAACTCATATTATAAAAATTTAAAAAATCCACAAAAATTTTTTTTTTAAAAATAACAAAAACTGCACCCAAAGAATCCTTTCATGTCCACTTCAACATACCCAGCTTCAACATAAACATTTGTGTGTCTAATCACTGGTTGTCATTGTATACTAGAGTAGTATGCCTGAGTGGTTCATTTCCTTTTTAGTTAATATCACAGATATCCATTTTTTATAATATAAGTCTCAGCTCAGGAAAAACCCCACAGAAAGAGAAAGAATGTATAATAATCCTAGCACAGAAGGGTGATGGAAAAAATAATGTGTCTAACTACTGACTCTATCAATATAATTGAAGTGGTGGTGAAGATTTTAGAGAGGTTGGTTAAGAACTCAAGTAGAGAAATGGGTTAATAGACAAGCTATATTTTGAAAAAAAAAAAAAAAAAAAAGCCTGAGTTTACAAAGGCAAAGTCATGTCTGAGTTATTTGCTCATAATTTCTAATAATGTTACACATGAGTGATAATGGGAATGGATATACTATAATGGTGTTGGATTTTGCTTATCCACTTGAAAGGCCTAATTTATATAATTTAATTACATTATGAACATTTATGTAAATTATATAATGGACATAAACTATAGTCATAATTTGCAATTATGAATCTTTATACAATACTACATAAAAGGCTGTTGCATAAATTGAATGATATGGGATTGGAATGAAAATTATTGACTTCAATAACAGGATTGCTTAAGGGTCAAAGAAAAACAACTGGAAGGAAACTCTCCACATCGCCTTTCGGGAATGTGGATAATCGAATGGAGATTCTGATTTAATGTCCAATCCTCACCTTCGTATGTTGAACCCCATTAGTAGGTATATAGAGCAATCCCTAGATTAGTGCGCCTAATGCGTTCTTTAAAACAGGTGCATTAATCGAATATAATAACCTATGGGAAAATGTATAATTAGTTCCTCAGATTTCTTTTTTGACCCTTAATTTCTTTTAAAAGAATTAGGGTATGTCTCAGGGCCAAGTTAAAGGAAAATTATGAAGCTGAAAGACAATAAAACATATTCAGAATATAAATTTATTATTCTGCTTCTTAACAAAGAATTGAACTAACGTAGTTCAGCAGGCATTCTGTTTCTTTTTTTCATACGACTGACAGTATGGCCTTATTCTTATTGCCTCTTCTGCAAATTTTACTGGTTCTCTCTTCACCAGGTTAAGTTTCTAAGCATTGCTGCTTAAAAACTTCGATTGTACGAAAACTATTTTCAAATTGTTTCTGTGAAAGCTCTTTGGGCTTGTCAGTGATTAAATTTTCTTCATATTCTTCAGGATCTGCCTGCTCTGTATCTAAATTTAGCAGGTCGGAATCACTCAACTTCTCAAAATGAGATTTAATTAACATAGATTCATTTGAAAAGTCTCTAAAATCATTTGCACAATGTGGAAGAATGTGCTTACACACAGCTCGCATATTAATAGCAATGATTTCAATTGACTTTGCGACTTTATAACCAGGCTGAGATTTCTCTGATTTGGCTAGAAAGTTTGGGAAGCCATTCGCTTCCAAAAAAAAGCCAGTTTCATTGACATTAAATATTTGTTGATCACAATAGTCTCTTTCTTACACAAATTCTTTTACTGATGATTAAAGGTTAGGAAAATAATTTAAAATAAAAAAGTAAGGAAAACAATTGCACGTGATATGATCAGCAAAATGCTATGTAAAGCAGACAACATAAATTTTGGCAGTAAATTTGGAACATAGTGTACATTATTTTTTAATGGCATACAAATAGTATGCCATTAAAAAATAACTTTGTAAAATGTTTCAAATAGGTAACTAAATTATTTCATCCTGGTGAGTGATTTTTTAAACTAGTTAGCCATAAAAAATGTCATCATCATCAAATTCCTGCCATGTACCCTCAAGGGGTGTACAGGATATAATAGTCCTATATGAAAAAAATTACATCATTACTAACTTTCTATCTACAATTTTTCCTCCAAATCAGTCTGTTACTTGTCAAGACTCCAACATTATCAGATCTTATATTTCTATCGTCTAAGGCACTTTGTACTGTATCAATCCACCTATATCTTGGACTTCCTCTGGGTCGTTTTTCTGGCAGAGAACACTTGTTTTGCTAATCTTTCTTTGCCCATTCTATTTAAGTGACCACCTGAGATTAGCTCTGCTAACGCATTCCTGGATGTTGACAATGTCAAGTTCTTGCCTAATATCCTTGTTTTTAATATGATATTGCCACTGATGCCATCTGTTCACGCCTATAATCTTTCTCAGGACTTTCATATCTGCAGTCTCTAGTCTTTGGTCAAGTGTTTTACTTCTGACACAGCTCTCAGATCCATAAGTTAAAATTGGTTTGAACACTGTCTTGTATAGGCTAATTTAGTGTTCCAACTAATTTTTCTCTTATTCCATATGAATTTATTCAATTGACTTCCCACCATACCAGCTTTGCTGATTCTGTTGTCTATTTCTATATTTAATTTACCATCTTCAGTAAAAATTGTGCCTAAGTAGCTGAAATGTTGTACTTGTTCCACAGGTTCTCCGTTCACAACACAGTTGACATTTTCAATGATTCTGCCTATTTTCATTGTCTTTGTCTTTTTATTGCTGACCTTCATACCATATCTATTACAACAGCTATTCAATTTAGTCAGAGAATCTTGCAGACTTGTAGCGGATTTATTTAGAAGTATAACATCATCTGCATAAAGCAAAGAGCTGACATTAACATCTCCAATTTTGATATCATGTTTAATACCACTTTCCTTCATAATGTGATCCATATAGATAATGAATAACAGAGGAGATAATGTACATCCTTGTCTCACACCAGATTTAACATTAAACCATCTTCCTGTACTTCCTTCAATTCTAACTGCTGACTTACAACTCAAACTAAGACAAAGTATTGCTTGATATAATGACCCATTGACACCATATAACTGTAGCGTGCTGATTAGCTTCTCTCTCTCTCTTGGCACCTTGTCATATGCCTTTTCCAAATCGACAAAACTTAAATACAGATCTCTGTTATATTCCCATGCTTTCTCGACTATTTGTCGTAAAGTGAAGATCTGATCCTGACAGCGTCTATTTGGACTGAATCCAGCTTGTTCTTCACCAAGCTTTTCTTCCACAATTCTTCTCAACCGTTTCTCAAGTATACTTGCATAGATCTTGCCAGGAACACTCAGTAGGGAAATACCTCTGTAATTCTCACATTCAGTTTTATTTCTCTTTTTATATATGGGTACTATGAGCTCTACTCCAATCATCGAGAATTCGTCCCTCTGTCCAGGCTTTCTGAACTATGCAGTGCAGCCACTATAAGACTCTTACACCACCATACTTCAGCATTTCTGGTCGAATATCATCTACTCCTGCTGCCTTTCCACATTTCAAGCCTTTCATGGCTTTTTCTACTTCAAGTATGGATATGTATTCCTGACTGCATGCTTGGTCAGTGTTTTTTACCACTGTGCTGTCATCACTGCTTGTTTCATTTAGCAGTTTTTCAAAGTAATTACTCCATACTTCAAGGATATCTTTTTCTCCCATTTTCCTGCCACCTTTGTCATCTCTAACTCCTTTTACAACACTCTTTCCTCCATTCCTAAGCTTCTTCAACAACCTCCAGAATATTTTGCCACATTCTTGATATTTATTTTCTATATTCTTGTCAAAGTCCTTCCATGCCTTTTGTTTAGCTAGTTTTACACAGTGTTTGGCATTCTTGCATTTGTCTCTGTATTCTCTAAGAGCACAAGCTGACTTATTTGCCAGGAACTTTTGATATGCTTTCTTCTTTTCCTTCACTGCTTCTTTAACTTCTTGTGTCCACCAGGGAGTTCTGAGTTCTGTTTTATCCTTGCAGACAACCTCACCACATGCCTCTCTGGCAGAATCAATCAATGTTTCCTTCAGAGTTTGCCACTGAATCTCCGAGGTTTGATTCCTGTTCTCAAACTCTTTCATTTTTTCTTCAATAATCTTTGTGTATTTTAGTCTACAGTTCACATCTGAGAGCTGCTCAACTTTTATTCGCTTTAAAACTTTCTTACATGTTATTCTTTTCAATATGAAATTCAATTTTTATCCTGCTCAAGACTAAATAGTGATCACTTCCAATTTCAAATCCTCTGTACACTCTGGTGTCCTGCACCAGGGAGAAAACATCACTATCAACAATAACATAGTCAATGAGACTTTTCTTATTCCTAGCCTCTTCTCTCCATGTGAATTCGTGCACATTTTTATGTTGGAACATGGCGATAGTAATAACCAGTCCATGTCCTGAGCAGAAATCCAACAGATATTTGCCATTATTATTAGCTTTGCACTTTTCTCCAAATTTTCCCAAAATATTTTTGTATGTTTCACAATCATTTCCTACTCTGCTATTTAGATCCCCATCAAGGACCAACTTTTCCTTTTTCATTGTGTCAGTTGCTTAATATAAAGCCTCAAAAAATTCCTCCACTTCTACCTTAGTAGAACCTTCTGTGGGACCATAGGCACAAATGAGTCTCATTGTTCAGTTCCCCATTCTCATATTTGCCCACATTACTCTACTTGAGACTGACTGCCATTCAAGAAGATTAGCCTCGTATTTTGTGTTGAATACTATGGCTACACCTTTTCCTTGATTGTCATTGCCTGAATATAACATTTTGTATTTATTGCTCAGAAAGATCTCACCAGTTTTGTCTTTTTTGTTTCAGTCACCCCCTATTATGTCGATCTGGTACTTATCTAATTCCTCTGCTAGCTCCATTTCTTTGCCATTCAGGCTTCTTACGTTGATAGTACCGATCTTTAACTCTGGTGATGTTGAGTTGGGGTTTGTTTTCAGATTTGTTCCAGTAGCTGACTTTTCGCTGTTCGCTCTCATTCCCTGGCGAAAACAACGGGGGCCTTGTTTAACCAGGCGACGCCCCAGCCGGCATGAAATTTTGTCATGTGGTACCATCGTTTTTTATTTTGGTTTAACCAATAAGAATACAATTTGGTCGGCTAAATCCCAAATTGCCAGCCCATCCTCGTTAGTTCAGTATCCAAGTAGATACCCTACAGGGTGCACCACGAGAAGGTGAGGATTGGACATTAGGTCAGAAGCCCTGGTCGGTTCTAAGCATTCCTTTAAAGGCTATGTGGCGGTCTCCTCTCAGTTATACAGCTTTGACCCTTAAGCACCCCCATAAAAAATGTATAGATCAAAAATTTTTAACATCTGTAACATTTATTTTTAAGATATATATAAGTGCAGTAATCAAATTTTAGAGGCGCACTAATCGAATTTGGGTGTATCGAAAAAAAAACAATCAGTAAACGAAAATGCACTAATCGGGGGGCATTAATCGAGGGATTGCTGTACTTGGTACTGAACGAACAAGGATGGGCTGGCAATATTGGACTTAGCTGACCATTTTAAACTTACCAGCTTAAACCACAGATGCATATGATGGTACAACACAATGATATTTCATGCAGCTTGGAAAGTCACCCAGTTAAACAAGGATCCCCGCCCCCCACTGTTTTCATCAGAGAACCAGAGCGAACAGTGAAAAGTCAGCGACTTGATCAAGCTCCAACTCAACATCTAGAAGAAGAAGAAGTAGAATAAAGCCAATATCAGAAACACTGAAAATAAAAACCATCGATATAAGGAGTATTAATGGGAAGGAAATCAAACTTGCAGAAGAATTGGAAAAGTAAAATTTGGACATAATCGGCATTACTGAGACAAAGAAGACAAAAACAGGTGAGATTTTACTAAATAGTAAGTATAGGATGTTATTTTTCAGGCAAAAATGATCAAGAAAAGGAAAAGTAGGGATAGCATTCAATACGAAAGATGGATAAACTTCTGGAACAATTGCAATTTCGAGTTATGTGGACAAACTTCAAATTGAGAAAATGGGCAATAAAACTTATTTGTGCCTATGGTCCCACAGAAGGTTCTTCTAAGGAAAAAGAGAAGGAATTTTTTGAGTCATTAGCTGTCATAAAGTATTTTCAGCTGACATAAAGTAAATGGAAAAAGTGGTCTTTGTTGAAGATCTGAACAGCAGAGTAAGAAATGAATCCAACCAGGCATATAGGAACATTTTGAGAATATCTGGAGAAAAGGGCAAAGTCAATAATAATGGTAAGTACAGGTAATTCACATATGTTAAGAAAACATAAACGATGACAAATATGTAGTATAAAATTCTAAAAATTACAAATTGTACATAAATTTCATTGCACATAATGCATAAATGTTTTAGACAATAAAATAAAGCGCATATTTTAATCGTCATCACAGTCTTCAGAATTAACAAATCGTAGATGTTCTTTAAGTGGCCAGAGATCATCACCACTTGAAATCTCTTGGACATCATTTGTATAATTCTCATTGCATACTTTGGCTGGTTTAGTCATCAAGAAGTCAGTAATAAGACTTTACTTTCCACTATGTTGCAATTTTTTTTATTAAGTTCATAATATGGCACTAAACAAATATCCAATTGTCTCGTGAATTTTCCCGAGCGCTCCATTGAGGGATCATTATCCGTAAAATAACTTCCTAACTTTCTTGCCAATTCCAATCCTTCTGCTAATTTCTTTAAACTGAATTCTTTAATGGATTCATCCCAATCAGAATCTTCAGCAGAACTTTCCACACCATTTGGTTCAACGCCATCTATTAATTGTACCAGTTCCTGCTCTTTTAAATCTGTTTCTCCATCAATTAATTCACTAATTTCGTTTTCAAACATATCGCAAAAGCCCTCTCCACCAAAAATATGTGCGACATTTATTATACGACATAGCTCAGCATCCACTGGAGGTACGAAATTTTGTTCCATTACGGCTTCAGGTCATATTTTTTTCCAGCAAGCATTCAGCATAGAGGGTTGTAATTCCTTAATGCAGTGTTTCTCAAAGTGTGGTACGCGTACCCCAGGGGTATGCGAAAGGTCGTCAGGGGGTACATGGCAATTTTTGGCAGTGCATAATTAAAGGAGTCATTATATTTTTCAACAAACAGTGCAATTAGAGACAACCGGCATAAAACGGCACTAACAAATGAATTACATCCCCTCTCCAACAGAAACTGCTGTATAACCAAACAAAACCATATGTTGCCAGTGGTACATATGGTTTTGCTTGACACCACCCCCCCCCCGTCGTTAATGTGTTAAAACTAAGAAATATACAGTGAATGTGTTTCAGATATTATGGAATTCAATTGAAGGGAATTAGCATTTCAACTCAACTGTTGAAATGCTAATTTGTCTTTGGTTCGCACGATCTTTTGTTAATACCGCACCAATCATATGCAGTTCTTCACTGCTCTACATATCTCAAGTCTTTGTAAATTACTGGTAATTTTTGCTTGAAATAATGGGAAAGAAGATGACGCTATTTGGGTAGATGACTTTGACAATGCACACAAAGAAACTGTTCTCATGCCAAAAGTAGTGATAGCGAGTAGGAGCTTCTCGGTAAGTCGCACCATTTTCAGTTTTTTTCTGAAAACTTTAGTTTCCGAAAATTCCCGCACGTATCTCGCAACACGATTTTTTAGCTTTAATTTTGGGAAAAAAGTTAGTTATATTCGAGTAAATATGGTATTTTTTTTAGCTTTCAAATTCTTACGTATGGATCATTGGTTAAAGATTGGATTTATAAAACCCTCAAAAGAGAGCATATAGCAAATACAAGTAGCTGTAAGCAACAAGAAAACGTTGATATTGTAAGATATCAACGAATATACCATGTCAACTTCTAAACCTATGGTTTAGAAGTTGACATGGTATATTCCGGTAATTGGACCACATTTTTTTAATAAGCTATATAAAACACGATGAATTAATAAAAGACCCAACAAGTTTTGTAAGTCGTTTGACATACATCTTCAGGGGTAACAGGTAACTTAAAGTTTAAAACACAAAGAAAAGAGAAATTATTAGTAATAGTTCATGCTATACAGTTGTAGCTGTCTGGCTATTCATAAAATTAAAAATCAGAATGCAGATTCAAAGCAGTGCTGAAATTTAAACAATGCTGGATGATGCCACGTTCTGTTATCACGTTCATAATGTCTGAGGTATAATTCTTATTAAAGCTGACCAAACTTGGTGGAGGATTAATCCTTGATTTTTATTGCATTGTGTTGGTATTTTAAGCATGTTTGCAGCTTCTTTAAATTTCCTTATGTAACGTTGATATTGCATCTGGATCAAATGCAATTGATAAGAGTGTGCCATCTGACATCTCTAGAGAACCAAAATTTAAAAATAAATCATATAAATGATTTATTTTTAAATTCATATAAATTTAAATAAAACATATAAATTCAAATTATATGTGAACATATAAATTCAAATAAAATAGATATTTAATTTTAATTAATATTCTAAATTAATTAATTTTTTTTTGATTAATTAATTAATTAATTAATTAGGGGATACTTGGTAATAATGAAACTTTAAGAAGGGGTACGCAGTTATTTGAAGTTTGAGAAACACTGCCTTAATGGACAGAGAAATAATTTTTACACAATTTAATATTGAAAACTCTTTTCCATGTTTGAGGCAGTGTCATGTTTGGATTAGATTCCATTTTTTTCAAAATTAATTGAAATGTTCACCGAATATAATATGACTTAAATGTTGATATTATTCCTTGGTTGAGTGGTTGAATAAGTGAAGTAGTATTAGGCAGCAAACAAAAGTTATTTTAATATTCGGATGGCTCAAATTTGTTGGGTGGCCTGGTGCGTTATCTAAAATTAGTAGAATTTTGAAGTCCATGTTCTTTTTCTTTGTGTAACTTTCAACATTGGGTACAAAACAAAAAACCAATTTTCAAACATGCTAGCTGTAACCCATGCCATTTTGTTGGCCCGCCAATAAACAGGAAGGATGGACTTGTCGAGCCCTTTCATTGCATGAGGATTTGCAGATCGGTTAATAAACATTGGTTTTGTCATGTAATCACCTGATGCATTACTACAAAACAGTAGATTAATTCTATCTTTGGAAACTTTGAATCCAGGAGCTGATCTTTCATTTTTCGAAATATAAGTGCGTTTTGGGAATTTTTTCCAATATAAACCAGATTCATCCGCATTGAACACCTGGTCTGCACTGTAACCACCTTCTTTAATGATTTTTAAAAGTTCTGCTGGGTATTTCCGGGCAGCTTCAACATATGCTGATGCTGATTCTCCCTGGATTTTAAGATTATACAAAGAAACCGCTTTTTAAAGTTTTTGAACCACCCTTACTGGCAGAAAATCCATGCCGAGAGATTTCTTCTGAAGAATCTTGATCAAGTTCTTTTAAATGTTTATAAACTTTTGAGAGCTTTTTGCTTAATAAGGTGTCCGTTCAAAGGAATTTTCTTTTGAGTGCAATCTTCTATCCAAATCATTAGAGATTTCTCCATTTTTTTCTATTAGAATATCGCGAACATGAGCAATGCGCTTTGCACTTACCGTTGACCCAGTAATAACACTTTCTCGGATTTTATGTTCATTTTGTTTGATTGTTCGAATTGTTGATTCATTTAAATTCGGAGTCCTTACAACAACTCCTGGTTTTTCTCCAATTTTCAACTGATCCAAGATTTTAATTTTTTCTTCGAGAGAAATGAATTTCCTCTTCAATGTTGGTTTTTTTTTTCCCCTTCGTTGCAGTTTTAGTGGCCATTACAATAAAAATAAACTTTTACATTAAAAAAAAAAAAGCATTACATATGTATGTAACTCACGAGAAAATAAACTGCTCCGCTTGAGAATAACACACATGATTTTAAATGGGCTTTCCTGGCAGAAAATGAAGACAATTTTCAACAATAAACACTTTTGTTTATTGTTCATAACAGTAAACCCTAGATGGCAAACCTATGGCACTCGTGTCAGAGGTGGTGCATCAATGATTTACAGGTGATCCTTTTATACGTTCATAAATTATTCAAGTTTTTTTTGAATTGTTACAATAAGTACAAGCTGAATTTTGTTTTACACAAGACAGCAGCTATAAAGACATTTTGGTGCGGTATTAATAAAAGATTGCACGACCCAAAGACAAAAGCAACGACAAGTGTTGAGTTGAAATGCTAATTCTCTTCAATCAAATTCAATAACAACTGAAACTGTCATAACAACATTCACTATTAGTTTTAACACATTCACAACAGGGTGTCATTTATTGTTCCGATGGAACTTATCATTACTGACTGGCTCAACTCACAAAAATGTTTCAACCCCTGGTTGAATTTTATGGCTTCTTGTTTGCGTTTGAGGTGGCAGGCGAACTCACACATTCATTATATGGCATGTTTCAATTCTTGGTAGTCTTTTATTTTACGTTATCCTTTGTGATCTGTCATAAATGACATCGAGAATTTCAAATGCAATAAAAACACACTTATTTCATAACTGAAAAATTGGACAATAGTTTTTAGTTAGATACTGTGTTTCGGTGCAACATATGGTTTTGCTTAAATCTATACAGCGTAGTTTCTGTGAGAGGGGAGATGTGATTTATTAGTTAGCGCCATTTTTATTCCGTCTCTAATTGCACTATTTGTTGAGAATGACACAGACTGCAAAAGCCCTCTGTACAGTACCTTATTCAGCGATACAATAAAACTAAATTCAATACTTATAACTACTTGCACGATACGGGCAGACACAAATTTAACGAAGATAAAATTTGATTTTTAAGTCTCGCGGTGAAAAATATGAAAAAAATAAAGGGTTACTAGAAATTGTAGACCGCATTATATCGAAACCGCATTGAACAAGGGATACCACAATTTGTAGACCGAGTTATATCGAAACTGCGTTGTATAAGTACTGCGTTATAAGAGGGTTACCTGTATTTACTGGACCTCTGCTCAGGGCATGGACTAGTCATTACTAACATCACATTTCAACATAAAGATGTGCACAAGTTTAAATGGAGAGAAAAGATAAGAAACAAGAAAAGACTCATTAACTACATCATTGTTGGTAGTGATATCATCATCCTAGTGCATGATACAAGAGTGTACACAGGATTTGAAATTGGACATGACCATTACTTAGCACTAAGCAGGATAAAAATGGATATCATGTTGAAAAGAACAGTACGTAAGAAAGTTATAAAAATAATTAAAGCTGAGCAATTTTTATAGGTAAACTGTAGACTCGACTATACAAACATTATTGAAGAAAATCTGAAAGAAACTATAAACAAGAACCAAACCTTGGAGTCCTAGTGGCAAATTCTAAAGAAGACACTGATTCAGCAAGGGAGATGAGTAGTGAAGTTGTCTGCAAGTATAGAAAAATAAGAATGCCATAATGGACATAAGAAAGAAAGAAGTAGTCCTGAAAAAGAAGACAGTATACCAAAAGTTCCTAGCAAATAAATCCATAGATGCCCTAAAAGAATGCAGAGAAAAATGTAAGCAAGCTAAGCTATGTGTTAAAGTAGCTAAATAAAAGTAATGGGAAGACTTTGGTAAGAGTATGAAAAATAAACATCAGGAAGGTGACAAAATGTTCTGGAGATTATTGAAGAAGCTTAGAAATGAAGTAAAGAGTACTGTAAAAGGAATCAAAGATGATATAGGTGACATGAAAACTGAAGATGAGGATATCCTACATGTCTGGAGTAATTACTAAATGTAAAGACTATTAAATGAACCAGTGACAGAACCGTACTAAAAAATTTTCAAAGAGGATTACATATCAATATTTAAAGTGCAAAAAGCTGTCAAAAACTTAAAATGTGGAGAAGCAGCTGGAGTAGATGATATTCAACCAGAAATGCTTAAGTATGGAGGTATAAAAGTTTTGCAGTAGCTACACTGTATAATTCAGATGGAGAAGTACTCTCATAGAACCCATCTATAAAAAAAAAAGGGAATAAAGCTGAATATCAGAATTATAGAGAAATTTCTAATTTCTCTACCAAGTGTTCCAGGTAAGATTTATGCAAGCATCCTTGAAAAGAGGTTGAGAAAAATCGTGGAAGAGAAACTTGGAGAAGAACAAGCAGGGTTCAGGTCAAATAGAGGTTGTCAAGATCAGATTTTCACTTTAAGACAAATAGTTGAGAAATTGTGGGAATATGACAAGGATCTGTAGTTAAGTTTTGTAGATATGACAAAGGCATATGACAAGGTGGCCAGAGAATAGCTTTTATAAACACTACAATTATATCTGGGTTACCATACATCAGCGTTTACGTGGACATGTCCGCATTATGATAATGAAAATATCTGTCCCCATACATTTTCGAAAAACCCCCATTTCCAAAAACTCCGCTTCATATGATGGAAAAAAAGTGTCAAATCAGAAAAAATGGTGTGACTACTGAATTCTGCAAGAGTGAAACAGTACAATGAAACTGTAAAGATGGCTCGGTTTCTGTTTGCAATGCCAGTGTTGAAAGGCTCTTTTCATTAATACAAGCTCAATGGACCAAGGAAAGAAATAGACTTACCATAGAATCTGTGAAAGGACTTCATATTTATGAATTTAGGGACACAAAACACACATGTTGAAATGATTATTTTACTAATTATTAATAAAATAACACACGACGTTTCGACCCCTGTATTGAGGTCATCATCAGAAAGATACATGTGTATAGGGAACCAAGCTACATACTCTTGCACTCTATACTGGTAAATTAAATCTATGCTGTTAATTAATCTTTTTGTTAGCCTGACCACTAGCAATAATTAAATAAAATAAAATAAAAATTGAATAAATAAATAAATATAAAATAAAATAAAAATAAAATAAAATAAATTAAATAAATAAATTTTTTTAAAAAATTTATAATTAATAAAATAAATAAAAAACTACAATAAACTCTGCTAAAGTCCTCATGTACTAAGATTTTTCTGGATTTGTACAGTTCAGATTGTTATACTATGATTTTCTTCAGGACTTGTACAGTTCAAGTTGCTATGGAATGTTAAGGGGGAAAAAAAACACTTCACCAAGTCTTCTGTAGTGGAATTTTTCTTTGGCTTGTTCTGGTTGCTATAAAGGTTGCAGATGGATCCTCCACATTCTTGGAATATTAGGTCATCATTTTTGTTTAGATTTGGGTTATGTTTGAGCATTTCACATGCTTCTTTGAATTTCCTCTCGAACCAGGTTTTAGTGCGGTGTAGGAACTTGGTATTTTTCCAATCAATTCTGTGGTATGGAAACCATAGAATTGATTGGAAAATAAAATAAAACATGGAAACTTTAATTAAGAAGCTTCCGAATGGTGGTATCAACCTCTCAGTTTACCGCAAACCTACCAATACAGGACGTTATTTACATTTTACTTCTTGCCACCACATTTCTCAGAAACTTAGTATTGTACACAGTTGAAGAACCGTGCCTCTCTCTCCTTACAACAGATCAACAAGACCTCCAGGAAGAACTATCCCTGATATCCACCAACCTTACCATGAATCGATTTCCTCGAAGACTCATCCACAAAATACTTTTCTCTGAACCCCGACAAAGACAACAAGATGATATACGTTATATTTCTACCATCGTAATTCCATACTTAGGGACAGTTTCCAATAAGACTGCTGGACTCCTTAAGGGTCAAATCTATATAACTGAGAGGAGACCTCCACATAGCATTTAAAGGAATGCGGAGAACAGACCAGGGGTTCTGACCTAATGTCCAATCCTCACCTTCTCGTGGTGCACACTGTTGGGTATCTACTTGGATACTGAACTAACGAGGATGGGCTGACAATTTGGGATTTAGCCGACCAAATTGTATTCTTATTGGTTAAACCAAAATTAAAAATGATGGTACAACATGACAAAATTTCATGCTGGCTAGGGCGTCGCCCAGTTAAAAAAGCCCCTGTTGTTTTCACCAGGGAACCAGGGCGAACAGCGAAAAGTCAGCTACTGGAACAAATCTGAAAACAAACCCCAACTCAACATCACCAGAGTTAAAGATCAGTACTATCAACGTAAGAAGCCTGAAGGGCAAAGAAATGGAGCTAGCTGAGGAATTAGATAAGTACCAGATCGACATAACAGGGGTGACTGAAACAAAAAAGACCAAAACTGGTGAGATCGTTCTGAGCAATAAATACAAAATGTTATATTCAGGCAATAACAATCAAGGAAAAGAAGGAGTAGCCATAGTATTCAACACAAAATACGAGGCTAATCTTCTTGAATGGCAGTCAGTCTCAAGTAGAGTAATGTGGGCAAATATGAGAACTGGGAACAGGACAATGAGACTTATTTGTGCCTATGATCCCACAGAAGGTTCTACTAAGGTAGAAGTGGAGGAATTTTTTGAGGCTTTAGAAAAAGCAACTGACACAATGAAAAAGGAAAAGTTGGTCCTTGTTGGGGATCTAAATAGTAGAGTAGGAAATTACTTAAATTAAGGGGATATTAAATCCCACATAGTTTTAAAACCGAATAAGAAACTCAAAGATTGGAATCCGAGAGTTTCTTGACGAATATAGTAAACTATAAAGTATCGGCGACACTAGCGTTAGCCAATGCAAGTGATCCTAGTACGTAGTACAATACTGGGCAACTCGTTGCAAAGGTGGGGGAAGTTCAGATCGCTATTCTTAGGTATTTTCCATAATGTAAAAATACATTTCCTAGGAAATGTATGCTGTTATTACATTATGGAGGGAGGTCACTACCCAGACCGGTTTCAGCCTTTTTTGAGGCTTAATCAGCGAGTAGCTAGACCTAATACCAAAGTGTATAGCGAAAAGAACTTATGTACTCTGCGAACGGATTCCAATCTTTGAGTTTCTTATTCGGTTTTAAAACTATGTGGGATTTAATATCCCCTTAATTTAAGTAATGTTTTCATTGCCGAAATGAAGCTTATTAGCTCTTTATACTTAAGAGTAGGAAATGATTGTGAGACATACAAAAATATTTTGGGAAACTTTGGAGAAAAGAGCAAAGCTAATAATAATAATGGCAAATATCTGTTGGATTTCTGCTCAGGACATGGACTGGTTATTACTAACACCATGTTCCAACATAAAAATGTGCACAAATTCACATGGAGAGAAGAGGCTAGGAATAAGAAAAGTCTCATTGACTATATTATTGTTGATAGTGATGTTTTCTCCCTGGTGCAGGACACCAAAGTGTACAGAGGATTTGAAATCGGAAGTGATCACTATCTGGTCTTGAGCAGGATAAAATAGAATTTCATATTGAAAAGAATAACATGTAAGAAAGTTTTAAAGCGAATAAAAGTTGAGCAGCTCTCAGATGTGAACTGTAGACTAAAATACACAAATATTATTGAAGAAAAAATGAAAGCGTTTGAGAACGGCAATCAAACCTTGGAGATTCAGTGGCAAACTCTGAAGAAAACATGGATTGATTCTGCTAGAGAAGTATGTGGTGAGGTTGTCTGCAAGGATAAAAAAATCAGAACTCCCTGGTGGACACAGGAAGTTAAAGAAGAAAGCATATCAAAAGTTCCTGTCAAATAAGTCAGCTTGTGCTCGTAGAGAATATAGAGACAAATGCAAGAATGCTAAACCCCGTGTAAAACTAACTAAACAAAAGTCATGGGAGGATTGGCAAGAATATAGAAAATAAATATCAAGAAGGTGGCAAAATATTCTGGAGGTTGTTGAAGAAGCTTAGGAATGGAGGAAAGAGTGCTGTAAAAGGAGTTAGAGATGATAAAGGTGACATGAAAATAGGAGAAAAAGATATCCTTGAGAATTGGAGTAATTACCTTGAAAAACTGCTAAATGAAACAAGCAATGATGACAGCACAGTGGTAAAGAACACTGACCAGGAATGCCGTCAGGAATACATATCCATACTTGAATTAAAAAAAGTCATCAGAGGCTTGAAATGTGGAAAGGCAGCAGCAGTAGATGATATTCGACCAGAAATGCTGAAGTATGCTGGTATATGAGTCTTACAGTGGCTGCACTGCATAGTTCAGAAAGCTTGGACAGAGGGACGAATTCTCGATGATTGGAATAGAGCTCTCATAGTACCCATATATAAAAAGGGAAATAAAACTGAATGTGGAAATTACAGAGGTATTTCCCTACTGAATGTTCCTGGCAAGATCTATGCAAGTATAATTGAGAAACGGTTGAGAAGAATTGTGGAAGAAAAGCTTGGTGAAGAACAAGTTGGATTCAGGCCAAATAGAGGCTGTCAGGATCAGATTTTCACTTTACGACAAATAGTCGAGAAAGCATGGGAATATAACAAAGATCTGTATTTAAGTTTTGTCAATTTGGAAAAGGCATATGACAAGGTGCCAAGACAGAAGCTATTCAATACGTTGCAGTTATATGGTGTCAATGAAACATTATATCAAGCAATACTTTGTCTTTATTTGAGTTGTAAGTCAGCAGTTAGAATTGAAGGAAGTACAGGAAGATGGTTTAATGTTAAATCTGGTGTGAGACAAGGATGTACATTATCTCCTCTGTTATTCATTATCTATTTGGATCACATTATGAAGGAAAGTGGTATTAAACGTGATATCAAAACTGGAGATGTTATTGTCAGCTCTTTGCTTTATGCGGATGATGTTATACTTCTAAATAAATCCGCTACAAGTCTGCAAGATTCTCTGACTAAATTGAATAGCTGTTGTAATAGATATGGTATGAAGGTCAGCAATAAAAAGACAAAGACAATGAAAATAGGCAGAATCATTGAAAATGTCAACTGTGTTGTGAACGGAGAACCTGTGGAACAAGTACAACATTTCAGCTACTTAGGCACAATTTTTACTGAAGATGGTAAATTAAATATAGAAATAGACAACAGAATCAGCAGTATGGTGGGAAGTCAATTGAATAAATTCATATGGAATAAGAAGGAAATTAGTCGGAACACTATATTAGCTGTATACAAGACAGTGTTCAAACCAGTTTTAACTTATGGATCTGAGAGCTGGGTCAGAAGTAAAACACTTGACCAAAGACTAGAGACCGCAGATATGAGAGTCCTGAGAAAGATTATAGGTGTAAACAGATGGCATGAATGGCAATATCATATTAAAAATGAGGATATTAGGAAAGAACTTGACACTGTCAGCATCCAGGAATGTATTAGTAGAGCTAATCTCAGGTGGTATGGTCACTTAAACAGAATGGGCAAGGAAAGATTAGCATAATAAGTGTTCTCTGACAGGTTGGCAGCAAAATGACCCAGATGAAGACCAAGATATAGGTGGATTGATACAGTACAAAGTGCCTTAGATGATAGAAATATAAGATCTGATAATGTTGGAGTCTTGACAATAACAGGCTGATTTGGAGGAAAATTGTAGATAGGAAGTTAGTAATGATGTAATTTTTTTCACGTAGTACTATCATATCCTGTACACCCCTTGACGGTACACGGCAGGAATTTGATGATGATGACTCCTTAGACCTCTTATTTTATGTGGTCTTTAAACCCACAAAAACGATTAGACAATTCTTAAGATCTCCAATAGATAGCCATCCTTTCTCCAAATATGCTGGAGTTTATAACATATCCTGCTCATGTGGCTTGAATTACATCGGCCAAACTTCAAGGAGCCTTGAAATTAGGCAAAAAGAACACATAGGTGACGTCAATAATAACAGAGAGGAAAAATCGGAGTTAGCTTTTCATTTCTCAAGAACGAACCATACCATAGAGTGGGATAGAAGCACAATTCCTTACATGGAGGAGGACTTCCACTCCCGAATTTTTAAGGAGGCCACAACAGTTGCCCGCTGTATACAAAACCTTAACAGGAACCTTGGACTAATCTTGCCGGTGATCTGGAAGACCCTTATCAGATCCTTCAACTCACCAGAACTGAATTATAGTGCCAACTATAGAACGTTCCTAAATAACAACAAGTGATATCATGCCACACTCTATGTATGTATTGTACACGCTCTGTTCTTTGTTTAATATAATTGGAATCGGTTGATTATAGTTTGTAACAATTTTTAACTTTTTAGTGCCTTACATCAATTATGTACCCTGAAGATGCCAACAGCCTGAGTTGGTGAAACTAGTTTGTATAACATAGTTGTTTATTATATGCACTTGATCAATATAATTCCCCATTAAAAGTCTTTCCAGAGCTTTTTGGTCAAGAAAATTAAACGTTTTTTAACAATTCTGCGATATGAGTGCGTGGTCAGAAAGGCCGGTTTTCCCAAAATGGAGGTATTTAATGTGTCATTTGTGTTTGTCCTTCCTAATTGGGATGGTTCGCCCTGTTCCCTCTATGTAGGTTATATGTGCATTGTATTTTGTATACCCCTGGGTGGGCTAGATGTGGAAGAGGATCTTTGGAAGAACTGAGTAGGTGTCTTAATTTTGTCGGGGGTTTAAAGGTGGTTTTGAGGTTGTATTTGTGCAGTGTTCAAAAATGCCTCTAACATAAGGTATGCCAATAGCATTCTTGAAATCTTTTTTGTTTTTACTAGTATTTCTGTGGAGGTTCTTGTGAATAGTTTTTTTACTGTATCCATTTTTTATGAATGTATGGTTGATGATCTTGTATTCCTGGTTTAGAGCTTGTTCATTTGAACACATAGTTTGAGCTCTGTGTTTAAGGGTGCTTATGACACCTAGTTTTTGTGTTGGGTGGTGATAAGAATTTTTGTGCATGTACTGGCATGTATGTGTATGTAGGTTGGTGAAGGACTTGCTATAGTTAAATTTAATTATTGACATTTTACATGTAAAAATATGTTTGACTATTTGTGTCGAAACAAAGAACTGCTAAAGAAAATTAGGTCTAGTGAAAAATATGCATGGGCTGCAAAGTAATGTATGTAGTGTGATAAGTCTAATTCTTTTTCATGTAGGCCTACTCTTGTTTCATAAGACTTATGATGACACTTAAAAATCTCATATTTTTGTGTGTTCTAATAAGCATACTCATCACATCTAATTAATGAAAAGCTTACAAAGGTAAAGATTTCAAACATATGTATTTATTTTTATGTTAGATGTTTGTGTCCGGAATGAATTGGTCAGGCGATGGGGTGTCCGCATTTTGACATTTTAGAATATGGTAATCCTAATTGTATGGGATGAATGGAACATTATGCGGAGCAATCCATAGTCTATATTTAAGTTGTCAGTCAGCAGTTAGAATTAAAGGAAATACAGAAGATGGTTTCATGTAAAATCAGGGGTAAGACAAGGATGCACATTATCTCCACTCTCATTCATCATCTACATGGATCACATTATGAAAGAAGGTGGGATTAGGTCTGATATTAGAATTGGAGATGTCAAACTTAGCTCTTTGCTTTATGCAGATGATGTTGTACTCCTTAAGCACATTTAGTGCAAATCGCCAGGATTTTTTAACTAAATTGAACAACAGCTGTAAAAATTTGGCATAAAAATCAGCAATAAAAAGACCAAAATTATGAAAATTGGCAGGAACATAGAAAACTTCAGCTGCATTCTGAATGGAGATCCTATAGAACAAGTAAAATATTTCAGCTATTTAGGCACAGTTTTTAGTAAAACTGGCAAGTTAAATCTGGAAATAGACAACACAATAAGCAAAGTCAGTAGGATGGGTACCCAGCTGAATAAATTTATATGGAATAAAAGAGAAATTAGCCAAAACACCAAACTTGCAATATTCAAGCCAGTTTTAAGTTATGGATCTGAAAGTTCCAATAGAAATAAAGCACTTGATCAAAGACCAGGGACCAAAGATATGAGGGTTCTGAGAAAAATTAGAGGAGGAAATCGATATCATCAACAGTAAAATCATATTAAAATTGAAGATATTAGAAAGGACCTTGACATTAGGTGTAATATTAGCAGCATTCAAGAATGTGTCAGCAGGGCTAATCTAAGGTGGTTAGATTTCAGATTTCCACCAGTTTTCAGAGATCAGACAGAGAGAGCACATTGGTGATGTAAACCACAACAAAAGTATTTCTTCCGGCTTAGCACATCATTTCTGTATATCTAACCACACGATAGAGTGGCAAAATAGCTCCATGCCATATTTAGACGACGATTATAGACATCGTTTATTCAAGGAAGCTGCAGTAGTGTTAAAAACTGGCGGAAACCTCAACAAAAACCAGGGTACTATTCTTAACAGTTCATGGAAAAACCTCATCCTCTCTCTAAATCCATCTGAACTACAGCTAGCTAGTAATCACATTATGCATTTACGACAAACAAGCATGTGTGATAATGATTAAGATCAATAAGTCCACTCAGTCTCTGTCACGCAAACGTGCAACCTTAGCTACTAGAGTGTTTACAACGTTTTTATGTTCCTTTCAATTTGCATTTACTAGTATTTTTAATACTTTTTCATCAATGCCTTGAAAAAGCTAGACAGTTTGCTAGCGAAACTGGAAGGCAAAGAATGTTAAAATATTTGTCATATATGGTCAGTATTAAAGAATAAGTTTCTTATGCTTAGAAGAATACTATCTTTGGTCCCATGGTATCAGTTACTGAATGGAAAAAATGTCAGCAATGCATGGGAATCTTTGAAAAAGTGCTTGAATGAGGTGGTATCTGAATATATCCCTAGTGTTCGAAGAATAAATAGGTTGGGAGTGAAATGGATGTGCAGCCTTATTAAGCAAGAGATCCACAAGAAGAAGATGACGTGGAAAGAATGTCATGAGAATAAGAGTGAGAGAGTTATGAAATATATAAAGCTCAGCCCAGAAAAGTAATGAGTATTGTGAGAAAAGCTAAAACAGAGTACGAAAAGAAATTGGCCATGCAAGCTAAAGGCAATCCAAAAGAATTTTATCGTTATGCCGCAAGCAAAAGAAAGAATGAATGTGGAAGAAAAACTTTATTGAATGCAGATGGTACATGAGTGTCGCAAGCTAAGGAGATTGTTCAGTTAATGAGTGCTTACTTTGCTAAGATATACCAACCAGGTGTATGTAGCATAATGCATGGTGCTATTGCTACGTTGGATGAAGAGTTAGAGGTTCATGAAAATGAGGTTGAAGAGCTCTTGCATAACCTGGATAAGAATTTGTCAATAGGGACAGATGGAATATCTGCCCGTTTGTTAAAGGAATGTTCAGCTGAATTGCCTAGGTCTTTCACACATTTCTATAACTTGAGTCTCAGCTCAGGAATGATACCACAGGAATGTATGATAGTTCCATTGCACAAGGGTAGTGCAAAAACTGATGTGTCGAACTACCAACCTATTAGTATCTCTGGTGTGGCAGTGAAAATTTTACAGAAGTTGGTAAGAACTCGCATACAGAAATGGGTAGACAAGCATTCTATACTCTGCAGGGAACAGCATGGGTTTACTAAAGGAAGGTCATGTTTTAGCAATTTGCTCATATTTATAACAACGTTAAGGCCGAGTTGGATAAAGGGAATGAATACACAATGATAATGTTGGATTTTTCTAAGGTGTTTGATAGGATACCACACGATAGGCTGTTGTGTAAACTGGAGAATATGGGATTGGAACATAATCTATTGACTTGGATCATGGGATGGTTAACAGACAGATATCAAAAAGTGGTATACAGTGAGTGTGTATTTGCCAGATTTAAGGTAACCAGTGGTGTACCACAGGGTTCAGTCCTTGGGCCATTATTGTTCAATCTATACATTAATGACATCAAGCAGGGTCTATCATCAGATTTGCAATTGTTTGCTGATGATGCAAAGATAGGCTGGGAAATCAGGGATGCTACTGATATTCAGCAATAGCAAAATGATTTGAATAGACTGGAAATCGGGGCAAACAAAAATGGCTGTCAGTTTAATGTTAGTAAGTGTAAAGTTATGCACTTTGGCATGATTAGAGTTAGTGGTATATTAGCAGGGTTATGCTACAAGAAACTGAAGAGGCAAGGGATCTTGGCATATTGGTGGATAAGAATTTAAAGTTCAAAGGTCACATAGCAAAAGTTGCAAATACAACTCAGAGGATAATTGCTATGCTGAAGAGAACCTTGACATGTAAGGATAAGGAAGTAATTTTGCCTCTTTATAAGGCTTTGATAAGACCATACTTGGATTACTGTGCGCAGATTTGGTCTCCTGGGTTCCGAGGGGATAAAGAAGCTGTGGAAAGGGTACAAAGAAGAGTTATAAAGAATATATCTGGTTATGGGATTTAGATTATGAGGACAGATTGCAAGTATGCGGATTACAGGCTCTGGTTAACAGGAGAAAGAAGGGTGATATGATAGAGATCTATAAATTTTTGAATGGGTGTTATAGCATTTCAGCTGATGAAATTTTTTGTTATATCGAAGGTAGGGAGAAAACGCAGGGGCATCCATGGAAGTTAAATTTATTTGCAGTCCAGAAAGGGGTAAGAGCTAGGTTTTTCTCCCAGAGAGCAGTGACGGAGTGGAATAATTTGCCCTTACAGGTAGTGAGTGCATTTAGTGTGAACAAATTCAAGAGTAGGTATGAGAGCTGGGTTGGGTAATTTACAGATTCCCTCAATGAGTCCTTGACTTCCTGGAGGTCTCAGATAATAATAATAATAATAATAACACTAATTACAGGTATAGACCATATTGGTCTGTTCATTATCTATCCAATATCCTTTTTTGAGGTCTACCCAGCCTTCCTCTTCCCAATTGGTTTATATTTTAGTATTCGTTTAGGATGTCGGGTGTTGGCCATTCGGTTTATATGTTCAATCCATTTTTGTTTATAATTGTTTAGTTTTTCTTCTATTGATTTTGTTTTTAGTTCTTTTAAAATGTCTTCGTTCCTTTTTTGATCTAATAATGTGTATTTTGCAGTTCTTCTCATAAATCTCATTTCACTTGTTTTTATTCTATGTTTCTCTTGTTTGTTATTGCCCAAATTTCACTGTCATATAATAATGTGGGCACTGCTAAAGTATTGTATATTTTCAAGTGTTTTTCTTTTTTTATTATATTTGGGTTGAGTGTTCTATTTATCAGGCTTATAAGCTGTAAAAATTTTGAAGTTTTTAATTTTATGTCTTTTTCTCCTTCACATGATATTTCACATCCAAAATAACTGAAAGTATTTATTTGTTCTATTATTTTATTATTAATAACTATTTTGCTTCTAACTGGAGTTTGTCCACAAAATGCCATTGTTTTAGTTTTATCTATGGAAATTTTCATTCCAAACTATATATAATTCTACTATAATGTTTAAATTATATTTTTTCTTTGTAAATTGTCTTCCTTATCTGATATTATTACCTGATCATCTGCAAATAATAGTCTATTTATTTTGTTATTCTGGGGAATTTCTATACTTTGATTGTTTAAGGTGTTCCACTGTATTAATATTTGATTAATGTAAATATCGAAAAATGTTGGAGACAGAGGGCATCCCTCTTACTCTTTGGTTTATAGATTGTTTTTCAGACAACTTTTCATTTATTTTTATTTCATTATCTTTGTATATATTCAATATTGCATGTAGTAAAATATTAGATATATTTATTCTTTGTAATATATCAAACAGTATATATCTTTTTACTTTGTCAAATGCTTTTTCGTAATCTATAAACAAAAGATGAGTTTCCAAATTAAATTCTCTTCTTTTTTCTATAAGTAGTTTTAAACAGAAAGCTGTGTCCATTGTACAGCGTCCTTTTTCTAAATCCATTTTGACATTCTAATAATATTTTTTCACTGTATAATTTTAGTTTTTCATTAAGTATTCTGCTATACATTTTGTAGCATGTATTCAATAAACTAATACCTCTGTAGTTAGCAGGTTTTGTTTTATCCCCTTTTTTAAATATAGGTATTACTATGCTTGTATTCCATTCTATTGGTATTTGTCCATTTTTATATATTTTATTTAAAAATTTTAGTAATCTTTGATGAAATTTTTTTTCAGCAAATTTATACAGTTTGGAGTTTATCCCATCTTCTCCTGTTGATTTGCCATTTTTTATTTTATTTAGGTTGTTCTTTAATTCTTTCATTGTTATCATATCATTTAAGGTATTTTGTAAGTTTCTGTTGTAATTATTTTTGATGCCAGTATTACTTTCACTTTTTTTTTTTTATCACCTTTACCAGTGGTGCACTTAGGATTTAATCTTGGAGGGGGCTGAGCACTCAGGATTTAACCTTTGGGGGGGGGGGGGGAGTTGAGTAGACATTTTGTGAATACACACTACACATCGCATACGACCTATAACTGAGCATCTGCAGTGATCGCTAATTCATAAGTAGCACACAACATAAATAAAAAAAATGAATTTTAATTAGGAAAAGATTTTTGGAAATTTTTCTAGTGTTTTTTCCTTTTCTTTGGGGGATGCTCGGGCCCCTTGGCTCCCCCTCTGGGTGCGCCACTGACCTTTACTATATAAAAAAATTTGTCAGATTAACAGAATAATGCATACAAATACTCATCATACATCACTGCTTTAAACCAAGAAATCGCACACCTCAAAAATGTCTTCCATCTCTGACAATATCCTCCAGATCTAATTAACCATGCAACCCAGTCTGCCAAAAATTGTGTCCTCCTTCTCCCAAAATAAAATATCAAATAATCAAAAGAAAAGCCAGAAGTTTGATTTTGGTAATATTAAACAGATAGAAATAGCAGATATTAAATATCCATCCTTATTTCATAGCTCAAGAAAAATATAAACTTTCAAAGTTTCTATCTTTTATAAAATTTACAATGTTGACAAAACCATCAATCACATCTTGAAATACTCAAAGTATAAAACTGTATCCAAAGTTAGTAATAAACTACCGAGCTTATAAAACGCAAAAACCAGATTAACCATCTGATATTTTATCACTATGTTGTAATTAAATTTAACTGTCGATCTGGCTGCAACATTTCTTACAGTGGCTAATACCATTTATTCTTTAAAATCACATGTAATTGAACCTGTTACCATGCATGATTCTAATATTCCTATGTCTGAGTATTCTCACAGCAAAGATAAAACACAAATAAAAAATAAAGCAATATAAACAAAACTCGCACTGTTGAAATATCTCTCTGTGTTTTACAACTGAAACAAACCTCTCAAAGTAAGAAGATGATTACCATTATTATTTCCAAGAAAATTAAAGCAAATTGAATGTATGCTGTAAGAATTGACCAATATATATATATATATATATCCTCTCCAATACTGCCTATTTTACTTCCCATTATAAAACCAACCCAACTCCATTTAACACCTTAGTTAAATGGAGTTAAATTTAGTTAACCATACAACAAGTTCATAGCAGGCCTGAACACACGCAGCTGCAGCCATAGAATATACCAGGAGGCATAGGGCTTGTCACCTTATCCTCAGGACAGGTACGACTTAGGAGGGCTTAAGATTGCTCTGTAACACGCCAGTAGGCCCAACACATAGAAGGGTGAAGAAGATATATGTAATAACACTATCTTGAGGTACTTAGTTGCCTAGGATATAATTCTAATCATCACTTAATCAATTTTTCCTGTACATAAAAAAATAATAATAAATACACACACATATGCAAACTTACCCTTTTGTTGGATCTAATGCAATTCCTCGTGGTTTACTGAGTGCTACATCTATTACAGTGATGCAAACATCTAAGGTTGAATTACAGAGAAAGATCATTTCACGAACATCATCCAAAAAATACCAATTACCAGATATCCAATCTAATGCCAATTGGTTGACAGCTACAAAAAAAATTTTAAACTTACAAGAGTTACACTATTGTAAAGATATGCATCAAATATATATATATATATATATATATTTGTTAAAGGAAATTATATATATATATATATATATATATATATCTACTGTTAGATCTTGAATGGGGACTCTTTCAACAAAAAAGTCATTCATTCAAGATTTAACAAGAAACACAATTCTGAGCTAGAAATGCTTGCACTATTAGTTAAGTAAGAAAAATATAAAAGAAAACCTGTTACAATTACCTTAGAAGAAGTAAAGTTGAGGAGAAAATTGTATGTCTAAGTAGAATTATATTGTCAAAATTATACTCCGTGTAACAATGTAAATCTAAGTGCAAACAAAGATTCAAAGGTTACTTGCCCATAAGGTTGCTTATGCTTGCATCTGTCGAAATGTTTAGTTTCTATATATTCGGCTATGAAATAATGTTGGATTCAATATCCACTTAATTTGTACCATCATGTATTATATTTGCAGTGTTTTTCTTAATGTTTTATTGCTTGTTTGCCGAGGTTTGGAGAGTCATTTTGCTTGTAATCGTAGAATTTATGCCGATAAGAAAAAAACTAAAACTGTTCAAACGACTCTTGATAACTTCTTTTGATAAAAAATTTGCAGTAAATAATGTAGGTACAAGTATTTATTAAACATTTACTTTGGATTAATTTTTTTATCTTTACTAAAAGAGTACCATATAAAACGAATTATTAATACAGTAATCGATCATGGACGAATTGTAATTTTTACCATTGATTATGAGATTTGATTAACGCGATTTTGATATATGCAGTAACATCGAGGGATTAATTAACCACGTTAATCGAGGGATACCTGTACTGTCATATTCCCATGATTACACAACCATTTGTTGTAAAGTGAAAATCGGATCCTGACAAACTTTATTTGGCCTGTATCCAGCTTGTTCTTCTTCTTCGAGTTTCTCTTCCACAATTTTTCTCAACCTCTTTTCAAATATGTGTGCATAAATATTACCAGGAACTTAGTCCAGAAATTACTCTGTAATTCTCACATTAGCATTATTCCCTTTTTTTATAGATGGGAACTATGAGCTCAACACGAGATGGTGTCTCTAAATTCAGAGTTAGTCTGATTAATATACTGGTATTGAGGGTATTTACTGTATGCCTTCAAAGCACATAAATTAACTTGAGAAAATAATTATGTATACTAGCTTCAGAGAAAAAAAACAAGTTAAGAGAAAGCATAGCATTTGCTATTACAGAAAACTAATAATCAAACATTTTATTCTAAAAACCAACTCACACATCAATGAAAATAAATCTGGAGAGCGTAAAGTCCACTTATCTGTCAAGTTGTAAACTTTACCACACTGAAGAGAAGCTAGTGTCCCATTATGGTTAACCTATAAAATATAATATAACAAATACAATAATTAACATATTGGCACTTCTAATACTTCATCAAAAAAGTTTTATAATATATTTTTTTTCAATCTTATCTCAGCTTACAGTATTTTAGTAAGTCTGGTTAACCAAGATCAGACTAAGAAGCATTTCTTAGTCTGATCTTGGTTAACCAAAAAAAAAGACCTCTTAATATCCACTTATCCTTAAATACCTATCATCTCACTTTTTCTCTTAGAATACATTAACTGAAGACATATTCATTTGCAATATCTGGTAAGCCATTTCACATATCCACAACACAGCATGAGAAGAACCAGAATCTCAAATGCTTCCTAACCATTTCCTTAGTGAGCTTTCAGCAATAATCCCTCAGTTTCATCACCACCCACCAAAAGTCACAAAATCTCACTTGTACCTATACTTTAACATCCCTTCCTAATTCATTATCACAACCGTTCATCCATCAATTCCTCAAACTCCGAAGGCCATAATCCCTCAAAATTCATCTAAATTACATCTGTAATTTAAATTCATTTCAGCTGTTTACCCATCTTCATAGAATCCAGGTAACCATATCAGTTTTCCATATGTGATAATATCAGTCTTGTAGGGTGGGAGAAAAACTTCCCATTTTTTTCTTCATCATTACAATCATCCAATGCAATACCTTAACCACCCTACCAATGTGGTCTCTAAACTTTACACTATCTGTGACTTAATTAATTATTTGCACATTTTTATTAATATAGAATAAATTGCACTTAGATACTGACACTTACTAACATTTGTTGATAGAATCAGCCACATCCCTTATCATTTCACCCCCCCACCAAAAAAAAAAATATCAGCAGCAATCATGAGGCAGTAACTCTGCTGTGGAAAACTCAAGCATCCTTCTGTAAAACAGGTGAACCTAACAGAAAACACCTGCAATTAAGAGACAAAAGTACCATGAAGCATACAGTAGATGGCATATTGCCGAGTAGCTTGTGTAGTGTAAATGGATCATGTAACATTTTCAAGTACAGAATGGCTTCCCAAATAGATGTCATAGAAACTATTGTTGTTGTGTGAGGTTCCCCCAATTTTCTTCATCCATCCCTTAGGACTGGTTGAGACTTCTAAGTATGTATTCTTGACAGTAGATCCATATGTTCAAGGGGCCGATCTGCCTGTTCTGAGAGATGAAAAACCTCAGTTTCCGGGTGGAAAAATCCTCTACCTCCATATGAGACCGGCTAACTCACCTTTAGTCGAAAGAGAAACTGCATAGAGAACAATGAAAGAGAACAACCTCACATGAAGGAAACTGCACAAAGGCCATATGAAAGAATCAAGACAATTGACTAGACATTTTAAATTACATCAAAAATTCATTTAAGCTCTTTCATTTTCTTACTCTTTTTGGTTTTGCACATGAAATTATTTTTTTTCTATATAATAAACCAAAAATATTCTGATGCATAATCCAAATATATGCATAAACTATAGTTTTATTCAGATATTTAGGAAGATTGTGTATATACTCAATAAAAAGTACTACATTATGCTGAAAACAGCAATCTCATATGACTGCATTATTTGAGAAATTCATATTCACCATGTGATTTTCAGGTCATGAAAACAACAATGTGGGAAAAAACTAAACTTGTTTAATAATTCCAACGTTTTGTCTCAGGTCACTTAAGGATGAAAAATAACTAGGAGGAGCCCTTCACAAGCTCCATAAGGAATGCAAAGAATTGGCAGGGCTTCTGATTGAATGTCAAAATCTGCTTATTCATAGCATACAGGATAATGAGGTTTCTACTTGGATAATGAATGAATGAATAAGGATGACTGGCAATTTGGCACTCATCCGACTAACTTATATTCTGTAATGAATTAAACCACAAATAAACATGGTGGTATAATACAAATGTCATCTGGATGGGGCACTGCTCAGTTAAACAAGGACCTTGCTGTATTTGTCAGGGAACCAAGGAATACAGTGAAAATCAGCTAGCGGAACAATCTCTATAGAATTGAAGACAAGCAACAAACCTAAGTGGCATCAAAAACACATCAATATAATCAGTGTTACTGAGAAAAATAAAAAGACTAAGTAACACTGATTATGTTGATGTGATTAAAACAGATGAGACACTTGGAAGCCTTTATAGAGTAATGACTCGTAACAGGAAGTCGAACACACACATACACACCACAATAACTAACGTACCTTGCCTTGAACAAATTCAATGTTGGAGCAAAAAATCTCTTCACTTCTTTAATCATGTGACCAGTTTTGAACAGTTTCCAGGGATGATCTCTTGTTCTCACAACACCCATTATCCTATGCAAAAATTCTCCCTGCATCTATTTGTCAGAATTCCCTCACCAGCTCATACATTACAATCATATCACCCCTCCTCCTATCTGCTGCAAGCTGTGAAGCCCACATTCCCTCAATCTACCAAAGAGACCAAGCTAATAATAATAATGGTATGTACATGTTGATTTCTGCTCAGGATATGGAGTAGCTGTAATAAAAACATCACATTACAACATAAATATGTTCATGAATTTTCATGGAAGAAACACAATAACAAGTCTTAATAATTATGCTACTATTGATAGTGATAAGATGGTGAAAAAAACAGAGGATTTTAATTAGAAAGTGATAATTTAGTTTTGAGCAGGATACAAATGGGTACCATACTGAACAGCTTTCAAATTGTAGATTGAAATATGTAAATATTCTTGATATATTATAGGAGAAAAAACATAATAATAATGAAATGCTTGAAAAATAACTAAACATGGTGGCAAAATCTAAGGACAACACGTGATATGATTCATATGTTTCAATGATTCTAAGTAAACACCTTACAGAGTGAAGCAATTTTAAATAGTGAAATGGCTTCACTTTGTAAGGTTTTTACATTGCCATCATGACATCAAAATTCATATTGGCCATCCAACTTTGTTCTTAATTTATAGGTTTGTAGTTAATAATGAGTTATTACTTTACCACAAGTATCCTTTTAATGCTTTAATTTTCACATGCACTTCTTTTATGAGGGTGGTCTGAAAAGTTCTTGGTCTAACAATGAAAAAATGAATTTATAATTTTAAAATTATTTTTATTTTTCAGCATAAATAATCTCCCTTAACACTAATACATTTATTCCAGCAATGCTCCAGCACCATTATCCCGTTCCTATAGTGGTTTTCAGTAAGATCTGCAAAATACCCCTCTACAGCTGCAATCACCTCTTGATTCGAAGAAAAACACTGACCAGCAAAGAAGAGTTTTAGTTTTAGGAAGAGATAGAAGGCAGAGGGAGCCAAATATGGGGAAAATAGGGTGGATGTTCCAACAATTTATAGTACAGATCCCTTAATTTTCCCATTGCCAAAACACCTTTGTGGGCAGGTGCATTGTCCTGATGAAAGATGATTTTTTCCTTCTGCAAACTGGGTCTTATCTCAAGAAATTTTTCATCTAGTCTGGTTAAAAGATTGGAATAATATGCCCTGGTTATTGTTTTACAGTTTAAAAGATAATTAATAAACAAAATGGCTTTAGCATCCCAAAACACCGATGCTATGACCTTTCCTGCTGATGGAACTGACTTTGTCATCTTTGGTGCTGAACAACCGGCTTCTGTTCAATGTTTTGACAGCAGTTTGGATACTGGTGTGTAATGGTGAATCCAAGTCTCATCAATAGTAATAAATCGGCGCACAAATTCAATTTTATTCTTGTTAAAATGCTCCAAGCACAGTTCAGAGATTTTCATGCGAGTGTGTTTTTGATCTGCAGTGAGCAAGTGTGGCATTCATCATGAGCAAAGCTTTTTCATTTGCAATTCTTCATGCAAAATATATCCCACACGTTCTTTTGAAATGCCTATAGTCTCAGAAATTTCATGCACTTTGACTCGCCAGTCATCCAATACCCATCGTGCACTTGATCAATGATTTCTGGTGTTGTTACACTTTTTGGACGTCCTTCACATGGATCATCTTCAAGGCTGGTACAGCCACGTTTAAACTTGGCAGCCCATTTCTTAATTTTCGAAAACGATGAAGGAGAAGAGTGCCCATAAACTTTTATGAACTTCAAATGAATTTGTTTTGGTGTTAAACCTTCTTTTACAAAGAATTTTATAACTGCACGATACTCAATTTTATCCAGACAACATTTTTGTCTGGATAAAATTGAGACAACAGACAACACTCTTGCTTTAGAGAACTATATAAAACAAACTACTTGATAGAATGACATGCAATTTCACATGGATGCTTATGACAGATGTACCAACTTATCAAAAAAAATATCTTGCAGATAGTTTTGTCATCTATGGTCAAGGCCAAGAATTATTATTTTTCCAACAGTCTCCCCCCCCCCCCCTTGGTTAGATGATTTATCAAAGTTTGATTGTATTTATAAAACACAGCTTAGGTTTCATACTACATCCATACATTAGGATGAGTAAAAGAAATTTATGATATCAAAAGATAGGTCCTTCATATTGTTTCTTTATCCTCATAGAATGCTTAGACGTTGGTTATATGTGCTTATTAAATTACTTAAGGAATTTACAATGTACAAATGATATAAATTAAAATTAAACTTTAATCTATATTCCCATATTTTGGCAACGTCACATTGTCATTTTCACAGGAACTTAAAATAAAGACACGTGCACGGAGGCAAAGCTTTTCTTTCTCCTAAAAGTCCTGATGGTGCCCCCTCGCGTGCTATGTATGTATTCTCGGCTGTTGGGATGGTCTTCTGATGTAAGTCTCCCAAATTTGGGGCAGTCTCATGCAACCAAATTTGTTGAGGTTCGGCATGTTTCTTAGGGCTGAGGCTGATTCCATGAATAGCCTTTCAAATTTGAATTTACTACGGTGTATTACCGTGGCTTTCTTCCACCATATTCTGTGGCGAGTATCCAGAGCATGGTCTGCAAGAGCAGAGTGGCTGTTCTGGTGAAAACGGTGTAGTCCTTGTGTTCTGAAATTCTGATATTCGCTGTCCTGCCTGTTTGGCCAAAGTAGGACAGCTTACAGCTGCAAGGGACCTGGTATGCACCAGGTAGGTCTAAGGGAGTGGTTGGTCTTTAGTGCAGCAGATAAGGGATGCCAATTTTTTATATGGTCTGTAACAAGAGATGAAGTTATGTTTTTTTAGGATTTTGGTAATTTTTTCCGAGATGTCTCAGATGTAAATGGTGATGGATTTAGAATAATCCTTGTTGTGAAAGGAGGTTGCGTGGTTAGCACATTGTCATTTGAACAGATAAGTTTAGCCCTGTTGTGTAGTGACTTAATAATATTGTTGTGAGGGGGAGGGGGATTGTTGGTGAATGTATCTGCCTGTATGGGTGGGTTTTCTATAAACTGAGAAAGCCAAGGTTCCATCAGGCTGGCGGGTGACTAGTGTGTCTAAGAAAGGGAGGCTGTTATTTTTCTCCTTTTCCATGGTGAACTTGATTCTGCAGTGTTGGTTGTTTAGGTGTTTTAGGAAGGAGAGGAGTGTATCAGAGCGATGTGGTCAAATAGCAAACACATCATCAACGTAGCAAAGCCACATAGTTGGTTTCTGTAGGGCAGAGTTCAAGGCTTTCTGTTCAAAAGTCTCCATAAAAAAAAAGTTGGCCAAGGGTGGGGAGAGTGGTGAACCCATGGATGTCCCCTCTATTTGTTTGTAGAATTTTCCTTGCCAAACAAAATAGCCTGAGTTCATAGTGAACTGAAATAGGGCTGAGATATTCTTTGGTGGCTTTGAAGTGGGCTGAGTTTTTTATGTGTGATGGTATGTTGCCAGTATAGTGTGTGAGCATTTTGGCCCAATGTTTAGCTAATTTGTATGTGGGGGAATAAATGCCATCCACTATGGGATGTAATGGCACATTTTCTTTATGTATTTTTGGGAGTCCATATATACGAGGGGGGGGGGGGTTAAACGGTTTTAATTTGTTAGTGACTTCTACAGGCCAAGAAGTGACCTTCTTAAGGAGCCTGTGGAGTTTTCTAATTTGTGAGTTGGTGGGACTGTATTCAATAGGAAGGTAAGTAGCCCGATCTAATAATAGAGCTTTAAGCTTACCTGTGTAGTTCATTTGGTTAAGTACTACTGTGGCGTTACCTTTATCTGCATTGATGATTATTATTTCTTTGTTTTTCTTTAATTCCTGCAACGATTTATATTCCTTATTGGATATGTTGGTTTTTTGGTGGTCTAGCTTTGGTGAGAACACAAGCTACGTACAATCTAATATCGTTGGCCATGTGGTTTGGAAGGTGGCGGATTGCGCATTCAGTTTGGATCATTATATCCTCAGCAGGTAATTTTCTGGGAGCAATGGCGAAGTTGTGGCCAAGTAAGAGAGCGTTGAGTGCTTCAGGCTTCAAATTAACTGAAGAAAGGATAACCACAGTGTCGGTGGTAAGAAGTTTTGGTTTGGAGATAGAGTTCTTTTTTAATTTCTCAAATTTCTTGATATGTCGACCTCGTACTTTTTTAAATTCTTTAACAGCAGCAGTGCACGAGATGTCGTATAAGATTGACCAAAGCTCGTGGTTTAAAGTGCTAGAAAGCTCTTCCTCGAGTGCTCGTATCGATGAGTTAGTGTTAGCTAGGAGACAGACCGTAGTGGCGATTTGTTCTTGTAGCAAAGACTGGTTGGCGTGGTTATAAATTCGGAGAGCCTTTTGTGACAAGAAACGGTGCTTGAATTTGACACAATGCAGGATTACCTGATTATCCTGGCAGCGTTTTAGGAAGGTCAGGCGGTTCAGTAGTCTTGATAGCTTTAGCTTCATTTTACCGTAATGGTGGCATTGCGTGCGATGGAATCTCCGTGAATGATAGTAATTCTCGTAGAAAGGCTTAGATGTTGATTACACATGCTTATTAAATTACTTAAGGAATTTACAACGTACAAATGATATAAATTCAAACTTTAATCTATATTCCAATATTTCGGCAACATCACATTGCCATTTTCACAGGAACTTAAAATAAAGACATGTGCGTGCAGGCACTATACACAGTAACTGAGCTGAGGACGAAGCAGGAAGCTGTTGTTTCTCCTAAAAGTCCTGATGGTGTCCCCTAGTGGGCTATGTACATATTCTCGGCCGTTGGGCTGAAGGTCGTCTGAATAAGTCTCCCAAATTTGGGATAGTCTCATGTAACCAAATTTGTTGAGGTTTGGCATGTTTCTTAGGGCTGAGGCTGATTCCATGAATAGCCTTTCAAATTTGAATTTACTACGGTGTATTACCGTGGCTTTCTTCCACTGTATTCTGTGGTGAGCATCCAGAGCATGGTCTGCAAGACCAGAGTGACTGTACTGGTGAAAACGGATGTAGTCCTTGTGTTCTGAAATTCTGATATTCGCTGTCCTGCCTGTTTGGCCAGGTAGGTCTAAGGAAGGTGGTTTGTCTTTAGTGGAGCAGATAAGGGACGCCAATTTTTTATGTTTCTTTATCACTAAAGTTTGAGTCAATATTTTTATTTCATAAACTTCTTAAATCATATTTCATGTCATAATTATACATAAACTGTAATAGCCAAATGTAGATCATTTGGCTATTACAGTTTACAGAAACATTTTGATACAACCATGAAACCTTAATTTTCCAAAGTGTGCCAAGGTAATCCAAAACAGAATTCAGCTTGTTGCAAGGTTGGCCTGAAATCAAAATTCCAGCATGTTATTAAAAATAAAAATAAAATAAAATAAAATAAAAATAACTTTAAAAAAATGGTAGTTGAGTGCAACTTCTGCCCATACATGTTTCCATCTCTCTCTCTCTCTCTCTCTCTCTCAACCAAATGACAGTATTATAAGACTCACTCTTTCTCATGAACTCCTGTACTGATGACCATGGCAAAGTATCTCTCCCTGAGAACATGCTCACTGCATGTCCTGTAGTATTTTATCAGAAAGAAATCAGAAGAACATTTTCTAATTTCTTTCTGATAACTTCCTGAATAGCTTGTTTTCACAAGCTATTCAGGAAGTTTTCACTACCAACAAGTTTTCACAATATTTTACAATCACCTATTCTAATAAGGAAACAAGCATATGTTCAACACATTCCACTGAAAGAAAATAAAATTAAGTCATTAAATTACCATTCCCAATGCAATAGCCTCAGTCTATTGTAAATAATGCAGAAAGTTACCCACAGTCAACTCCTTCACCACTATCTAGCAGCCCACCAGTTAATCAGTGATCATTCATATGGGTCTCCCACTCTTCATCCTAAGATCTCCTTGCAATGTCATCTATCTATTGATGTGGAAATGATTAGCAAAACCCATTTAGTTACTCTAGACCCATATGTGAAAATGCACGTACACACAAAAGCCTATTTGGCATCTCATTCTAGATGGTTTTCTTTTTTCAGATTTCCTCACCAATGGAATACCCCAGGGCTTTCTACTTTCATTCACCTATTCACAAGTGGCCTTTTCTAACCTCCTTATCCGTAATTTTGTCAATACTATTACTCTCCATTCTTCTTTTTCATTCAACAAGCCTTGCAGCAATCATATCTCAAGCAAGATCTTTCATAATCTTGTCCTAAATAATTATCTCCTTGCCATATTTCAATCAAATGAGGACAACTTTGTCAACTTGCCACCAAACTACATACCTGTTTTATTTCACCTCCTTTCATCTTCATCCCTTGATAATACTGAGATCAACATGCAAGATCAGATATCTCTTATCTGAGTGATACCTGCAGCCTCTCCTAGAATAAATATACCACATCCACAGCTTACCCCGCCTCCAAAAATCTAGATGTCATTTCCCCAAGACATCATTTTTCACCAGTACAATAATAATATCATACAGTACAAACAATAATCTACCCTATATGAATAAAATGATAAGCTTTTTATGTCATGTTTTTTTTATGTCACATTTTTTGAAACATTTTGAAACTCAGGGACTACCCTGAGTGTCGAGTCTTCAAAATTCGAGTCATCAGAATTCAAGGAGAACCGACCTACCATTCTATAACTAGGGGGGGCAACGTCGCCGCCGGGGGGGGGCATAGCCTCCTAGTATCATATAAATTCCAAATCTACCCTGCTTTAGAAGACTATTTTCGCATATTCAATAGTGAACCAAAAACTCTAAAATTTCTTCTTGATACTATCTAGAAGAGAAGAACAATCCAGATAATAACCCCCCCCCCCAATATACTCACTCCAGTCACTTTCTTGTAGACATCCTGTTTTATCATCTTATGCTTCTTCTGCAAGTATTTTCATAGGTGCTGTTCTGCTAAACTGGCTGCTACCAATCCATCACTTTTCTTCAGGCCCATGAAGCAAGAAACTGCTGGTCAACAGCCATTTGCTGTCCAGCATCAAACATATCAAACCAGTTTTTCATCCATGCAGTTGTTGCTAAAGACTACAATCTACAGTTGTTTAAAAAATAAATAAATAAATAAAATAAAATAAATCAAAAGTTGCTTATTTCTTCTGACAGCACATGGAATCTCATATGTGGGGATATTAAAAATAAAATAAAAAATAAATATCCTAATTAGTAATAGGATTAGGAAGTAAATCCTATCTCCACAGGCTGTAAATAGCACATGTTTAACAGCCAGTTCATATATTTAGATCCATGATGACAGGGGAAGAAACCTTCTACTTTTGTATAACAGCTAACTTTTTTGTAAAGGCAAATTTTACTGCAAAAGGCTGCAAACCTATAGTATATATTAGTATTATGGGCTAACTATGATTAGATAATCTACAATACCTGCTTTGAAGATCAAATATGAAAGTAAAGTTGAAAAGTCCCTATAAATGTTCCTTCCTAGATAGGACTCAAATCAAGGTCTTCCCAAGCAAATGGAAGATGTTATTCTAACTGTACTATAGTGGTATTGAAATAATATGTAATGAAAATAAAATCTAAATAACACAATCTAATTGTAATATATAAAAATTATATAATGCATACCCAGCAAGCAATTCCATTACGATGGTCAAAATCCATAGCTAAACTCTCTCGAACAGATGTTGTGCTACTTCCTTCAACTAATGATCCATTTAAATAAATATGCTGAATATTTACAGAATTGGCAAACAACAGGGTTGTTATCTGATCTTCAGGCACTATAAAAACAAAATACAAACAAAAACTAAAATTTAGTTAAAATTGAGCATTTTATTTGTTTGTAATTTTTTTTTTTTTTTTTGGAGGGGGGGTATATTAAATACTATGAAAACAATTCTTAAATGGTATCATGCTATGTTGTTTTTCCCCTCCGGGGTTACTGGAGTTCCTGTAAAAATGCTAAATCGATATAAAAATTTTCTCTACTATACATCATGTATCATCATTATCATCATCATCATCAAATTCCTGCCATGTACCCTCAAGGGGTGTACAGGATATGACACTACTACATGAAAAAATTACATCATTACCAACTTCCTATCTACAATTTTCCTCCAAATCAGTCTGTTACTTGTCAAGACTCCAACATTATCAGATCTTATATTTCTATCGTCTAAAGCACTTTGTACCGTATCAATCCACCTATATCTTGGTCTTCCTCTGGGTCGTTTTCCTGCCAACCTGGCAGAGAACACTTGTTTTGCTAATCTTTCCTCTCCCATTCTATTTAAGTGACCATACCATCTGAGATTAGCTCTGCTAACGCATTCCTGGATGCTGACAATGTCAAGTTCTTTCCTAATATCCTCATTTTTAATATGATATTGCCATTGATGCCATTTGTTCACGCCTCTAATCTTTCTTAGGACTCTCATATCTGCGGTCTCTAGTCTTTGGTCAAGTGTTTTACTTCTGACCCAGCTTCAGATCCATAAGTTAAAATTGGTTTGAACACAGTCTTGTATACAGCTAATTTAGTGTTCCGACTAATTTCTTTCTTATTCCATATGAATTTATTCAATTGACTTCCCACGATACCAGCTTTGCTGATTCTGTTGTCTATTTCTATATTTAGTTTACCATCTTCAGTAAAAACTGTGCCTAAGTAGCTGAAATGTTTTACTTGTTCCACAGGTTCTCCATTCACAACACAGTTGACATTTTCAATGATTCTGCCTATTTTCATTGTCTTTGTGTCTTTTTATTGCTGACCTTCATACCATATCTATTACAACAGCTATTCAATTTAGTCAGAGAATCTTGCAGACTTGTAGCGGATTTATTTAGAAGTATAACATCATCCACATAAAGCAAAGAGCTGACATTAACATCTCCAATTTCGATATCAGGTTTAATACCACATTCCTTCATAATGTGATCCATATAGATAATGAATAACAGAGGGGATAATGTACATCCTTGTCTCACACCAGATTTAACATTAAACCATCTTCCTGTACTTCCTTCAATTCTAACTGCTGACTCACAACTCAAATAAAGACTAAGTATTGCTTGATATAATGCCCCACTGACACCATATAACTGCAGCGTATTGAATAGCTTCTCTCTTGGCACCTTGTCATATGCCTTTTCCAAATCGACAAAACTTAAATACAGATCTTTGTTATATTCCCATGCTTTCTCGACTATTTGTCGTAAAGTGAAGATCTGATCCTGACAGCCTCTATTTGGCCTGAATCCAGCTTGTTCTTCACCAAGCTTTTCTTCCACAATTCTTCTCAACCGTTTCTCAAGTATACTTGCATAGATCTTGCCAGGAACACTCAGTAGAGAAATACCTCTGTAATTCTCACATTCGGTTTTATTTCCCTTTTTATATATGGGTACTATGAGAGCTCTACTCCAATCATCGGGAATTCGTCCCTCTGTCCAGGCTTTCTGAACTATGCAGTGCAGCCACTGTAAGACTCTTATACCACCACACTTCAGCATTTCTGGTCGAATATCATCTACTCCTGCTGCCTTTCCACATTTCAAGCCTTTGATGGCTTTTTCTACTTCAAGTATGGATATGTATTCCTGACTGCATGCCTGGTCAGTGTTTTTTATCACTGTGCTGTCATCACTGCTTGTTTCATTTAGCAGTTTTTCAAAGTAATTACTCCATACTTCAAGGATATCTTTTTCTCCTGTTTTCATTTCACCTTTATCATCTCTAATTCCTTTTACAGCACTCTTTCCTCCATTCCTAAGCTTCTTCAACAACCTCCAGAATATTTTGCCACCTTCTTGATATTTATTTTCTATATTCTTGCCAAAGTCCTCCCATGACTTTTGTTTAGCTAGTTTTACACACTGTTTAGCTTTCTTACATTTGTCTCTGTATTCTGTAAGAGTAAAAGCTGACTTATTTGCCAGGAACTTTTGATATGCTTTCTTCTTTTCCTTCACTGCCTCTTTAACTTCCTGTGTCCACCAGGAGTTCTGATTTTTTTATCCTTGCACACAACCTCACCACATGCCTCTCTGGCAGAATCAATCAATGTTTCCTTCAGAGTTTGCCACTGAATCTCCAAGGTTTGATTCCTGTTCTCAAACTCTTTCATTTTCTTTTCAATAATATTTCTGTATTTTAGTCTACAGTTCACATCTGAGAGCTGCTCAACTTTTATTCGCTTTAAAACTTTCTTACATGTTATTCTTTTCAATATGAAATTCAATTTTATCCTGCTCAAGACTAAATAGTGATCACTTCCAATTTCAAATCCTCAGTACACTCTGGTGTCCTGCACCAGGGAGAAAACATCACTATCAACAATAACATAGTCAATGAGACTTTTCTTATTCCTAGCCTCTTCTCTCCATGTGAATTTGTGCACATTTTTATGTTGGAACATGGTGTTAGTAATAACCAGTCCATGTCCTGAGCAGAAATCCAACAGATATTTGCCATTATTATTAGCTTTGCTCTTTTCTCCAAATTTTCCCAAAATATTTTTGTATGTCTCACAATCATTTCCTACTCTACTATTTAGATCCCCAACAAGGACCAACTTTTCCTTTTTCATTGTGTCAGTTGCTTTTTCTAAAGCGTCAAAAAATTCCTCCACTTCTACCTTAGTAGAACCTTCTGTGGGACCATAGGCACAAATAAGTCTCATTGTCCAGTTCCCCATTCTCATATTTGCCCACATTACTCTACTTGAGACTGACTGCCATTCAAGAAGATTAGCCTCATATTTTGTGTTGAATACTATGGCTACTCCTTCTTTTCCTTGATTGTCATTGCCTGAATATAACATTTTGTATTTATTGCTCAGAAAGATCTCACCAGTTTTGGTCTTTTTTGTTTCAGTCACCTCTATTATGTCGATCTGGTACTTTATTTATAAATTTGTAATCCTAATATAATACTAAAACCACCATAATCAGAAATCATAAGATAAATCAATAACTAGACTGCTTATATTCATCATTTTTAATGATTTTTAAAACTGCTATATTCCTAATTAATTTTTTCAATGATTTCATTTTGTGGTACATCACCGGCCTCACCTCTATGTGAGAAAATGTAATGTTTTCTTGAATTCTCCTATCAAGAATGAAGGTGTATATGTGTGAGAGAGAGAGAGAGAGAGAGAGAGAGAGGGGAAATGTTTTTGTTCTTGGAGCACAAGCTTTGAGAAGAACTAGAGGGATACTAAATGGACCAGTGGATTGTTTTAGTAATCAAGTTAAAGATTTTCCTCATTTCTCATTAATGAAAGAGGTCTCACCTCCATGTGAGAAAATGCAATGTTTTCCTGAATTATCCTATCAAGAATGAAGGTGTGTGTGTGTGTGTGTGTGTGTGTGTGTGTGTGTGTGTGTGTGTGTGTGTGTGTGTGTGTGTGTGTGTGTGTGAGAGAGAGAGAGAGAAAAAGAGGAAATGTTGTTTTTGTTCCTGGAGCACAAGCTTTGAGAAGAACTGGAGGGATACTAAATGGACCAGTGGATTGTTTTAGTAATCAAGTTAAAGATTTTCCTCATCTCTCATTAATGAAAGAGGCTGAATTTAAAATGTAATGTAGCATGAAATGGAGTGGGGAAATTTTCTCTTGGTCATTAATGTAATGATTTTAGGAAAAATATGATGCCAGAGAATTTCCATGGGTGGGAAAGATCATCATCTATATTTAAAAGGGATGATAGGAAAAAATCTAAGATGGGAAAAAATTGAAACAGATGGCTTTAGTAAGGGCTCAAACAAGCATGCCAAGTGGGTGTGAGGAAGTTTCGCATTCTCAAATTTTCAAAATCTGACAACCAAGAAAAATAAAATTTTTAAGCTTAAGACAGTCAGAAAGTAACTTATCTACAGCATCCACATATGCCACTCCTTTCTCTCTCGGGAATTTCAGATACCATGTTCTTCTTAATGTGAGTTTATAATTTATAAACCAAAATTTATCTTCAATAACTTTTATAAGAATGAATTTAATGATGCATTTCTTGAACAGACAGAGGATGCAGTTCTTGAGAAAAATATTGTGAGGAAGACAGTTTTTCAGAGAACAGAGGAATATCGAATAAAATAAGGCAAGAAATGGAAAAGTCTAATAGCAGCAACTGAAAAAAAAAAAAGTCTTCTATGAAAGCAACTATAAATATGAAAGGACTTTCATATTAATTATGAAGTTTAGTGTATTCAGGGAGGACAGACAAGGAAGATGGGAGAGGTCAATATTTTGGGTCTCATTGGGAGACCCAAAACCAACTACTACACACACAACCACAAAACATATCATAAACCTCTCCTTAAACTCATTAACAGTCAAAGAACTCACAACTAATTCTGGCAATCCATTACACTCCTTCACCACTCCAAGCAAAAAGTCTGGACCTCACACTCCTACTAACCACAGTCTTACACAACTTCCGGTGATGTCCCTAGTTCTCTATTTGTCATATACTGAAAATTTTCCTTTGCATCAATTTTATAAATCCACTTAAATATCTTAGAAGTTTCTACTGTGTCCCCTATATTTTCCACCTATCAGCTAAACTTTGGAACCCAAACCTTCAACCTATTTTCTTAGGAAGCATTCCACATGCTCCCTAGGAAGATATTCACTAAGTTAGCCACCTGTCTCTGAATCTTCTCTACCACATCCTGATCTCCAAGAAACCCAGGTGACCAAATCTGTGCACAAGAGTCAAGATGCAGCCAAATCATGACCTTATAAAGAGGGATAATTTCCTATCTTTAATTTTTAGCATATTTTCCAACAACCAAGTAATCCTTTGGGCTATTTTAATAACTTTTGCAATATGCCCTCTGGACCTCAACTCCCCAAGTCCCCAGCCTCATCAATTTCATGCAATCCAATACCATCAATACAATGCACCCTATGTAACCTTTTCAACCTGAAGTGCATAACTTTACATTTTGCAACATTAAATTGACAATTATTATCCTTTGCCCACAATGCCAATTTATTTAAATGATCCTGCAGGATATCTACATCACCTTTATCAACTACTGCTCTCCCCAGTTTTGCATCATCAGCAAACTGAATATCACCTCTTAAATCTTTCCCAATATCATTGATATACAAATTAAAGAATTTGTGGCCTTAGTACAGAACCCTGAGCTCCACTAGTCACAATCATTCTCCTAGATTCCACTCCACCATATACTACTCTCTGGTGTATGTCTGTCAGCCAAAACCATGCTACTAGCTTCATATCCATTCCCATTTGCTTCAGCTTTTGTAATAGTTTTCCATATAGCATTCTGTCAGATGGCTTGGCAAAGTCAAGCAGTATCAGGGTGTAGCCATTACTTTTATCCAATTCTGTTGTAACTTTATTATAAAAATGAATAAGGTACTAAGACAAGACCTACCCTTTACTATGCTGTCCACTATAGAGTATAGCATCCTTATCTACCCACTGTCATAGTTTACCTTTCACTAACTGTTTCAATACTTTAACAACCACCTGAAATATTAATTCGTTGGTAGTTTATTACCTCTACCTTCGAACCACCTTCATGCAATGGAACTATCTTACCCTCTTTCCACTCCCTTGGAACCCAGCGAGAGCTAAGACTTAGACTGAGCAACTTTATTAGAGACAATGCCAATTCTCTTCCACATTCACTTAGTACACTAACTGATATGCCATCCAGTCCCAATGCTGTGTTCACATTCATATTTTTCAATATGTGGAACACCTCCTGTTCATGTTGAGAGTTTTTCCATTTGGTTATGCTATAATTTAAAGATGCAAAGAAATTATATTCTTAGTTTAAATCCTTTATTGAAGTGTAAGTAAACAAAGTTTGTGTGTGAAGTAACTTCACAACTGGGAATCATATATATAGACTCTCGTAGACAGGCTTATAGGTTTGTTATGCATTTCTAAATCACTTAGGGAATTGAACAATGTAGATCCGATTATATAAATTAAATTATACTTTGATAAATATTTCCGATATTTCGGCAACGTCATGTTACCATTTTCAAAAGGAACTTACAAAGAGGCACGTGCATGCAGGCACTACAACACAGTAACTGAGAATGAAGATATGAAACTATCATTCTCCTAGAAGTCCTGATGGTTCCCTCTAGCGGGCTAAGCAGGTGTTCTTGGCCGATGGGCTGAAGATCTGTTGATGTATGCCTCCCAAATTTGGGGCAGTCGCATACAACCAAATTTGTTGTGGTTTGGAGAGTTTCTTAGGGCTGAGGCTGATTCCATAAATAGTCTTTCGAATTTGTATTTGCTACGGTGTATTACTGTAGCTTTCTTCCACCGTATTCTATGGCGTGTATCCAGAGCGTGGTCTGCAAAACCAGAATGGCTGTACTTGTGAAACCGGATGTAGTCCTTGTGTTCAGAAATTCTGATATTCGCTGTCCTGCATGTTTGGCCAAAGTATGACAGTTTACAAATGCAAGGGACCTGTATACACCAGGTAGGTCTAGGGGAAGTGGTTGGTCTTTGGTGGAGCGGATAAGGGATGCCAATTTTCTGTAATGCCTTTAACAGGAGGTGAGGTCATGTTTTTTTAAAATTTTGGTAATTTTTTCTGAGGGGGCCTCGGATGTAGGGAATGGTGATGGATTTAGAGTAATCTTTGTTATGAAGGGGGGGGGGGGGCTGTGGTTTGTAGGTTTTAATATTTTTTTAGATTGGGGGGGGGGGGGCAGCCATTGGCTGAGAAAGCGTTGAGGATGTGATTTAGTTCAGTGTTTAGGGCCATGTCATTAGAACAGATTAGTTTAGCCCTGTTGTATAGTGTTTTCACCACTCCATATTGTTGTGAGGGGGGTGGGGGTGGTTTGTTGGTGAATGTATCTGCCTGTATGGGTGGGTTTTCTATAAACTGAGAAAACCAAGGTTCCATCAGGTTGGCAGGTGACTAGTGTGTCTAGGAAAGGGAGGCTGTTGTTTTCCTCTTTTTCCAGGGTGATCTTGATTCTGGAGTGTTGGTTGTTTAAGTGTGTAAGGAAGGAGAGGAGATTTTCAGAGCCATGTGGCCAAATAGCAAATACATCATCAATGTAGCGAAGCCATATGGTTGGTTTTTGTGGGCCAGAGGCTAAGGCTTTTTCTTCAAAAGTCTCCATAAAGAAATTGACCAAGGGTGGGGAGAGTGGCTGTCCACTCTATTTGTTTGTAGAATTTTCCCTGCCAAATGAAATAGCCTGAGTTCATTGTGAACTGAAATAGGGCTGAGATATCGGGAGAAAATTTAGCTTGGATTAGCTCTAAAGTTTCCTTGAGTGGGACATTTGTGAATAAGGAGGAGACATCAAAGCTGACCATTATGTCAGTATGTTGGAGTGTAAGGTTCCTATGCTGGCTTTGAAGTGGGCTGAGTTTTTCATGTGTGATGGTGTGTGTTGCCAGTATAGTGTGTGAGCTCTTTGGCCAAATGTTTAGCTAATTTGTATGTGGGGGAATCAATGCCATCCACTATGGGACGTAATGGCACATTTTCTTTATGTATTTTTGGGAGTTCCCCCTATGGTATTTTGTCTCAAGTTCTTTATGTATATACACTGCTTGAAAAAAAAGTCACGAACACCCCCCATGGGCTGGGTGCATTGTGCCATGTAAAGAGCCACATGTTTGCAGCAGTTATAATGTTTCCAAGTCAGTACAACTGTGTCTGGGTGATATGGCTGCAAGAAGGGATGAGAAGACAACTGCCAGAATTTGAAAGAGGTGTGATAGGATGAGCTAACAACAAGTCATACCATACTGAAATATATGTGCTACCCACAGTAAGTGATCTACCACACTCACTGAACGTGCCCATAGAGTGCTACTAAAGATAATATATAAAAATCACCATTCATTGGCCGATACGTTAAAAGTGGAGTTCTGGGCATCCTACTGGAACACAAATATGAACAAAAATATTCAGAACAGAGGCTAACAACATGGGTTTCCATGATAGGACTGCAATATGCAACCCCACATTACCCAAACCAACATGCAGTGTCATCTTTCAAAGAGCACATACACTGGGACATGAAATGTCTCCTACTTCTGTAGAAATAGAACTGACCATTGTCTCTTTCAGCAAGATAATGCACGAGTCATCAATACATGGCTTGTGAACATGAACATCACCGCACGTGACTGGCCTTCACAGAGCCTTGATCTCACCCGTAATGAACATCTGTAGGATGAACTGAAGCATCTGTTGAGGTCAAAGGACCTCATTATATGCCTACAGGAAGAATGATTCAAAATTCCCGCTGACCACTATCATACGATTCTGGAAAGCGTGACCTATAGGATTGCTGCAGTCATCACAGCAAAAGGTCCTACATCATATTTAGGTGGATGTCATGGCCATTGACTTCTTTGAAAGCAATGTGTGTGTGTGTGTGTGTGTGTGTGTGTGTGTGTGTGTGTGTGTGTGTGTGTGTGTGTGTGTGTGTGTCTATATACAGTGGCATTGTGTGATCATTTCAGTTGGGTATGCTGTCATGTTTTCCAGGAGGGGGAGAAGCTTGGAGACAAATAATTACATCAATAAATTTTTATAATTATTGATTTAATTAAATAATTAGATCAATAATTATTTTTTAGCTTTTTTTATGCAATTATTTGTCGATGTAAACTATAAATACATTATTTTCATTTTGCATAGATTTTAATGATCTTTAATTCTTGAAAAAAAAAAGGTATTCAGAATTAATCATTTTTGGCACAATTTGATATATTAAAAAATTGACCAGCATATTTTATTAAAAATCAACTACGCTCGGGTCTCTTTTTATATGGATCTGAAGTTATGGTGCATAACTTCAAAACTAATGTATAGTATGCCCACAGATACGAGACCTTTCGACACTTCTGCACATGTCAACAGAAGGGGAATCCAGCATTTCCCAAACTTTTCCTATGATGGAACACTTGGTTATTTTGTAATGTATTAATTAATAATTAATTGTTAATTTAGCTGATTTTTATTAATTAATAATTGATCATTAATAATTAATTAAACATCAATTAAACAACATCATTAAATTAATTTGTGCTGATTTTCATTGACATATCCCATTCTGATCACCAACTTACGAGTGAATGCAGACTTTTTCTCCTGCGTGCTGATAGTTTTCCACTCCTTTTGTACATCTTGGAGATTGCTTTGTAGGCTGGAGGTGAATGAATCACTATCTGTTGCGTCATAAACACCTTCGATAAGAGATTTCTTAACAAAAAAATTAAACAAAGACCCTTGTCTCTTATTCATATTAAAATTTAAATCTGTATTCCTATTACTTTTAAAAAAATCACAGCACTATGGTTTCAAAACAAGAACTTTCACCCTACAATACGAACTTGTGAAGAAAGTATTCAGTATTACTAGATCTGAGAACCAGATACAGACTACATTGATTTTTAATTTCTGTAGAAAAATTTTCTTTATACTTCCTTGCTGATTGGTCACTAACATTTGCAACACAGATGTTATTCTATTCAGTTTTGAGAACAGAGGATATGCCGTCCATTGTTATAATCGGCTTGCAGGCAATTTTTATGATCGGTCATAAACAGCAGTATTACCTTTTCCGAATGTTGAAAGGTTTCGATGTGTGAAAATTAATGATAATTCATGAATACTTCCACATTTAAAAATACACAGCTTGGTCACTAACATTTGCTACATGGATGTTATTTAGACGTTCTGGGTCTGAGCTTTGACATATTCACGATGCTATTCTCCTCAGAATATTTCAACTATAACATACCGTATTTTCCGGTGTGTGAGACGCTCCTATGTATAAGACGCACCCAAGAAATTTAATACAATTTTCTGGAAAAAACCTAAACTTTAAAGTATGATTTTAAAAAAAAAAATGGATAAAATAATAGGTAATTTTTAATAGTAAACTGACCTTTCAGAAACCTGCAAAACCCATGTCACTGTCATTTGACTATTCTCTATCATCATTTATTTCTTATAATATAGAAATAATTTTGTCTTCATATTCTTTTGGCATTTTTTGACTGATTTTTGTTTTTGTACACATACAAAGTCCACTACGTTTCATGAAACGGTAACACCATGACTTACCACCTTTAAAATTTTTAATGTTACACTCACAGGCTACTTTGACTGCATATGTACGAATCATTTTTGTTTAAACGGCAATGCCATTTTGCCGATTTCCTTACACCCATTTCAAAACTTCAGTCTCTAGTTCTGGCCACTTCGCAATTTTTCCATATTCTGCGCGCTTTTCTTTATGCAAATTGTACAAAATCTCCTTCTGACCATCCCAAGTTCTTAGCCAATGACGCGCTAGAAGTCATGTGAAGGTCATGCATCAATTTGATTGCACCATTAACTGCCTACCAAGATCTTGGAACATAAAAGGGAGTGCGTATGACTTTGAAAAGAGGAAACAATCTTTACCTTCATTATATAAGACGCACCCCATTTTTAAGATGAATTTTTAAGGTAAAAAAGTGCGTCTTATACACCGGAAAATACAGTATACATTCATGAAAAATGCTTAGAAAACTAAAATGACAAATTCCAGGAGAATCTTGCAGAACACAGTTTGGGAAAACATGGGGCAATCAATCCGTACTGTGCGATGAGTTGTTTATTATTATATGGCGGAAAATTAACTTCTCTTTTATGATCATTGTAGTTTTTAAATTGGTAACTATTTTACTTGTATAACAGTTGCAAAATTTTACCTATAAAGCACGTGATTTCGAGTGTTGTTGACCAATTCATTCATCGCCGTTGTACACAACAAACAGCGAGTTGCAGCACATTCTGGCATAACGTGATAACGTGTAAGTAGTGAGTGTTCGTGATGTTTAATTTTGCATGTAAGTATTTGTCTTTTTATTATCGAAAGTCTAAATTTTGCTAATTGTTATTTCATCATCATCAAATTCCTGACATGTACCCTCAAGGGGTGTACAGGATATGATAGTACTACATGAAAAATTTAGATCATTACTAACTTCCTATCTACAATTTTCCTCCAAATCAGTCTGTTACTTGTCAAGACTCCAACATTATCATATTTTATATTTCTATCATCTAAGGCACTTTGTACCGTATGTTCACACCTTTAATCTTTCTCAGAACTCTCATATCTGCAGTCTCTAGTTTTTGGTCAAGTGTTTTACTTCTGATTCAACTCTCAGATCCATAAGTTAAAACTGGTTTGAACACTGTCCTGTATACAGCTAATTTAGTGTTCTAACTAATTTCTCTTTTATTCCATATGAATTTATTCAATTGATTTCCTACAATACAGGTGATATGAAAACGGGAGAAAAAGATATCCTTGAAGTATGGAGTAATTACTTCGAAAAATTGCTAAATGAAACAAGCAGTGATAGCACATTGGTAAAAAATACTGACCAGGCATGCAGTCACAAATACATATCCATTCTTGAAGTAGAAAAAGCCATCAAAGGTTTGAAATGTGGAAAGGCAGCAGGAGTAGATGATATTCGACCAGAAATGCTGAAGTATATGGTGGTATAAAAGTCTTACAGTGGTTGCACTGCATAGTTCAGAAAGCCTGGACAGAGGGACGAATTCCTGATGATTTTAGTAGAGCTCTAATAGTACCGATATATAAAAAGGGAAATAAAACTGAATGTGAAAATTACAGAGGTATTTCCCTACTGAGTGTTACTGGCAAGATTCATGCCAGTATACTTGAGAAACAGTTGAGAAAATTGTGGAAGAATAGCTTGGTGAAGAACAAGCTGGATTCAGGCCAAATAGAGGCTGTCAGAATCAGATCTTCACTTTATGACAAATAATTGAGAAAGCATGGGAATATAATAAAGATCTGTATTTAAGTTTTGTCGATTTGGAAAAGGCATATGACAAGGTGCCAAGAGAGAAGCTATTCAATACGCTGCAGTTATATGGTGTCAGTGGGGCATTATATCAAGCAATACTTAGTCTTTATTTGAGTTGTGAGTCAGCAGTTAGAATTGAAGGAAGTACAGGAAGATGGTTTAATGTTAAATCTGGTGTGAGACAAGGATGTACATTATCCCCTCTGTTATTCATTATCTATATGGATCACATTATGAAGGAATGTGGTATTAAACCTGATATCGAAATTGGAGATGTTAATGTCAGCTCTTTGCTTTATGTGGATGATGTTATACTTCTAAATAAATCCGCTACAAGTCTGCAAGATTCTCTGACTAAATTGAATAGCTGTTGTAATAGATATGGTATGAAGGTCAGCAATAAAAAGACACAAAGACAATGAAAATAGGCAGAATCATTGAAAATGTCAACTGTGTTGTGAATGGAGAACCTGTGGAACAAGTGAAACATTTCAGCTACTTAGGCACGATTTTTACTTAAGATGGTAAATTAAATATAGAAATAGACAACAGAATCAGCAAAGCTGGTATGGTGGGAAGTCAATTGAATAAATTCATATGGAATAAGAGAGAAATTAGTCAGAATACTAAATTAGCTGTATACAAGACAGTGTTCAAACCAATTTTAACTTATGGATTTGAGAGCTGGGTCAGAAGTAAAACACTTGACCAAAGACTAGTGACCGCAGATATGAGAGTCCTGAGAAAGATTACAGGCATGAACAGATGGCATCAATGGCAATATCATATTATAAACTAGGATATTAGGAAAGAACTTGACATTGTCAGCATCCAGGAATGCGTTAGTAGAGCTAACCTCAGGTGGTATGGTCACTTAAACAGAATGGGAGAGGAAAGATTAGCAAAACAAGTTCTCTGCCAGGTTGGCAGGAAAACGACCCAGAGGAAGACCAAGATATAGGTGGATTGATACGGTACAAAGTGCCTTAGACGATAGAAATATAAGTTCTGATAATGTTGGGGTCTTGACAAGTAACAGACTGATTTGGAGGAAAATTGTAGATAGGAAGTTAGTAATGATGTAAATTTTTCATGTAGTACTATCATATCCTGTATACCCCTTGAGGGTACAAGGCAGGAATTTGATGATGATGATAATGTGAATACAGTCATGAGAGTGGATGGGATAATGGACCATGCATTATGAAAATGTACAAGGAAATGTACTGTATGAACCATAAAATGAGCTGTAAAACTCCACGTGGCATCTACCAGTTACATCAAGATAGAGAGAGACTTGGAAGACCATAATTTGCAATATTTAATTTTTGATGTAAATCTGTTTTCCCTTTTCACATTGTATCATATTGTGAATAAACTATCATGATGATGCTGATGACAAAGGAAATCACAGAGCCTACGACCAAGAAGTTCATCAAAAAAAGAAATTACGAGAGAGAGAGGCCAAAAATTACAGAATTAATATCTCGGGAGTAATGGTAAAGGTATCGGAAAAGTTCATTACATCCCAAATTCAGGAATAGGTGGAGAGGAGAGGGCTAATGTGATAACTTTACTAGTAGTAGCATGGTCTGTGAAGAGTAGATCCTACCTTTGTAATTTATTCACTTTTTTTTATAATAAAGTGGATAAATGAAATAGTTAAATCACGATATTGCTTGACTTTGCAAAAGCATCTGACAGGATACTACACAGAAATCTATTATATAAACTGAAGCAAATGGTGGACATGAAACAGATAGAAAGTACAGGCAGGCATCAAAGAGTAGTATATGGTGGAGTAAAATTCAGAAGAATTGAGATTATCAGTGGTGTGCTGCGTGAGTATACTGGGGCTGCTGTTATTAAATTTTTTTCATTAACAATACAGGGCATCACAATATTTAATAAAGGTGATGTGGAAATCTTGCAGGATAATTTAAACAGACTGCCTGCAAAGGAAGTGATGGTGGACAAGGAAATTCAGAGGGCATACTGCAACATTTAAATTCACTCAAGGAATCACTTGGATGTTGAAGAATACACTGACAAGAAAAGACAGGAAAGTTGATATCTCTCCCTTTGCAAGGTTTTGATACTATCTCATCTGAACTACTATACACACATTTGATTGGCTGAGTCTCTTGAGATTGAGAAAACAGTGGATTAGATCAGAGAGGAGTAAGTATGATGTACAAGTCTGTAGAATGCTCTCAATAAAGAGATAATGAACATGTGCAAATTACAGAATTTAGGTACTAGACAAAAATGAGGTGATTTCATAGAAACATAAATTATTAAATGAGTTTTATATGACTGATGCAGAAGAAATTTTGTAATACATACCAAGAAGAAGAGAGCAAGGTTCAACTCCTAGAAGTTGTGTAAGAGTGCAATAGTTACCAGTCATGAGCACTCATAACAGTTTGGAAAATAATGTTAAGGAAGAAGAAGAAAATGTGTGTTAAAGTGCTCTTAAATGTATGCTGATTCTTAATGCTTTCTTTGTACATTAGCACTAAAGATGCTGAAATACAAAAAATAAACCATGCAGATATTTTTGTTACATTCTTAATGTAAAAAGCCTTATTAACATTAGAAATTTAACTGAATTATGTATTCCAAAAATAAGCATAGATATTCAACTACAGCTCTCTAGAGCTATGGAACTAATAAGTCCTCCCTTCCACCCATCCCCAAAGAAAATAATAAAGCAATTTTGTTCTATTTTCTTACCATTGATTCCAATGCAAGTATTGCCTTCTTGCTTATATCCAGGAACACAACTGCAATTATATGACCCATGTTCATTAGTACAAAGCTGATCACAGGTGCCTTCAATGTGACATTCATTAGTATCTAAGAAAAATTAAACAAATTTGTTATGATTCAAACAATGACAAAAAAATAAATCAACATACATCCAAAGATAAGGATTATGAATAAATCAGATGAAGCAACAAAAAAATAATGCATGTACTGGCATAAAGTATTTTGAATTTTGTAATACTGATGCTCATTTAGGTAGATAAATGTCAATGTACGACAACCATCTCTGTACTCAGAGGCCTTAAATGGCCTAAACGTAATCCTAGGATACTAGGATTATAACTGAATAGTTTGTTATAGTTTGCTGTAACAACAAATACGACTTCTGCATTACTTCAGCCTTGGTATCACTTCTGGCTCCCACTGATGAGACCCCAATAAAGGTTGAAACTGGTCTGGATAGTTTATCCACACTTTTATTCTTCCTATAATGCATAGCATTATACATGTCCATAAGGATATGTACTTTGCATTATGGGATACTAAGGCAAGTGATGTGAAGGCATTTAATACAAGTTGTCCTGTTGTGAAGTTACTTCATGACTGGGCAATTTTGCTTATAACTTGGATAAAAGATTAAACCAAGAATATAATTTCTTGTCATCTTTAATTTAAAGCTTGTTATAATAGTGCTTACTGTAGTAAGCACTATTTAGTATACATTTACAACTATGAGCAAAATCATCATAAAAAAAAAAAAAACATACTGAAGATATGATTATCAGCATCTTATATGACTTTTTATTCTGATAATGTTTGCATTGCAATTTTCTTGGTCTGTTCTTAAGAAATAAATATTATGCAAAATATATGTATCATAAAAAAAAAAATGAACAAAAATATATATACTACAATTGTTTGGTAGGTTTAACTTCCAGAAGTGTATGGAAACAAGAAAACCAAATACCTTAAAATCTGGTCCTGAAGTATGAAGGCAACTATTTATTTACTCTTCATGATCGCTGCAATCAAAATTACAACACATATAGGTTTGAATTTAAATCCTTGATCCTTACATCAGTAGCAGCACTACTATTACTAGATGTACACTGAATGAATGATCTAATATCAATCCATCATTTAATATGAATCAATTCATTCCAATCTGGATGCAGCACTCCTATGAAACTGGAATGGAGTTGCTAAGAATTAAAAACAAAGCAACTAAGGCCATATGCAGTGATGAACTCTGCATTTCTTGCAAAATAAATTGGCTATTAGTTCTTCAAGAAATAAATGATGGTCACCTCTATGACTTCCTCTCTTTCAACAAAACAGCTGAAACAATGACCACTGTTCATAACCATTTTCCTTAAGACATGGCACGTCTTCTCTAAAAAATCATGTAATTCAATTTAGGATATTTTACTTTGCAAAAAAAAATTTACAAAATAGAAAACACAGTTTGTTGTCTCATCATCATCTACTGGTGAACAGTTCTCTAGACATCAGCTCCTTTCTCTCTCAGTGCCTGGAGCATATAAAGTGTCCTGCAAGTTGGCATACTACTGCATTGATCATCCACCATCTGCATAGATAAACACAAAACATACATCTGCAATCAATATTATGGTCAATCTGGTCTTGTAGATCATGTACTGGATACCACTAACAGGGTCTTCTGGAAAAAAAATCACCATGCTCCATCACAGTAAATTTAAAAAAAAAGAAAGACTGTTTTTGGAATCTGCAACTGCACTTAGATGCAGAAGTTATATATTTCCCATATACAAATAGCAAAAAGGTGTAACAACCTACTATTAAAATACAGTTAAAATACAAAATTAGAGCTAGTTACAGAAAGTTTTTCACTTGGGTATAAATTAAATTAAAAATGCCAAGAAATATTCTAGTTTCATCATTTATCCAAGTGTAACAAACAAAGTTTACACATATAGTATCTTCACAAACTCTGACCTCTGCATTAACTGAACCTTGGTATCTCTTCTGGATCTGACTCCCACTGATCTGATCTGACTTCAATAAAGGTTAAAACCAGTCTGGATTGATTTGGGATTTCATGGTGCAAGGACAGCAAAAGGTCAATGATGAGTAAATAAATAAATAGTTATAAGGTGATAAATTAGTGTACACAGTTATAAGAAGATAAATGAATAAATAAAATGTATATACAATGTTCAGTATCTACAATGCAGCATCTAGATATAAACAAATTTATAATCAAATATCTTTGAATAAATTAATGTTTTGCAAAAATTTAAGATCATCATACAATTGTCCGAGTTTGATAACATCTGCCTGAATATATAGGTCTCAACCAGATAAGTAAAAATGCCATTTCTCTCTTGTGTGAAGCACTTGCACTCCACCAGAATATGGCTAACAGTAAAACAGGTGATACGTTTCTCACACAAGTGTATCGTCAGCTCTCAGTAAACAGGAATGTGTGAGATGACTGTGACCTATGTAGAGCCTAACAAATACAACTTCCTCTCTTCTGTTCCTACATTGACTAAACTGCCAGTGCTTAATTTCAGGCTTAATCTCATGCAATTTATTCATCAGTGCTTCCTGTTAGGAGTATTGCCATTGGACAGTTAACCTTAATTTTTTAACCTTTGTGTAGCAGGTATAAGGGAACATCAGACAGTAGTATGTCAAAAAAGCATGAGCTGATCTAGCAGGTGTATCTGCAATGATGTTATGTCATTTCCCTTAATTCTAATATGGCTGGGAATCTGATACAACTAAACATCAAAATTAAGGGTCTTTATTTTGTACAAGAGTTGAAGCACCTCACCAAGCACTGGATGCAAATCATACACTGGAGAGGAGATATCCTGTAAAGAACTCAAAGAGTCTGCATGAATTATACACTTTTGGTTGGAGGTTTCTTTGATAACAAGTGTGAGCTGAATGGCATGCAACTCTGCTGTATACATATTGCAAATGAATAGGATCTGGTTGGAGAGTATAATGTTATGAAATACAGCAGTAGCACAGCCAACAGAGATCTCTGATCTTGAACCATCAGTATAGATGAGCAAGAAATCAGAGTGAGCTGCTCTGTATGCATTAAACAATTGAAGGTAGACAGATGAGGCTATATGAGACTTTTCTAGTTGACAAAGTGAGAGGTAGCAGGATGGGGTGGAAGAATACTATTTTGTTTGGTGCAGGTAATGTTGTCAACACTTATGCCAATAGCTTCCATAGACTCTTTAATTTGCATAACAAAAGGAAAGATGGCAGTCTGATGTGTGATACAGGACCTCCCAATATAGAGAAAAGAGACTAGTCCATGTAGGATGATCTGGAAGAAACTTTATTTGCAGAAAATAATTAAGAAACAAATGTTTACATTTAAGTGATGGGGGGTTCATTTGATTGAACATAAAGGCTTTGAATGGGGGATGTGCAAGAAGTACCAATAGCTAATCAGATACCCTAATGATGGATCGGGTCCAACCACTGGAGAGTGTGCTCTCCCTTGCAGAATTGTAAATCTGGGACCCATAATCAATCTTTGAACATACAAGTGCATAATAAATGCAGAGCAAGGAACATCAATCAGCACCCCATTCTGCAGAGGATGTTCAATGATTTTTTTTTGCACTTATCCTGAAGATGATGAATGTGTGTAAAGAAAGTTAGCTTTCTATCAAAGATGAGTCCCAAAAACTTGGCCTCTGTAACCACAGGGATAATAGTTTGTCCTATTCTTAAATCAGGATTGGGGTAGAAAGTGCATTTCCAGCAGAAGTGTACACAGATGTTTTTTTTGGCAGATAACCTGAACCCATGACAGAGCCCATGAAGAGACAGAATCGATTACTTGTTTGAGTTGTCTTTCAGTGACCCTCATATAAATTGTGATATCATTGACATAATGGCAATTGCCTACAGTGGGAGAAACCTGTTAAGTAACTGAGTTCACTTTAATAGCAAAGAGGGGGTCATACTTGGGGCAGAGTTTTGAGGACCCCCCCATCTCAATGATATGGCCAAGATAATGTGCTTCTCACTTAAGATTTCAAACGTGGTTGGATAGAAAGTTTTTAATGAAAACAGGAAGGTATCCCCCCCCCCTCAGACCAAGATTAAACAGGTCTTTTAATATGCCATTGAAGATGAAACATGAGTAAGGTGTCAGCAAAGTATGTGAATGGTGTTTGGAAGCTGCTGAAAATGTATGTTCATATTATTATTATTATTACTGTTATTATCATTATTCAGGTCTCCAAGACTCATCGTGGGAGGTCCTTCCTTCCAAGTAAACACAAAGTCTATCATACCATTCCTTGAACTCATTGACCGTTCTTGCTCCCACCATTCTACAGTTCAACCACCCTCCATGAAAAGAAACTACTCCTCACCCTCTTGCCCACAGCTTCCTTTTGCAACTTCCAGGGATGGCTCCTTGTCATTGCTCCATCCTGTTGTTCCACCAACCAAAAGAACTCCCCAGTGTCAACCCTGTAACAACCTCTCAATTTAAAAGTCTCAATCATATCAGCTCTCCTTCTTCTATCTACCAAACTCTGCCATCCACATTCCCTCAGCCCAGTGTTTCTCAGATTTTTCCTACGACGGAACACCTAACAAATCCTGAAATGTTCACAGAGTAATGTATTAATAATAAATTATGGCATAATCATAAAGAGTATTAGTACACTTGTATATATGTTGTGACATGTTGACAAATATAAAATTACATTTAAATCAGTCATCAATCACTGGACTAATGAAATCTTGTAGCACATTGTAGTTTCCTCAGGCCAATCATTAAATTAATTTGTGCTGATTTTCATTGACATATCCCATTCTGATCACCAAAAATGTATAATATTATTATAAGTACTTACGAGTGAATGCAGACTTTTTCTCCTGTGTGCTGGTAGTTTTCCCCTTATTTTGTACATCTTGGAGATCACTTTGTAGGTTGTGGATGAATCACTACCTGTTGCATCATAAACACCTTCAATAAAAGATTTCTTAACACCAAAATTAAATAAGGTCCCTTGTCTCTTATACATATTAAAATTAAAATCTGTAGGCCTATTACTTTTAAAAAATCATGGTTTTCAAACAAGCACTTTCACCCTACAATACGAACTTACGAAGAAAGTATTCAGTATTACTAGATTTGAGAACTGGATACAGGCTACCTTGATCTTCAATTTGTGCAAAAATTTTCTTTATACTTCCTTGCTGATTGGTCACTAACATTTGCAACACAGATGTTATTTCATTCAGTTCTGAGAACAGAGGATACGCTGGCCATTGTTGTAATCAGCTTGCAGGCAATTTTTATGACCGGTCATAAACAGCGGTATTCCCTTTCCTGAATGTTGAAAGATTTCAATGTGTGAAAATTAACGATAATTCATGAATATTTCCACTTTTAAAAATATGCAGCTTGGTCACTGACATTTGCAACACAGATGTTATTTTGTTCAGTTTTGAGAACAGAGGATGTGCTGCCCATTGTTGTAATCGGCTTGCAGGCAATTTTTATGACCGGTCATAAACAGAGATATTTCCTTTCCTGAATTACTTCCATGTTTAAAAATAAATGGCTTGGTCACTGACATCACGGAACACTTATTCACTTTCTGTGGAACACAACTTGGGAAACCCTGCCTCAGCCAATTCTCATAACTAACATTGTACAGTCCTGAAACCATCTTTGTTATCCACCTCTGTACCCTTTCCACAGTTAATTTATCCCCTTCAAATACTGGGGGACCAAATTTGAGAACAATAGTCTAAATGTAGTCTGATCAGGGTCTTATACAATGAAATGATAACTATTTTATCTCTGCAGGTCAGCATCCTTCTCAGTATTGCAGCAATCCTCTGGGTTACCTTAACCATTTTTGCAATATGTTCCCTGAATTTCAGTTTTTCTATGAATCATCACCTCCAGATCTCGTCTCCCCTACTTCCTACAGTACAGCTCCTCCAATCAAGTATGCAGCCTCCCATCGATGTATCCCAAACACCAAGACTTTACATTTTGCTGCATTAAACCGAAACCCCCCCCCCCATTCATTCGCCCATCTGTTTGGTTTATTCAAATCCTCTTGCAGGGCTGCACACATCTGCAATATTACTAATAACCCCTTTCGAGCTTCATGTCTTCTACAAACAACTGAATATCTCCCCTGCAATCCATTGACAATGTCATTGATAAAAAAAAGGTTAAGCAATACAGGTCCCAGTACTGAGTCCTGTGGGATCCCACTTGTAACCTTCTGCCTCTTTGATACTGCCCCACATACATATCTCTCTGATACTATCAGACAGTCAATACGGAATCCAGTTGACTAATCCGACATCTAAACCCATAAGCTGATATTTAAGTTGCAGCACATGGGTTTAGATGTCGGAATAGTTATAAGTTGCAGCACATGGGTTATTAGTAATATTGCAGATGTGACACCCTGTCAAATGCCTTGGCAAAATCCAAAAAAATGGCAGTAGATGCTTTCCCTCATCAACTGCTCTTGTCACTTTATTATAAAAGGCAATCATATTATTCAAGCAAGAGTGCTCCTTAACAAATCCACGTTGACTCTCACAGATAACATTACTCTCATCTGCAGAATGCTGTATATGGTCTCTCACTAATTCCTCCAAGATCTTAACAACTACTGATGAAACAAAAACTGGCCTATAGTTGGACACGTCCAGTCTGCTACCACCATTGCATAAGGGCATAAGATCCTAAGAAAAATCCTAGGGAATTTTTTAGCTGTGGCCAGTAGGGGGAGAAATGATTGTGGAAGAATGACATTGCAGGATAAAAATAGGAACAGAGTGACTGATGCAGAGGACACAGTGGAGTTGTTCACTGAGTACTTTATTGGAGTATTTCATCCTGGAGAAGAAGGTTTTAATACTGGGGGGGGGGGGGGATATCTTACCTTCCATTTATTCCTTGGGTACCTTTTAGGTCAGTATTTCTCAAAGTGTGGTATGCGATAGGTCATTAGGGGATACGTGACAATTTTCGGCTATGCATAATTAAAGGAGTCATTATAATTTTCAACAAGCAGCGCAATTAGAGACAACTGGCATAAAAACGGCACTAACTAATGAATCACATCCCCTCTCCCCAACAGAAACTGCTTGATAGACCAAGCAAAACCATATGCTGCCGGTGGAACATGTGGTTTTACTTTACACCACCCCCGTCATGAACGTGTTAAAACTAAGAAATATATAGTGAATGTGTTTCAGATATTATGGAATTCGGTTGAAGGGAATTAGCATTTCAACTCAACTGTTGAAATGCTAATTTGTCTTTGGTTCGTGCGATCTTTTATTAATACCGCACCAATCATATGCAGTTCTTCGCTGCTCTACGTATCTCAACTCTTGTAAATTACTGGTAATTTTTGCTTGAAATAATGGGAAAGAAGATGACGCTATTTGGGTAGATGACTTTGACAATGCACACAAGGAAACTGTTCTCGATGCCAAAAGTAGTGATAGTGAGTAGGACCTTCTCAGTAAGTCGCACCATTTTCAGTTTTTTTTCTGAAAACTTTAGTTTCCGAAAATCCCTGCCCATATCTTGCACCACGATTTTTTAGCTTTAATTTCTGGAAAAAAGATACAGTTATATTCGAGTAAATACGTATTTTTTTTAGCTTTCAAATTCTTACATGTGGATCATTGGTTGAAGATTGGATTTATAAAATCCTCAAAAGAGAGCAATATAGCAAATACAAGTAGCTGTAAGCAATAAGAAAACATTGATATTGTATCTGGATCAATTGAAATTGATGGGTGTGTCATCTGACATCTCTAGAGAACCAACTAGGAAGAGGATGAAAACTCTTCGTAAGTATGACATGAATTACTTGAAATGTGGATTTTCATGGTCGGGAAATGAAGAGGAACCTATTCCAAATTTTGTTCTATTAAAAATAAATCATATTTTTTGTTTACATGAACATATAAATTCAAATAAAATAAATATCTAATTTTTAATTAACATTTTAAATTAATTAATTAATTAATTAAAAACAAATTAATTAATTAGGGGATACTAGGTAATATTGAAAATTTAAGAAGGGGTACGCAGATACCTGAAGTTTGAGAAATACTGTTCTAGGTCAACGGATCTGTCAGTTCTTTAGCACATTCTCTCAAAACCCACAGTGAAATACTATCCAGTCCACAGCTTTACTGACATCTGGGGTACTCAGTATTTGGAACACACTCTCCTCTTGCACCTCTAAACCTTGAACCTGCCCTATCTCTCTAGTATTTAAACCTTCTTCTCCAGGATGAAATACTCCAATAAAGTGCTCAGTGAACAACTCCACTATGTCCTCTGCATCAGTCACTCTATTCCCATTTTTATCCCTCAATATCATTCTTCCACGATCATTTTTCCTCCTACTGGCCACATAGCTAAAAAATTCCCTAGGATTTTCTTTGGATCTTAGGGCCAATCTCTTCTCATATTCCAGTTTTGCCTTCCTTACCATACTAGTCCCTCTCCTGCCCTGAGTCTTATATTCTTTATGAATCTGCTCTCCATCCCTCTTCCTTATATCTTTTCCATAATCTCTTTTTCACCTGCAGTTCCAGCTTGATATTGTTTGTCAATATCAAGCTGTATTAAAGCTTGATACTGACAAACAATATTTGCTATTTTTTGAATATTATTATTGAAGGAATATTTGCTACTAACAAATATTCCTTCACAATTTCGCAAGCACTAATGATATCCCAGCCTTCCAATTCCGCTCTCCATGAAACTGCCCCAAGTTGATATCTAAGACTATTATAATCACCTGCCTTATAATTCCACATATGTTCCCTTTTCTTTGATACTTCTGTATGTCTATTCATCTTCCAAGTCAAAATCACATGGTCACTCTCTCTCCAACTGGGGGAAGGGGAGAGGGGGGAAAGAGATGTCATCTCAGTTATAATCAGCTCTTCTGATGCTATGACCAAATCAAAAACTCGTTTTCTCTCTATTACATGTTGCCTAAAACATCTGTCCCGTAAGAATTCCAGAAATTCCATTTCCTTATTACAACATGCATTTTCCTCTCCCTAGCTTATACTGCTGTAGTTAAAATCTCCCGTAACAATCATTCTTCTTGCAATTGCCAAGCTCAACTGCCTAAACATCTCCTGCTCCCCATCCTCTGTGCTCCTCAGCTTATACCAACATCCCACTAAATATCCTGTCTTGCCCACGTGTACCTCACACCTTTAAAGCCTCTACTCTTTCAGGACATGTCATCATTTATCATAAGCAGTATTCCATCACCTTTTTCCCTTCATATCCTGCCGAAAAATGCTGTACCCTGCTACTTCTATTCCTGTTATTATACCATCTTCCATCAACCATGTCTCAGGGATCCCAATAATCTTTGCCAGGCTGATGCAATCAGCACGACCAATTCACCTTCTTTATTCCTATACTACTGGCATTAGTATAAAGCATCACTGCTTCTATACCTATCATTATCTCCTCCAGACTCCACTGGACTTAGTGTTACCTGATATTGTACCCCTTCTCCCAAGCACCCATTCCCACATTCCAACTCGTCCAGAAAACAGCAATCTCTCCAGATGCCTACGTCCTTCCTCATTCAAATGCAAGCAGTCTCTCGCATACAATTCCTTTCTGTCCTCAAAACGCCCTCCAAGCATCCACATATACTGTGTGAATGTTGAATAGTTGTTCTTGACATGATGTTAGGGCCTCCCTCGATGAGTCTGTCGACTCCTTGGAGTTTCCCGGAACAATAATAATAATAATAATATTCCAATCCTCTGTTCTCACACATTCTGGCTATTATTCCATTCAGTATTGCTGCTCTTCTGCTCAGCTTGTCATTATCATACCTTGGTAACACACACTATCTTTCCTCTCTGTGTTTTCTTTTGTACAACCTCAAGCATGAAGTTCAGATCTCTCGCCACCCGATTTACACTGTCTCTCAAGTCATCCATGCCCACCATCACAATCATCTCATCCACACTTTCACCCCGCTTAATTGCCATAGCCACACTTTCTATCATTCCTCCAGGCAAACACTCCTCTGGCATCCTACCTTGCACACCACAGATCATCAAGTCTCCATACATTATACCTCTTACCACTCTGTTCCTTGATTGCTCACCTGCATCCCTCACTCTCTCTCCTCTAACCCTTTCTCTCTATGTTCCCCTAATTGCCTGCAGTTCTGGCATCACTGGTTTCAGTGCTCCCTCGCATTCTTCTCATTCCCTCTCCCCAACTGTTTCCATTCTATCTTCTTTTATCATTCCCATAACTCTCATTCCCTCTCTTCTACTGTTTCTATTCTCTCCTCTTCTATCATTCTCATAACTCTCTTTCCTTCCTGTCTTCTACTGTTTCTATTCACTCCTCTTCTATCATTCTCATAACTCTCTCTCATTCCCTCTCTTCTACTGTTTTATTCTCTCCTCTTCTATCATTCCCATAGCTCTCTCTCTCTCACTCCTACTCTGATTCGCATTATCTCATCTTTCATACGTCTCACTCATTCCCGATACATTCCACCTCCTCTTTCAGCTCATCTCTCTCTCTCTCTCTACAAGTTAGCCACTCTTGCTCAGCATTCATCCTGCCAATCAAGACAATCTCCGAAAATTTCACAATCATTCAAGCCTTCCCCACTCTTATTTTTTTGTTCATACTCCACTAGTCATTCTCACCCTCTATCACATTACTCATCTCTCTAGGTTGAGATACTCCCACCCCAGACACAATGAGGTCGGTTATTGTAATATCTACCTTACTAAATTCCTCCCATTGCCTACATTTTGTGCATATATGCATTTCCCCCTTCTCTTATCTGCCACATACCCAACTGCTGGGATACATCCCACAAATACCACATGCCACAAAATCCTGTATGGAATATAGAGTCCCTAAATGGAGGAGGACTTGGCGACATGCCATTCGTAATTAGAGCTGCTGCCATCATTCAAATAGTGCTGAGGAACTAATACAACTAGATGCTAAATACTAAACGCTCTACTATACTATGTTATACGCTGTACTGTAAGCTAATTTACTTACGCCATACTATAACTATTTTTAATATATATATATATATATATATATATATAAATGTAATTTAAAGTATAAACTATATTTAACTACACTAAATAACTAAATACGAAAACTTATCTTCTTCTCTTTCACCGTAGATCCATCTGACTCCGACCTCGCCTTCTCGGTAACCGAAAAATAACACAATACAAACAACAACTAAACTCCAAAAGCAGCACCACTTGTATTACTGAAAAAAATGTAATGCAATTCATGACAGAAGTCACATTATACACCGCTTAAAAAACACTTTTTTCTTCATACATTCAGAGGATTTGACAAAGACAAAACCTTACAAAAGATCAGTGACAAAACAGTGTTGCTACTGTTTTGTCACTTCAAAGTTGGAGAATGATAATAACGATGAAGTGTATTTTTTGGAGTTGTGGAAGAAAGGTTCTCAAAGGCATTATTGAGCTAGAAACACAGAAAGTTACAGATGAAGAGAGAGAGAAAAAAGTAGAAGAAGAAGAATCTAAGTCTCCAAAACATTTGCAGTTAAAAAAAAAAAAAATGGCAGAGGCATTTCCCACTATTAATAGGGCAGTTTGGTTGTTTGGGGAAATGGATCCCAACATGAAGACAAGATTTAGCAAAGTAGACAATGATGCAACCACAACTGATTGCTACTGAGAAATTTATACAGAAAACCAAAGGTAAACCGTGCAAACTAAGTTGGATATGCACAAATTTTTAAAGAAGCCCTCTCAAAGTTACTCATTTGGTGGACCATCAATCAAAATGCTTTGTTGTATTTCCTGAATATGAAGAATTTTTGTTCATTACCTAGCCTCTCCTGCCTCCTCCAATGAATAATCCAATTAATTTATTAATGTGTGTGTGTGTATATATATATATATATATATATATATATACACACACACACACACACATATATATATACACACACACACACACACATATATATATACACACACACACACACACACACACATGTTATCTGCTAAATCTGTATGTTCTGTGAGATAAAAAAAGACAAAGAAAATATCCCATCATCAATAAGAATTCAATCCATCCAAAAGGATGTTGCAATATCCTTGAAACTGCAATATTCAAAGCATGAATCATCAGAAGGATTAAACCTTAAGTACAGCTTTCATCTTTCCTTTATAAATGGAGTGTGAATTGTTAGTAGGAAAAACATTCTTTTTAGTCCATGTTCCCCAAGGGATGTTGATGGGAAACTAATTAAGATGCTGTAACAAGTTTCCCATCAACAACTCTCTGCCAAATTATTCTATTATTTGTAAGGTCTATTACTTTATCAGATGCATTTTGATCCTTTAAAGTACTTCTAATTGCATCAACAATAAGATAAATGTATTTAATTAAATCCAGTGTGATAAATTATAATAAATATAATATAGCAGATTATCACTACTGGAAACAGTGTTAACAAACTCACTCACTATAACACACTATGAAAAGCTCCAACCACAGTCCCAGAGGTACAATGCTATGCTAAAAGAAATCCACTATAACAAATTGTTTCTGTGGTCACTAATAAGTCTGCTATAGTGAGGGTTGACTGTAAGAAATAAACTGCTGTATTTGTTTGATTTTTGGAACAAATTTTTGTTTTTGGCTTTCCATACCTTCTCAGAAATTTAATTGTTATAACCCACTCATTATAAAAAATTTTCCGATCACCATGAAATTTCATTAGAAAGGACTTTACTGTGCAACAATCCCTCGATTAGTGCGCCTAATGCATTCCTTAAAACAGGCACATTAATCGAAAATGCACTAATTGAATATAATAACCTATGGGAAAAAAGTATAATTTGTTCCTGAAATTTCTTTTTAGAACCTTTAATTTTTTTTATAACAGAATTAAGGTAAGTCTCAGGGCCTAGTTAAAGGAAAACCATGAAGCTGAAAGACAATAAAACATATTTAGAATATAAATTTTATTATTGTACTTCTTAACAAAGAATTGAGCTAAAGTAGTTTGGCAGGCATTTTGTTTCTTTTTTTCATACAACCGACGGTATGGCCCTATTGCCTCTTCTACAAGTTTTACTGCTTCTCTCTTCATCAAGGTCAGCCTCTAAGCATTGCTGCTTAAAAACTTTGATTGTACGAAAAATATTTTCAAATTGTTTCTGTGAAATCTCTTTTGGCTGACTATCAGTGGTTAAATTTTCTACATATTCTTCGAGATCTTCCTGCTCTGCATCTAAATTTAGCAGGTCGGAATCACTCAATTCTTCAGAATGAGATTTAATTAACTCTTGGACGTTATCATTGTCAATCTCATCAAACCCAGTTCATGCCCAGTGTTGGCAATTTCCTCAACAACATTATCCATTTCACTTGAAAAGCTTCCAAAATCTTTTGCACAATGTGCAAGAATGTGCTTCCAAACAGCTCGAATATTGCTAGCAGGAATTTCAATCCAATATTGATGAATATTTTCAATAGCAGATTTAACATTAAATTTCTTCAGAATTCTACTAATGTCATATAATTCTCACCAGATGTTGCTTCTATTGCCTGTTTAAATGTTCTTCTCAGGTAGTATTCCTTAAAGGTTGCGATAATCCCCTGGTCCATAGGTTGTATGAGAGAAGTTGTATTTGGCAGTAAAAATTTGGATCATAGTATAAATGGATCTATGAAAGTATACTTGAGAAACGGTTGAGAAGAATTGTGGAAGAAAAGCTTGGTGAAGAACAAGCTGGATTCAGGCCAAATAGAGGCTGTCAGGATCAGATCTTCACTTTACGACAAATAGTCGAGAAAGCATGGGAATATAACAAAGATCTGTATTTAAGTTTTGTCGATTTGGAAAAGGCATATGACAAGGTGCCAAGAGAGAAGCTATTCAATACGCTGCAGTTATATGGTGTCAATGGGGCATTATATCAAGCAATACTTAGTCTTTATTTGAGTTGTGAGTCAGCAGTTAGAATTGAAGGAAGTACAGGAAGATGGTTTAATGTTAAATCTGGTGTGAGACAAGGATGTACATTATCCCCTCTGTTATTCATTATCTATATGGATCACATTATGAAGGAATGTGGTATTAAACCTGATATCAAAATTGGAGATGTTAATGTCAGCTCTTTGCTTTATGCGGATGATGTTATACTTCTAAATAAATCCGCTACAAGTCTGCAAGATTCTCTGACTAAATTGAATAGCTGTTGTAATAGATATGGTATGAAGGTCAGCAATAAAAAGACAAAGACAATGAAAATAGGCAGAATCATTGAAAATGTCAACTGTGTTGTGAATGGAGAACCTGTGGAACAAGTAAAACATTTCAGCTACTTAGGCACAATTTTTACTGAAGATGGTAAACTAAATATAGAAATAGACAACAGAATCAGCAAAGCTGGTATCATGGGAAGTCAATTGAATAAATTCATATGGAATAAGAAAGAAATTAGTCGGAACACTAAATTAGCTGTATACAAGACTGTGTTCAAACCAATTTTAACTTATGGATCTGAGAGCTGGGTCAAAAGTAAAACACCTGACCAAAGACTAGAGACCGCAGATATGAGAGTCCTGAGAAAGATTAGAGGCGTGAACAGATGGCATCAATGGCAATATCATATTAAAAATGAGGATATTAGGAAAGAACTTGACATTGTCAGCATCCAGGAATGCGTTAGCAGAGCTAATCTCAGATGGTATGGTCACTTAAATAGAATGGGAGAGGAAAGATTAACAAAACAAGTGTTCTCTGCCAGGTTGGCAGGAAAACGACCCAGAGGAAGACCAAGATATAGGTGGATTGATACGGTACAAAGTGCCTTAGACGATAGAAATATAAGATCTGATAATGTTGGAGTCTTGACAAGTAACAGACTGATTTGGAGGAAAATTGTAGATAGGAAGTTAGTAATGATGTAATTTTTCCATGTAGTACTGTCATATCCTGTACACCCCTTGAGGGTACATGGCAGGAATTTGATGATGATGATGATGTATAAATGGAAGTAGTGTAGTATGCCATTAAAAATAACTTTGTAAAATGTGTTAAATAGATAACTAAATTATTTTATTTCATTCTGGTGAGTGATTTTTTAAAATTTGTAATATTTATTTTTAAGATGTATATGGGCACACTAATCATTGGGTATCGAAAAAAAAATGACACACTAATCGAGGGATTACTGTATATGAAAATTGCCAAGCCCTCAGCAAGTGTATTTTCTAAATAAACATATTCACATACTGTCATGTACTATACAACTCTGGAAATTAATATTCTTTGATTGCATCATTTTTTTCCCCAGCTGCCATTAACATTAAACATACCAACACAATCGGTTGCATTTGGCTCTTTTCCTTCAGCACAAAAACAAAGGGCACCTTTTGGACTGGGTCGACATCCATATTTACAGTCAGCTATTTCACAAATTGATGTGTTATCTGCAATAAAATTAATATCATTAATAGTAGTCACTTTAAACATTTTATGGCACATATGTTTTATGTAATAAATATTACCTCAATAAATTTAAACATTAAAAAGTATCTTTAATAACTATTAATGTAGTGTATTATTATTGTGACCTTGAAATCACAACTCATGTAAGGATATCACTTATTTATATACAACATACCTTGCCTGAAACTCGTTCACTATTTTTACACTCTGGTAAATTCAACGATTTCTTTACATGACTGCAATGCACTGCATTCCATACATACTGTTTACATCTGCCAAACAAAAAATCTGCTTCTTGTTCCCTTGCATATGCCCTCTTTATATAATTTTAAAAAATGACCTCTTATTACCTCCCCTTCTTCTTTCCATTTTATGAATAAGATCTTCTATATTAAACCAATATAAATGCATTAACTTATGTCTCTATCAATCTCTTTCTTCCTACCTATCTACAGAAGACTTCTCTCAATCTTTCTTAACTGACAAAATTCTAAACCTAATGTTATATGCATCTCTTCTCAAAACTTTTTTTTTAAATCTCAATTCTCCAAAAATCATGTGATGAGGATTATTACAAATTTCTATATGTACCAAAAATGCAGATGTAGTACATATGGGGGGGGGGGACACTTGGTATGCATAAGATCCCTCTCCCTCATACAAAATACTAAATAAATGCTGGTTAAAAAATTAAAATGTTACATTCCCAATTAAGTATCTAAATATAAAAGTGGAATAAAAGAGTTGTCTTTTTGGTAAACATATCTAACCACAAATATTTTACACAACTTTCTTGAACTAACACAAGTTGGAAGTGAATCATTCAATTAGGCCATCCATACCTATTTCTTAAGCATTGCATATTGCACTAGTATTTAAGTTTTATTTTTGCATTATGCAGTGTTCCTGAGATTATCGATAAAACACTGGTGAAATCAATGTGATGAAATACAATTTAGCATGTTCTTTACATGCTAAATTACATGGTATAACTGCCAATAGGCAAATCAACAAATCACATGTACAGTATGTCTAAATATTTACTGAAATAAATTAAAAACATAAATGTAAATCCACTTATAAAATTCTTTGCAAAAATAGCTGATACTTTTCCACATTATACTAGAAAAGTTATAACTTTCTACTGTGTAGCAATGAAAAAGTTGATTTATGCAAAAAAAGACAAAATATTTCACAATTTACATTTACAAAATAATCTAGTTTATTTATAAAAACTTACAGCAAAAGGATCCTTCATCAGAAAAATCTGGACAATCTCGATTACCATCACAGAGTTGAGCAATTTTTCGACAAGTAATGCCATCTTTGCAACGAAAATAGTTTCTTGGGCATGCATTTCCATTATGACCTAGAATAATTAAATTCCAGAGAAATAATTATATTTACAATATGAAATTACATATGAAACTTGAATATCAATTACAGCACATATTCAGAGTTTAGCATACTATTATCATGAAAGCATTAGTATGCTATTATCAAGCCCTTCTCTCAGTGAATCCAAGGACTAACTGACAGAAGGGCCCTTTAATTACTCATACTTTAAATACCTATCATGTCTCCTTGAGCATTCAAATGTTAGGCTACTCTAAATGTTTTCTTCACAATTTGTCAATTCTGAATATGATAAATTCAGATATTTTCTTGCCATTTTACAAGTTTGTAATGCCACTTGTTAACCACTATAATTGACCCTTAGCTGTACATAGTGTCAAATTTTGCATAGTAAATTTCTCTTAAACTTTATTACTTTACTAAATTTACATAATACCTAGATATTAAACCTAACAGAAATATGTCTCCTTAAATGCATTCATCAAAGATGCACTTATAACATCTAACAGTAGCTCCTACCACAACCCAACACAAAAACTAGGTGTCATCAACACTCTAAAAAACAGGGCTAAGACGATCTGTTCCAGTGAACAGGCACTGAAAGACGAATTTAAAATTATCAGCAATACTTTCCAAAAAAATGGATACAGCTAAAACACTATTAACAAAATTCTCTACAAAACCTCAAAAAACAGACTACAGTAAAACTATAACCATTCCCTACATTAAAGGAACATCAGACAAAATAAACAGAAGAGTACTACAAAAATACAACCTCAAAGCCACCTTTAAACCTCCTGCAAAATTAAAAAGCTTACTCAACTCATCCAAAAACTCACTCCCTCCATTAGCCCACCCTGGAGTATACCATATTTATTATACTTGCAACATACCATATATAGGAGAAACAGGATGCACAATTCCTATCAGACAAAAAGAACATAAACGACACATTAAATATAATAATTATGGTGAAGCTGGCCTTTCGGATCATGCCCTGAATACCTTTCACAGAATTGACTGGAAAAGCACTAGATGTCTACATCGCACTAAAACATGGTATGAATGGAAATTTAAGGAAGCCTGTGGGATCATTATCAACCACCCCAATCTGAACAATAATGATGGTCTTAAAATCCCAAACATATGGAAGGCATATATTCGACCCACAGAACCTTCCTCACTAAGAACAACTATAAACAGGCCTGTACAAAATCCAGTATCTTAAATAACTGTTGTAATACTAAAAATAGGACATCATTGTTTCTGAAAGAAAACCATCTGTAAGAAAGAATGTTTAATCCTGTCATAAATAGAATTTAGCTTGATGTAATTTATAAATAATTTTTTTTTTTTCACTAGAGGTCATGCCAGTAGAATAACATGTGATCAAATCATTGTTTCTCTAGCTTACAGGTAATAATGTAACTCATCTTGTCTTGTATATTTATGTATGCACCAGATGATGATCTTGATATGAAAATCGAAATGTCGGGATAATAAAAAAGTTTTTTAACGTGGTTGTAAATTCCATAAAATTTTTAAATGAATGCTGATCACCGTGTAACACTAAAAGAAAGGATTTAAATGAAATCTAACAGTAGCCTTTTCCATACATACATTCTCTCTCTCTAACACACACATGTCATGAGCAGAAGTTACATCTCAAGAATTTCCTAACTACACCCTTTGCTAGTTTCATTATATTTATTATGTTTCTTTTTTTATTAAAAAAATAATTATTTAGTTATGTGTTATATTTATTTAAGTTTAAAAAATCATCAAGTCAATGATTCATATTCATATGAATTTTTAAAAATAAACATGTAATTAAAAAAATGCATATGAATACAAAATTTATTCTATCAACTTGCAAATGTTTAAATCATGTAAGTGGATAGAAAGATATATTTTTCTATTCCACTGACATGATTTAAACTTCATTACTAGTTCTAGCAACAAGTTTGTTCCAAACTATTTTCCAATTGGTTTGGCCTCTAATTCTGATCCCCCCCCCCTCACTTTCAATTTTCTGAGGAAGGTAATTTCAGTATCTTCACTTCCTATGAGAGTTTTGGCTGATACTTTTGCTTTATTCAATTTAATAGTGTGAGATGTGTTACTAGTTTAATTGGTTAAACTGCTTAAGGACTAAAGATTTACAAGTACATAGTGAATGGAATTAATATTTTAATTGCAAGCAATGTTTCATTTCATTCATGCGATTTTGTACAGTAATGCATGTTGTCAGTTAGAGGAGAGGTAATGGCAGGAACATACAACTTGTGAAATGTGATGTTGGTAACATAACAGCTCATTAAAGAATGTAGATACTATGATGACAGATGCAATAAGTGAACACAATTGGATGAACTATAGTTCCATGTCACCAAGAGTATATATGTAAACAAACAGACAACTTATTAATTGATAGTTGCGAAAAAACCTTCTGGCTAAGCTTATGTCATAATAACTTTAAAGTCATTTTAATACAAGTCAGACAGACCAGAATAACAATTAGGAAGTCACTGACTGAACTTGCCCTTCAGGTTAAGTTTACTTATAGATTCTAGATGTACTCCTCTACTACTGTGAATTAATATTAATAGTTCAATTGAAGAAAGGCTCTTTCAGTAATCTTCTGTTTATTAATTTATTTCATAACAGAATAGATTGTTTAAAAAGTTGCTGAGATCATAACATTATTCCCAATTTTCTTAGAATGAAGAATCATATCAGAACAAAAACACCATCATCATCATCAAATTCCTGCCATGTACCCCAAAGGGGGTGTACAGGATATGATAGTACTACATGAAAAAGATTACATCATTACTAACTTCTATCTACAATTTTCCTTCAAATCAGTCTGTTACTTGTCAAGACTCCAACATTATCAGCTCTTATATTTCTATTGTCTAAGGCACTTTGTACCGTATCAATCCACCTATATCTTGGTCTTCCCTCTGGGTCGTTTTGCTGCCAACCTGGCAGAGAACACTTGTTTTGCTAATCTTTCTTCGCCCATTCTGTTTAAGTGACCATACCACCTGAGATTAGCTCTGCTAACACATTCCTGGATGCTGACAATGTCAAGTTGTTTCCTAATATACTCGTTTTTAATATGATATTGCCATCGATGCCATCTGTTCATGCCTCTAATCTTTCTCAGGACTCACATATCTGCAGTCTCTAGTCTTTGGTCAAGTGTTTTACTTCTGACCCAGCTCTCAGATCCATAAGTTAAAACTGGTTTCAACACTGTCTTGTATACAGCTAATTTAGTGTTCTGACTAATTTCTCTTTTATTCCATATGAATTTATTCAATTGACTTCCTACCATACACGCTTTATTGATTCTGTTGTCTATTTCTATATTTAATTTACCATCTTCACTAAAAATTGTGCCTAAGTAGCTGAAATTTTTACTTGTTCCACAGGTTCTCAATTCACAACTCAGTTGACATTTTCAACGATCCTGCTCAAGACTAAATAGTGATCACTTCCAATTTCAAATCCTCTGTACACTCTGGTTCCTGCACCAGGGAGAAAACATCACTATTAACAATAACATAGTCAATGAGACTTTTCTTATACCTTGCCTCTTCTCTCCATGTGATTTTGTGCACATTTTTATGTTGGAACATGGTGTTAGTAATAACCAGTCCATGTCCTGAGCAGAAATCCAACAGATATTTGCCATTATTATTATTAGCTTTGCTCTTTTCTCCAAATTTTCTCAAAATATTTTTGTATGTCTCACAATCATTTCCTACTCTGCTATTTAGATCCCCAACAAGGACCAACTTTTCCTTTTTCATTGTGTCAGTTGCTTAATATAAAGCCTCAAAAAATTCCTCCACTTCTACCTTAATAGAACCTTCTGTGGGATCATAGGCACAAATAAGTCTCTTTGTCCAGTTCCCCATTCTCATATTTGCCCACATTACTCTACTTGAGACTGACTGCCATTCAAGAAGATTAGCCTTGTATTTCGTGTTGAATACTATGGCTACTCCTTCTTTTCCTTGATTGTCATTGCCTGAATATAACATTTTGTATTTATTGCCCAGAAAGATCTCACCAGTTTTTGTCTTTTTTGTTTCGGTCACCCATATTATGTCGATCTGGTACTTATTTAATTCCTCGGCTAGCTACATTTCTTTGCCATTCAGGCTTCTTATGTTGATAGTACTGATCTTTAACTCTGGCAATGTTGAGTTGGAGTGAGTTTTCAGATTTGTTCCAATAGTTGACTTTTCGCTGTTCGCCCAGGTTCCCTGGCGAAAAAAACGGGAGCCTTGTTTAACCGGGCGACGCCCCAGCCGGTATGAAATTTTGTCATGTGGTACCATCATTTTTTATTTTGGTTTAACCAATAAGAATACAATATGGTCAGCTAAATCCGAAATTGCCATTCAGAATGAATTCTCGACACCCAATTTGTATTATCAGAAATAGACAATGAACTACAGTTGACCCTTGAACAACGTGAGTTTGAACTGCATGGATCCACTTATATGCAGATTTTTTTCAATAAATATACTAAAAAAAATTTTTGAGATTTGAGACAATTTGAAAAACTCGCAGATGAACCGCTAGCCTAGAAATATCAACAAAATTAAGAAAGAGTTAAGTATGTCATGAAATATATGTAGATACTAGTCAATTTTATCATTTTCCACCATAAAATATACACAAATATATTATAAAAAGTTAAAATTTATCAAAACCTACACACAGAAACACTTACAGACCTGGGGGGGGTGGGGGGGGGGGGGGGTGGGGGGGGGGGGGGGTGGGGGGGGGGGGGGGTGGGGGGGGGGGGGGGTGGGGGGGGGGGGGGGTGGGGGGGGGGGGGGGTGGGGGGGGGGGGGGGTGGGGGGGGGGGGGGGTGGGGGGGGGGGGGGGTGGGGGGGGGGGGGGGTGGGGGGGGGGGGGGGTGGGGGGGGGGGGGGGTGGGGGGGGGGGGGGGTGGGGGGGGGGGGGGGTGGGGGGGGGGGGGGGTGGGGGGGGGGGGGGGTGGGGGGGGGGGGGGGTGGGGGGGGGGGGGGGTGGGGGGGGGGGGGGGTGGGGGGGGGGGGGGGTGGGGGGGGGGGGGGGTGGGGGGGGGGGGGGGTGGGGGGGGGGGGGGGTGGGGGGGGGGGGGGGTGGGGGGGGGGGGGGGTGGGGGGGGGGGGGGGTGGGGGGGGGGGGGGGTGGGGGGGGGGGGGGGTGGGGGGGGGGGGGGGTGGGGGGGGGGGGGGGTGGGGGGGGGGAAGAAATTTCTTATAAAAAGTTATTCGGAAAATGTTTCCAAATTCTGTTTCAGAGTTTTGAGGTGGACACAAACCCTATCCCAGTGTTAAATTCTAAACTAATAAATTTCGGGACCCTATACAAAATAACCAATTTTATTTAACTTTTGAATACTATCCAGGGTAGCTTCAAACTTCCCTCCCTTTCATCATGTGTTCATAATCAGGCTACTGTTGATATTGACTTTATATACACATTCAAAACTGTAAACAATTATTGAATAATAACACCATAATGTAGGCATAATTATCGTAAAGGGAGAAAAGTCACAAAACAAAAAAACGTTCCTACAAACTAACCAATTGTATTTACCTTTGAATGCGATCCACTGGTCAAGTGTCCAGCAAGTCAGCAAATCTCTCCTTTCGTTAAGCGTATTAATATTATCGCATTGCAACTGATGGGAATTCTGTGTTTCTGTGGATTCGTTACAGACCAATTTCTCTTCAGAAACTACACACAAACTGTCATTACAAACTCGTTTTGTATTATCACTGTCATCCGAGATATTTTTCTGTTTAAAGAAGGTACCAATGTACTTATCCATAATTGAAATACCGTACTTACTCAAATATAACTCGCCCTCACATATAACTCGTACCCCTGATTTTACTTTTCGTAAAAAGAAATTAAAAGTAACTTACTACCATGGTAAACAACACGTCCTTCCCCAATAGCCACTATATTGAAGAGGCAAGAAAAACAAGTACTTTTATTATGTTAGTGAATAAGGTATAAGCATTCTGTGTAATATATTTCTCAACAAACAGTGCAATTAGAGACAACTCATACCTGTCCCCTCATACTGAAACTATGCTGTATATATAGACTCAAGCAAAACCATATGTTGCACCGGCAAATATAGTATCTAACTAAAAACTATTGTTATTAATTAGATTGCATGAGTTCGCTCGGCAGCAATAAAATTCAACCGAAAGTGTTAAAATTCATAAACGTATTAAAACTAAGAGATAGATTTTTTTTTTTTTTTTATTGTGAACATAACAATCTTATATACAGGATTAACCGGTTTTTGGTTCTCTGCAGTCAGACAGAGAGGTTACATGCTCATACTCTTGTTGAGATATGTTACATCGAAGTCACTTATAAGGCTAATTACATTTTTTTTAAAGTATTTTTTAAAAAAAAAAAATATATATATATATATTTTTTAATAAATTAAAGTCATTAAGGGTTATTTTAACATGATACTGTATAAGAACATAAATGTGGAAGAACATAGAAGTTACTATTGCACAATATCATCTATTAACATGAGAGTGCCAGCTGATTAATTTTCGCACTGTTAAGCACAATACTTCTTTCTTCCCCCTTTCTTTTTTTTTGGGGGGGAGGGGGTAAAGGTGTCACTTCTATGCTGGAAAGTGGATTATAATGCAGTCGCCATGCTCAGCCAGGAGTTGATTCCGTGGATTCCATTCTTGGTGGAAAAGATCTAAGGTGTTGTTTTGCCTATGGTGGTGATGCTCGTGTAGGATCCGACTTCTCACCTTTTGTTGGACGGCTGCAGTGAGTTGGTCAGTTGCCTCTCTCTGTGAAGTTGCTGTGCTGTCTGGTCTTGTATGTCTGAGGTAGAAGTTGTATATTACCGCTTTTGCGGTGATGAAAAGGTAATTGCAGAATGAATGGTTATTTGACTCCACATGGACGAGATCGAAATATTCCTCTTCTGTATGAAGATTACCACAGGTAAGAGCTGCCGTTTCCCGAGTCAAACTGATTAATTTAGTGTTGACTGGGCATTCCATGTAGATATGCCGGACCGTTCCTAATTGGTAGCAGAAGAGGCAGTTATCTGAGACGTTTGAGTTAAATTTTCGTAATATAGTAGGAGTAGGTAATATATTATGCCACATTCTCCACTGAATATCTGCGTCAGGTTTGATGGCTCTTGTGCGGTATGGTAGATCCCATTGAAATAGTGTTTGATCAGATGATGCAGGATTTTCCAACAAAGTGCTTTGGTTCGACTGTTGTGTTAGTGTGCTGTAGATCTTGTTGGTGTTGCTGTGTGCAAGTTTCTCCCATGAGTTATTGGTTTTTATCAGAAAGATAGGCACCAAAACTTCTGAGTTTGGAGGGCTAAGCCCCATTTCTGTTATGCTATCAGGCATAGCGGCTTGAAAGGCGGCCATTACGGTGTCTATCTGCTCAGACTCATTCCCATATTCCAGGTTTTCGAGCGAATTTGGAAAGCGCCAGGTGAGGCTTGGAGAAAGAATGTCACCCAAGATCCTCATGTTACGCCAGCTCCATGGAGGAAAGAAAAATTCTTTCTGAGTGATCGGGTTTCTTACCATCGTGTTGTGAAAGATAGGTTCCATGAGGATTTCAGATAGGGATGCTGTCTTCACTGTGTGCTGGAGGTTTATCTTCTTCCATCGTCGAAGGGCATCTTTGTAGAAGTTTGTTAAATTTACAGGCACTTGAGCTGTTGTCATTCTTAAGGTGGTGGAGAGAGAGAGACCTCTAGTGGCAAAAGTGAAAATATACTCAGTGGTGCATTTGTGTGATATTTCCTGTTGTAGGGCATTTATGAGAAATCGAGCGCGGAACGTTGTTATCCTGTTGTCAATGGAGACCAACTTTTGTCCTCCATCTTTGAGAGAAGTACATAGCTGGGAGTAGGAAAGCCAGTTTGTTTTATTCCATATGAATCGATATATGGTTGACTTTATTTGTTTGATGAATTGCACTGGTGGCGTAAGAATCTTTAGTGTATGCCAAAGGACACTGGTGGCTATTTGGTTAACGATTATTGTTCTCCCTCTTGTGGAGGCAGAGGTTCGTATTGCTGCCCACTTTCCTAGAACTTGCTTGAAACGCTTGTTTAGTGTTTCCCAGTTCTTATCCACATAAGAGGGTGTGTTTCCTAGGTAAATCCCCAGGTATTTGTTTCCCTCTGTGGACCAGGTACCAGACATTGGGGAATCGGTTTGGTTTTTTCATTTGCCACACCACAGTCCTATGGTTTTATGTGTGTTTAGTTTGGCTCCTGAGGCTGCCTGATATTGTTGGTATGCCATTTGTATGTTATGAAAGTCCTCTTCTTTGCGGGCTATGATTGTAACATCATCAGCATATGCTGTCAGGGTTATGGTTTGGTAGGGAAGTTTAGGGCGGCATGCTTTGAGCAGCATGCTGAGTCTACACAAAAAGGGTTCGATGGCAATTGTGTAAAGAGGACCGGAGAATGGATAGCCTTGTTTAATACCTCTGCTGTATGGTGCAGTTATGGTAAGCCTGTTGTTTATTTTCATGCAAAACTGTGCCTTGGCATACAACATTTTAATAGAGTGAATGATGCCTGAGCCAAAGCCAAATGCTTTCAAGCAGTTGAAGAGGTAAAGGTGTTCAATGTGGTCGAAAGCTTTTTCTTGGTCTAGTGTTACAAGACCCATTGTTTCACTGTTGTTGTTCGCTATGCTTATGAGATCTCTTATGAGGTGTAAGTTTTCGTGGATAGATCTTCCAGGGATGGAATAGCTCTGATGCCTATTTATTATTTCGCTCAGAGCGGGTTTGAGTTTGTTGGCAATGGCTTTGGATATAATTTTGCAGTCGGTGTTAGTGATAGAGATGGGTCTCCAGTTTCCTAGTTTCGTCGCATCTCCTTTCTTTGGAATGAGTTTGATAACTGATGTTGTCATATTGAGTGGAAAGCCATTGGTATTCGCTTCAACAAATACTCTATAGAGGATAGGTCCAAGCTGTTCCCAGAAGGACTGATAAAATTCAGTGGTGAGCCCGTCTATGCCAGGAGATTTATCTTTAGGTAAGGAGGTGCAGGCAGTTTTCAGATCGTGTAATGTGATGGGGAGTTCTGTGTTACTCCTTGTTGTTGGTGAGAGTCTTTTCACATCAGAGAGAATTATATTCGTGGCCTCCATAGATGTTGGGTTGGCTTGGTACAAATTTTTGTAGTACTGCAAGGTATATAAGAGGATTTCGTCATGATTTTCTATGATGTTTCCATTATCTGTTTTAATAGCAGATATAGTGGTGCACTCTTGTTGGCGTTTTTCTAGTGAAAAGAAATACTTTGTAGGGGCATCTGCGAAGTTAATATGTTTGCGTCGTGCTCCTCTTGCAGAGTGCTCTAGGTGTGAGCGTATGGTGGCTTCTAGGGACTGGTATTCCTCAGATTCTGGATGATGCAATTGCTGTTGTTGTTGCAAATTTTTAAGGGCTGAATGCTTATTCAAATTTCTTTGGTGACTATATTTTTGGGTGAATACCTTAACTTTGGATTTAAAAAACGACCACCACTCGGAAATTGATTGTGAAATAGGTATATCTCTGATGACAGTTTCGATATAGATTTTAGAGGTTCTGAGATATTCTGCATCCTTTAGTAGGCTGTTGTTAAATATCCAGTATGCTCCTCCTTTGTATCTGGTGTGTCCAGGAAAGCAAATGTTAAGAAGGATGGAATCATGGTCTGATGCATGAGATGGATGGTATGTGACTCTCCTGATGTAGGGTATTGTGTGCATCGATGTGTAGTATCTGTCGAGCCGTGGCTGGTATAGGACACTGGTAGAACCACCTTTGGCTCTCCAGGAGAAAATTTTCTCATGTGGGTGCAAGTGTCTGAAGGTGTCAGTCAGCTCGAAGTCATTTATTACATCCTGGAGAAGCTGAGCTAGTGAGTATCGATGTTCTTGGCATTGCTGTCTAAGAGATAGATTTTTTTTTTTTTTTATTATTGTGAACATAACAATCTTATATACAGGATTAACCGGTTTTTGGTTCTCTGCAGTCAGACAGAGAGGTTACATGCTCATACTCTTGTTGAGATATGTTACATCAAAGTCACTTATAAGGCTAATTACATTTTTTTATTTTTTTAAATAAATTAAAGCCATTAAGAGTTATTTTAACATGATACTGTATAAGAACATAAATGTGGAAGAACATAGAAGTTACTATTGCACAATATTATCTATTAACATGAGCGTGCCAGCTGATTAATTTTCGCACTGTTAAGCACAACAATCCTTCTTTCTTCCCCCTTTCTTTTTTTTTTTTTTTTGGGGGGGGGGGGGGGGGGGGGTAAAGGTGTCACTTCTATGCTGGAAAGTGGATTATAATGCAGTTGCCCTGCTCAGCCAGGAGTTGATTCCATGGATTCCATTCTTGGTGGAAAAGATCTAAGGTGTTGTTTTGCCTATGGTGGTGATGCTCGTGTAGGATCCGACTTCTCACCTTTTGTTGGAAGGCTGCAGTGAGTTGGTCAGTTGCCTCTCTCTGTGAAGTTGCTGTGCTGTCTGGTCTTGTATGTCTGAGGTAGAAGTTGTATATTACCGCTTTTGCGGTGATGAAAAGGTAACTGCAGAATGAATGGTTATTTGACTCCACATGAATGAGATTGAAATATTCCTCTTCTGTATGAAGATTACCACAGGTAAGAGCTGCCGTTTCCCCGAGTCAAACTGATTAATTTAGTGTTGACTGGGCATTCCAAGTAGATATGCCGGACCGTTCCTAATTGGTAGCAGAAGAGGCAGTTATCTGAGACGTTTGAGTTAAATTTTCGTAATATAGTAGGAGTAGGTAATATATTATGCCACGTTCTCCACTGAATATCTGCGTCAGGTTTGATGGCTCTTGTGCGGTATGGTAGATCCCATTGAAATAGTGTTTGATCAGATGATGCAGGATTTTCCAACAAAGTGCTTTGGTTCGACTGTTGTGTTAGTGTGCTGTAGATCTTGTTGGTGTTGCTGTGTGTAAGTTTCTCCCATGAGTTATTGGTTTTTATCAGAAAGATAGGTGCCAAAACTTCTGAGTTTGGAGGGCTAAGCCCCATTTCTGTTATGCTATCAGGCATAGCGGCCTTTACGGTGTCTATCTGCTCAGACTCATTCCCATATTCCAGGTTTTCGAGCGAATTTGGAAAGCGCCAGGTGAGGCTTGGAGAAAAAATGCCACCCAAAATCCTCATGTTACACCAGCTCCATGGAGGAAAGAAAAATTCTTTCTGAGTGATCGGGTTTCTTACCATCGTGTTGTGAAAGATGGGTTCGATGAGGATTTCAGATAGGGATGCTGTCTTCACTGTGTGCTGGAGGTTTATCTTCTTCCATCGTCGAAGGGCTTCTTTGTAGAAGTTTGTTAAATTTACAGGCACTTGAGCTGTTGTCATTCTTAAGGTGGTGGAGAGAGAGAGACCTCTAGTGGCAAAAGTGAAAATATACTCAGTGGTGCATTTGTGTGATATTTCCTGTTGTAGGGCATTTATGAGAAATCGAGCGTGGAACGTTGTTATCCTGTTGTCAATGGAGACCAACTTTTGTCCTCCATCTTTGAGTGAAGTACATAGCTGGGAGTAGGAAAGCCAGTTTATTTTATTCCATATAAGAGAGAGAGAGAGAGATTTTTTTTTTTTATTTTATTTAACTTGTTAAAATAAACATTACGCGATAGGCAACAATGACTATTTACATATTATAAGTATATATTTACAGAGAAAGAAAACATTTTCCTTTCGGGTGTACAATAGAGAATGCAATAAATGAATATTCAAAATTAACAGGTCAGTTTCAGTCTGAGTTATCATTCAGATGAAGCACATTGTCGTCGTCAATCCAAAAGAGGGTACCAGTTGGATTCCACTCCTCTAGGAATTTCGCGACAGTTCTTGTTTCTTTGAAGTGCTCAAGTTCCAATAGAAGCCTGCTTTTTAGTTTCCGACGGAGGATGTGCATGAGGGTTTGTGCAGTTTCAGTGATGGATGGGTGCTGGTTACTTCTTGTCTGTTTTAGGTAAAAGCTGTAGATGACGGCCTTAGCGCAGATGAAGATGAAATTGCATGTTCTGTGTCTGTTTTCTTCTGTGTGGACTAAATTCCAGTAGTCTTCTTGGCTGTGTGTGTACTTACAGGTGCTAGAGGCGGTATTCAGGGCATAGGTGATTATCACTTTGTTTGCAGGGCAGGTCAGATATGTGTGTTCCAAGGTGCCTGAAACGTCACAGAATGGACACAGATCCGTTTCTCTTAGCTTAAATTTGTAGAGCTTTGAAGGAGTTGGCAAGATGTTATGCCATAGTCTCCACTGTATTTCGGAATCTGGTTTGGCACATTTTGATTTATATGGTAGATCCCACTGAAAACTGTGTGGTATATGCAGCCTTGTAGATGAGAGTGTTAAGGCTGAATATAAGAATGGTGAGGATGGGGACACTGACATGAGGAAGTGGTATATTTTCTTGTAGTTGGAGGGAAGAATTGGAAGTGAGGCTTCAGATTGTACAAGATGAAATTTTGGCCCCGAGCAGTTTCTAGAAGGAAAACGGATTTCCTGAGGTGTAGCGATATCTGGATAGGCTTTTATAATGGAGGCTTGCAGCTGTTGATATTGCTTTTCAGTTTTTGGATTCATTGGTAAGCTTGTGAATGCTTTCCACTTTAGGGTGTGGGTTAGGAGGTCTCCTATGACTCTTATTCCTGCCCAGTTCCATGTAGGGAAAAGAAAAGGCTGGCCAGTTGTGAGACTTGTGATGTTTTTGTTTGAAAATAGTGGTTCTGTAAGTACAGCTGACTCTGTTGATCCTGTGAGTGTGTGATGGAGTCCTGTGTTTTTCCATCGCTGTAGAGCATCTTTGTAAAAATGAGGTAGTTTAGGAGGAGATGGTGCAGGACTGGCCATTCGGAGGATTGTGGAAAGTGTAAGTCCTCTGGTGGATGCTTTCGCGATGTAATCGAAGGTGGTTACATAAGTGTGATTGCATTGAAGTGTCTTTAGGAGGAGGATTATCCTGAAGGACCGAATCTTGTTTTCAAGGGAGATCAGGCCTTGACCTCCCTTGCTGAGTGGCTTGCAGAGTTGAGGGTATGTTGTCCAGTGAGTTTTGTTCCAGAGGAAAGATTTGATTTCCTTTTGAATGTGGTAGAGAAATTCTTCACGAGGTGTGAGTACTTTGAGGGTATGCCATAAGACACTCACAGCCATCTGGTTAACTATTAGTACTCTTCCTCTAAGTGAAGACATGGAACGAACGCTGTTCCATTTACCTAGCACCTGTTTAAAACGATTGTGCAGCTGTGTCCAGTTCAGTGTGTTATATATTTTGGTGTTGCCAAGGTGCACACCTAAGTATCTTTGTCCTTCGCTTGACCCGGTACATTCGATAGGAGAATCATTTCTAGACTTCCATCTGCCTGACCACAAGTCCGTGGTTTTGGCAGAATTTAATTTGGCTCCTGAGGCTTGTGCATATAGTCTGTGTGCTTCCTCGGTTACTGTCATTTCTTCTTCATTTCGTACTATTACAGTGTCGTCATCGGCATATGCTGATAAGGTAATTTTTTGATGTGGTTCTATTATTCTGGTTCGTTTGCAGATGATGGTGTCGTGTATTCTTTTTAAGAACGGTTCTATGGCCAGTGTGTATAATTGACCAGAGAGGGGACATCCTTGCTTGATCCCTCGAGAGTATGACAAAGTGCGAGTGAGCCTGTTGTTGATTTTTAAACAGAAGTGTGCATCTCTGTAAAGCAATTGCACTGTTTCAATGATGAGAGGACCATAGCCAAATGCCTTTAGAACTTCATAAAGGTATTCGTGCTCTACCCTGTCGAAAGCCTTCTCCTGATCAAGGCTGACGAGTGCTAGGTCTTCATGTTGGCTGTTTGCGATGTGGATGAGGTCTCTTATTAAATGGAGGTTATCATGTATTGATCTTCCTGGGACAGAGTACGTTTGATGTTGGCCAATAACTTCAGGCAGTGTTGGCTTTATTCGGTTTGCTGTAACTTTGGAAATTATTTTGCAATCGGTATTAATTAGGGAGATTGGACGCCAGTTTCGGATATCCGTGTGGTCTCCCTTCTTTGGTATCAATCGTGCTACTGAGGTCATGACGGATTGTGGGAGGCCATTGATGTAGGCTTCTTGCAGTGTTTCGAGGAGAAGTGGTCCGAGCTGATTCCAGAAGACTTGGAAAAAATCTGACGTGAGACCATCAAGGCCAGGAGATTTGTTCTTTGGCAAGGATGTGCATGCGGTTTTCAGTTCATGTAGTGTGATTTTCTTTTCTAAGTGGTTCCGATCTGTTGCAGAGATTTTTCTTGTTTCTTTCAGTATTTCGTGAATGGCATGATGGGATGTTCCTGCAGTGCTGTATGCATTCTTGTAGGATTTCAGAGGTGATTTTTCTTGGATCTTCTGTGATGTTGTCTTAGATTAGATTAGATTAGATTATTGTTAGCTTGCTTTTCGTGCGATTTCCAGGATAAATATAAAAATACTGGAGTTAACTCACAACACATTTTGTCTAAGTATTAGTTAGAACTTCTGAAGATATATTGAGCCTTGGTTGAAGGAGGAAAACCTTCAACAATAAAAATCAATAAACAAAGCAATTGGTTGAAATGTGGTCATGTGGACAACATATGTTCACTTTAAATCTGACAAAACAGAAAGGGAAGGTGGAAGCAATAAAACCACATTGTTTTTCACTTCACCCCTCTTTCATTACTCTTCATTCTGCCGCTACAAATCAAAATAGTGGCTGAATGTTCATGGTCGCTATTTTTTTTTTTTTAAGTATTCATTTTATTTCATCATCATCAAATTCCTGCCATGTACCCTCAAGGGGCGTACAGGATATGACAGTGCTAAATGAAAAAAATTACACCATTACTAACTTCCTATCTACAATTTTTCCTCCTAATCAGTCTGTTACTTGTCAAGGCTTTAACATTATCAGATCTTATATTTCTATCGTCTAAGGCACTTTGTACCGTATCAATCCCCCTACATCTTGGTCTTCTTCAAGGTTGTTTTGCTGCCAACCTGGCAGAGAACAATTGTTTTGCTAATCTTTCCTTGCCCATTCTGTTTAAGTGACCATACCACCTGAGATTAGCTCTGCTAACACATTCCTGGATGCTGACAATGTCAAGATCTTTCCTAATATCCTCGTTTTTAATATGATATTGCCATTGATACCATCTGTTCACGCCTGTAATCTTTCTCAGGACTCTCATATCTGTGGTCTTGTATACAGCTAATTTAGTGTTCTGATTAATTTCTCTCTTATTCCATATGAATTTATTCAAATGACTTCCTACCATACCAGCTTTGTTGATTCTGTTGTCTATTTCTATATTTAATTTACCATCTTAAGTAAAAATCGTGCCAAAGTAGCTGAAATGTTTCACTTGTTCCACAGGTTCTCCATTCACAACACAGTTGACATTTTCAATGATTCTGCCTATTTTCATTGTCTTTGTCTTTTTATTACTGACCTTCATACCATATCTATTACAACGGTTATTCAATTTAGTCAGGATATCTTGCAAACTTGTAGCAGATTTATTTAGAAGTATAACATCGTCTGCATAAAGCAAAGAGCTGACATTAACATCTCCAATTTTGATATTATGTTTAATACCACTTTCCTTCATAATGTGATCCATATAGATAATAAATAACAGAGGGGATAATGTACAACCTTCTCTCACACCAGATTAAACATTAAACCATCTTCCTGTACTTCCTTCAATTCTAACTGCTGGCTTACAACTCAAATAAAGACTACGTATTGCTTGATATAATGCCCCATTCACACCATATAACTGCAGCGTATTGAATAGCTTCTCTCTTGGCACCTTGTCATATGCCTTTTCCAAATCGTCAAAACTTAAATACAGAGCTTTCTCGACTATTTGTCGTAAAGTGAAGATCTGATCGTGACAGCCTCTATTTGGCCTGAATCCAGCTTGTTCTTCACCAAGCTTTTCTTCCACAATTCTTCTCAACCGTTTCTCAAGTATACTTGCATAGATCTTGCCAGGAACACTCAGTAGGTAAATACCTCTGTAATTCTCACATTCAGTTTTATTTCCCTTTTTATATATGGGTACTATGAGAGCTCTACTCCAGTCATCGGGAATTCGTCCCTCTGTCCAGGCTTTCTGAACTATGCAGTGTAGCCACTGTAAGACTCTTATACCACCATACTTCAGCATTTCTGGTCGAATATTATCTACTCCTGCTGCCTTTCCACATTTCAAGCCTTTGATGGCTTTTTCTACTTCAAGTATGGATATGTATTCCTGACTGCATGCCTGGTCAGTGTTTTTTACCACTGCACGGTCATCACTGCTTGTTTCATTTAGCAGTTTTTCAAAGTAATTACTCCATACTTCAAGGATATCTTTTTCTCCCATTTTCATGTCACCTTTATCATCTCTAACTCCTTTTACAGCACTCTTTCCTCCATTCCTAAGCTTCTTCAACAACCTCCAGAATATTTTGCCACCTTCTTGATATTTATTTTCTATATTCTTGCCAAAGTCCTCCCATGACTTTTGTTTAGCTAGTTTTACACAGTGTTTAGCATTCTTGCATTTGTCTCTCTATTCTCTAAGAGAACAAGCTGACTTATTTGACAGGAACTTTTGATATGCTTTCTTGTTTTCCTTCACTGCCTCTTTAACTTCCTGTGTCCACCAGGGAGTTCTGATTTTTTTATCCTTGCAGACAACCTCACCTCATGCCTCTCTGGCAGAATCAATCAATGTTTCCTTCAGAGTTTGCCACTGAATCTCCGAGGTTTGATTCCTGTTCTCAAACTCTTTCATTTTTTCTTCAATAATCTTTGTGTATTTTAGTCTACAGTTCACATCTGAGAGCTGCTCAACTTTTATTCGCTTTAAAACTTTCTCACATGTTATTCTTTTCAATATGAAATTCAATTTTATTCTGATCAAGACTAAATAGTGATCACTTCCAATTTCAAATCCTCTGTACACTCTTGTGTCCTGCACCAGGGAGAAAACATCACTATTAACAATAACATAGTCAATGAGACTTTTCTTATTCCTTGCCTATTCTCTCCATGTGAATTTGTGCACATTTTTATGTTGGAACATGGTGTAAGTAATAACCAGTCCATGTCCTGAGCAGAAATCCAACAGATATTTGCCATCATTATTAGCTTTGCTCTTTTCTCCAAATTTTCCCAAAATATTTTTGTATGTCTCACAATCATTTCCTACTCTGCTATTTATATCCCCAACAAGGACCAACTTTTCCTTTTTCATTGTGTCAGTTGCTTTTTCTAAAGCCTCAAAAAATTCCTCCACTTCTACCTTAGTAGAACCTTCTGCAGGACCATAGGCACAAATAATTCTCATTGTCCAGATCCCCATTCTCATATTTGCCCACATTACTCTACTTGAGACTGACTGCCATTCAAGAAGCTTAGCCTTGTATTTTGTGTTGAATACTATGGCTACTCCTTTTCCTTGATTGCCATTGCCTGAATATAACATTTTGTATTTATTGCTCAGAAAGATCTCACCAGTTTTGGTCTTTTTTTTTGTTTCAGTCACCCCTATTATGTCGATCTGGTACTTATGTAATTCCTCAGCTAGCTCCATTTCTTTGCCATTCAGGCTTCCTGAGGAATTACATTAGTACCGATCTTTAACTCTGGTGATGTTGAGTTGAGGTTTGTCTTCAGATTTGTTCCAGTAGCTGACTTTTCGCTGTTCGCCCTGGTTCCCTGGCAAAAACAACAGGGGCTTTGTTTAACCGGCCAATGCCCCAGCCGGCATGAAATTTTGTCATGTTGTACCATCATTTTGTATATTGGTTTAAGCCAATAAGAATACAATTTGGTTGGCTAAATCCCAAATTTCCAGCTCATTGTTGTTCGTTCAGTATCCAGGTAGATACCCAACAGGGTGCACCACGAGAAGGTGAGGATTGGACATTAGGTCAGAAGCCCTGGTCAGTTCTCCGCATTCCTTTAAAGGCTATGTGGAAGTCTCCTCTGAGTTATACAGCTTTGACCCTTAAGCACCCCTTCATTTTATTTTAATAATTTTTACTTATTCAATTTTAATGTGTTTTATTTGGTTAATTTAAGCCTGTGGACCCCTTATCCCATTGTCGCGGACCACCTGTGATCTGCGGACCAGAAGTATTTTGGAAAATTTTCTAGTGTGTTTTAACTTTTTCTTTTTTTTTTGGGGGGGGGGGGGCCAAGGGGCACCACCAAAAGTGGGTGCAGCACTGCATATTGCAGTCCTAATATGGAAACATATGTTGTGAGTCTCAGTTCTGAATGTTTTTCTGCATATTCGTGTTCCAGTCGATGCCCAGAACTCCACATATTATCCTTAATAGCACCCTATCACGTTCTGTGAGTGTGGTAGGGCATCCATTGTGGAGAACACTTGCAGTTGCCTACCTGCACTTCCATCTCAGTATGGTAATGCTGATTGTTGAGTTGGGATGGCTGAATTTGCTCAACAGATAGGCAGGGATGCGCCGGCCATATGCGTGATGCACACAGGCACCAGATAGTAAAGGCACCAAAGATTTGGTATGATATTTTAAATAAAGTGAATTTTGTCCACAAAATACTGCAGTCTTCATCTATGAATCTCCAACTTGCTTTAGATGCATTGAATGATCTAAATCAATTTTTAAATGATTATAGGTCTGATGAAACTTTCCAAGAAATTGTAGAAAGCTCAAAATTAATTGCAGCAAAATTTGACACAGAATCTGTATTTTGTAATAGTAGACTACTAAGGTAACATAAAAAGACAACACAATTTGATTACGAACATGAAAATAAAGTAGATCCTGAAATTTCATTTAGAGTAATTTTTTTTTCTCTGCATAATAGATCAAACATTACAATCTTTGCAGGAAGGATTTACTTTATTAAAAGAACATATGAATTCATTTCAGTTTTTGTATTTGTTAAGTACTTCACAAAATAAACAATATTTATTATCTTGTTGTAAAAAGTTATGACAAAAATTAACACATGAGAATCATTCAGACATTGACGCAGACGATTTATGGGAAGAAATTTTACATTGTCAACCATTTATTTCTAATTTTAAAAACATATATATCAGATAATTCAGTATATTTATTCAAACGACTTAATCACAGATTATCCAAACTTTACAATTGCTCTTCGGATTCTTTTGTCATTACTGGTATCTGTAGCATCTGCGGAATGGTCCTTTTCTAAATTTAAAATTATTAAAAACTACTTGCGCTCCACAATGGTACAAGATAGACTTCCAAATCTTGCCATTATATTAATAGAGTCAGATATTTTGGATCAACTTGATATACATGATATTATTCGAGAATTTTCATTAATGAAAACTAGAAAAGTTCAATTCACAAAGTGATTTTTCTTTCTGTTTAAATATTTATTTAACTATTTCTTTACCCAATAATGTTTAATATGTTCCTGTTTTATATACTTGTAAGTTACTATTATTTATTTTTTTTTTTTTCCAAATTATTTTTGTTGTTTTTTGTACCTTCTTGTATGTTTATTGTTTTTTCTACATTTTTTTTGTAATTTCTGCTTTTTGTTCAATAAACTTATAATTAATATATTTCGTATTTCATTTTTACTCACTGATACGTTTTTATAAAGTGATTTTTTATTGGGGGGGGTATAGGATTATCCCTTATAATCTTATGTTCTCACTGTTGGTAAATGACCTTTGTTATTAGTCTATCCATGATAAACAGATTACCAACTCTCAAACTATGCAATTAGAAAAAATTGTTTAACAACTGCACCATTCTAATTTGTATATATAGCTTGAGAATTAAAGTATGGAACATAGTCAAAATCAAATTTAGCATACACAATCTCTTATAGCTAGTCGAGGTGATTTTTAATGAAACAAGCTCGCAGGTTGGCTAATTTTTTGGGAGACAGTGCATTGACAATAGATCAGGCAAGATAGTCATACAAACAAAACATTTTATTTTGATCTTAGTATGAAACTACAAATCACAATATAAGAGGGAGAATTTCTCTTTCTCAACCTAGTCATATACGCATTAAGTGCAGCATACAATTAACTTTCTCTTACATAACACTTGCTTAACCCTTTATGTTGTTAACTCATCTAAATTTAACATAAGGTTATTCCTTATGTGATAACTTAGCTAATCTCCGTTCATTCTATATACAAAATTTACATTCATTTCCTTTCATGACCATAATTTGTTTAACTAGTTATTAATAATTTCCTGTAAGCACTTTCATTACATACATAAATTTCAACACTAAGCTTTTTAAAACATTAACAAAATTTATGCTTACAGAAGTCTTTACAGATACAGTCCAGTAAACATGAACAATTCTTCGGCTAGGTTTGCTTACCCTTGCGACCTTTTTCTGGAATACGACTGTTGACTGGACGATATGGCAGTTCTTCACTTATGCAGTTGCCGGGAAATTTAGGTAGATTTTTCCATCGGAAACAGGAAACGAACTGCTAATGTCTTCCGCTATGCCCACGGATAGCTGTATGCTTCGAGCATGTTATTGCAATCTGGCTGGAGTTCCATCAATATACGGCCTCATCTTCACCACCAGAACTTTGTCCACCGAAAGGGACTGGCACCAGAAGGAGAGCGATAGAGTGACCAGTGAGAATCTTCTAAATCCTCTATTCTCTATATTTTTGAGAGCCCTTTCAAATATTTTATTTCATTCTATAACCATGTAATTGTTGCCAGGATCACCCACCAGCACACTGAATCGCATCGGCAGGCTCTGTTCAAGACACTATATCATGGATGCATATTTTTATGTTTGCAAGATCTTGCGAACATTTGTTTATGCACAGTCACCATTATAATCTCCGCTAATCCTCTTTCCTTCGTTTTACATACAACTTAATAAAGCTTATTTTTGTGCACTTTTACAGTAAAATTTAATTACAGTTACTACATATTACTATGTAAATTCATACAAAATATATGAATGGAAACCTCTGTAAAATCGATCCTGAAAAATTTAATTTAATTTTTTGTGAGAGATTTTACAATAGCACTACATGACATTAATAATCTCCTATCAACAATTTTCCTCCAAATCAATCTATTACTTGTGAGCACTCCAATATGATTACATCTAACATTTCAAGCTTCTAAGGCTCTTCTGAGTGAATCAACCCACCTAGACCCTGGTCTTTCTCTTGCTAACATTTCCTCACCCATTCTCTCTCTCTCTCTCTAAGTTGCCATACCACATTAGATTAGCCCTGCTAACACATTCTTGAATGCCAATTGTAGTAGGTACTAACGACTTAACTAGTGATAACTTCAGTATGAGAGAGAGGACATGAAAGGGTCGTTGGAAGAAGCGAGAGTGAAAAGTGAGAAGTGAAAATCGTCAGTATTTTACCTCGATATAATAAAAAGGAATTAAGAAGAAGGGCTATGATGGCAAACGATTCAATGCATAGGCTGTGTAGAAGGAATGGATGCAAGTCTTTGGATGTTTGAAATGAGTTTGAGGGAAGATTGGATTTGTATAAGAGGGATGGTCTACACTCAAATGCGTTTGGTATTTTTCGTATCAGGAGTCTAGAAAAACTAACAACTGGTATGAGACCTAACACAGAGAGTCAGGGAAACTAAATTATAAAGGAAGGAATAGTGAGAATGTGAGTGTAAGAGCGATGATATTACATAACCGTGTTAATGACATGAATGGGTTTTGTCATGGAAACATTGATGAGGAGAGAAAGATTTCGACTTTGTGTTCGTCCGGTTCAGACCCATGAAATGTGCAAAGATGTCTACATGTATAAGGCACTAGAGAAGAATAGAGATCTGTAAGCTGTCCAAACTGTGTCATGCAGACTGCAGACAGGAGTATACAAAAGAACATGCGGGTAGATTATTATGTCTGTACAGTTAGTCAATATGTTGGGACTTCAGATTGTAGGCATTAGCAAGACCTGGTTATCAGAATCAGACATACTAACTGGTATTGAGTGTAAAGGGTATACACTATTTTTAGGAAGGATAGAGGGCAGGAGAGGGGGGGGGATGCTGCTAATGATTCAGGTGGCAGTGAGTTTGAAGCCATCTGGTGTGAGGTAGAATTTAACAAGATCAATTACATAGTGGGGTGTTACAGACCTGGTGGATAGGTTGCTAGCGATGAAGAAATGCATCATCAAAAATAGAAAAGATGAGCGTGAAAAGAGTAATCATAATGGGAAATTTTAATTATCCAAATATTGATTGGGTAGCAGTAGAATCTCGTGTTTGAATCCCGCCGTGGGCATGGATGTTCGTGATTGTTTGTGTCCGTGGAAATAGTGGTGGTGGTCAGCGATAGATGGCGTTGGTGTGGTTGCATGGTTGGTATAGTTGGTGGATTGCGAGTGGTGGAGACAGAGCTGTAGAGCAGATGCTCTCCACCGATGAGTCTTTGGACTCCCTGGAGGTGACAAATAATAATAATTTGTCAGAAATTATTATTATTATTTGTGAGAAAAATGAAAATGCATTTATTGAGCTGTTGCAGGACAACATCCTCAAGCAGCATGTGACAGAAGGAACAGGAACTTGAGGTCAAAGAGTGTTAAATTTGATTATAGTGTCAGAGGGTGTTTCTGTTAAAGATGTAACTATTCTGCCTCCAGTTGGTGACAATGGTGGCACCCACTTGGAAAGTGACTAAGGTTGTGAATGTTCCGTTCAGAAAAGGATACATACTGAACTACAAAGTAGGAAATTATGGCCAACTGAGAAGTATACTAAGTTCAGCAGAATGGAATCAGTTGATGGATGGGAAGAATATTAGAGAGCATGGGAAGCATTTAAACAATACTTAAATGATGTAATATCAGAGTGTGTCCCATGAGTTCGAAGAATAAATAGGGTAGGAGTCAAATGGATGTGTAATCTTATTAAGCAAGAGATTCGTAAGAAAAGTATGATGTAGAAGGAATACCATGTGCATAAGAATGATGTGTATTATGAAAATTATAAGCAGCAGGCTAAAATAGTCACAACTGTTGTACAGAAAGCAAAGTCTGAGTATGAAAAGAAACTGGTTCTGTGTGCTAAAGACGACCCACAAGAATTCTATCGATATGCTTCAAGTAAAAGAAAGAATGAATATGAAAAAACAACTCTTCTAATGCATGAGGGTTACAGATGAGGAAGAGGTTGTTCAACTAATGAGTGCCCATTTTGTTTAAAGCCATCAACTCACTGCTACCTCTTCACTGGATGAAGAAACTCAGGTGTATAAGGATGAGGTATTGAAGCTGTTGCACAAATTGAATAAGAATTCAGCAATGACTGATATATACATTCTATACATTATTCCTTTGATCAGGCTGTTTAACATGAGTCTCAGAACAGGGAAGATCCTGCAGGAATGGAAAGAATGTATGGCAATTCCATTGCACAAGGGCGGTGCAAAGAATGATATATCCAACTAGCGACCAATTAGTATCTCAGGAGTGGTGGTGAAGATTTTGGAAAAATAGGTTAGGGCACTCATTCAGAAATGGGTTGACAGTGAATCTCTACTTTGCAATGAACAACATGGGTTTACTAGGGGAAGGTCATGTTTTAAGAACTTGCTCGCATTCTTTAACAATGTTACCACGGACCTAGACAAGGGGAATGGATACACCATGATACTTTTGTATTTTGCTAAGGCTTTTGACAGAATACAGCAAGAGAGACTATTGCATAAATTGGAGAATATGGGTTTGGATTATAGAATATTAGCATGGATAAGAGGAATGGCTGACTGATAGATATCAAAAAAGTGGTATATGGAGGGATGTGAGCCTGTAAGATTTAAGGTAACCATGACTTTAAATTTTTTTAGGAAATGACAACGTGTACTAAAATATTAAGAAGTTTATCTACAAGAATTATGGTAACCAGTTTATCTACAAGAATTACCACAAGGATCAGTGCTTGGTCCACTGTTTCAATCTACATTAATGATACTGGAAGGATTTGACAAGTGACATACAGCTATTTGCTGATGATGATGATGCAAAGATAATTAGGGTAATCAGGAATGCTGCTGATATGCAGTACTTACAGAATGATTTGAATAAGCTCTAATTGTGGGCATGGGAAAATGGATGTCAGTTCAATGTCAGTAAATGTAAAATCATTCACTTCAGCTTGATTAGATATCCAATTTCGTATTATATTGGTTGGATTATGCTTGAAGACACTGATGAGGCTAGGGATCTTGGAATGTTGGCAAATTGGTAGTTGAAGTTCAGGGGACATGTAGCAAAAATTGCAAATACAACTCAAAAGATAATTGCAATACTGAAACAAATTTAAAGATAAGGATGTCATTTTGCCTCTTTACAAGGCCTTGATAAAACCTGACTTGGACTATTGTGCACAGGTCTGGTCTCCTGGTTTCCATTGTGATTCTGATATATTGGAGAGAATGCAAAACAGAGTGTTAAAAATGGTATCAGGATTGTGGAATACTGATTATGAAGACAGACTGAGAATTTGTAGACTGCTGACACTAACAAACAAGAGAAAGAGGAGGGTGATATGATTGATCCTTTCAGAAGTTTGTAAGTCTCATACAGGATTTCAATTGATGGAATTTTTCAATTTATTGAGGGTGGAGAAAGGACACAAGAGGGCAATCCTTGGAAGCTGAGAATGCATGCCGCTAAGAAGGGGATGAGGGCTAAATTTTTCTCTCATGGTGGTGTGTGATTGGAATGGATTGTCATTGGATGTTGTGAGTACAAGCACTGTGAATGATTTGAAGAATAAGTACAATAGATGGTGCATGATGTCGTATGTGGCCTCCATGGATCAGTCCCTGACTCCCTGGAGGTCTCTCTTAATAATAATAATGCCAAGTTCCTTTTTAATATCTTCATTTTTAATATGATTCTACCATTGATGCCAATCGGTTCACTCCCCTAATTTTTCTCAGAACTGTCATATCTGTGGTTTGTAGTTTTTGATCAAGTGATTTATTTCTAATCCAACTCTCAGATCAATAACTTAAAACTGGTTTGAACACTGTCTTGTATACTGCTAGTTTGGTGTTTTGGATAATTTTTCTCTTATTCCATATAAATTTATTTAGCTGGCCTAAATTTATTCACCTACCCAACATGCCGGCTTTGGTTATTCTGTTGTCTATTTCCAGGTTTAACCTGCCATGTTCACTAAATAGCTGAATTATTTTACTTTTTTATAGGCTCTCCATTCATTTCTTTCATAATGTGATCCATATAAATGATGAATAAGAGTGGAGATAATGTACATCCTTTTGTCTTCCCACTGATTTTACATAAAAACCATCTTCCCATATTTCATTGCATTCTACCTGTTGGCTGATAAGTTAAATACAAATTACATACTGCTCTGTATAATGTTCCATTCACCCCATATAAATGTAGTGCTTTGGAAAGCTTTTCTCTGGGCAACTTGTCACATGTCTTTTCCAGATCTACAAAACTGAAGTACAGATCCTTGTCATATTCCCACAATTTCTTAACTAATTGTCTTGATACCCTCTATTTGCATGAACCCAGCTTGTTCATCTCTAATTTTCTCTTCCATAATCTTTCTCCACCTCTTTTCAAGTATGCGTACATAAATCTTACTCGAAACAATTAGTATAAAAATTCCTCAGTAATTCTCACATTTAGCTTTATTCCCTTTTTTATAGATGGTTTCTATGAGAGCTCTACTCCAATCACTGGGAATTTGAAATTCTGACCAGGTCCACTAAATTATGAAGTGTAGACACTGTAGAACTTTTATACCTCCATACTTAAGCATTTCTGGTCAAATACCGTCTACTCTAGCTGCCTTTCCACATTTAAAATTTTTTTGATGGCATTTCTACCTCAAGTATTGATATGTGCTCCTCTTTGCAATCCTCTCAAAAATTTTCTAGTATGGTTCTGTCACTACTTGGTTCATTTAACAGTCTTTCAAAGTAATTACTACAGATGTCTACGATATCCTTATCTTCAGTTTTCACATCACCTTTATCATGTTTGATTTCTTTTTTACAGTACTCTTTTCTCCATTTCTAAGCTTTTGCAGTAACCTCAAGAACATTTTGGCACTTTCCTGATGTTCATTTTTCATATTCTTACCAAAGTCTTCCCGTTATGCTTGTTTAACAACTTTTACACATAGCTTAGCTCTCTTACGTTATTCTCTGTATTATTTAAGACATCTACTGACTTGTTTGCTAGGAACGTTTGGTATGCTTTCTTCTTTTCCAGGACTATTTCTTTAACTTCTTGTGTCCAGCATGGTGGTCTTATTTTTCTATCCTTCAAGACAACTTCACCATATACTTCCATAGCTGAATCAATATCTTCTTCAGAGTTTGCCACTGATACTCCAAGGATGTGTTCTTATTTTCAATTTGTTTCATTTTTCTTCAATGATGTTTGTATAATCGAGTCTATAATTTACCTGTAAAAGCTGCTTAACTTAATTCTTTTTGAAGTCAATGTGATATCCATTTTTATCCTACTTAGCACTAAGTAATGGTCACTCAAAATTTCATATCCTCTGTACACTCATGTATGCTGAACCAACATGTTGATATCACTATCAACAATGATGTAGTTAATGAGTCTTTTCTTGTTTCTTATATTTTCTCTCCATGTAAACATCTTTATGTTGAAACATGATGTTAGTAATGGCTAGTCCATGTTCTGAGCAGAGGTCCAGTAAATACATACCATTATTATTGACTTTACCCTTTTCTCCAAATGTTCCTATATGCCTGGTGGGATTCATTTCTTACTCTGCTTTTCCAATCTTTATATCAGCTGCATGTTCTAATGACTCAAAAAATTCCTAATTTTTTTACTTAGAAGAACCTACTGTGGGACTATAGGCACAAATAAGTTTCATTGTCCATTTTCCCATTTTGAAGTTTGTCCACATAAGTCTACTTGAAACTGCCTTCCAATACAGAAGTTTATGCTAATGTTTGGTGTTGAATGCCATCCCTACCACTTCCTTTCCTTGATCATTATTGACTGAAACATCCTATACTTACTATTTAGAAAGATCTCACTTGTTCCAGTAGCTTTATCTCAGTAATACCGATTATGTCCAACTGTACTTTTCCAATTCTTCTGTAAGTTTGATTTCCTTTCCATTAATACTCCTTATATTGATGGTTCCTATCTTCAGTTCTTCTGATGTTGGGCTTATTTTTCTTCTTCTAGATGTCGAGTTGGAGCTTGTTCCAGTAGCTGACTTTTCATTGTTCACCTTGGTTCCCTGACAAAAACAGCAAGGGCCTTGTTTGACCAAGTGAAGCTCCCAGAAGGCATGAAATCTGATGTTGTATCATCATATGTATTTGTGGTTTAAGCCAAAAGAGAGTACAATTTGGTTGGCTAAGTCCCAAATTTCCAGCCCATCCTTGTTTAGTACCCAGTAGTCTACTAACAGGACGCACCACATGAAGGTGAAGATTGGAAATTGGATCAGAAGAACCACTCGGTTCTCCGCATTCCTGAAGGGCGACGTGGAGGTCTCCTCCCAGTTATTTGGCTTTAGACCCTTAAACAACCCCCACCAAGTTTCTTTCATTTGTATATTCTGTAATGTTCTTAAAAATATATGTCGAGTTGAAACATATGTATTATTGTAAATCTTCCACAGGAGACTGAATCCATCCAGAGTAGCAGTGCATAATCTCAATTAATTAACTAATTCCTGTTTCATTGAGGTCTAGAAATTCAAGGGCCTAATATGATGGACCTTTCCAAATTCATGTATAAAAACCAATCTGATGTCCTCATTATCTGAAAAGCCAATCCCAATGAGAACATCAGAAGAGTCCAAAAATCTGTTATTAATATGCCTGTTCTTTACAGTGTTATCAATTACCTGAATAGCCCCCCCCCCCCAAAAAAAAAACGATGTCATGGAACTCACTGCATATACCTACCTTACATGTAGTGCTGCTAACCACAAGTTAGCTTTATGTATATTTAATTTGTTTTCATATACCAGCCATATGCTGGTGTGGTTGTCCAAGCAAAAGCATCACTCTCTCCAATGATTAGGTCATAGGTTTGAATCTCACTACTGTATGCATGAATATTAGTGATTGTTTCAAATTGTAAGATAAAGTTCATTGCCTGTGAGACCATAACCCCACTACTGGAGGCCTGAAGTGGCTTAAAGTTCCATTTTTGGTCTTAAGAGCAGGGTTTCCAGATTATACAAACAAATAAAAAAATATTTAAAAATAAAAATAAAAAACAAAAACTTTAGCCTGCCCACAGTAATATGTACAACTTTACAACTTTAGGTTTACAACTTTTCATGGGTAGGAGAATCATACAAAAAATATTCTAAAATAATATTATGTAAAATGTAATATAACTATATAAAATATAAATGTAATAAAATAAGAAATTGCAATTCCCCTGTGTTTGCAGTGAAAAACTGAAAACTTACAACAATCTTCTTCATCAGAGCCATCTTCACACTCTGGAGAATAATTACATTTCCACTTTTCTGGAATACATCCTTTACCATCTGCACACATAAAATGATCTTCTTGACAGGAAACTAGAAAATTAATAAACAATCAAACTTTCTGAAGATTAAAAGTTTCTGTATTGTATTTTCTATCAATTAAATTTATAAGCCCATTAAAGAGTCTGGGCTGATTATGCAAAATATATAGCCTTGGTGGGAAAACAATACAAAATGAGCTCTAACAACTAATTACTACTGGTATAAGCATACCACCTTAGTTAGAGAATGCTAATCAAGCAGTAGGCATCTGCTAATCTCCTTTAGTTACTGCCTCACCCAAATGGAAGGCAGATATAGCAAGAGTGTGGCTAACCAGCAACATTCTAAGCCATTTTACTACTCATTGATAGCAGCATAACACAAAACCAAAAATAAATGCTCCTGTGTGTGTGTGTATATATATATATATATATATATATATATTATATATATATATATATATATAAATGTACCTAAACCCTAATCCACAAGGAAGGACCAAGTGTGAAATTTGCTATGTGGTTTGCAAAAACAGCCTCCTATATCTGCAAACATTCATAATAAGCTAAACCAGGAAAATTATCACTAATACAAAATGAACTGGATAAATTCAAATGGTCAATTATGGGTCTGAAGAAACCAAATAACACTACTCCAGCAGAACAGATAACCTACAGATAGGAAGCAGCAATAATAATTTGGAATATTCAGGAAGTTAAACTATAAATTAAAGATACCAAGAAATTACCATATATGTCAGCGTATAGGACGACCAGCGTATAAGACGAGGCCTAAAGTTTAGGCTATAGGCTTTGGTTTTAAGCTTATGTTGATTGTATAAGACGACCTCCCAATTTCTTCTTTCTTGTATTAATGCAACGTTAATAAATCGGGATGAAAGTATTAAATTTCAAGCTACTTCAGGATGGTGTAATCGTTTTATGAACAGACAAAATCTGGTAATACGACAAAAATTTAAACTGCTAAAAAACTACGAGCAGATCTTGACGACAAACTTACCAGTTTCCATAAATTTATTATTCAGTTGAGACAAGAACATAAATTTCTATTGTCAACTATTGGAAATATGGATAAAACTCCTATGAGCTTTGATATGATAAGCAATAAAACAGTGGAGTCTAAAGGTAGTAAGAGTGTGCTAGTTCGAAGTACAGGTCATGAAAAAACAAGGTTTACGGTTGTGTTGTCATGTTTGGCTGATGGAACCAAGTTAAAACCAATGATCATCTTCAAACGTAAAACTAAACCTAAGATAAAATTTCCTTGGGGTGTTTTTGTACATTTTCATGAAAAAGGATGGATGGACGAAAATGGCGTGAAATTATGGATAAATAATGTGTGGAACACGCAACCAGGCGGATAATGAAGAAACTCAGTTTATTAATATGGGATATGTTTCGTAGTCATTTAACTGAGAATACTAAAAGTCTTCTAGAAAAAAATAACACAAAAATTGCTGTTATACCAGGTGGTTTAACTTCTATATTGCAATCACTAGACGTCTGCTTGAACAAACCATTTAAAGATAACATGCGAGAAAAGTGGAATAACTGGATGTTGACTGGTGTTGGATGTTGAGTGAAAAATCATTTACAAATGGTGGATCTATGTGCACATCACTTGATATGTTGTGCAATTTTGTGATCAAAGCATGGAATAAAGTAAAAGTAGAGACTGTAATAAAATCATTTAAAAAGTGTGGTATCTCTAATCTTATGGATGGTACAGAAGATGATCTGTTGTGGGACACTGATGACAATGAAAACAAAATCAATTCACTGGATTCGAACTGTGATCCATATGATGATCATTTAAACAATGAATCTGAAGAACTATTTTCAACAGATGAAGAAAATTAACATGAAAATTGAGGTTAATAATTATTATTTGTTTTTTAAGACTTACATCTATTGTAATATTTTAAATAAATTTATGTAACAAAAAATTAATCTGATTTGTTTATAAATACTGCCTATTTTCTTATATAACGATGTATTGTAACTACCTAAATGTTCATCCAAGAAATTAAGCTTCCCTTTTTATATTTGCCGTATAAGACGACCCATGATTTCGAGGGATTTTCTGTAGTATTTGAGAGTCGTCTTATATGCCGACATATACAGTATATACTTGGTTTAATCCCTTATCCAAGTGTAAACAAAGTTTGTATCTGAAATATAATCAGGACTAGGGCAACTCGTATATCGAAGCTAATGACTTCACATCACTTGCCTTGATATCTCATAATGCAAAGCACATATCCTTACAGGTATGTATAATGCCATGCATTATGGGAAGGGTCACTACCCAGACAGGTTTCAACCTTTATTGAGGTCTCATCAGTGTGAGCCAGACCTAGATGTGATAATAACGTTGAAGTAATGCAGAAGTCATATTTTCATATACTAGTTGCCAAAAGGTGTCAACACCTTGTTATCAAAATACTCTGGATTAGAGATAGTTGTTGGAAGTTTTTCCACTTGATTATACTATAAATTAACTATAAAATAGTTTTATATAAAACAATTCCATAAAAAAATCTATGTTCTATAAATGATGTTCTAAAAATTGTCCTAAATGTTCCAAATTCTAAAATGTTCTATGTTCTAAAAAATAAAGTTCTATAAAAAAATTAATGGGAGCCAGACCTCTGGATCTGGCTCACACTGATGAGACCTCAATAAAGGTCGAAACCAGTCTGAGTAGTGATCCTTCCCATAATGCATAGCATTATACATACCTGTAAGGATATGTGCTTTGCAATATGAGATACTAAGGCAAGTGATGTTAAGTCATTAGCCTCTATATACAAGTTGCCCAGTCGTGAAGTTACTTCTCACATAAAAACTTTGTTTGTTTACACTTGGATAAAGGATTGCACCAAGTATATAATTTCTTGGTATCTTTAATTTATAGTATAACCAAATTAAGTTAACCTAGTCTAATCAAGAATAAATCATATGATTAAAAGGAAAAGGACTATATAGAAAATTCATTCAAGTGCATATACCAGATCCTACATTGAGATCACACTGAATTTATTATAAATTGCATGACAAGATAAACTACATCCAATAGAGAAATTGCCTTAGCATAATGAGAAATTTTAATAGTAAAGCTCGACATTACTCTGAACATATGTCAGTGTTATGGGTAATTTGGCATGGATAAGAGAAATAAAAGAAGTTAATGCAGTAAGTGATCAAAGGGTGCATGTGAAACAGAGTTGTACAGCAGGATGAAGAAGAATATGAATTCGAAGATGTGACTGTGACAAGACAAAGTGATGAAATGCATAAAGGTGAGTTTGAGACAGGTATGAATGGCAGTCAGGATCAGGAAAAAGGAGTGGTCACACCAAATAGAGAGGTGCGGTATCACAGCTAGAGTGGAGTAGAGAATGCTGGTGTTAGTGGAAATGGCCTCAAAGACAGGGGGAGGGAGAATTATTATGTTTGTATACAAATGTAAAGAATATTCAAAATAAGAGAGCTGAGTTTCTTGTGGTGATTGAGTTAGTATGCCAAAAATATTCAGTATAAATAAAACCTGGTTGTATGAGGATGATGTACTGTCAAGAACAGAAATAGAAGCATTTACAATTTTCCAGAAGGACAAAAAGTTGAAATGAGGAGAGTCATCATCATATCCCCACGTGCCCCAAGGTCTGACATACGTCAGTTTACAGGCCAAAGTTAACCCTGTGAGAATGGCCAGTCCTCAGCAGAGTGCCAACAGCATCAAACGATTGATCTCCTTCCAACTACTAACCACACTCAGACTTGCTTAACTTTTTGCATGAGCCACTAGTAGCAGACTCTACCAATTGATCAACCTTTGCTGGCTGAAATGAGGAGGATAATCTGCACATTAATGACATTGGGTAAGGATTTGTCATGTAACATTTGCTGATGATGCAAAGATAGGTAAAGAAATCACGAGTGCTGCTGATATGCAGCTTGCAGAATGATTTGAATAGGCTGGAACTGTGGGCATCTGAAAATGTCTGTCATTTCAATGTTAATAAATATAAAGTCATGCAGTTTGGTGTGATTAGATATCCAATGCCGTATTATATCGTTGGGATTATGCTTGAAGAAACAGATGAGGCTAAGGATCTTGGAGTTTTAGTAGACTGGAAGTTGAAATTCAATAGGAACTGATGGGATATCAGTACGGATGCTAAAAGAGTATTCAGCTGAACTGGCTATTCCCTTGACCAGGCAATACAATTTGAGTCTCAGAACAGGGAAGATTCCACAGGAGTGGAAAGAATGTATAATAATTCCATTGAACAAGTGTGGTGCAAAGACCGATGTCCAACTATTAACGAATCAGTATATCAGCAGTGGTTGTGAAGATTTTGAAAAAGATGGTCAGGGCTCGCAATCAAAAATGGGTTGACAGAGAATCTCCATTTTGCAATGAACAGCAGTTTACTAAGGAAAGATCATGTTTTAGCAACTTGCTCACATTCTATAATAATGTTACAACTGAGTTAAACAAGGGGAATGGATACACTATGATACTTTTGGATTTTGCTAAGGCTTTTTTGACAGAATACAGCATGGAGTACTGTTGCATAAATTGGAGAAGATTTGATTAGATTACAAACTACTGGCATGGATAAGAGAACAGCTTACTAACAGATATCAAAAAGTGGTATATGGAGGGGGTGAATCTGCAAGATTCAAGGTAACTATGTTGTGTGCCTCAAGGATCACTCCTTAGTCCATTGTTATTCAATTTGTACATTAATGACATTGGGAAGGATTTGACATGTGGCATACAGCTATTTGATGATGATGATGATGCAAAGATAGGTACAGTAATCAGGAGTGCAGTACTTGCAGAATAATTTGAATGCTGGAATTGTGGGCATGTGAAAATCTGTCATTTCATATTAATAAATATAAAGTTACAACTTTTATTACATGCAGTTTGGTGCAATTAAATATCCAATGCCAGATTATATTGGTGGAATTATGTTTGATGAAACAGATGAGGCTAGGGATCTTGGAGTTTTAGTAGACCGGAAGTTGAAGTTCAAGGAATAATTGTAAATACAACTCAGAGAATAATAGTATTGTTGAAACAAACCTTGACATGTAAAGATAAGGAAGTCATTTTGCCTCTTTAGAAGGACTTGATAAGACCTCACTTGGAGTAATGCATGCAGGTCTGGTCTCCTGGTTTCCATGGTGATTCTGATACAGTGGAGAGTGTCAAAAATATGAGGATTGTAGAATACAGATTGAGAATTTGTAGGCTGCAGACTGCAGGCAAACAGGTGAAAGAGAGGTGATATGATTGAGACTTAAAACTTCTGAAAGGGTCATACAGGATTTCAGTTGATGGAATTTTTCATTTTATGGAGGACAGGGAAAAGGAGGCAAGGGCATCCATGGAAGTTGAGAATGAATGTTGTCAAGAAGGGGGTTAGGGCTAGATTTTTCTCTGATAGAGTAGTGCATGATTGGAATGAATTGCTTGGATGTCGTGTGTACAAGTAGCATGAATGAATTCAAGAACATGTATGACAGCTGGTACAAATAGTATGGCCTCCCTCGATGAGTTCATGACTCCCTGGATGTCTCTCTTAATAATAATAATTATTGAAAAAAGTTTCTTCTTGGCTCAAAGAAATCACTATCAAATTAAACCTGTTCATGCTAAACCACCTTGTATTTATGAGATACTTAAAATCCATAAATCTAATACTTCTCTATGTCCAATAAACTTGCTCAATAATTAGCTAAATTACTCAACACCCCCCCACCCATCCACAATAACTCCTCTATTTTTATAAAAAAAATTCTGTCCATTTCATATTACTAGTAAAATATTGCATCCTTAAAAATTCAAACATAATGATTAGCTCTGATATCACTTCCTTATTTACTAATGTACCACTAACAGACACTCTTGATTTAATAAAGCCTAACTTCCTTTTGTCTACTTCCTTTGTATGCTCTTTTCTTCTCTGATCAATTAGTTAAAACCTATTTTAACATTTGGCGATGAAAGCAATAAGAATACATATTATCCTTTCTTTTAAAGTTTGCAATGCCAAAATCAAGCCTTTTAGTCTCTTTTCTTCATAAACTCAAAAGAAAATTGGACACTGTCCAATTTGTTTGAGATGTATGCTATTATGGGAGAATGGGGGTTTGAGTGGCATAATCTGTAATTTTTGCAGCTGTTTAATTCATGACACAAAAAAAAAAGAAGAGAAATAAAATATTTGTTTATTTAGCTTCTAATATTTTGCTGGTTTTATAGTCAGCATCTTTAGAGCACAGTTGGTACTAAACCAGCAACATATTGTGAAAAAAAAAAAAGTGCTCTGAAAATGCTGTGTGTAAAACCAGTGAAATATTAGTAGCTAAATGAATAAATAAATTTCATTTTTTTCTTTTGTGATGTGAATTAAACCATAAAAATTACACATGAACAATCGCCACCATGTAACCAATTGTCAAGTTTCTGTTTTTCCCTTCTATTTAAAAAAAAAAGAAAAAGATGTATACCTCTCTCTCTGCAAAAAAAAAAAAAAAAAGTTAACTCCACAACAGTACATTTGATAGATAATAGCACCAAATTAAATTAACTTTAAATCTACAGACTACATATATGTACAAGCATGGTTTAGGTTTCTGCTTTAGCACCTTATTACATCATTTGTAAACTAAGTCCTTCCCAGTACTTCTGAATATTATGAGTCAGGAATAAACCAAGTTTTTCTATTATCCAACAAATGAATGGTCTGAACTAGTTTGAGATTCTTCTAATTAATTATGAGAAATCTTGATTTAATCACAGGATGAAAAAAACTATCAGCTATTATTATTATTACCACCCCAAGACCTCATGGAGTCAAGACTCATCTGGGAGGTCCTTTTATCACACACCCAGCTCATCATACCATGTTTTAAACACATTCAAACTCTTTGCAGACACCACATTCTCAGGCAAGGCATTCCAATTATTCAGAACTCTGCACGAAAAAAACCTGCCTCTCACTCCCCTACTCACACCCTCTTTATATAGTTTCCAGGGATGACCTCTGGTTCTCCCCTGATCTCCCACCATTCTCTGTAAAACTTCTCCAGCATTGATCCTATAACAACCCCTTACCAACTTGTAGGTTTTTATCATATCTCCCCTCTTCCTCCTGTCCACCAGACTCTGCAAATTAGATCTTCTCATTCTTTCCTCATACTCGACATTCCAGAGGTCAAAAACTATCTTAGTCAGTCTCATTTTGGACCCTTTCCAACATCTCTTCATCCTTATGAAAACCTGGTGACCAAATCTGGGCACAATAGTCCATGTGTGGCCTAATCAAAGCCTTATATAATGGAACAAGAATCTCCCTACTTCTACATGTCAGTGTCCTCCGCATCGTTCCCAGAAGCCTTTGTGTTGTCTTCACAATTTTGGCGATGTGTCCCCTAAATTTTAGATCCTTATCCACTATCACCCCCAGATCTCTTATTTCCTCTACTTCCAACAATATATTCTCACCAAGCATAAATTCTGCATCCTATCTTTGTTTTCCAAATTTTAAAACCTTACATTTTGCAACATTGAATTCACATCCCCATTTCCATGCCCAAATCACTCAATCTATTCAAGTCTTCCTGTAAGGCCACAACATCTTCACTACACTTCATGGTTCGTCCCAACTTTGCATCATCTACAAACAACTGAATATCTCCATCCAAATCTTCACCTATATGATTAATATACAAGTTAAACAGTAATGGACCTAAAACAGACCCCTGAGGCACTCCACTAGTGACTTTCCCTTTTCCTGGATATTGTTCCCCCCATATACAACTTGTTGATACCTATCAGATAGCCAGTCTCCAATCTAATGCACCAATCTAATATCCAACACCATCTGCTCTAGTTTGACTGTCAACCTATCATGAGGTACTCTATCAAAAGCTTTTGCGAAATCCAAGTATATTACTGTGTATCCTTCTTCTCTGTCCAAGGAAGCAGTCACTTTATTGTAATAAGTAAGTAGAGTACTAAAACATGACCTCCCTTTAGCAAATCCATGCTTTCCATCAAAGATAATATCATTGTTATCAACCCAACTCTGGATCCTAGTTCTCACAAACTTCTCGAACAACTTAACCACAACACCTGACACACAGATAGGCCTATAGTTTGATCACCTCCTTTATGAAGTGGCACAATCTTGCCCTCCTTCCACTCCTTAGGAATTTGACCGAGTGCAAGACTCATATTAAAAAAATATGTCAAGGCAGGTGTCAACTCCCTGGCACATTCTTTCAGAATACGTGGTGATATATTATCAAGTCCCACAGCCATATTAACATCTAGTTTACTCAACTCCCCATACACCTCTTGCTCACCTAAAGTCAGACTCTCCTCCCCATCATCAACTGCTCTCAATCCCTCCATGAGGTCACATTCACAAGATTGAAAGATCTTTATGAACTGTTCATTAAGTATGTCCATCACACATTCTGCATCAGCTGTCTTTATACCATTTTCTCCAATCAATGTCATCCTTCCATAATTATTCTTTCTTTCGCTTGCTACATATAAAAAGAATTCCTTGGGATTCTTTTTGGCTTCATTAGCCAACTGCTGTTCATACCTCTCTTTAGCTACCCTCAACAACCAAGTCACCCTCCTTGCTTGGTCTTTGTAGACCTCATGAAATTGGTTATTTCCACTTCTCTTATGCTGTCTCCACAATGCCCTTTTTCTGTAAATCGCATGCTTAATCTCTTTATTTATCCATCTCACACCCACCTTATTTAACCTTCTCACCCTTGGAATACATTTAGACATTGCATCTACTAAACAGTTTTTGAAAATCCCCCAAGCTGCATTGATCTCTTTTCCAGCTAACTCCTCATTCCACGCTACACCCACAAGCTGTCTCCTGAGCTCTTCATAATCACCCCCCCTTGTAGTTCCACATATACCCTTTTCTCACAGGGGTCCTCACACTGCTGGCAACCACCCAGGTAATATAAACATAAATAAATATATATATATATATATATATATATATATATATATATGCAGAAAGTATTTTACCTTGGGTATAATAAATGTTAAAGATACCAAGTTATTTTAAACCTGGTTTTACTCCATTTCCCTAGTAAGCAAACAGACAAACAAGTCAAGTTTGCACCTGCAAGTGTTGCAAGTCTAGCTGACCCTGCATGTAGTGCAAGACCAAGGCAACTCATGGTAAAAAGCAGAATAAGCTCTGATCACTAATCTTAATATTTACCTTTAATGCAAAGCACATCTCCTGGAGGAGATGTATGATGCTTTGTATTAAAGGCAAGGGGCCACTACCCAGACCGGTTTCGACCTTCACTGAGGTCTCATCAGTCGGAGCCAGGCTAGAAATACCAAGAAATGGAGAAACCAGGTTTAAAATAGCTTGGTATCTTTAACATATATATATATATATATATATATATCTGATGAGGTAGCTATTTGGTTAAAACCTGAACTAGTCACAGTCAACTATTTTATAATGTCAACTTTATATTCTGTATTCATGATTCTGTTCAGATGCTTAAAAAGACATCTGGTTATAATCTAGGGCTCAAACAAATAATGAAAATAAAAAACACCTTAAAAGTTGAGGTCATAACAGTGTCAGAAATTGTGCAGTCTGTATAAGCAGCTAAAGAAATATCCCCACTTTTTTAAGAAATCAAAACAGATTAAATCAAAATGGATTATCCTTCCTTTTTTTTGTAAGGAAAATCAGAGCCTACTGATCCTTGCATTGGAACTATACTCATGCCCCACAAGTTGAGACAGTCTCAATTAGATGAATAATGTTTATAGAGGAACAGAAGAGGAGTAGAATATAAGACCCATTGATTTCAGTGATAAGTAGTCTAGAGCAATATTTCTTCAACTTTTTTGAGACATCAGGACCCAATAAAAATATTTCTTTTTCACTGAACTCCTATGAAAATTTTCATAAAAAGTTATCACAAAGGAATGACAATGAATTATTACCTACAAAATATTTTAAACAAGAAAATATATGATATATGCATAATATTACAAATAATAAATTAACACAACTGGTTGCAGAAATAAGTCAACCAGCATTTCCTCCATTCACTGAAGGTTTATTCAGAAATTACATCTAATACATGTCAAAAATGTTTATGTTCTAGGGAACACCTATAAGTTTTCATGGAACCCTAGGATTCTGCAGAACACAGTTTAAGAAAATGCACTTATCTAGAGTTAAGAATGATTTTGTTAGAGGTCAGTCTCGCTTTACCAAATGTTCTTGTTTAAATGAGAAGTTTACTAAAACCATCAATATGTGATTTGGTTATAAAATAATTTATGTAGATTTTGAGACTGGTTGATAGTGTGCCACATAACAAACTTCTGAGATTTGGTGGGGATCAGGCATCTCCTTTTGCTGACTAAGTTGGCTGAGTGGTTAGCATATCTGCTCTCCAACCAAGAAGCTAATGGTTTGAATCCCACTATAGGCATGAATGTTTGCGACTGTCTTTAGCAGTCACAAACATTCATGGAGATGGATTTTATGCCCAGTCTGAGAAAAAATACCATTGCCCCACTTACTGGAGGCTGACGTTCCATGATTGGTCTCTGGAACAGGGCTCCAGATTATGTAAAAAAAAAAAACTTCGGTCCACCCATCATACCAATGTACTATAAATTTACAACTTTTCATGAGTGGGAGTTGCATAAAAAAAATATAAAAGAAACAAAAATAAGGGTAAGCTAAGCTGACATTATCTATTCCTATCAATTTGTCTCTTAAATGGAACTTTGCAGCTAAATGGGATCCTATTTACCAGGGAAAGTGTACAACAGTGATTTTTTTGTATGAAAAATGAAAGTAGTACAATTTTTGCTCAATGGTATGAAAGTACAAGAAATAAAGGAATAAGAAAAATCTCATTCACTGTTTTATTGTGGATAATGATATGTCTTCATGCTGGTTCAGAAGACAAGAGTGTATAGGGGATTTGAAGTAAGAAGTGATCACCTTTCACTTTTGAGCAGAATAAAACTGAGTATTGAAAGAAGAAAAAAATGTGTAAGATAATTTTAAAAAGAAACAAAGTTTAGCAGTTTTCAGTATTGAGCTATAGACTTACGTATATGGTATTGGAAGAAAAATGAAAGAATTTGAATACAATGATCAAATCCTAGAGACTCAGTGGCAGAGTCAGAAAGGCATGTTGTCTGCAAGGATAGAGGAGATCAAAACTCCCTGGTGGATGCAAGGAAGTGAAAGAGGCATAGGTGCCATTCCACTGAACTCACTGACACCATTCCTTACTTTCCCTTAAGCCCAGATACATATGAGCTACTGCAGAACCAACATCCATTCACTGTCCAGCTCCAAACATTCTCCTCATTCATTCTTTCTATCTTTGTGATTTGAAGTTTTTTTTTTTTTTTTTCCCAAGGACTAACTTCCACTTGTTTCAAAAAACATATCAACAAATTCCTACTTTCTTCTTGACACTTTCCCACACATGCATGTGTGTACACACACACACACACACACACACACACACACAGTACTGATGTGCTATAGGTTTTGCAACAGCCACGTAAAACTGCTTTAAAAAAAACTGTTAGCAGTGGAAATTAAACCTACAGCCTCTTGCCTAAAGACCAGAAAAAATACCATCCATTTGAACAAATGTAGCACCCTTAAAGTCTATCAACCACAGCACCAATAAAACCATAAAATGGTACTATACCTCACTGTGTGTGTGGAGGGTGAGGATCTAAGTGATAAATTATGTACTAGAATAGCTTTCAAACCACCCATAAAAATATCACTTCTTTCATTTATAAAATATACATATGACATTGTCCATCAAATATTTGATAGAATTAAAAGTTAAAATCATGTTTAACCCTTTAAACCCCATGTTTCATCAAATTGTAATAATGTCATGAAACATGGGGGTTAAAGGGTTTAAGATATGTTCTTTCTTGTGGTTATATCAGTTCCTTTAATATAATTTTTGTTCTAGGTGTTTATCAAAACTTTTCAGCCTCCCATTGTATATATAAGCACTTTCTAAAAATAGCTGTAATCTAGAGTATTTTAATAATGAGGTGATACACCTTATCACTTCTTGTATATCAGAAATATGACTTCTGCATTATTTCACCCTCGGTCTCTCCTGGGTGTAGCTCCCACTAATGAAACCTCAATAAAGGTCAAACTGGTCTGGAGAGTGGTCCTTACCACAATGCATAGCGTTATACACATCCGAAAGGATTTGTGCTTTGTATTATGGGATACTAAGAAAATTAACGATAAGTCATAAGCCTCTAAATACAAAAGTAGCCCAGTCATTACACTTGGATAAAGGATTAAACCAGAATATAATTTCTTGGCAAGCTTAATATAATTTATAACCAAGTGAAAAAAACTTTCTATAATTGCTACCATGGATTCAATCAAGCATTGCTAGTGTATGATTTATTTATTTAATTTATTTAAAAATTAGTATGAAAAAAAGTTCTTCCATCATACTCTGTTGCCATCTTACCTTTTTTGTGGGTGACAGGGAAAGGAAGGTGGGGTATATGTAGCAATTAATCTGACAATTACGGTTAAAAAGTTAGGAAATAGAATTGACTGAAATGCCATATTTTTCAGAATAAACTGGCACTCAGTATTCATTAATTAATTAATTCTCACACACACACACAGTAATAATGATCCCATACACAAAAAAAAAATTAAAAAAATAAAAGAACCATTACAGCACACCAGTGCTGTTTGTGAGGTGCAGGTGAGAGTTGGGAAAAAAGAAATCTATTGAAACTGTTCTTGAAGTAGGGGTTGTAGTTGTTGAGAAACACTTTATGAGGAAGCTGTTCCTGAGAATAGAGATAGATGGAATAAAAGAGGAAGCAAACTCCCCAACTGGTGAGTTTACAGTTGGGTAGTTCTGGTTATTTTAACAGACTGAACAAAGTACAGGGAAATTATGGTTGCCATTTCAATGGAGCAGTATCCATGGAAGTAAATGTGTGCCATTTCTATAGTCTCAGAGATGCAACAAAGCAGTGTATCTGGGAGATTGTGGTTGAAGTAAGTCAGTGAGAGAGAGATCACAATCATCTCTCCCCTGAGAGCATTAAGAATTTTTAAGGAGGTTTAAGGAATTAATTTGTACAGAATTAGTGGCCCAATGAGTGAAAAGTAGAACCCTTGAGTAGAAATAGGGTTTTTCCGCCAGATAAACTGGCAGAAAAACCCTACTGGCTGTGCCCAAGACTGGCTAACATAGCCAAGTTAGCCGGTCTCGAGGCTGTGGAAACTATTAATGTGATGTATTTGGCAGGAAAGGATGGTATCCGTACGGTTAGCCTAGTGGCTTTGTGCTTCGCAAACGATATGCTCAGGAGTGTCCCAGGTTTGATTCCCGTCGAAGACGTGAGGAACTTGAAGATCTTCCTCGAGACCGGCTAACTTGGCTATGTTAGCCAGTCTTGGGCACAGCCAGTAGGGTTTTTCTGCCAGTTTATCTGGCGTTTTTCATCCTGCAAGCAGGCAAAAACCGGCCCCCGTGAACATATGCTGCTACAGTCAAAAATATACCCCCCCCCAGCGGTAGACTAGGTGACAGGTCGGTTGGGAGTGGTACTAACAAGGAGTCGCATCTGAGTAACATGCGGACCCTGCATAGGAAGTGGGAATAATGCGTAGTGAAAGATTTGGCAGGAAAGGATGGAGGTAAATGTCCTCTTAAGGAGCAAGAGTTGATCCTGAGTGATTTGTGTATTACTGAGAGTAAGGGTAGGTAAACTGAGATCATTTTTGCAAGAAATAATGCAAGACTGCACTTTGTTAGCATACAAGATGGCCAGGTTATTCTCAAACCAGTGAAGAATGTTATGGAGATAAGAGTTTTGGATAATCTTAAAGCTTGAAATGTGTAAATACTGCATGGTTTGTCAAACACATAGGAATGTACTGTGTTCAAGAAAGCTTTAGACAGGATTACTGATGAGTGAGAGCAGGTCATTTATATATAGGAAAAAGAGGGTAGATGATAGAACAGAGCCCTGAGACATTCCTGAATTGTGGAGGTTAACAAGAAAGTCATTCACTATGACATGCAGAGAAAAAGCTGGCTGCCCCAACACAGAAAGTAACATGTAGATTGAAAGATGGTAATTTACTGAACGGTATATCTACCAATGACATGAAGTAAATAAGCAAGCTTGGCTGAGTAGTTAATATCCATCTACCAACAGACTTCAGGTTCGAATCCTGCATAGGGCATTGATGTTTATAATTGTCTTTATTATTATTATTTTACGGTATCTCCATTGAGTCCAGAGACTCATCATGGGAGACCCAAATTAATCATGATACACACAAATCCTATCATACCTCTCCTTGAATCCATTCACCATCACGGAACTCGCAATCAATTCTGACAATCCACTCCACTCATTCACCATTCAAAACATCTAGTCTTCACTAACCACACTCTTACACAACGAATGGTCCTAGTTCTCTATTTGTCATATATTGAAAAATTTCACTTGCAATTTTATAAAACCCTATAATAATCTTAAAAGTTTCTATCATGTCCCCTCTTTTCCATCTATCAATTAAACTTTGTAACCACAATCCCTCAACCTATTCTCATAGGAAGCATTCCACATCATCTTAGCCACTCGTCTCTGAATCCTCCCCCTATCACCTCCTTGTTCTGAAGAAACCCAGGTGACCAAATCTGTGCACAGTAGTCAAGATGTGGCCGAATCATAGCCTTACAAAGAGGGATAATAACTTCCCTATCTTTACTTGTTAACATGTTTTTCAACATCCAATAATCCTTTGAACTATTTAACTAACTTTTGCAATATGCCCTCAGAACTTCAACTCTTTGTCCACCATTATCCCCAAGTTCCCAGCCTCATCAACTTCCTGCAATCTAATACCATCAATATGATTATGGGAATGATTGAAGAAGAGAGAATGGAAACAACTGGAAAGAGGGAATGAGAAGAATGTGAGAGAGTGTTGGAACCAGGGACAGTGATGCCAGGACAGCAGATAAGAAAATCCCGCAACTGAGATTCATCAAACTTTATATGAGACTTTAGGGGACTGTGCCCCAGCATATCCAACAGTTGCCAGATGGGTGGTCAGGTTTAAAACTGGGCATCCTGAGACAACAGATACCCCAGGGCAGGAATATCTTCCACAGCAATCACACTTGAAAACATTGATGCAGTGCATGCCATGATCCTTGATCATAGACGAATACCAGCCAAAAACATTTCAAAGACTCTGGGGATATCCAGGGAATGAACTGGGGTCATTATCCACAAACATCTGGACAGGCAGAAGCTCTCAGCGAAATGGGTCCCCAAATGTCTGAATGCTGACTAAAAATCTCTCACAAAATCACTTGTCATCTCAAGTGAATTTGTCATTCTGAAAAATCAGGTGCATAATTTTTGGCTAGTATTGTGAGTGTTGATGAAACGTGCCTTCATCACTATGACCTACAGACAAAACAACACTTGATGGAGTGAAGACACTAAAGTTCTTCACAGCCAAAGAAGCTGAGGGCTGATTTGTGCAAAAAGGGAATGATTTTTTCTCAGAGGATTGCAAATGATGCAGCAGCATTGTAACAAGCGTGTAACACTTCAAGGGGAATATATAAAATAATGTGTAAGTTGCATAGTTCTACATCAATTACTTCATGGTCATTATCACAACTTTTTAGAACACCCTTAAAAGGTGTCAAATCATCCTCCAGTTGGAGATAGTGACTATGAGGTGATTGCGTACAGTATTAGGACTTCTGTGAGAAAAGGTTATATGTGGAACTACAAGTCTGGTGATTATGAGAAGCTCAGCTATTGCTTCTACTAGATAGTGCTACGAGGGTGGTCCGAAAAGTTCTCAGCCTAGACCATAGATGGCAGCACTATCTGCAAGCTTTGTTTTTACTAAGTTGGTACGTCTGTCATTAAGCATCCATATGAAATTGCAAGTCATTCTATCAAGTAGTTTGATTTACAGCTGCCTGAAGCGCAAAAGTGTTGTCTGTATCCTTTGAAATGGATAAAATTGAGCATCGTGTGGTTATAAAATTCTTTGTAAAAGAAGGTTTAATGCAAAACAAATTAATTCAAGGTTCATAAAATTTTTTGGCACTCTTCTTATTCATTTTCGGCAATTAAGAAATGGGCTGCCGAGTTTAAATGCTGTACCCGCCTTGATTATTGATCAAGTGCACTATATGGTATTGGATGACCAGCAAGTCAAAGTGCACGGAATTGCTGAAACTATAGGCATTTCAAAAGAACATGTTATGGCATTTTGGTTTGATGCAGCATAACTTTTGCTGTCCTTGTACAATAAATATCTAATTAACTTAAATCCACACCAGCGGGATATGAATCCACAGCACATTGGTAAGAGAGCGGAAAAGTTATCTGTTTATAGGATCAAAATTTTGATAATTTGTATAAATCGTCAAAACACATTCCAATAAAAACCACATGCATTAAATAGATTCTTCTTCATTTCCCAGTTAAAAATGTATATTTTATATGCAGTAAATCTATAAAATGTAATGGCATGCAGGTCACATAACTTCCAGTTAAAAATGCGTATTTTATGTGCAATAAATCTATAAAATGTAACAACATACATATCACATAACTCGTTTTCTAAAATTGAACAATCATGATAAATACCTTATAATCACTGTATATGATTGAGACATTGTATATGTCTCAATCATATACCCCTCTTCCTCCTATTCACGAGGATCTGCAACTTACATTCTCTCAATCTGTCCTCGTACTCCACATGCTAAAGACCAATGAGTACCTTTGTGAATCTTCTCTGTACCATTTCCAACATATCCTCATCACCATGAAAAACCGGGTGACCAAATCTGTGCACAATAATCCATATAAGGCCTTATACAATGGAATCATAACCTCTCTATTTCTGAATGTCAGGGTTCTCTGCATCATTGCCATTATTCCATGTGATGTCTTCACAACTTGTGCAATGTGGCCCCTGAATTTCAGGTCCTTGTCTACCATCACTCCTAGATCTCTCATCTCTTCTACTTCTGTTAAAGTTTCCCCACCAAGTGTATACTTGGCATCCCATCGTTGCTTACCAAATCTCAAAACTTTACTCTTGGCAACACTGAACTGACAGTTCCACTTACCTGTCCATTCATGCAATCTATTCAAGTCTTCTTGTAAGGCATTAACATCAGTCTGACTATGCATTGCTCTCCCCAGTTTTGCATTATCCGCAAACAGCTGGTATCACTAGTTAAACCCAATCCAATATCATTAACATACAAATTGAACAACAATGGCCCCATAACTGACCCCTGCAGCACACCACTGGTGACCTTTCTCTTTCGAGATAATGCAACCCCATATACATCTTTCTGATACCTATCTGACAGTCAGTCACTGACCCACCTGTTTCAATTATTTTTAAGAGCTTGTCATGTGGCAATCTATCAAAAGCCTTTGCAAAATCCAAGTACACCACTGTATATGCATCTCCTCTGCCTAAGGTATTTGTCACCTTGTCATAGTACATAAGTTAGTGAAATATGATCTTCCCTTAACAAATCCATGCTGATAACCACAGAGAATACTACTGTTATCAACCCATTTCTGTATCCTACTTCTCATCAATCTCTCCAGGACCTTCACTACAACTCCAGATATACACCCCGGCTTATAATTTGAAGCTATAGCCTTATCACCGCCTTTATGCAGTTGAACAATTTTACTCTCCTTCCACTCCCTTGGAATCTGTGCTGTTGCAAAACTCTTATTAAACAAGCATGCCAATGTTACTGCCAGTTCCCCGAAACATTCCCTTAAGATGCGTGGTGATATGTCATCAAATCCTATTGCCTTATTAACATCAAGGTTATTTATTTCCTCAAATACCTCCTGCTCACTCACAATGAAGCTATCCTCTCCTATGTCCTCTACACTTACATTCCTCATGATTCCACACTTATAAATTGATCACTGAATACCTCAACAATGTCTTCTACAGCAGTTATCATTCTGTCACTTTCATCCCTTAACTTCATCTTTCCATGATCATACTTCCTTCTACTTGCCACATATCTAAAAAACTGCCTAGGGTTTTTCTTAGCCTGATTTGCCAATTTCTGCTCATACTCTGCTTTTGTTTTCCTTACTGAGTCACTCTCCTGGCTTGTTCTTTATATTCTTCATGTGACTGATTACCGTTATTCTTCTTGTACTTCCTCCAAAGTACTTTCTTTTTCCAGATTTCATGCTTAATCTCCACATTCATCCATTTTACACCTACCTTATTTAGCCTTTTGGCCTTTGGGATACATTCGTACAATGATGCTGTTATGTATTTCTTTAAGTTCCCATGCAGCATTTATTTCCTTACCACTCAACTCCTCGTTCCATGTTATAGCTCGAAGTTGTCTCCTAAGCTTGTCATAATCACCAGCCTTATAATTCCACATGTATCCCTTCCTCGCAAAAGCCTGCACATGACTAGCCACAACACAGGTGATTATTTCATGATCACTTTCACCAACTGGAGGAAAATGTAAAACCCCTCAAACGATTACATCCTCTGATGAAATGATCAGATCTAGAACTCTTGATCCTCGCGTGCCTTCCTTTACATGCTGCCTGAGATATCTCTCAAGAACTCGAGAAATTCACTTTCCTTATTCCCAAATGCTATCTCTTCATTCCAATTTATACCACCATAATTAAAATCATCCATAATAATTACCCTTCCTTTGTTCACTAATCCAGGTTGTTTATACATTTCTTCATCACCACCTTCCATATTCCGAGGCCTATAGCAACATCCAACTAAATATGTTTTCCTCTCAACCTCCACGTTACACCACACTGCCTCATAACCACTGCCACTATTTTCCCTTTTCATGTCTACCTTATGTGGACTTAATTCCCCTGCTATCATTAACAGCACTCCCCTTCCCTTCCTGCCCTTTCTATTCTCACGAAAAATACTGTACCCTTCCTTTCTTTTAGGCTTGCACGGTGATCCGAATGCATTTTTGAAAATTATGGAGACAACTACATTGGTGAAACAGGACGGACAATCCCTATACGCAAGAAAGAACACATTAGACACATTAAATATAACCATTATGGTGAAGCAGGCCTCTCAGACCAAGCACTTAACACCTTACACCAAATCAACTGGAAAAGCACCTGCTCCTTACACCGCACAAAAACCTGGTACGAAAGAAAATTTAAGGAATCCTGCAAAATCCTGATAAACCACCCAAATATCAATAACAAAGATGGCATGAAAATTCCAAGGATCTGGATGGCATACATTCAGCCTTCCTAATATGAAAGATTCAACATAAGTCAGGACTCTAGCCAATCCGCTAGTATTAGAAACCACCCCACTCTAACTGGCTGGAATGATGTTAATATATGTATATAGTAGACAACACAAATAATAGGACTCTAGCGTTGATGTATAATTTTTTATTTTTAATTTTTTTTTCCCACCAGAGATCAGGCCAACAATTGTGGTAACGGTTGGTCAGTGTCTTTAACAAACCAGTTTGATTGTAGTATAGCTTGTTGCCTGTGTATATTTGTACGCTCCAGAAGATGACCTTGACATAAAGGTCGAAACGTCGAATTGTAGATTTTAGTTATATTAAACTAAAGTTTTTATTCAAACACGGTAGTTGTCTCCATAATTTTCAAAAATGCACTGTACCCTTCCATTTCTATTCCTGTTACAATATCATCTTCATTCAACCATGTTTCACTTATTCCAATGATTTGGGGGCAAATAAACTCAATCACTGAAACCATCTCATCCCCTTTATTTCTGATACTTCTGGCATTTGTAAACAAACACAACAGTTTATTTTTAGGTCTATAGCCAGTCCTATCCAAGCCATATGTTGGTTGTGATTTCCCCACTACACCTGCCAAATCACCTTTATCACCGTTTATATATATACACACACACACACACACACACACACGTACATCACATATTGTATTGTATTGAATCTATTGTATTTTTTAATTTATTTTTACATAATCCAGAAGCCCTGCTCTAGAAACCAAATATGGAACTTTTTCAAGCCACGACAGGCCTCCAATAATGAAATCTTGATGAACACAAAAGAAATAGAAGGGGAGGGAAGAGAGAGAGATGGATGAGATATTGCTTAGCGTTATGTAAGATATAGACAGAGAGATGTCAAAGTCCAAAAGAAGTTAAATGATGAATTAAAGAAAATATCAACACTAGGCACAGAGAACAAGACCCGCATAATGAGGGATAAGGTTGTAAAGGATACTAAGACATCTGAAGAACCAGAAAAACCCCAGGAATGAAATCAAAGATGCTGAAGCATGAGTGGCAAAATTATATAGATAACTGCACTGGATGGGTAACAATGATTGGGATGAAGGGAAAGCACCAAAAGAATGAACAAGGTCAATACTAATATCCATTCACAAAAAAACAAAAAAAAACAAAATGGACTACAAGAATTACAGATAATAATAAGAATAAGGAAACCAATAGAAGAAAATCTAGAAGATGAGCAAGCAGAATTCAGAACAGAGGAGTACTGTGCACCAAATATTAATGTTAAAATTAAATGAAGAGAAAGCTCTATGTAAAAATAGAAATATTCATGTCTACTTTCAAAAAAGCATTCAACAGCATAGATCAGAAAGGGCATAGGCAGTACTTGAATCTTATGGACTGTACGGAAACCCAATATATCTATTGCAAAATATCAATGATAATGAAGAGGCTGATGTGAGAAATGTGAAAACTCAGGAAGATAATATCCAAACAACAAGAAATATGCAACTGAGACCTAATATCCTCAAGAGCATCTTTATCATGATTTTGGAAAACTAACAGATACTATAAAGGCAAATATTGTGTTCCATTATCAATGTTGTGAGGGTGTTATGATGTGTATGAAAAAATTTTACAGCTAATAAATTTATTTCACGTAAGTTTAAGTTTCCATCTTTCATTTTGCTAAGCATGTCAAATTATATACCTATATTAAAGCAGATGAACCAGAAAGAACAGTGCTGGAGCAGGAAAAAAGGGGATATGGGTTGATAATGAACAATGAAACCCCCATGTGGTGACCAGAGTTAAAGAATAGTCCTAATGTAACCCGTGCATGTCGTAAGAGGTGACTAAAATGGGTACCTGGTGCCTGGGGGTATGGCTGAGCCACCCTGCCTCCAGGGGACAAAAATTTGGAGAGGGGTGGTCCTCCAGGTTGGGGATTTGGCAATGAGCTAACAACCCATTCCTGTAAAAAATGTCTCTTGTTAAGCAAGCTAAACAATTGAAAGCCAGACTGACTTCAAAGAAATAACACATGAAAAGGAAAGGATTCATGAACTTTGGAACATGGTATGTTATAACAATGTTACAGGTAGGGAAAATGCAAAGTATAGCAGAAATAAGGAAATAATAGGAAATAAAAAAAATAAGAAACAGGAGATAAGATGGAGAGAAAAAGGAAGAATAAATAAAAAAGATTATATTATGTATTATATAATATTATATACAAGGAAATAGTGGAACAAGGAAATTATGAAGTAGGATTTATTATTAGAAAGAAGATAATAAATTCAATTTTAGGATTCATGCCAATAAATGAAAGAATTTGAAAGTTATGAATTAAAGGGAAATTCCATAATATCACTTTTATTAATGTGTATGCCCTGTCCTGACTGAAAATGCTGATGAGATTATGATAGATCAATTTTACGAGGATTTAAAAGAAACATGAAAAAATAAGTAAAAATAGTGCCATGATAATAGTAGGGAATCTTAATGCAAAAAGAGGGAAAGAAGACATATTTCATGAAGTAATTGGAAAGTATAGTTTACATGAAGAAACCAGTGAAAGCGGAAATAGACTTAATGATTAGCAATATCAAATAAACTTAGAAAATGAGTAAATGTTTTCAACATAAGAAGATTCATTTGAGGATGTGGATTATTCCAATAACCAAACAATGTAATCAAATAGATCATGTCTCGATCTCAAAAAAAAAAAAAAAAGAGTATATAGAGGAGCAAATTGTGAATTTGATCATATGCTAGTTAAAATTAAATTTATATATATAGAATATCAAATGTAGACCAAAAGAAAACTGAAAAGATAAAGAAATAGAACATTGAAGTATTCCAAAATAGAGAAATAATTGATAAATATCAGAAGAAAATAAAATATAATATTAAAACGAAAAGAATATAGAAAAAAAAATTGGACTTGATTCAACAAACAATCATAAATGCTGCTGAAGAAGAAATAGGATGGTAAATTGGAAAACAAAAGTAATTTTGTTTTTCCTATACCAAGAAAGTATTTACAAAGGAACACAAGAAATAATAGAGAAGAATATGAAGAGAAAAAGAAAGCATAAAATTTGTAACAAATAAAATGAAAGAAAGAAATGATAGAGAAGAAAGTGGAACAAATAGTGCAGTATAATGAGAAAAGAAAAACCAGAAAATTCTATAAAGAATTAGAACAGTTAATACATAATTTTGATACGCAAATGATAGGATGCAAGGATAAAGAAAAAAAAAGTATTAACTGAGAAAGAATTAGTTAAAGAAGGATGGAAGGAATATTTTAAGGAATTATTTATGATGACAGCAGAAGAAAATAAGGAATATGAAGATCAAAGTAATTGTAGAAATATAGAAGAAAGAATTCAAGAACCAACTTATAGAGAAATAGTGGAAATAATAAAACAAATCCCAATCTACTCCTGGTGTTTTAAAGTTTTTAAGCACCAGGAGTAGATGGGATAATAGGAGAACTTATAAAAAATGCAGGTGAAATCTTATGGAAAGAAATTTATCATTTGACATTAAATATATGGAAAGAAGAAAAAATGCCAAATAAAGGAGATAAGATGAACTACAGAGGAATTACACTATTGAATGTGACATACAAAATCTTATCACGTATGATATATAAAAGATTAGAACCATATATAGAAACAATAATAGGAGAATACCAGTGTGGTTTAAGAAATAAAAGATCCAAAATTGATATTTTATTTTTATGTTATGAAATATATATATGAAAAATGCTTAGAATATGATAGAACTTCATAATATTGATTTCCAACAAGCATTTGCAAATTAAATAAACAAGAAATGATACATAACTTGAAAACACTGGGAATACCAGAAAACTTAATTAGATTAATTAAAATTACATTAGAAGGATCCAAAGAAGTAGTTAAAATACAAAGGAAAATTAATGGATCCCTTTGAAATAAACTGTGGAGTAAGACAAGGAGATGTACTTGAAGCAATAATAAGAAAGTTAAATATGAGAGGATTTATTAATAATAAATTAATACAAATATATACATATGCAGACGATATAGCAATAATAAGTTGCAGGAGAAAAGATTTAGAAGAGAAATTTGAAGAACTTAATAGAAACGCTAAAGATGTTGGATTACAAATTAACGAAGACTAAATATATGTAATGTGGAAAGACAATAAATAAAAACATTACAAGATATAATATAGATGAATTCAGTTTGAAGTTGCAGATAGGTTTAAATATTTAGGTTCATTAATAACAACAAACAATAATACATCCAAAGAAATTAATAGTAGAATCATGGCTGGAAATAAGTGTTATTATATTATAAAAAGTTAACAAGTAATAAGATTCTTAATTGTAATTCTAAATTAAAACTTTATAAAACAATTATAAGACCTGTAATAACTGTAACAACAAATGGATGTGAAACATGGCCATTAATTAACACAAAAAAGATATAGATAGATTGAGAATCTTTGAAAGGAAAATATTAATTAATTTATTAAATTTATTAATAAAATTATAAATTTTAGTTATGTTAAACTAAAGTTTTTATTCAAACATGGTAGTTGTCTCCATAATTTTCAAAAATGCATATATGATGTAGATATTTCACAGGATGACTTAAATAGGCTCACGGTATGGACTAAGGTAAATGACTGTCAGTTTAATGTGGCTAAGTGTAAAGTGATGCATTTCGGAAGGATGAGATCACATGCTGTTTACTATATTAACAGAACTGAACTGCAAGAAGTTGATGTGGCAAGGGACTTGGGAGTTATTGTGGACAGAGAACTTAAGTTTAAAGGCCATGTTGCAAAGATTGCCAAAACATCACATCAAATTACACGATTGCTGAAGAACACACTAACAAGCAGGGATAAGAAAGTTATTGTTCCACTTTATGAGGCATTAATAAGACTGCATTTAGACTATTGTGCAGAGATCTGGTCACCTGGATTTCTTGATGATGAAGAAATGGTGGAAAGGATTCAGAAGCGAGTTACAAAGATTGTTGCAGGTCTGTGGGATGTTCCCTACGAGGATAGATTGAAGATCTGTGGGCTCCAAAAACTAGCTGATAATAGGAGAGGAGATATGATAGAAGCATAGAAATTATTAAAGGGATTTTACAGGATTGATACTAATAACATTTTTAAGACCAGTGCTGGAAGGGAGAGAGCAAGGGGCCATCCCTAGATTATGTCAGAGTGTGGTTAACAAGGGTGTTAGGACTAGATTTTTTACTTGAAGGGTTGTGAAAGGATGGAATGCATTGCCAGAGGTGGTTTTGAATGCTTTGTCTGTGAATGAATTTAAGGAGAAGTATGATAGGTATTGTGTAAATAATGGTTAGTGTGTCAATGTGGTCTCCTGCAATGAGTCTTTTGACTCCATGCAGACACCGTTATAATAATAATAATATGGACTAATAAAAGAAGAAAATGGAATATGGAGAATTAGAACAAATAATGAACTTAAACAACTAACCAATGGTGAAGATATAGTAAGATTATAAAGTCATAAAGAATAGTGTGGTTGGGGGCACATAGAAAAAATGGAAAAAGATAGAGGAGTTAAAAAAAGATTTGAATGGAAACCATTAGGACAAAGGAAGAAAGGTACACCAAGAAAAAGATGGACTGATGATGTACAAAAAGATCTTACAACTCTAAAAGTTGAGAATTGAAAGAATGTTCACAGAAAAAGAAAAGAATGGCTAAAAATTGCTTTGCAAGCCAAAACTCGTTAAGAGTTGTAAAGCTAGAAGAAAAAGAAGAAGAAGAAGAATGAACAATGAAAAAACTAAAACAAAGATAATCAGAGAGAGAGAGAGAGAAGAAGAGGATGAAGCAAATAAAGATCAATGTACAAGAGCTAGAAAAGGTTAGCAGCTTCAGGTACCTAGGGAGCATGTAACATGTTCCCAATTTTCAATGTAAAAAAAAATATATTTTTTTTTTTTAAAAAAAGGAGATGAAGGAAATAATTAGAAGAAAACATAACTTTTTTGGACATTGCTGTAGGATGGATGGCAGCAGAAAGATCAAAACCCTGATGTTCATAGAATAGACAACATAACAGAACTGGGCAGCCAAGATGAAAGTAAGCAGATGATGTAAAGGAATAGTGTGGAGAGTTTGAAAGAGTTGAGCCATCTGGCAAAAGACAGAAGGGAATGGCAGAAAATAATAAAAACTTCATCAGACACCAATAAGCATTGGTGATGAATCCATAGTTTATATGTCTTTTGAAATTGTCAATAAATTCCTTAATAGAATAGAAAACCTACACTCTTTTTTTATATATTTGAGTTATGCTATTAATAAGAAATCGTGTGTCTTCAGTGGTTTCACAATGTAGTCTTGCTTGGCAGTCTACCAAGACCCATATATTAAAAATAAATAAACAAATTTTAATGCATAAAGTGGTAAATTAAGTATAGCTAATAATAAAATACAAATGAGTAACAGAAAATATAGCTCCAGGAAAAGCTTTATGTATTCTCTATTTCCTATTAAAAAGATTTAGGAAGCTCTTGAATCTCTCACCGACGGAGCACTGCACTGCGAAAGCATTCACTGTCTCTATATGCACAGTTATAAACAAGAACTCATTCTCCTTTAATCACCTGGTTACCGTCTTTTTTGTATGTTCATAAATATATTCCGAGATAAATTCCTGTTATTTCTTTTATATTTATACGGAAATGGTTAACATTTTTATTGCAATATGTATTTATTTGGTAGTGGCGACTTTAAAGCAGCATTTCTGTATTATGTTTTAATGGGAATGTGGACGAACAGAGGTTAACGTTCGTTCAATGCATGATAAAATGTTTTTTGTTTGTTTTTGTTTATTAATATATCAATAATTTTCTTGAGTACTAAAAAAAAAAAAAAATCAATGTCTCTCATGCTGTGATGAACATTTCTACAGTTATCTCTTCTGTGGTGAACATATTTTTCTGGACGATGCTGTGTGGTTTTGATAAATTTAGTATCTCGGGTGGAAATAGAATGTATTCGAAATCCTGAAAACAACGATTCTAAAGCATAAATAGGGGAAATGCATGTGTAGATCAACTTGACCATCAGATCTCGATTCTTAACGTCAAAACTAAGCACTTCCAGAGAAAGAATTATACGTATAATTGTTAATACAAAAAAAATCTCCAATTCTCAGTAAAAGAATAATTAAAAAATCATTTAACTCATCTGGAACATTAACTTATTTTAATTACAATATGAACTTTCTTGAATACAGCTATAAAAACTGAACGAACTTGAAAAAAAAAAAAATTGAATGAAACACCGATGTACAACCTTCGAAAGTTTTCACGACCGTAACTCATTAAAACTTATTGTGCATATCAGACAGCCGCGCAAAATGCATACATATATATAAACAAACACATACATGTGCACATAAGAATGTACTGAGAAAAAGTGGTAAGAGTTCATTCAAAACATTACACCATCCCTACCTTTAACTACAGTTAGTATCCCAGAAAGGTCGCAAAACCTTATACTTCCAATTAACACAAAAATCACAGAAATACCCCTCCATGCCCAGCTTCTCCGGTTAATGTCCAAGACACTGAAAGTGGTCATCCCCACCTCCTTCAACATCTAAGGCAGCAGCATAACTTCGCAAAACATACACATTACACTAACAAAAGTTTATTGTTATATCCATATCATGGCAGAAGACAATTGTACATTCCAAGTAAATCCTAATGAAATGAATAACAAAAGTTGTCAGTTGACCAATAACTATTATTCGGCTGATCCAAATTTCGTTGGAAATGGATGACTACCGCCTTTAAACGATCAGTGTCTACCTAACCCTAAAGCACTCGTTGCGAGCTTTCACTCTAAACTGAGCGTGCCCGCAAACTACTAGTAACCTTGAACGAAGCTTGCTCTCCTATTGATGACGTCATATTGTCGCAGCACTAACTGTGATTCCACTTCGGTCTGAGAGGAATCCATCTCGGAAACGGTTGAGATGGGTATCATTCCAATAGCGAAGTTCAGTAGCTTCGTTATATTCCCAGTTTTTTTTTTTTTTTTAATAAAAGATAAAATAAAAATCAGTTTTGAATTACTTTCATTAATGTCAGTTTGTATTTATTATATCTTTCTGTACATATGCTTCAGTAGCAAAATTAAACAAAATTGTTAGCATTAGGAGGTGTCACAAATAATAATATAATAATAATTAGTAGTAGTAATGATAATACACGAGTAATGAATAACTTCAACTGTGTTTTGTGTATTGTGCATACCTAAAATAATTACTTAAAAAAGACAATTATTTCCAAAAAAGGAGGGGAAGGGGGAACTCCCCCCCCAGACACACACACTTCCTTGCTCCAGGAAGGAGCCGGTCTGTTTCAAAGACTGATTTTATAAATTCAATAATATACAGCATCATATTTACTCGAATATAACACGCACCAGCGATTTTACTTTACGGAAAAAAAATAAGAGTTTCGCATATACAATAAATTAAAAATACCAAGGAATTATATACTTGGTTTAATCCTTTATACAAGTGTAAGCAAACAAGTTTGCGCCTGAACTATTTTCAGCACTGGGACGACTCGTATAAAGAAGCTAATAATTTCAGATCACTTGCCTTAGTATCCCATAATGCAAAGCACATCGCGCAGACATGTATAATGCTATGCATTATGGGAATGGTCACTACCTAGAACAGTTTCGACCTTTATTGAAATCTCATCACTGGTAGCCAGACCCCTCCCAAATGCATAGCATTATACATGTCAGCAAAAAGATTTGCTTTGCATTATGGGATACTAAGGCAAGTAATGTGAAGTTATTAGCTTCTTTATACGAGTTGCCCTAGTCTTAAAATAGTTCAGGTGCAAACTTGTTTGCTTACACTTGGATAAAGGATTAAGCCAAGTATATAATTTCTTGGTATCTTTAATTTATAGTATAACCAAGTGGAAAAACTTTGAACAACTTTCTCTAATCCACAGTATTTTAATAATAAGGTGTGACACCTCTTGGCAACTTGTATATGATGAAAATATCACTTCTGCATTACTTGAAACTTGGGATGGTGGGCGGGTTTAGAGGGAATGAATGAAGATGGATGAGACCCTGGGAGGATAATGGATGGCAATGCTGTAGCCAATGAAGTTTTAACTGAGGCTCGGCTATTGCTGTTACCATCCTGCCATGATCAGAGCTTTAATAGCTCAATAATACCTTTTCCCTACACTGTCCTCTACAGGTAACAGGGAAGATGAAAAGCATTCTTGCTTCTCCCCTTTAAGCCAGTCCTTATAAGGACTTGGTATGGTACGAGGGAGAAAGAAGATCACCCAGTCCTTTTTAGGACTTCCAGGTTAGCGGATGGCAATGCTGTAGCCAATGAAGTTTTAACTGGGGCTCGGCTAATGCCATTACTCAGACACGACTAGAGCTTTTAGCTCAATAGCACTCCATCCACACAAATTCTCTTCATTCAGATGCCGGGATAAAGAATCAAGGACTCAGTCCATCGCCAAGTTCTTTTTAGAACTTTTAGACTTGGTATAGTATCCACGCCCACAGATTCGAGATCATTTGACATTTCTGCGCATGTCAACAGGAGGAAAATCCATTCCAATAATAGGGTAATCAATCCGTATTGTGGGATGAGTTGTTTATTATTACACGTCGGAAAATTAACTTCTCTTTTATGATCATTGTAGTTAACTATGTTGCTTGTATAACAGTTGGAAAATTTTACCTATAAAGCACGTGATTTCGCGTGTTGGCGACCGATTCGTACGTCCTTCATTTCTTTATTCCCTTCAGCATGAATCGACTATTCTTGGCAAGACGTCAAGCAGAGATCTACAAACTGTAGGCGAACTATATCAGCTGTCAATTACAATGAAACAGAGTACTATAAATACAAAAGACTGAAGGCTATTCTACTCCCAGCTGATCATAACTAATACAACTGTCCCCAGAGGTTGAGCTTAAAACTCACAAAATTCCCTTTCCCAAATAACTTCCTTTAAAGACAAAGGGGAATATGGAAACCATTTTTGCTTCACCCATTTTGACAGTAGTGTTATATGTAATATACTTAGTATCACTTCTGGTTTGGCTCCCACTGATGAGATCTCTATAAAGATCGAAACGGGTCTGGGTAGTGATCCTTTCCATAATGCATACCATTATACATACCTGTAAGGATATGTGCTTTGCATTATGAGATACGAAGGCAAGTGATGTGAAGTCATTAGCTTCTTTATACAAGTTTTGTCAGGTGCAAACCTGTTTGCTTACACTTGGATAATGGATTAAACCAAGTATATAATTTCTTGGTATCTTTAATTTATAATATAAACCAAGTGGAAAACTTCCAACAACTTTCATATATACCTCACATATGAAAAGAATTTAAGCACTTTCATGTCGGGGTGATAGTAACTCGCTCCCCGCGGTAAACAGCAAGCCCACCCCAACAGCCACTATACTGTAGATGCAAGAAAAACAAGTAGTTTTATTGTATCACTGAATAAGGTACAGAGACATTTGCAGTCTAAATGTATTTCTCAACAAATAATCCAATTAGAGAAACTCGGTTAAAAATGGCACTAACTATTGAATCACATGTCGCTTCCTCAGAAACTATGCTGTATAGACTCAAGCAAAACATATGTTGCACTGGCAAACACAGTATCTAACTAAAAACTATTGTCCAATTTTTCAGTTACATGAAATAAGTGTTTGTTTGATTGCATTTGAAATTTTTGATGTCATTAAGACAGATCAAAAAGGCTAACTTCAAATAAACTTCTACTGCTGAATTGAACTAACACATATAATGTGTGTGAGAGTTTCCCCACCAACTCGACATGGAAGCAACATACAAACAAACAGCAATAAAATTCAAAGGATTGAAACTTTGTGTGAGTTGAGCCCACCTGTGCAATGTGCAAGCAGAACACAAACGGTAATGAGTTCTGTCTGAACGATAAACACCACCGTCGTGAACGTGTTAAAACTAAGAAATATATAGTGAATGTTGTTATTGCAGTTTCAGATATTATGGAATTCGGTTGCAGAGAATTAACATTTCAACTCAACACAATTGTCAGCTTGCCTTTGTAGTTGGGCCGCACGATCTGTTGTTAATACCGCACCAATCATATGCACGTCTTCATAGTTGCTTTATCTCTACTGCCCTACCATTGCTGTCTGTTTGATGCTCTGCTTTCACTTCTCATTAGTCATTTGTGAAGGATTATTCATTACGTATCTCAAATCTTATAAATTACTCATAATTTTTGCTTGAAATAATGGGAAAGAAGATGACACTATTTGGGTAGATGACTTTGACGATGCACACAAGGAAACTGCACTGGTGGCCAGAAGCAGCAATGGGGAATAGGAGATTCTTGGTAAGTCATACCAATTTTCAGTTTTTTCCTGAAAACTTTATTTTCCGAAAATCCCAGCATATATGTCGTACCACAATTTTGTAGTTTTAATTTTCGGGGAAAAAAAAAAAAGTGAGAGTTATATTCGAGTAAATACAGTATACAAATAATTACCATATAAGATATAATGTATATTCACGTGGTTGACAGAGTGAATACCTTCTTCGTTCTCCAATTAGTACAGTTGTGGGTTCGAATTCCGCTACGGATGTGAATACTTGTGAATGTCTTTAAGTGGGAGATGGAATTTCATCGTTCGATAGTATCAGATGCACCCGTGCTTAGACCTGAAATGGCTTCAAAAAGTTACGTTTAGTCTCCCAAGTACACACACATAAAGTGGAAGATTATTCTAGTTATGCACATTGATCTCAACATTGCATCTCAATCTGTATGTTAACAACCACATTGAGTGAAATTGTCGTGCATTTAAGCACAAAGGCAAAATTTGTACCTACCCAATCATTCATTTGTTACTATACATATTGTTTATTTCTATATCATCAAATATAAAAATTCAGCTTTACAAAACAACAAAATTATTATTTTATTATTAATTATTATTGTTGTTGTTGTTCCAGACATCATAACTGTACTGTTGCTATATCTAATAACTGATCTACTAATATTCATTAATACCAAAGTCTGTTAGTTCATTATAGTAAACCACTTTGATCTTAGGTAATATCCGAAAAAATGTGACGAATTTCGACTGAAAAACTAAGTAAACAATTTTCAACATTGGAACCTTCATTTTTGTTGTATAATTCTTTATTGGGAGAGGAAAAATCGAAATCTGTCACTGCGATTACCTCCCATGTTAATCCTTTACCTAAAGCTGATTACTCTCTAGTTTTGATCATTTTGGTTTGGTTAAAATATTTGGTCAGAATGGGTAAAATGTCAGCTAAAAAAATCAGCTAATGCCTTTTTATTCCTGTATGAGGAGTAGTTGAGGCCGTTTAGCCCTATCTAACTTTTGGAGACTGAGTGGGAAGTTCAGCCGTCTCTCTTCACGCAGTGACAATATATTTAATGTCTGAAGAAATGTGGATTCTACAGTCGATTTTCTTGAGTTTCCGGGAGAAAAAACCCGCTTGCCCGTGCCAGAGATCGACTAACTCGGAACCAGTCGAAAAAAGGGCTTAGAAAAATTTCCTCTAGTGCCGACTAGATTCGAAAGCAAGTCTTCTGTCGTGCGGTCAAGCGGCATGGTGTGCAAACGCCACATCCACTGAGCTACACAGGCTCGCTAACATACAAAATAAATTTTCTTAAATTTTTTTTCTTATTTTCTTCTTTATTTTCTTATTTTGATTATTTTCTTAAATTTCAGAAATAAGAAATTTATGGCGTCATATTTTAACATAATCTGTTCCTTTCTTTTTATGATCGTTTCATTTATAAATTTGATACTCTGATTGCCAGAGACTGGCTGTCAAAAGTTACGTAGGGCTAAAATACAGTGGCGTAGCTAGAGCTTTTGTCCCTGAGTTTGTCGTCATTCTCAATTCACACCAAAAATACTATAAAAAGTCAAAACGACATAGGGAAAGAAATTAAAACACTATGTTTGTTTATTTTACTTGTAAGTATAGTTGTTGAAAACTAATTATTAATTAAGTAATAAAATTACTAAGTTAACATAAATAGAATAATCGACGAAAAATAAAATTGTCTCAAGTGAAAAGTGCCACCAGGGGCAGACCGCACCCCCTTAGCTACGCATCGCTATGGGGGGGAGCCTTTCGAATCTTCAAAATTCGAGTCATTAGAATTCAAGGACAACTGGCCTACCAGTCCAGAACTCGGGGTGATTAAGTGCCGTAGGAGCCAGAGGGGGGAGGACGGAACCCTCCTTTTCGAGTTTTCAAAATTCGATTCATCAGAATTCAAGGAGAACCGGCCTACCAGTCCGGAACATGGGGTTGGGCGCCAGGGGGCACAAGCCCTTTCGAGTCATGAGAATTCAAGGAGAACCGGCCTACCAGTCCGAAACATTTTTGGCATAACATTTTTGGCAAACATTTTTGGCATAAGGTAAATAGGGGGGCATATCCCCCCTATTTACCTTACATTAGATTAGCCAGGCACTATCAGCCCAGGGGGGTCTTTTGGTTTCAGGCACCACACGTCGCCAATGGTCCTCTGCGACTCTCCACCACGTTCTGGTCTCCAAACCGACAGCTTGCAGGTCTTCCTTCTCCTGATCTGCCCATCTCTTTCTCGGTCTCCTGGGCGGCCTCCCTGATCGGGTTTGGGCCTCCTACACTTGTCTCACAGTCCTTTCGGGGTCCATATGGTAGAGGTGCCTCAGCCAGTGAAGACACCAGGCTTGCAGCTCCATCAAGACGTCTGCGGAGTTGCATAAAGCGTGTATGGCAGCATTGGACCGCCTCCTCCAGACTCCGTCTGCCATGACCCCTCCATAGATATGTCGTAGCATCTTCTTCTCGAATACTCTCAGGTGATTGGCTTGTCTCGCCGTGAGAGTACACGCCTCAGCACCGTAGAGGAGAACAGGCCTGATCAAAGTCTTGCATAGTCCCACCTTTGTAGTCCAAAACAGCAAGCGCGAAAAGGGAACACACCTGATAATAGGCCACATTCGCAGCATTTATACGACTCTGGACATCAGCCTCAACTTTGTTATCTTCAGTCACGAAAGAACCCAAGTACCTAAATACCTTCACCCTCTCAAACTGTGCAGCTCCCTCTGGATCTTGAACAGTATGGCGACTCATAAAAAGGTGTTTTGTCTTCTTGGTATTTATTTTCAGGCCAACTTCTTCTGCAGCTTCTTCAATAGCAGTAACCAATGCAATCGCGTCGTCCTGTTGATGCGCCATAACGTTCAGGTCGTCAGCGTATCCAAGAATCCTAACTTGCACCCCCATGTCGATTCCACCTGCCACTTGCTGTGTGTTTCTAATTACTTTTTCCAACACTAGATTGAAGAGAATCATCACCCTGCTTCACACCGATCTGTACTTGAAACGGGTCCGAAAGTTCACTTTCTGCTTTCACTCTTGCTCTCGAACCAGCTATGCACACCTGAGCCATTTTTCGGAGTTTTCGAGGAATTCCCAACTCTTCTAACACCTGCCATAATTTTGGGTGTATCATTATGTCATAGGCTTTAGAAAAGCCTATGAAAATATTGTGAACTTCCCGATTATATTCCCAGCACTTTTCAAAAACTTGGTGCAGCGTGAAGAGTTGGTCTATTGTAGAACGGTTCCTCCTGAAGCTCGTCTGGTAGTCACCAAGGCACTCTTCTGCATATGGTGTGAGGCGCATTAGCATGATGTTAGACAGCACCTTTAGCCAGTCGACAGCAGTGAGATGCCCCTATAGTTGCCGTATTGAGCCTTATCTCCTTTCTTATATACTGGGGTGATCAGCGACTCCTTCCACTCGTCCGGCAGCCGTTCTTCTCGCTAGATCATCAACATGAGCCAGTGCAGCTGCTCCAGCAGGACGTTCCCACCATTCTTCAAGAGCTCCACTGGTATGCAGTTCACTCCTGGAGACTTATTATTTTTCAGCATGCGGATAGCACGAGTAATTTCACTAAATATCGGTTCTTCAATAAATGGTTCAGTAGTTTGATAAGGAGTATAATCCTCCTTCTTTCTCTTTCCCACAGTTCTCGTGGCAGCTAACGCGACCGTATTTTTGATGGTGTCCCACATCCCATCCGGATCATCCTCTTTCTCCTGTAACTCCCCAAAAAGATTCTGCAACTCTAACTGGAAAGTCCGCTTGCCTTCCGCTGTTTTCAACTTATCCAGGTCCCATGCCGATCGTATGGTAGGACACGCGGACTTCTGGACTGCAATTCTATGTTCTGAAATCGTAGGCTACCAGATAGTGGTCGCTATCTCCAGCTGCTCCTCTGAAACTTCTCACATCCGAGATGGAGGTGTGAGGACATCGATACACTAGTACATGGTGTATTTGGTTAGCTGTTCTACCGTCCGGCGATCTCCAGGTCTGCTTGTGGACGACTTTATGCGCAAACATAGTGCTCTTTACCAAGTATCCCGTAGCGGCGGCAAAACTCGCAAATCGGATCATTGCACTCCTCATGTAGGCTCTCACTACCCACGAAAGGGCGCTACACACGCTCTCTCCCCAGCTTCGCGTTGAAATCTCCCACCTAGGGGGGCTACTAATCTACCGTCCTATTGACGTCATAGGACGGTAGATTAGTAGCCCCCCTAGTATATATATATAAACATCTGACCCGAGTTGTCAGGTAATGCATAAAATATGTATATATTTTATCACGTATTACCATAAAAATACACACAAATCTATTATAAAAAGTTGAAAATTATCAATACCTACACGCAGGGCCGCCGAGAGAAATTTTCGGGCCAGTGACAAGTCTGTGGTCCGGGCCCTACTTAAAAAAAATGCATCACTTTTGTTTAATAAAAAAAGGTCATATAAAACATTAAACATTCGTTTAAAAAAAAGTGTACAATAAATTCAAATTTCGGTACATTGCATACCATACAAAATACAAACATTAAATAAAAAGAGAATTCTTAAATTTTTATTGCCTCATCTGCCTCATCCACTTCCTCACTTTATGGTTAGCGAAATCTTTAATCACCTCTTTATAATCAATTTTCATTGCCAGTTCATGTTCTATTGATAGCAAAGCTCAGCCGTTTAATCTTTCCTGGAGCATTGATGATCTACAGAAGCCCATTGCTGAAAGTTTACTAAACGCTCTTTCACCTTTGGCAACTGTTACTGGTATTGTGTAAAAAATTCTGATTGAAGTACATATTTCGGGAAAAACACTTGAAGTCGAAATTTATAAATGATATTTAATAAATCTAGTCCTGGTATAACATCTTTAAACATGGCGTTATAAATCTTTTTTATGTGATAGATTTCGTCTTTCAGAGTTGATGTTAAGTCTTTCGAATATTTATTTATTAAATTATTGCACGAGTCAGAAATTTCTTGATATGATTCATTGTTTGAAAATTTAATATTGGTGAAAATAAATTCTGAATGGTTTTTAAAGATGTGAAACGCATCTGAAGTTGGGAAATAATTGTATCCAGTATGACAAAATATATAATTCTTTTAAAATGTTCTTATGTATCATCCCCATCTGCACTTTCTTCATCTGCTAGATTTCTTCATCTCTTCGCTTTCGACCGTTTACATTTAGGGTTATACCCAATTCAATTGCAACAAGTGTAGCTTCAGAGAGAACATCTTTGCCACTTATTTCTAAAATGTTCAAGTTCTTTCAGAAGAGACTCAACATTTGCTGTTGCAATATCAATCGATATGGTACTAGACTGCAATATTTTATTTCGGCTAAAGATTTTATTTAGACAGATGGCTAAAGAGCGTAGCGTCTGTCTAAAACAAAACACAGTATCATTCTCGATATGCCATTATCCTTTATCATTGTTGTATTATTACGAGAATTAAAACCATGCATTATAAACACAGTTATATGACACGTCGGAGCCCGACGGGTGGGCCCTTTTCGATGCCGAGCCCGTGACAAAAAGTCTCAGATGTCACCCCCTCTCGGTAGCCCTGCAGCTATACGCACACAAACTTTTACAGACAGTACATGGTTGTTCACAGTCGAGAGAAACGTAAACACCTTAAAGATGCAGTATTAAATCATAACTGCATAAAATTAATTGTTATTAATCAGTTAAATTAATTAATTGGCATAAAATAAAAATTTTATAACGATTCATTCATTAGTGTGTAGCTACCGCGATTGCAGTAGTCTACCATAAATCAACCATATTGTTGCTGCTTCGTTATCAATGCATGATCGTCATATCTGTAACTTTTTCACATTATCTTTTCATTTTTGATGTCTAGTGTTAGTTACGTATAACATTTGAATCATATAAGACAATATAAAAGTGTCTGAGCGGTTAGCCTAGTGGCTGTGTGCTTTGCGACCATGTGACTGTCGAAGACATGAGAAATTTGTGCATCTTCCTCAGCTATAGCCGAATTACTGGTTTTGGGTATGGGGAGTAGGGCTTTTTTTGCCAGTTTATCTGTAGTTTTTCTTCCTGCAAACCCTGTGAACACACACGAATCTACAGTCATAAATACTTACCCCCCCATGAAGGGGGCTCAATTCTCCCCAATAGGGACGGGGGAGAAAAAGGGAGGAAACGCCATACGAATAAATAAATATAAAAGTAGGTATTACAGACATGCGATTCATCTTGTAAACAGACGATGTAAGTAGTAGGGTGACCACTAATAACCAGATCAAGATAAGATAAGGAATCGTGACGTGATTGGTTATTCATCTGATGACGTCATTCTGTGTGTGACGTCATGGGTTTGGGCTGTTTGGAATTTCCCTGTGGGTATATGTGTCAATGCCTTCAGTACTTGTGTTTTGATTCGCATATGGAATTATGGGTGAAGGTAGAGATAAGGAATCGTGTCGTGATTGGTGGGACACTTTTAACCAGATCAAGATAAGATAAGGAATCGTGATGTGAAAGTTTGTTGTTATCAGATGAAGATAAGTGACATTATTTGTTAGTTGTAAATAAGTGACGTTATTGTTTTGAATGGAAAGGAAGATATATTAGTGGATAACGAATCGTGTCCTGATTGGTGGGACACTTTTAACCAGATCAAGATCAAGATAAGATAAGGAATCATGACGTGGATGTGTTGTTATAAGTGACGTTATTGTTTTGAATGGAAAAGGAAGATATTAGTGGATAAGCATTCGTGTCGTGATTGGTGGGACACTATGAACCAAATAGGGGTAGGGTGAAAGATGAAGTGACATCAGTGTCCTGGATGTGTGTTGTTATGAGTTGTAGATAAGTAAATGATTTGCATATGCCATTATGGGTGATGGATAGTGATAAGATAAATTTTGGAATGTTTGGAATTTCGCTCCCCCCCTGATGTCCCTGATAGAAGTATCAGGGACATCATGTGGTGTATTGGGTTTGCTTAATCATTGCAGGTGATATTTAGAGATAAGCAATCATCACGTTATGTGTTTGGAAATTTCTGGGGAACATATGTCTCTCTGTGACATCACATGGTGTTTTGGTTTGCCTATGGAATTGTGGGCGATGTTTTTGAGATAAGACATCTTGGAATTTTCCCAGGGTGACACACACCCATCATTGTTGGCATGTTTTGTCTTTGGTTGTCTATAGATGGGTGTAATAATTTTCCAATACAGTTTGGGGTATTTCTTTCCTGTTAAAGGGTGGGAATTCTTAGAGTAGAGTCGTGATGGCAGCTTTTCTGAATAATTTAATTATATGCTGGTGTCCCTCAACACACCCACCCACACCCACCCACCCACCCACCCACACCCACCCACCCACCCACCCACCCACCCACACACACACACACACACACACACACACACACACACACACACACACACACACATTAAACATGAAAAGTCGCTAATGTATCCATGTTGATACTCTAATATGTACCCTATGATTATTCTTATGAAAAAAAAAACTATTCAGTATTAGAATTACGCTTACCAAAACATACGAGCAGTGATTATTGAAATTACAATTATCAATTGTTATGTTTAAGTTAAAAAAAATCAACTTACATTTCTTTCCAGAATGGGAACATCTTGGTACTATCTAGGTTTTCTGAATATTCCAAATTGTTGATTATTAACATATGTTCACAGCACAGAACACAAACACAAGTCTGAAAATGCAGTTGACCTTTTTATTATAGGTTACTGTGGATAACATATATTCACATCACAAAAACACACAAAACATAGGAGTTGAAAGATATTTCTGTAAATAACCAGAAAAACTAGTTGGCTACTTAATTTAGATTACTATCTGATTGGTTCTCTGTGTTAATTCCTTCGGACAGTTGCTCATGCTAATGTTTTTCCAAGCTTGGTGGAAAGTCTATGCGCTGTTTTGTTTAGGGTAAGTGTTATTTCCTGTTTCGAATTCCAAGTACTGTTAGAGTATGGAATTCTGACAAATGAAATGATTTTTTTTTTTCAAATTGATTGGTTATTTTCTGTATTTTACTTTTAAAATTCAGGTTAGCTACATATTCTAACAGAATAACTGAGCAAAATTAATAAATAAATAAAATGTGTGTGAATTTATTTTCCAACACTGTAGATTTCTCATTAAGTCTTATCTTAAAGATATCTCTCTTATCCGGTCGCTAATTTTGTTGTACGTAGGTGTGAAATCATGTGTTTAGGTTGGTACTCTTCGTTCCTGTGGGAAATTATTGTTGTAGTAGATTAAAGCTTACATTTATTTTTTTTAAAACCAATATGACTATTAATTTTACCTTCGATTCCTTGTGCTCTTAACCTATTTCTGTAACTGAAATTTCTTTTTTTCTTTTTTTTTCTTTAGCATTAGTAATTTAAGTAACGGATATGAGACAAACAAGGTTTTGACCTCGCCATAGCATTTTCTTTTAGAAACTTCTGTTGCAAGCACAACAAATAAATAGTTATTTCTTATTATTTCAAATGAATATTATCTCTGTAATATATACTTTGTTAATTTCTATGTTACCATTTATTTGAGTGTAATATTATTAACAAATTATATTTACTGAATCTAACATACAGAAATTAAATAGAATGAAAAAGACAGTATTTTTTTTTTCTTATTCTTCTTATTTAACATTTGTGCTGATGTTCATAGTGTATGATTTGCCACTGGTGTTTACGTGTAACACAAAACAGCACCTACAGTGGATGAACGATTACCTTAAGTCCAAAGTCACTCGACTTTTTTTTCTTATAGTACTGTTTACCCTTACTATGCCCTACTCTGATCGTTCTTTCAAAAATGAATCTTTTGCGCAGATGACTCAATGACATGTTTTCGCATGCTGTTGGATATACTGTTGGTGTGTTTTTATCTTACTTTGTGTGGGGAAAGGTAAAATTTGTATTTGTGTTATCTGGAGAGTAAAAATATTTTTTCTATACCAAACTTTAAGAGTTTAAGTCAAGTTTTTGGGTTAATTATCAGCTGTCTCTCTGTAAAACAACCAAATTCTAACAGTTCGGATTTTCGATTATGTGAACGAATTGTTTTCAGATAACTCAAACAATGTCAATAGGTAGCATTAGATAATTTCAAAAATAATCAATTACATGGATATCAGTTTTCAACAATTTTTCCCTGTTGCTGGCATTAATTTCACAGCAGTGATTTTTTTTTACAATAATTAAAGAGAATGCATTAAGGTATAAAGTTATGGATTTAAATACCAAATTCTAATCAGAATAACTGAGTAAAACATTCACTGTGGAAAAACACAACAACAAAAACACACATCTTTGTTCATTTCAGTTTACAATTGCATATTTTGTTTTAGAAGTTCTCTGTGAATGTATTATTTACAAGTACATTCACAGAGAAAAAATAGAAACATGTAATTACCTAAAAATATTTCACAATATTTAGTTTACACTCTTAACATTTTCCAAAGAGTTCAATAAAGAATATTTTTGTTACTCACTGTTTCTTGGTTACGTTACATCAAAATAGCTGGTCATGCAAAAGTGTTTTTAGATCAGATGCCATGCTAAGCACATATCCATACATTTGATATTGTGTCAGTCTGGAAATGACACCATGCCTCCCTAAACATTCTGTGTATTCTTTTGTCACCACAATCAGTTTATGTAAAATGTTCGTAAATGTCCCAAAATAAAGAATCTTTATCGAATTGGATAAAATCTTGAAAGTCTAATTTTACCATTGATGAATTTTAATGATTAGCTATAATTTTCCCCATGACACAAATAGCTGGTAATTCAGTTTCCAAAAATAGTAAATGATTATCAATGTCATACATTTTTGGTGAAAATCTCTCAGCTTCTTCACAACTAATAGAAAAAACTTTACTTCCATCAGCTCATGTATCATCAAGTATTAGTTCCCCATCTTGGCATTTCAGAATATAACAGTCACCAAGGTCCATTTTATAGTCAACTCTTCTTTGCAAGTAGCCAAGGATATCAGACCACTTCCTGCATAACTTTTCCCAAGTGGTCCTGGATAAATACAAAACGATATACGTGTCTTCTGAAATAATAATCGATTTCCATCCATTTAGAGCTATGTGAAGAGTTTTGTCTCGTGCTATCTTCCTGAAGAAAGAAAATTTCAATGACTTTTGTGGCTCACCCATTATTTTACTTTACTTTTCTGGACACAAAACATCACAACACAATACAATAGCTGCACTGGATGAACAAATTGCCATAACTGCAAAGACACTTCACTCGTTTGTTTTTCCTTATAGTACTGTTTACCTGACCCTTAACCCTGGCTGTGCCTTCCAAAATGAAACTTTCATGCAGATGATTCACGGACATGTTTCTACATGCTGTTGGATATGATGTTGATGTGAGATTATCTTACTTTGAGACATCATAGGGCAAATCTTATCTCCGTGGCTCGAAGAGTATTCTATATTATTTGTCCTTATTATGTAAATATTTTATCCTCAAAAAGTGTTTTTAATGTTAGACCATGTGACTAATTCTCTCACCTGTATGTCCGAAATTGTTGGGATGGGGGGAAAATAGCATTAGGTGGTGGAAGTGAAAAGGTCGTCAAGCGGGTGACAGAGGACTTCCCTGCAATGCTCCCCAACTCCACTCCTAACCCTATCATCCCCCCTCCTCCAGAAGGTGTCTGCTCAGGCTAGTGGAGATGAGCGAGCCCATCATTTGCGGATGTCTTTTAGTGATGTCACCTCCAACTGATACTGATAACTTTGGAGGAAAAAAAAATCCCTCCTACTAATAAATACAAAGCGAAAAAAAAAAAGAAAGAAACGCTTCCCTGCAATGTTCCCGCATCCCATACTCTAACCCCTCATCCTCCTCTCCTCCAGAAGATGTCTGCTCAGGCTAGTGGAGATGAGCGAGCTCATCATTTGCAGATATCTTTTAGTGATGTCACCTAACTTTAGAGGAAAAAAAAAAAAAAAATGGCGCCCAACCCCCCCGAGTTCGAGACTGGTAGACCGGTTCTCCTTGAATTCTGATGACTCGAATTTTGAAAACTCAGGTAGCCTCTGAGAGTTTCAAAACGTTTCGAATAACTTGATAAAAAAACGTGACACAAAAACGTTACAAAAAAAGGCTTATCATTTTATTTTATAGAGTAGATAATACATACATAACATACAAAATATATGTTAATCGACTGTTTATGTTATCGATAAGGCTTCTGGTCAACAGTTGGCTATTAATTAAGTTTTCTGGGAGTCAAAAGTTATACGCGGTTTTTCGAAGAACTCGGGGAGTCAGCGTTCTTCCAAACCCCCGCGTTGTTCAAGGAGCAACTGTGTATATTAGTACCTCATACGAGAAATTTTAAACGTATAGCATATTTGAGTAGGGGATTAAGAGAGAATAACTGTTGATGCTCTTTTTGAACATGTTGGAGGTTGTAATCGTTGGGAATACTTCTTGAGAAGACTATTTCAGAGAAAAGAAGTAGATGAAAGAATAGTGGGAGAATCATGTTCGGTGCGTTGCAGTTGAATTGAAAATGGATATCATTATAAGCACTTGTAAAAATCAGATAAACCAGAAACAGACCATGTAAGAGATTGCGTTTGGAGTGAGTCTGTGAGAGAAGTATTATCCTAAAGAATTTTTGATTAGTACCTATAATTCTTAAAGAAATTTATATGCGAGAGCACTATTCTAAAATTTGGTGGATTTTCACTTATCACTTGTACTGAGTTTGTAGTTTGAAAAATGAAAAGTAACGTCTTGGGTAGCAAAGGATATATATATATATATTTTTTTTAGTACCTATATGAGACAGCTACACATGTGATGTGCTTATACCCAGAAAGATTAAAGGCAAATGTGCGCCTAAGAAGAATGATCTGATCTTGGACGACCTAGGTATTATTAAAGGTAAGAAGAAATGAACGAAGACATTTTTCTCCAGAAAAATAAAATATAAATAAATGAAATAAAAAAGATAAGACTGTGTTTTGATATCACTGAAGGCGACTAGGTTGTTATTACTCCATTGAAGATAGTGATCAATATCTACGGCATTGGTTTTAGCAGATTTTGAAGTGTGAAATGTTTGAACATTCCAAGATTTGTTAAATGATTGTGAGGAATCGAGCTTGCAGTCATCTGCACAACTAAAGATTGGGTTTGAGGTCAGTGAAAGATGATAATTTATGCATAGACTAAAGCTAATATCCATTACTGATAAATAGAACAGAATCCTGAGATATTCCTACATTCCTACATTCCTACAAACGCAGTGGACAACATGCGAAAAAACTAGCTACCCAATTACAAAGAGTAGAAGATAGATCATTCGTTGCCAATTTGTTAAGCAGTCCTTTCTACCAGATGTTATCAGTATTATAGCATATCTGCAGAGGTGAGCGATTTAAACTTATTGAAGAAGTTTGCTAAATCCGTGATAGTAATCATTGGTTAGCTAGTTGATCTCAGGTGGTTAAGAAGTTGATGATTAATTGGGAAAAAAAAAAAAAAAAAACACTCCCTCTAGAGAGATTTTCATAAAATCACGTTGATAATATAAGAATTGGATTTTCTTATCATATTGATTTGACTTTTTCATCATGTTAGTGTTTGAAGCTAAATATTGTTAGTGTTAAGTCATATGTTAAATCAGTTAAATCATGTTAGTGTTTGAAGCATGTCTTCCCAGAAATTAGGGAAGATATGCAGTGAGAGAAAAGAGATACTGTTGGCTATATCATTCATAGAGACAGCAACTAGTCTTATGCCATAGCGTGGTCTCCACATTTCCCCATATCACTCTGCTCGTCTCGCTCGAGAAGTACACAGGCAGAGAGAAAAGCAGCATCCACAATTTAAGAGGATTATGCATCAGCTGGTCGGAATGTTTCCTGTTGCCATCAGAGGAGGCATGAATATTTGCAGTATGTTCGACTGCCCTTAAAGAGTATCATTCACACAGTATGCAGAAGATGGAGTGGAACAGAAGTGGGAACTTCTGCGCTGCTAACCAAACACGGCATTAGCTACTTGATGCTTCCAATAGGAAGGAGAATATTTTTCTCAGAAATCAACTCCAAATCAACACCGGTGCATGTTCGGTGTTGATTTGGAGTGGCTGTATACATTTCCCCATCCATTACTGATCCATTTTTGGTATTTCTCATTTATAAGTATGTGGTTTATTTTCCTTATTTTAGCATTTACAATAAATATATTAATAATAATTTAAATGCATTGCATTTTTTAAACATATGCTTAAAAAACTTTTTTAAAAAATTGATGTTTATAAAAATAATTTTTTAAAGTTAAAAATTGAAATATGAAATACGTTTATAAAATTACAAGATGAAACTGACACAGTGATCCCTGCTCATTATTCCAGTGTACAGGCATTACAATTATACTGTGTTATAATAGGGCAGTTTATGATTCTATTTATAGAATCATAAACTGCATGTAAAATTTTTAGATGTAGAAAAATACATGGAAAACTTTTTGGAGACTATGGAGCCTACATAAAAATATTTCTTTTTAGCAGAACCCTATGAAAATTTTCATAAAAAATTACCGGAAAGGAACTGTTAGCTGCAAAATATTTTAATTCAAGAAAACATATGATACATAATATTACAAAGAATAAAGTAACATAAATATTCTAGAAACAAGAAAAGTTTTTTTTTTTTTTTCCCCAGAAATTACGTATAATACAAGTTATAAATGTCTGTATGCTTTAAGGAACCATCTAAAAGTTTTCTTAGAAACCCTGAGGGTTCTGTCGAACACAGTTTAAGAAACACTGATCTAGATTGCACTATTATCAATATTACGACAATCTAATAGAAAATATTAGATTGAAGGTGCACCTGTATATACATCACTCTTTTTCATTCAATGTCACTTTTCTTTTTCTTTTTTGGAAAATGAATTTGGTCTCATCACATTAAAAATTCATGGTGTGGAACCAATTCCAACAATCAGAAAGAGCATCCCAGAGATACAGTGAAGGAAGGCCGCGGTATCCAACTGCAGTGGGTGTCAGATATCTGCGGTTATCTGAAACGGAAGTCTATCCGAATCAGCTACAATCTGACTTCGCGTCGGTAGAACCGTCTATGATCCTTAACTGGATCCTAGATCAATGGGGGGGGGGTATTGTTTACAAACGAGTCCCGATTTGCTCTACAAAGCGATACCACGCGTGTTCTGATCTGGAGAGAAACCACTGACATGCATTCCTCTAATATCAGTGAAAGAAAAATTCATGGTGAAGGAACTGATGGTCTGAGGAGGCATCTTGTTGGATGGTCGCACCGACCTGTATGTGTGCTTCCTAGCGTATACATTAACGCTTCAACTTATGGAGACGAGGCCTGAACCCCTTAGGTTCGTCCGTATGCTAGTGCGATGGGGAAGACATTTATCCTACAATACAATACAAATAATGTTTGTCTTCATGGAGCGAAGCTCGTGAACCAATATGTTCAAGAAGAAACTATCTTAAGTATAGACTGGCCAGTCAACTTTAATCCTTTTGAGCATGTCTGGGATGCTCTAGTTAGACGTGCTGCTCCTCTCAGTTGCCCTCTACAATGTTATGAGGGACTTAGGAGAGCTTTGCAGGAACAATAGTTGTTATTACCAACTGAGCCTCATTAAAATTAGTATGAAACATAATTGTGATCGTTGGTTGCTGTGAGGGATGACCTTATTGCTTATTGAGGCACTCTGATATTGTCATTTTGACTAGTTTTTGACCATTTCTTCATGTATCCATTTACTACTGAATTAAATTATGTATTTACAATTTTTGTGGATATTTCTTTCACATCTCATATCATACTGCTTTTCACCGAATTTCATAAAAATTCATCATACTGTTTTTGAGTTATCGTAATTTTTCTTATTGTTCCTTAATTTATAGAAATCGTTAAAGGGACATAGTAGAGAAATAGCAGATCTGCTCAATTAAACTGCCTAAAGCCCCTACTATTAAGAGAATTCATCCCGTCTTAGTCGGACAAGAATTGGATAAGGTGCCAACGTTGGAGTCTAAACTCTCAAATTTCAGTTGGTGGTTTGTTGTGATTCCAATCCCTCACGTAATCATGCACTTCTGCTTGCGTTATCAAATAAGATACTACATATGCGCTTCTGAAAATCTGAATGCCTTTGTGATTTGAATTGGCAAAAATGGCGTGAATTTCTCAGGACACTGTGTCAAGGACTAGTAATAGGTTTTGTTATAATTCACTTACTCCGTGTAATTTCATAATCGCTATATAAATTTCATTTATTTTTTGCAAATTTCTTTATTTTATCTCATGACATTTTTAAAAAGTTTGGTCACGTATTTATGTAAAACAATCAAGGATTCCTTTAATTCACATCACGGAAGAAATTTAGGTTGCTCTTGCTATATGAATGCTTAGTAGTTTCATGAAATAATAAATTGTGCACAATGGGCATCGAAATTTACGAAATCCAGCGGAGTCTTGTACTGTAACAGGCATCAGATCTAGGATTTGCCAACCCAAATGTATAGTTATTAGCGACTGAGCTTCGAAACTTTTGACTAACCAAAAAAATTTTGAAATTCTGGTACAAATATTAAGTTTGGCTGATTTGGTATTGACTGAGTGGAAGCCTCTCAGCTCTCCAGCCAGAAGGCTGTAAATATGCATCCCATATTTGTACCCGTTCTAGGTTGGTAAACGATTGTTTCATGGTCCGGTGTGAGACTGCACACTGGACGATAAAACACCCTGCTTATTTGAGGCTTGAACTAATTTAAAAATGTCTGTGTTTGGCATCTGGAATAAGATTCCTTAGCCCAACCACTCAATGAACATGCAGTAGATTTTCCAACCCTTTCATGGATAAGAGTGATGTACAATTAGGGTTCACATTACGAAAAAATGATTTCATAAAAGAAATTACATTTTTCTTATTAATGAATACTTAAATTTGCCATTGCTTTGAATACTGCCTACCTGTTCATCCTTAAGGTAACGTTTACATAGAAATAGAATCCCAGAATAAAACCTTTCTAGAATCTAGTCGGCAATGGAATAGAACTTTTTTTTGTTGCTGCAAGTTCCCAAGTCAGTCTATTTTTGGCAAAGACAAATTACTCCTGCTTACTCGAAACTTAAAGTAGCTCGAAAACGTACTATGTTTAGTCTCTCCAGAGCAACCTTTCCAGATTATCTAACTCTTGACCCACCCAGGGTACTAATGTATGATACGTTTACAGAAATTCAGGGATAGAATTCATGTAAAAAGCAGTCAAGTAGAGTTTTTTCTACTTAATATTAACTATAACTCAAAAACATCAACAGTAGAAACCTACACTATTTTTCAGACAATAATAGCAGAAATCACAAGTGTGCAGGCTCTATCTCTCGCAATTTATTATTATATTTGAAGAAATGCAATATTTGTTTAAGGTTCTTTCATGCTAAAACGGATAGGAAATGCATAAAAGGAAATAATGAATAGAGATTTCGTCATGCATATGAAAATTCTTATGAATTTGGAGAATCAGATTCATTAGTTAATAAAAAGTAGCCACTGGAGAATCATATACTGTATGATTCATGTGCCTCAGTGGTTCCTACTCCACATCTCATCCTTGTTTTGCTACTCTCATTCATGTCCTGTACAAGGTATACATGCTTTTCCGAGGATCAATTTCTTCATGTTTCTCCATATCTCTTTTTTTAAAACTCTGTCAAATGTCTTTTCCAAAGCAAAGAAAACCAGAAAGAGTTCCTTGTTGGTCTTCCGGTACCTTTCTATGATATGTTCTTAGGGCGAAGAGGGTGTCAGTTGTTTTCCCCGGACTGCATAAAACAAAATTCCTCTTTGCCAATTGATATCAGGTATAATAATCTCTTTTCAATTATTCTTTTTGTCTAAGAATACTTAAAGAGGGGCATCCTTTGACAATATAATAAGAATGCTTTTCTCTGCTGTCTTTGTCACATAGAATGACAGTATTCCTATTTCATTGCTGTTAATAATTTCAAAGTTTTAAATCATTAAGTCGTGGGATATCTAGGAAGGAATTCCTGATGTGCAAACGGAAATCTCAAAACTAGTTCACTTAGTTTGAAATGAGTAAATAAGTAAGACTCTTGTTCTTGTGATGAACATGTTTTATACTTCCCTAAGAGTTAAGGTTGGTTTTCAGTATCTCAGTTTCAATTTCGAGAAACAGGGACTTAGGGACTAAGATAATTTTACATCGATCTACTGGTTGTAAGATACAGGAGTAATGGATATTCTGTTTCCTTCTTACTTTTAGGGGAAACCAATGATTTTAAACAAAAATAAGATTATTAAAATGGTCTTTTTTGTAATTGTTATCATTCTAGCCAGATCATGGGTATACCATAATCCGCTTATAAAGTGACTGCACAAAACAAAACAAAAAAAAACTGGATTATTAGTAACGCTATCTTATTTTATTTGTTTCTTTTTCTTTTTTTTTTACGTGAATTCTACCCATGAAAAGTTGGACTTATCCCGCATTTAGTAGCTTGGGTGGGCAAGAATTAAATAACCCGATTCTCCTGCTCTAGATTAAGAACCATGGAATTGAAACTTTTTGCAAGCCACTTCGGGGTATTGTTCTCAAAAAGCAAGGTGGTATTCTTACACCTATCGACAAAAATAGTATGTCACGTAAAGAATTTCACAAACATGCTACTGCGTGATTCTAACTCACAGGCTGTTGTTTGGAAAGCGACCATAAGCTATCCACTCATTTTATTTTAAATGAATTATTAATTTTTTGGTTGGTTTGTCTGATCCCAGAGAAACTTCGCACAACTATATTCGTGTAAGATGTGAAGCGAACTGATTCTTTTGTTAGAGAAATATAAAATTAAACCAAGTTTCATAACGATTTTCACTATTGAAATTACTGTATATCTCTTTCTCACAAAAATTACTTGTTTCTTTGTCATTTGTTTTATTACGAAATAAAGTCATGAGATAGCATTTTGCATTGCTTTACATTTGGTGAATGTTTACTTCGTAAATTTGAACTATTAGACAGGTTAATCATCTGTTTTCGACCAACAGCGAAAGAAACTTCTTACACGGATAACTGGGGAAATGGAGAAATTCGATGAGATCGACTCACAAATTGCTCGTTATATAACAGATAATGAAATACGAAGATTGATTAGTTCATCTTTAATTAATTAATGGAAGAAAATGTTTATTTTAAGTTAGTCGAAATTACCTTTCTCCATTACAAGTGTAATCTTAAAGATAATTTTTGCTTCTTGATTTTCTTTTAGAATTGCTTAATAAAACTAAGCTGTGTCCATTAACATTAATAGCATATCAAGAAAGTACTTTTGAGTCGGAGCTGCTCCCTGAAAATTGATGGGACCGTCAGTAGTCTTATAAGTTTACCATTTTTGTTTGTCAAAAACATAAAAGAAAGATTCGTAGCTTTTCTTAGTATACATTGCTCACGTTGAAAATAAAAATGAATTCATTTAACGAAGAAAGAAAGTGTCCAGGCAACAGAACATACAATTAGAATGAATTCAATGTTTATTATAATTATCTTTATTTTAATAAGTGCCAATATAAGAACACAATTCTATTACAGTATTTGAAAAAAGCAAAAGAATGAATGGTACTTGCTCTTCATCGTTGAAAAAGATCGTGAATGCGTAACATGATCTTGCAATACGTCTTTTTATAACGAAAGAAATCTGAATAGCACATAGAATTTTGTAACAGTACCATCATTTCAAAGTAACAAGTTTGTTAGCATACGTAATCGACCACGAAGCAGAGAATAAAGTTGTTGCTATCGATTGGTCACTGTGATGTGAGCCCATAAAAATCGCTACGTTGACTGTTCTCCGAGACAAACACAGTAAGATCCTCTTGCAAAGGACATTCAGACGCCAGTGTAAATCCATAACAATTCGTGAGGAGTATTTGTGCCAGACATGTAACTACAATTTACAGAAATTTGAAAACATGATCTTGACCAAAAACAAAACGATTTATGTGGGTGTGTTGGACCATCGTATTGTCCCATCCCACTGGTTTTGGTATACACCCAAGGTTATTAGCGTAGCGTGAAGAATTTAATAAAACAATTTGTTAGCTTGGTCAGTTCATAAGAACCAAATGCAATTGATTTGTATGCAAATAAATCTTTTGTCTTTCGGAGAGGTATGGTACGCAAAGGAGAATTATTAAATGATGAGTATCAGTCCTGGAGGATGTCATGGACAACTTTAAAAAAAAGGGAAGAGAAAATTGTAGATTTCTTAAACATTATTTTTATAATTTGAAAATGATGTATTATAGCTCTAGAAAGTACAGTTTTATTGTAATTAATTTGATGTTGAACTGAATTTGTCTATATTATAAAATTATAGTGTCTGTTCACGGTTATCATCAACAGTGCATGCCGACAAGATGACTTTGAGAGGACAAAATGACGTATAAAGCCTCAGAAAAGTTCTTCAATAGTCGACGGAATTTGAAGCCATGACTTTCCAATCCGAAGGCATCATTCATACCGAATGATCTGCTGAGGCTTATTTGGAGAGCAACAGGTAGGTGAGTTGAATATATTCTTTTATTCATTTCATTTAATTTTCATGAAATTTCATGTCGAATGTGTGTTTGATTTTGGAGAGAATCGGAAGTCTTTCTTGAAAAAAAGAAAGATTTCCCACAGAACAGTTTAACGAACTGTTTAACGAACCTAACCTCATTTGAAAGTAATCGGTAATTTTCGGACCATTCGTATTTTTTAAACTCTTTAAACTCTAATGGATCAGGAATTAAATAATAGGAATTAAGTACTCTTGTAAAAATATATTTCGACATAATGTCCATTCCGAGTTACTTTTGATACCGTTAAACCATTACTAATAGCAGGATTAACTAATAAGTTTCCATTCGTGAAAATTAATGGTCATACTATTCATCCGAGCAGGAGGGAAGTTCGATGGTCCTTATCGCAGTTTAAAGGAGACAGTCCCTAGATGCATCACCCTTTGACCTGAAAGATTAGACTTTATCAATTTCCCCTGCAGTCGGACATTATCTTATTTCCTAATTTAAAGAAAACAGTCTGTTCCCCAAAACAAGTTTCAAAGATAAACGATATGAAATGATTTTGCAACTCTCATGAAATATTTTAAGATAATCTTGAGTCCTAAATAATAGTTTCGAGCTACTCTCAAGAACAATTATTATTATTATTATTATTATTATTATTATTATTATTATTATTATTATTATTTTATTCACATAACTGATATACAGTCAAAACAAGATATCATATAAATAAAAATTTGACTGGTGATTCAGAACAAATCAGATTTCTACCCAAGAATCTAAGAATAGTCCGTCAGGGTAGCGGACTGTTCCAAGAAATGCTGTTTTTTGTAGGTCATATGGGGTCACTTCATTGATTTTTAATTGCTGTAAATAGTTGGACAGCTTCTTTGAAGTTGCACCAAGTGCACCGATAACTATTGGAATGACTTTGGTGTGTTTAAGCCACAGTCGACCAACTTCGATTGCCAGATCTCGATATTTAGTCATTTTTTCCAGTTCTTTGTTGTTGATGTTGTTATCATTGGGTACTGCAATATCGATAATCCAAACGTGTCGATGTTCGATAATTGTGATGTCAGGTCTATTGTGTTCCAAATGCCGATCAGTTTGTATTCTAAAGTCCCAGAGAATTTTTGCTGTTTCGTTTTCAAATACGGTCTCGATTTTATGCTGCCACCAGTTATCAGAAGTAGGAAAGCCATATTTTTTGCATATATGCCAATGAACTATTTTGGCCACTTGATCATGGCGGTATTTATAGTCAATTTGTGCTATTTTGCTGCAGGCACTGATTAGATGTTCTACAGTCTCATCTTTCTGATTGCATAATCTGCATTTGCTGTTATTATTTGATTGCATTAGTTTGTAATGCCTGTTCTTGAGCTGCTAGAATAAATCTTTCTGTTTATTTTTTAATGTATCCGTGTTGAAGCCATTGCCATGTCTCGTTCACGTCAAATTTGTCTTCAGTATCTAGAAGAAATTGGCCATGCAAGGGTTTATTTTTCCAGCGCACATATCGGATATTTGTTGTTCCTTTTTGTAATCGGATTTGTTTCCTGTTGCTTTTAGAAGGCCCTCTTGTGTAATTGCTTGAAGCATTGTGTCAGAGCTATTGTCGATGTAATTTCTTAAACCAATTTCTTCTTCTTCCACAGTCTGTCTCACTTGCAGCAGACCCCGTCTACCTATTCTCCTCGGTAGTTACAACCGGTCAACATCACTTCATGGATGTAATGCATGATGCATAGTCATTAGTTTTCTAGTTTTGCGGTCTAGTTTGTCCAGGTCTTCTTTTGTCCAATTTATTATGCCAGCTATGTGTCGGATCACTGTTATGGCCCAAGAATTCATTGCTCTAATTGTGTTTAATCTATTTAGTTTTGTTTTCATAATATTTCTAACTCTTTTGATGTATTCTGATGCTGCCTGTTGTTTAACTTTCGAGTGGAGAATATCATTGGCTTCTAATATTCCTAGGTATTTATAGTGTTCGTCAGCTGAAATTGCTTTTATATATTTCTCTTGATCAAAATTAAAATTGCTAGTGTCATTAATTTTTCCTCGTTTAATAGATAAATTTGAGCATTTATCTAAACCAAATTCCATTTTGATGTCCTGACTGAAAATACGAACTATGTTCAATAAAGAGTCTATTTGCTGGGCCGATTTTCCATATAGCTTCAAGTCATCCATATACAACAGATGGGAAATTTTAATATTACACTTAGGAATTTCATATCCAAGTTTTGTTTTCTTCAGAATCATAGACAAAGATATCAAAGAAATGTTGAAGAGCAATGGTGACAAGGAATCACCTTGGAAAATTCCACGTTTAATGCTGATATCTCCAAATCGTTCATTATTCACTATTAATGTTGTTTTCTAAGATTTCATAGCAGTAGCCAGAAACGAACATATGTTTTTGCTAATTCCAAATATTTTTAGTGATTTTAGGATCCAGGAGTGTGGGAGGGAATCGAATGCTTTCTTGTAATCTATCTATGCCATGTTAAATTAGTTTTTCGTCTTTTTGAGTTTCTGGGAATCATTTTATTAATAAGGATCTGGTCTTTTGTTCCTCTAGATTTTTGAAAATTGCCTTTTTGTTCAATCGGATAAATCTGATTATCCGGTAAGTAATGGTATATGGAATTTGCTATGATTGCAGTGAACAGCTTTAGCATAGTTGGTAGGTATGTTATTGGACGATAGTTGCTTGGGTCTGCATCCTTATTCTTATCTTTCATGAAGAGAAAAGTGCGCCCAGATATAATCCAGTCTTCCACTGAGCCAGATTGCAACAAATAATTAAATTGTTCTGCCATTCGATCATGTAGACTGGTTAGATGTTTTAACCAAAATCCATGTAGTTCGTCTTTGCCAGGTGCACTCGTTTTTTAATTTTCTAGCTTGATAACTGACCATTTTTTAGTAATAATGACATTCTGCATTTGTTTTTGTTTCATTTCTGATTCTATTTCCTTAATCCATGAAGCATCTTTATTGTGTTCAATAGGATTATCCCAGATTAACTTCCAAAAGTTGAGTGTTTCTTCTTTTCCGGGTGAATGATGGTTTGCATTTGTATTTCTCTGGAGAGACTGGAAGAACTGACGTTGATTCTGTCGAAATTTCATATTTTGTACATATTGGTTTATTCGTGCTTCATATCTTTTAATTTTCTGTGCAGTCGCTGTGTGATTCTTTGTTTTAGCTCTTCGGTAACTTCAGCAATTGCTTTGTTGGCCAAATTATAAATAAGTAAATAAATATAAAATAAATAAGTTTGTTTTTGATGTTATTATTTTTCAACCGTCCTTCTTTAAAAGTCTTTAAGTTGCATAGATCAACTCGAAGCCTGTTAACCTTTCGTTCTAACCGGATTATCCATGGTGCAGATTGTTTCATCCTCGGCTTTTGCTCTTTCGGTTTGCAACCAAGCTTCACTGAAATTATATAGGCTGGGCTATATAGAAGCTGATTTGTTTCCTTTATACTGTTGGTTGTGATGGTTTCAATTACAGCATTTGCGTCTAAGAGGAGCTGTTTTAGCTTAGATTGTTGTAAAGCTTTTAATGGTGGTAGTCTTATACGGTCATTTATGGAGTTCATATGTTCCAATATCCCTGACTTCATTTTACACTGCCCTTCAGTCAAAACATTCTGCGGTATGTCGTCAGCTTGATGTTTACTGAGTTGAATTCCAAAGTTTGATATAGCTACATCCTGATGATTTTCTTTTACTGGAGTTGTTGGTTTATTACGTAACTCTTGTACTCAAGTTCAGTAAATATTTTGTTACGGAAAATGAAATTGTTTTGGTCCATAAGTCTTTGTTCTGTTATTGCAGATTCTGGGAATTTTTGTTTCCAAATTAAATGCATACGCTTCCTGAAACCTCGTTTTTCTGGTATCGATCTGTAAAAACATTTCATAATGTCTCTGTTTTCTTCTACAGTCCATTTTTTACGTTTGGTTTCTTCCAGTCGCTTTTCAGCTTCCTGCCCTGATTACCCAACAAGGAGAGCTGGATCCTGTAGCTCACTTGTCGCCTGATGCCCAGGATCACCAACATCTGACGCAGTCCTTGATGACCCGGGAGTCGACTGATCCGGTATGGATCTCTTCTTCCTTTTCACCATTAAGATGGGGGATGGAACACTGTTAGTCTGGCTCCTCAGTTGAGACCTGCCTGACAAGGGTGGCAGTGCTGGCAGCTATGCAACCGCCTGAATAGCTCTCAACATCCCTGAAGCACGCAAGCCCCACCGCCACGACAAGGCCGTGTTCCTTCGGGGGGGATTATTATTATTATTATTATTATTATTATTATTATTATTATTATTATTATTATTCACACAATTGATACACAAGTCAAAACAAGATATCATTCAAAAAAACAATTTGACTGGTAATACAGAGCAATTCAGATTTTACCCAAGAATCTAAGAAGAGTCTGTAAGGTAGCACAGTTAAATATGGACTGTTCAAAGTAATGTCGTTTGGTGTAGATCATATGTGGTCCCTTCGTTGAGGTTTAATTCTTGTAGATAGTTAGATAGCTTCTTTGAAATTGCACCAAGTGCACCGATAACTATTGAGATGACTTTAGTGTATTTAAGCCACAGCCGGCCAACTTCGATTGCCAGATCTCGATATTTAGTGATTTTTTTTTTTTTTTCATTTCTTTGTTGTTGAGGTTGTTATCGGTGTACTGCGATGTCAATAATCCAAAGTTGTCCATGTTCAAAAATTGTGATGTCAGGTCTGTTGTGTTCCAAATGCTGCCGACCAGTTTGTATTCTAAAGTCCCAGTGAATTTTTGCTGTTTCGTTTTCCAATACAGTCTCTATTTTATGCTGCCACCAGTTATCAGAAGTAGGAAAACCCTATTTATTCCATACATGCCAATGAATTATTTTGGCCACTTGATCATGGCGGTATTTATAGTCAGTTTGAGCTATTTTGCTGCAGGCACTGATTAGCTGTTCTACAGTTTCATCTTTGTGAACGCATAATCTGCATTTGCTATTATTACTAATGCTCAAAATTTTTGCTTTGATTGCATTAGTTTATAATGACTGTTCTTGAGCAGCTAAAATAAATTCTTCTGCCTCTTTTTTGATATATCCATATTACAGTCATTGCCACGTCAATTTTTTCCTCGGTATCTCGAAGAAATTGGCCATGCAAAGCTTTATTTTTCCAGAGCACATATCGGTTATTATGTTGTTCCTTTTTATAATCAGATTTGTTTCCTATTGGTTTTAGGCCTTCTTGTGAAATGGCTTGAAGCATTTACTCAGTATTATTGTTGATGTAATTTTTTAAGCTAATTTCTTCTTCTTCCACAGTCTGTCTCGCTTGCACCCCGTCCACCTATTCTTCTAGGGAGGCACATCCGGTCAACATCACTTCATGGATGCAATGCATCATGCATAGTCATTAATTTTCTAGTTTTGGGGTTCAAATTGTCAAGGTCTTCTTTTGCCCAATCTATTATGCCAGGTATGTGTATTGGATCGTTGGTATAGCCCAAGAATTCATTGCTCTAATTTGTGTTTAGTCCATTAAGTTTTGTTTTCAGAATATTTCTGACTCTTTTGGTGTATTCCGATTGCTGCCTGTTATTTAACTTTCGAGTGAAGAATATATCACTGGCTTCTAATAGTCCTAGGTATTTATTTATAGTTTTCGCTAGCTGAAATTGTTTTTATAAATTTTTCTTGATCAAAATTTAAAATTGCTAGTGTCAATTTTTCCTCGTTTAAGAGATAAAATTGCACATTTATCCAAACCAAATTCCATTTTGATATCCTGACTGAAAATACTAACCGTAATGAGTCTATTTGCTGTGCCGATTTTCCATATAGCTACAAGTCATCCATATACAGCAGTTTGAAAATTTTTATATTAGATTTAGGAATTTCATATCCGAGTTTTGTTTTCTTCAAAATCACAGACAAAGGTAGCAACGAAATGTTGAAGAGTAATGGTGACAAGCAATCATCTTGGAAAATTTCACGTTTAATGCTAATATCTCCAAATCATTCATTATTAACTATTAAAGTTGTTTTCCATGATTTCGTAGCAGCAGCAGCAGCCAGAAAATAACACGTTTTTGCTAATTCCAAATGTAATGATTTTAAGATACAGAAGTGTGGGAGGTAATCGAATATTTTCTTATAGTCTATCCATGCCATGTTCAAGTTAGTTTTTTCGTCTTTATGAATTTCTGAGGATCATTTCATCAATAAGGATCTGTCTTTTGTTCCTCTAGATTTTTGAAAATTGCCTTTTTGTTCAATCGGATAAATGTGATTATCTGATAAGTAGTGGTATATGGAATTTGCTATGATTGCAGTGAGCAGCTTAGGCATAGTTGGTAGGCATGTTATTGGAGGACAGTTACTTGGGTCTGCACCTTTATCCTTATCTTTCATGAAAAGAAAAGTGCGCCCAATTATCATCCAGTCTTTCAGGTGCACTCCAGTTTTTTGTTTTTTTTTTAATTTTCTAGCTTGTACACTGACCATTTCTTTAGTAATAGTAACATTTTGCATTTGTTTTTGTTTCATTTCTGATTCTATTTCCTTAATCTATGAGGCATGTTTATTATGTTCAATAGGATTATCCAAGATTGACTTCCAAAATTCGAGTGTTCTTCTTTTTCTGGTGAACGATTGTTTGCATTTGCATTTCTCTGGAGAAACTCAAAGAAGTGCCGCTGGTTTAGTCGAAATTGCATATTTTGTGCATGTTGGTTGATTCTTGCTTCATATCTTTTAATTTTCTCTGCAGTCGTTATAATTCTTTGCTTTAGCTCTTCGGTAACTTCAGCAATTGTTTTGCTGGCCAAATTATATGTTATCATTATCATCATCATCATCAACATCAAATTCCTGATATTTACCCTGAAGGGATGTACAGGATATGATTGTACTATATAAAAAATTTACATCGTTACTAACTTCCTATCTTCAATTTTCCTTCAAATCAATCTATTACCTGTCAAGACTCCAGCATTATCAGATCCTATATTTCTATCTTCTAAGGCACTTTTTACCATATCAATCCACCTATATCTTGGTCTTCCTCTGAGTCTTTTTCCTGCCAACCTGGCAGAAAACACTTGTTTTGCTGATCTTTCCTCTCCCATTCTGTTTAAGTGACCATACCACCTGAGATTAGCTCTTCTAACCTCAGGTGGTATGTATTTATTAAGAGTTTGTTTTTATGCTATTATTTTTCAGTCGTCCTTCTTTAAGACTCTTTAAGTTGCTCAGATCAGCTTGAAGTTTGTTGACTTTTCGTTCCAACCAGATTTTCCATGCTGCAGATTGCTCCATCCTCGGCTTTTGCTCTTGTGGTTTGCAACCAAGCTTCATTGTAATGATATAAGTTGTGCTATATAGGAGATGATTTGTTTCCCTTATACTCTTGGTTGTGATGGTTTTTATCATAGCATTTTCGTCTAAGAGGAGCTGTTTTAGCTAGATTTATGCAAAGTAGTCTTATATGGTCATTTATGGATATGTTCCAATATCCACGACTTCATTTTACACTGCACTTCTGTCAAAACATTCTGAGATATGTGGTCAGCTTGATGCTTACTGAGTTGAATTCCAAAGTTAGATATAGATACCTCCTGATGATTTGCTGTTACTGGAGTTGTTGGTTTATTACCTAACTCTTGTAGCTCGAGTTCAGTAAATATTTTGTTACAGAAAATGAAATTCTTTTGGTCCATAAGTCTTTGTTCTGTTATTGCAGTTCTGGAAATTTTTGTTTGCAAATCATGTGCATACGCTTTCTAAAACCTCGTTTTTCTGGTAGGCATGTTTGCTGGCTTCTATGTAGTTGATCTGCAAAAACATTTCGCAACTTCTCTGTTTTCTTCTACGTCCATTTTTAAGCTTGGTTTCTTCCAGTCGCTCTTTAGATTGCGCAGCAAGGAGAACTTGGTCCTATAGCACACTTGTCGCCTGATGCCGAGGATCCCCAACATCTGACGCAGTCCTTGATGACCCATGGGTAGACTGATCCGGTATGGATTTCTTCTTGCTTTTCACCATTCAGATTGGAGATAGAATACTGTTAGTCTGGCTCCTCAGTTGAGACCTGACTAACGAAGGTGGTCCTGCTGGTAACTATGCTACCGCCAGCATAGCTCTCAACATCATTGAAGCAGGCAAGCCCCACCGCCACGACAAAGCCCTGTTCCTCTGAGGATTATTATTATTAATAATAATAATTGTGCGAGGCCTTTTATGCCTGTAGTACTCCTCTTTAAAGTAATTTTCCATCAATTGAATTCACTACTTTCTCCAATCCATTTCATGTGCCAATGAGAAAAGCTTATCCCTCACTTCCTTGCTAATTCCCTTACTCAAATTACACTGATGACACGCTTTAATATCCTTTTATATCATATCCTCTTAACATGTATAAAAATTTCTTCTATATCGTCTGTACAACTCCTTCGCCAATTTATGTGTATTTATCGTATCTCCTCTTTTCCCTAATTCGTCAAGCTCTGCAATCCACACTTCTTAATCTGTCCAGGAAGTTAACATTCCGTAATCCTGATGACCCTTAATTACTTATCCGCCTCTGCAATTTTTCCATTGCTTCTACATTTTACTAAAATCGATGTGACTAAAGACCTTCATAGAGTAGTCCAGATGCAATCGGATCAAAGTTGTAAAGAAAAAATAATAATAACTGCCTCGTCCTCCTTGTAAGTTTCCTTCTCAAAATTCTTTGCTTAACTGTTCTTATAATATGCCCTCTAATCCTCAGTTTCTCCTTATTCACCATCACACCTAGATCCCTAATCTCCTGAATCTCTTGTGGCACAATCTCACCAACATGTTAATCACCCTGCAATCCCTATAATTCAAAATGTGAAACCTTATTCTTGGCAACATAATCATCATCATGATCTTTTTCTCAGTCTGATTCAGCAGTCAACAATTTCTAAAAACATTTCTGCCTTCAGATCATTTCCAGTATTTTTAATATAACGAAATAGCAATGACCTAATTACAGAGTCCACTCGTCACCTTCAGCCATCCTCTTAACCATGCGGCAGGCTTGTTACCTTATTCCAACTAGCCTAATTTATCTGCACTCAAGTAGTATTCTGTCAAAAGTTTTTTATATATAAATTGTGAAAACAGATTACCAATACGACAATTTTTCCCTTAATAAAACGATATTGCCAAGCCTCCATATTTCAGTCGACTTCAACGATGCCTTTCGGCTGAAAAGACCTGGGATCGAATCCCGTCTAGGATTCGAAAAACAATCATCGGGACTTTTCATCTGAAGGTGAGTTAATTGATTTCATACGATGGTAAGATCTTTCTTTCGGAAACTCGGGTTTTTCATCCCACAAAGCAGGCAAACCGGTTTGGAGAAAACGCGCAATTTAATACAAAATATACTATAAGCATATAAATTTTTTTGCACTGGAATAGCCATTAGGAAATCCAGGTGCTTGGAAGGCTATATACGAGTAAGGACCTACTAAAATCGTAAGAATAAGAAGAAAACGGCGTTGCACCCCATCCCCACAAAGATCGTGCCCCCTAAAAAATACCATTCCAAAAACACTAACATATAATTTACTCTCTCCGTTTTGACATCATCCTTGTTCGTTGGGTTATCTTAGACTTTTATCGTTCCTTTGGCACTATGCCAGAATTAAGACAAAAGTAAACAACTACTTTATGAATACCAATTCTTTGGTCATATTATTATTGCATGCATTATGATAGACCATTCAATTCTTGGGCCGTGTTTACATTTACTTGTCTAAGATGTCGATGTTTTGCAATATCTTTATAAGGATCAAGTGGTTGAGCTAAGAATATTTTGCACTGTCTCTAGATCATCTGACTCCATTCTCTCATGTATTATTTTCTCAATAACAATAATTATACCATTTCCACCTAGATGACATATTCTGACAAAGTTGTTGTTCAATAATTAAACTACTCATTATACTGCAATTTACTTTTCTGCAGTTTATATTAGCCAACGTTCTCCTTGCACCTGAGAGAGAAAAAAAAAAAAAAAAAATTATTATTCAGTTAATGTTAATCTCATAACGAATTTGTCTTCCATACCAGACTTATTACTTTCCTAGATTGCATGACTTAGAACAACCTAATATTGTATTGTCCTTTGAAGTCCTCACATGGTATTGCTTCAATATGTCGTTAAAGTTTACGATAATTTCTTACTCTGTATTTGTATTTCCATGATTATCTTAAACGAAACTCCATTTGCACTTTCCGTGCTAAAACACTACAGTTATTACAATAAATGAATGGAGAGAGAGAGAGAGAGAGAGAGAGAGAGAGAGAGAGAGAGAGAGAGAGAGTGGGCATGCATTCAATATGTCGTTAAAGTTTACGATAATTTCTTACTCTGTATTTGTATTTCCATGATTATCTTAAACGAAACTCCATTTGCACTTTCCGTGCTAAAACACTACAGTTATTACAATAAATGAATGGAGAGAGAGAGAGAGAGAGAGAGAGAGAGAGAGAGAGAGAGAGAGAGAGAGAGAGAGAGAGAGAGAGAGAGAGAGAGTGGGCATGCATTCAATATGTCGTTAAAGTTTACGATAATTTCTTACTCTGTATTTGTATTTCCATGATTATCTTAAACGAAACTCCATTTGCACTTTCCGTGCTAAAACACTACAGTTATTACAATAAATGAATGGAGAGAGAGAGAGAGAGAGAGAGAGAGAGAGAGAGAGAGTGGGCATGCATTCAATATGTCGTTAAAGTTTACGATAATTTCTTACTCTGTATTTGTATTTCCATGATTATCTTAAACGAAACTCCATTTGCACTTTCCGTGCTAAAACACTACAGTTATTACAATATATGAATGGAGAGAGAGAGAGAGAGAGAGAGAGAGAGAGAGAGAGAGAGAGAGAGAGAGAGAGAGAGAGAGAGTGGGCATGCATTTACGGTCACATTCACTTTAGACTGTACGTCTCTCTCTCTCTCACCGCTAAAAATGTAGTCAGCATTTACTATTTTATTAACAAAATGGTTAAGAAATGTTTTTTTTTTTTTTTTTTTGTTTTTTTGAAAATAACAACAACAACAAAAATAAATAATGAATGTGCTTGTACTGTATTTCGTCTGATTGTGTAGCTGCGGGAAGTAAATATTGTATATTTACTTCGTGTGAAGTAAATCCTTCACATAAAGTCCAGTGAGTTTAGATAGTGAGGCCAAAATATTTTCCTTTTCTTCAGGTTCATTTTGAATATAATTAGGGGATTTTTTCCTGTTTTTTTTTCTTTAATTAATTTAGATTTTCCTCGCAGATGAGATTTTAGATTTTCCATTATGATAAGTATAAATTTACTGCAAGAAAATCTGAAAAACAAAGTCAATCAAAACGATTTTCCTCAATCAGACTTGCCCATCCTATAGAATGTACGAAGACTTTTTTCAGTTTTTTCGATGCACTCAGTAGAATCTGAACTTCTTATAGTGTCTGAACCTCTCGACCATAATCGACCACACTCATACATATGTACTGTATGTAGATACGACCGTTAACTGAGAGAGGTCAGCAACCTTCTGACGACTTTTCGACCAAGTTTTAAAAACTAACAAAGTTCGGACAAACTTCAGTTTTCCGGAGGTGTTATCACTCTTCAGATGTCACTTATTTCTATGTTTTTATAGCTACACATACTTTTGTCAAAAACTGAAACATCTCTATTAAAAGAGATGTTCCGATTTTGACAAAACCATTTTGACACAAAAATTCTAAAATATCAGTTTTATGAAGAGGTACATTGGGAAAAAATATTCCATCACTAATAGGATGGAAATAATCTCAGTGGATTAAAATTTTTCATGCCCTTTCACTATGAAAGGATGTCCTTAAAAAATTTTTTTTTAAAAAAAAAATTGTTCCCACATTTGACTATAGTTTGATGTTACTATCGAAACCAAAACTGAAAGGGCGTGACAAATTTTCATAAATTTTTATTTGATTATCAATTCATAGACTAACCAATCAGACCAAATTCAATACTTAAATTGCTCGTGAATTGTCAGGATACGTCCCCAAGAGAAAATTTCATCAAAATCTCTCTCTAGCCAGCGAAACACTAACACTTGCTTATCCATTCCATCAAATACATCTAAATATTTGCTTATTATTAACATTAAACATACACTCGTTATTGCTGTTGTTGTTGGGTATCAATAAGAACATAAACTTTATTATCATGACAATAAGAACATAAACTTTATTACCTTGCCCGTCATAAGCATGTGACTGGACGAATTTCGATGAAATTCAGTACCTTTATTTAGATATTTTTAGCGTTTCTTGACAATACTTGGCAAATCTAATTAGTTGTTTTCTGTAGATACATAACAAGTCTACTCTGACTAGTCGGATTTTAATCAAATTTGGTATTTACAATCTTTATTAAAATTTATTGATCCATTTCAATTTTATATAAAATCAGAAACCAATTTTTGCAATCAAAGTTAGGCAACATGTTTGAAAATGCTGCAAACCGATATAGTATAATATTAACCTAATATCATTACATTATTGTAAATGTAGTTGAAATAAGGAAAAAGTTATAATAATCTTTACACAAATCTCTGGTAAAGAAAATATTGGATTACCACTTACAATTTTGTTTACAAAGATTAGCGAAGAGAATGAAAGGTATTCAGAAAAGATTCACTGACAGATTGTATTATGATACTTACAAGAATCGATGGGTTAACTCTAACTTGTTGATTTTATGTAATAAGTGATGTGAGGAAAAAGGAGATTTAACTGAAGTTTAGAACTTAGTCCAGGGCATATACAAAATAAAGATCAGGAGTCATTGGTGTACTGTGCTAAACCAGGCATAACTATGTTAGCCCTCCCCCTCCCCCCCAAGGAGAATGAATAAGAGACCATTAAAAAAAGTGGACATCTCTTTTACCTCTAGCAAACTTTTCGAAGACAGTTGGCAGTCAGTCTCCATCCTTTAGCCTTCACTGATAGTGAGTTCATGTGATCAATGAACCAAGGCTTTTGGGAGAGAAAATACAACAATCAAATATACCTCGATCTTGTGCTCTGTGGTAATATACGTGATTGCAGTAGCTAACTGAAGTTCCGAGAACGTGCGAAGGAACTCATTTCGAAAATGCAATACAACCGCAATGTGATTACGAGACAGCTATAATTAAACGCGTGTGGTGTGTGTGTGGGGGGGGGGGATTTTGACATGCGAGCAATTGAAGACTTTACAAGACCAAGTCCCATACATCAATCAGTTCAGACTTCATCCTATTTATGCTATATAGACTGACCTTTCAGAGAAGTGACTTTAAAAAGAAAAAAAAGTTTAATTTACAGCACTATTAGAAAATACAAAACAATCATCATTTTCAGAAGTCGGAATCGCAGTATACAGCTTTTCAGTTCTAGGTAAGATTATGCATAACTGTGTAAAATGCATCTTGATCTTCTTTTTCTCTTAAAAGAAAAATGATCTCTCTCTCTCTCTCTCTCTCTCTCTCCTATCTCTCTTTTTTATTCATTGGCCACATTTATTTACAATATTCCTCACCTCACTTATTCTTGGTATGTTGGAGTACTTCTAGCGTGCATAAGATGGAGATGATACTGGAGATAAAGATGATGATTGTTGAAATTAAACGTTTCTCGTTTCTCGTTAGTGGCAATTTGAAATCGGTCAAGTCGGTCTTCTCCCAGCTTGGGGTTCGGATATTTTGAGGTACCTCATACCTTAGTTGTTGCTTCGTCAACACCTAAAGCAATGAGGCTAGGCTAAAGCATTATGTCAGCATTGCATGATTTCTTCTGCCCGGTTCGCTTTTTTTTTTTTTTTTTTTTTTTGAAAAGGAAAATTCGAGTTTTCGAGTAAAAGACTTGTCACTTACATATGATAACTAACTGATCTTCAGATGATAATAATAGAATATTTTAAAAAAAACCTTAAAGTTTCTTTGAGACTTAGATGGGATTCGAACTCAGATCCTCCCAGTGGAATGGTATCGTCGTTACTGACAGAGGCTCATCTCACTATTAGTTAGCTAGTTAGTACTCCATAGATGGAGTTTTCTAGAAGTTTTGATCACTTATATACCAAAGCGTCATCAGTAATTAAAATTCAATAATTAATGAGAAAATGAGCGAAAAATAACTCCATGAAATTGCACCGTTTAGAATTTTGGTGTATACAGAAGCATATGGACTGCGACTTCTGAAGGGGGATACATATTACAGATCCTAACGTTCGCCCCATTTTTATTATTATTCGCTGTTCCACATGAAAAATTACTGTCAAGAATTCTTGCCATCACTATCTTGAATTTTTCTGATGTTAAAGTCAGAAAACTTCTTCCATGGCTCACTTTTCACTGTTCGTCCTGGTTCCCTGTTGAAAGTAGTGGCAGCCTGCAATACGTATAGGCTTAGGGTTGATTTTAAAAAAAGTGCAAAGGGCCTTTAAGCGAATTTTTTCTTCTGTACTGCTTCGCTGAACTGCGACCATCATTCCTTCACTTTCCATTAAGCACGTAAAAACAGTAGTTGTTGGTTAACATCCATTTGCTCTGTTGAACCAAAATTTTCTTCCTTTTTCGTTCATTTTTTTTATCTTTAATTTTGGTAACAGATTTCCTAACGTTGTTCACAAACATCGCAACCTTCATCTGTTCAAGAAACATATTAAATACTTCCAACCACTTTCCTTTAACTCCTCTCTTGCACAGCATTGATGCAGTATTCTCTTTGAAATCTCGTGCTTCGGGTTAGTTCAGGTGAAGTGAAATATGTCGCGCACAGTTTCAACATTATGAATTTCAAAAGTTCAAAAACAAAGACTGGTTTATGGTATTTTGGTATTAGTGTACTTTATTTTGGATAAGAATTTGTTAATCTCCAATCTTGAAATCGATTATCAGATAAGGATCGGAATATCTAGACTTGAAATTTTAAATAAATTAACATCCATTGGGTGTTAATCTAGTCAAATAAACTCTGATTAATAAAAGATACAACATGTTCATTTAATAAAGTATAATTTATTTTTTAATAATAATAATAATAATAATAATAATAATAATAATAATAATAATAATAATAATAATTAGACTCTCATTATTGCTCACGTTAAACATTGAACAAATTAATTTGGATATCACAAAAAGATAGCAGAGGCAATAGTTCAGGAAAGAAATAGAGAGAGAGATTGAGCTTAGTAATACTGTGGTTTTTTTCCTTTGTTTTGTTTTTTATGTTTCAATCCTCGTGTATCCAACTTTGATATCTAATAGTTTGATATTTATAAATCCTGTTGCCATTTATTAAAGTCATTTATCTGTGATCGTCCACTTCCCCGAATCGAGCGAATTTCCTGGAAGTGCTTTATTAAACTCTTCACGATAGCATTATCTGTGTTGAGGCTGTGGAATTAGAAACGCCAACAATAGGAATATGCAGAAGTATTTTAAGACTTCTTTATGCCCTCAGAGTGTTTGCAAGTGTAGTCCCTATATCCTATCAATGACTTTCATTTAAACGCGTGTAAATAATTATTTACTTACAAAAAATACGACAAAACCAGAACTGTCTTCTCCTTGAAATCCATATTGGAAATGTCCATGTATGATAGTCTTATTTGAGAGGACGAACTGTTAATAAACAAATGCCTGCGCTTTGGTATATGCCACAGTGTTCAGAAACCGCCTCCAAACAAGCAATATTGCATTGATTCCTTGCACACTTCACATTAAATATTTGTTGTAGTAACATTTGTCCCGCGTAATAATTGAGTTAAAGCCTATTTCCTTCAAATTCTTAAAAATTAAAATCTTTTTTTTATAAAATACTGATTTTATATAAACAAAGCGAGGCCTTCAAGAAGGCTGAGGGGGTTAAAGTATAGGTTAAAACTCTTGTGCTTATGTGTTACAAAATTCCAGCATTTAAATTAAATATCCTTGATATATTAAAAAAGATATTCAGAGTTTGTCAACTGCTCAAACTGAATGGCATTCAGTTTGCAAAAACACATAACATGTATCCTTGAATTTAGAGGAGACAAAAATATTGCTTATGTAGGAGGGGCATATATATGTACACACAAACATATATATATATATATATATACGGAGGCTGTTCAATAAGTTATAAGACTATATTTATACAGAAAACAGATTACCTTTAATCGTCATCATTTACATGGTCTTTTTCGAAGTAACTACCGTGAGAGGCGATGCATTTGTCCCAATATTGCGTCCACTTCTTAAACACATGTGAAAGTCCGTTTTTTGAGAATTCTTTCAAAACCGCCTTCGCAGCTTTTACACATGCTTTGTTGCTTTCGAAATGGCGGCCTCTTAGTGGTTTCTTGAGCTGAGGAAACAGCCAGAAATCGCACGGTGCGAGATCAGGACTGTATGGAGGATGTGGTAGGATATCTATGTTGTTCTTCTGCAAAACGTCCGCTACACCACCAGCAATATGTGGCATTGCATTATCGTGGTGCAATAAGAAGCCATTCTTCAGCAATGGACGCTTCCTTTTGACGTGCTGTGCCATTGTCCGTAAAACATCCGCATAGTATAAGCCGTTTACAGTATTCCCGGGTTCTACAGCGTGTTGGTAAACAGTGCCTTTGTAGTCGAAAAACATTATGGTCATAACTTTACCAGTTTTTTCTTTCTTGGGGTAGGCGAAGAATATGCTTCCATTCACTGCTTTGATGTTTCATTGTAGGGTCATAGTGATACAACCAAGCTTCATCTGCTGTAATGATGCGTTTTAAGAAGTTGTCGCCTTCTTGTTCCAGTCTTTCTTTCCATTCTGTGCACACATCCACTCGATGCTGCATTTGTCCAGTGTCAAGAGTTTGGGAATCCATCGGGTGCAAACACGTTTCAGTCCCAAATGTTCAGCCATGATTGAGTGAACACTTCCCACAGAAATATTCAGGACAACATGCAGTTGGCGTACTGTAATTCTGCGATCCTCCTTGATGATAATCGCTGCTGTGTTGATCATTGTCTCTGTGATGGACGTTGAAGATCTTCCCTCACGTTCAAGATCTTCCACATGTTGCCTTCCTTCCTTAAAAGTTTTATGCCAGCGAAAAACACTTGCCCTCGACATTGCTCATCGTGGAAAGCTTCGCGTGTCATGTTAAAAGTGTCTGATGCCGATTTTTGCAAACGCACACATAACGCACAAACATCGCATAACGATGTTCCAAGGGCGCTTCCAATTCGACGACTGGTGGTGATTCTTAGGCGCGCCGAAACAAGCTTGCGTTTAGTCACGTGACACTCTGGCGCATCAGCCTGTATGTGCCATCTATCAACCTCTTTTGTTAATACAGACAGCAACATTTCTTTATTCCACAGAAATTAATATTGTGATGAGTGGTTTCGTGACAGTAAAATTAGTCTTATTACTTATTGAACAGCCCTAGTATATATATATAAATTAAAGATACTAAGAAATTATATACTTGTTGAAGTTGGTTTAATCCTTTATTCAAGTGTAAGCAAACAAAGTTTGAACCTGAAGTATTTTCAGGACTGGGGCAACTGGTGGTAAAGGTGGCATAAGTTCTCATCACTTACCTTAGTATTCCATAATGCAAAGGACATCTCCTTGCGGACATGTATAATGCTATGCATTATGGGAAGGATCACTACCCAGACCGGTTTCGACCTTGATTGAGGTCTCATCAGTGGGAGCCAGACCCAGAGGTGATAGCAAGATTGAAGTAATGCAGAAGTCATATTTTCACATACGAATTGCCAAAAGATGTCACACCTTATTACTGAGATTTGCATTATGGGATACTTAGGGAAGCGATGTGAAGTCATACTACCTTTACCACGAGTTGCACCAGTCCTGAAAATACTGAAGTATTTTTAGGACTTCATATTTGTTTGCTTACACTTGCATAAAGGATTAAACCAAGTATATAATTTTATGGTATTGTTGGATCGTACTTCCTTGTTTTTGATTCGCCATCTTGTTTTAACTGTGTTCTTAAAGAAGTAATAAGTTGCTGGTTGATTACTAATTTAAATATAGAGAAATTTATATTTTTAGACTGCACCACTATATATCTAGATTAGTCTAATGAAATGTAGTGAAACCAACCATCAACTAATTTTATATCAATATTATTTCTTACGTAGACCGAGTTTATCTCTTATGTTTGAAGCTCCCGCTAGGTCCGATAATTTCATGAACGGTGCAGTAAAGGGGATTCAGGCAAACACAATTTTAAAATCATCAAAACAAAACATTTAATTCCGGGTTATATATTATACATATAAACTCAATTCTGAGAACAAGATAATATAAATGTCTTAGCTTAACTGGTCACAACATCTTACAGATTCAGTCTATGGGCATTCTGCTATCAGATTTATAGCTTTCACAATATTAAAATAACTTTTAATAGAGTTCAATATCGCAAAATCTCTTAGTAACAAATTTTACTATTATCACACAATCAGTAAAGTCTCAATACATTAATGGTGGCAACAACTGCTTCATGAGTATACACTTTCATACTTCATACTCCGGCTGATTTCAGCAAAAAATGTTACAGTTAATGTGGGGAATAACAGGAGGAATTACACATATATCTCTGCACTGAAGTAACATAAAATTGGACAGTTCTTACCGGATAAATCCTCTGCTCATCAATTTCACTATGGGCACACTTTATAACTATATTTACTTAGCACACTATGGCAGCACTATTTAGAATAAATCTTCTCAATGATAACTGAACTATCAATGGTCGCACTTCACGTGTATAGACGTACTTGGATAAAGGAAAAAGCTCATTACTTCTTTAACACTATTCGACCAATTCAGCTCTCTGTTAAAGTTCCATGAAACTAATGGAACACGTAGTAATTCTTTAACTTCTAGAATTATTCTCAGTTGCCTATTACTTTCCCGGTCCTTAAATAGTCCAATTACAGCACTAAAGTTCTAGACACAGCAATCCTTTGCATTCACTTTGCTGCCTCTCGGTATTCTTCTCGTCTGTCTGTGCTATACTCTATGCTCTCATGTCCCAGAATGGTTGGTCCTTAAAAGGAGAAGAGGCTCGGTCCTTATATAGTCCTTATAAGGACTGGCTAAAGGGGCGAAGCAAGAATGCTTTTCATCTTCCCCGTTATCTGTAGAGGACAGTGTAAGGATAAGGTGTTATTGAGCTATTAAAATCTCTGATCATGGCAGGAGGATAACAGCAATAGCCGAGCCTCGGTTAGAACTTCATTGGCTACAGCATTGCCATCCATTACCCTCCAAGGGTATTAATCACCGCATCTCACGGTCGATTGTTGTTCCTCCAACCTCAGAGTCCCGGTTTTCTCCGCTCTCAGCTTATATACCTCCCTTCTTTTTCCCGCTCAAAATTGTTTCTCATGCTCTCTTATGTCAATTCCTTCTCTGCAGTTGAATACCATGCGATCCATGCACGCTCTAGCTATTTCTAGCCCGTCTCCATAGTAACAAACAAACAAAAAAAATAAAATAAAAATAAAGCAGAAATATTGCATAGCATTATACCTTTACATACTGGTAGTGATGAATAAAAAATCAAAATATTATAATTCACATGAGGCATATTAAACTTATATATACAATTCCTCATAATATTAAATTAGGAATAATCAAAATAAACAGAATAATATTTCAATACAAGGTCCTATCATTGCTAACACATATTTTAGATTAATTAATAAAATTTAATCACGAGATTAAATCGTGAGCTATCATATACAAGAGAGATAAACCAAGGGGTCCGACAGGGATGTCCCCCTCTCAGCAACTCTTTTTAATATCTACTTAAATGAAATAATAATAAAATGGAGTAAAAATTTACATCAAGGAATTAAACTTTCTCCTACAGTTAACTTAAACACTCTCCTCTTTGCTGACGATCAAATAATAATTACAAATTCTGAAGATAACTTACAGAAAGCTATTTTAGATCTAAATGAGATAGCCAAAGATTATGGTATGATAATATCAACGGAAAAATCAAAAACTATGGCCTTTAAAGGACAAGATCCAGCAAGAACTAAAATAGTAATAGATAACAAGATCTTAGAACAGGTGAATTCATTTAACTACCTAGGATGTATGATCACATATGAAAATGAAAAAGATATAAACGTAAAAATTGCAAAATATTTAAAAATAACAGGTGTAATTAACTCTATATTTAAACCAAACCTAGTTCAAAAACAAACCAGGCTAAAAGTATACAATACATTAGCCCTACCGGTCTTAATGTATGGAAGCGAAATCTGGACAATAAAACAAAAAGACAAACAAAGATTAAAAAAAGCAGAAATTAAGTTTATGAGAAAAACTACAAAGTATACCCTATTTGATCACAAAAAAAAATGAAGATATTATGAAAGAATTAAACCAAGAACCAGTAACAGAAAAATTAAAAAATATAAACATAAATGGATGGAACACGTTCAAAGAATGAAAACAGAAAGATTACCAAAACAAGCCTTAAAGTACAAGCCATTAGGAAAAAGAAAACCAGGACGTCCTCTTAAACGATTCAATGATGACTTCTAAGGCCGAAACAGGCCATGCCAGGCCTAAATCCTTGATACGCATGATGATGATGATGATGATGAATAAAATTTAATAAATAAACTCAAGGCAGGTATGGTGGATTAAGTTTGATTCTGTAAGGAATATTAATAATTTAAATTTCTCCTTAATCAGAATTGAACAGTATGTTTAATTTATAGTATAAGCAAGTGAAAAACTTTCAACAACTATCTATCTCTAATCCAGAGTACTATAATAACAAGGTGTGACACCTTTTGGCAACTCTGCTTCCCCAGAATCAAGTCACCAACCGGTTTCGACCTTTATTGAGGTCTCTTCAGTGGGAGCCAAACTCAGATGTGATACCAAGGTTGAAGTAATGTAGAAGTCACATTTTCACATATGAGTTTTTGCCTAGGGTAATGGATGGCAATGCTGTAGCCCATGAAGTTTTAACTGAGGTTCAGTTGTTGCTGTTACCCCTCAGATGAGATATGAGCGGCTCTGCCCAGTGGTGGGATGGGCCTGCCACTGGGTACAGCCAACGCTGAGAGTTTTTCTCGGTGACGGGGTGAGCCTGTTGCTGAGTGGAAAAACCTGAGTTAAAAGATCCTTTGGGTCACTCATTGTTGGGTGACCTGGGGGGAACACGAGTTTTTGGAGAGGTAACCCTGCACATAATATAGAGAAACTGGTCTGGGTAGTGACCCTTCCCATAATACATAGCATTATACATGTCCGCAAGGAGATTTGCTTTGCATTATGGGATACTAAGACAAGTGATGTGAAGTCAGTCCACCTTTACCACGCATTGCCCCAGTTCTGAAAATACTTCAAGCGCAAGCGTTGTTTGCTTACACTTGAATAAAGGATTAAACCAAGTATACAATTTCTTGGTATCTTTAATTTATAGTATAACCAAATGAAAAACTTTCAACATATATATATATATAATTATCAAAAAAGTTTTGCAATATTTTTTTCTTTTTAAAAACCGATTATTTGATTTAATGGGCATCATCAAGCAACTATGAATTTTAAAATCCTCCCCCCACCTGCAAGCTAAATGTCGAGGCCCTTTTAGATATAAACATGATGCAGACATAAGGTTGAGGAAGGTACATTTTTGTTAGTTTTTAACTAATAGGAAACTTTTTAAATTTATATTTCAAAAATATCATTACATTATAGTGATAAATACATTTTCATTATATTCATTTTAGTTGTACAAGTATATGGAATAACATTGGAATTGTATGTAATGAAAAATGTAATAAACCAATTTTTTCTTTCAAAGTGGATTTGTTTATTAACATTTTTAACTTTGATCTCGGAAAGGAACGCTGCCTTATGTTTGGTAATGTCCCTTCCAATTGATTCTCTATCTTATAAAATTCCAATGCCCGATGACGATGAGCCACTTGCCAGAGAAGAGAGAGACCGTAAAAAATTTTAAAGAATTAAATTTGATTATTTTCTACTTACTACGGCAATAGTGACTAAGATCAATAAATACGAGTATTCTATCAAGTCAGTTATAAAGCTAAGGAGAAACCCAATAATCTCGAGTCCGAAATAACACGAGTAATTTCGTAATTTCCGTATAATGTCGAAATTAATTTTTTTCGTTAGAAAAACAAGTAAGGAAATGATTGCGGTTATCATAAAAAATAATAAAAGAGTAAAAAATAGTGAAAAGTAAAACAGCCTTTTTTTTCTGAAAAGGAATTCAAATATTAATTTCAATAAATTTGTAAAGCCAGAGCATCGGAATACGTTGAGTGTAGACGGACAAAACGTATCTGACAAGATACTTGTGTATTATTTGCATTGCATCTAAAAATGGAGCCCAGTACACTCCCTAAATAGTACTCATAATCAGTGCCGCACCAAGAGTGCCGCACCTTTTTGTTTGGGAGGTCCAAAGCCCCCCCCCCAAAGAAAAAGGGAAAAAACTGGGCTGAAAAAATTCGAAAATTTTTCAAAAATTTTTTCCTAATTAATAAAATTCATTTTTTTATTTATGTTGTGTCGTGTCTTCTATTTCTATACTACTTATGAATTAGCGATCATTGCAGAAGCTCAGCCATAGGTCGTATGCGATGCGTAGTGTGTATTCTCAAATCGTCTACTCAACTCTCTCTCCCCCCCTCAAGATTAAATCCTGAGTGAGCTACTGCTCATAGTGCTTCCAAATCGCAGTATTTATTGCGTGACTCGTTTTTTCAACTGTAAAGATTATTTCATTGCATTTCCAGGAAATTTCGTTTCTTTTTTTTTTTCTTTCTTTCATTCATTTAATTTTATGAAAAATTATAGTATGTATAGCTTAGTGTTCGAATATCAAGCACTAAACAATTCCCTGAAGAACAATAATCTTATTTTAAAACCTAATCGACAGTTTTCAAATCAATTATAATAAAGTTATTTATTTTAAACTCTGTGGTAAATGACTCGGTATTTATTTGCTTTTAAATATAAAAAAGTATCTTTAAGTTATAAAACATAAGGTGTTTTAAATAAATTTTGTGTGGAAATTTTGCGACAGCGAAAAAACAGTAATAAATAGACTGTAGCATTAACTTTTATACTAACATGACCAATTCACATATAGTTGTTGACATCGAAGTAGCAAAGTACGTTTGTCGCCTTGACTGCAAGAAACTTCTGCTAGGATGGGACGAAGAATCTTAACGTTCATTGCCGTTTGTGTCAGTCAAAATGTTTTTTGATTGATAATAATATACATCTTCAATCGTGAAATGCTTTTGCTTTATTAGGCACTTCCAGCTGTTGACCAATCTAAAAAATGCCTGCAGCGACTTCGCTTTCGAAAAGAAAGAGAGGCTCCAAGTGTTCCTGAGGGAGCAAGAACTACAAGGTTGGGTTGCAGAATAGGCAAAAGGAGCAGTGAGATTAACAAAAGTAACTACTGAAAGACCCCACCTTTGTACGAGTATTTCGCTTTCTCACTCAAGAGGCTGAGATTACTTTGATTAATGGGTTTGTTGAACGAACGATAGAAGCATGTAAATATCTGATATGAATAATTCCACGGTGATAATAAAAATAAAAGTTTATAATTTGCGATTTTCTTATTTGTATTTTTCTTTTCTTTTTGTGAATTTAGTATATTCAGACAAAACTAATTGTGTCAATAAAACAACACCTTTCAATGTTGCCTGCTTTCATAGTTTGGAGTAACAGCTTAGAAGAAATCTAGCGTTAAGAAAGGTTAACTACCAGTTAACAATACACAGATGTAGTTAACCGGATGTTATCACAGGAATAAAATCGATATCCGTTACAGAACAGCGTCTATCCATCTACAGATTAGATACTGAGGGTTAAACTTGCAACACTAAAGTGCTCTGCTCAGTATGGAAGCAATTACTTTTGCAAGAAACACAGCAGGGAGGGAGAAGGGGAGAGATATCATGAGTGAATAAGGTGTGAAAGCAGCGAAATTCCAAGTTGTACTCGAGAAAGATGTGCGGAAGAAAGGGGGCGGGACTTCGGTTGTCATTCCACTCTCTCTCTCTCTCTCTCTCTTCTGAAACTATTTGAAAGTTTGTGCACTTTAAGTGCATGCCAAAAATATGGTGGAACAAAAGCGATTGTTTTTGATGAAACATTTCGGTTAGACGGGTAAAGTTATCTTAGAACTTGTCATGGATTCAATGCTCTTATCTGGTAAGTCTTCGGAAGGCATTCTTTTGTTGAGTTGGATATCTCCAAAGAAAAGTAACAAAATTAGCCTAATTTAGTCTTTAAATGCTTTCGGGTCAATGTGAATTGAAGAACGTTCTTAATGATCATTTTATTTTATTTCTTTCTAGACAAATTGCCTTAGTTCCAACAGACAGAGAGAGAGAGAGCAATAGAAAAAACAAATGATTTTTTTCTCTTCCTTTTATCCAAGTTCCAAGTTCCTTTCGATGATAATTGTTATCGTATTTCTTCTCTGATGTTGCCATATTAATCTTCATTTGTTGAAATTGAGTTTAAAGATGGCACACCCACGCACCCTCCCCCACCCACACACAAAATTTTTCATTTTTGTAGCGTTCTTGATTTCTAACGTGTCACCGCCTATTTCTTTATTCTTCTCCATTCTTCTTTCTCTCCTTTAATTGTCATATATTATGGCAACCAAATGTTACTATGACTCAGCTTTGGTTGCTATAATATACGGTGACCGAAAGAGAGCAATAGGGGGAAATGTGGTTATGATAACCTGCAGAAAATAACGATTATATTTCAATAACACTTAGTTGAACACAGACAATGCTTCCACATAGAGGAAGAGCAATAAAAAAAGCATGAATGCCAGTCAATATAAACGATGATACAGCATTAATTAAGTGATATCGAGGCTACAATTACTTTGGTAAGTGAAGCATTAATGAAGATAACCACACAATGTGAACCTATTTCTGGCTATATAATCGGCCTATTCATGTTCCAGATTAATGGGATAGGAGATTAAGAGAACTTGATATGTCATCATTTCGTCATTGTTCAATATCACGTATAATTAATTCGCTTCAGTACTTATATATTTTGATGATGAAAATTTTATGTTTAACGAACTAAATGAAAGGATGTTTTTTGATAACGTTTATTATGAGCTTTCGAAGTTCAAGTTTGCCTAATAATTAGTTTTAGGAGTTTTAGAGACTCATAAATCAAATTGTATTGATGCAATAACAAATATTTTAAAAATATTTGTTATTTTTAAAATAACAATCCAACTTCTCAATCGCCTCTTATCTTGTAATATCTGAATCGTCTCTCTCAGAACTAAAGTTTGGACTAGTTACTAAATTATCCACTCTGCTGGTATTGCTAATTAAAAAAAAAAGGTGTCTTCCTTCTCTTTCCTATCATATTTCAATAATTGTAGCCCTATATCGATTTCAAATGTATTTTATTTTACTTTTGACTTACTACACCATTATTTTTTCTATCTTTGTTATGCCTTCACTTATCAACCGGTGAAGTGACTGTGACTCACTCCATCAACTATTGTGTAAACAAACTAGGCAGTGTTCAAATAAAATTGTTGATATAACTTGGAAGGAGAGTTCTTCAAATATCCCCCTCCACATATACACACAGACGTATGTTACAGAAGTGTTAAAAACAGAAATTTTAAAGCATTTGATCAGGCAGTATACGACTATATCATTTAACACTTTTGAATGTTTAATTATCATATTTTTAGCGTGTTTCAACATAACTGTTATTGTCATGTTTGTCATCTGTCAAAAAAAATCATAGAAAAGTTATTTAATCGAGAACGTAGGAAATGTAAAATTCGAAAACCGTGTGTCATTCAGTATATAAAAATCTGAAAAGAATCGTATTGAAATAAACATTAATTCATTAATTTATTTTAAAATTTATATTCATTATAAAATTAAAATTAATTATTTTTAATTCATCTTTATTTTATCAATTCTCGGAGTAATCATTATGTAGGTGACTGCAGATTTCTTGATACTCGCGCTGTAATTGGAATGAATTATAACAGTCGTTTATTGTATTAATATTAATCGAGACAACCTTACATTTTATATTCTGGCCTCATTCACGCACAAATTGTTCCCATGACAGATAGATTCAAATAAACAGAAAATAAATCTAACGAGAAATTGTTAGAACGTTATTTACTGACATGTGAGTAGTTTGTGTTAAATATTTAAACAGAGTCACGCGATTTGTTATAAAGCAAGGATACAGTTCAACTCACCTGGGAATAGTCGAATTAGTAAATAAAACACATTAGCTACTGCTACTTGCTGTTTGGCGTAGTAAACAAAATAAAGAAATTCACAAGCTTACGTAACATTCTATATATAAACTGCCACATCTTACGAAAAATTAATTTACTTCTGCTTAGTAAATTAATTTTTTATTTATTATTGCGAAGTAATAATAAATAAAAGCACGAGAAATTTAAAAGTGAACAAATATCTATATACGTAACTACAATTTTTCTACTATGACCTTCATTTCTTCTGTATATGATGAATCTAGTTACCATACTAATCGCTACCATCTGAAACAAACGATCCACATCTGGCAGACGTCTTTTTTCTGCTGTAGGCAATATTTGCTATATCCGCTTACGTGCTTCCGTAGTTTTTAATTATAGAACAATAGTAACTAATATGTTCGCAGGTGCAGAGTAGATATAAATTTTATAGACATTATTTGTCAGATATTCCTTTCATACATTACGCTTCGAATTTTATTTCTAAAATTAAGACATTTTGCTATTCTTTGCAAACAGACAAACAAAAAAGTATTTAAGTTAGAGGAACTCGGGTAATACGGAATATTATTTTACACACAAAATGATATTCCCTATTACGCGACGTTCCTCTAAATTATTTTATTTGATATATTTATAAGATAAATTTTTATAGTGTAATTTATAATAATGAATTTCAAATTTAAATTTAATAATGTTTGTATGTCATATTTGTATGTCACGTTTTTGGAAACTTTTTGAAACTCAGTTCTCCTTGAATTCTGTCGAGTCGTCAGAATTCAAGGAGAACTGGCCTACCAGTCCGGAACTCTGGGGGTTGGCGCCAGGGGGAGGAACCCCCTTTCGAGTCTTCAAAATTCGAGTCATCAGAATTCAAGGAGAACTGGCCTACCAGTCTGGAACACGTGGGGTTGGGCGCCATAGGCGCCAGGGGGGGGGCGTAGCACCACCCTAGTATAGATATAAATTCGACTCCAGATTCGAGTGAAATTTGTTGCCATAAAAACAGTAATCTTCTTTTTAACTAATGCTTTCATTTAAGATATAATTATTATAAATATGCTTTGTAATTATTCAGTAATACGTAACATAAAAATATGTTAAAATGGTTTTATTGAAGTATAATATAGATCTAATGTTTGCCCACTCCCCGTAAACCTCCATTAAAAAAAAAAAAAAAAACGAAGTGATTTAAACGTTAGTAATTTGGAAAGCCCTCTCTGATCAAACATGGTATTTTACCGATAAAAAGCCATGAGGCGGCGTAAATTAAGTTAAGGGGATAATAAATCCCTCATTATTTTAAACCCGGATGCGAAACTCGGAGATCGAAAAAACGAAAGGATCGTTTTTTCGTATTTCGATCTCCGAGTTTCGTATCCGGCTTTAAAATAATGAGGAATTTATTATCCCCTTTATGGTATTTTCCCATTTCAGGCCGCCAGTAAGAGGAACCGTGATGATACTATCACCTATCGAAAAAAGATCTCTCGCTCAAGACTTTCATGGGTGTCCATGACAGCTTCTTAGCGACATTGGCTGGCAAAGCAGTCTTTACTCACTCGACCAATAAGTTGGTTTCAGATGAGACTAAGACAGCGGTTTCCAACCTCAAGATAATCATACCTTGGGATAAATTTTCATTTATCAAGGATATGAATTTCCGATAGCAAATTCATATATCTAAAGCCGCATAAGAAGAAAAGACGCTTGCTTTTCTTCTTCCTTAAATACAATTTTAAAACCTGAGATGTCCACCGTATACTAATAAATCGTCTCTTAATTTTGATAAATTAATTTACCTTTTTGCTATTTACCTGATCGCATCTTGTCCATCAACAACTACGAAAATAATCTTAATGCCAAAAATCATTTTCTAGTGATAGTGACATATTTACCATATAGTCGAATGGAAAGCAAAGGAAAGATGAAAGTGTAATAAATGTTGAGAAGTTGACTTTGCATAAGTGTTTAACAATCGCAAATCAAGATCTTTTACTCAATAAGTACAACTCAGTTTTAGTCAGCTCCAAGATTTTTTATTTTTAAATAATTACTATTCAGACACGAATTAAGAATAATAAAAAAAAGGTATTTTGGAAAAATTATTTGCATATCTTGAATTATATGAAATATCTTGAATTATGCTATATAATAAAACTTTATAATGCGTTTTATAGTCATCCTAATTTTATTTTATTAGTGTAAACAATCTATAAAATAGATTGTTTACACTAAGTTTGAAACATATGTCTCGCTTTGAAAAGAAATTAAGGGAGAAAATACACAGAAATTGTTTATATCCTCCTAAAAAGTCACAATAAATCCTTTTTGCTTGTCGACTTATTCCTCCTCCCTTCGCCGACCTTTTATCTTGCATTAGGAATCACAAAAAACAACACAAAAAGTCAAATCCTATCTGAAGGAAAAATCGTCTCTTTGTCCCATTCTTTAGAAACTTTATAAAACTGCAGGCTTTATCAAAAAGTAGTTTTATAGGACATTTTTGTATTTATTTTAGAGCTCCTGACATTACTATCAATTCATCATCGAAATAGTAGTCATTCCATTTGACAAACAAACATCTTCATCTTTTAATGTAACTACCAAGTACCTCCAAGTGAAGTCTTCACTTGGACTTCACTTTGGTCCAAAATACATTTCGTAAATGCGTCTGTCAGGTAAAAAAAAGGCGATCAGAATACTACTGCCACTCTACCCATGCACTTAACCACGCCGTACCAAAACCCGCTGGGCTCTTGCTACACCACTGCTCTATAGTACCTGAGTTACAAATGTTTCCTTTGTCCGAGTTAATAACCCGCCAGTCAGCAGGCGGGGAAATAATGGACTGGAGGGAAATCGAGAGTTCAGGCGCCACACCCAGATGGTCGCCCGAACCTTTACTTCAACAGACTCTCCTAAATCACTTCTAGTGTTTCAAGAAAGGGATAGAAACCATGTGGGACGTCAGGAAACTGCACCCATACAATGGGACGTTTACTGTTTTCACGAGATATGCTACAGCAGAGTAGAAATGATTGGATTCGATAATTCAAATTCAGCATTTATTTCAGCGATGTAGTGAATGTATATATTCAAGATTAACTTCAGTAAAATTTAATGAAGGAAAAACTGAGTAGGATGTTTTCCAGTTTGGTTTCTTTATGACAGTGTTAACCGCGAAATTCACATAATATCTATAAAATTATATATACACTATATAGAAAAAGGAATGTGCACACACATCAGAGCGTTTAGCAAATCTTTCATAAACTACAATACACATTGGCCCACTTTTGGTCTCGATTACAGATGCCACTTTCCTGGATAGACTTTTCCACTAAATATCGGTTTTATGCAGGTATTTTTGCTATTCCCCCACCAAATGACATTCATTTACTTTAAAGACTGTATTGCTCTTCAAATTCTTTCTACAAAACATATCGCCATGGCTCATGCAATAATATGATCTTGGTCACAACAGAAAAAGTATCTTTACATTATAAATTACAGCCATCACACTTGATACATTCTAAAAACTTTTTCTTCTGGTCATCTCCATTCTCCAACATGCTACCCCAGTTCAGTTTGACGAATGCGTATTGTGATTCATCACTGCATATTACAACCTTTTGAAGTCTTTTTTTGTTCAATCACAGCGAATCCTGTACAATGAAATTCGATTCCGAGAGTTATTAGTTGTTCTGTAGTTGTATTTGAATAACAGCCGAAGAAACTAAGGCTATGAGACTAGTATATTTTATCTGTTAATTGTTTGAGTGTGTTCTTTTGGCCAGTTTGACTTGTGCGGGGTTGAAAAACCTGAGTTTCCAAGAGAACCCTTCAACCTTCGTATGAGACCAACAAACTCATGGTTGAGAGAATCGACTGACAAAATACACCAATACTTTCAGCTCTGTTCTATCCTTTTCCCTCCAATTTAAATGACATTCTTGACTGTTTCTTAGGTCGTTATTGCCATATGTTTCCGTCTTTTAATGATGTTAGCTACAACTAATCTTGGATGCTCTAATTGTGTTGTAATCGTACCAAGTTATTGGTGACTATTATGATAACCTATCGCAATACCTAACGGAAGCTGGATAACTGTAAAAACCACGCTATACTCCTCATGTTTTTCACTTTCATTGAATCAGTTTAGTATACATCTTCATAATACATACACACATACACACACGCACAGTTTTTTCCTTCTTCTCATTCATTAACAATATTTTTACTAGACGAATTCCGTCCTGAAAATACGTTTTAAAATGACCGTGGTATTTTTAATTATTGATGGATTATATTTTAAATCTGAACAGTACTTGAAATTTTGATTTCGAATACTATTAATATTAAAAAGTTCACTTCAGTATAATTAAATATTACATTTTAAAATGTTGTGTGTACTTTTAACGGTAAACATTGTACAACAGAATTACATGAACTAGAACTCACTAGCTGAGTAATGTTAAAAGAAAGAGAGAATTAACTCATAATTCTGAGTTATTCTAAACGAACTAAACGATTTTAGGTATGGCCTAATGTATGCTTCTGTCCCGTATTTAAAATGACATATCTTACTAAATTTTCTTTGCGCTTGCGCGCGACTAATGACCATCACGTTTTCTTAATAATTATTGGGCGTATACTGCTATTGCACGTTCTTTTCCATGGGAGAGCAACGCAAGAAAGCCATAAATGGCATCTATGATATGGCTCTATCTCTCTTGAAGTAAATAAAATGCCTACGAACATGTGCTTATCACGAACCCTGGCATAGAACCCTGACCACTGTCTGTATATACTTAACCATATCAGCTAACAGAGCAAAAATGCTGCTACTGACTCACTTATCGCCTGAGGGAGTCCAACAAGGTCGAATTATTTAAACACGCCAACCTTGTAATTGTAAGTTATGGTGATATGCCCTGTCTGAAACCACTGTATGAAGTAATTTTCTTCTGAAACTTATTATTAGGATTGTTAAAATGTACCGATTAGGGAAGAGAAGAATCACGTTTGTCTATAAATACTCCCAAACAGGACTTAGCAGTAAACGATGGGCGTCTATTTTTTTTAAATTAAATTAATCTTAGCATTTTAAGCATTGAACCCACAATGTGAATTAATGAAAGGTGCCCTATATTCATCCAACGGCGTATAATTTTAACATTAATTTAAAATTAAAATTTTAAAAGGAGGCAATCAAAATTCTCTGTTTCTTCTTATTCCCCTCCTACAGACACGCCTATTGGAATCATGGGCGTCCGCAGAAATTTTCCCAGGAGGGAAAAAAGCAAAAATTTTCCTGGGGGGGGGGGAAGAGAAAGCTTGGAGACAAATAATTACATCAATAAATTTTTATTTAATTTTTTGGGCTTTTTCACAGGTAGATCCCGGGGTGGGGGGCCGTTTTTCTCCCTCTGCGGATGCCAATGATTGGAATCTATTGGTAAAGTACTGTAGTAGGTTATTCTTATAATAATTAAAGCTCATATTCGTCCAGTAGTTTCTATACTGAATATCGTTTTTTTTTTTTTTCTTTAATTTCATTCGACAAAGGCATTCAACAAGACACGCTCGTATAAAAAGAGCAGGACCACTTTAAAAATAACAACAACAACAACAAAATATATTCTCCCGTTTCTGCACAATCAAATCTTAACGGAGAGTCGGATTAGAAATGCAGACACTTTTACAAGGAGCATCACTGAACCGACTTCGATTTTCTCGGCTAGTTTATCTACATCCCATACAAAGACAAGTGCAAATAAAATAAAACAAAAGTAGGTCATATGTTTTAAAAAATGTGAGCAAGTACTAAGAAAGTAGGAGGTTGACTATAAAGTAGAAGCATCTGCTTAGCTGATATGATTGTTTTAATTCATAGTATAAATTCTCCCTCTGAAATTTCAGAAAAACAGCAGCAATAACAAAATGGCTCCTAAAAAGGCTAACCAAAATAACAGTAACCATGGACTTCAAAATTACATGCGTTTCTGCTTTAACGGCATCAGGTTTACTTTTTTATAGTATGAGATGCTTTTTATGAGGCAATATACCTTTACGAGAAATAACAGTCACAAAAGTATTTACGGAAAATGTGGTTTTTCAAGTCAATTGCCAACTTGACGAATACACTTCTGCAAAGTTTCAAATTATGATCGACCAGAGAAAGAATTAAATATTGCTAGCCAAAATACTACTATCTGAAATAAAGTACTTTAAAGAAATTAAAAAAAAAAAACTAACACCGGATTCTTTTTTAATAAAAAAAAAAGTATATTTAAATATAAGAAATGATAATCTGAATTATAAATGTAAATTCTGGAATAATCATAGTTTTGGGATCCTATAAGTGTCATGGATACCTATTTCACAGCTCCTTAAATCCCCCCCCCAAGGTATTTCTTCCAGAAACTCAAAAATTTCACCCCCCCTCCCCCTTGAAACAGAGAAGCTAACCAGAAGAACACATGCAACACACTGGCTTCATAGCCTTAGTTGCTCCGGCCATAATTCAAAAACATCCTCCCTTAGAAGGTAAGCCCAGCGTCTGCTGTTTCTGTCTTCTTCTCAGTTCACATAAACCATATTTAAAGTAATATAAATCCCTTGTGAAACAGAACAAGATACCATTAAATATCGATAAGTTAATTGATTTTCATCGTCATTCCTTTTTTTTTTTATAATTTTTTCGCTCTTTTTCTAGTACATATGGTCATATCAGTTGCGAAAGGCATTTCTCATTCTCGTTATCTGAGGCACAGATAGAAGTGTCACGGTCGTCTTAAGAAACATCAAAAACAAATATCGAGGATTAAACTTATTAAGGTTAAAGAATAATTACGTGACCTGAGATTACATCACAAAAATGGGTAACGAACAGTTACGAATATTTGTAATTAACGGCTGAAGTTAAAAAAAAAACGGAAAGCATAAAGAGCACAAGTTTCATTATTGTTGTTGTTGTTGGATAATGAAGTACTGTATTATGTGTTGGTGGAGCAATCACTGCCCTAATGCAGTGATTGCTCAAAGCAAATTCTTGAACAATACGAACAGCATTTGTCTAAGTATTACAGTATCGATGATGTGGCAAATTGTTAACGTTGATTAGTTCCAATATGGGATTGTGTGTCAGTTACTGTGGCAAATTAAGGCTGTCATAGACTTCGTGCTAAATGTCAAAAAAAAAAAAAAAAAAAAAAAATTCTCCTGATTCAATAGATGTTTTGTATTTACGAATTTTTGATCTTAAATGAATCTATTCCAGAATAAAATCTTCTGTATATGTCAAAATTTACTTTTTTTTTTCTTTTTTTGGTAGAAACATTTATCCTATTATCCATATTTGTGCAATTGTGTGTACCATATTTTGTAATTATAAAATTATTCGAAAGATTTTGGTATGTATTTTTGTTCTTTGCTCACATTTGATAATTCTGGTTGTTCACTTATGTGAACAACCAGTAGAATCTCAATGTTTGGGAAGAAAAATATAGTTCTGAACATTAACTAAAATGATCACAAATACTTTGTCTCTAGTGATGTAAAGCGGTTCGCTTCTAAAGGGAAGCCAAAAGATATTTGGTAGTATCACCTCTTCTAGTGACCACTAAGTGGTATTGCAGTGCTACTAGACCAACGTATAAACTTTAACCAAGTAGTCCTGTTCCACCATACAAGTCAATCTCTCTCTCTCTCTCTCTCTCTTTGCGATTCTGCAAATTAATAGGCATCATCAGTGACAGCTCGCAACAACCCGACTGCAAGTGACTTATATTTAACAAAAAATTATATTCTTGTTTTCGTCCTTATTTTACTCAGACGTGAGAAAACAAAAGCTTACATGAAATACTTTCACACCTAGGCTGTATATAGATGTTAGTAAAGTGGATGTGAAACTGAGTTTTTAATCAATAGATTCTGGTGTGGATTAGTGATTAGAGATAGGAAAATGGATTAGTTTATAACGGAGATTCGTTTTTGTCGCACTGTTACTGTTATTGTCTGTGAGAGTCTTCACAAGTTTGATTAGACGAAAGGATATAGTGGAGCAGTGAAGAGAAGAGAAAATAGATTCACAGACAACCATAGAGAGAGACCAATCTTCGTGCCATGACGCGGAATCGACAGTGCCTCCCACATACCAGTACTCGGTGTCCCTCTCCAGACACGACCTGGCAGAGTACCATTCCTAAAAACTGGGTGTCATTTTGCAACCAAGGCATTACTTCTCACCTGTACAACTCCTAATACGCTATAAATCTCTAGTCCAACTACCTTAGAATACATTCTCACATATGTGGTGGTGGTACACCAAAGATCTCCCTAAAAATGCTGGATACCACCCAGAAGAATGCGCTAAAAGAGAAGTAATTGGTTACTTCTCTGTCACAGATTAACTCCATTCAATTTCCCTTTAATACTACTTCAATAAGTATTTTCGTGCATGCTATTCCACTGAAATGGCTACCACCGTTCCTTCAAAATTTTCCTTAGGTGGTCACTGTCCAGCTCAGCTGCAATCATTCCAAGACAATTTCTCGCTTTCGTTTTTCGTTTTATCTACCACTGCCCTTTGGAAAAGTTCTTCTATACAGATTTCTATTCAAATAACACATCATTAGGTTCCTTCTTTCTTTTTGACCACTGCCCATACAAGACACATCAGCGCTGTGTCTTGTATGGGCAATGGTCAAGAAGAATATAAGACTTGCAGTCTTTCGTGTATGGCATTGCTTTTTTTAATTTTTTTCCAAAAAAGAAAAAAACGAATGCTATAGTGTTATAAAAGAAAGATAAAATTAATAGAATATATCAATATTTATGTACTTCATTGACATTTCATTGAAAAGGCTTTTAACAAAAGCGTGTTTTTACTGGCATAAATATACAATGCAGAATACCAAAATGATAAAATTATATACACAAAAAATGAAAGAATAATAAAGTATCACAGTACAAATAGGTATAAAATCCGTATAAGAAATAAAAAGTCAGAAAAACAGATTCTTTAAGCCTATTTTTGGTTCACTAGTTATAGACGAATAAATTAAAAAAAAAAAAAACAGATGTTACAATACAAGTAACATCAAAAAGGGAAATTAAACTTTGTTGGATACGTAGATTATTATGTATGATTTCAAAAGAGATGACCTCTAAAAACAATTACTTTCAACTACAATTGATATGAAGTACAGTAATTTTAATATGAAAATGTCAATAGAGAAAACAATGGTAATTGCAAAAAGAACCAAAAGATGTAAATTGGAAGTAAAACGGAAACATATTTGAAGAGATAATCGGATTTAAAACCTAAGAATAACAATTAGCCGTGAAAATGTAATGCACCAGAAGTCAAAGCTAATAAAATAAAATCTCCAAAAATAAATCCCAGAATTTTTAAAATGAACAAGACGGAAAAATAAAGAAATGACAAAAAAGTAAGAATCTATAAATTCATAGTTTGACCAATATTAGCATATACTCGTACATATGAAATAACAACAAAAATATAAAAATAGAATAAATACAATGTAGAATATATATGAGCATTAAGGAAAATAATCAATAAAAAACTGACACAAATATTTAAAATTTTAAAAATTTAAAAAATTTTTAAAGTTAAAAATTTAAAAACATTCAAAATTTTTAAAACATTTAAGAATTTAAAAATATTTTAAAATAAATTATTATAATTTAAGATTTAGTACATTTAGGTAGAATTGAAAATTTAAATAGAACAATTTAACTAGCGACAGTTTAACATTTAACAATTTAAAAACGTTTAACAATTTAAATTATAACCATTTTAAGCAAAATTTTAACACATTAAATAATTAAGAAATACCAATTTAATATTTAATAAGTTTTAAAAATAACATTTAATAATTTAAAAACACTTTGATAATTTAAAAGCATTAAGCATTTAATATTAAGAATTTCGGATTTAGTAATCATTTTTATTTAATCATTTGAACAAAATTTAACATTTAACATTTATAAACAAATTTTAACTTTTCAACAGCTAAAACGAAATTTAATATTTGATAATTTAACCTTTACAATTATAAATTGTAATTTAACATTTAACATTTAAATTTCAAAACAAACTTTGACATAACATGAATTCCAAAAATGAAAAAGGTCACTACAAGAATAAACGAAAACAGATCACAATAGAAGGATTATATAAACTGAATTGACTCAAAAAATAGTAATATAAGAAAGAAATTAGATTACAGATATCAAAATATCAGTTGGAAGCCTGGGAGAGAAAAAAATAGACAAACTACTGTCTATTATTGATTTCTTTTCTTTCCTTTTTTTTTTTTTAATTTCCGGAATCCTGCTTAATAGCATATTTATTGTCGCTATGTTATTCGTTATTAATATTTAACATTTCATTGTTAATTGTTAAAGTTTGTTTGTTACGTTCACGCTTTATATTTTGTTTCTTTCACCAGAAGAATAGTTATCTCGTAAAAACAGGCAAACTGATGAAAGAACAATATAATATACAGACACACTGACTTCATAGCCTTTATTACTTCGACCGTAATTCCAAACGAGCACTCCACAACCTGAAAAAGTTCCATCATGGAAATACGAGAAAACTAACTTGCAGTTCTTAAAAACTTGTACTTATTAAATAACTACAAGTTAATTTATTTGTATTTGCTTAATTCTGGATTCTAGATATCGTCAATTTCAAATTGGCATTTTTCCAACTTTCAATATATACGTCAAAAGTTTTCCTTTTATAAAAATTTGGGAGCAAGAAACTGTATATACATAATACGTCAATTTAGGACTGGCATATTCCCAACTTTCAATCCACTCAAGAATTTTCTTTTATAAACTTGTGAGCAAGAAACTGTTTTGTATCAGTTACTGTAATTTTCTCATTTCTGAAAGTTATTACGGTATTCACTACGTGTTCTACTTAGGTCATTTCCAACAAGGGTCGTGACGGTTGCTGCAGACGAAACAAAGGAAATAACCTTTAACTTGACTACTAACAGACAAAAAAAAAAAAAAGGGTTGGAGCTAGTTTGCGGAGTCTACAGCAGAGGAAGAATAGAGCTGGAAGGGGAGATGAAGTCGGGGGAAATCGAAGATTGCAAACCAGTTAGTGCCTTGTTAGGGAAGTACAGAAATAGCCGAACATTGTATGGGAGCCTGCAGCAGCCAGTGGTAATAACGCCTACATCACTGTATCTGACTTGTTGAGAAATAATTACTTCTGGCTGCTAGTAGTGGGAGTTTCGATTTATGTGCTTCTAAATCGTAACAAGAATGTTCCAAACAACATTTTTTTTTCTTTCTAGGGACAAGGAAGCCATCAAAAAAAAAAAAAGTGATCGCTGCTAATGATCGCTTAAAGAACAACCCAGTAAAGAAATCAAACTAAATTGTTTTCCTATAATGAGTACATTTACAAAAGTGACAAACTACAGCCATATTAATGAGGAAACATGAAATTTGGTTTACAAATAAACCTAATAAACGAACTCTGTTGTAGTGCTTTTGGAGAGAAATGTGATTTATTGTCAAGTAGTTGTTGTTGTCAAGGCAACTGGAAGGAAATTGCATTCAAATCACAAGTGAAGATTACTAGAAGCTCGTTAGGATTTTTGTTTTAACATAATTATCACGAAGACGTACGGGAATTGACAGCCATGACGTAGCACGTATTTATTGACGTCATTGCTTTGTTTCGAACCTTTATGTCTAAAAGGATGTAATGAGGCTTTATTATTGCAAATATTAAGCTCAAGGACAACATTATCAAATAAAAGCCAAACGGAATTTATCTGATTTATTGTTAATTACCAGTCTCATTGTACAGTAATGATAAACAAACATAATACAATATATATATAAAAAAAAAAACTTAAATGAGAAATGAAACACAGACAGTTTCTAATTTCCGTTTTTTTAAGATACACCATTCCAAACGATAGAAGGATTTTTCCTCTTTTTATTATATATATATTGCAATTTTTAAAATTTATATTTAAGTGTGATTATTTTCTCTCTGTCACAATCGTGTGGAAAATATAAAACTGTTCATTCAGTAGCGACATGAAAAATATAAAAATATTTTTACATTTTCCATGCCCTTATTATGCTGCTAAAACATTTGTCTTGTATTTATTTTCCTGTTGCGAATTATAATAACAACTGACTTAAAAATCAACCCATGTAAAATTAGCACGAAATATATTAATCAATTACCGAAATAAACTTTTAAAATATCAATGCAATGCTGTCAAGTGAAGTAATTATTCATAATGCAAACTGCACATGCTGCACGCCATCGATCATTTGGGGCCTGATTAATCAAAATTAATTAATTGTCACAGCTGTTTAATTTCGAGGTTCTGTTAGCTCAGCTTTCTGTAAGCTAAATTGGAGCCGCGAGCCACCAAACAGTCCTAGACCTAAGAACTGTTATGGTGCCTGTTATATCATTAATTTTAAACAAAATTCTTGATATCGTTTAAGGCATATTATTATTCGTATTACAAGCGTGTGTTGATCTTAATGCCTTCTTTTTTTTTTTTTCAATAAACTGCTGTTCATTATTTTGTAAAATCTCGGAAATAAGAATTCTCGAAGTAATCTCAATTTTGTAACAGCATTCCCTGGAATTGACATATAACGTGAAGTAGAAGTTAATTAGTTCAAAATAAACAAAAATAAATTAAATAAATTGGAAATGTCTATTTCCGACTAGCTTTTCAGTACAAGTAAACTTAACTGCTACAGCATGTTGATTATGAAATCATGACTCATTGTGATATAATGTAAGTGTGGAAATCATCAAAAATAATCATAAATAATGATGTCACTGTATAGAAATTGCCACTGCGTTTCGCAATAGCAGTTCCAGTTCCTGTATAGTGATATCATTTACTATAACATCAATCACGACATTAATATGTGCTGTTAGTTCAACTTTTTTTGGCTGGGATTCTCATTTAAAAAATAAAAATAAATAAATAAAGTAAAATAAAATAAAAATAAAACCCAGAGTTGATTTTAAAATGCTTATTGCAAAATATGTAAAAAATTGAGCTAATTCAAATCTTAAAAGATTTGAATTCGCTCAATTTTTATTTCATTTCATTAGGACCATTTGCAGAGACCAAATATGACTCTGCTTTGGCTGAGTTTAATTTGTTATTTAGGATCGCCACTAAAATTGCATGAATTTCAGTTTAATCATTTTATTTGCAAAATTATTTAAAAATGATAGTAATAATGCTATTCTGGCTGGATGGAATTTAGTGTTAAGGGTTCCTTAGCAGCAGCTATTTCAATACTGTGCTACCACAGATGTGAGATCCCTCGACACTTCTGCGCATGGCAGAAGAAGGCGAATGCATTCCGATAATAGGGTAATCAATGCGTTTCGTTGGATGAGTGTTTATCAGGGGTGAATTCTCTATGCTTCCTATGCTTGCTGCGCAAGCTCATTACTTGAGAAAGAAGTCATATTTATTTGTTAATAAACGCATGCATTTATTAGCATTCCATTTCGGCTTTTATTTTTGTAGACAGAAGACGTTTTAAGCTTGCGCGGCAATAATTGAGCTTTACGTTGTGTATCGAAGGCCGATGCTTGCTCGTCTAGTCAAGGCTACCTTGGCTTACTCGGTTGTCAGAGCTTCCAGGTCCTCGCTGCAGCACTGATTTCATGCGAGCGCATAGCCATTTCCGCTCCCTTCACGTCGTCTTAAACAGAGGCATTACATATGCAGTCAAAGTAGCTCTAGCCAATGAGCTTCGGCCAGCCTTTACAAGTGTACGTGTTGCTTGGGAAAATTAAGTTACAACCAACTTTTTATGACGATGTTATTGACCAGTTCATAAAGAAGAACCGTCGGGTAGATTTTGTATTCAAGTAGCTAAATTGAAAAAGATAGAATATCATTTGCAAAATAAATGTTGTATTTGTATGATTAAATGTACATAAATTTCTAAATATATAGTTTTTAATGGTCAGTAATTCATTATTCTGATAATCGACTTCAATCACGTCTCACTCCCTGAATGATAACAAGAGCAATCGTGAATTTCAAGACCAGAATTCGCCCCTGGTGTTTATTATTATTATACGTCGAAAAATTAGCTTTTTCCTTATGAAATTCTAGTTTTTAAAGTGGTAACTATTTTGCTTGTACAACAGTTGAAAAATTTTAAGTATAAAGCACGTGATTTCGCGTGTTGGTGACGAATTCGTACATCGCATTATTCCTTTCTCCCCTTCAACATGAATTGACTCTTCTTGTCAATCTGCCAGCGACGACTCTCGCTTCTGTGGTCGCACAATATGTCACATACGTGAGGGCGTTTTTTTAAATTAATTTATTTATTTGATTATGATATCCTAAATATGTTTTCCGCATATGTTGCGCGCGTCACCCACTTGATAGTGACCTTTGAATGTTCGCTACAATGGTGCAAAGTTAGGTAATCATTTACCTAGTGAAGGGAAAAATAAAGTTTACTGATTCGAAGCGTTATTTGAATTAATTGTGATACACGTTATTATTATTATACGAGATGTCACCATAAATTTCCCGGATTAACTACCCGAGATCAAAAAAACAGAAGATATAATTATAAAATCCACAGACTCTCTTAACTAGGTCGCAACTTAGTTTACAGTAGCCAGTTGGCTTGCTTCATACGAGGGTAATTTCAAATGTTTTATACACTGCGCATGTGTGGTAAGTGGGGTCACATATTGGCCTCTACCTTTGATGTGTGCCTGAAGGCTCTGAATATAGACATCGTTTGCTTGTTTTCTATTTCTGGTGTTGTTGTTCTTCGCAATAAGAATTCAAAATGGAGGAAGAATCTGACCTAGGTGAGATATCGCACATTTTGCGGGCCAAATTTTTCACATGAGGTATCTAAACTTATAGAAAATATGGATAGTAAATGCTTATCCCCCCCCCTCCCTCCCGTATATTCCTGACATGAGCCTCTGAAACTTCAATCCAGTACTGTCGACAGGATGTAGCATAGAGGCAGCCTACCTCACGGCGCGGCTTAATAAGAGGCTCGTTCAGCCATGTTGCGGTAGGCGCCGTCGCTACGCTAACAATTCCTGTTAGCATAGCAAGTGCGGAAAGAAGTTTTTCAAAGCTTAAACTGATTAAAAATTATTTGCGAACAGCAATGACTCAAGAAAGATTGGTTGGTCTAGCAACTATATTGATAGAGGCGGACATAGCTTATAATTTAAATTTAGAAGAGCTTATAAACAGTTTTATTGTGCGATATCCCGTTAGAGCAAACATTTAATTAATATTATTATGTAATCGCTTTGCATTAATGTTTCTCTTGTAATAAAAACAAAATAGCGATTGGAGATTTTCTTATATTTTTGTCTTATAACCAGCAGGGGTGATATTAAACTGTTTGCTTCGGGGCACGATCTAATCTGGCGACGGCCCTGCTTCAATCTGTACCTGAATTAAAAGATTCAGTCCGCGGGACATTTTGTTAAATAAATGTTGAGTTCAACCAGGAGCACAGCGTTTAGAATTTTTGAAATGACCCTCGTATACTAAGTACAACGTTTCTATTGCTGATGAAAACATCACTGGTACGCTTCCCTTGAAAATCGCATGCAGTTTCTTCTTGTTCAGAACCAAGGTCGCGTTATTCTTGGCCAAGCTGTTATATTCACTGCATTGGCACAAAGTTCGTATCCTTAATACTACGGATAGCTCCGGAAATTTTAAGCTTGCTGTTCATATACCTAAATGCACTCGGAAATTAAAGCAACATGAATTAAAGGGTTTAGGAAATAGCTAAAATGGTGATGATAGATATATCCTGAGAATGGTCGTTTCCTCTGTTCAAAGGCAGGCTATTGTGCTGAACACAATAGATAACCATTTATAGAATGTTTAAAGAAATACGGTTGTCTATCGTGTTCCACACAATAGACAACCATATTTCTTTACACATTCTCATGCCAAGGGGTAACTAGTTACTTTTCTTTTTGATTTCGACAAATTATTGTCTTTGAAAAACTATGTTATATTTTACATCTAACATAATGAGTACTCCAAGTTTCATTAAAAGATGTTCCATTGCCAGCCAATGTGTAGAGGGGAACTGGTCGCAGACTACCACATAAATGTTATGAACAAAATGCAAGACATCTTGAAAGTTTACAAGATTACTGATGAATTCATGTCACACTCATCTCCTCTCCCTTTCTGACATTCGCAAGCATTTTGTCCAATCGTAACTGGATTTTTATCCATGAGCGTTCTTCATCTTTTGTAAACACAGTTTTAAGGACACATTCGATTTTTGGCTTACTTCGCTGGCTCCACGTACTTATTAACGCTGATGTCAGGATGGATGTTGACGTTTTCTTATAGGTTCAGTTATCAGCACCAAGTGCAAAGGCACATTCTGTTGACACTTTTAACCATTGCTGAAGATCCACTCTGACTCTCCTGTCCTAACCTTTTGGAAACAAGCACAGTCAGTTTCCATCTTCATAATCGTCGGAAAATTAGTATGATTTCTAGTCTGAATTCAAAGACGAAAGTGACATCCATTACGATTTTGTATTTATGGTCATTTTTACTTTTTTTTTTATTTTTAAATTTGCTGAGATCTCCCTTTCGCAAAGGAAAAAAATAATAAAAAAAGAAACATACAAACATGTACTACCTCACTCTTTATTTCTTTTGTATCTCATTTATAGACTAGTCCAGCTATATTAAAAGTGCCAAAACCTTATTATTTTTCGATTAAGAAACGAATATTGTATATGAAGCAAAACTAAAGCTTTGAAGCTCCAAGCAATAGAATTCATTATCGTCAACAATGTTTTCAAAGAAATCAAACTTGCAGTCTTCTAGCTCAAGTGTTGTCTGGAAAATTTTATCTGTTCACACGTCTCTGTCAACAGTCGCCTTCATGAAAACAAACACAACATAACAGTCTACAGTCAATTTTGTAAGAAGTCAGAGGCTTGTTATCGACAGGTCGCCGAAATACTCTTTAAATAGTGACTTTTTTTTAACTTTGAAAATAAACAATTTATAGATAAGTTGAGATATGATAACGTATTTTGGTGCTGTGTACTGTTTGTTTGTTTAGTAATTCGTCAACGTTTAACTTTGGTTTTTCTTTCATAGGCCTGATTCTTTTTTTTTTTTTTTTTTTTTTTTTAATGCGACTCCCGCCCACATAAGGGTCGTAAATCTATTTAGTAAAGTGGATGAACTAAGGATTTTTTTGTGTGTGTGTTTATTAATTTTCTATATCGCTTTTTCTATTGCATTAGATGTTTTGGTGCGTTAAACCCCGGAATTTCAGATAAGGTTTAGCCATAGAATTTCATATTCTAGAACTTGACAATTTGTTTAAGTAGCTAAAGTTGAAGTTACTTTTATAGAAATATTTATCATGAACGTCATTCAAGCACAAGACCTTTTTAACAAACATGCTGTTAGCAATTCTAGGCGTATCAAATTAAGGTTCGTGACTCGTTGTGAGCAGAGGCTAACGCAATATTGAGTTTGTGAATGGAAATTTGCGCACTTTTCAAATAATAATTAGACGACACAGAGATTTTTATAAGAAGTTTTATATTCAAAACACAAATATCTACTTAATCTCTAAGATTGCTGGTGAAAATCTCTAAGATTTTCGCCAGCAACAAATTTCAATATTAAGAAGGCAGCGTAATTGGCATTTTAAAAGAGACAAAAGTGGATGGCGGGAAGTTTTTTATTCAGATAAGAATCACAGAGCGTCCTCGATAAAGCTGCTAATTGTAATTTCGGTCGTATTTCCGTATTCTGAAAAATAATAAATGAATTTCGCAGTCGCTAGTGTACTTCTTACATTGTTCTGCACTAGTTCTATAGACAGTAAGAGTCGTTTGATATCTTATTCCCATTCTAAAGTTGGAAATTAGTCCAAATCAAACCAATCCCAATAAAAAACGATAATTTGATTCATCACGTTCTTACAGCGTTGTTGTCTAAAATATGTGCTTTTTTTAATATAAACCACACACAAGGGATTGCAAAAACCCATAACACAAGAGTTAAATTTGTCATTTTATTTCTAGATTGATGTTACAAGTTTTTTTTTAATTTTTATTTTATTTTTTAAGTACATTTATTTCTTAAAATCATTGATCAAAAGACAGCAATCAGATGGATTGCCAATTACTCATATCTTAGCTACTTACTTGGATAATTATGAATTACTTGGCTGTTTACTAATTGCTTAGCTAAGACGTTTTGATCCGTTTTTACTGAATGCCGACTTTGTGGATACTTACGTAGCCATGATTTTTTTTTTTTTTATGTCTAATTTCAAATTCACCTCGCTGTCTGCACCTTCTCGTTCACCTCTCTCTCTAGTAAGAATGCTACGTGTGCATAGGCTTAAGTGCTGTGAGGACATCATATTGGAGGCTTAATGGATTGTATACAACACTCAGAAAGGATTAAAACAAAATGTAATACTTCCTATAAATATCATCTCAGTAAATGAGACATCTTCAGAGATTACAAAAAAAAAAACTAATGTAACATCAAAAACAAATAACACACAATACTAAGCCCGACCACGTGGGTGACACTAAAGTCTTATCTAAGTGGAGCGCCCTCTAAGGGCGGTTTTTTTCATTCTAGGTGGCCTGGAATGAAAAGTGGGACCTCTGGCGATAAGCGTTTCCCAAATCTTAGGAAGCTTAATGCAACCATATTTGTTGAGATTCGGTTAATTTCTGAGAGCTGCTGCTGATTCTAAGAATAGTCTATCTTTTTTGAATTTGCTGTGGTGGAGCATGGTGGTTTTTTTCCATGAGATCCTGTGGGTTGTATCCAAGACATGGTCAGCCAAGCCTGACTGACCATAGTTGTGTTTGCGGATGTATGACTTATGTTCCTCCAGGCGGATAGTGGCTGATCTGCCTGTTTGTCCAAAGTATGCCAGTTTACAGGAACAGGGTACTTTATAGACTCCGGGCACTGAGAGAGGAGGGAGCTGATTTTTGTAGAGCGGATAAGGGTAGCAAGTTTGCAGTGGGGCTTAAATGCTGTGTGTGGGTTGTACTTTTTTAAAATCTTGACTATTCTTTCTGATATGCTACGGATGTAGGGTATGGTGATGGCATTTCTAAACTCTTTGTGAAGAGAAGAACAAGGAGAGGGGGGAGGACCTGATTATATTTTTAATACTGCCATATTGGAGGCTTAATGCATTGTATACAGCACTCAGAAAGGATTAAAACAAAATTTAATACTTCCTATATATTTCGTCTCAGTAATCGCCAAGATTTTAAAAAAGTACAACCTACACACAGCATTTAAGTCTCACTGCAAACTTGCTACCCTTATCCACTTTACAAAAGATCAGTTCCCTCCTCTCTCAGTGCCTGGAGTCTATAAAGTACCCTGTTCCTGTAAACTGGCATACTTTGGACAGACATGCAGATCAGCCACTATCCGCTTGGAGGAACATAAGTCATACATCGGCAAACACAACTATGGTCATTCAGGCTTTGGCTGACCATGTCTTGGATACAACCCACAGGATCTCATGGAAGAAAACCACCATGCTCCACCACAGCAAATTAAAAAAAAGATAGACTATTCTTAGAATCAGCAGCAGCTCTCAGAAATTAACCGAATCTCAACAAATATGGTTGCATTAAGCTTCCTAAGATTTGGGAAACGCTTATCGCCAGAGGTCCCACTTTTCATTCCAGGCCACCTAGAATGAAAAAAACCGCCCTTAGAGGGCGCTCCACCTAGATAGGACTTTAGTGTCACCCATGTGGTTGAGCTTAGTATTGTGTGTTATTTGTTTTTGATGTTACATTAGTTTTTTTGTAATCCCTGAAGATGTCTCATTTACTGAGACGAAATATATAGGAAGTATTAAATTCTGTTTTAATCCTTTCTGAGTGCTGTATACAATCCATTAAGCCTCCAATATGAAATAAGAATACTCTTCAATGCTATTATGTTTCAGAAACTATTACACGCATTCATTTAAGTATTAAAAAAAAGAAAGTATTTCCTTTCTTCTTCGCAACATTTTCTGTACAGTACTTGTGCTTAGGTTTTGATCTTGTAAGTGGAAACGCTATAAAAATATAATTTTCGAATATCTTAGAAAAATGAGAAATAACTTCACGTACAATTCACATTTGCAGTAATTTTGAAGTGGCCTGTTACGTGTCTATCCTTTTTCGATATAAAAGTAAATAAAAAAAAACGAGAAAAAAAAAAGAATAAGAAAAACAGAAGCAGAGTATTGCAGCAGCCATTATTACGTCTGCAAGATTATATATACTGTATATATATATTTATTTACTATACTGCAGTAGCATGTTTGTGTGCAAGAATATATATTTGCTTTCACTTTTAATACCTTTCGATCTTGTTTCTTCATTTTCGCTTCCATCCAAGAGAAAGAAAGAACAGAATTTAATCATTTGCTTTCAGAAATTCTCGCTACCGAGCCAGGAGATGAACATTTGTGCGTAGTTTGGTATAGAAATGCGTCTGGAACATGGAACTCGAGTGTTACTATGACGTCACTACTTCGCTCTTTGGCGTGCGACGAATAAATATTTCATACACCAGCAGGTTTACTTATTGTTAGGGAAGCGAAGAGACATTAAGACCTTACTTACATAGCGACTGGGTTGTTAAGGAAAATATATTTCCAACAAGATTATTTATTTATGTGTTTTTTACTGTTTTTTTTATTAAAGGCAGCAATATTTCGAACATATATAAACATCTAAATGCGCAGTTGAATTTCTGTATTACAGTGCTTCTGTTTTGAGAATATTTTAATGTTAAGGAAGTAATTTATGACGTCATATATTTTAGCAAACGATGTAATTTGAGAGAGAGAGATATGTTTGGTGGTCAACTATTTTAGAAATATGTGTTGTATGCAATAATAAAAGGTTACTTTTCCTTTCAAGACAAAACAAAACGCTTGTATAACTCGTCAGAGAAATATCTGAATAAACATCTAAATGCGCAGTTGCATTTCTGTATTACAGTGCTTCTGTTTTGAGAATATTTTAATGTTAAGGAAGTAATTTATGACGTCATATATTTTAGCAAACGATGTAATTTGAGAGAGAGATATGTTGATGGTCAACTATTTTAGAAATATGTGTTGTATGCAATAATAAAAGGTTACTTTTCCTTTCAAGACAAAACAAAACGCTTATATAACTCGTCAGAGCAATATCTGCATTTCAAACAAAGACTCAACTGTAATGTTAGCCGTTTACTAAACAAAGACGAGTCCACTCAAGGTCTCATTAACATTAACGTGTTCAGTAACAGTGACTATGAGATGGCAGATACTGTAATTACATGCGTATATAATTATAGGACGCCGGAAATCATACCAATGGTATAAAGGAAGAGAGAAGGATTATTTATCATTATTGTCGTAGCTTGTTCCTTAGTGTGCTACTTAGTAAATTCCCCCCCCCCTCTCTCTCTCTCTCTCTCTCTCTCACACACACACACACACACACTTTGAGTTAGGAAGGTAGCCCGTAAATAGTCGTGATCATTACTGAAGTAACGCCGAGAAGGATTTATAAATGTCTTGGGGAGGAAAGAGTTGGTGGGTTAGCGGCGGACTTTTCGTAATAATATGCAGTTTTATAAATTTATTTTGGATCAGTTAAATGAGATTAATCGGTCCATCAAGCGAAAGGATAATGAACCTACTTAATTATAACGTTTTCACACATTAATTTATATTTTTATTTTTAATGCACATATATCACGTGTTAGCGACATTAGCAAATTTATGTCATACTACTAATGTGCATTTACAAATAGTTAGGGACAAACTACAACTTTTTTTAATTAATTTTACATTTAGAATAGTTTAATTTTTTTCTATTCTATTATTGGAATATTATCATATTGGAATCATCGAAATGGATTTATTAAATGTAGAAATGTCTAATCGATATGTCTTGTTATATTATTATTATTATTATTATTATTATTATTATTATTATTATACGGACACTTTCAAGGAGTCGAGGTCTCATCGAGGAAGGGCTCTTCCAAGTCACGCAGTGCCTATTAATAGCTATTGGTTAATTACATATTTTTATTTTATTTATTAATATCAACTCCGTCAAGTAAAATCTGTTAACCTATAGCACATCACCGTGTGTGTGTGTGTGTGCTAAGGCTAGATAGTCCGGAAATTCCTAGTGACTAAAAACGGAACTTTTTCATGTCACATTCCTCTATAAGCAGGATGGTGGAAGCATGTGACAGATATATAATATAATATCCGCCAATATTATATTGAAGATAAGCGGTTATTAAAATTAGTTATCTCACACGAATTGTAGCATAAGGATTAACACGATGTATAAAGGATTTAATTTTTTAAAAAAATATTTTTTATTACAAGTTATATTTTCTAGTATGGCTTGCAGGATTAATTTTTTCCATTTAAGGTAGCGCCACGCAGAAAAATGCAGAATCATTTTTATGTGAACAAAGCAATTATTTCTGAAGACAGATATTTAATTATTACTCTATCGTTTATTTATTTTTATTTTAGAGGAGCGATTCCATTCAATAAGTACTTTTTTTTTTTCCATACGGCGAAAGAAACGAAGAATATAATTTTTTTGTATTATTATTATTAGTAGTAGAGCACACTAGGGCGTGCTTAAACTTAATGATCTCAATTTTTTTTCTTAATCTTTCTCAGAATTATTTTTCAATGCCCGACACATAAAACATCTTTTTATTTATTTATTTATTTATTTTATTTATTTATGTAGCCAGCCTCTTCTTTTCAGTCTGTTATTTTTTTATGCAGTTATTGCTAGTCGGTTGATCCCAGAATCGAACTGCTACATGAGCGGATCATACCGCCCGTTGCACAAGTAAACTCTTATTTCTTCGTCTCCGAGATATTAGGATAGCTGGTTAATCAAAATGGATAAAATATCGATTTCGCAGCAACTAAAAAAATTGACATTTGTGCCTTTCTAGAAGATGAAGCTTCTGAGAGTGTGGATACAAAGCATAGCCCACCTTGATCACAAGGTATCGTGGTATGAAAATATTAAAAACACGCACTTCCAATGATATTTTGGAAGAAAAAAAAATTAAGAGTGTTTCTTTACATATAGTTACATATTTACTTAGATTTATCAACTATATATTTAGTTTAATTCTTTATCCAAATGTAAGTAAACAAAGTTTGCGCTTAAAGTATCTTCAGGTCTGGGATAACTCGTTGCAAAGGTGGACAAACTTCACATCACTTGCCTTAGTATCCCATAATGCAAAGCACATCTCCTTGCAGACATGTATAATGCTATGCGTTATGGGAAGGGTCACTACCCAGACCGGTTTCGACCTTTATTGAGGTCTCTTCAGTGGGCATGAGGTCTCTTCAGTTAATTGATAGTCTAACCAAGTGAAAAAAATTCCAACATCGTTCTCTAATCCAGAGTAATTTATTAATAAGGTGTGACACCTTTTGGCAACTGGCATATGGAAATATGACTTCTGCATTGCTTCAACCTTGGTATCACCTCTGGGTCTGGCTTCCACTGATGAGACCTCAATAAAGGTCGAAACCGGTCTGGGTAGTAACCCTTCCCACAATGTATAGCATTATTCATGTTCGCAAGGAGATGTGCTTTGCATTATGGGATACTAAGGCAAGTGATGTGAAGTTTGTCCATCTTTGCCACGAATTTCCCCAGTCCTGAAGATACTTCAGGTGTACTTTGTTTGCTTACACTTGGATAAAGGATTAAACTAAATATATAATGGATAGTCTAACCAAGCGAAAAAAACTTCTAACATCGTTTACTTAGATTTACTTATATTAGACTAAGCCATCGGCGACAAAAACGCAAAAATTAGTCTCTGTTTAACACCGCACATTGTTTTTGATAAGTATTTCGTTAATGTTAATGAATATTCATTTTATTAATATTTGATAATTGTTAAAGACCTTGCCATGCGCCAACAACTTATCGAAACTTAACCAGGTTGCTGAATGCAGTATATTTACAATACGAGTACATTTATAATGCCTCCAATGATTTGTCTAAATAACAAGATTCTAAGAGAAATTTATATTGTTTCGCAGTAGTAGTCGAATTCCTTTTATTTCTCATCAAATGTTTGGTTTCAAGATTATACTCAAAATATTTTGTACTCGAGATTATGATCATCTATTTGTTGCAAGAGCAGTGGCGAATTCTCCATGCTTGCTATACTTGCTGCGCAAGCTCATTAATTGAGAAAGAAGTCATATTAATTTGTTAATAAATGCATGCATTTATAAGCATTCCATTTAGGCTTTTATTTTTGTAGACAGAAGACGTTTTAAGCTTGCGCGGCAATAATTGAGCTTTGCGTTGTGTATCGAAGGCCGACGCTAGTCAAGCCACCTTGGCTTGCTCGGTTGTGGGAGCATCCAGGTCCTCGCTTCAGCACTGTGATTTCATGCGCGCTCATAGCCATTTCCGCTCCCTCCACGTCATCTCACCCTGTTGCTTAAACACGGGTCATACGTAGTCAAAGTAGCTCTAGCCAGTGAGCTTCATCCAGCCTTTACAGGTGTGCGTGTTGCTTGGAAAAATTAAGTTACAACCAACTTTTTATGACAATGTTATTGATCAGTTCATAAAGAAGAACCGTAGGGTAGGATTTGTATTCAAGTAGCTAAATTGAAAAAGATAGAATATCATTTGTAAAATAAAGGTTGTATTTGTATGATTACATGTACATAAATTTCTAAATACTGTACATAGTTTTAAATGGTCAGTAATTCATTATTCCGCTAATCAGACTTCAATCACATCTCTCATTCCCTGAATGATAACAAGAGCAAGCATGAATTTCAAGACCAGCATTCACCCCTGAGTGTCAGAATTTTTCGATCAATTTATTCTCGAAAATGGAAACAGTAAAATATAATTCATTTAAGACAGGTGACGGACGAAGAACTACTACTGTTATAACGACTATCTTGTATATAAACTATGCATACGCTTGTACTTACTGGCTTGTATATTGTGATACGAATGTGTGTACCAGTAAATAGTACATGTACCGATTGGATAGGGGAAAGAACTATTATGACCATTTTCTTTAAATTAGGATAGAGGATTCAATGAAATGAATCTTTACAAAAATTTGTAGAGCCATTTTAATTTTGATTTCATTTCAGACCTTTTTTGTACGTTTATTAAAATGTTGCGATGTAACCAAAGCGTCTACTGTTTTTTTTTTGATCATATTTAGGTAATTTTATTTGCAAAATTTTGTAGAATGATTCGAAATGATAGTAAATATTATACACTAACCGGATGGAATTTAAAATGAAATTGGCTATTTAAGATCTGGACTAAAATTTGTCATCTCAATTTTAGTTTAATTCAGAATTTCGGTAATTCCTAAAATTTAAATGTGCTGAAGACATCACTGCTCACAACTGAGTTATGCGCTCTTGTATTTCATAGCTACTGCTGAATAATACTTCCTCTACCTTGTAGAATAAATGTCCAAGCAAATCGCAGCAGTTTTAAATGCTAAAAGGAAGTGCTACGAGATATTAAACAGACGAACTTAATAAAATGGCCATTGACTGTATTCAATGGTGAGACTGTTTTTACTGTTTCCTAATTTATCAAGTGTGACTCGATACAGAAAGATAGCGAGAGAGAAAATTGCAGTTGTCGAACTACATAACACTTCATTTGTTCTGCTAGCTCTTGAAATGACAGCAAGCTATTGTTTGTTCCATCTGAAGTGGTGACCAAATACAAGGACAAGGTCATAGCATCCACTTAAAGCAGGATGTGAATAAATAGCGATTTCGACTCACAACCAGTCTCAATTAATTCATAATTGGATATGACATAAGATTATGACAAACAGGATGAATCATTGGATCCTTCCTCAAATAAACTTTTACAATTTTTCTTTCTGTTCGTGTGCACTTTTTTTTTTTATTGTTCCATGTAAACTCTTACTTCACAAAGCTCTTTCAAACAGCGATTTCATGTTTAGCATCTAAGTAAAAAATTTCAGCTCTTCATACGAAATTCTGTAAATAGGATGTCCATATTTCGAGGAAGCCAAATGAGTATATATTTTGAAAATATTATTATTTAACTCATTTCGTCATTTGAATGTAATGATACTTCATGAGCAGCAGAAGAAGAATTGTTATCAGTTTATTTTTGCAAACTTATTTCACAACAAGAGTGCATTCATTAGTAATGCCATATTACTAATGAATGATATTCCAAATTTAATTTTTGAAATTTGGAATATCATTATCATAAGAAAAATAGAAATTAAACATAAATATATGGAGTACCGCGTAAATTTTAAAAATTACATCTACTAAAAAAATATTCATTCAAGTTGGGCTTCGCAAAACTTTTAAATGTTTCTTTAATCAATTTTCGAAATTTTTGCATTTTACTTCTAAATTAATAATACAGTATTTATGACAAATATGTTAATATCGTTTGTTTTACAATCTGTGATATTTATAAGAAAAAGTAGGGATTGGGATTGATTCTCTTAATTTGTTTCTCTTAATCCAACAAAATTTAAAATAATAATAATAATAATAATAATAATAATTCTTCTATTCTGTTTTACGCTTATACGTAAAACCAGATCCTATAGAAGAGGGTGGCTAATCCTCACTCCCTTGGTCTCCAGTCAAACCAGCTGTGTATTCTTCCATCCGATCTGCCTGTTTTGGGGAATGAAAAATGCGAGTTTTCGGGAGGCCAAAACTCTGGCACTTACTTATGAGACATTTTAACCCATCTTCAGGTGAAAAGTCCCGATAAAGGTTCTTTGCGTCATAGACGCAATTCGAACCCGCATCTTTACAACGAAAAGAATCATCGAAACTGACTAAGCTATGGACATTTCAAAAATGCTTACAGAAAATAAATGTTTTTGTTTCCTTTTCTACGTTATTTTAATGAACAATTAAAATAGTTTTGTAGTTTACGTCCTAAATTTAAAAACCGAAAATTAACTACTCCTTGACTCCTAGTAAAATGGCTACAAGAAATAATTCATAAATGAAAAGAAATATGAATTAACTTAGTATAACACAGGGTTTTTCGTATTTTAAGATGTGGTTCTTCAAATGAAGTGCATAAAGTGTAACTCCCTATCCCCTCATCTTCATCGCTCCTCTCACAGTCTCCTATACATATATATGTGTGTGTGTGTGTGTGTGTGTGTGTGTGTGTGTGTGTGTGTGTGTGTGTGTGTGTGTGTGTGTGTGTGTGTGTGTGTGTGTGTGTGTGTGTGTGTGTGTTGAAAGTGAGTTTGCAGAAAGGGATTTGAAATGAGCTGAATTGAGTTCACAATAAGTAGGAAAACCTTTGTGTGGGACGTAAAATACAAAAATACAAGCTGGAATTATTTCCAGTTATTGATAAACATGACGCATGTCAGTATACTCTAAGTAGGACAAATGCTGAAGAAGATATCCATGCATATACATAACATAAAAGGAATTTATCAGCGATTTATTATTCGCTGTGTTTGAAATAACCCACATTCAGGACTTTTAGGATATGAAGGAAGTAGCAGATATGACGGGTTTTTTTTTTTTCTGCAATTTTCGAGATTTTATAATGAGATTTTATTTCTTGAATTTTCTGCTTTCAGGAAATAATAATTATATGAGCTGATAGAAACTTGCCTGAATTCCCTGTGATGTACAAGATGTAGAAATCTTTAGGAAACGATTAGGACTTACAACTAGTTTTTCTTTAATTCTAATTTAAAGAAAATTGACAAGAAATGCAGTGTGGACTTCTTTTTTGGATTAAGATAAACTAATATTCATTAGTTTATCTGAATTCAAATATTCATTCGTTAGAGTGATTATGAGTTCGAAAACCATTTGTTAGTCAATATTCTATTCTATTCGTATTGAGATAGATTTTTTTTTTGTCAGTAATTTATGTTTGAAGGAAGAACGAATGAAGTGGAAATTAACAGGATATTGACTTTCCTACTTCAATTAGCAGTCTATATTCTCAAGATAAAATTTGGCAGGTAAAGATTAGAAATTTTAAGAGGGAGATATGGACATTATTTTCTCAATTATATTTCATATTTACAAAATGCTAGGAAGTACTCGTAGCGATCCTTAAATCATATTACACTTTAGAAGTGGGAAAGGGGGGTGCGGAAAATTATTATTATTATTATCAACATAAAATGTAGATAACTCTTTCAACCTTTTTTTTTTTTTTTTTACTTCACGAAAGGGAGTAGGCAAGCTCCTTTTAGTATTAATCAACTATCTGGAAATCAATAGGCAACTAATCTCTATCCCCTGGGGTCATCACAGATAGTTGAGTTCATAGCTACCGATGATTTCAGACTTAGAATCGAGAGTACAGTAGTCTGCTCCCATCTCGTGTTCTTACATCCTAACCAATTATATCAATTTCTGCAGCAGTGTAAGTTCTAAGGCCAATTTTTTTCCGAGTTATGCGGTTAAAAACTCGGGTTTTCTGTAAGAGAAAATCCTTGCTTGCTTCAAAGATCAACTAACTAAAAAAACTTTAACTGAAAGTGTATAACATTTGTCTATTGGGGGCTGAAATAGAACCTGTAAAGGTGTGGTGATGTCCTGATTCTTTTCATAGTGGATAATAATGAGTGAATGGAATAAGCTTCTGGGTACGAAGGTATCTAGGCTTTTACGTAATCTGGAAGAAGTCCCCTGTCAATGTCTTACTCCTGATGAAAACAGAAACATTATTACAAGGCTACACTGATTCTATTATTATTATTATTATTATTATTATTATTATTATTATTGTTATCAGCCTTTCATGACGCAACTTAAATGCATCTACTGACTGTGGGTATTATTACATGTAACCAGGGTACTCTTCTTTTAACGCTCAGCGCTTAAGTATTCTAACAAATTGAAACGCTTTCCATCAAGAGGATCCGTGACATCGGATTCGATAGCAGATACAGTGACAAAAGAATGATTAGACTGTGAAACATAATATTTCATTTGTAAATCAATCTTAGTCACTGTGAAATTAATGGTTTCACTTATGAAAACAAATACTGCCACTTAGTTACAGTGAAATTCATTTTACAGGTATTACATTTCATTTTTAGCAAAACTGTTAGCGCCCTCTAACAGTTAATATGAGCACGCTGTATTATAAAATTTAACAATGAGACCAGGGTGACCCCATCTAGTACTTTCGTACTAGATCTAGTACGTTTTATAAATTTTTAGTGTTCTAGTACGTTCACCAACAGATCTAGTACTTTCTTCCTTCCGAATAATAACAACAACACCATCAGAGTTAGACATATGAGTTTAATGTTTTTCTCTTCTCTCACCTCCCCATATGTCACATTCAGTGACACAAGAATGATTTCTCTTTTTTCCTTATCGCTAGTCTTCTCTTCCCCCCCCCCCGATCCAGTACTCACGCAATCCGACTGGCATTAGCCAATGAAAATATATTCTTCGCTGTTCAAACACTTCTCACGCGTTATAAGAAGTCCAGTGTTTTTATTAATTTTATTAACAAAAACTTGTTTAATTCTTCATCGAAAATATTATTATTTAGATTTTACTTTTAAACATGGAGAAGAAAAACTTTCTAAATTTAAATTTGATTCTAAATCTCAGGGGAAAATGTGTAGTGCATGAGTCAGTAAAGTACATAAACGAACCACTGAAAGTGAAGATCTCAATGCCAGCCCTTCCCACTCACAAGAAACCACTTCTGACACAGGTAATTCAGATAAAAGAGAAAGTGATAATAGTTAGGATTCAGATTCAGGTTTACAAGGTTCATCTAAAAAGATGAAAAAATCATATAAGCAAAAATTCAAAGAAGAATGGTTGGAGGATTCCATTCTTAAATCCTTGATTTATTCAAGTAAAAGTAAAGAAGACACTGCTTATTGTAAATTTTGTGATATAAGCATTAATGGTAGCAAATGTCTGTTGATTCGTTATGCAAACACTCCAAAACACTAGCAGAATGTAGACTCTAAAAGAAGTCACCAGGTATAATGTCACTGTTTAAATCCAGTTCCAAAATACCAGTCGGAAAACCAAATTAAAGAGGCAGAATTAAGATTATGTGCATATGATGCAGACAGGTCCCTTCCGTTCAGGGGTGCAAAGAGTACAATGAACCTGGGCGGCACAATTTAGTGGCGATATAAACGAACACGTTCATAAAAAATAGGGAATGAATAATACACTGAACACTGTTTGTGCATATTTGTAACCTTCCAATGTGAGAGATTTCAATGAGGGGCTGAGTCGCTGGGTAGTTAAATAAATGGTACGAGCTTCAACACAACTTACTTTAATCACTGCTCTCGGCACACTGAACAAACATTTAGGAGTTTCTTGAGTTTTCTTCTTGATGGACCTGTATTTCACTCGGGATTTCTCCATGAGTGCAGGTTACAAAGATGCCTCCAACGATCTCGATCTTGAGCCCCTCTCTTCCATGTTATACCCATAGATTTCACTAGTGGATCTTCTCATCTTGTAGGTGATCTTCCTGGTTTTCTCTTTATTCCTGTTGCCAGTTGAATATTCTATATGTCCATCTGTTGTTCCTGAGTCTGGCTATGTGACCTGCCTATCTCATCCTGCTTTCACATACTGCAGTTACCATATCTTTTATGCTTGATCTCTTTCTTAATTCCGTGTTTCTAACATGTTCCATTTTGCTGATGTTACAAATCCTAAGTTCTATTGCACGCTGAGTTATTCTGAGAGTCTCTTCTTTTCTTGTAGTGTTCCATGTTACATTATAGGAGTATGCTTGTTTATTATATAAAATAAGTTTTTTTTTTTACTATTTGCGTTTTTTCTTTATTTTAATATACATTCCTCTTAATGTGCAGTATAATAAAAAGAGTCGTAGTGTGTTATTGTACTTCGGGATCCTTTAATTTTTCATGGAAAGGGGGGAGGCACAAAAATTTTGCACTCAGGAGTCGCAAACACAAGGAACTGCCCAGGATGCCGAACACAATCTGCTTTTGTGGCTTATGGATACTCTTCCAACTCTATTGAAAACAATTGCTCCTGACAGTGAAATTGCTAAGAAAATACAGTGTGGACGCACTAAATGTAACTGTCTTATAAAAAATGCGTTAACTGTAGATTCACGCAATGAAATCTCAAAAAATAAAAATAAAAATAAAACTCCTTTGATGAATGGACTCCTTTTGACAAAAGAAAAATTGAAACATTCATCAGCTACAGATTTTACTATTTCTGAAGAGACAGTTCTGAAGTTTCTGAAGAGACAGACTAATTTAGCAAAATCTGATAAAAAAATAATGAATAAATACTTCCAGTGTTTTTCTTGTGGCTGGGAACCCCTGTATATATGTAAATAGCATATTAAATAACTGAAAATAAAATGTTACATTATTTTAAACACCAAAATGAGATTAAAAATTATATGGTAAATTAATACACATGTGAAGTGGTAGAGTTACATTGGGACTTCTGTTATGATGATTGCCAATTGCAGCTCTTGGCCTCATAGATGATACAGTGAGGTGAGTTGGACTTTTTTTCTTTTCATATTTGTTGTACATGTGTTAATGTAGCGGTTTTACATTGAGTTCATCTATGATAATAAGGTAGTAATATCGTAAAATGTCTTAAATAGAGTGAAACAAAAGCAAATGAAAATTTGGTACTTTTTTTTTCAGATCTAGTACCTTTTTTCTGCTTAAGTTAGTACGAAATATTTTTGCTGGGTGGTCACCCTGAATGAGACGCAGTCGCTATAAAGTAAAACCATAATTTTGTGCAATATGGATTAGAATTATATGTCATATACAGAATGTTAAAGTAAGTTATATAGTGGGTTATATATAACTGATGCAAAGTTGTCAATAAAGTAAAAATTCATAAATCGCTCAATGAGATTTTCAAATACACATTCTTTTCTATTAATATAGCTTTTATAGTGTGATATTGGAGTGGTGTAGGCTGGTTTCCAGTGCACTTCCCTTGAAAAAAAAAAAAAGTTATTTTATAAGTGTGTAATTCTCCGTTAGATGTTGCTTTGAAGATATATGTTTATAGTTTTGTGTGGGATATTTTTGTATTTGGTATCAGATTGTATGGAATCGTATGCAGAAAGTATGCAGTCTGGAAGAAGCATAAGATGATTAGTTCTAACAACCCGTTGCATGAGAAGTGCAAAGAGCAGGCGAGAAAGGTGCTCGCTTGATAAGGGTAATAAAAGTGCAGCAGTTAGCAAGTATGGCTTAAAAAAAAAAAAAAAAAAAATCCTAGGGAATTTTTTGCGATATGTGGCCAGTAGAAAAAATAATGATTATGGAAGGATGGCATTGAATGGTGAAAATGGAGGAATGATAACCGCTGCGGAGGATATAATTGAGGTATTTAATGTAATTTAATGTGCAATTTATAAAGGTATTTCATTATTGTGAATGTGACATCATGCAGAACTTGGATGCAGTGGGAAAGGAACTATTAGTAAACGAGCAAGAAATATATGAGAAATTGAATAGACCATGTAAATAAGGCTGTAGGACTTGATGCTGTTTCCCCATATTTAGAGGGGAATGTTCTGGAGAGTTAAGAAGAGTTTTTACATATCCTTTTAACATGAGTCTTGCATTGGGACAAGTTCCGAAGTAATGGAAAGAGGGTAAAATTGTTCCTATTCATAAGGGATGTGATAAGACTAGGGCTTTAATTTATAGGCCAGTCTATGTGTCTGGAGTTGAAGTAAGGTGTTAGCGAGGTTAGTTAGAACCAGGATTCAGAATTGGGTTGATAACAGAAAAATACTCTTTGTTGGCAGCATGGATTTGTTAAAGGAAGATCGCGCTTTAGCAATGTGCTTACTTTTTATAATAAAGTGACAAATGCATTGGATAAGGGTGTTGCATGCAAAGTGGCATCTTTAGATTTTGCAAAGGCCTTTGATAAATTGCCACATGAAAAACTGTGGTAATAAAATTGTGATGGATGGGACTGAACAGTAGATTAGTTCGCTGGATTGGAAATTGGCTATCTGATAGGTATCAGTGAGTTGTCTATGTTGGAGCGATATCCCGTAAGAGGAAAGATACTAGTTGTGTACCACAAGGGTATGTTTTAGGTCTATTACTGTTTAATTTACATGTAAATGATATTGGGAGAGGTCTAAATGGTGATATGCAGTTGTTTGCAGATGATGCAAAGTTGGAGAGAGCTACCAGGAGTACAGCCGATGCTGTGGCTTTGCAAGAGGACTTGAATCAAATCAATGTTGAAAAGTGTAAGCTTTGAAAACTGGGAAGTAGAGATGGGATGTAGAGTATACAATTGGTAGAAATATTTTGTAAGAGGTAGAAGAGATGAAATATATTGGAGTGATTGTGGACAAGGATCTAAAATTTCGGTTACATGTTGCTAAAATTGTGAGGACGGCACATAGGATACTGAGAATGATGCGGAGAGCACTGACTTGTAGAAGTATGGATGTTATGGTTCCCTTGTATAATGCTTTGTTCAGGCCATATATGGATTACAGAGCTTCCGTAGCTCTGAAAATGCAATTTTCAAAAATTGGTAGATAGAAGAAGGAGAGGGGATATAATCGAGATATATAAGCTGTTAAGAGGGTATTATCAGATTAATGTCGGAAAAGTTTTGCATGGAATGGGTGAAGATAAGGAAAGAACACGTGGTCATCCCTGGAAGCTGTATAAGGAGAGTGTGAGCAGGTGAAGAAGTTTTTTTGCACGGAAAATGGTGAGTGATTGGAATGCATTGCCAGAGTGTGTTGAGGACATAGACAGTGAACATATTTAAGGCGCGGTATAATAAACTGTGTGTGTGTGTGTGTGTGTGTGTGTGTGTGTGTGTGTGTAACAGTGAGACCTCCTGCGATGAGTCTTTGACTCCACGGAGGTTTTTATAATAATAATGATGATGATGATGATGATAATGATAATAATAATAATAATAATAATACAGCATGATTATTACGTTTTATTTTTTGTGAATATAATAAATTTCGCAGCAATCCTTGAATTTTGAAATAAATGTTTGCTTTAGAGAAAAAAAAAAAAAGTGAGACTTGTGACAGAAAAGTTATCAGAAATTCACCATCACGCGTATTAGTAATTAAAATATGATTTATTTATTTATTCTTTATTAGAGGCATTTTAAAGAAAACTGCAAAATCAGCAATCAGTTAACGAAATGATAAATGATGTGAAGCCAGTAAATTGGATATGCACTGAGATTGTTCTCTCTCTCTCTCTCTCTCTCTCTCTCTCTCTCTCTCTCTCTGTGTGTGTGTGTGTGTGTGTGTGTGTGTGTGTGTGTGTGTGTGTGTGTGTGTGTGTGTGTGTGTGTGTGTGTGTGTGTGTGTGTGTGTGTGTGTGTGTGTGTAAAATGCAATTACCAAAACTGTTTATTCTTCACTTTGATTGTCATTTCCTGAGGGAACTGATCGTTTCTGAAAACAAACTGTAGCCTAGGGTTTAATTCTACACTTTTGAGATTACTGGTGCAGGCCAGCATTCCTTAAATGTTCAGCTCACTTCACTGGGATTTGTAACCAATCGCATGGACTCGCCTACCTACTCGAAACCGTTACTCGAAGAGTTAAGGAATATCTCTTTACTCTTTCTGCAAATGTAAAATCGATACGACCTGGAATGTGACCTTTATACTTAGTTTAGAACGAGTGGAAATAATAACTGACTGCCATTTCCCCGCAAGGTCATGCTTTATTGAAGATTGAAAATTATTGCGATAGCAGCTTGTCTGCGAAGTAATCTGTTACAATTGTCATTAATTTAATAAACAAATATACGTTTTTAATTTATTTCTAGAATCACTTAATTTGCATTAAATTATACATTTGCTGATATTTTAAAAATGTTTCTAACTGTGAGTCGCTTTGCGATCGCAATAGGCATAAGACCTGTCTGCTGAAAAATATCTGCCACTTCACTATAAGAACTGGATAACTCACATTTAGTTGAAAACTTATAAAGGCACTTTGCGTTCTTGGGGGAGGGGGATTTGAACCCAATTCTTTCCAACTGAGCTACGACGGCTCTTAAAAAAGGAGAAGAGTTAGCAAAAAAAAACAGACGTAAGGTGTCAAATGTGATGGGTGTCACTGAGATTAAGAAGATCAAAACAGTTGGGATTTTTCTAAATAACGAGTATAAAATAATTTACTCAGGCACCAAAAATCAGAAAAAGCAGTGAGCTTCTTGAAGGCGAGCCAATTTTAAGTAGAGTAATATGGGCAAATGTCCAAAGAGAAAATTCAAAAAGGTGTCTTATTAATGCCCGTAGTCCCGTGGGAGGGCCTAGCAGGAGAAAGTGGAGTAATTTTCCATGTAAAAAAAAAAAAAAAAAGTGAAAGAGAGAGAGAGAGAGAGAGAGAGAGAGAAGCTGGTGTTTCTGGTTGTATCTAAGCAGCAGAGTAAAAAATGCATAAAAACATGAAAATATTTCAATAAAAACATGAGAAAAGGGCAACGCTGATAATAATGGCAAGTATCTTCTGTATTTCTGTTTTCAAGACACGAACTGGTCATTACTAATACTGTGTTCCAACATAAAAATGTACATACAAATAGATGGAAAGAACACACAAGGAATAAGAAAGCTTTATTATGTAATTGTTGATGGCGAGGCTTTCCAGTTGGTCCAGGATACAAGAGTGAATAGGGGATTCGAAATAGGAAATACCTCCATACCACCACATAGTGCTGAAAGTGATAAGAATCAATATTACTGAAAGAAAAAATGAACTTGAAAGTTTCGAAATAATCAAAGTTAATGCACAAATATTATTGGCGTAAACGTAAAAATGCTTGAAAACTAAACAGTCTGGAAAATCTACAGAAAACAAATGCAATCGGTGGCAGAACTAATATATAGACGAGGGAAAAAAACAAACAAATTTATTATTAATATTTCATTGAGTAGTGATTTGCTTATTTGATTAGTGGAATAAGGATTTTTTTTGTGACCACCGCCCTATAAGCAGGGCGGTGGTCTCACACCAAGCGATGAAATTCATCTCCCACCAAAAGACAATCACAAACATCCATACCCAAAGCGGGATTAGAAACTGCAGCCTGGTGGTTGAAGAGTGGATACGCTAACCATTCGGCTAACCAGACTGTGAATATGATTGAAAACCTACTTTAAAACAGCAAGGACTCCTCAACGCATATACGTGTTAGTAAAACAAAAACAGCGACAATAAGTAGAAACGGAAAAGAATTTAACATAGATGAAAGGAAATCAACTCGAATTGGTTGAAAAACGTAATTATTTAAATATGTTAATCATAGACAGATGCAATTATGAAGAACTATTAAACATATAATATATTCAGAATGATCTACTGTGATCACCCTACAAATATTTGGAAAAAAACGAAATATATGGCCCAATGATACTCCTACAGTTCTTTATGGTGCAGAAACTTGAGTTATTAAACAGAAGGAAAACAAAGATTGACAGTATTTGAAAACAAGTGTTTCGGGAAAATAAATAAAGCAACATGGACTGAAATGAAAACAAATTAGGGGATCAGAGTAGAATTACGTTTCCAGTAATAGCAGGAATCAAAGAAAAAAACAGTTACAGTGGTATGTGCATTTGTACAGAATTCTTACTTAAAGATTTCCTCAAATTTTCCAAAACGGAACAACAGAAGGAAAGATACCGCCTGGAAGAGCACGAAAGAAATGGAGAGAGAGAGAGAGAGAGAGAGAGAGAGAGAGAAAACGCCAGCAGTATAAGTTATATACAACATTCTTACAGAAATGTAAATAGATTGACGTTACTGTAGAAGGCTGTAGATAGATGTTACTGAAACGCTGTTGGTCATGATAGCTTCAATCTGCCTTTGGAGGATGACAATGATGATGATGATGATGATGACAGTATATAAACAACTATAAGTGCGGAAAACTCCTATCGGTTCAATCATTGTGACGATGAATGTAGCAATTCCATTATGAAACGCAATTTTGTTTATGACTTTCTGTAAGCATTTCCTTACTTGCTTATAAAACGAAGTCTTTGGGATGTTATTTAGTTCTGCCAGAAAGGTAAACTCTTGTGACGTTCCATTAACCTCGGATTAGGAGGAAAAACATTTTTATCTATAGCACACTCACTCTCTTTCTTGTTTTCGCTTCTTCAACCTCAAAACCCAGTTGAAATCATGTACTATGACCTGATTGTAGTGTTTACACCACTACTCCGTGGTAGTCATGACACGATAATGTAATATTTACAATAGGGGAAGGATGGAAGGATGTTGCTCGTTTAGCGAACGAGATATACGGTATTTCAGAAAAGTGGTTACTTAAACGAAATTTCTTTAGGAAAAAAAAAAACTTTAATTCAAAAGAGCATTCTATAGAAATAAATTCCTTTTCCTAAATTCTATATTACGTGTTAATAAAATTAACACGAAATATGTCTACTTACTTCATATAAGTATCATAAAAAAAGTATGAATAAATAACACGAAGGAGAACTCTATCACTCGACAAACCACAGTTGATTTGCGCTTCAATTCGCTCCGCTTCATTTCTTAGGTCTCGAAATCACCGCCTCATCTTCGGAGGCGCTACTTATAGTTCCTATCGATCCACTAACATTTTATAACAGAGGCTGAGAGCAAAATTGAATACATAAAAAAATTGTGCTTTATTCATGGGAAGGAGTGAATATCCTATATATTCCTTTTATAGATATGAAATAAATGAATAACTTAACAAGAACTACTGATGAACTAAATTTATCTTGAGATGATAATAATCTCTCAATCATTTCATGAAAAATAAATTCTTTTTTTTTATTATTATTTTGGTGCGTTTTTTGGTGTTATGTTCCAGATTTAATAAATTATATTTTGTTTTTTAAAATAAAACAGTTGCAGATACCTCATCCTCCTCTCTTCGTACCACCGCTTTTCCGAAAAAAAAAAAAAGATACTGTATAAAGTGGTATTAAACCTGATATCAAAATTGGAGATGTTAATCTCAGCTCTTTACTTTATGCAGATGATGTTATACTTATAAATAAATCCAGTACAAGTCTGTAAGATTCCCTGACTAAATTGAATAACTGTTATAATAAATTTGGTATGAAAAATCAATAATTACAAGACAAAGACAACGAATATAAGCAGAAAGATTTAAAATATCAACTGCATTGCGAATGGAGAGAACCTATAGAGCAAAGAAAATCATTTCAGCTACTTAGGTACGATTTTTAGTGAAGATGGTAAATTAAATATAGAAATAGACAACAGAATCAACAAAGCTGGTATGGTAGGAAGTCAACTGAATAAATTTATATGGAATAAGAGAGAAATTAGTTGGAACACTAAATTAGCTGTATACAAGACAGTGTTCAAACCAATTTTAACTCATGAATCTGAGAGCTGGATCAGAAGTAAAACATTTGACCAAAGACTAGCGACTGCAGATATGACAGTCCTGAGAAAGATTAGGGGCGTGAACAGATGGTATCCATGACAATATCATATTAAAAACGAGGATATTAGGAAAGAACTTGACATTGTTAGCATAAAGGAATGTGTTAGCAGAGCTAATCTCAGGTGGTATGGTCACGTAAATAGAATGGGAGAGAAAAGATTAGCAAAACAAGTGTTCTCTGCCCAGTTGGCAGGAGAAAGATCCAGAGGGAGACCAAGATATAGGTGGATTGATAGTAAAAAGTGTCTTAGAAGATAGAAATATAAGCTCTGACAATTTTGGAGTCTTGACAGGTGACAGAGTCTTGACAGGTGACAGATTGATTTGGAGGAAAATTGTAGATAGGAAGTTAGTAATGATGTAATTTTATTCATGTTTCACCACTAAGTTGAGAGTGGTAATACTACGGGAAAAGTCTTTCACCTTAGAAACCCTCAAACATACGTCAGCAAGACAGTACTTTTTTGATTCTTAGTGACCCATGTTGCAGTTAAAGAATCATTTGTTTTCATCACGGCCTTTCGTGACACAGAAACTTTAATAAATGCATGCAGCTATCAAGAATATCGTTCAACTCAAGTCGCTTAAGGTATTCTGTGTAAATTGATAAAGAAACGAATCCTCGAACTTTTGTCCATACAATATCCATTCCTCACTTCCATTTGGATACTAAAATAAAGCAAGGTAATCGCTGATTATCTGCTAGAAGAATTCTTTAACAAAACATTCAGCGTCTAGTAAATCAATAGGATGTACACTGCCTGAAAAGAAGTCTACGGGCATTCCCATCGGCAAGGTGCATCGTGATATGTAACGAATCACGTGTTTATAGCGGTATAAATTGGAGGAATATGATACTCTCAAATCAGGGCAGCTGTGTCCGGGTGAAATGGCTGTGAGAAGGGAAATGACGGAGTTTAAAAGAGGCATTGTGATAGGATGTCAAGTCGCAGACCTCTGTTCGGCAGATTATTGACATATTGGGCCATCCCATGTCAACAATCAGTAATACTATACTGACATGGAAGCGCAGGAAGTCAAGTGTAAATGTTACCCGCAGTGGACGACCCACCACACTTACCAAATAACCATAAGGTTCTACGAAGGATTATATATATAAAAACAGCCATTCGTCGGCCAACGCTGAATGCGAAGTTCCGGGCATCGACTGGAACACGAATCTGCACAAACACGCTTAGAATCGAGGCTCATGAAATGGGTTTCCGTTGTAGGACCACAATATTCAAGCCCCACATTACCCGAACCAACATGCAGTTTCGTCTTCAATGGTGAAAAGAGCATGTACAATGGGATATTGAAGCTTGAAAAGCTGTGTTATGGAGCGACGAATCACGCTACATCCTCTAATGAGTAGATGGATGGGTATAGATGTGGTGGTTGCACTATGAACGTCTCTTACCAGAGTGCGCGTAATCCCAACTGTGAAATTCGGAGGAGGTGGTGGTATGTTCCTGTGTTTCCTAATTTGGCCTCGAACCTCTGTTTGTGGTGCCACAAACATTTAACTCCAGAGATATCTGAATATTCTGGACAATGCAATGGTTCCTACTTTGTGATGTTTCTATGGAACTGACCATTGTCTCTTTCAGTAAGACAATGCATCATGTCATAAGGCTATTGATGTAACTGCTTGGTTTTGGACTTGAGCGTCACCAAACTGGACTGGCCTTCACAGAGCCTTGATCTCAACCCGATTGAACATCTTTAGGAGGAACTGGAGCGTTGGATGAGTTAAAGGGACGTCTGTCCCACAACAGTCCAGGACTCATTACATACCTACATGAAGAATGATCTAAAATTCCCACTGATCGTTAGCTTGCTCCTGTGAAAAGTATACCCCGTAGCATTGCAGCAGTCATCGCAGAGAAAGGAGGTCCTACATCTTATTAAGGTGGGCTTCGTAGCTTTTTATTCCTAACACTATGGTTTCCGTTGACTTCTTTCCAAGTGTATGTCTCTTTGCTTATGATACCAATACAGTACTTTTGATCGCCCTTGGAGAATTTTTGAGGAAATTATTCCTATATTGTGGCTAATTGTTAATAATGCTAATAAATGCCAAATAATAAACTGAATGTATATTAACTCTGCTCAGATTATTTAGAAATAAAACACGATAAGTGCGAAAAAAGAATATAAATAGTAACTATAATGAATCAATATACGCAGTAAAAACAAAGTAAGAATAAATATTAAACACAAAGCTAAGAATAAACTTTAAAAACAAAGTAAGAATCGATAAACTCATTTTGAACAACTATATTTATTCTTCCTTTGTTCTTGATATTCTTATTTTAGGTTACTATTTATATTCTTGGTTTTTACTTAACGTGCATTACTTCTTAAATAATTCCCTCAATGGGTCTTTGACTACAGGAAGTGTTTGTAGCCTAATAATAATAATACTGGAATAGTAATCATTGACCACATCACTTACAACTTCGTTGTAAGGTAATTTTCTTCGTTGAAAGATTGCCAACCTCTGATAAAAGTACAGGATACAACCTAACACGCAAATGAAGCCTTTATCGTTTCCTGTTACGAATGTAAGAATGTTGATTACTGTTAATGGCTTTTGTACGTTTCGTGTTTCATTTTGTTTACCCGATACATAAAAGATGACCTTCAAGTACTGTACTATAGTTTGAAATTATATATATGTATAAATGTAGAAAGTATTTTACCTTGGGTATAATAAATGTTAAAGATACCAAGCTATTTTTAAACCTGGTTTTACTCCATTTCCCAAGTAAGCAAACAGACAAACAAGTCGAGTTTGCGCCTGCAAGTAGAGCAAGTCTAGCTGACCCTGCACGTAGTGCAAGACCAAGGCAACTCATGGTAAAAGTAGAATAAGCTCTGATCACTAATCTTAATATTTACCCTTAATGCAAAGCACATCTCCTAGAGGAGATGTATGATGATTTGTATTAAAGGCAAGGGCCACAACCCAGACTGGTTTCTTGCCTTTTTTGAGGCTTCATCAGTGAGTAGCCAGACCAAATAGATACCAAAGGGTATAGCGAAAAGAACTTATATACTCTGCTATACGAGTTGTCAAAAAGGTGCAACCATTAAATTACTTAAAATATAAAGAGCCAATAGGTTTCATTTCGGTTTACTATTATAGTTTACTATATTCGGCATGAAACTCTCTGATTCCAATCTTTGAGTTTCTTATTTGGTTTTAAAACAATGTGGGATTTAATATCCCCTTAATTTAAATAATGTTTATATCGCCGAAATGAAGCCTATTGGCTCTTTATATTTTAAGTAACTCTAACCTGTGTTTAAAGATCTCAGAAAGAGACAATTCCCCACCGCTTCTAAATATAGTGTCCCAGTAGGGTAGTCGCAAAAACATTACATTTTCCTGTCAGTTGGAAAGACTGGATTCGAATCCTGTCGCAAGGGTTCTCTATAAGCACTTTTTTAGCTGAAGTTGAATTCGTCGGTATCATACGGAGGGATATTGGGCTTCAGCTCCTGGGAAACTTGGGTTTTTTGCATTTCGTTAAACCGGCAAATTGGTTACTAATAGACATAATACTAACCCCATAGCTTTACTTGATTCCACTGTAATTTAAACCAATCCGAAGCCTCTCAATATATGACGGATGTTTTTCTGTTGTTCAGATAATCCCAATAATTGCTCAATGTTGATTTATTCTCAACAATCACTCTCGAATTCGTTGTCTAGCGTTACAAGCAAATCAAGTGGGACAGTCTTTGTGATTGCAATTCGTTTGATTGGTTGGAATGGCATGACATTATTGTTTGTAATCTTCTAATCAAAACTGTCGGCCTGGTTGGCCGAGTGGTTAGTGTATCCGCTCTCCAGCCGAAAGGTTGCGAGTTCGAATCCCGCCGTGGGCATGGATGTTTGTGATTGCCTGTGGAAATGCTAGAGATGGTGGTGGGCGGTAGATGTAGTTGGTGGAGACAGAGTTGTAGAGTAGATGCCTTCCCTCGATGAGTCTTTGGACTCCCTGGAGGTGTCACATAATAATAATATCTACACCGAGGGCATCACTGAAACAGTTTTTATAAATATATAATCATTTATTCCTCATTTCACTTGTAATACAAGCACATTAAATTCACTCCTAATCCTTTCCGGTTATTATCTGGTTCAAAGCTTACGTAATAAATGAAATCAGGTTATATGCAAGAAGCGGAATTAATTCAAATGGATTCAAATTCTTCAGAAAGCATAGGAAGCAATGCAACCGCGTTGCTTGCCTCGCCTGCATTCCATCTGTGACTTTCATCAAAATAGATATTTTGTTTTCTGCCTATATACAACAAAGTGAAATCATTGCAAACAAATTTTTAAACCTATTCTAAAACTGATTTTGAAAAGTGCAAAGGCAGGAAACCTGCATAATATCATAGGCAATATCAAATATCACACACACACACACACACACGCACGCACGCACACGCACACGGGCATACACACATGCGCACGCGCGCACGCGCACACACACACACACACACACACACACACACGCACACACACACACACACCTTTCACTTCTATCTTTGATATTTTAGCAGAAATAGATCTTCTTGCATAAGAATCTTATCCGATGTTTAAATCGGACAAGATTCTTATGATGTCTAAATTTGGACAACAAGTACTTTGTCATAAGAGCGTTTCATCAGTTGCTTCCAGTTCAACTAATATCCTCTCTTGGAAATAACAGATTTGTCTATTCTCTCAGTGTAGAACTGTTCATCAACGGAGAATTTGAAGAATCGCAAGTTCGTCCCGGGTGATATTTCTAAAACATTTAATTGATTTTAGCATATGAAGTAGGCTCTCATCTTATTTTCTGTCTTTAGTAACTGGATTGCCGATTTTGCTTTTGGTTACATGTTACGTCTGTTCTTATTCTTAAATTTTGCAATTAATGCTAGAATATCTGCTATTACTTGTGCTACAACCTTAAATATTGATATTTAAATTCTCTTCTAGACGGTCTTGAAGAAGAGTTGATCTTATTAATTTCAATCCTACCAAAATTCTTTAGCGTATTATCTTTCACAACAAAAACCATATTCTCTCTCTCTCTCTCTCTCTCTCCACCCTTATTTTTGATAATCCTGACCCTGTGAAGATTTTCTTCCTGGAATAAGTTTACAACTTTTCTTGGTATAAATATATATCATAAATATTCGTTTTTCTCTTTCGCTCATCTGATTACTTACCTGTGAATAATTATTGCCCTATATAAAATCATAAATCCATCTACCTGTTGATTATTGTCTTCACATCTGGGATGGTGTAATGACACAACCAAAAATTTTTCACTCAGATCAATGACTCGTCTCTCACCGATTTGCTCTTCTCTCTTTCACACATTCGGTTTCACCTATTCAGAGTTCACCTTCTTCGTCATCGGTAATTTTCCCTTCAAACTGCACTTTTGTCATTACCTTTTTATGTTTGATCTTTAAATCAGTGACGGATCCAAAAGATTGCGTTTGAGGAGTGACACCGTAAATTTATCCCAAGAAATAGAATAAAAATATTCTGAAACTTCCGTTGAAAACTTCTCTGTATATATTTTTGACTTATACAGTATTAAAATTGTAATCATACGATTAGTGAAATTATAGTGAATTACTAGTCATTTACTATAATTTCTTTATTGCTTGCTTTAATAATATACGCATATTATACATAGCCATCTAATTCAGTGAACGAAACTGCATGAATAATATTATAATTTATGTTATCTGCAAATTATAAAGTGCATTTTGTATCAGATTAGAGTGTTACTCATGCAAAACACGATTAGTTGGAAAGCCAATTATTGGAACGACGTGTATTGCCCTGCCCTCCATTGAATATCTGTATTGTGATCATGGCGCTTTCAAGAGTCGTGATCACAATACCGGAGGTCACTGTTTACTGGAGCTGAGTATCGGGATCTATGGTTGGAAAAATTGAGTCTTAGTCTAATATTCGTTCACGTATACAAAAAAAAAAAAAAAAAAACAGTTTATAACGAAAGGCCTCCGACGTTGTAATATTATTAAATACACATAAGCATTAAAAAATAAATAAAACGATATTTTTTTTAACTCAGCAGAGAAAACAACTGCGCTAAGGAAAAAACACTCAAAAATGCACCAATTTTATGTCCTCATGTTCTGAGGACAAAAAAAAAGTGTGTGTGTGTGTGTGTGTGTGAAGTGGGGGGGGGGTTAAATATAAAAACAGGGCGTCCTTAAGCCAATTAGATGGATACGGTTCAATCGAGCCAGGTGCTATGTGATGAAGTAAGAACAAGAAAAATTTCTTTAGAATTAGTATCATTCTAAAGTGTAACATATCACTTTTAAGTTTAATATATCCAATAAAAGACATAAAGATTTTAGGAACAAAATTAAACTAAATTTATGCTCATAATCAGATATATTCAATGAATTTTTACAATTTAGAACTTTTTGAAGTGTATTGGTCTATTATATAAAAAGACCAGCAAAATTTAATTTTTTTGTGTAAAAACAACATTGACAGCTGAAAAGCACGTGGTATACAATGAGTGGTCAATTTAATAGATACATGTACAATCGTGCATTGAATGTGCTTCTTCAGAGACAGTTATACATATAGTTCAAAGAGCAGACTGATCGTAATTACACTTGGTCGTGTGTGGGGATAAGTTGCAATCATGATGATTTCATCATGAAACTTCTCTGAGTTATGTAACCTAAAATGGTAAGCCTAAACTGAGAACATGCTAATGATTTTTTAAAAGAATATTTTAATGATAATTTATAGTTTTCTAAATCATTGTGTATTAGACTAAATTGAAAGAAGACATTAAGTTCCACACTGTAGCGACCTTGCTTGCTATTTGCCTATATTCCATCGGTGACGTCAGTGCCATTTATCTCAGGTTACATTATTCAATTACATGTTCTGAAGATATTTCATTACTTAAACAGCCATTTCCCGTACCCTGAAAAAAGAAAAAAAAAAAAAGGAGAGGGGGGTGGGGCTCTGTTGACTAGAAAGCTTCATTACAGTCGAAAATCACTTATAAAAGCACAGCTATAGAAAATAATACATTTTTTTACATATAATAATACGCCGAA